>NC_082648.1:88364778-89614778 GCF_028023285.1 Balaenoptera ricei
CCCGTGTACCTTCAGTGGCCAACACTCTAATGACCTTGTCTTATTTCCCTATTAGACTGTAAGCTCCCAAAGGCAGGGACCTCCCTCATTCGTCTTTATATCTCAGCACCCAGCACAGTGTCTGGCACGTGAAATGTGCTGAAGTATTGGTTACAGAATAGAAATAAAGTCAATGGAACAAATCCAGTGTTTTGGGAAACAAAACGACTGTTCGCCACGGGAGGGGTCAAACTTTGAAGGTAAAACCAACTTGTTTGGGCTTCTTAGGGCCTTTTCAACTAGCCAACATCTGCCTTATGAATGCCTCTTTCTTAATTCTGTTTTGTTTGCTTGTGTGAAGAAGACATGAGAACCACATTGAGATACCACTTCACACCCACTAGGATGGCCATCCTCAAAACCACAGACAATAACAAGTATTGGCGAGGATGTGGAGAAATTGGATCCCTCCTAATTTGCTGGTGGGAATGTAAAATGGTGCCCCCACTGTGGAAGACAGTTTGGCAGTTCCTCAAAAAGTTAAACACAGAATTACCGTGTGATCCAGAAATCCCACTCCTAGGTACAGACCCAAGAGAAATGAAAACATGTCCGCACAACAAATTACAGAGGTAGGTACATAGTAGCGTTATTCGTAACAGCCAAAACGTGGAAACAACCCAAATGTCCACCAACTTATGAATGGATAACCAGTGTGTCTAGCCACACCATGAAACAGCATTTCACCCTAAAAGGGAACTAAGTACTGATACGTGCAACGCCACGGATGAACCCTGAAAACATGATGCTCAGTGAAAGAAACCAGACACAAAAGACCACATGCCGTATGATTCTATCTACATGGAAATGTCCAGAATCGGCAAATTCTTAGAGACAGAAAGGTGAGTGAGTGGTTGCCAGCTAGGGACTGGGGTAACTGCTAAGAGGTACGGGGTTTCTTCTGGGGGTACGAAAATGTTCTGGAATTTTACACAAGTGATGTGTAGGCTCAGGCCAGTTCTTCACCATGCAGGACTCTGCAAGGCAGGACGCCCACCACACCCTCAGAAGGCCCAAAGTGGCCTCTCCATCACTGTGACAACCGGGCGCCCTCCAGCCCACCCACCACCCATTTCCAAGCTGTCCCTGGGGGTAGCACTGGCCATGCTCAGGAGCCACTGCTGGGGATGGAGAAGTGAAAGGCTGGGCTGAGCAGACCTCAGACTCTCCTCTCTGTCGCCCTCGCAACCCAAACGACTTTGTTCCACATCATCAGGGTTTTTGCTGAGCCAAGTCCAAAGTCCAGAAGCCCCAGAGTCTCAGAAGCTTTCTCACAACTCTAGGAAAGGGAAGAAGCCCCCGTGGCAGGCACAGGAACAACTAACTCACCACCTCCTCTCGGACAACGTGCCGTGATGAGGGCAACGCCAGGTTTCCAGAAACCCGCTCCCCAAAGGAACGTGGGACCGATTCGCTAGTGAGTCCACCAACTCCACCATCAGAGGGACAGAAAGGCACGTGATTAAGAGGAAAAACAGCCGGTATCCGCGGGAGGAGTAAATGAGATGAAGTTCCTGGCACAACAAGAGGTCAAGGACATTAAGTTGAAACACATACACAATTCAGTTTTTTTAGAAGGCTCTTCAAAATATAAATTTATCCAAAACCCAGCAGTGAATTGACTTCACAGCATGCATTCCTAATTCAGTATTATTCAGTATTTTCTCCCCTTAAAAACATTGCTTCCAATTTCCAGCTTTCCTGGTAATTTGACTGCAGACAAACAGGTGGCTCACTGTCATCTCCTTGTTCTCAAGGAGGGAACGGTCTGTGAGAGACAGAAATTCCAGGTGGGTTACCTGCTGCCCACCTAAGGCCAAACGCATACCAATTTTCCTTCTGTGGCTTAATTACGTGGTCCTCAAGCTCTGAAGACAAGCAAGTGTGCTTTTGCTGTGGGTGGGAGAACAAGGCTGGTGAGGAATGAACCATAAATCTTTCACCCTTTCTCTCAGGGATATTCTTTTTTGGGTACATCAGAATGTGATATGGCTTTGCCACTAACTGAAGCACACAAAACAGATGACTTAGAATAAACTGGACAATACAATTCAAACTTTTATTTGGCAACAAGTTCAAAGTCATGTAACATAAAATCAACATTTAGAATAAATAGCAAATTCACATTCAGAATAAACAGTAAGTCTATCTAATTTGCATTCATTGTGCCTGAAATTAATTAAACAGGCACAATCTGTCATTCTACTAAAAAAACAGTTTCCGAAGTCAGAGTTCAAGCCTGCAGTATAGAAAAGTACAGAGCACTGTTGTGGGTTGGTTCCCTGGGGAGCAGACACTGAGATGGAGATTCTCGTGTGGGAAGTTTACAGGGGACTGTCCTTGGGATCAACACCCGGGAAGGGGAGAGGGGACGGGAAGGGAGCTGGGCTGCAGGACAGACACAGAGAGGCCTCAGCTCTGTGCCCCTCCCCCCAGCTCTGGAGCTGAAAGGCCTTCAGAGTTGCTCCAGGGAGGGAGCCTGACCACATCCTCATCCGAGGCAGGACTTTTCAGCAGGGGCAGCTCCCGAAGAGGACTGACAGCTGCGGACGGTAAGCCAGCAGCGCACCCAGCAGTTGGGGGGATTAAGTCCTTCGGTCCTGAAGGGGGGCATGCAAGCCCATCACACGCTCCTAGCACAATCACGGATGAGTGCAATGAGAGGTATATTCAATGAATGCCGAGTCTGGCAGCTCAATTACACAACGACAATCATGCCGCGTGCTGGAAACACAGTATTTTACCACTGGCCATAAAAGTAAATATGCCCAGAGAGTAGCTCGTAGGGGGACGTGGCGCACTTACCTACAGAACTTCTTTCTACTGGCTGCGCCCAACTGTGGGCTGCTTTCAGCAGGGTCATCTCGCCATTGCCACCAACACAATCCATCAGAGCAGGGGTCGGCAGACCATGGCCCAAAGGCCAAATCCAGCCTGCAGCCTGTTTTCACAAGCCAAGCTGTACTGGACCACAGGCAGGCCCAGTCCTAGAGAGGGGCCGCAGAAAATGGCCCGCAAAGCTGAAAGTATTTACCGTCTGGCCCTTTACAGGAAAAGTTTGCTGAACCTTGCATTAGGGAAACTTCACGTCCTTTCTTTTCCTCAATCCACTAGGGTATTAAAGGTTAGCTGAACTTGGAGCCAAGCTCCCATATGCTAACGCAGAAAACTGGTACAAAAGGAAATCAATACTAAGAGGGTAAATCATAGGCTGGCTCTGTAGTATTTGAAGAGAGCGATCAAGGAACCCTGCCTCTGGCCAAGTTTAGTCTGAGAGTGTATTCGAGACAAGGGCCCCCAAGTGGGTGCGGCAGATGAACAGGCCGAGTGGAATCCAATTCCAGTATTTAGCACACTCTCTACCACTTTAGAGGCCTTTGGGGACAAAAAGAGAGGGAAAGCTATTTAGGTCACCCAAAGCTAAATTGGCTAGGAGGAAAGATTACTTTTCATTTCTCCTTTGCACTAATTAAGAGGACCGATGCCTTCAAAGCAACTAGGAATTTAGTCTGAGATGTGCCTGAATCAGTAACATGTGGTTTATGTTGGATGGCATTAACGGAACTGAAGAGAATTTTTAAAAGGGGGGAAAAAAAAAAAGAGGCCACGTTAGGAGGAAAGTGGGAGCTCTAAGCCAAACTCCTAAAATATATTACAAGCCAGGTTTCATCTATTAAAAACAACTCTGGAAAAACCAGTTGTGCAGGTTCCTTCCAGGGCAACCAGCTACAGGTACGTGAGCCTTGGGGGGCAAGGACTGCCCCTGGACTGTGAATTTTTGCTCACATCATTTGGAGAAAATCAGTCTAACTGATGCTAAAAACGGAAAATATTTTTTAATGTGTAAACTAATTTTATTCCGTTCACTTTCCAAATTGATGTTTTAAGTGGTAGAAAATAGACTCCCTTCCCTTGTACCCATATGCCTTCGTCAGTGTGCGCACCAGAGGACAAACCGGGAAGAAAAGAATGCAGTGCATCATGGGAAAAGCAGCTGAGTCATGACAGTGACAAGTTAAGACTGACTGAGCACAGACAAGAACGCCTCTGTCCTGGCCCCAGCGCGGGTTTGCATCTGCCAGGCGCATGCTCGGTGGGCCCTGCGCAGAGAGATCTCAATACCGCCACGTACCATGGCCCACAGACCGAAACCTTAGTTGGTAATAAATTGTAAAATTCATTATTCACACCCAGAAAATCTATTTCTTCCCCCAGGTTATTTCTTCTAACCTAGATGTACATGAAAGCAGGTTGTAAAAATAGTTGTACTTCATTCTTGAGTAAACAAAACACCCTATCACTGGCACCTAGGAGATATCTAATGAATACCTGATTAGATAAAAACTAAGAAAATTTTTAAAAATAATACCTACTTCCTCACTCAGCTTCTCCAAAGCAGAAACTAACAGCCCAAAGCACCAGTGTATCCTCTGAGGACCCCAACACTGAACAGTTCTGGGCACCACCTGTACCCCCGAAACGCCAGTCTTCCAATGCACTCGGACGCTCAAAACCCCTGGGCGCTAACAAACAGCAAACAAAATGCCTCCTGTCTGAAAAAGGAATGGACTACTGTGTTTATAATAAAATTTAGAAGGAAAACACGAGGGCTAATTGGGCCTATTAGGTCTAGAGAATCGCCTTCGCTATTTTAGTTAAATACAAGAAAATATCACAAGTACACTTCCATTATAACAAGCAGCATTACAGTGCATGCTATGGGACTCATCTGATTTCCACGCTCGGGCAGGTATCCTGTGGAAGGCCAAGCGAGCATTTCATCAACAACTGGCTCCATGCACGAATCCATTAAAAACGCTGAATAAGCAAGCACTCTCTCCACAAGCCCCCTTCCTCCTGCACCTGCATCCTTTAGGTTTAAGGATGCGTGTCACCTGCCTTGTCCTCAGAAGGAAATGGGAACACTCAGCCAGCTAGGTCATTTCCAACTCTGTTTCTCTTAGCTTCAGTGCCCTTTATCCTCTCCCACCTTTAACACGGACACCTAAAGAAAACCACCCAAACTCCCAAAATAGACATACAAACATGGCAGAAAAGCAATCTAAGAGGAGGAGAGGGTGGCAGATGGCTAAGAGGAGAGGGCCGCCTCCCTCCCCTCCTGCTAGATTCAAGCCCCTCTCCTCGGCTGACCAGTCAGGAGAGAGAAAGGCATTTGCTCGTTTCCCTCCAACAAGGACGGCTTCTGGTAATACACATTTTAATAAGACTGCAACACAGCCGGTAGGCGTCATGGCGTGGCACTTCATTACAAGGACATTTTTTTTGTTTCATTTTCCATCCTCCAATGATCACATTCAAGCAATATACGGGTAGCAGTTTCAGGTAAAATAAAGTCCTGGGAGACACACCACAAATGCACTGGCATTTGTCTTCTGACCTGTTCGTTTCTCACAGCCTCATTCTACAAAGTCTGTTCTGCTGGCTGGAATTTAACCAGAAGCTCTTCCCTCTCTGCCCTCCTTTTCTGGGGAAAAGAGTGAACCTGCCCATCACTTGGGGCACAATGGTCCTTCCCCCACAGGGGGCAGGACACGGGAAACGGATACTGAGGACCATCAAGGCCAAGGACTTGCAACTTCTCTTGTTCTTTCTCACGAAAGACTTCCAGAGAGGCTGAGTCTGCTTTCAAGTGAGGCACTTTCAAGAGTGCCAAAGCCCTAGTACGAGAAGATACCTGGGAACCGGCTGCCGTCTGGGGACCGTCTCTGCCGCTGACATCGTGCTGTGCTATCGGAGCGCTCGCTCAAGCATCAGCTTTCTGTGAGCACTTCACCGGTGCACATCACTGGGCCCCTGCACTGCCTGTGAATGTTCACTTGTTCCATGCGTTTTGCATGGAAGAGTCAAGAAGAGTTTCAAAACGTCACCTGCTGGAATCCAGAGATGGTATCAAGAAGCCTCCCCGTCCCAGAAAATCTGACGCCGGTCGCGGTACCTTAGTAAACAAGAAGGGCGATCACAGAGTGTTGACAGGAAGCCAGCTGCTGTCCCCACACGTACAGGAAGGCCGTCCCCGTGGGCCGCAAGCTCCTGTCTTCACGAGCTGGGGGGCATCCTCCGTAACGTACAAAACAGATATCACAAGGCATGTCTGTAAGCGACAGTCACGTCCATGCAAAGTCTGCCCGGTGCGGGGCCGCCGCCGCTCCTGGCTCTTCGCGCCCAGGGTGCCTGGGCCGCTGGCTACTTGGCCTGGGCCTCCTGCAGGAGCGGGAGCCTGGCGGCCGGGGGCCTGTCGGACCAGGCAGGAAGCTCGTGCTGCAGCGGGGTCCTCCGGGGGTAGAACGTGTGGCTGACATCATAGCTCAGGAGGCAGCTCAGGGATGCCATGTAGATGTCGGCAAACCGCGACAGGCGCCGCAGGAAGTACGTGGGGTTCTGGTCTGTGCGGAACAAGCTTCCGAACTGGGTGTTGAAGGAACCTTTGGTCATTTCTCTGAAGAGGCAAGAGAAGAGCGAAGCAACAGACAAGTGATTCCCAAAAGGTCTGCTTTTAGCTACCGAAATCAAATAAAATCAAAATCACTGTTTCCCAAAGAACAGACACATGTAGACGTATAACTGAATCACTCTGCTGTGCACCTGAAACCAACACAACATTGTTAATCAACTATACCCCAATATAAAATAAAAAGTTAAAAATAAATCAATAAATAAGCTACAAGGATATATTGCACAGCACAGGAAATATAGCTAATATTTTATAATAACTATAAATGGAGTACAATCTATTAAAAATGTAAATCCCTATGTTGTATACCTGAAACTGATATAATATTGTACATCAACTATACGTCAATAAAAAGATATTTTTTAAGTCACTCTTTCACACGTATAGGACTCAAATTAGCCTAGAGCAGCTCCGATTTCTAATCGAGAAAACAGTCTGTCCATTTGTCCATCAATTGGCTCCGATCACATTCCCCACTTAGGCCAGCCAGAGAGAACACTGCTGAAGGCTCCAGCGGCAACGCGTGAGCCTCTAAACCTGCACACCCTATTTCCCAAACAAAAACAGAGGGCGCGGGAGCTGCTTCTGAAGCTCCACAGAGATGCAGAATGTCCTCAGTCTCCAAACTTCCTTCGTCTACAGAATGGGACAAAGGCCCCCTTTTCATGAGGTTCTATTGAGAACTAAGTAAGGAAAGAGAAATAAAAGCATATCATAAACTCAAAAGTACTTTATGTCTGAGAGATTAAGGATTATTTTATAGTGATGTAAACACACCTCCACCATCCATTACAGAGCTTCAAGCACCTCCTCAAAGCCTGGATTACAGGCATCTTGCAAGACTGTTCACCCTAACCCAGGCTCTAAGCCCCTGCAGGTGTGCAGACACGCGTCTGTGTGTAAAACAACACCCCGTCACACATACACGGGATATGCACACCATCCAATCCAATGGCCAGGACCCCTACACACAGACTGTTCCAGCAAACTGGATAAATACCATTTGACTGTTAAAAAATCAGTTATAAACACAGCAAAAAACATAATCCTTTATACAACTGTGTGATAAAAACCACTTGTTGGTAAAGGCCTTCTTTCGTCATATGGTGACAGCAGATGCTACAACAATAAAAAGCAGAAAATGGAAAGACCTCAATTAGGTCTGCAGGTGGAGCAATGTAAATGGTTTTTAAACTTTTACTGAAAAATCTCATTGAGATGTGAGGTTGTTAGAGATTCGAATTCAAAACAAAATCTCTGCCGGGTGAAACGATTCCTTTCTCTAATAATTTGAGGTCCCTGGAGTGTAGGACTCAGGTCTGGCCTTCAGGGGCAAGGGGCCCAGAGTCAAACGACATTATATGCCCATCACCCTGTCACCCAACATTTGAGACCAATAATCACGTTGGAATAAGCCCCCAACAGCCAGCACGCTGAGAGGGAAGAGGAGGGATTGATTCAATACAGCCGTGGCTTCTGCAGCCCAGGAGGACGGACTCTGCCCGTCTCCCCGCACACCGGCCCCACCAGGCTGCCCACTGCTCAGAGGCCAGAACCCAGGAAGTGAGCACTACTTCCAAACCTTAGGCACAGCTGTGCCCGGGAGCGGGGTGTGGGGGGACCCACAAGAGCAGAAATGGTCACATCAACAGTGTTTACAGGCACAGCATCCATCCTCTTCTACAGGAAAGCACAACTGTCCACAGGGCCTCTTAAGAACAATCGTTCCCTTAAAATCAACCTAAATGTCCACTGACAGATGAATGGATAAAGAAGATGTGGTACATATATACAATGGAATATTACTCAGCCATAAAAAAGAATGAAATAATGCCATCTGCAGCAACATGGATGCAACTAGAGATTATTATACTAAGTGAAGTAGGTCAGACAGAGAAAGACAAATATTATATGGTATCACTTATATGTGGAATCTAAAAAGATAATACAAATGAACTTATTTAAAAAACAGAAACAGACTCACAGACAGAGAAAACAAAAAGCGAAAAGGAGAGGGGAAGGGATAAATTAGGAGTGTGGGGTTAATGGATACACACTACTATATATAAAACATATATCAACAAAGATGTACTGTAGAGCACATGGAACTATATTCAGTATCTTGTAATAACCTATAATGGAAAAGAATCTGAAGCTGTACACCTGAAGCTAACACAATATTGTAAATCAACAATAGTTTAATAAAAAAAAAAAAAATTCAAGAATAACCATTCCCTTAAGACACACACCCACCAAACTTCTCTGACAGCAGATGGGTTTTCTTCACCAATAAACATCACGATACTGAGTGACCGCACATTCCTAAAACAGCAGTGTTACAAATAAGCACCAGGGTTGTAGAAGCCCCGAGAATTGTGGCTCGGTGGCTACTGTCCCACTAGCCATGCTGTGCCACCGGCATTGCCAACAACTGGACCAATGGCTGCCCAAACGGGGAAGTTAAGTGGGCTGGAAGGAGGGATGGATGGAAGGAGGGATGGATGGGAGGAGGGATGGACAGACAACAAACTCGAGGGCAGGCGGCAGGTATGAGGGAGCTCACTGCCGCCTCGAGGAAATGTCACTCATCACTAACGGCAGCTGGCTCGTTCTGGACGCTGGGGGGTCACAGTCACCCCTGGCAGCTGAGAAAGACTGTTTCGAAGGCTGCTTCAGGCAGGCCTTGCGCCAGGCGTGTGGGCTGAGTGAGCATGGCCAGGGTGGGGGATTTGCTCAATTCAAAACAGGCCGCTCTTACCTCATCTCCTTCCTCTCCTTTTTCCACTCCTGCAAAACCAGCTGTGACTCCGCATCTCTGTGAACCTGCAGGACACAAGCCAGTTATTGAGAAGGTTCTGGATATGAATAAGCCTATTAGGTCATGAGAATTTTCTAATGGGCAGCTCTTCTGGGAGGAATTTTATTCAGGTCTAAGAGACAGGCACCTGCAGGAAATAATACATTTTCAGACTTCCCAGCTGCAATCTGCCCTTCTCCACCAAGTGCAGATGGCATATTATGATGCCACTAAGCAAGGCTCCTATTAAACTAGAGATATTAAAGTATTATTAAAGGCTTTGTATAAGCACAATGCATATGCATCCACATAAAATATACGTGTATTATACGTGCGTAATGTATCCATTACACATGGATTATCCATTACACACATAAACATATACTTAATACAGGCTACCTAATACACATTTATATATACCATAAATATACATATTATACACACACACACAAAAAAACGGCAGTTAAGTGGAAATAGCAGGTGTAACAGTACATCCACACATTACAAGCATGTAAAAAACATGTGCATATATTTGGAAATTAACATGGAAATTTTTCTTTGATTTGTGCAAGGGTAGTTGAATTATAACTGGCTTTAATCTTTTTCCTTAATATTATCTTTTAAAGTGTTTAAGAAAAAAAAAATTGTTTTTATAAAAGGCAAGAAGGCAGAGCACCTCACCCAGACGGAGAAGCAGAGAATTTTCTGGGTGGGCTGAAATGTGAGCAAAAGGCAAAGAGAAAATGACAACCATACACACCCTAACACATGGAATCTCCCAAGTCTCCCTCCAAGGCTCCTGAGGCTACACGGGAACCCTCGAGCGCAGCCAGAGGTGCACGTGGCCACAGGGGCCAGATGGGGCTCCCTGCAGTCCACGGTCACAGGGGCGGCCTCAGGACCCGGAGGAAAACACCGAACAAGCAAACCATCTGCTTCTGACGCGGCAGCCAGGGCCCTTCTGTTTATCACGTATGCCCAGGTCAACAGCTTGACTAAGTCACCTGCGACAGACCTCTGCCACTCAGACAAAACCCTGAGCTTGTAACCTGGACTTCTGGCCCAGCACCGCTGCCTACACCAGCCGGAAGCAGCCACCACTGAATGACCACTGGCCGTGTGTTACTGGAGCACCGGAAGACTGGTCCAGCACATCTGGAGGTGCTGAGGTAGGTCCTACGAGTGTGGTTTCAATTAGCGCTCACATTTTACATCAACAAATTACTCACTACAGAACTCAGGTACTACAAAGTATGAGACTAGATCAAAACTCTGTAGGGTGCCACAAGGAATTTATTTATATAGATAGATACATGCAGATATACACAGACACACATACACATGCACCCATTCATATACACACTTGTACACAGATATACACGCATACACGTACACACACGTGTACATATACATATTCAGCACCTACTATGTGGCAAGCACTGTGCTATCTACTGAAGGTGTAAGAGAGGAAAAGATGGAGCCCTGGCGGGGGCTACACCCAGGTAAGCAGATCAGGACAAAACAATGTGATACCACACAGGATGGGGTATCAGTCTGTGGGCGGGAATGTTCCTTCCCACCTCTGCCCATACACCCTTCTCGGCCCACGAACTGCACTTGTGTCCAGTATGAAGGAGAAGCTTCTCCCGTACTTGCAGGAGGGGAGAATTCTCTGACTAGTGACCAGAAGAAAGATTACCAAAGTGAATCTACTTGCTCCCTCCTTTTGGAAAGTAGCCGCCACAGGCCACGTGAATGCTCCTCTCCACTCTCCCCTCAGGTGGGCTCCCCACCTGAGGGCAGCCTCCGCAGACATGAAGAGTCTCCAAGTCCAAGGCACTTTCTCCAGCACAGCTTTTCCAGAATGAGGGGCAGCCAAGGATGACGGATCATCTCCAGCGAAGCCCAAGGTTGCCAAAGGGACATGCTAAGGAGGAACGCCCCAGAGATCTGAGCCGGGAGCAACCCCAGAGGAGGAGGCATATGGGCTCTGGGGGTGGGCACCTTAACCCAGCCTTAACCCACAGCCCCCTCCCACCTGCCCTTTCTCTATCATTTATCATCTCTCCCACGTGATCAACCTCCTCACTTGGATCCTTCCCATCAGCATTTAAACACGCTCAAGGCTCTCCCATTAAAAGAAAACAATTTCTCCTGAGCCACACCTTTCTCCAACTCTGATCCCCCTACAAGGCCAAACTTTGTAAAACAGCAATCTCAGGTGTCTGAAATCTACTTGAAAATACTTCAAAGACTGGGTATTAATTAGTTATAATTAACCTTTAAGTGATACCACGTACTCAAGGGTGGGCAGTTAGCACGGGAAAAGACTAACCAGAAGCCCACACCAGAGGCCCATCCTGCAGCCACCTCAGCCGTCTTTAGCCTCACTCATTAGTTAGCATACTCAGCCCTTCACGACTACAATGTACAAAAATGTACTGTACAGGCCGGCCCAGCCCTGTGGGAGCAGGATATCGCCATCTAGCCAGCAGCCTGACAGCCTGTGCCGGGGAGGCCAAATCCAGCCCACCACCCACTTTTCTATTGGCCTAATGAGCTTAAGAAAGGATTTTCCTCTTGAAACTGTTGAAAAAAAAAATCAAAAGAAAAATAATTTCATGGTGCGTGAAAATGATACGAAATTCAAATTTCAGCGTCCACCAATACAGTTATAAGGATACAGCTACAACCGGTTGTTTACATACTGCCTAAGGCTGCTTTTGTGCTACAAGCACAGTTGAGTAGCTGTGACAGAGACCGTATGACCCGCACAGCCTAACACGGTGACTAGCTGGCTCTTTGCAGAAGCCTGTCCACCCCGGGTTAAACGTGGCTCGGCCGTGGTTACCTGGGAAGCCTCTACACCACACCATCCACCGGCACTACCACCATGAGCCATACCACTTGAGAGTGCACTTCAAGGCTAGTGGACAAAAATTATTCTTCATAGCTACTTTTTTAAAACCAAAATTTCAACACTGGCATTTAATTCATCAGACTTGGCTCCAAACAACACTGCTGGCTTCCAAAAAAAAAAAAAATCACACCCAACCTCAGAGGACAAATTTCTCTCCTCAGAAAACAGTCCAGATAATATGCTATCTGCATACTATCGGAAAAAGGGGAGCTACAGAAACATCTGACACAGGATCACTGGAATAATGTATAGTTTTCCAGGTGAACACAGAGGCAGAGGAGAGACTAGATAGGGAACAGGGAGAAGTGATGCTCCTTTGGATATTTTTTTAATTATCAGCCACCCTCCTCTATGTCCTAGTGAATCCACCCTGACGGAATGCTGTAAAAAGTGTTAGATACCGAGGTGACACAGCACGGAGATGAGGGCTCTGGGGCCAGACAGCCTGGTCTAAGCCCAGCAAGTTAGTTTCTCCTCTCTGCCTCCGGTTCTTCATCTGTAAAATGGGGTGATGTCAGTGGCCGCTTCCAAGAGCTGTTGTTGAATGACATGCCCGTAAAGCCCTTGGAGTCTGGAGCATAGTAGTTCTTGCTTCTACATTGCTTGATTCTGCTGTCACTAACTTTGAGATTCTGGAAAAGTTACTTATCTCTCAGCCTGTTTCCTCACCTGTAAAACGGGGCGGCAGCATAAATGTCAATTCCCTTTTCTTCCTTCCCTAACCCCACGCCTTATACAATTAACTCTATAAATCACAGAAATCTTCCCAGCACTTCCGTTCTCTAAAACACACACTCCTATTCATCAAACTTTTTATACAGGTCAGAGACAGGAAAACAAGAAATAAATCTGTCCTCAAAGCTAAAATGCAGCGACACCATCTACCTGCCGGCTGCATCTGTGTAGCTGACCAGCCACCTGCGTCACAGAGAGACCGCACCTAAGGCAAGGGGTCCGGCTACACCCGAGAGCTCTAAACCGCACGGCAAAGCAGCACTTCAGTGCAGGGCTTGAAAGCCGGGACTTGGGCACCACGCAGCCTAGGTTCAAGTTCTTGCTCTGTCATTTTATGACCTTGGACATGTTACCCAACCTCTCACTCAGTTTCCTTATTCTAAACTGGAAAATCGTACACTGGACAGCTGGGACGCGTTATGAGTAATGTTGCAGAGCAAGCATTCAGCACAGTGCCTGGCATCTGAAGAGTGACTATTCTTACTGTATGACCTATGCGCAGACTTAAAGCTACATTAACCCAGAACTGATGCCTTTTATTTTTAGACAGTCACCTCACGGACAAGCACAGGAAGGAAAACAGAACCAGTCCTCGTCAGAGAGGAGCCAAGGAGCAACGCAGCCAGAGCGCGCTGGAAGCGAGGCCCGGGGGACGTGAGGCCCCATGCCCTGCAAGGGTGCACCCTGGAGTGAGGAGCTGCCACTCCCCGCAGCCCTGCCCGAGTCTGCAGCCAGCTGGGCCGGGCAAGGCGGCTCCCGGCCCACTTCCAAAGCAGGCTGGCAGGCCGTGGGCACCAGGCCATGGCCAGAGGCTGCAGCCAAGGGAGCAAGCATCCATGCCCCTTCACCTACAAGAGCCGGCACTCACCCCGAGACAGCTGCGGGCCAGGCCAGCTGAACCAGGCGAGAAGGCAAGGTGCCTCGTGAGACTGGGGAGGGGTCGCAGCTGCAACACAGGGCAGCTTCCACGGGCCAGGAACTCACTGCTGAAACAACTTTCCTCACTAACTGCCCCAAACCGGCTATGTAACTTACAGAAAGAAAAATACACCACTGAACTCCAGTGAGCCAGCAAACGGTAGGTATTATCTTTAAAGTCAGACAGAGGCTGCACACAGGGATCTTGACTCTTGCTTTGAGACTCTTCCCAGTAAGCCGTGGTGCCCAGCCTGAAGTGTTCATTCCGTTTTACAGATGGGGAAACAGAGGCCCAGAACGGAGAAGTCCCACCGCAGGCTAAAGGCAGAAGCAGGACTGGACCCAAACCCTGGCAGAGGTTCTGGAATCCCACTGATCTCCCAATGGGGCTTTAGTGGGGAAGTAAGAACACCAGATTTCCCCACAGAACTCTTTCTCCAAATGGCTTTGGGAGCCATTTTAAAAATTCTCTTTAGGGAAAATGGCAAGACTCTTTTAGGGGCAAAATCACCCCAGTGGTTATTCTGCAGGATAATTTATGCCTCATACTTCAGGACCACAATTAAACATAAAAATACCTGAAAATAACTTTGACCGGTGGACTAACCTCAGGCTTAAAGAAAAAGTAGGAGAGAAAAAAAATCCCAAACCTGCATCTGCTCCAATAACCCAGTCAAGGTCTGTAGCCAGGTCATAGTTTGAATGTACTGCTCCGTGTTCATGATTCTGAGCTCAGATCTTAACTCTGGGATGATTGCACCCGTTCGCCAGCCATGCTTCAGGGTCAAGTCCTGAATGCAAAGATCACAAGAAGTCAACATTAACCTCAACAGAATTTAAACCATTTCATGACCTTTCCCGGAGGCAACAGACATCCATTGAATTACATTTTAATTGTAATGTTAGTTATTAACCAAGCCCAATTCAATGAATTACACTTAATTAAAACAAATTTAGCCTCAGGCTTTGACCATTTCACCCCAAGAAAGTTTCTGTTCCGGAAATAATTGCGGTGAATCACAGCCCCCACAGAAACACAGGATCTGGAATCATTAACCATGGTCTATAAAACCACATTTAGGCCGAAAGAGGCTCAACTGAAATGCTACTGAAGGTCTTCATTCAATTCATCCACAGACCGCTGGGGAGCACCCACCGCATGCCAAGCCTCCTGGGTTATGGGGAATCTCAGACTTGGAACGATCACCCAATACCAACATATACGATCACGTTTTCATTCCAAATATTGTAATCCCACGATATGACATTAATAAGCCAGAATATCTAAGTTATGTCCTGGAAAATCTAAGATACACAATCACCATAATGAATGGCTGTTAATTTTCTCATTTGACAGTTATTAAATATTACAGTTTGCCGGGCCCTGTTCTAGATACTGACAATAAAGTAATGAACAAAACTAACAATTCCCTGCTCTCATGGGAAATAGAGACAAAAAATAAGCAAGTAAATACACAATGGCAGGCGGTGAGAAATACAATGGACAAAAATCAAGCAGAATAAGAGGGAAAAGGAGTTACCATTTTATATAGAGAGATTAGGAAGACAAGGCTAATACATCTGAAGGTAAGGAGAGTAAAAGTATGCAAATATGTGGGAGAAGAAAAATTCTGCCTGGAAAAAGAGCAAGTGCAAAGGCTCTGGGGCAAGAACATGCTGGGAGCAAGGTGTGTTAAGAAACAGCAAGGCAGGTAGCCTAGAGCAGAGTAGGAGAGAGGGCAGAGGCAGGAGGTGCCTTCATAGCGGGAGGCTGGGGAAGGAGAGATCAAGCAGGGCCTTGAGGGCAATTATAGGAGATCAGGCTTTTACTCTGAGGAAGAAAGGGGTGCTTTTAAGGAGAGAGCTTTTAAGGGTTTTAAGGAGAGAAGTGGTATGTGGTTTACTATTTTGAAAATTCACTCTGCTATTCACCTAAAACTAGAATCCCTACTCTGTATGTCCTAAGGATGCCTACCTTCTTCAGTGGTTGAATTTCTTTAAACCTTTCAATAGTTCTCTTTCTCCTATACTATATGAGACCCTACATACATCACATTCTTTTAAATATTCCCAGGGGTGGCAAACTTTTGAAGGTGGATCTTATTTCTGAAAATAGGTAAAAAAAAATCATTTGGAACATTCCTAAGACTAAAGTACATGATAATAAATTAATAATAATGAAACTAATTTTCTCCTATGCCTCAAATTGGCTCTCAAATATATCCCAAAAGGGGCATCTAAATGTATTTTGAGAAATGGCAGCAATATTAAAGGATCTACATTCTCAAGAGATTCCTTTGAAGGGTAACATTCATCGCCCACATAACTTCTGACATGTTAATGAATTGGTCTGATCACTTTAAAACAGTGGTTTTCCAACTTTAGCATGAATCCAACTATATGTTGTCTACAAGACATTTACTTTTGATCTAAGGACACACATAGGTTGAAAGTGAAAAGATTAAAAAAGATATTCCAAGCAAATAGTAACCAAAAGAAAACAGGAGTGGCTATCCTCATATCAGGCAAAATAGACTTTAGATCAAAAACTGTTACAAGACACAAAGAATGACATTATATCATGATAAAAGGGTCAATTCACCAAAAATATATAACAATTCTAAGCACGTATCAACCAAACATAAGAGGTCCAAAATATATGAGGGAAACATTAACAGAACTGAAGGGAACAAAAGACAGCTTTACAATAATAGTAGGAAACTCAATAGCTCACTTTCTTCAATGGATAAAATAAGCAGACAGAAGATCAAACAGGAAATAGAGGACCTGAACAACACTATAGATCGATTAGACATGTACAGAACACTCCACCCAACAAAAGCAGAATACACATTTTTCTCAAGTGTACATGGAGAATTCTCCAGGAACAACTGTATTTTAGACCACAAAACAAGTCTTAATTAATTTTAAAAGACTGAAATCATACAAGGTATCTTTTCTGATCACTAGGAATGAAACTAGACATCAACAGCAAAAGGAAAAAGTGAAAAATTCCGAAATATGTGGAAATTAAACAACACACTCTTCAACAACCAATGGGTCAAAGAAGTCACAAGGGAAATTAGAAAATACCTTGAAACAAATTAAAATGCAAACACAACATACTCAAATTTATGGGATGCAACAAATGCAATACTAAAAAGGAAAATTAATAGCAATAGCCATTTACATTAAAAAAAGATCTCAAAACAACTTAACTATATACCTTAAAGGAACTAGAAAAAGAACAAACTAAACTGAAAGCTAGCAGGACAAAGGAAATAATAAAGATTAGAGCAGAGATAAATAGAATAGAAAACCAATAGAGAAAAATCAACAAAACCAAGAATTGGTTCTTCAAAAAAAAAAGCAAAAAAAAACAAAATTGACAAACCTTTAATAAGAAAAAAAGAAGACTCAAATTATTAAAATCAGAAATGTAAGCGGTGACATTACCAGCAATTCTACAAGGGGGAAAAAAAAAAAAGGGATTATAAAAGAGTACTGTGAACTGAGTACTGTATGCCAACAACTTGGACAACCTAGATGAAATGGACAAATTCCTAGAAACACACAACCTACCAAGACTGAATTATGAAGAAATAGTAATCTGAATAGACCTCTAACTAGGAAGGAGATTGAATCGAGAATCAAAAACCTTCCAACGGTGAAAAGCCCAGGACCAGATGGCTTCACTACCAAACATGTAAAGAAGAATTAACACTAATCCTTCTCAAACTCTTCCAAAAACTGAAGAAGAGGAAACACTTCCTAACTCATTCTATGGGCCAGCATTATCTTGATATCAAATTTTAGTGTGGAAAGCTGTGTAGAACACAGATGGCTGGGCCCTACCCCAAGGGTTTTTAACTCAGGAGACCTGGGGTGAAGCGGAGAATCTGCAGTTCCAACAAGTTCCCAGGTGATGCCGATGTCATGGGGACCACATTTGACAAACTACTGCATTCTTGACAAACTTCTCATAGTGCTAAGACCTGTCTGTGTGTGTGTCACCTCATGGGGCCATGTACCTACATGCCTGCGGGGTAGCAAACAGTTAGTTATATCCTCAAGGCCCACAGGCCACACAGCAAGAGGTACATGCTGTGATGCCACGTCACCTGGCCAGACATTCTGGGAGTGCCAACATCCTGAAGGGAGCACTTTGTTTCTACTTTATTAAGCACTTTTGTATATATTAGCTTATCTCACTCTTCTTACAAAAGAAGACATCCAGGCTTGAGGGATGTGCCCATGGTCACACAGCTAATCAAGAGCAGAGATGGGATGAAAACCTCAGTTTTCCAATTCTCCCACGATTCCTGCCACTAGACCTCAACCCATTGGACAGACATGATTATGCAGCACGTGTACTGGAGTCACCTGGGAAGGGTGTCACTACACACAGGCACTGGAATCAACCCTCTACCTTCACCACCTCTAGAAAGTTTGACTCCATAGACCTCAGTGGGGCTCAGGCACGTGTGCTCTGAAATGCTTCCCAGATGGTCCTACTGCCCAGCCATTAAAGCTACCATTTCAATGGTACGAGAGCGACACAGACGTGCACATGTGAGGCCAATCCAGTGTGGGCCAAAATACTCAGAAATATCAACAGTGGAGGAGTTTGACAGCCGGCCACGACCTACTCTTGTTACCTCCCTGACACCGAGCTTCATTCAGACTTTGCAAAATGTGCGCTGTGCAACCTCGCCTGGAATCACTTAACAAACATAAATTCATTCCACACGGAACCAAGTGTGGTAATAGATGTGACTCACTCAATCCTGCGCCAATTATAGATTAAATCATAATTCAAGTCCTGAGACACTCTAATCATTCCGAGAGACATGAAAAGCCTCATTTTCACATAATAGCTATTTCCTGGAAATGCCAGTTTTGTACTCTTTCAAAATGACTGGCTGGCAAAACAAACCCTGACTGGTGTTTATGAGATTTTTACGAAGCATCTGTATGTTTCTGATGCTTAATAATAAAAGGGAAAGGAAAGAACACGGATATTTATTTCTTACCGTTACCTAAATGGAAAGATTTTTTCTGATAAACTGAGTAAATTGCTAATTTCCATCATTTCCCAAAAAAAATAATCCATTTCATGACTCTGATCCATCCTGTTGCGTAAAACATGAGACATTAAAAAAAAAAGAAAGAAATGTGGCCTGCTCCTCACTTTTATGAAAGTATGAAAATGGTCTTAAGCAAAAGATAAATTCCTCAATAAGTGGGTCTAACACTGTCCCCAACAAAGAAACAGGAAAAAAGGTTCCTCACCGCCAGGTCACTGTATATATGGTCACCAAAATACAACACTTTGGATCCCCTCCATCCAGTAAGCTTCAAAAATTCATATAAATTACCCTGCAATAACAGAAAAATACAGGTGTTATATTGTATGACAAATAAGAGACCTGTATAACCCATGGCCCAAGATATCTACTTTTCTTTTTTGATTTCTATTTATAGTATTTATTTACTTATTTATTTTTTAGGCCGCCCCATGCGGCATGCAGGATCTTAGTTCCCCAACCAGGGATCAAACACGTGCCCTCTGCATTGGGAGCACGGCATCTTAACCACTGGACTGCTAGGGAAAGTCCCGATATCTGGCTTTTAAAACTTAAAAAAAATGTTTTTGCTTTTACAATTTATTTTAAATATCAAAATATAAAGATAAAAAACATTTTTATGTGAAATCTTTCTTCTAAGTCAAATGTACTTTTCAGAAGGGCTTCATACTGAATATCTTTGTAATGATCTTTTTTTTTCACGCTTAACGTTCATTCTGTGACCATGTCAATAAATATTCGCCTGCCATGTAGTTTTAGCAGCTGAGACCTACCATGATTCGTTTTACCAATTATCTGAGGCTGGACATTTACCTTGTTATCTATTTTGTAAGTAACTTCATGATAAACATTCCTGTAACAAAGCTTTAGCTACATCTTAATAATTTTCTTAGGCTCACTTCCTGGACTTGGAGGGCTGTTCAAAGCTAATCTTTCAGGCCTAAAAAATATATTTAGTGCTAAATCCAGCAGTTTGTTACATATCCAACAGGAATGTATCAGTACTTCAAAAAAAAAAACTGTATAGTACTGTTCTGTAATTTTATGTTATAAATATTACACAAATATAAAAATGTTTAAAGATAAGATAAAAAAACCTAATTTCAGTAACACAAAACTGGACAGCAATTCAATCATTTACTCAAACACGGGAGAGCTTTATATGATACTGAAATACATCAAAACTGTACATAAAACACAGTTCATCAGGAAATAATTACTAATTTGGGTACGATGCCATGTGATTAAACACTTACTAAAGAGAAATTTCCAAGGTTTACTACTGGCATCTTAAATTTTATATCCTATGGACAAAATGCTTTAAAAATTTTTTTTCAAAAACTGTGCAATTCTGAGCTAATTTACACACAGCACATTGAAAATATATGGACTTAAGCTTAAATTCTGCCACTAAGTTATAAACAGTCCATTGAAGCAGAGCCCTCGGGACTGTGCCTGGCACATGGCAAGCCTCAGCGAATGTCAGCTGTTATCATTATAACCGATCACAAAGCACAGCAACAAAAAGGACAGATGGGTCATGAGATACCTGTTTATAAATCTGGCCTTTCTGCAACTTGTAGATTTTATCCCAGAGTAAGACGCCTTTCTCATTCACCTTCCGGAAAGGTCTAACAACAGAAACGGGAAACATTATGACGTGTGGTAGCAGTGCAGGCTGTGTGCTGTATGAGAAACTCCACGGTTACCCCCTGAGAACAGAAAGGAGCCAACCGAAACCGAGACCCCACCATCACGTTCCTGGGCCTCGTGCAATACACCCCAAACTTCGGACCCCAGTATCCAAAGAAGGTTAGTGAAAAACAAGAACTCCAGGGTCAAATATATTTGGAAAACACTATCCACTATCCACTATCCCCGTTCCTCCTTAAAAGTTACTGATGGCTCTGAAAAGCCCTCCTATAAAGAAACTCTCTTTAGCCCAGATTTTCTAAACATATTCAACCGGGTAGAAAACTTTTCACACACAAAAAAAAGCTTATAGAAATACTGCTTAGTATATTTATCCACCTTTGTACTTGAAATGCAGCCACTCTAGATACAAAATACATCAGAGATCAGAGAACTGGGCATATTATTTTATGATGGAAAAATAGGAAAAAAAGAATAAAGGCCTCATTCCTCACCCTGGGGGTGCTAGTCCAAAAAACACAAGGTTTGTTTGTCCTTTTTCTTTTTTTTAGGTAACACTTATTTGGATTGCTTTCCTGGTTAGAAAAATATAAACTCACTGCAAAAAAATCTGGAAAAATGCAGAAAAATACAATGAAGAAAAGGAAAATCATAATGCCAGTACCCAGGTAGAAACACACCATTTCAGTGGATATCTTTCAGTCTTTATGTATCTGTTATCTTTCTCTTTTTTATGAACATAAAATGAGGATCATTTGCGGATACTAATATGTTATCTTCTTTTCTCCAAGGCTGTGAGCAATTTCCCATGTGATTATGTAACCTGCATACATCATTTTTTTCAGTCGTAAAACATGTTCACTGCCATAAAAGAAAAAAAAAACCTCATTTTTAATGGCTGCATAATATCCCCTCATATGGACGTTCCTTTAGGTTGTTTCTAACCTTCATCATTATAAATAACACGGGGATGAATAGGGGTAGAGAATTCTTAATCCAGGCACCCAGAGTAAGGAAGAGCGCTGTGCTGGGAAAATCTAATCCAAGACAGGGTCCTGCCACTGAGTATAAACATGACAAAGGAGGGAGGTGAAAGGAGAGATGGGGCCCTTCCCCTGACCACTCCACCCCGCTGGGATCTAATAAGAAAATGCAGGAGAGCGTTTTATCAGGGACCAAACAGCAAGCCAGTGTTTACAGCTGTTTTTGATCAACACTCTTGTTTTTCCTGCATTCTCTTGATTTCTCAGTCTCTGCACATGGTTCTTGGGTGTGCCTCTTCTTCCAGGAGTCACTGTGACACTTGGAAAACTGGAATTTAGCATCGTAAGAGGAATTTAATCCACTCAACACTAACTACAGGGCACCGAATTATTATGCTTTAAATCACCTAGCGGAGAGGGAAAGGCTTCGTGGTTACCCACTTCAGAACAGAGAAATGTGGGTAAAAGTGTTTCAAAAGTAGGTCACTGTTATACAAATACGAATTATTTTTATAATCCTAGTGCAGTAACTCTCAACACTACTGACATTTGTGGGGAATGACTCTTGGTGCACCGGTCTGCCCCGCACGTTAAATCACCTTTTAGGACCCCTGACCCTCAGTCACGAAACGCTAAGAGCACACCCCGGTCACCTTCACAACCCAAACTTTCCCATTCCTCTATTGCTCAAGGATACTGTGGCAGAAGGACTTTAAGTTTTGGTCTAGATTTACTCCACTTGATGCAAAACCTGTATTGCAGAGAAGTTCTGCAAAATCTAAGTGCCAACTGTCAGTGAACCATTTAGAGCTCTATTTAAAGAGATACCCACCAGGTGGTTTGCTGTTGCTGTTTTGTTATGCTTCACAATGCCTCTGCATCGAGAGATCTAATTTACTATGGTGACGCTAAGTTTGGAATTTTCATTGTTGTCAATCGTTCTCTTAAAGCCTGACTCATAGGACTGAAGTAGCCCGAACTGAATTGAGAACCATTTCAAGAGGTGTAAGCTGTCTGCTATGTACCCATCCCACCTTCCTTGCAATTACTTGCTAGAAGGGTTAAAAATCAAAAGCTATGATGTTAGATGCTTGTGATTTTCCAACTGGATTTCACCAAGACACATTACGTAAGTATTCACAGCAGAAAATGAATAAAATCTAGTCCCTAAAAAGATAGACACTTACCTCCGCTTATCATTAAAGAAGTTTGGCTTCTCCGCCTGAACAATGACCACATCAAAAAGGTCCCTCCAGTCTTTTCCAACAATATACCTCATCCCTTTGTCCCTAGAACAATATTTCAGCCAGGTTAGTCTAACACTGCAGGGATTAACTATTCTTGCAACATTTTCTTTCGAATTTCCAACTATCAAAATACATGGAATACAGGAAGTGAGCCAGAAACTAGCCAGGAATCACAGAAGAACTTACACAAAGCTACTGGGGCTATTGGTGATGAGAAACATCTTCTTGCCGTGATCAGCCAGTTTGGCCAACACTGCGCGGGTCTGCTCAGGGTAGCAGATGTACTTTTCTAAAGAGCAAGAGAAAAATGCACACAGAGTTTCAGGGTTAAGTCAATCAATCTGCAAGCACTTCCTAAATGGGGCAGATGGGTCCAGCACTGTTTAGGGCACTTGAGGGGAGAAAAGCCTTCAGGAAGCTTGGTTCGAGGCAGTATATAGGTACTCGGTGCATCAGTAACCAACACCCTGCCTCTTCAGTCTAAGTGGAAAAAACTAAGTGGCTGCAGCTGCCAGCTCCTCTCCTTTCCAGTCAGGATTATGTCAAGTTCTGAGACAAAGGGGAGGGAGACACCTAAGGCGCAAGGATGCAAGGTCCCTGCTCTGCACTCAGAAGAGGTACTACAGCCCCTGCTCAGCACCTGGAGTGAGAGTAAAATGCCTGCATAATTACACAGCAAAGGGAAAGGCTGATCTTCACGATAACATCCAGTACATACCAATATCTGCTTCAATTGCTCTGTACATGATTCCTTTGGTGTGCACGTCCCGAATTGAATCCTGTCAAAAGATACGTTTTTAATCAGTCAGAGTATAACTGAGACAGTCTGAGTAAGAGGACAAGCGAAATGGCCTTCAGGATAATGTCTGTCTGCAGAAGCCTGGCAACCCAAGCACTAAATGAGATCTAAATTCTGGTCCATTTATCACAGGTTGCCCCTGGGAAGAAACTTAACTTTCCATGGTGACAGCAGCAGTTTCCAGTGCAATTTTCAAAAAAGCCACTTGGAGGAGGTAATTTGTATGAACAATTCTGAATAAAGTCCCACAGGATAAACAGTCATTTACATGCAGTATCATGATCAAATAATTCCAGGTCATCTGGACAAAGGGAATTATTGCTCTTTTCATCTTTGCACCCTTCCCTGGACCCCAGCAGCAGGTTCTGTTGGGCAGAGAACAATGATGGGCTCCTCCTCTCTTCAGTGCTACCAAAGAGGCAAGGAACTGTCAAGGAGCTCGGAACTCGGGCAGAGATGTGGTCCAGCCGGCAGACGTGAGGAAGAGCCCAGCAGCATGGCAGCCTGAAGCCTGGCAGGGCTCAGAGCACAGCCCCGCTCTCAGGTAGCTCTAATCAGGTCTACTACATAGGTGGGCACTCCTGGAGGCACATGGAAACTTTCTGGAGCCTGTAGCAGGGGACTGCGCTGCAGAAAAACTGGGCCATGAGCCTTAGAAAATTGGTAGGTGCTTATCGTCGGGAACAAGCACCTCTGGACTGTAAACTCAACCTCAGTTATCTTCCAGCACAGGCCTGTTTCCACTGCGCATTGGCAGAAGGCAGTGGTTAAGAGCAAGCCGGAGCCCAACTTCCTGGCCTGAAATCCAGGCTCTGCTACTTACTAGCTGGATGCCCTTGGGCAAGTTACTCAACCTCTCTGTGCCTCAATTTCTCTAACTGTAAAAGGAGGGTGATAAGAGCTCAGGGCATTCTTGTGAGGATTTAATTAGTTAATATGCATAAAGCATTCAGAAAAATAGTGCCTGGAACACCGTAAACTCTACATGTGTGTTCACTATTAGTGGTAGTAATACTTCATAGTAAAAACTGAACTTTCTAGTAAACATCTTTCCTCATGAATGCTAAGGGCTACATAACTACCAGTGATTCTTTTTTTTTTTTTTTTTTTTTTTTTTTTTTTTTTTTTTTTTTTTTTAAGTGTCATTTTTTTTTTGTTTTTTGCTGCTGCTGTTATCTGTTCTGTTATACTTGGTTAAATACGTAGTTTTTTTTTTTTTTTTTTTTAATTTTATAGCTACTTTATTTATTTATTTTATTATTTATTTTTGGCTGTGTTGGGTCTTCGGTTCGTGCGAGGGCTTTCTCCAGTTGCGGCAAGCGGGGGCCACTCTTCATCGCGGTGCGGGGACCACTCTTCATCGCGGTGCGCGGGCCTCTCACTATCGCGGCCCCTCCCGCTGCGGGGCACAAGCTCCAGACGCGCAGGCTCAGCAGTTGTGGCCCACGGGCCCAGCTGCTCCGTGGCATGTGGGATCTTCCCAGACCAGGGCTCGAACCCGTGTCCCCTGCATTAGCAGGCAGATTCCCAACCACTGCGCCACCAGGGAAGCCCCAGTGATTCTTAAAGATTCTTAAAGATGAAGTATTTGTGTGAGCAAAATGGAGAACCAAAACTAAATATTTAAATTTAGTTCAAATAACAGCAGACTGATACTGAGAAACTGTTCATTCATCCTATATCTTCTTAAAACCCATGATTCAGGGCAGTCAATACTTAAAATTAGTCATGAAAACATAATAAAAACACTGTAGTATGTACATGTGGATCTTTTAAAAATACAGATATTTAAATAATATATAAATAGATGCTTAGAAATATGTATTAAAAATATATATTAGGGCTTCCCTGGTGGCGCAGTGGTTGAGAATCTGCCTGCTAATGCAGGGGACACGGGTTCGAGCCCTGGTCTGGGAGGATCCCACATGCCGCAGAGCAACTGGGCCCGTGAGCCACAACTACTGAGCCTGCGCGTCTGGAGCCCGTGCTCCGCAACAATAGAGGCCGCGATAGTGAGAGGCCCACGCACCGCGATGAAGAGTGGCCCCCGCTTGCCACAACTAGAGAAAGCCCTTGCACAGAAACGAAGACCCAACACAGCCAAAAATAAATTAATTAATTAATTTAAAAACAAAACAAAACAAAAAATATATATATATTAAATAAGCAATAAACATATTTTTAAGTACTGAAAAAAGTTCAGACAGCTTAAAGAATATATCTATAGACACATGTGAATATGAATGTAAATTAAAATACATAAACACAAAGTCATATAAATGATGTGTGTATATACGCACATGGAAATCCAGATAGCAAGTACCCTCTTCTTTTACCAACCAATCTGACTTACTTCCAATTCTCCTAACATAACATCTTTCTTAGGATTTTTCAGGGTTAAACCACAAATAAAAGAGATCCCAAGCAAGGGATGATTTCAAAGACCCAGCCGACAAGGGAGGCCAGGGATTCTGTTACTTCTGCTGAGGAGCTAGAAGAGGTGCAGCGTCATGGCACCCCGTGTCCACACCACCTTGACGTCTTTGTACAGGTGCACAGGCTCATAGTCAATGTTGTTCTTCAGAAAGTACTCGTTCACACAGGACAGCAGGGTCATCTCGGGCAGGGAGAAGATGTCCATGAACTGCTTCATGGTGTTTCCGTGGGAGCTCTGCGGGCAGGGAGGAAGGCTTCAGCAAGGGAGCCAACACCACAGTAGACTTCACATTCACCCAGGGGATTCTGGTCGTCAACATCTGGCTCCCTCCCCACAAGGAAAGGAAGATTCTAATACTGAAAAAGTAAAAACATTCACCTTGTTTCTCGTCATTCACGGCAGAGCTGACGTCTCACTCTTAAGTGTAAGTGGGATTTCCAAGGAAATGCCCTGATTTCCCCCCAAAAGTCTAACCACCCTTCCCTTTCCTCTCCTTTGGCTCCATCCATCTTAAAGCTCACACGCTTTCATCACACACAGAGGGAAGCCAGCAAATTGATTCTTGCCCATGGAATGGCATAAAAAGCCACTAACTCTCCTGAATTTGAGCACCCACAGCCCACATGGGAGTTTGGAAAAGATCCTTTCTCTGAACACCTGTGATTTATAAGACTAAGTTTACCAGCTGATTGGGCATCTTCACTGCATTCTGATAATGCAAATAAGAGAGCGCATCTAATAGTACAAGAAGCAAAAATTCGGAGGGCAAAGAGGACCACAAAAGTTAGAAAAGCAGAGGTTTCCCTTTGGCACAAAGTGACGTGCTGCCCTTAATCTCAGGGGAGGCAACAGCTGCTGTACGACAGCCCCCAGTGACTTAATCCAGAAAGTGGGGACACACACGGGGAGATGGTGGCAAGCGAGAGGGTACAAGGAAGGTATACAGAGCCTTCACCAGGTAGGGGGGAAAGGGCTGAGAAAGGAGAAGCATGGAGGAACCCAGGAGAGACTCTAACATACCCATCTCTCTCAAATCGAGGGTCTCTCAAAACACAACCCCAAATGTCCTTGCTGATTCCCTATGAGCAGAGAGTCTAGTAGTTCAAGATCCTAAAGCTACCAGGCCACGTTTCGAAAAGGAAAAAGACAGGCTGCTTGAATTAAATAAATAATTTCTCATTACCTTCCCATAAAAGTCGCTCATCTGTTCCAAAGGCACGTGGGAGCCCTCGTACATTTCAATGACTTCCTCATCAGGGACCACGCTGAGGCCTCTGGGAAAATCACAGGTGGGGCAGTTAGCATCAACTAGAGAGAGCAATAGTTTTCAGACCTCTGGCAACTGCTGGCATTTTTCAACTGATATGCAAGACGCTGCTGTCACAAAGAGGCAGGAGGTGCCACCGGTAACTGCTATAAATAACAGGCATGATGCTGCTACTATTACTACTACCATTCTACTGGTAATGAGAGCAGGAAAAATAACAGCTAATACCACATGGCCCCTGCTGAATGCCAGAAATCAATTCCACACATTCACTTAATTCTCAGCAATCTTAGGAGGGAGGCACTATTATTCTTCCCACTTTCCAGCAGAAGCCACCAAGGCACAGAAAGGTCACAGACCTTGCCCAAGGTCACCAAAGTAGAAAGTGGTGGGTCAGGACTGGGTCCCAGGCTCTTCAACCACCATGTCACACAGCCTCCCTCAACAAGGTACATGGCCTCCTAATGACCTGCTTTGGGGTGAGTTTTTTGGGGTTTTTTTTTTAATGTTTTTAATACATTAGGGAGAGAGAGGCTGGTCTGTCCCCATCATCCTCCTGCCCTCTGTTACTCTACCTTAAGAAGGTGAGCGCTGAGGCAGAAAAAGTCATACACTAGGCTCCAGGACTAACCACCACGTCAGGATGCCTGACACCACCTCTGGGAGGAATGACCCCAAATGCTACATCACATATGGCCTGTATCCCCATGTGTAAAAAGTAAAGGTAACATCCCCCATCTGCCTGCTTCCAGGAGCTGCAACAGAATCTGTAAATGAATCCAACTCCTCCAAACAGAGGGAAAAAAAGATTGTGGAGTCTGACTGGCCAGGATTCCATCCCTGTCTCTGGTACCCGTGCTGTGAGCAGGTGCTTTCACGTGGGATTTAATGGTCTCAGACTTCCTCCCCTGGAATAGCCCCTCTAGAGAACTGTGAAGGGAAATATCTGTTCCCCACCCCCTTCTCTAGAGGAGAAGGCACCTGAGAAACAGATACCAATGGTGAGGAAACCACAGAGTCAATGATGGAAACACCACGCTGTGCTACAATGGGCGTATAAACAATTCAACTCGAATTTCAGTTACTAATACAAACAGGTTGCTTATCACACTTGGCCAATATTAAACTATGTATAAAACATAATTTACATGTGACATGTAACTTTAATGAAAATATCACTTTAGCTTCTTTCTTCCATTCTCTACCCTTATCTTAATTTTAAAAATAGCCAAGGGGATTCATTGATATTTTGCCTCTGATCTTGATTAACTTGAAATAACTACTGGCCTTTGAAAACAAAAGAGCACTGGACTTCCCTTTATCTTTTGCTCCAGAAATCAGATAAGACACTGGGACTAAACCGGATCATTCTAGACAGGGACCGTGGAAGACAGCTCTGGCTACTGCAGCAGCAGTCAGCAGTGAACACCCCTAAGGCTCTGACACCTAGAAAGGGAATATACAAAGTAAAGGGATTCTGCCGGGGGAGTTATTTTTCTGTCCCCACCCTAGGGGCTGCCCGGTCTTTCAGAAGCCACTGCCACCTCGAAGACACGTTCACAGGCCCGTGGCCACACAAGCTGCATCTTTAAGGCCCACATAACCAAATGCCAGCTGAAAACATGCAGACAGAGCAGCGCACAGACCTGCCGGAGCCGGGCTCAGGGAGACGGTCGGCCGCACCCGAATGCGGCCTAAACCAGCACTGAAATCAAAATAAAACTTTACGTGGCCCTGTGTGCATAAGAGAAATAGAAAGGGTAGGAGCACAGACCTGAAAAAGCCTGGCCTGGGTTCAAATCCCAGCTCCCTCACCTGCTGGGGGGATGACCTGGACCAGGAACAAGTAATTTAACCTCTTTGGGTGTCAGTGTCATTTTTTAAATGGGGGGCGGGGGCAATAGCAGTACCCACCTCCTGGTGGTACCTACTGAGAAGATTAAATGAGTTGCTATAAACAGAACGGCACCCGGTATATGGTAAGTACTATCCAAGTTCTGCTGCTGTGACTACGATGGGAACAATCCTAGCTTTTCACAAGGTTCCCAGTTAAGCACTGAAAACCTGGGTATGAAACAGGACCGCGGCGGGGAGCCAGCCCGCCCCTGGGCCCAGCGGTGCTCACGCACAGAGCCCCACACACACAGCGGGAAAGCCGGCCGGATGCAGCGACCCTGCGGGGATGAGAGAGGGACGAGGCTGAGGCACAAGCATTCCTCCCCCACATCTGCTCATTCGTTACCCCTTTGGAGGGGAGAGAGGCGAGAAGTGACATTTTTGCCTGCCTATGCTGTTCCAAGCATGCTCTAGTCCAAATGACCGGCCGCCCGGGAGGTGGGTGCTGGAATCATGCCCATTTTACAGAGGAGTAAACACCAAGGGCTTTGAGCAGGTCGATAACTGGCTCGAGGCCGCACACACGTGAGCAGTGGGGCTGGGGTTCACACTCAGGAAGTGGGACTCCAGAGCCACACACGCACCCCTGCTGCTTTGGCTACCACACCCCCTCTCAGCCCCGAGGCCCCAGCGACCTTCCCAGGACCTCAACCTGAGCGCTCCTTCCCCTTTAAATGCCTCAGCAGCTCCTCCTGGCTGGCCCTGTCCGCACCCCTAATACGATGGATGATTTATCTACAAAAGAAGGAACAAGATAATCAGGAGCCACAGGATGGGATGGACCACAGGAGAGGAAGACCCTGTCAGGCTGCGAGGGTGAGGAGAGGCCTCAACACCAGTCAGCCATGTAGAAGGATGGGTGAGATTTCAAGAAGCAGAGGAGAAGGAAAACCACATCCTGGGAGAGCGCCAGCCTGAACAGATGCCGAGCAGTGAGAAAGGAGAACTCGGAGGAAAGGAATATTTGTGTTGTTGCACCTGCCCGGCATCTGCTCCCTGAGACTGGCTGAAACTGCTGGGAAGAGAAACTCCCCTTCTCCCCTTGACCTGGAGCTGGGGGTGGAAGCCTGGTACTGCCAGGGGTCACCACGCGGAGGGGCCTGCTGTGAGCTAAGCCAGAGAGGAGGAATGCCAAGAGACGGAAAGAGAACTGACAACAACTACCTGGACCCCTGGAGCCAGCTACACCTGCAACAAGCTCTGTCCCTAGACTACACAACGAGCGAGCCCAAACTGGGGTTTTTTAAAAGCCAGTTTGAGTTGGGTCTCAGTCACTTGCAACCAAGAGTCTTAACCAATCCAGGAAGTAAAGGAGGTGTGTATGGCAGAAGAGGAAGCTAAGGGTTTAGAGAAGGTTGATGGAAAATTTAAGAGATCTGGGCTCTATTCTTCAGACAGTGGGGAGCCATCCAGGATTTCAGAAGAGAGAGGGGTTGTTGAAGGCAATGCTTTAGGTAGATCAGTCTAGCAACTACGTCCAGGATGGACTGCGCTGCAGAAAACCACAAGAGCCCAGGAGAGATGGGATAAGCGTCTGAGTCCAGGAGCAGAGGGTAGAAACATAATTGGAGGGACAGATTTGAAAGATCTGCTGAGGACTTCCAGTTAACCCTCATACATTCAGAAATGCCTGCTGCACACAGGCCAAGAGCACAGACCCTGGAGCCAGACTGTCTGGGTCTGAATTCTACTTCTGTGTGGCCTTGCGCAAGTTACTTATTAACATCTCTGGGACCAATAATAGTACCTACCTTATAAGATTATTTTGAAGATCACATGAGTTAACTCAAAACCTTTATGGCAGTATCTGTCTCACTGCAAAACTCAGTATTTGTTAGTTGCTATTTAGTATTACTAATATTATTATTATTCTCGTCACCACCACCACCTCTTCTCCCTCTTGAAACACCATTAAAATGACAGTAAAAGAATAAACTGCTCAAAATCAAAGGAAATGAGTGCAAAGACATCAGCAGATAAGATATGTTTTTAGAAAACAAACAGTTGGTGAGAAGTAGGCACCTGACTGAGCAACACTGAGAACGGGGCCTGCAAGGGGACACCGACAAGAGGAACTGATGAACGACCACAGAGCCCCAGAATCAGCCGTATCCGGTGCCAAGAAGCTACTGGAGGATGTGCTCCAGCAAAATGAGGGAGTAAAGCCAGAAAGAGGAAGAGACGGGAACCAGGAAACAGGGAAAGCAGCAAATGGAAATCCCAGAATGAACAATCAGAGTAGATCAGAGCAGGAGGAGGTAGTCAAAAAAAAAAGTAACTGAGAGATTATGTAACACATTTGAATTGTGGGGAAATAAATATATGCTTGATATCTGTGATGGAACATTAAGGAAAAAACTAGAGATACCTAACTAGAAAACTAAGCAAATAAAAAATGAGGTTATTATTAAACCTGAAAACCAAGCACTGTACAAGAAAACGATCTCAGTGCACTACTTGGCTTAAGAATGAACAAGACCTACAGAGTCATAATGCAAACGGTGAAATAATGAGAGAGAGATCTCAACAGGGTTAGGAGAATGAGGCTGGAGAAGGGGGTGCGTGTGAAGGAGAGCCAAATTCTCAGCCCTCACAGCAGGGACAACGTCCAGAATTAATAAATTAGGAAACAGAAGTGTAAGCACATTATTTAGAAACAGAAAGAAAAATACCAAATATATATGTAAATACAAACCACACTCCTAAATCCCACCCACAAATTTAAGAACTAGAAAAGGCAAAAACCCTTCATTTCAAAGTTATCAAGATTTCTCACTGAGCTCAGTACTTCTACTAATTCTATCAATAATAAACAGGAGGAAAAGAGTCTTAATATCCAAACTACTCAACTACCATGGCGGGAACAACAACCTGCCCCCACCATCCCTCCCCCTCCAAACCTCCTCTGCAGGACCCTCACTCAGGTGGCCACCATCGCCTTTGGAGAGCCCGTCCTCCCCAGAGTCCTCCAAAGTGCTCCCTAACGGCTGAGCACACGTCCATCATCACCTGGGTCACTGTGGACTGCACTCATTGGTCTACTTGTGTGGCTTCCAACCTACATCCCGAGCTCCTTGAAGACATCCTCACAAGCCAAACCATCAGCATCTAACATGGTAGTGGCCTGATCAATGTTCCTGAATGAGGGAGGGAGTGGGGGGATGAGTGAACGATTCACAGATACACACACTGCAGCCCTCCCATCACTAAACAGTCAGGGGGTCTTGAAACGCAAAGCCACTTGGTTACTTTGGGTAAATTAAATTTACCTCCTCTCACTCTTACCTGTAGACAGTTCCCAGTTGGATGTAATGAAAAGCATCGATCTTCATCAAGACTGCCTTCAAAAACACAAGCACACACACAGGTGAATAATGCACAACAATTTGCATATTTAATGAAAATGCCAGGCGTCATTATAAATCCTATCAACATCAAGTTGTCGTAAACAAAGAAGCATCCTGTATGTTTCTGAAAGGTTTGCTTGCTGAGTTCCTCATTAAGGAAACGGCCTGTCTGCAAAAAAAGATATGACAATCACCTTGTCCTCATAATGTTGAAAATGACTGACTATTGGAAATAAGCAAGTATCTCCCAGTGGCTAAATGCATTCATGCTCTTCCAACACAGTCTCTCGAAAAAGACTTCATCCAAAGATGTTTTGGATAGTTTAGTTCTTCAGCCCCAAAGAACATAATTTAAAATCAACTTACACGTTCAGCAAAGAAAAGCATCAAGAGTACATTTTACCCCCGAACACGTTTAACTGTAAAAAAGGATGAGAATTCAACCTACCCGCTGCACGTCATAATGCAGTCCACGGATTGCAAAGTTTGGGTCATACTCATACTTCCTGATTTCCACGGGATACTAAGAAGGAAGAAAGGAACCGGTTTCAGCTGGCGACGTACGAAGTTCAAGACAGCCATCCACACTTGGCCCCTGTACGAAGGCTGAGGCGGCTCGTGCACTTGGGTGGGAAGCTGGGGTCAGAAGGGACAGGCCACAGCTTGCCCTCTGCTTCCAGACCAAGCGCTTCCAGGCCACAGAGCACCCCTTCTGCCCTACTCCGTGTTTATCTGCCCGCACACAGGTGAGGCCTCAGCCCCCCGGCTTCCTCAGCCCCCCGGCTTCTCTGGCCTTAACTCTCCCCTGTCCTCAGCTGCAGGGACCCCTCAGCCGTCGGTACAGCCTTCCTCCCACTCGGGCCGGAGACACCCTCTCTCAGCGCCCGGCTCCCGGGTACAGCTCCAGCCCTGGTTCAGAACACACGGCCTAGCTCCCCTGCTATTTCCTAATCATTAACCTGTCCCTCCTACTACACAAAAATCCCAGTCCCCTCCTTATCCACTGCACCCGGAATCCAAGTCCTTCCCTCTCTCCCGAGATCTCAGAATCGGAACACCAGTTCCCTCGCTGGTAGCACCGACGTACCGAGCACACTGTCTGCTGCTCTGCACAGCTGGCCCCACCATGCCCATTTGACAGATGGGACCTCAGAGGCTCCGGATGAAACAACCTGGCCTGGGCCACACAGCACGGGGCGTGGTGAGGCGGGGTGTCAGGCTCTCCCCACTGCCCCTGCCCTCAGAGCGTGCACCTGCGGGCCAGAATATCGACTTCTGAGTCTAGGGAGGCTGTGTCCCCAGGATCTCCCAATCACGATGTGAACTGCTTACGTAAAAAACCTCCACAACTGTCAAAGGGCACAGGAAACCCCTCTACATGGCTGCACAGCTACCTCCCAGTGCACGGCCAGGGTCACGCGTGTGCAAGAACATCTCCTGGAACCACCAGGCTGACCGGCATGCGCCAAGTTCTCCAGCCAAGCTGCACAAAGCGCTGAGTCAAATGTCACATTCGGGCTCATTTATCTAATACCTGCCACGTGTGCCAAGAAATCCCTCAATGCTATTTCCCTCCTGGGCAGAAGAGTATAGAAACAAAGTTCTCCAAAATCCACACAAAACACGAAGCCAAGGCAAAATGACCTGCATCAGGCAATTCTACACCAAGCACTATACTCCCACGTAACAGTGGAATCCAATGAACACGTCAAGTAGTTACTGAGCGAGTACTTTGTGCCAGGGCCTGGGAATGTGGCAGTGAACAAAACTGACACTGTCAGGACTTCCCTGGCGGACCAGTGGTTAAGACTCCACGTTTCCACTGCAGGGGGCCCGGGTTCGATCCCTGGTCGGGGGACTGAGATCCCGCATGCCACATGGCGCAGCTAAAATAAACAAAAACAAAAGCAACTGACACCGCCTCTGCCCCTAAGAAGTTTCCATTCTGTGGTGGGCAGGCGAACCATAAACAAATCAACACATGGTACAGTGCCTCATAGTGGTAAGTACTATAGAAAGAACGCAGTACAAGGGTTCAGAGATCTAGGGGAAAAAAAACAATGAGGAGCAAGGCTTCGGGTTGCCTGGAACCAGGCCGGAGGTTCCACCAGAGGGGCTGGCAGGTGCAAAGGCCCGAAGGTGGGAGCGTGTCTGGCGGTTCAAGGAGCGGCGAGGCAGCTGGAGCAGAGCGAGGGCAGGTGGGAGGAGAGGAGGCTGGTGAGGAAGCCGGGGGCCCAGAGCACTAGAGGCCTCTGCTGTCACTCCAAGTGTGATGGGAAGGCCCGAGGGGGGTCTTGAGTCCAGGACTGAGATGACTAACGTTTAAAGGTTCACTCTTGCTGCCGAATGGAGAACAGACTAAGGGGCAAGAATAGAAGCCAGGGGACCAGTCAGGGGGCTACCGCACCATCGGGCGGGAGGTGATGGTGGCTTGGACCGGGGTGCAGGCAGCGGGGGAGGTGAGAAGTGGATAGAGGCAGGCAGGACATATTCTGAATGAGGGAAAAGAGAGCTCACAGCTGCAGAGACTGACTTCCTCCCAAACGGGACAGCGTGGGAAGGGAGATAAGAGTAATTTTATAGTGGAGAGACCTGGTAAACACTACCTCAGCCAGATGGTCAAGGCCAGCATCGTCGGTGGTAAGTCATGTTGACAGGATGTGATGAGAATGGAACTCTACCTCCATGGTCTGCCTCCCCAAATCCACAAGCCCAGTCTAACCAGGAGAAAACAGGAGACAGAGCCCAAGAGAAGGGCATGCTAAAATGTACTGACCAGGACTCTTCACAACCATCAAAGTCATCAACGGGTCATCAAAAATAAGGAACCTGTAAGAAACTGTCAGAGCCAAGAGAAACCTAAGGAGACGTGACACCTAAATGCAATGTGGTGTCCTGGATGGGATCCTGGACCAGGAAAAGGACATGAGGTAAAAACTAAGGAAACCTGAAGCAAGTACAGACTTTCATCAATAACAATTAATTAATATCAGTTCCTCAGTTGTGATAAATGCACCGCAGTAATGTAAAATGTTAACATTAGGGGAAACCAGCCATGGGGTGTACTCTCTGTATTACCTTTGCAACTTTTCTGTAACCCTAATACTCTTCTAAAAGGAAAAGTTTGTTATAAAAAAGAGACAGCATGTGCTGAGAGATCAGAGGCGAACTGAGGAGTCGAGGCTGGTGTTAGGCTTTGGATTTGAAAAACGGGGTGAACATCGGTAACCATTAATAATCAGGAACACTGATGAGGGTGCAAATCTGGGAGGTGAAATTAAGAACCCTTCTAACACTGTCTTTCCATCCCTTGGGGTGGACGTACCGAATGAAAATATAGATTCAGTTATTACCCAATATTTATTTCAATTTTTGTAAAAACTTATTCTCGTGAAAAAAAAAAGAGAAAGGGTAATTACGAAAGGGCTGGAACATTTACATTTGCTTTTGGGGAAGATGCTAAATTGCAAACTTACTGCTCTATTACTATGCATCTCAAAAGCAGATGTCTTTCATCTCTACAAGTACTTTTAGTCTTTGGCAGGAAAAAAAATGGCACCAAACTCAATGCTTCCAACAGCCTCTTGGAAGAATTATTTTCAAATCCAAAACAAGAGAAAAATCTGCATTAGCATAACTGCCTCTATTAATATGCTTGATATAATTAGTGTTAGGACATATTTCTTTTATCAAAGCAACAAACAGACATAATGGGAATGAAGTAAGTATCTTAAATCTAGAAGCTTTTCTAATCACAATGATTGCATCTTTTTCCCATCTATTTCATCTCTCTTTTCTCTCCAAATTTCATAAATTTTTAATCTTCATGAATATTTTATTTTCATATGAACAACAAACCCATAGGGTAGAAAGAAAAGGTGTTATTAATCCCACAAAAGGCAACGTGAACAAAGAAGAGAGCATCTCTTACTTGGAAACAGACAAATCTAAGTTTAAATTCTGGTTCTGCCTCCTACTGGTCTTGTGGCCTTGAACTACCAGCTGAACTCCGTAAGCCTCAGTCTGCTCAACTGTAAAACAGAGTGAATATCCATTTGCAGGGCTGTCATGCAGATCAGAAATAATAGTAGTAATAGCTAACCTTTACTGAGTGTATTCTATGTGCCAGGCATTTTACAGAAATTAACTCCTTTAATTATCACAATAACATCTGAGAAAAGTACTGTTAACTGTGCCCATTTCACAGAGGAGGAAACTGAGGCTCAGAGACATTAGGTCAGTTACTCAAGATTACCTAAGAAATAAGTGGTAAAAGCCAGGATTCAAACTCCAGCAGTCAGGCTCCAGAACCTGTGCTTTTGGCACTGAGCAGACAACCAACAGTTGGTGCTGTTAGTATAATGAGTTTCGTTTTATAAGTGATATCAGTCACAGCAAACGTTGCAGACGATTAGATTAGATTAGAATGCCAGCACCAGTGCAAGACCCCTTCAGCTCGCTCTCCAGTGGGGTGGTGGGGAGATGGGATAAGCCGACATATAGGAGAGCAAGAGCAGGACCACCTCGCTCTTATCCTGCTTCCATCCTCAAAGTAAAAGGAAAGGACCGTGGGTTAGACCAAAGAGAAGAGAGTCTCTTGAACAAATGGAGAAATGCAGCTGGATGGCAAGTGGCTAGATGGGTTTACATCTGATCGAGTGGCCATAACTAAAGAAAGCTTGGTGGCTGAAGGGAATGTTATTTTTGGCAAGTGCCATTTCTGCATTTTGAATAAGGACAAACGAGTTTCTTATTAAATCCACTGATAACCAAAAGCTGAGGGGATCAGGAAATATACTGCACCAAATGGTGAGGATCCAAAACTTTAACAGCATTAATAAAGGTACGATACCCAGAACCAGGAAGGTGACGGGCTCCCTCTATTCCACACTAGTCAGACCCCACCTGCACTAACATCTTCAGTTCAGAGCCTCACATCTGAGAGGGATAAACCAGAGCACACACAAAGGAGGGTGACCAAGACGATGAAAAGATGAGAAAAGAAGCCAAATGAGAATGGTTGGAAAAACTAAGAATGATTCAACAGGTAAAAGAAGTCTTAGAGGGCATAATGGTCCACATAACACCCAGCCCATTACTCAAATAGTCAAGTATAAAACATCAGTTTTCATGATTTAGGTTTCTAGGTTACTCACACCCACCCTCCCCCACCCCCAGCCCACCTCTGTGGATAAACTCCTTCCAGATTCCACTGAAATATCACCTCCTTCGTTGTTTCCCCAATTCCCTCGGGCAGAGAAAGTTGTTCCAACCATCCTCTGCACACGCCTAGCTCTCTGTTCAGGTGTCTGTAGGGCTCCACCAGGCAGAGGCTTCATAATTTACCTGCCTACAGGATGGACTCCCCCACTAGACTGTTGGTTCCCCAAGGACAGCACCTGTATCCTACTCACCTTCATCCTCCCTGCTTCTATGACAGAGCTTAGCACAGAAGAGGACTGAGTAAAGGGAGAACGAATGTGTGAAGGGATGAATGACGAGAAGGGATCAGGGGTAAAAGCTGCATGAAGGCAGAATTGTTCAACCCGTGGAAGAATCTCCCCAAATTCAGAACACCTCCAGGAGGGATGCACTCCAGTCACACTTCTCGGGATGCTGCCAGGGGTTCTCAAAGGGGACTGGTCCAGATGACCTCTGACGATGCCTCTCATCCTGGTTCCTGAAACATGTACCCAAACTAGACTAGAGAAAACCACGTTTGGTTTTGAGTGTTTTTCTTCCTTCCCTATTATAAGCTCTCAACAACACTACACATCAAAAGACACTCAAATATTCTTTATCTAAGAACGCGATTCCGTTCAGTGATGAGAGTAAAACATTGCCCATGATTTCAAGAATTCCTTCCAACCAGAACTCAACAGTCTGCCGCTGCATCCGGCTTTGGGAGAACCTAAGTCACTGCTCCATGAGAAAGGAGAGGGCAAACGTCCGTGGCTGAATCTCCACTCATGAGTAACTTGGGACAGTCTTTTTGTCAGAGACATCTAAAGATTCTTTAATAAACAAACAACTATCTTCCAGGTACAAAGTTTCAGTTAGGCAAGATAAATGAGTTCTGGAGATCTATTATATAGCATAGTACCTATAGCTAACAATATTGTATTGTATACTCAAAATTTGCTAACTGGGTAGATCTTACATTAAGCGTTCTTACCACACACACACACACACACACAAACAACAATAATGATAAATAAAGGGGGCGGGAGGAAACTTTGGGAGGCGATGGATAGTTTATGACCTTGATGATGGTTTCACACACTTCTCCTGAACCTCAGTGAGTTATATACATTAAATACATATAGCCTTTCACGTGTCAATCATACCTCGATAAAGTGGTTTTTTAAGAAAACTATCTTCCAGATGGAGTCATTTGGAACGGAACCAAATCTACTCATTCATTCAGCAACAATTTACTAAGGGATGTCTACTGTGCCATGCATGAGGCCAGGTCAGCTCACGGCTAGTCTTCAAACGCCAGCGGGGAAGGGGAAGAGGACTGTGAGGTCCCCACGCTCTTACCCTGTGTTCGTTGATGAGAAGGTCCCGAGCGGCATTAAATATCAGTGTGTGGAGGTGCTTGGAATAAAACACCAAGGTGTAATCATAATCAAAGCCGTAGATTTCAATGTCCGACAAGCTCATCTCATTGTTTGAGAAGATGGCATCTGGATTCAACAAGTTGCTCATAATGGAAGGAACCAATTCTAGAAGTAAAGGGAAAAAATACATTATACCCGATGATAAATAAAGGTCAGTATGATTTCGAAACAAAATGAGTAAATTGAAGTGCAAGAGTGATTAGCCTTCCCTTGAAAACATTACACTAAGTGAAAGAAGCCAGTCACAAAGGAACACATATTGTATGATTCAATTTATATGATATGTCTAGACTAGGCAAATCCACTGAGTCAGATAGTATCAATAGACTGGTGGTTGCCTAGAACTGGCGGATGGGGAGAAATGGAATGACTGCTAATGGGCATAGAATTTCTTTTGGGGGTGGTGAAAATGTTCTAAAATTGATTGTGGTGATGGCTGAACAGCTGTTTTGATTACACTAAAACCCACTGAATGGGAAACTTTAAGTGGGTGAATTGTATGGTATGTACATAACATCCTAATAAGACTGTTATAAAAAAAAATTTGCTTCGACATCACGAAAAGATTTGTTTTTGTTTAAAAAAGAATACATGCCAGTTAGAGATTTTAGAAGATAAACATGTAGATAATTAAATATCACCCACTGTAACATCGCCCAGAAAAAAACTACTAACATTTCCTGTATTTGCCGCCCATATTGTTCTATGTACGTAGTCTACATAGCTGACCCCACACGATATACACAGCTTTGTGTCCCACTCTAAATTTAATATCCTATCATAATGTGTTCTATCATTACAGACTTTCTAAGAATATAAATTTAAATCATTATATAGGGCTTCCCTGGTGGCACAGTGGTTAAGAATCCGCCTGCCAATGCAGGGGACACGGGTTCGAGCCCTGGTCCGGGAAGATCCCACATGCCATGGAGCAACTAAGCCCGTGCGCCACAACTACTGATCCTGCTCTCTAGAGCCCGCGAGCCACAACTACTGAGCCCGTGCGCCACAATTACTGAGCCTGCGCGCCACAATTACTGAAGCCCACGCACCTAGAGCCCGTGCTCCACAACAAGAGAAGCCACCGCAATGAGAAGCCCGCGCACCACAACGAAGAGTAGCCCCTGCTCACCTCAACTAAAGAAAGCCCACGCGCAGCAACAAAGACCCGACACCGCCAAAAATAAATAAATAAACTAATTAATTTTTTAAAAACCCATTATATAAGATTCTGGTATATTGTACCACATCAACCTTTTACTCTATGTTACACACTTAGGGTTTTTTCCTGCTTAAAAAAAAAAGAACAGCATTAAGTACCTTCAGATGTTCATCTTTGCCTTTCAGGTGATTTCCTTCAGATGGTTTGTTAGAAATGTGATTATCCAAAGGATACCATCAGGGTCCCCTGGATCCTATGTTAGTTTTGAGCTTCTTTTTTGAGCAGTTCTGACTATTTGTGAGGATTGCTATTTTCATGACTTTTATTCTTCCTTGGAGGTCTTCCAGAAACTCATCCTACCTTACAACTTCCAATGAGCCCACTGGATCCTTTTAAAAATCTAAGATGCAATATGGGAGGTTAGTGATCTTAGTTTCCAACATCTTGAAACATTTTCCTATTTTATCATTGCAGGCATTATTTCATCATTACCTAGCAATTATTCCCACCTATGATTTAAAAAAAAGACTAAATAAAGAAAGCAGGATATGACAGGAGATTGCCCAAGATGTTGCAATAGTGAAACAAATCATCGCTACAATGTCATCCTTCAGCTTCCTCATTGCCCTGCCCCAAGTATCACATCATTTTCAGGAAGGTATATCAAAGAAGTCTGAAGATACCATCTCTGCAGTCATTTTTTTAGCTTTCATGGAACACAGCTGAGAATTGATAATTCTCTATTTTCCAGCATAACACTGACAGAAGAAGACATTTCACAATTATTAGATGAGTCAGAAGATGAATGCAGAGATAGAAAGCAGCTCTCTAGAGTCAGGTAATGACAGAGGTTGCACAATGTATTTCTAAAGACAAAAAGGAAGTACAACATTCTCATCCAGTCACTTCACAGGCAGTCATTTAACACAAAGAATCTCATCATGCAGCATTTTGCAACAAGAACACAGACCGTCCCATTTTGCTAAGAGGGTATGTAACAGCATTCTCTCACCTTTTATGACGTTTGTGCACCAAAATTTACCCGAAGCAACCCATCAGTAAACAAATGCTGAAGGCAGGCGACTTCCTGGAGATAGGTACAAAACCACCAACACATGCACACGGAAAGTGAACTGTCCACATCTTACTACTAAAATTGAACTATCTGTATTTTACTACCCTTCACATTACTAAGGGCCACCTCCTGGCTCTGTCGTAAGAGCTAACATTTATTAAGCACTTACCACGTACCATATGCTCAGAAGCTCTTTCTACCACCTCATTTAATCCTTACGACAACTTCATGAGGCGAAGGCTCTACTATCCCCATTTGATGTATGAGGACACTAGAAGCACACAGATATTATACAATTTGCTGAAGGACACACAACCACTACACAGCAGAGCTGGGATTTGAACCTGGTAAGTCTGGCTTCAGAATCTGCACTCTTAATGCTCTTCTCCAGGATTACGGGAATCAACAAGCATTTGAGAAGGGTGCATTTATTTTCTCAATAAAATGGAGTCAATCCTTCCTCATTTCAAGGCTTACCATAGAGTCTACAATGCTTCCTCCTTCCCTTCTGCTCACTTCTTTCTCACATTATCCACTTCTCAGGGGCCACCTGACATATCCAAAAAGTACTACTTTCACAGGGTGACAACTCCAATCAGGGCACCGTGCCAGCCACAATGACGTATTCTGAGCCTTTCAGAAGGCTCCTTATAGCTGTGGGGCTTGGATCCCTTTGAGAACCTAACAGAAGCCACAGAATCCTCTCCCCACAGAAAAACACAAATAAAATTTCATGGAAAACTTCAGGAAGGTTGACCCCTGAAGCCTATTCATGGTCACCAGGTAAGATGCCATAAGTTTCTCTCCCAGTAAGATGCCAAGTTTCTCTCCCACTGACAACCTAGATATGACCAAGTCTACTGAAAATCCAAATAGCCAAGATTCACCAACAATTCCATTTCTTCGTAGTTTCCTTTGTCAAAATCAATGAGATGGTAACCCTGGCCTTTTCTTTTTTTTTTTTTTTGCAACTAAGATCCATCTGAGGATAAGAAAGACAGTAACATTTCAAGAAACTTGAAGGCAGACAGTTCACGAGAACTAGTCCTCAGGAAGGGAGAAGCCAGCAGTCCTAAGTTCTTCAGCATCCAACACTGAAGACCATCTGGCCTTACAGCATCAACGGGCCACTGCAGAGGATGTCATTTTCCGAATAGGACCACATGGCATCGTCTGTACGAAGTGAAGCGGGATCGCTTACAGAGTGACCAAAAGCTCTTCTTTCACAAATGACCTTTCCAAGGAAGTTCTCATGGCCTGTTGACCTTAGACGTTTCTATTTAGAAAGGTGCTGGCAATGAAGTCTACGTCCCTTTCTGCTACCTGAGAAGCCCTCAGGGAACACGACTGTGCTGGAACATGGTGCTGACAGCCAGCACATCTCCAGAAGCTGCCCGGGAATGCATTCCCCACCGGAGGGAAAGCTCAAGGTGCAGCAGTCACATGAACATCACCACCGGAAAGCTTGCATGCTTAATTTGTCATCACTCGAAATAAACACGAGGGACATCAGCAGCTTAGAAGGATCTCAGCATCCCATGAAATCACTTCAAAAAAAGTGCTAAGAATAAACGCAAGTCATTACAAGGCAAAAGAAAAGAATGCCAACCATTCAGAGAAATACGGTCTGTCTAAACTGAATCTAAATTCAGTTGTCTAAACTTTATACTTGTCTAAACTCCACGTATAAACAGAAGGGCCCATGACTAGTCAGGTATGTACTTCCCCAAAGCAGACACAAGAGTGGGTACGAATTTAGAGAGCGAATTCCTTTTGCTCCTAATGGATGATGACCGCAAGACTATACGACGAGGACAAAGACGTGGAGAGACAGCTCTGCTGCTCTGCCCAAAGCTCCGGCCAGAGCTGGGTCCCAAGGCAGCCACCCTGAGCTGGGAGGTGAGCGCCTTTCCTGGGATCCGGCGGCAGGCTGGGCGCCCCCTGCACACGCACCAGCTTCCGGTTGTTCACCTGCTCGTCCCCCAGGGCACTAGGACACGCAGTGGACCACCTACAGGACCACATCTGTAAGCTTCCTGGGGTTCTGTGTTTGCTTATTTTTATTGTGGTAAAATATGCATAACACAAAACTTACCATCTTAACCATTTCAAGTGTACGGTGCAGTGGCATTAAGGTGATTCACATTGCTGTGCGACCATCCCCACCACCCAGCTTCAGAACTCCTTTCACCTTGCAAAAGTGAAACTCCACACCCATTAAACACCAGCTCCCCATTCCTCCTCCCCCAGGCCCTGGCAACCACCCTTCTATGCTCTGTCTCTAGGAATGCGACTCCTCTAGGTACCTCATATAAGGAGAATCACATAGTATTTGTCTTTTGTGAGTGGCTCATTTTATTTAGCATAGCATCTTCAAGATTCATTCATGTTGGAGCACGTGTCAGAAGTTCACTCCTTCTAAAGGCTAAATAATATTCCACTGTAAGTATATCCACATTTTGTTTATCCATTCATCTGTGATGACACATGGACACTTGGGATGCTCTCACCCGTTGGCTATTGTGAATAAAGCTGCGATGCACGTGGATGGACAAATATCTTTTGGAGCCCCTGCTTTCACTTCTTCAGGGTATATACCCAGAAGGGGACTTGCTAGATCATACAGTAACCTGATTTTTAATTTTTTGAGGACCCACCATACTGTTTTCCATAGCCACTACACCATTTTCTGTTATTTTGGTTTTTTGGTGAGTTTGTTTTTGTAAGATCACCAAAGAAGAATTCCTTCCTTGCCTTAACTTTATCTTTACTTCTGAGTATGAATGAAATCAGAACTTAGATACAGAAGTCAGACATTTTTCCACCTATTCAAGGAAAGATTTTTAAACCGTGTAAAGATCTGAGTTTGGGAAATACAATTTTTGATAAGTACTGTGTTCCCTGTAATGTTCAGAAATGCACACTGACTCTCCCTTAATAAAGGCCCCCAGCCTAATGGAGCAGTGTGTGGGGCAGTGCCCGGTAGAAATCCATGGCCTGAGTCATGTCAAGGAATACTCCTGATGTCCTCAGAAAGGCCACATGACTGTCCCTCGGCCCTTGGGGACACCACACTGGGAAGCTCTAAAGGGATACATGCCCTACTCTCAGCACCGTCCCAGGAACAGGTCAGATAAAGTCAGGAGGAGGGGCATAAGGGATGAGTCAGACCAACCGAGGTCCTCGAGGGAGCCTGTGGTAGGCAGTGACTGTGGGCCCTGGGCGTGTGTGCTCCTCACACTCTCTCCTTCCAGGCACATGGGGAAGATTACAACCCCCCCCCCCTTCACCCCTAACCACCCCCAGTCCCGCTCTGGCCGGCTCTGGCCAACAGATTGTGGGCAGAAGTGACACGGGTCACTTCCAGACCACAGCACACTCCCTCCCCTGCTGTATCAATCATGGACACATGCGCTATGGAGACACCACAAGATGGAGAAGCCCGGAAGGCTAGGCCACCACATTGAGGGCAACTGCCCTGGAGAAGTGCCTGAGGCCCCAGGAGACTGCAGGAGTGAGAAGTAAACTGTGGTTATAGCTGCCAATCCTAAACCACTGAGATTTTTGGTGTCGCTTGTCACTGCAGCATAACCTAGCCTAACCTGACTGACACACCTTCTGTTTCTCCAGTATGCTCAACTGCTCTGGGAAACCGCCCCTCCCTAACATTCAGACTATGTGGTCCTGGGGAGGTTCTGTTCCTGACTCTGGGAGGAGAGCATGTGACCCAAACTTGGCCAAAGAGAACCCCTGAATTCCCTCACCAACACGGATTCATTTGGGGTAGGCACAGAACCACCTCCAGCCAATTGTCCTCATATGTCCCCTGTAGCCACAGAGAACCAATGAGTCCAATCAAGGAAATTTCTGGATTTATAAGGGAATTTCAAGAAAGAGACATTCGTTTCTTCCAAACTTGGGCCTAAGAGTATATAAATCTGGAGATATGAGGGGCCCCCTCTAGGAACCTGAAAAAGAGGCCAGTGGGGAGGAGAGCAAGGTCAAGAGACAGAAAGAAGCCACCCAACAACATCAACTGAACTTGGATCAAGGCAAGCTTGAAGCTGGTACTACCTCTGGATTTTTCAACTGCACAAGCCCATAAAATATCTTTTCAATTTTTTGCTTAAATTAAATCAGTTTGACTCAGGCTTTTTTATTTTTATTGCTTGCAGCTGAAGGACTCCTAACTAAAAGTTCATTTCAAGGATATTCAGCCACTCAAAATTCTCACTGCCTACAAATTTCAACTGTTAACATGGCATCAAAGGCAGTCCCCACTTAGACTTCAGTCTGTCTTCCCAATCTTAAATCCTCCTTCATATGCCCTATTTTCAACAAGATGGGCAATCTACTACTCTGTGTTCTCCAGAATATACTGTAATTGAATACTGATGAATAAAATTCACCTGGAATAGTCTATCTCTCTAACTAAACAAACACTGTTCAGCTATATGGAAAGGGTGTCAAGTAAGATGTTCCTTCACACTATGCTGCAAAACAAACACCATGTGAATCAAAGAGTTAAGTTTTTTTTTCTAAATATTAAAAAGGTGGGTAAAATATATAGACTACTCTTTACTTCATCTCAGGATAGAACATAACTTTCCAAATGTAAAAGCAATAGAATAAATCAAAACAGAAAAATATCAACAGATTTACAATATAAAAATTTTAAACATCTGTGTTTCAAAAAATATCACAAATTTGGGGGGGAAGGGTTATATTAGACAAAATTAAAAGATAAACAGCAAAAGACTAATATCCTTAATGTAAAAAAAGAAAAAGCCATACAAATCCAATAAACAAAAAGATAAAAACTATATCTCACAAGAAAGGAAATTAAATGGCTAATAAACAAATGTTCAACCATTCCAATTATTTTTTTAAAAAGCAAACTAAAACAATTAGACAGGGACTTCCCTGGTTGCACAGTGGTTAAGAATCTTCCTGTCAATGCAGGGGAAAATGGGTTCTATCCCCGGTCTGGGAAGATCCCACAAGCCATGGAGCAACTAAGCCCGTGCACCACAATTACTGAGCCTGTGCTTTAGAGCCCGCGAGCCACAACTACTGAGCCCACGTGCCACAACTACTGAAGCCCACACGCCTAGACCTCATGCTCCGCAACAAGAGAAGCCACCACAATGAGAAGCCCGCGCACCGCAAGGAAGAGTAGCCCCCGCTCGCCACAACGAGAGAAAAGCCCGCGTGCAGCAACAAAGACCCAATGCAGCCAAAAGTAAATAAATAAATAAATTTATTTTTTTAAAAATAAGACAGACAGTTAAGAGTAGCTCTCTCTGAAAGGTGGGATTATCAATGGTTTTACTGTTTTTATTTCAGTTACACTTTTTTCTATTATAAGCATGTGTCACTTGGCTAAGAAAAGTAAGACCCCATTTTTCTCCAATGAGACTGCAGTGGTGTCTTCGTTGCTGTTGTTGTTATTTGTATGTGGTTTTCTTTGGGGGGTGGGGTTTCTACCCTTTTTGTTTTTAATGATAGAACACAGAGCGGGTACTGGTGCTGAGAATGGGCAGCCTCACTCCTTTATGTTTAATAAGAGTATAAACCAGTTCGAACTTTCCAGAAAGCAGGGTGGCAATAAGTACCAAGAGATGCAGATAAAGATTTATACCCAAAGATTTCACTGCAGTTATATTAAAAAGCAAAACCTGGGGGAAAACATGCTCCATTTGGAGGCCCAAACATACACATCTCAGATATCTGAACTCAGGAACCAAACATGTTAACAGGAAAATGTTCAAACAGAAAAGCTGAAATGCACTTGAAAATCCTTCAATTTTTTGGTAATGGAAAAACCAGTCCCAGAGACATTAAGATGTCATTTTTCTTTAATTAATTAGACTTTTTCTTCTTGGAATATGCCGTAGACATCAAGCTGTTCTCCTAGAAAAAGAATATAAAGATATGAAGCCCCTGAAGAAGAAAAGGAAGAAGAGAAAAATGGGGGGGAAAAAACTTTTTCCCAGAGAATTTTAGAGCTTCAAAAAACAGAAGAAAAGCCTCCTTTTCCCCCCATTTACAGTCAGCCCTGCGTGTCCTTGGGTTCCACATTCACGAATTCAACAAACCAACTGCAGAATGAAAATATTCCCCCAAAAAAATTTTTTTCCAGAAAGTTCCAAAAAGTAAAACTTTCCCACATGCCAGCAACTATTTACACAGCCTTTACACTGTATTTACAACTATTCACAGCATTTACATTTATTAAGTATTAAAAGTAATCTAGAGATGGTTTAACGTATACGGGAGGATATGCTTAGGTTATAAGCAAATACTATGCCATTTTATATAAGGGACTTGAGCACCCGTGTATTTTGGTATCCTCAGGGGTCCTAGATCAAATCCCCTGGGGACCTAGGAATAACTATACTACCACAAAGCTTTCTTTGAATCTTCCCAGTTCTCAATGGACCAACAAGTTATCCTAGTGGCTAATAATTATGTGCATTTGTGATGTGCCAGGCACCATATGAAGCAATGTGAATGGACCCCACTTAACATGAGACACTAGTTATTATCCCCACTTTACAGGAGGAAAATGAAGATGAGACAAGATTACCAGCTCGAGGTCACATTTCTTAGCTCGTGACATATTTCTATGTTCCTACATCAACAAAAGTTAGAGTAGATTTCAAATATTTATTTTTCCTAATTTGATCAAATCTTAACTTCTGCTTATATTTCACAATACTCATATTTCATGAATATTAATATTCAAAATATTTTATGAATTAGTTCATATTCACTTAACACAGCTTCAAATTCTCTTTTTAAAGGTCACGTATAGATTGAAAACAAGGTTTCAAAATTTCTTTTAGAAGTATACATATAGGGGCTTCCCTGGTGGCTCAGTGGTTAAGAATCCGCCTGCCAAGGCACGGGACACGGGTTAAAGCCCTGGTCCGGGAAGATCCCACATGCCACGGAGCAACTAAGCCCATGTGCCACAACTACTGAGTCTGTGCTCTAGAGCCCGCGAGCCACAACTACTGAGCCCTTGTGCCACACCTACTGAAGCCTGCGCGCCTAGAGCCCACGCTCTGCAATGAGAAGCCACCACAATGAGAAGCCCACACACCTCAACAAAGAGTAGCCCCAGCTCACTGCAACCAGAGAAAGCCCATGCAGCAACGAAGACCCAATGCAGCCAAAAATAAATAAATAAAATAAATTTTTTAAAAAAAGTATACATATAGACTGAAAATACATGAAAAATAAAAGTGTAAGGACTCGTATCTAAGGTGAAGCAGTATTTACATCTCTCCCACTGTTTCCACAAGTGAACTCAAGATTCCACAGCCAAATTTTAAACCCTTAAACTTCTCATCTATAACTGTCAATTAAAAAATAACAAGAAAAAGACAAACCCCACTATAGGTGATTTCTCTCAGCAAACTTCACCACATGACAACTTCCTTCTGTGAAGTTAACACTTGGGCAAAGGCCAGTGAGTTCTGCCACTGACAACTTCACATTCTCTGAAAAATGTGAATTTGTTTTGGTGCAACTGATACGTTAGGGAACAATTTGACTATAACACAAGTTTCACATGTATATTTAGACTGTTGTTTCGTGCCAAATGTTATTTGATATGATTATGTCCACGTAATACTCTTTCTGCTGATAATCAGTTACAGTCAGGGAAAGAAAACTGAGGAGCAAGTGTGACTTGGGATCAGACAATTCATAAGAGCGTACTACTATCAGACCTTACAGATTTTAAGACAACTCTTTTTATACAGATGGCCAATAGGCACACGAAAGATGCTCAACATCGCTAAGTATTAGAGAAATGCAAATCAAAATTACAACGAGGTACCACCTTACATCAGTCAGAATGGCCATCATCAAAAAGTCTACAAATAATAAATGCTGGAGAGGGTGTGGAGAAAAGGGAACCCTCCTACACTGTTGGTGGGAATGTAAATTGGTGCAGCCACTATGCAGAACAGTACGAAGGTTCCTTAAAAAACTAAAAACAGAATTACCATATGACCCAGCAATCCCACTCCTAGGCATATATCAGGAGAAAACCATAATTCAAACAGATACATGCACCCCAGTGTTCACTGCAGCACTATTTACAATAGCCAAGACATGAAAAAAACCTAAATGTCCATCAAGAGATGAATGATAAAGATGTGGCACATATATACAAGGAAATACTACTCAGCCATAAAAAAGAATGAAATAATGTCATCTGTAGCAACATGATGCAACTAGAGATGATCATACTAAGTGAAGTAAGTCAGACAGAGAAAGATAAATACCATATGATATCACTTATATGAGGAATCTAAAATATGACACAAATGAACTTATCTATGAAACAGAAACAGACTCACATCGATAGAGAACAGACCTCTGGTTGCCAAGGAGGGAGAGAGGTGGGGGAGGGATGGAGTGGGAGGCTGGGGTGAGCAGATGTAAGCTATTATACATAGAATGGGGGGCTTCCCTGGTGGCGCAGTAGTTGAGAGTCTGCCTGCCGGTGCGGGGGACGCGGGTTTGAGCCCTGGTCTGGGAGGATCCCACATGCCGCGGAGCAGCTGGGCCCGTGGGCCATAATTGCTGAGCCTGCGCGTCTGGAGCCTGTGCTCCGCAACAAGAGAGGCCGCGATAGTGAGGGGCCCGCGGACCGTGATGGGGAGTGGCCCCCGCTTGCCGCAACTGGAGAAAGCCCTCACACAGAAACGAAGACCCAACACAGCCATAAATAAATAAATAAATAAATAAATAAATAAATAAATAAATAACTTTAAAAAAAAAAGAATGGATCAGCAACAAGGTCCTACTGTACAGCACAGGGAACTATAGTCAATATCCTGTAATAAACCATGATGGAAAAGAATGTTAAAAAAAAAATGTGGGGCTTCCCTGGTGGCGCCGGGGTTGGGAGTCTGCCTGCCAATGCAGGGGACACGGGTTCGAGCCCTGGTCTGGGAAGATCCCACATGCCGCGGAGCAACTAGGCCCGTGAGCCACAGCTGCTGAGCCTGCGCGCCTGGAGTCTGTGCTCCGCAACGGGAGGGGCCACGATAGTGAGAGGCCCGCGCACTGCGATGAAGAGTGGCCCCCGCTCGCCGCAACTGGAGAGGGCCCTCGCGCAGAGGCGAAGACCCAACACAGCCATAAATAAATAAATAAATATTTAAAAAAAAATGTGTGTGTGTGTGTATGTATATATATATAGATAGATAGATAGATAGATAGATAATTGAATCGCTTTGCCGTACAGCAGAAATTAACATAACATTGTAAAACAACTATACTTCAATTAAAAAAATTTTTTTAATAAAATAAAAGCAACTATTTTTAGCCAGAAACTGTTTTCTCCAGTATCTCTCAGTTGTTAACCACTTTTACTTCTGCAACAGCCCAACAAAAGATGCCAAGATGAAACCACGTATCTAAGGCATCCTATCCTTTTCTCCACGAAGGTGAACATCTATGGGGTTCCCTGCCCAGCACGCCCCAACCCTCAGATAAGCAATGGCCCTTCCCCACCTCTGAACACACACATTCTGGGCTCTTCCAGGACCCTGCCCCACCCCTCCAGCCACAGCTGTTCAGACTAGAACACCTGACTTGCACTGGACCACTTCCAGGGTCCCACCTCCAGGGTGGGTACCTACCTCAAGCCAGGCTAAACCAGAGTCCTCCCCTCATTTCTTTGTCTTTACTATATAGCTTTATTGAGGTACAAATGATACATAATAAATTGCACACAGAGCATACAGTTTGATGAGGTTTGACATACATACACACCTACAAAGCCATCATCAAAATAAAGATAATAAGCGTACATCTAACATCTCCAAACATTTCCTCACACCTTTTTGAATCCCACCTCTCCCTCAGTCCCTTGATCCCCGCCCATCCCCAGGCAACCGCTGTTCTTCTTTCAGTCGGATTCGTTTGCATTTTCTAGAACTTTATATAAATGGGAATCATACATGTGTAATATGTTTGTAAATTGATTTTCCCGCTTACTAAACCCTCAGGAGTTTTTTCAATAAGCACCCACTATGTGCCAGACACTGTACAGAGGATTGTGCAGGGATTATTTAAAAAAATAATAATAAAGCAAAGGCTCTGTAGTGAGCAACATCCCAGGCAGTGGGGAAGACCAAGAAACACCACTCTGACAGGTGGAGACAAGAGGAACTTAACACCGGGCTGGGCGGAAGTCATTCTATTGCGTTTATTCATCTCAAAAGAAGCTTTCATTTTTCCAGGACTTTAGATATTTTGCACCATCTCCAGGGAAAAGCAATCCATGACAAATAGAATTAGTCATCCAAATAATTTATAATACGCATGACATTTATACTACTCCCACCAAAAGTTAAACTTATATCTTATTACTTTGTAATATCTGTAATTCTGACCGCTCCATAGAAATCCATCAGGCTTCCTAAAGTTCCAAACATAAAATTATATGCAACTGCACTTGAAATAAAATTATATAAAGTAATGGTTTAATGACACCCTAATCTTAAGTCATTTAATAAAAAACAAAAAACTATTCAAAAGAAAAGTACATTTGTTTCAAGGGAAAATCTTAAAAAATTTAGTCATATCAGAAGATCAAATACTAAGCAAAACTATCACAATTTTTCATCAAAGCACAGAGGAAATAGAGAAGAATAAATATCAGTGCCCTCCATATGCCATGCACTGCTTCCCTCCACTTTGAGACAGTCGAACCACATGTGGCCTCCTGTGGTCAGGACCAAGTACCAACAAGGGACATCAACAAACACGAGTGAATGTAAAAGCGAGCTTCCCGAATGATGAAGTCAAAGGGCAGGGTTAGGATGACACACCATCACCATCTTCTTGGAATCACCTACTCTCTGTGACTCAGGCCATCCAAAATAAAAATTGGCAGCCTTGTGATCACATGGCAAACTCAAGCAGATGCCGGGTGGCCGCTAGCGAGGGCTATGGAAAAGGGGTTCCTTCTCCAAGCAGAGGACTGGACTCCACGACCTCTAGCGGCCCCTCTGGTTCTCTACTTTAGGAACTTCCTTCCTACGTGAAAATTATTATGTGGCACGTTTCTCCCTTAAGCCCTTTTGCTATTTTTTCCTGTAGCCATGGATCATCAACATCACACACCTAAACAAAAGATTTCTAAAGAATGTGTCATGCTACTGTTCTAAGATACACAGAAAGGTATAAAAATAATACAAACAACACCCACGGCCCCACCATGCAGCTTAGGAACTAAACCCTCTAAGACGTCACCTGCATTCTCCTCCTGCGGAGGGGGTAACCACTACCCTGATTTGGGTGTTTAACATTCTTCCTGCATTTCTTTAGACTTTGACCACATGCACGTGTATCCCTACAGGTGATCTACGGTATTTTTTGTGTTTTCAAATCTTTTATAATTAGTATATGTCTGCAAATTGCTTTTTTCCACTCAGTCTTGCTTTTGTGAGACTCATCCATGTTGATATACAAGCACAGCTTAAGTTCAGGAGTCAACATACATCCTCTCTGAAGGCCCAGTCCGTAAACACTGTGCGAGCCATACAGTCTCTGTTGCACCTGCTCAACTCTGACATCATAGCACAAAAGGAGCCAAAAAATATATACATGGAAACGAATGAGTGTGGCTGTGTTCCGATAAAACTTAACTAGAGGCTAGATTTGGTCCGTGGACTGTAATTTGCAACTCTTCCCATAGTAAACATTACTTCCTTTCAACGCCATTTTGGTACTTGTCTGATACTCATACAAGCTGGTTTTCTTTGGTTTGCATTTGCCCGAGATGTCGTCTCCCATTCTGTTAACTTCAACCTTTTCTACATCTTTATTTTGGGGTGTATCTCTTTAAACAGCACCTAGCTAGATTGTGTTTCTTATATCTGATCTGACGATCTTTTAATCTGAGTTTATCATGATCACTGATATATTTGGAATTATTTCCACCATCATCCTTCATGGTATTTCCTGCTTTTTCTCAGTTTCTTTTACCTCTTCTCCTGCTCTCTTTCGGACTGATTTCTATATTGTCAATGTGTGTTTAGATTTACTCACAGGTCTACCAATTTCTTTGCTCTCCCTTTGGGGCTAGGTTGAAGGTCTATTCATCCAGGAAGAGTTTGCATTTGCTTCTATCAGGAAACCCTGGATGCTATCACCCTGGAACCACATTTAGTTAATTTCTCATCTTGAGATTCCACAAGCAGACCACGCAAGCAGAATAAATTCAAACCCAAGCCCATGTGAGGACTAGCCTATGATTACAAGTCATGGGGAGACTTTCACAACACCCCACGCACACACAGGAAAAAGTCTAGAGCAGAGACCAAGAGTGACAAATTTCCCTATTGTCTCTGCATGGAAGGCAGCCCTTTGTAGGTCCCAGATTCTTCACTGGATAGTCTCAGACGGGGTGTGTGTGTGTGTGTGTGTGTGTGTGTGTGTGTCCTCACAGCAGGATAGAATTTACAGGCGTGTGTGTGTGTGTGTGTGTGTGTGTGTGTGTGTCTCCTCACAGCAGGATAGAATTTACAGGCATCTGTGTGTGTGTGTGTGTGTGTGTATGTGTGTGTGTGTGTCCTCACAGCAGGATAGAATTTACAGGCATCTGTGTGTGTGTGTGTGTGTGTGTATGTGTGTGTGTGTGTGTCCTCGCAGCAGGATAGAATTTACAGGCATCTGTGTGTGTGTGTGTGTGTGTGTGTGTGTGCGCGCCCTCCCAGCAGGATAGAATTTACAGGCATCTGTGTGTGTGTGTGTGTGTGTGTATGTGTGTGTGTCCTCCCAGTAGGATAGAATTTACAGGCATCTGTGTGTGTGTGTGTGTGTGAGCGCACACGCACGCACTCCCGCCCAGCAGGCACGGCCAATAAAACCCAACAAATTCTCCCAAGACTGTAACACCTTCAGGGCTGCTCACTAGTCTTCATTTTCAGTCCCTGTGATTTCTCTTCAGTTTCTCAGAGCTCAGCTATACAGGCAAACAATGCTCTTTGTATTTTTCATCTGCATGTGAATATCCCGTACAAAAAGGTTTTGAGACTATCTAGTCTGTCAAATTGCTGGAAGCCAAAATCCAAAAGAAATTTAAAATACAGAGCATGTCTGTGTTTCCACGTGTCTTCAAAAGCTCAATTAAGGATTGGTTTCCAACCCCAGCCTGTAAAAATACAGATTCCTAGGCCCTGGCTCCATGCCTTCTGAATCAGAATCCCCAGGGCTATGGCCTCGGAAGTCTTCATTTTTAAACAAGCTCCCAGGTGATTCTGATGTGCCCATCAAGTTTGAGAACCACTGAAAAATGCATATATTTTTAATTCTACTTACCTTCAAAAACTGGCAAAAAAATTATCTTTTCATCTCCTTTTTATATTTTTATCTCCTTTCACATCCTGTTTATGCTACCCAGGATGCCCTAGTGAAAAAGGGAAAAAAATTCTAGATTTCAGCCCCTCACTCTATGCTGATGGGTCACCCTACCACCTCCACACAGTTTCAGAAAACCTCAAACATGTCAGGCCCCAAACAGGTCATTATTCCAGACAGACTTCTGGATGTTATGTGCAAATTTTAATCTAGAAAACAGTCCCCATGCTGAGTTCCACCGCCACAAGCATCCCATCACATGTCAGTCCTTCACGCTTTCTTGCACGACAACAGAGGGGATAAATGAGCAGTGGACTCGCCAAATGAGACAGATGCTTCAGAAACCCCTTGGAATTATATACAAAATAGTTTGTGTGTGTGTGTGACTGCTTGTGTTATGTGCAAAAGTACAAATGTGTATATTTTTCTAAAAACAATATACAGCTTTCTCCAGATTCTCAAAGGGTCCCTATTATTCTCTCTGCTGCATAGAAAATGCATGTTTCATTCTCCAAAGAAGACACACAGATGACCAACAGGCACATGAAAAGATGCTCAACATCACCAACTATTAGAGAAATGCAAATCAAAACTACAATGAGGTACCACTTCACACCGGTCAAAATGGCCATCATTAAAAAAATCTACAAATAACAAATGCAGGAGAGGGTGTGGAGAAAAGGGAACCCTCTTACACTGTTGATGGAATGTAAATTGGTGCCACCATCATGAAAAAACAGTATGAAGGTTCCTCAAAAAACTAAAAACGCAGTTGCCATATGATCCAGCAATCCCACTCCTGGGCATATAACATATAATTATATAATTATTAATTATAGAACTATAATTCAGAAAGATACATGCACCCCTATGTTCACAGCAGAACTCGTCACAACAGCCAAGACATGGAAATGACCTAAATGTCCGTCGACAGGTGAATGGACAAAGATGTGGTACATATATACAATGGAATGAATGGATAAAGATGTGGTACATATATACAATGGAATACTACTCAGCCATAAAAAAGAATGAAATAATGCCATTTGCAGCAACATGGATGCAACTAGAGATGATCATACTAAGCGAAGTACGTCAGAAAGAGAAAGACAAATACCATATATATCACTTATATGTGGCATCTAAAATATGACACAAATGAACTTATCTACAAAACAGAAACAGACCCACAGACATAGAGAACAGACTTATGGTTGGGGTGGGGGGTAGGAGGGAAGGACTGGGAGTTCGGGATTAGCAAATACAAACTATTATATACAGGAAGGATGAACAACAAGGTCCTACTGTATAGCACAGGGAACTATATTCAATATCCTGTGATAAATCATAATGGAAAAGAACATGAAAAAGAATGTGTATATATATACAACTGAATCACTTTGCTGTGCAGCAGAAATTAACATAGCATTGTAAATACTTCAATAAAATAAATTTTAAAAAATAAAAAGCATATTTCTGGTTACAATTAAGGATTTAGACATTATTAATATACATTCTTGTTACAGATATTATTAGAACTTCCTAAAGTCTTCTTTAGAACATCTATTTTGAACTATTACCTCAAAAAAAGGGGATCCAAAATTTATTTGGGAAGTACTATATACCTCTGTCCTCCCTCTTGGAGAGTCATGTATTTTAAAGGCTCTGATTCACTAGCTCTGATAAGCCTATCGGTAAAGAAGCTCCTTTCACATACATTTTGCACATTTCTTTAACCACATCTCTCAGAAGATGGTGGAACCCAGTCTAAGAAACACCGGCCTAATTTTTAAATTGTCTTACAGGTATCTCTTTAACCCGCTGCAGTTCCTCGAGGGAAGCGTTTGCATTTTGTGCTTATTCTATACACACTAAGCTCACACCATTGAGCTACAAACAATCCTCACCAAACATCAACCAAGAACTCTGAATAAATCCTTCAACACCCTGTAAAACCTTCTTCTAATGATTCACACTTATCCCCATCCTTCTTTCCACAACTTAATATACTTCATAGCCCCGGCCAAGTAGCCAAACGTTCTAAAAAGGGCAGGCTCTGGGATGACCTCTGAACGGGGGAAAATCCACCAGGCTACCCAAACGTATGGTTGGAGTCACTGCTCTTGAAGGCACAAGAATGTTCCGTTCGTATGTAACAGGACAGGATAATTACCTGATGAGCACACAGGGAAGGCCAGGGATTAAGTTCAAAGAAGTCGCACACAACATATAACAGACCACACACAAATATATTCATCCCTTTAAATTATAATCACACAATGATTTCTTAGACTTTCACCTTTTTAGGGCAAGGTTTCTCAGTGTTGGCACTACTGACATCTGAAGCTGGAGTTTTCTTTGGGGGGGCGGGGCAGGAGAAGGTACTATACATTGTAGGATGTTTAGCAGCCCCCCTGGCCTCCACCCACTACAGGCCAGCATCACTCCCTTTCCCCCAGTTGTGACAGTCAAAAAGGTCTCCAGACATTGCCAAACATCCCCTGGGGGGGGTCAAAATCCCCCCTCCCTTACTCTGTTTGAGACCCACAGTTCTACAGGAAATTTTTGCCAGAGGTAACCAATAAGGAAATAAACCAGTATTTCTTTTCCTAACAATATAAAGAAACTTTTCCTTGGGCTGAGTTTGACTTAAGATACATAAATATTACATGAAATCTCAAGTTAAAAAAATAAAAGGAACAAATTCCAAGTGAGGGATATTCTACATAGTATGTGAGCAGTACGCCTCAAAACTGTCAAGTGGGCTTCCCCGGTGGTGCAGTGGTTGAGAATCTGCCTGCCATTGCAGAGGACACGGGTTTGAGCCCTGGTCCGGGAAGATCCCACATGCCGCAGAGCAAATAAGCCCGTGCACCACAACTACTGAGCCTGCGCTCTAGAGCCCTCGAGCCACAACTACTGAGCCTGCGTGCCACAACTACTGAAGCCTGTGCGCCACAACTACTGAAGCCTGCGCACCTAGAGCCTGTGCTCTGCAACGAGAAGCCACTGCGATGAGAAGCTTGTGCACCGCAACGAAGAGTAGCCCCTGCTCGCCGCAACTATAGAAAGCCCACGTGCAGCAACGAAGACCCAACACAGCCAAAAATAAATAAACAAAATTTAAAACTTTAAAAAAGAATTGTTTAAAAAAAAGAAAAAACTGTCAAGGTCATGGTAAACAGGGAAACTCTAAGACACTGTCACAGCCAAGAGAAGCCCAAGGAGACATGATAACTAAATGCAGTGTGCTATTCTGGATGGGACCTTGGAGTAGAAAAGGACACTAGGTTGAACACTAAGGAATTCTGAATTAAATATGGACTTTGAAAAAAAAAAATATGGACTTTGGTTAATACTGATACATACCGACAATGTATCAATATTGGTTAACTGTGACAAATGTACCTAAGGGGTTCAGCACCCAATTCTGATGTGAGTTTTTTCCCCAGGCCACCAATTCTTCGACACAGCAGGGTGTCCTACAACACAACTCACTTCTGACACCTCCTGGGGAGAGCATCAGATCCTACAGGCTAAGGGCTCAGTCCCACAAGACTGCCCCCTGCAGAACTTCAGTTCCAAGTCCAGGTGGTCACCTGTGCCTCTGACAGACCGGCTATAGACCGGAGGTTCCACTGACCCCTCGTCCTCGGGGTCAATTAATTTACTAGAGTGGCTCACAGAACTCGGGGAAACATTTTACTTTCTAGATCACTGGTTTACTATAAAAGGATACAACTCAGGAAGAGCCAGATGGAAGAGATGCAGAGGGCAAAGTACACGGACAGGGCAAGGGATTTCCATGCCCTCTCTGGGTGTACCACTCTCCCCAAATCAATCTCCACGTGTTCACCAACACAGAAGCCCTCAGAACCCCATCCTTCTGGGTTTTTATGGAGGCATTTAAGGAATCTTCATTACACAGGCAATGATTAAATCATTGGCCATTGGCAATCGATTCAATCTCCAGCCCCTCTCCCCTCCCCGAGGGGTACGGGTCAGAAGACACACAGTGCCAACTCTCTAACCACAGGGCTGGGTTCCCTGGCATCCAGGCCCCACCCTGTGGTTGCCCTGAGGTATTCTGAAAGTCACCTAATTAAAATAACAAAAGACACCTTTATCATCTCTGTACCGTACTTAAGAAATTCCAAGGCTTTTAGGGGCTCTCTGCAATATTTCTGATTATAAATCTCAATATCACAGTCCCATAGTCATGAGAGAGGAAAAACTGCATATGGGGTTTAGAGAAACATGCAATTTTCCTGTAAATCTAACACTGATCTAAAAAATACAGTTTATTTTTAAAAACTTTTTAAAATTTTGAAAAAAAACAAAAAAAGAGGGTGGGAGAGAAAGGGTAAAACAAAGAGTAAAAATCATCTCTTTCCTGAGCAGGCTTCATTCTGGGAACCTCTTCAAAGAGAAGACACCTGAAGGGATTGTTTGGATTAAGGCAAGAGATCAAACACCAGAAAGCAATAATCAGGAAGGGAGAAAACAAAATTCTTTTGTCCTCTAGTAAACCGAAAAGAAAAAAAAAAACCTGTATATTTTTGTATGAGCATCAGTACTTCTCCTGAGCCCTCACTCCTACGAACACAGTGTCAAGCATTTCCTGCATCCCCTGGGGCCGTTATTTATCTTCCCCGAGCTGGACTGTCACTTATCTGTTTACCAGCCTCCCCATCCGTGCAACTCGGGTCCCTCTCGCTTGGCCCGGGCAGGTGCTCAGCCGCTGTGGGCCCCTCCCTCTCACACGCGTCCATCTGTGAAATCAACAGCTTTTAAGCCCACTGGTACGTGCTTAATAAATGCCTGGTGAATGAATGCAAGCTGCGCATGTGTACAGACTTCAGCTAAAGGAGGGTAGGGGTGGTGCAGCCCCAGATAGGGTGAAGGAAAAAAGTCCCTGAGTTCTCAGGGGTGAAACAGGGACTACATGGGCATGTGCTGGGGGCGTGGAGACAGGATGGGGCACCCGGCATACTGATTCTCAGACCTGTAACACTTGAAAAGGCTCACATATTATTTAGTCCAGTGGCTTCACTCTACAGAAAGAAGACTGAAGAGATTAGGTGGCTTGTTCAACACCGCATGTGGCACTGCCCTAAGCTAAAGGAGACCTAGACCCTAGTGCTAACTAACTCACCTCCACCGTTACTAAGCGTGTCTAAGACTGAGTTATTTAATAGCCAGCCGCAATAGCTACTATGTCCTGAGCATCTGCTGGGTGCTGAGCCCACACTAAAAATCCTCACTTTATCCCCACATTACAGTTGGAAAACTCAGGTCAGAGAAAAGTAACTTGCCACCAAAGTCACAGAGCTAACAAATCTCAAAATCTCCCTCAAGCTGTCCTACTCCAAAATCCCCCTGGGATTATCCCACACCAAAGCCCAACTCTGGCCTGAAGCTGATCTTTATCATCCAACCCTTCAGCTATCTCCTTTGCCAGGCACTGTTCTAAACACCTTTCATGGATGGACTCACTCATTCTTCGCCACAACCCTGTGATGTTGGTATCACCAGCATCCATCCCCATTTTACAGATGAGGAAACTGGAGCTCTGTGATGTCCCCAGAGTCTCACAATCTGCAGCAGCAAACCTTGTCTGTAAAATGTGATTCTACAAACGTTCTCTCCACCAAATATTCTCTCCCTGTCTCTCTACACCACCTCCACCACCACCACCACCCCCCCAAAAAATATCAGTATAAAAATTTCTATTCTAAATCTTCCCTTAAAAAAGCAGCACCAATGGACTATCACTGGCCCTTTACACCAGCAGTGCAGGAAACAGGACAATGGGTTAGGGGCTGAGACAGACCCGAGGTCAAAGCTTCTTAAACTTGAGTCTGGCCTGTCTCATCTATAAGATGGGGATGTGGCACCTCCTTCCTAGGTATGGGGAAGAATTCACGGAGACAATTTATGTGTCTGACATTAGTATTTACTGGGTCCTCTTTCCGTCCCTCCCTGTTTCCCTTACCAACAATCAAACCAAGCTCATTTTATGTTCATCTGACCACGAAGTGGTCACTCCCTGGAATCACCTCCTCGCTGAGGTTAGTAGATAACTCAGAACACTCCCAACCCAACCCCCTCCAATTTCAAGAGCAGCAAATCCTACCCCATCCCCTAAAACAAAGAAGGAAAATAAATCAGCCTCCGGACACTGCCACCTGCCTAGCAGCGGAATCCAGGGTAACCCGCCGCCTGCCGGACTCCGGCGGTTACTATTATTGTTGTTTATTAATAACAATACCTAAAGGTGCCTGGGGGTGACCATCTCCCAAGTGATGTCCGTGGAACCCCCAGGAGAGCCCAAAGCGCTTCCGATGCAGATTTCTGGCTAAAAATCCCAGAAATTTATAAAACGGCTTTCCCGACAGGAGAAAGGCAAGAGTTGTAAAGTTTCTGGAGACGCATTTTTCCGCGTTTCCCGGAAATCACACTGCAGAGGCGATGTCGCCCGTGGTTGGGGACAACCGCGGGTCACGATGGGGGGGCTCTGGAGGTCAGCAGCGGACCCACGCGGGTCCGAGGGTGCCGGCTTCCCCGATGGCCGCATGGGACGGGACCTGGCGCCCCAGCCCGGCGGGGAAGGGCCCTCTCACGTACCGAGGGTGCGGGAGGGCGCAGCCTCACTCACCTGCCGTGCTCCTCTTCGCCTCCCGGTAGCGCTCCCGAAGGTAGCGCTTCATGTCCGGGGCGGTCCCAGGTGCTGTGCATAAGGGCCGTGCGGGGCCCGCGCGCGACCGCCCCCGAGCCGCAGTCCGGCAGCCGCTCCGCAGGGCCGCCACCGCCCTTGCACCGGCCCCACGAGCCACCGCCGCCGCCGCCGCCGTAGCCATGCCTGCCACCGCCCGCCGCGAGTGGCGCCTGAAGACCGGTGCTCTGCCCGCACTCTGCCCGCTCGGCTGGAGGTCTCTACGTCGCAGCACGTGGGGGCGCGGCCCGCCCCTTCGGCCGCCGCGGGGGCGGGGCCTTGGAGGGGCGGGGTCCTGGCGGGGAGGAGTCTTGGTGGGGCGGGGCTGGGGCGGGGCTGGGGGCGGGGCCTGGGCCGGGCCCGGTGTGGGCGGGGCAGCAAGGGCTTGGGCACCCCGGGTAGTCGCGGCCACGCGCGGAGCCCGCTACAGCCGCTTCTTGACCGTGTGGCGCGCCAAGGTGGCTGTGCGGTGGCGCGAACGCCCAGTCAGCCGAGGTCACATGGAATAGGATGACTCTGCTGGCCCTGGACCACGAGACTTGACCCCGGCGCCGCCCGCCGAGCTGCGCAGCACCTTCCTCCCACAGTCTGTGACCGTCCCCCCACCCTGGCTGTACTGACATGGTGTTTGTGACTCCGGCTCCAGGAGGCGACCTTTCCGCATTAATGGCCTCTGCAGTCTGGACCTCCCCTTGATCGCGGGGGCGGGTCTGGGACGTCCCCCGGCCCCTGGCTTGGATCCTTCCAGTCCCACGGATGAGCCAGCAGCTGGGACCAGGGCCCACACGTGGTCTGATGTGCCCGAAGGGCACCCCGACTGCACAGACTGTAAGGCCAGTGCCCCTCCCGAGATTTCTGCCTCGCGAGGGAGGCCCTCGGGGCACCACTCCCCCTTCTCATGCCCACGCTGACCGGCACGGTGCACCTGTCTTCTCTCAGACCTGCGAGGCTGCACCCGTTCTGTGCGTTGTGATTCCACCAAAGCCAAATAAACAGTAAACCCCACCACGCGACACTTCTGTGTGGATTAAGTCAGACTTGGCTCTTGCAGGAAAGTCTGATGCGGCCCACCCAGAACCCGTCTGGGAATCACTGAACTGCGAGAGCTTGCCGAGCTACCCCGTGGTTACGGCGGAGCAGGGCACTGGTGGAGTGCAATGAATAACCTTCAAGGCTGGTTGTCTGCCTGGGAGACCACACTGCCATCTGTGAAATAGGTGGGGCACGATTTAAGACAAATAACCCAAAGCATTAGTGTATGCTTAAGTTGCGGGCTGGAGGGATCAGGAGATGTTTTCACGGAAAAAGTTGGGCTCTGGGTTAGACCATGACAGACAGTAACTACTATTTATTGAAGGCTTGCAATGTGCATTTTCTCATGCAGTCCTCTCAGTAATCCTAAAAAGTAAGCACCATAATTTCTCCCATTTTATAAGTGATGGAAGTGAAGCTAAGAGAAGTGACATAGCATTCTTATATATATATATATATATAAATTTATTTATTTTATTATTTATTTTTGGCCGCATTGGGCCTTCGTTGCTGCGCACGGGCTTTCTCTAGTTGCGGCGAGCGGGGGCTACTCTTCATTGTGGTGCGCAGGCTTCTTATTGCGGTGGCTTCTCTCGTTGCGGACCCCGGGCTCTAGGCGTGCAGGCTTCAGTAGTTGTGGCACGTGGGCTCAGTAGTTGTGGCTCACGGGCTTAGTTGCTCGAAGGCATGTGGGATCTTCCCAGACCAGGGCTTTAACCCGTGTCCCCTGCATTGGCAGGCAGATTCTTAACCACTGTGCCACCAGGGAAGCCCGACATAGCATTCTTAAAGTCACACAGCTGAGCCCATTCTTCCACTTGGATTCCTAAAGTAATAGGCAGGATTTAGTTGGGTGATAAGGAAGAAGGAAGCCAGTAAGTAATCCTCAACAGTTAATAGGTAATATCTTACAAATCACTGATAAAAGAGAGGCAGTTACAATGTTTATAACAGATATGGTATCAAATCCATGGACTCTAATACTTTAAACTTACTTTATGGTTTTAGTTTACTTGAATTTATATCTTTTCTTATTCATGTTACTTTAAAAAGATGTGATAGCAATTGCAAATTTTGTTCACATGAAACATTAAGTCATAAATTCACAGATAAATGATAGTAAAAGTTAACACAATTAGAACTTTAATAACATTGCTTCCATATATTTTTAGATATGGAACACTGTGAGAGCAACATTCTTCTACCTACCACAGAAATATGAATCACTTAAAAATTGCTCTTTTTAGCTACAATCTGTTAAAATATTTTAAGCGGCTAAAAAATAAATAAAATCCCAATAACCTTGATTATCACCTTGATTATTTTCTTGATTAGAAAAATCTCATCAAAGAGTTCTAAATAAAGACAAGTAGAAAAAAATTACTGACACAGAAGAGCCCATGATAATTTTTATTCTTTATTAGTATCATTTGAGGTCTTCATCAATTTTGTTTCAAACTGAGATCTTCTCTGCAAAAAACACTTCTGAGAAATTGAACTGTAATCTGGGCTATGAAAAAGCCACTTCTCTGAGATGAGCTCAGATAAGGATTCCCAGGGATTATTTGTGCTAAGAGACCCTAGCAGGGGATGCTGGTAAACTGCGGTAATTTGGCGTTTTTCACTCTCACTTTTAGCTGACAAAATCCTTTGCCGTGAAAGCTTTACTGCACCACCCGTTTTATCCAAAGATAAAATCTTAGAGGAACAATCTTTCATGCCATATTGCAACATTACTTTGTGTCTTCAGTCAGGTCTTTTCCTCAGCAGAAACGGAAATAATGGGTCGCAAGAACTTTTTCCCTTGTCCTGAAGCATATTTTGATTTATCTGAAATTGTATGAGGCACCAAGTCCAAGCTTTTAGCCCTCTGTAGCTTATCTGCCCTGGTGCACATTGCCGAGCTCACTGTGTCAGAACTCTGAGCGCTGTGATAGTTTAACTTAAGCAAGTGCTCCCATAATGAGGCGCCATTCCTGGGACCCTCAGAATATTGCTGGCTCATGCCTTGAGGCCAACATCTCCTACCCCGGATCCACTCAGTTTCCCTCAGGAGGCTGCAAAGGATCAAAAGTTGTCAAGAGGTCATTTATAGAATATGAATAACCTGAAGCATATTTCTTGTTGAGACAGAGAATAGAAACTCACTGCAGGATTCCACGGATCGATGAATGAGAAGATCCCAGGTAAGTGGCCCTTAAATCAAGTGATCTGTACAAATAGCCCACAGCCTCCATCATGACTTGATGACAAGAGTCATTTATCAATAATTGACCTGCTGGATATTTGAAAATAAGAATATTAGAATTTTTTTAAATGACTCCTGGCTTCACACATTTAAAAGAGAACGATAAAAAAACATTTATAAAAGGTGGCATTGGACCATCCCCTGTTGTAATATTCCTCCCAAAAACATTTAACCTGAGTCTAATTATCAGAAAACAGATACAAACTGAAGGACATTGGGGCAGGGAGTAGGGTAGAAACTGACCTAGGCTCTTCAAAAATGTCAGTGTCATGAAAGGCAAAACAAGCCCTACTTAAATGTTCTAGACTAAAGGAGACAACCAAATGCAGTGGAAGATCCTCAACAGAATTCTGGATCAAAAAGTAAACAGCTATAAAGAACATTTACTGGGACACTTGGGAACATTTGCATATGGATTGTACATAATACTCTTATGTAATGGTTAAATTTCCTGGGTTTGATAATTGTAATGTGGTTAGGTAGGGGAATGTCCTGTTCTCAGAAGACACATGCTGAAGTATTTAGAGATAAAAGTGTCACATCTGCAACTTTCAAATAGTCCAAAAAAAAAAAAAATATGTATGCATGTGTATGTGTGTGTATATGAAAGAAAACATAAGTATGACCAAAATGTTAACAGTTGGTGACTAAAGATAAAGGGTATATAGGTGCTCATTATACAGTGCCATGTGCTATTGTCAATAATTTAATGTAATTCTCTAAAATGCGTGAAAAGTAAAAAAAAAAAAAAAATTAGTCAATTTGCAAGTGGCACTCATTTATTCATTTTACCCATTTACAAGACTGCTTTTTTAAAAAATATTTATTTATTCATTCATTCATTCATTCATTCATTCTTCACTACCACGTGCCGGATCTTTTAGTTGCGGGATCTTTTAGTTGCCGGATCTTTAGTTGCTGCATGCGGATCTAGTTCCCTGACCAGGGATCAAACCCGGGCCCCCTGCATTGGGAGCGTGGAGTCTTAACCACTGGACCGCCAGGGAAGTCCCTACATGACTACTTTTAAGGGACTAAATTTATACCATTGATTATAAACATAATGTAAGACCGGTGCACGTAGGGCATCAATCTGGATACATAAGAGACCGCTGGGTATTTAAAGGTAAAAAACACTGGCAGATAACCCAGCCAGCATCCCTGTATTAATATTAATAATAATAAACACTGCAAATTAGCTGAGTACTATCTATCAGGCCTGTGTTATCCTACAAGGTATAAACTATCATCACTTGTCTTTTATTTTTGTCATTTATTCTTTTTAATAGGATGCATATCCACATGATTCAAAAATGAAAATGTATAAAGGTATGAAGTAAAAACTCTCTCTCCCATCTTGGTCTTCATCTGTGCAGTCTTCTCCTAAAACGTGTATCCTTCCAGAGAATTTTTTGTGCACGTTCACTGACTTTTAAAGATGAGAAAATTGAAAGAGGTCAAGTAAGTCACTCCAGTTTGTGGTAGAACGATCTTGGGTCAGCCTCATCCACAAGCCCATGCCCTTTACTGCTATGCTAGGCTGCCTCTTCACCCCACACTGGATTGTCCTTCTGAGTATACACGCTACAGCTTCTGTTTGCAGAGATGTTCTCTCTTGTAGCTCTGCTTCATGGGTCATAGCACGGATCTCACACTGCCCACAGCTTCTGCTGAAAATCTGAAGGGGAGTTCCAGCTGTTGGCTCCACTTAGCAATCAGTGGCTATTTTTCTTCTTTTTGAATTATTTTCATGACTCTCTCTGAGGTTCTCAGTTGCCCCAACATAACTCAGCAGAAAGCACTTGTGAATTACCCTGCTCAGGATGGCCACGTTGCATTGGCCTTAACAGGCCTTAACAGGCCTTAAAAGGTAAAGTGGAGAAGAATAGAGTCAGAATGTCTCAGGTCTGGCTAGGCAAGAACTCATTCTCAGAGTTCCTCTGGATGCCAGTAACCAGGCCCGCAGACTGTTCGTTCTGCCTGAAGGCCCTTTAAGAGGCTCTGACTTGCTGGGAGACTGAGACTGGCACGCAGACCAGCTGCTGATGCCCCTGACATACACTATTTCATGCTTGCGCTCCCCACACTCCCTCTTGGCCACACACCTTGGCTCCTCAGGCCCTTTACCCTCGTGACCCATCTGGACCTGTACCGATAGCTTTGATCTCAGAACTTTCTTGAACACAACCTACCTCTTTCTGGCAGCAAGCACAGTAGTTGCCAGGAAAGGACACTCGTAGCTCAGGCCAACCCCAGTCCACCCCATCTTCCCTCAGGGTCGGTACCAGCCGGACAGCACTACCCAGCCAGGTCAGTCCTTTCAACCCCGAGAAGAGGAAAGTCCAGGATGAGTTCATTTCCATAGGAGAGAGGTCACTGAACCTCCTTCCCACTTCAAATCTTCATTCTGGACGAGGAGGGAACCTAATATTTAATTGTAGACTCTGTTGGTTGTTTTGCATATAACATCTCATTAAATCTTCAGAATAACCCTAGAGGCAAGAGATTATTATCCCCTTTTGGCTACTGAGAAACTTGAGACTCAGAGAGTTTATGTCCACAAGCCCAGAAAATAGCAGAACTGGGATTTAAACCTAGGTCCCTAGATCCAAGGACCCTAAGTTCTAGAAGTGGGAAACGAGAACACTGTTCTCCCTCTCACGCTGGTTCCTTAGGAGATTTTCCTATAAAACCACAGCCAGACAGGAACCATCTGTTATCTTTTCCATTTTCTACATCTGGACAGCCACACCTACCCTATTTCCAAGGGAGTGTGAATTGGGGATGAGAATGAGGGAAGGTCCCACTAACTAACTTCCATGAAAAATCTGTTCTCAGATTTTAATTGGTGAGTTTTCCTAGTTTCCCCCTTTTTTTCAGTGCTTAATATTAAAAAATAAAGTAGTATCTTTACTATTTCCTCTGGAAAAAGAAAGATATTTTATCCAAAGACAGTCCACTGCCCTTTTAAGTAATCTTCTAAAGTACAACTTTTTCTAATCTTTATTCTACTGAAATTTAAGCCTATTCCTCTTGCTTCGTATTATATTTGCTGTCAACTAACAGGTAGATTTTTACAATGCCAGTCCTGTGTTCATTTCCTCCCCGGGGCCCACAACTATAATTCAGGTCGTTGTCACCACGTAACAAGGAAAATCGCAGGTGTTGGTGGAGAGCCTCAGGAAGTGTCCCTGAATGAGTCCAGACTCTGTGGACCCTGACCAACAGTGAGCTTCCCCACTGCGCTGGGAGCAAATGGGTAAAGAAGTGGAGACAATCACAGCCTATATTCTCCATCCAGAAGACAGGCTGCCAATGTGTAATGAGGAAGGAGGATTATGCAGGATTTAAAGGTTCTCTGTTGAAAATTTCTTTTTGTTTGATAAGTACGCTATGTCTAAAGTTTGTCAGAAGTCCTTCAGTTTGAGAAATTAAGCTTGTTTGCTCGTTCTTTCAATAAACGTGTGTCTATAAACAGACTGGGGAGGGAGAAAGTTGTCAATCATTGTCCCAAATGGAGTAAAAGGTTGCAATGGGATGTTTCCATGCGTCTTCAATTTCTATCCTACAGAAAACTATATGGGGAGGGGATGGCTCTTTCCCTGCACCCTCTTCACTGAGACCATCGGCAAGTCTGCTCAGAGGGACCTGGCTGCAGATGACCTCTGTCATCGCCCCAGTACTGCATGAGCTCACTCTACCAATTCAAGGGCCTGAGCCGTTGCAGACCCCACCTTTGGGTAGAGGGAACAGATTCACTATTCTCTCTTACACAGGCTGTTTTCCCTACCATTCCACCAAAATTGATAGTTCCCTGTGACCGTTATGTTGCTAAATGCAATCGTCTATTCTAGATCTGGTGGTCAGCTCTCAGCCCTCTCCATTTTTTTTAAAATTAATTTTTACTGGAGTGTAGTTGCTTTACAATGTTGTGTTAGCTTTTACTGCACAGCAAAATGAATCAGCCATACATATACATATATCCCCTCCCTTTTGGATTTCCCTCTCATTTAGGACACTACAGTGCATGAAGTAGAGCTCCTTGTGCTATACAATATGTTCCCCTCAGTTGTCTAGTTTATACATAGTATCAATAGTGCAGGGCTTCCCTGGTGGCGCAGTGGTTGAGAATCTGCCTGCCAATGCAGGGAACACGGGTTCGAGCCCTGGTCTGGGAGGATCCCACATGCCGCGGAGCAGCTAGGCCCGTGAGCCACAATTACTGAGCCTGCGCGTCTGGAGCCTGTGCTCCGCAACAAGAGAGGCCGCGACAGTGAGAGGCCCGCGCACCGCGATGAAGAGTGGCCCCCGCTTGCCACAACTAGAGAAAGCCCTCGCACAGAAACGAAGACCCAACACAGCCATAAATAAATAAATTAATAATCGGGAAAAAAAAAGGGTACTTCTTCAATTAAACAATTAAAAAAAAATAGTGTATACGTGTAAATCCCAGTCTCCCAATTCCTCCCAACCCACCCCTTTCCCCCTTGGTATCCATACATTTGTTCTCTATGTTTGTGTCTCTATTTCTGCTTTGCAAATAAGGTCATCTATACCATTTTTCTAGATTCCACACATATGCATTAATATACAATATTTGTTTTTCTCTTTCTGACTTACTTCACTCTGTATGACACTCTCTGGGTCCATCCACATCTCTACAAATGACCCAGTTTCGTTCCTTTTCATGGCTGAGTAATAGTCCATTGTACATATAACACATATTCTTTATTATTCTGTTGATGGACATTTAGGTTGCTTCCATGTCCTGGCTATTGTAAATAGTGCTGTTATGAACACTGGGGTGCATGTGTCTTTTTGAATTATGGTTTTCTCTGGGTATATGCCCAGTAGTGGGATTGCTTTGTCATATGGTAGTTCTATTTTTAACTTTTTAAGGAAACTACATACTGTTTGCCATAGTGGCTGTATCAATTTACATCCCAGTGTAGGAGGGTTCCCTTTTCTCCACACCATCTCCAGCATTTATCGTTTGTAGATTTTTTTCTTTTTTTGGCTGCGTTGGGTTTTTGTTGCTGCGTGTGGGCTTTCTCTAGTTGCGGCAAGCGGGGGCTACTCTTTGTTGCGGTGCGCAGGCTTCTCATGGTGATGGCTTCTCTTGTTGCGGAGCACGGGCTCTAGGCGCACGGGCTTCAGTAGTTGTGGCACACGGGCTCAGTAGTTGTGGCTCACGGGCTCTAGAGCGCAGGCTCAGTAGTTGTGGCACACAGGCTTTGGTGCTCCATGGCATGTGGGAGCTTCCCAGACCAGGGCTCAAACCTGTGTCCCCTGCATTGGCAGGTGGATTCTTAACCACTGCACCACCAGGGAAGTCCCAAGATTTTTTGATGATGGCCATTCTGACTGGTGTGAGGTGGTATCTCATTGTAGTTTTGATTTGCATTTCTCTAATAATTAGTGATGGTGAGCATCTTTTCATGTGTTTGTTGGCCATCTGTATGTCTTCTTTGGAGAAATGTCTATTTAGGTCTTCCACCCATTTTTTGATTGGGTTGTTTATTTTTTTGATATTGAGCTGCATAAGCTGCTTGTATATTCTGGACATTAATCCTTTGTCAGTTGCTTCGTCTGCAAATATTTTCCTCCATTCTGAGGGCTGTCTTTTCATCTTATTTATGGTTTCCTTTGCTGTGCAAAAGATTTTAAGTTTAATTAGGCCCCATTTGTTTATTTTTGTTTTTATTTTCATTACTGTAGGATGTGGGTCAAAAAAGATCTTACTGCAATTTATATCAACAAGTGTTCTGCCTACGTTTTCCTCTAAGAGTTTTATAGTGTCTGGCCTTACATTTAGGTCTCTAATCCATTTTGAGTTTATTTTTGTGTATGGTGTTAGGGAGTGTTCTAATTTCAATCTTTTACATGTAGCTGTCCAGTCTTCCCAGCACCACTTATTGAAGAGGCTGTCTTTGCTCCATTGTATATTCTGGCCTCCTCTGTCATAGGTACATGGAGTTTATCCCTGGTCAGCCCTCTCCTTTCTTAGCTTCCATGATTTTACTGATTCTCTGCTTACTTCTAGAGCCATTCCTCATCTCTTGCTACAACTTTTTCCTCTGCCCATCCCTTAAATACTGTACAGCATTCTCCCAAGTTCTATCTTCTGCCATCTTCTTGGCTTTTATTCTTCTTGGCTCTTTCAACTATTCCACAGGGTTTGGCCACCATGTGTGTACTAAGGACTCCCAAATGTTTTTCTCCAGTTCAGTCCTCTAGCTCCTAAGCACTAGACTCATATATTCTTCTGCCTACTGAACGTCTCCACTCAGATAAGAGATTCAAATCAACAGGCCCCAAATTAGCTCATCATGGTTCCCATCCCACCTCTCAACCTTGTGCTTCCTGCCGACAGCTCCATCCACCCAGTTGCACTGGCCGTGGGTATAGCCATAAACTGGGGAATGCCTCAGACTGTTCCCTTTCCCTCACCTGCTATCCAATCACGCACTGCTGGATTTACTGACTAAATCGCAAATAAACCACTTTCTCTCCATTTGTCTTGTCCTCTCTTAGTTAACACAGGAGAGTCTCCATTCTCCTCTCGACCAATTCCATCCTCTATTCAGCCACGAGAGTACTGGATCTAAAATGCAAATCTGCGGACTTGCCTGGTGGTCCAGTGGTTAAGACTCTGTGCTTCCATTGCCGGGGGCGTGGGTTCGATCCCTGGTCAGGGAACTAAGATCCCACATGCCGCAGGGCTCGGCCAAAAAGTAAAAAAAAAAAAAAAAAAAGTGCTAATCTACTCATGACCCTTAGTGCTGGAAATTCTACAGCACCTCCTCTGATGAACCCTTTACCATGGTAGACAAGATTTGCCATGCCCTAAACCTTGCTGACTTCTCCAATATCACCTCCCAACCCTCCCCATTCCAGAGGTTCACACCCCCCTGAGTCACCCTCCCTCGCCTTTGTTCATGCTATTCTTTCTTGCTTGAAATGCTCTTCCTCACCTTCTTTACCGGACAAATGCCTGTCAGGACTCACGGCCAGGTCACTTTCTCTGGAAAGGCTTACTTGTTGCCTCTTTTATATGCCCCCCACACCTTCTACCAATGTCTGTCACCACACACATCACATTGGATTTCAGTTCTCTTTTATGTGCTTATCATCCCAACAAGACCACAAACTCCTGGAGCCCACGAAGGGTAGAAAGAGCACAGGATTTAGGGTCAGAGGACTGGGTTCCACGTCATAAGTCTACTACTTACCAACTGCAAAGTTCTGAAATGTCACTTGGTCTTTCTGCGCCTCAATGATTCTATTATCTAACCGATAGGATTCTCAGATCACCTGTACTGGGCTAAGTCATATGACATATCTGCTATTTCCTCAGCTTTAAGATAGCTGAGTAATCTCTAGAGTCCCTTCCAGGTTTAAAAGTTTTCTAAGCTTATAAGGGATATTTGACATTTTCCTGCAACCAAGAGAATTTACAAATACATAACCTGTTAAAAATTATTCAACACACACAACAAGTAAAAAAGAAGCTCTGCTAACAGACATAAAATAGACTCCTGGATTAACCCTCTATTTATTAAGTAGGGCCCTCTATTTCCTCTGCAAAACTTTCTACCTGATGCCCAGGGCACACTAAATGCCTGCAGCTAGCAGGTTCTTCCCCACCGTGCTGGCATACTTCTGCTCCTAACTAGCATTGGTTCTAGCATGACCAAGAGTCAACTGAATTTGTTAGTCTAATTTTGGTCATTGAATTTAGTATGGTACAAACTAGGAAGATATGAGGGTGAAATGAAAGAGTGGTTTTCTATGAAAAACAGGCTGAATGCTTTGGAATTCTTTCAAATCGTGAGTGAACAAGAAAACCGTAGAAGATTAAAGGTGGGGAAAGATAGCAATCAAAAGTATCCTGCCTGGAAGCATCACAATTGCCTAAGTTCTTACCTTACAGAAACCAAAACTAGAAATTGTGTGTGATGCATTTTGAGAAAGGTGACATCCAATTCCAATCAGAGGACCCATTAAAGGCAAAGACCTTAACTCCAAATTTTTAAGTTTAGGTAAAGAATTACATATATATGCTTAAGTTAAAATGAAAATGTAAAGTTTGTCTGTATCACTTACCTGACTTTTTGGATTAAGGAACCCCCTGCTATAGAGAAGAGGACCCTGGCTGAGACAAGCATTTTAAAATCAAATGAGGAAAAAAGGACTGACTCACCCCACTGAAAGTCACCCTGTAGAGCCTTTGTTTAATTTCTTCCTTCTAAACGTGACTGAAATGCTTGATATGTCTTCTATAAAAGAATCCCAGGGAGAGGGAAGTAACATAATGTTCATCCACCATACTTCATCCAAAATAAACAATTCCGTATAGAACCCTCAGCTGATAGAACGGAATATGAAAAGCCACATTTCTGCTTTTTCCTCCCACTGTAATGATTTCTCAATAGGCAGATTTAAGCACTTATCAGAGAAGGAGAACAAAAAAAAAAGATTGGTCTGTGTCAGAGGTAGTAGGGAACATACATCACAAAAACCCTCTTTTCATGTCAGGATTAGTACTAAAATCTCTAGAATTAGCAGTTTCATGAGGTTAAGATTTGTTCTTGAAACTGGATCGAAGAAGTTGAAAGGAGATGAGGAAATATTTCAAGGAAATATTGAACAGAAAGAGATTTCGCTTTTGAATAAATGCCTCATGAAAATGTGATCAGAAGAAGAAACAAACTTTAGGATTATCACCCTCTCACAAATCCACCATTTTAATATGAGCTTAGTATAATCTCATGCATTAAAATGTTGTGAGTATAATTAAAATCTGAATGATCATTGCTGGAAGCCCACTATTTTTATACCCCTTGGAAGATTATACTGTATTCTATACATTGATTAAATGTAATAATAAAAGACTAAGGAAGGTGCAGGTGCCAAAACTTTCAAGCTAGCAATTAATATCATTAATCTATAATCCAAACTGATATCTAAAAAGTCACCTAGGGACTTCCCTTGTAGCGCAGTGGTTAAGAATCCGCCTGCCAATGCAGGGGACACGGGTTCGATCCCTGGTCCAGGAAGATCCCACACGCCGCGGAGCAACTAAGCCCTTGCGCCACAACTACTGAGCCCGCGCGCCACAACTACTGAAGCCCCCGCACCCTAGAGCCCACGCGTCGCAACTACTGAAGCTCGCGCCGCCTAGAGCCCGTGCTTGGCAACAAGAGAAGCCACCACAATGAGAAGCCTGCACACCAAAAAGAAGAGTAGCCCCTGCTTGCCACAACCATAGAAAGCCCGTGCGCAGCAACGAACACCCAATGCAGCCTAATAAATAAATAAATAAATAAAAAGTGACCTAAAAATTACTGTTCTCAATAGGCTAAAATACAATTTCGGTCACTTCTTTTAATGTTGTTAGCCTGGATCAGAGCCAACACTTCTGCTGGAAAGCCAGGCAAATTGTGTAACCCCCCAGAAAGAAACTGTTTATCCACTTTCCTCACCCTTCCTGCATTGACAGAGCACTTACGCACAGCTAGCACTCTTTGTGATGCTTTGAAGAATAAATAAGTCCCCTGCCCCTGGGAGTTCACAGTCTGTTTGAGAGGTCAAAATACTCACAGTAAAAAGAAATAGAAATGAGGTCAAAAAAGGGTTCTTTGAGCTCCTTCATGACTCTGGATATACAAGATGATTTTAGCATGCTGTGTGAGAAACCTCCTGTGATGATGACGCTAGAGGAATGAAGGACCCTATGTCCCCAACACTCCCTCACTTTGCAAAAACCTTGCACTGGCTTTCAATTGCTCTTTTTTTTTTTTTTTAATCTTTATTGGGGTAGAATTGATTTACAATGTTGTGTTAGTTTCAGGTGTACAGCAAAGTGAATCTGTCATACAAATACATTTATCCACTCTTTTTTAGATTCTTTTCCCATATAGGCCATTACATAGTATTGAGTAGAGTTCGCTGTGCTATACAGTAGGTCCTTAGTAGTTATCCATTTTATATATAGTAGTGTGTATGTGTCAGTTGCTCTTCAGGTAACACCCCAAATCCCTGACCAGGCCTCGGGGACGGTGACACCTCTCTGACATCCTCCTCATGCACCCTCTCCCCCCCACATTGGTCTCTGCATTCTAGCCCCACTGGCCCTTTTCGTTCCTTCCAGATTTGCAAATTCTGTCCTCGCTGCCTAGATGACTCCTTTCCCTCCCCACCACTTTACTTAACAAGCAAATCCACCTCCACATTCAGTTGCAGCATCATTTCCTAAGAGGCACCCCCGACCCATCCCCCTCCATCTAACAGATCAAGGTCCCCTGTTAGCACTTGTATTTTGCCATGATAGCACTTTGCACAACTGTGGTGCAGCCACTGTGTGTTTAGTTGTCCAACCACAATCGCTATACTGGCGTTTTCCACAATTGCAGCTAAACAGTCTTGTATTTAGTTGTCTGACAGCTGTTGGTCTCAATGTGAGCTCAGTGAAGGCAGTGTGGGTCTCTACCTGTCCTGCTCACTGCTATATCCCCAGGAACCAAAACAGAGATTGTCACCTGGCAAAGATTCTCTCATTAACCAAACTCTACTCAGGCTCTCTGAACTCTTCCTCAGCTAGGCTTGACTTTTGGGTTTCTATGTTCATCTCTACGTAGTCCAATTTTAACAAGAATCCTGCTGAGTTTAGCTATCCTGAGTACCTGATTACCCTCGATATCTAGTCAAGTTTCTCATTCTCCACCATCCCCCAGGTGATGTGTGATCACCCTGGCCTGCCTTCAGCAAGAATCCTGCTAGGTTTGTTTAGCCAGAATTCCCCTTCTCCTTAGTGCTGCCTCTTAGTAATTTTCTATCCACTGACCCCCACCCTAATCCTTGGCTACAAATTCCCACTTGCCCTTGCCCATGCCCATATTTGGAACTGAACCCAGTCCTGTACTAATGTCTCTTTCCCCCTATTGCAATAGTCTTGAATAAAATCTGTTTTTACTGCTTTAAGGTTCAGTAAATATTTGTTGAAAGAATTAATGAATGAATTATAATACACGTAATTAACATTAAAATACTCTTAATAATAAATACTTGCTTTTCTAAAGTGGAAGGGTAAATCTGAATTAACAAAGTCATTTTCTCCATTATATGTTCATTCCCTTGGCAAATTTTTACTGAGAACCTACTATGTGCCAACCACTGTTCCAGAAGCTGGGCATACAATGGTGGAAAGACAGATCAAGTTCCTTCTTTTTAGCAAGAAAGGCAGATTTTTAAAAAAACTAATAAGACCTAAATAGACATCTCCCCAAAGAAGACATACAGATGGCCAATAGGCACATGAAGAGATGTTCAACATCACTAAGTATTAGAGAAATGCAAAACTACAATGAGATATCACCTCACACTGGTCAGAATGGCCAACATCCAAAAGTCTACAAATAATAAATGCTGGAGAGAGTGTAGAGAAAAAGGAACCCTCCTACATTGCTGGTGGGAATGTAAATTGGTGCAGCCACTATGGAAAACAGTATGGAGGTTCCTTAAAAAACTAAAAATAGACTTATCATATGATCCGGCAATCCCACTCCTGGCCATATATCCAGAAAAGACGAAAACTCTGATTCAAAAAGATACATGCACCCCAATGTCCACAGCAGCACTATTTATAATAGCCAAGACATGGAAGCAACCTAAATGTCTGTCAGCAGATGAATGGATAAAGAAGATGTGGTACATGTATACAAAGGAATATTACTCAGCCATAAAAAAGAATGAAATAATGCCATTTGAAGCAACATGGATGAACCTAGAGATTATCAAGCTAAGCGAAGCAAGTAGGACAGAGAAAGACAAACATCACATGATATCACTTATACGTGGAATCTAAAAAAATGATACAAATGAACTTACTACAGAAACAGACTCACAGACATAGAAAACAAACTTATGGTTACCAAAGGGGAAAGGAGAGGGAGGGATAAATTAGGAGTTTGGGATACAAACTACTAATAAAATAGATAAACAACAAGGAACTACTGTATAGCACAGGGAACTATATTCAATATCTTGTAATAAACCATAATGGGAAATTCTATTTATTTATTTATTTATTTATTTATTTATATAACTGAATCACTTTGCTGTATACCTGAAACATTGTAAATCAACTATACTTCAATTTTTTTAAATGGCAAAAAAACTAATAAACAAATACATAATTTTAGGTAGTGTGCTATGTGCTATGAAGGAAAATAGAGCTGAGTGAAGAAGTAATGAGGGTGGACGTTCATCTACACAGGATGCACAGGGAATTCACTTCACTCTGAAATTGTAGACAGACTTCAGACAGCCTTGCTGAGTTCTCAATAATTCTAAAGAGTTTCCAAAACAATCTCCTAAATAGAATAAGACCATGAAAGGGTAACTGGCCCCCAAGCCTTCTTCAGTCTTAAATCTCCACTTGCCCGTGGACAGAACTGCCTTCAAATCAGTGCACTGCCTCGATTCTCCCACCACTGCCTGTTTTCTTACGTCTTCACCTCCCATCCCACCCTTCCTCATAGCCCCCCTGCCAGCTCCCAAGTGGTCTTCTCCACGTCTTTGTTTATTCCTACCTTCCTACCCTCGTTCATGCAGATCCCCTGCCTAGCCGGGCCTCGTCCTCAGCCAGCTCACACCCTCCATCTCCCTTAGGCGTTCCTCCCGAGAGGCTCTCCCTGGAAAACCTCCCGCTACTGATCACTGTCTCCCTTAAATGTAAACATGGAAGAGAAACTCTGCAGAGAACCTCAGAGAACCCTATATCCTTAGTTACAGATGGAGCCCAGAGACAGACCTGGGCCAGAGCACTTGTGACTTGGCAAAGGTCACGTAACTGACTACGGCCAGGCAAAGACTAAAACCCAGTTCAGCCTCCTCCAACCAGGCTGTGCTTTAAATCTTTCATGTGTTATATATTTTATAATAGGTTTGTTTTGCCTCCTAACAAAACAAGAATTTGCTTGAAGGGAGAAATTAACTTCATTTGTTTTTGGATCCCCCAGATACAAAACGTAGGATGGTTCTTTGAGCACAGGGTACAGAGTTCCCATCTGTCCCATCCCATTTGTCTATTACCGCATCTAGAAAAGACCAAGACAAATTGTCATTTGGATTGAAATACAGGCCATACGGCATTCATAAAATTCATGTTGGAGGACCTAGGAGACCATTTCAAAGTAGTAAGCAGCCCCTGCAGAGCACCTGAGGAACTGCCCCCACAAGGAGAAAAACTCAGACAAAGGAAACTCAGACAAGAGCCTCCAATCCAGAGTCACAAAGGCAGATGCAAGCGATGACTTGTGATTGGGTGATTGGGCTGCCACTCACATGGGCAGCTTCAGGCTGAGTGTTGGGGGGGTAGGGTGCGCAGTAGGAGGCTTGTTTATCTTAACCGGGTGAATGAATCTCCCAAACCACCCCAGACCTACAAACTAGTTAGGTTAAGATAACACATCCTTATAATTCTGTCATGCATTACAATGTATAAAGCACTAAATCCTCACTGAATAGATACAGTGTAAGCGTCATACACCATAGTTCTTTTCTTCCCTCAGTGCAAAAATCCTTAAAGAGGATCGCTTTGATGACTAACGTTCAGTAACACTTTTACTACAGAGGCCCCAAGACTTCTTTAAAAATGACTGATGATGAGTCCCAGCTACATGTGGTTCTGGCTTCCTTCTTATTTTATGAGTTCCTCAGGCACGCTCCATGTAGATAGACATTTTCCATTAAAGGTAGATAAAGGGGATCACGATATGCCACCCCAAAGTAGGCCACACTGACATTGGAATTATTACAAGCTGAGGCATTTGATTCCTGAGATCCCTTATGTGCCTAAAAGCAGAGCCTCCCAAAAGGACTCAAGTGTTATAAGTCCCCCTCCCCGGGGCAGGGGGCGGGGGACAGGAAGCCAGCACCACACCCAGACAGACACTGCCACAAACTACCATATCACCTATTCTCCTAAGGGCCTATTTATCCTTCCAAAGAGTCATGTGCTTTTCCATGAGGGCCTTTTCTCCCCCTCCCTCTCCCCTGCTAAGTTAGTATATAGACTCCAAGTTCAAGCCACCCCTTGGAATTGCTCATCCCTGAGTAGGTGTGTAAGTGTGATGCACACATGAGTAAACTTCTGTTTGATTTTTCTCTTGTTAATCAATCTTTTCTCAGGCTAATTTTACAGGGCCCCAGCAGAAGAACCTAGGAGGGTAGAGGAAAAAATTTTTTTCTCCCCTACAGTTTTGGTGACAAAGGTGGGATTCTATCGTCTAGTATTCCTTGCTTGGTCCAGAAGCTGCTGTTAAGAGATCCTGGGCTTCTTAACAAAAGCCACAGGAGATAAAATTTCTTACCAAAGTTAGCCTCTCAAATTTCTGCCTGCAGGGTCAGGTGGAATGAGGGTGGTGAAAGTCTGCCTTTTCAATTTAATTTTCAGGCTCAGCCAGGGACCCTAAGAAGATGGAAGAAACGTTTTTCTGCCCCTACATAGGAAAACTAAAAATACGTCAAAGAACAACTGATTCCAAGGTCTCCGTAAACTTAGTCTATCTTTCCCTCCCAGGGCTCTCATCCTCCTGTACTGAAGACACCCATCAGCTCTCACCACCGGGGACTGAAACAAAAGCACAAGAATCCTGCCCTGACAGATGACTTAACCACGCACGATGTACCTGTGAGCCTGGAGCAGGCCTTATGTGAAACAAATCAACTTCAATCACCAGCAGGTGGGAAGAAGTATAAAATGATGGCAAGAAAGTGCTCCTTACAGAAAAACACTTGATCATAACCACGTCGAAAATTGACTGCAAAATGGAAACCTATCATAAAGAATTATTTAAGAAGTCACCAAAACACTGTGATTGCCAGAGACCCTCTTATCGGAAAGTAAATGAATATATTATACTTTCACCATAGACAAGCCACCAAAACTAGTAACAAAAAATTAGGCAAAGCAACCAGATCAGGCAAACTAGTTCCTTTCCCATAAATGTTTTCTAGATTTGCATCTGCAATTTCTGTTTAGAAACAAAATCTTTACTCAGCCTGGACACCCTTACTGGAAAACAAAAGTACACACGTGCACGCACACACACACGCACACACACACATACTCCTAAATCTGTACAGTGAAAACAGAAAATATTCTCTCCCTGCAGATATCAAGTATTTTAAGCCTTTTTCGTCAGCACATGACTCGGCCAAGAGCAAGCCCGTTTTACTGTACTATGGATGACAAGCATATATGCTGGGGAAGTGGTTGATTTAGGTCAGGGTTTCCTAGTCTTGGCGCTGTTGACATCTTGGGCTGGGTAATGTTTTATTGTCAGGGGGCTGTCCTGGGCACTGTAAGATGTATAGCAGCCTCCCAGGCCTCCACCCACTAAATGTGCACTCCCCACCCCCAGCCATGATAATCCAGTTTCTCCAGACTTTGTGTCCTGAGGGTCAAAATCAGCCCGGGGTTAAAAACCACGCTTTAAGGCTGAAGTAGATTGTGCCCTGTGGCAATGAGACTTCAGGGAGCCCTGACAGTGTTTCAAAATTTTTCCAGTTGTAGCATTTATAGAAACTGAGATTTCTAGTGTAGCCTACTGAAAGAAAGAAACAAAGCTGCCCGAGGGCTGAGAGGCCTCTGTTGGACCCTCACTGAACCCTCACTCTATTTGAACCCACTCACTGGAGGCACAAAAGTTGGCAAGTGCTGTCTGTGGGAATCACATCCCTGACTACGCCTACCCCACCCTCCAGCCGTGGCCTGTCCCCAGCCTCCTATCCAAGTGTGATTTGCTGCCTCCAATTCAACTCTCATTCTCCTCAGTTCCCAAGTCTGGCAGAGATGCTCCAGGCAAATGACAGAATTCATGTGTGGCAACTATTTGCAGAACAAGCTAATGGGCTACTGAGTCAAATAAGTACTGAGGCAGTAAAAGGTGAGGTCCTGCTACCCTGGTCCCTGGCAATAGCAGAGCCTGGAAAGCAGGACCTTTCTCTCAGAGGCCCCTGAGTTCTTCAACAGTGACCCTGGAGGACCACCCTTAAAAGGTCAGTAAATTCCACCTAACCAATCTAGCACCAGGGATGAAGAGACTCAACAGTCACTATAAACTACAGGTAATAATATCAACATTCTGGTGGAAGAAATGCAGAGGAAGAATCAGAACTCCTCCCACGAAGGGAAACAGAACAGTATAACAGAAGCAACAGGGAGCAAAAGGAGGCAAAAGACCCAACCCCAATCCTCCTGATAAGATTTAAGGGCCAAATTTTTCATTTCAATTTTTTTAACTTTCGTTTTAAGTTTTAAATGTTTATCTTTAATCAGAAAATGTCTTCAAATCTCTGCACCAGATCTGAGGCACTGAGTCCCATGAGTAAAATCAAAAGTGGGCCCATTGTGTTATATCTGGTCACGTGTTACTCTAGCGACACAGGAAAAAGTATGAAAAGGCTACTGCTATAGGAACAGCATCTTAAAACAGAACTGGAAGAAAGAAGGGAAACTACACTGACAGGAGAGGGGTGTGGTTGGGCATGGTGTTTTGCCTACAAAAGAATGAAAAATGGGATGGAAAGGACTTTTAAAAGATACCTTTCTGTTGTGGTATGAATGTTTATGTCCGCCTTAAAATTCTTATGTTGAAATCCTAACCCCTGAGATGATGGTATTAGGAGGTGGGGCCTTTGAGAGGTGATAAGGCCATGAAGATAGAGCCCTTACGAATGGGATTAGTGCCCCTTATAAAAGAGACCCCAGAGAGCTCTTAGCCCCTTTCTTCCACTATGTGAGGACACGGTGAGAAAACAGCTGTCTTTGAACCAGGAGTTGGGCCCTCACCAAATCTGCTGGCACCTTGATCTTGGACTTCCCAGGCTCCAGAACTGTGAGAAATAAAATTCTGTTGTTTAACCCACCCAGTTTACTTATAGCAACAGACTAAGACACTTACCTAATGAGGGAAGGTAAATAAGCTGCCAAAAAAAAAAAGTTGAAAGTATGTGGAACAGGAGTTGCTTGCTTCAAAAATGAAGGCTTTTTAAAAAATAAGCAAAGTATGCAGGTGAGACGGAGGGAAAAGTCATCTGCTTCTAAAAGAAATACATCAAAGCAATTATCTAATTTACACAAGGTATCACTTAGGCTAATGCTCACTTGCTTCCTGACGAGCGAGCGAGGAGTTCGCCAGAGTGCCTGCATTTTCCTTTATTTTTATCACTTGTTTATAATATTCAATTGCTTGCTTCCTTTGAATCTAGAAAAGAGAAATTTAATTAAAGCTTTGCATCCAAGAAGCATGGCATTCATCCATTTATCCAACAAACATTCACGGAATGCTGGCACTGGGGCTGGGGTTCAGAAATGAGGAAGACTAACCCTTGTCCTCAGAGAATTTTCCGAGGTAGGAGGAGAGATTGGAGGGTGAAACGGAGGACCAACCACCTGTGAAGGACACTGAGTGCAAACCTAGGGGTTTGGGACTTTAATATTGAAGAGTTTTCATTAAGACAGTGATGTGGATGTGATCCAACTTGCATTTTAGAAAATTCACCTGGGTGCAAGTGCGGAGGATAAACTGAAGCAGGTGAGGCTACGGAAGGGGAGACCAGCTGGTCCAGAGGAAGAATGATAAGGGTCTGAGCTAATGCAGTGGCCATAGATGTGACCGGAGACCTGTTAAGTCTTGGCGTCGCATGGAATGTGGTGGTCCTGGTGCTGGGAGCGCTGGCATCTGCACGTGCAGTAGGGTGATGAGGTTGGGAGCTTGAGCTCTGAGGTCAAGCGTGCCTGGTAATGATGCGGTGGTTAGGCACTACGGCTCCGCAATCAGACTCCCCTGGTGCTAATCCTGGCCTTACCATTTGAAAGCTGGTCAAGCACTCTAATCTCCTAAACCTCGGTTTTCTCGTGTTCAAAATGAGGATAATAGAGCTGTTGTGAGGATTAAATGAGAAAATGTATGGAGTGGGTTTAGCATGGTGACTGATAATAAATATCACGAAAATGTGTCATTAAGATGGTGTCTGCACTGGGTGAGATGGGAGAAGATGCATTTTGTCAGGGAGAGGGGTGGATGTTTTCAGGCTTGAGAATGTTGACTCTGAACTGCCCGAAGACTTTGGATACCCAAATGGAGACGCCCAATAGGCAGATGGATGCACACGTGTGCAGCTGATGAGGGAGGTCTGAGAAGGAGATGGAGACAAGAAGCCATCACCTTAGGGAATGCTGGCTGAAGCCCTGGGCACGGGCGAGGTTGCGGCACCATGGCTGACACATGTAGAGTCCAAGAACTGAACCCAAGAGAGCACCAGCATCTGGACGAGAGTCGGGAAGAGAAAGAGGAAACCCACGAAAGAAACCAAGAAGGCATCATCAGAGAAGACGGCCATGAGGGTGGGTAGCTCAGAAACCAGGAGAGCATATTTCAGGAGGGGAGCAATGGGTGCTGTCAAAAACTCCAGCAGCAGACGACCAACGAGATCAAAGTGCAAAGAGACACAACGAGGAAGTCCCTGATTATGTTCATGGGAGGAGGCGAAACGGAGTTGGGTGGAGGGAGAGGCGAACGACATCAACGGGAAGTGAGGCAGCTGAGACACTTGTCTGTGGAGGGGACACTGATGAAAGGACAGCTGCTGATGAATGGATACAAAGTTGAGAGAAAGAGCGATGACATTCACTGATTTCACTGAGAACATATCCCCGTTCCTCTTAAGCCAGTTTGCTCATTCTTCTCTGTCCTGGGGGGAGGCGGCGCGCGAGGGAGGGGGGAGTTGGGGGAGGGTTACTTTTAATTTTGTAATCTGACCTCATGAATCCATCCCTACCTATCCCCCCTCTCCAAGGCCCCTTAGGACCCTCTGATCATTTCCCTAGTGCATGAGAGCTGTCTTGAGGGCCCCTGGCCACCAAGACAGAGGATCTCCACATGGTTGAGAGGTGAGTTGAGTGGCACAGCAAAAATCTCCCAGTCTTAACCAATGTGGAAGATGCGGTCACCTAAGGACAACCTTCTATAAGGATAAAGGCTTCTCGGTCGTTTCGGAAGGCTGACCGTTGACAATGAGGTCTGGGAAGAAGACTGCCAAGTACGGTCAGCTCCTCTGACACAGAGGCCAGGCACGTTGAACGGCAGCAGTGTTAAGTGTCTGATGAGTCACACGCTGCCAGCCCTGGATTTATGGTGGGGCCGCCCAGGATGTAGCGATGACTCAGTCAGTAAGCTACGTGTTTAGATTTCTCTTTTACGAGGCAATGGTTTTACTGTCAAGCTTTTCGCTTCTCTAAAGAAAGTCCTGTTCTCTGCTCACAGTGCTGACCTTAAGAGGAACAAAAGTAGGCTTATGTAGCGTCAAGGGCCTCAAAAATTCCCTGCTGGGGAGCAAAATAATAATACTAAGAACTCAATTTATCAATTCAGTGCGCCAGGCGTTCTTCCAAGCACTTTACATAGAAGATCTCTCAGTTCTCACCGTCATCCTACAAGGAACACACTATCACCACTCTCGTTTTACCAACGAGGAAACAAATGAGACACCAACATGTTAAGTATGCGCCCAGGTTCTCACTGTTACCAAGCAGCAGAAACAAAATTTGAATCCAGGCAATCGGACCCCAGAGCCCAACATCTCAGCACTACTACAGAGCACTGGTAACTTTACCCTTAGAAACTCCTTTACTGGGGCTGCTCTTTTCAAGGTAAATATTCTTCGAAAGGGTTAACACTGATCTGCAGTTCAGCGTTAGAGATGACTCACATCACATTCTTCTTGGGAGCAAAAGCCAGAAGAGGTCACCTCCCTGGTGAGAGGAAAATTCTCTCAAGGATGGTGGAAAGGGAAAAGTGAAAGGCAGGACGGCGAACAGGGAAGGGAGAGGGAGGAGCTACAAAAACAAAACCTCACAACTTTACAATTTCACCGAGAGCGTCCCTGGCCCTTCAACCAGCTGAACTGGCTGTGCAAGGGTGTAGGCTGGGCCAAAGGAAGGGTGTGGTGGACTGACTCTCTGTGGACTCACAAAGAACTTTCTCTCATACCAACCTGGCAAAGGAAGAAGTGGTCGAGCTTGGCAAATCCTAACACAGATTAGATCCGGACGGTAATACCTACAACCCCTCTTTTTAAACACAGACGCTGACAGTCTCTCCTGACCAAACTCTACTCAGGCTCTTCCGAGCAATTTTCAACTCGGCCCCAACTTTTGGACTTCGCTGTTCATGTCTGCATTGTCCACCCAGCGAGAACCCTGCTCGGTCAGTTTAGCCATCCTTGATATCTGATCACCGTCCGTATCTACGCAGATTCCTCACCGCCACCATCCCCCAGGTGACGTCTGATCACCCTGGCCTGCCTTCAGCAAGAATCCTGTTACGTCTGTTTAGCCAGAATCCACCCCCATCCGTACCCCTGATGTTTCCTCTTAGTAACTTTCCGTCTACTGACCCCGCACACCCCGCTGCTTTTCCGTGTATTCGGAGGTGAGTCCAATCTGTCTCTGCCGCTGCAGAACCCCGCTGCAGAGGGGTCCCTACACCTATCACGAAGGGCCCGAATAAAGTCTGCCTTAACAAGTCTTTCTTTAACAAGTGTCACAAATACTTTTTTCTTTAACAGCTTTAGCAACGCCTTGTATGGAGAGCCCAGGAAAGCCCCACACGTGGCAAGAGAGTGAGAGGTCTTCCCCGGCGAGGAGGGGTGGCAGGAAAGTGCGTTCTGAGGCACTGCAGGCTCTGGCCTAGGTCTTGCAGAAGACAGACCAGTGGGGTGTGGTACCGGAGACACAGTCCACAGAGGCCTGAAGTACAATACATATATCTTCCTCACAAGGCCCGGGGTGATGCTGGGAGATGCCCACGATGGCATTGTCCTCCTTTTTACTTTTCCTCCTGCCAACACCTCTACACGGTTTGTGGGCTAGGAGCTCCTTTCAAATATATCATGGTCAGTGTCCTGACAAACAGATCAGGGCAGAACTCTCAGGCACGGTGAGTCTCTCTGCACAAGGCTGGGACCAAAGAAGTGAGACGCCCCGATGAGTGACCCCTGACCTCCCTGCCACTAGTGGGGTTTTTTGGGGGGACTGGGTGTGGGGAAAGGAGACACACTACTTGAAACATTTTGTAAAAACTTACCTTTCACTATGTCTCAGTGGGAAAAACAGTAAATCCGCTAAAAATTCCATAATTTCTCCAACTAGGGTGTTTTTCTCACCAAACTTCTCCTGATATTTAAGCAATCTTGAAATTTCATTTTTGCAAGAGAAGCGTTTCCGGCAGCAGATCTGAAAATAAAATGCATGTGCGTGACTTACTGGGCACGATACATGTTGGTTACCTTCATTGTGTCACCAAAAATAATGCTCATAAACGTCCTTTATTCTATATAGGACCATACAAAACAGCAGAGCAGTTTATATTAGCAGAGGCTTGAGACTTTCAAAGTGATTGATAAGATGTGTGTACATCTTTATAAGAAACTAGGGCACTACTCTCAACCGCAGCACTATGGACATTTGGGGCCGGATAGTTTGTTGCGAAGGGTCCTGTATAATGTCTGCCGTCTCCCCTGGCCTGTACCCACTAGTTGCCAATAATGACGCCCCCAGTCATGACAGGCTAACGCGCCTCCAGACATTGCCAAAGGCCCCATGGGGCGCAAGCCTGCCCCCCCGGTTGAGAACCACTGAGTCAGAGGATGGAAATGTTACAATTCAGCCTTTCTTAACCCCATCAGTTAGTTGGGAAATGGATTAGCAAGTACGGGTTAAGTATATTAATCATAACAGTAACAGCTAGTACAGAAAATAAAACATTTTCAAGCAAAAACACACGTTTACATCAGAACACCTTCAGCGTATTTCATGGTAGCCTGGTCACAGGTGTTGCTGTACAGTAAGCTGGACATTTCAGTAGCACACTGCAGAATATGATTTTCTTTTAAGTACTCCTTAGATGCTGACTTCGCCAGGTTGTTCAGCACTCTGCCTGCAGGGAATAAATTTTGGCACAGAAGATGAGGCTCAAGGCTTTTTTCCACAGAAGAGTTAAGATGTCACTAGGCAGAGCATTTAATATCATTTCTTCCTCGCTGCCAACAGCTGGGTTTTGTCTTAATAAATCAATTACTGACCTACATTGCATGGAGTTGGTTTTTCTACAACGAATTTGTGTGTGTGCAGAAGTTATAGGGCTGAGGAGCTGAGGCAATAGATTGAAACCAAATCCAAGTCCGTTTTGCAAATGAACAGGTCAGAAACAGAGTGAGAATATGAATGTAGTGAAACCAGCCGTCACCATGGTAACCAAGTCCTAGAGAAGGCAAGCCGGTACAGCCTTGCAACAAGAAACAATAAAATGGTACAGCCTTACAACAAGAAACACGTGAATAACCCCATAAACCTAATTAATAAGTAATGGGCTGTACCTAGATACACAGTGCCTTGGGAGTGTACCCTTTGCAAAGGCCTAAATTTTGCTAGTTATTGAGAGTTAGCTATTCTAACAATAATAGACTTCTAAAAGTAGACAGTTTTACGGTTTTCTAAGCCATACTTTGTTATGGAAAGGGATAAAAACCATAATTATATTTCAAGAAGGTGTTACTAGAGCATTGCTAGCAGTAAACAAAGCAGATTTAACTCCCTGTGCTAAGGAATTTAGTATTAATTATAAAGGATTACCATTAAATTATCAAAAAGCATCTTTCCCATCATCAACAGCACCCCATTCACTGCTCAGCGCCCACTCCAGGGCCTCAGGCCGTGCATCTGCACACCAGGGACGGGCAGCCAAGTACCTGGTCTCCCTATGTCCCCTCTTAGCCAGCACATAATCCATTCTCCATACAGCAGCAAACGTGACCTCAAAACAGAAATCCGGCGATGTCATCCCCAGCCTAACTCCTGCAAGGCTTTCCCTCGCACTGATAATAAAATCCAAATGTTTCCTGGGGCCCGAGGCCCTGAAGGATGTGAGCCCAGCTGCCTCCTGTCCTTTGTTCACAAAGGCTTCTTTTTTTTTTTTGTAATTTTCTTATTTAAGTATAGCTGATTTACAATGTTGTGTTAGTTTCTGGTGTACAGCAAAGTGATTCAATTATATATATATATATATATATATATATATATACACACACACATGTGTGTACTTGTTCAGATTCCTTTCCATTATATGTTGTTACAAGACAGTGAATATAGTTCCTTGTGCCACACGCACAGCAGGTCACAAAGGCCTCTTTTCATCGCTAGGACAAGCAGAGCCCTCTCCCACCTCAGGGCTCTGCACACGATGTTCCCTCTGCCAGGAATGCCCCCATCCCCACCACATGTGGCTCCTGCAGTCTGTCACGTCTCAGCTTCAATGTCCCCTCCTGGAGAGGCCCCTTGACCACCCTTTCACAGGTGGTCCCTCCCCCTGCTCACGCTCTACCTCCATCTCTTGTTTGTGTCTCTCACTGCATTTAGTACAGCCTGTAATTACTGCATGTGTCCGCTCCCTTGTGTGTCATGTGTCACCTCCTTTAGGGGGCAGCGTTGGTGACTCTGTCCTGTTCAAGCTGCTGGACTCAACACAGTGCCTGGTGCACGACAGGTGCTCAGTAAAGAGTTTTTGAATGTGTGAGCCCTGGTCAGGCTGGAATCCCCTCCCCTCCCCCTTTATCTGCTTGCCTAGACCCTGAATCCCCCACCTGACCCTCGTCAAGAGACCAGAAGTACAGTGCACTCCCATCAAAGCTGCTGCTAATGACACTGATCTACCTCTGAGCATTCCTGTTCACCAGAAGCCCACCCCGCCTGCTGTTTTCGCCCCCTTGGAGAACCACGATTGTCTATACCAGGCCAAGGTCTGCCGAAATCCTTGGAACTCTATGCTTTGGACGGCCCAGCTGGCTCTAGAAGGCCAGTCCCAGAACCCACAGAAGCGTCCCTGGTTCCCACACTGGTTTCCTCTGCTCACCAGGGTCCCAGCACGTCCATGACCAGCCCTGCCTACATTAGGATGACTTAGAAGCTAGCCTCTATGTATGGAGGATTAGAGCTTTATAAATGCCGATGCTAGAAGAGATGCCACATAGCAAGGAGTAATGCGGACAGGCTTTAGGGTCAGAGAGGCCTAGCTTGGACCCCCAGCTCCAGAGGTGCTAGCTGTGGGAGCTGACGTAGTTGATTTCATCTCTCTGACCTTCAGTTTCTTCATCTGTAAAGTGGGGTAACTATATATACCACGTGAGGTATATTTGAAGGTAAAAGAGCTTGTGAGCATCAAGTGCCTTGTACATTGTAAACATGAAACGAATGATAACTGTTACTGTAAAAGTGGATTTACACTCCAAAATATATAAACAGCTCATGCAGCTCAATATTAAAGAAACAAACAACCCAATCCAAAAATGGGCAGAAGACCTAAATAGACATTTCTCCAAAGAAGACATACAGATGGCCAAGAAGCACATGAAAAGATGCTCAACATCACTAAGTATTAGAGAAATGCAAATCAAAACTACAATGAGGTATCACCTCACACCAGTTAGAATGGGCATCATCAGAAAATCTACAAACAACAAATGCTGGAGAGGGTGTGGAGAAAAGGGAACCCTCTTGCACTGTTGGTGGGAATGTAAATTGATACAGCCACTATGGAGAACAGTATGGAGGTTCCTTAAAGAACTAAAAATAGAATTACCATATGATCTAGCAATCCCACTACTGGGCATATACCCAGAGAAAACCATAATTCAAAAAGACACATGCACCCCAATGTTCATTGCAGCACTATTTACAATAGCCAGGTCATGGAAGCAACCTAAATGCCCATCGACAGATGAATGGATAAAGAAGATGTGGTACATATATACAATGGAATATTACTCAGCCATAAAAAAGAACGAAATTGAGTCATTTGTTGAGACATGGATGGATCTAGAGACTGTCATACAGATTGAAGTAAGTCAGAAAGAGAAAAACAAATATCGTATATTAATGCATGTATGTGGAACCTAGAAAAATGGTACAGATGAACTGGTTTGCAGGGCAGAACTTGAGACACACATGTAGAGAACATATGGACACCAAGGGGGGAAAACCGCGGTGGGGTGGGGATGGTGGTGTGCTGAATTGGGCGATTGGGATTGACATATATACACTGATGTGTATAAAATTGATGACTAATGAGAACCTGAAGTATAAAAAAAAAACAATATTAAAAAAAAAAAGTGGATTTACAGGTGAAATGCAGAGAGGGTAAGCAGCTTGCCCAAGGTGACCTTTGATCTTACAGTAGACTGTAAAAACAGCTGTGATTCTCCATGCCAACCTGTACCCAACTCCCCTTTGCAATGTCACGCTGCACCAGAGTCTCTTTCTCTGCCATGGAATAAAGCCTGATGACTTGCTGTGACTAATCACATGCAGCAGAGGGGGTGTCATGCCAGTTCTGAGCCTAGGCGTAAACTTGTGCTCTCCCTCTCGGAATTGTGCAAGCCACTAGGTGAGCAGGCCTGGGCTGTCTTCCCGAAGGATGAGGAGCACGTGACCAGAACCCTGTCACCCAGCCAGACAACCACCAGACATCTGAGTGAAGTCCTCTGAGACCAGCCAGCCCCCCTGGCCCTGCCAGCTGATCACAGATGTTTGCATGAGCCCAGCCCAGATCTGCTGAGCCTACCCTGGACCAGGGGGATTCCCCTTGGTGGCCCATAGACATGGGCAATAATAAGTGGTTGTTGGTTTTATTTTATTTTATTTTTTTTTGCATGTGATTGAGTATCTATTCTAAACTAGGTACTCTACATCCATTTTTTTTTTGTTCCTTGCAACAATAATATGAGGTGAAAACCATTAGCATTTTAGAGTTAAAGAAAAACACCGAGGTACAGGGAGTGTCACTATGTTGCCATGGGTCATGACCATGCAACTAGTAAGCGGTAGAGACCCAGGTCTCTCTGTCCTAAAGACTGAGCTCTGCCCACCCATGAGTTAACCTGTCATAGAAAAGTTCCTTCATATTCATATTCATCTGTATAATGCAGCCATTGGACTAGATGATCTTTTGCTTATAGTTCAAAAAGAGTAGGATTGTAGCTCAGAAAGAATATGATTCTTTGTTGGCTGTTGGTTTTAATCTGTTGAGTTTTGGGGTGCTTTCTTATACAACATAAGATAATTGACACAGCTGTTTATATATGACATAAGTCTAGACATTATGTTTAGTCTGACTGTAAGTCAGTGAGTCAAAAATGCTTAGTATCTGCATTCACTGAACGTTCTTTGTTCTATTAGTGGTGCCATAGCAACGTCAGGCATCAAATACTGGAGAATAAAAAAACGAGCTACCATGAATGAGTACTTGACTATGTGTCAGGCACCATTCTGTGTGCTTTACGGTCTCCCTTGAATGCTTTTAGTCTCACAACGACCATGCAATGTAGGTGCTATTTTTATTCCTATATTTTTACAAATATGACAACTGTGACCCAGAAAGGCTAAGTCTTGTGTCTAAAAGCAAAGAGCCAAAAAAATAAAAATTAAATTAAAATTATTAATACATAAGTAAATAAATTTTTTTAATAAATAAATAAATAAACAGCAAAGAACCAGTAAGTGGAGAGGTGGGATTTGAACCCAGAAAGGCTGGCTTCACAGTCGAGCTCTGAGTGGCCCTCTTACTATTCAAAGCAGTGTGAGGTGCATCACAACAGCCTTCCACATTCTAAAAGGGTGATCTGTCACAGGAGGAGTGCTCATGGTCAACCCTCACACGCCCAGCAGCCCAACAGAAAATCAAGCAAGCAAAGCACACACGCCTGTTTCCCTTTCTTCACAGGCGGGAGGAGCCCAGGAGTCTGACTCTGGACCACAAGGGTTTATGCCCCCTGCACGTGCCCACCCTACCTTTCTGCTTCACTAAGTCCTGGTTGTCTTTTAAGTTGCTGGATGAAAATTCCATCAGGTTGGACCACGCTTTCTGGAAATACCGGAAGCCTTCCTTCCTCAGTCATCCCTATTTCCAGATAGAGTTCCCCGATGGCATTCTGTACTTTGGGAAGCATTCCTGTCATGGACCAGCTCTACACAAAATGAAAGAGAACACAGTCCTGAGGGGACACAGCCGCCAGACACCCGCCCAAGAAAGGCTCATTTCATAATGAACTTGCAAAAGATTGCATGCTTTACAGCATTTCTTGTGGAATTCTAAATACTTATAAAATGAGAGTTATAGCGAAGCATTTATGGGGAGACACTGCAAACCAAAAATAAATTTTGGAAAATGTTTTCACAGGTTGTTAGTCAATGGTAATGAAAATTTTTGAAGGTAAGAATAACATGGTGATGTCTTGCAGCTGTTAAAGCTCCCAGAGGAGGTATTATCTAAAATCCAAACGAACACCTAAAAACGCTGTCTATGTGGACCTTGAATTCAAGTGTGACCAGAGACCTGCTAACTTTACGTTCGATACACTTTTGCTTAGAATTTCAATTCCCTTTCCTGGTTTAGCATGTTTATTTCAGGGGTACTTAAACTTCATTACCTTAAATCACTCCTCTATGAAAACCTTATCAATGCATAAGAATACACTAGTTGGTTATACTCTTTTAAATGAGAGTTAGTTATTTAAATAGTAATGAGTTATTATTAATATCTCATTTCAGAAAACTTAATATTAACAAGACTATATATGAATACGTTTGGTAACTAATAAAGCCCTATTCAAATGGTCAGTATTACCACCATCACTGGTTATGGAATACTTTATGCTGTACCGAAATGTTAGCCCGGGACAGGACTGACTGAGCCTGGCTCCCTGCGGGAATTCTTTCTGCTCTCCTGCACCTACTGAAAGTGACCTTCTACGGCTTGACCCAGAGCTTTCCAATAAGTGTCTTGCAAACAGGTTACACCTACTCTGAGACACTGATCTCAGCGCTGGAGGCAGCTGGTTGTGGTGTGGAATCCCTGGACCCACAGTCTTTTACACTCCCTCACGGGTACCTTCCAAAGTGCCCCCTTCTCGGCAGCTATCCGAGGTCTCAGCCCTAGTGCTCACACTTCCCATCCTCCACTTCAAGATGGCCTGCATGCTGACTTTACTGAGATCAAACCTACTCTGAAAGATTGCCCTCGGATATTGGTTAGAATCACGATTGGCTGCAATTAACAGAAAACCCAGACTAACAGTGGCTTGATTTCTCTCTCATGCGAAAGTCAGAAAGTGGATGACCCAGGGCTATAGACACACCACAATGTCAGAGACACGGTTCCTCTTATCTCACTGTTTGACCTTGCCTGACCTCCATTCCCAAGGACACCTCTTGGTCTAAAATGGCTGTTGCATCACCAGCCATCACAGCCACAATCCAAACAGCAGGAAGGAGGAAAGAGGAGAGGGAGGGCACACCCTTCACTTCATGGAAACTTCTCAGAAGTTATCCATAGCACCTCCATTTACATCCCATCAGCCAAAACTTAGGCATTTGCTCATATCTAGCTTCAAGGGAAGCTGGGAAATGTAGTCTTCTTTCCAAACAGTCCAGGAGGTGGGTGGGGACATTACTTACTACAAAAGGGGGACTAGATATTGGTAAATTATAGTCTCTGGTATACCTCAATTACCCTTTTCTTTTAAATTTCAAATTAGCAGTGTTTTCACCTATCTTCTTCCTTCCTGCCTATGCCACAAGAAGGGATGCCCAACCTCCTTACCAAGGACCTGCCCCTTCCCAAGCTCGCGAAGTCCTGTGTTCCTCACAGAGTCCCCACCAGCATCTCCAATCCACCTCTCTCCCTGGCTCGTTTCCTGCTCCACACAAACACATAAATCCTGGATGAAACCTAACTTGAACCTGGTACTATCTTGACTTTTCATCTTTCTCCTTTTACTGACACACTTCTCAAACAGGTATTAACACATGTGCTTCCCCATCTCATTATCACACACTCACCTCTTAAAGCCCTGCAGTTTGGCTCCTCCCACATATACGCCCTTCCATCTCAAGGGTTACCACTGACCTTTGCTCACCAGACCCAGGGGCCTTCTTTCAGTCCTCATTTGCCCAGGCCTCTAAGGAGCAGCTGATGCTGTTAGCCACTCCCTCTTTAACTTGGGGAAATTAGGATATCCTTATTCTCTTCCAATCTCTCACTCCTGTACAGGTTTTTTCTCTTTCCTCCTTTTAAGGATAAGTAATTTTCCAATAACCAATTCCTACTGTCATTCAGAGATCTTGTTTCCTCGTGGTTTTAGCATTCACATGTATGTAGATGTCTCTCCAGTCCCTTTCCAGACTTCTAATCCTATGTTTCCCCAGCTGGCTGGATACTCCCCTTGGGTATTTTTCCTGAACTGCAAACTCAGCAGTTTAAATGTTAAAAATTCATCATCCTCTCTCCAAATCCAGGCTCCTCTTTGAATTTCCCCACGTCCATCATCAGACTCAAATCCTCAGGGTTTCCTTGATTTCTCCCCATGTCATGGCCACATTTCCAATCAGTCTGAGTCAGGCAGAATCCCCTGTCACAGGGAAGATGACAGCTCCCAATCTACCACCAGCCCACAGTGGTCCTTTGACCCTTGAGTCTCACTGCCCACATTGCCAGGAATACTAATCAGCATGTCAGATGCAGCCATATAGTGTCAGTATCCTCTTGATGAAGACATGTCTTTTATTCCCCTCTTACTCCAGGCCATCTGCTTCTTGAGGGCAGAGACCCCACGATCCAAGAATTGAGTTCTGTGCTTCATGGGTATTCAGTAAACATTTGTTGATATGCCCAGTGATTGTGAAGCATTCTTAGGTCATGGACTGTACTGGCCACCACCTGTGGAGCCCTGACCGAGCAAAGCTCTTAAACTGCATAACCTCAGTGGATATGTGCAGAAACCCTAGGAAATAAGGATTATTACTCCTCTATTACAAGCAGGGAAACTGAGGCTCAGTGAGGTTAAATCAATCCCCCAAGCTCACGTGGCTAGCCAGTAGGAGAACAAGGGTGTCCAACCCAGACCGGCCTATCTCCAAAGCTCTGCTCTGCACGTTTTCTTAACAAGTGAGCCTCTGATGCATAAACAGAGGCCCCTTCACAAAAGTATCCTTTGGTTTTCCTGCAGCCTGATGCACCTACTGTGAAATACTAGGGGGAGAGTCATGAGACTTACTTTCTTAACAAGCATACTTGCTGCTATAAATCAGGGTTTCCCAGCCTCAGCACTATTGACTTCTGTGCCATCTAATACTTTGACATGGGGGGCGGCAGGGCTGGCCTGTGTCGTGTAGGATGTTTAGAGCATCCCTGGCCTCTACCCACTAGATGCCGTTAGCAAGCCCCCCGCCAAGCTGTGACAACCAAAAGGTCTCCAGCATCTCCAAATGGTCCTTGACAAACAAAATTGCCTCCCAGTTGAAAACCTCTGCACCAAAACTTTAAAATAACCTAATCTGAAGAAATTACAAAAGTGGTTTGGCACGGAATGTATATAGCACAAATAATAAGCTCTTTCCCCTCAAGAATGTTCAGTACATATTTCAAAGAAGAGGTTATTGCCCAAAATCGTTTTAGAACTTCCCTTTGGGAAGGGACTTCAGAGCCTGAAAAAATTATTCTGATAGTCTCCATGATGGCTAATCCCAAAGAACTGTTGCAAAAATATTTTGAGAATAAAATCATAAGATTGATGCCTCTGGAAGGAGTGCTTTGAAGTGGGAAGTCCTCTCTGAACGTCTCAGCTTCGTCATGCTTCCCGTGCAGCCACCTTCTCCCTTCACCCCACCTACGCCACAGGTTACGCTTCCTCACAGTTGGAGATGCTGGCAGTGACTGGGAGCTCCATGAGGGCAGAAACTGTGCCTGCCTTGCCTACTGCTATCACCCCAACTCCCAGCACAGAGCTCAGGCTGGGCAAGGCCCTCAGGGAATGTTTGTCGAGTGGAGGACTGAGTGAATGAATGAGTGAGTGACTCAGTGAGTGAACGAGTGAATGGCTGAGTGAATGGCTGAGTGAATAGATGACTGAATGAGTGAGTTAATGAATGAATGAATGAGTGAATGAGTCAGTGAATGAGTGAACAGTTGAGTAAATGGCTGAGTGAACAGATGACGGAATGAGTGAGTTAATGAATGAATGAGTGAATGAGTCAGTGAATGAGTGAATGAATGAGGGAATGACTAAGTGAATGAGGGAATGGATGAATGAATGAATGAGTGGATGAATGAATGAGTGGTCGACTGAGTGAATGGCTGAAATCAGGCACTCAGTGATGACCTAATAAAATAATTGGTGCTTTCCAGAAAGACACATGTCAGTGATGAAAATCTGGACCTCGTGGGGAAAAAAGTATTTGGTGCAGGGGGACATTCCATAATCAAAATAAGATATCAGAGAATCACTGGACTCTACGCTCTGAAAATGCAAAAGTGGTCAAAATAGCTTAAATCAAACTCTTATTATCTCTTACCTAGGCCTCAGTTACTTTTTAACCCACGGATGGTAATAACAAAACAGCTTAAGATCTCACTGTGAGCCATGCATTGTTTGAAGTGCTTTGAGCTCCTGCTCACTTCACCCTGTTCACAGCCCCATGAGGCAGATCTTAGAACCCTCAACAATGAGAACTCTCAGTCAGAGGTTCAAATTTTTGCCAAATTCGCACAGCAGGAAGTTCCAAAGCACTTTAAATCTGGGTCAGTCTGTTAACAGCCCAGGTTGATGCACTACTCCACACTACCTTCTAAGGACACAAAGTACTGGCAAATTCAAATTGATTCATTGATATATTTGTCACATTTACTAAGCACCCAGAGGTTGTAATACACCATGGTACATACAAAAATTGGTAAACAAGCATGGCCTCTGCAATAAAGGGACTTGCAGATCTTGAATCTTATAAATCTCTTTAGATAGAATTCCTTCTAGAAAGATGTATGTTGATGGAGCAGAGACAGAGCTTTATGAACATTTGAAGGCCTTCATTTTAAAACAAAAATAGTTTTGTCTTGGGTTACACTACCCTTGGTCCATAAAATACTACAATCGGTAAAAATTTATAATTTTTTAAAGGACAGTTAAAGAATAGTTACAGTTATATGTCATGAGTGAAAGTTTCATTGTATTCAACAAGCCCAAAAGTTTCTGTTTCAGGAAAAGTAAATCAATAGAGGGACAAGATAATCAATCAACCTTCCCCAACATCTTTATGAAAATTATAACCACCTAGAGGGGTGGGATAGGGAGGGTGGGAGGGAGGCTCAAGAGGGAGGGGATATGGGGATATATGTATGCATATGGCTGATTCACTTTGTTGTACAACAGAAACTAACACAGCATAGTGAAGCAATTATACTCTAATAAAGATGTAGAAAAAAAGAAAATTATAACCAACTCTTTAACCAGTATTTTATTAGTTTATTTCAACCCACTACTCTCGTTCCCATTTTGTTTTATGAACATTCCTTTTTTCCCTCCAAAATGACACCTATTGGTATTCATTCATTCAATCGTGACTCCCATCTATTGACTGGTTGTCATCACTAATATACAGTTTGGGACACAGATTAAAATCAAAGCTTCCTCACTGATGAACATAAGTAATAATTATTTATTATTCATTATTCATTAGTTCCTCTATTTGTGGACTAAATTATAAACAAACAAAGGTAAATGATATCTGAAAATACCTAACACAAATTGAATAATGTTTGAAGGATTTAAAAAATTATTTCCCAACTTACCTGCACTAACATGTTCTCAACACTCAAGAATAACTCTTCTGCTTCATTGGTCTTGCCCAGAAGCTTCAGAAATCTCACAATAAAGAATATAATCGGCATTTGTCAGTGGCAGTAACCTCAAAAAGTCTGCATTCCAGCACTAGAATGGAAAGAAAAGTAAATAATCCTAAAGCATATTTGGAAAGGAACAAAGAGTGCTTACCACTTAATCTTGATACAAGTTAAATATTAAATACATTTTCTATATTTCACTGTTTCTCTCTCAAAGGATCAGCACTTTGCTTTTATTAAGGTTTACATATATTACCAAGTATCTTAAACTACCACATGAAAAATAAGTCAAGGCCTTTAACTAATCCTCATATGTAAATTTTGAAAACCAGAGAGTCAAAAAAGAGTATTTCTCTAGCTCAATCCATATATTGTTGTCATTGGTATTTGGGAGTGATTTTCAGGCAAGAAATAAAAGGCGCTTAAATTTCTTATACAATTCTGCCCTCTGTTGCAACTGTCTTGAATTACTAGCTTTAGCAGAAAGAACAAAATGTTAAAAGAACAAAATAGGAAGCATACCTGTGTGTGTGTGTGTGTGTGTGTGTGTGTGTGTGTGTGTGCAGTTATACCTTATCATATACAAATGAAAATATACAGAATTTTTGAACTTGAAGACTCAATTAAATACATGGTACCACAAAGTCATCATTTCCAGAATTTCTCTTTCCAAACATTCCAGTATCTAAACTTCTACATTTGTCCATTTGTAACATTTCAAACTGTTGTGCCTAATGTGTCTGACACAAATATATTCTTATTCCTCATCTGTTCCTTTGGACAAACTAGGCCACCCAGACCTTGGCTACACTCTTGCTTTCCTTCTGCCAACTTTTCCGTGGATCCCCATTCATGCACGGAATAAATGTTCAGTGAACACCAATGTGTCAGGCAGCATTCCAGGCTCTGAACACCAAGCACAGCAGACGAGGGTGCAGCCCTCAGCATCAGGGAGGCCGCCAGGAGCCTCTTAACCATAGCTATGGTGCCTTGGATTGGGAAGCAAAAACTAAACAGAGCCAGGGGAGAGAGAGTGCTGAGGGCCAGAGTCCAAGACATTTGTCTGCAGTGGCTGTCTGAGCAAAGGGGCCTGAGGTGGGTAAAAGAACTGAGGGGTGGAGCTAAGTGACGCGGGACCCTAAGAACCAGAAGTGGCTGCTCAGAACAGGCAGAAAAGGGCAGTGTGGACACAAAGCTAAGGGACAGGATCCTGTCTAGAAGTGGGACTTTTGCACATTCCAAGAGGGTTACTAAGTCCAGACTCCTGTCAAGAGCTCAGGTTGGGATGGATGGTGTTCATCACTAAGGGGCCATTCAGCACCCACACCATGCCTGGTGTTGCTCCAGGCACTGGGGATACAGCAGTGAACACGAGAGGTAGAGCCCTGCTCTCAAGGAGCTTATATTCCAGCAGCTGGGAGGGTTGGAGGCAGGGGAGAGGGGAGCAGAGATAGACAATTAAAAAAAGAAACAAGACAAAGTCTGGTAGCAGTAAAAGCTATGCAAAGAATTAAAACATGTTAACATAACAGAGAATGACTAAGTACAACGTTAGATTGGGAGGTCACGCTGAGAGGGTGACACTGCAGCGAGATCTAAATAACCAGAAAGAACCAGTACGACAATGAGTGGGAAGAACATTCCTGGCAGCGAGAACAGTTGGTGCCAAGGCCCAAAGGCAGAATGTACTTGAAGGACAGAAAGAAGGCCAGGGTCTTACAAAACGATGCTACCCAGGCATGCAGGGGCCAGATTGTATACGGCATTGTAGGCTAAACTGAGGAGTTTAGATTTTAGTATAAGTGCAACAGCAGACCAGTGGAGTTGTCTTAATCTGCAAAGTGACATGATCTGGTTTACATTCTTAAAAACTCATCTTGGCTACTATGCAGACAATGGACTTTGTAGGAACAAAAATGAAAGTAGGAAGACCAGTTCGGAGGCTGTTACAACAGGCCAAGGGAGAGGGGATGGTGGCTAGGGCTCACTAGAGTGATGCTAGTGAAAAGCTGAGGTTAGTGTGACACCTCTAACCTTTCCTCTTCAACATCATCCTGGGAGTCCTAGCTAGTGCAATAAGACAGGAAAAGGAAATAAAAGATATATATATATATATATATATATATATATATATATGGAAGGAAGAAATAAAACAGTCTTTCTTCACAAATGACATGATAGCCTATGTAGAAAATCCAAAAAAATAAGTAAAAAACCTCCTGGAAATAATAAGCATTTATAGCAAGGTTACAGGATACAAGATTTATATTCAAAAGCCAACTGTGGGACTTCCCTGGTGGTCCAGTAGTAAAGAATCCACCTTCCAATGCAGGGGACGTGGGTTCAATCCCTGGTCGGGTAACTAAGATCCCACATGCTGCGGGGCAACTAAGCCTGTGCACCACAACTACTGAGCCCACACGCCTCAACTAGAGAGCCCGCATGCCACAACTACAGAGCCCACATGCTCTGGAGCCCGGGTGCTGCAACTAGAGAGAAGCCCGTGCGCCACAACTAGAGAGAACCCATGCACCGCAAGGAAAGATCCCGCATGCTGCAACTAAGACCCAAGGCAGCCAAAAAAAAAAAAAAAAAGGCCAATTGCTCTCCTATGTACCAGCAATGAACAACTGGAATTAGAGATTTAAAACATATTACTATTTATAATAGAACACCAAAAACGAAGTACTTAGGTATAAATCTAACAAAATATGTATATGATCTATATGCATAACACTACTAAAGTCTGATGGAAGATATCAAAGAAGATCTAAATAAACAGATATACCATGTTGATGGATTGGAATGCTCAGCACTGTTAAGATGCTTGACCTATAGATTCAATGCAATCCCAATAAAAATCTTCTATAGATGTCCAACAACCTTTGACAAAGCAGCAAAGACAATTCAATGGAGATAGTCTAATTAACAAATGGTGCTGGAATAATTGGACATCTATGTATAAAAAAAATTAATCTAGACACAGACATTACACTTTCACCAAAAAATTACTCAAAATTGATAACAGACCTAAATATAAAATGAAATACTATAAAACTTTTAGAAGGAAATGCAGAAGAAAAGCTATGTGACCTTGGATTTGGTGATGAGTTATTAAATACAATACCAAAAGCACAATTCATGAAAAAATATTGTTAGACTTTATTAAAATTTAAAACTTCTGCTCTGTGAAAGTCACTATTAAGAGAATGAAAAGACAAGCCACGATTGGGAGAAAATATTTGTAAAATATATATCTGATAAAGGATTTCTATCCAAAATACACAAAGAACTCTTAAAACTCAACAATAAGATATGTAAAGATGCTCAACATTATCTGCCATTAGGGAATTGCAAATTAAAACAACAATAAGGAAACATAGGAAGAACACTCTTTGACATAAATCACAGCAAGATCTTTTTTGATCCACCTCCTAGAGTAATGGAAATAAAAACAAAAATAAACAAATGGGACCTAATGAAACTTCAAAGCTTTTGCACAGCAAAGGAAACCATAAACAAGACGAAAAGACAACCCTCAGAATGGGAGAAAATATTTGCAAATGAATCAACGGACAAAGGATTAATCTCCAAAATATATAAACAGCTCATTCAGCTCAATATCAAAGAAACAAACACCCCAATCCAAAAATGGGCAGAAGACCTAAATAGACATTTCTCCAAAGAAGACATACAGATGGCCACGAAGCACATGAAAAGATGCTCAACATCACTAATTATTAGAGAAATGCAAATCAAAACTACAATGAGGTATCACCTCACTCCTGTTAGAATGGGCATCATCAGAAAATCTACAAACAACAAATGCTGGAGAGGGTGTGGTGAAAAGGGAACCCTCTTGCACTGTTGGTGGGAATGTAAATTGATACAGCCACTATGGAGAACAATATGGAGGTTCCTTAAAAAACTAAAAATAGAATTACCATATGACCCAGCAATCCCACTACTGGGCATATACCCAGAGAAAACCGTAATTCAAAAAGACACATGCACCCGAATGTTCATTGCAGCACTATTTACAATAGCCAGGTCATGGAAGCAACCTAAATGCCCATCAACAGACGAATGGATAAAGAAGATGTGGTACATATATACAATGGAATATTACTCAGCCATAAAAAGGAACGAAATTGAGTCATTTGTTGAGACGTGGATGGATCTAGAGACTGTCATACAGAGTGAAGTAAGTCAGAAAGAGAAAAACAAATATCGTCTATTAATGCATGTATGCGGAACCTAGAAAAATGGTACAGATGAGCCAGTTTGCAGGGCAGAAGTTGAGACACAGATGTAGAGAATGGACATATGGACACCAAGGGGGGAAAACTGCGGTGAGGTGGGGATGGTGGTGTGCTGAATTGGGCGATTGGGATTGACATGTATACACTGATGTGTATAAAACTGATGCCTAATAAGAACCTGCAGTATAAAAAAACAAACAACTAATACTAAACTTTCATTGGGTTATTTGTATGGAAACATGTTAATATAAATGTTTCAGACATTACATGAAATTTCTAAAAATCTTATATTTGTATTTGTATGGAAATATGTATGGAAATATGTTAATATAAATGTTTCAGACATTACATGAAATTTCTAAAAATCATATTTGTATTTGTATGGAAATATGTATGGAAATATGTTAATATAAATGTTTCAGACATTAAAAAAAAAAAAAAAAAAAAAAAAAAAACAACAATAAGGGGCTTCCCTGGTGGCGCAGTGGTTGAGAGTCCGCCTGCCAGTGCGGGGGACGCGGGTTCGAGCCCTGGTCTGGGAGGATCCCACATGCCGCGGAGCGACTGGGACCCTGAGCCACAATTACTGAGCCTGCGCGTCTGGAGCCTGTGCTCCACAACAAGAGAGGCCGCGATAGTGAGGGGCCTGCGCACCACGATGAGGAGTGGCCCCCACTTGCCACAGCTGGAGAAAGCCCTCGCACAGAAACGAAGACCCAACACAGCCATAAATAAATAAATAAATAAATAAAACAATAAGATATCACCACACACCTATTAGAATGGCTAAAATCAAAAAATTGACAATACCAAATGCTAGCGAGGATACAGAACAACAGAAACTCTCATTCATTGCTCGTGTGAATACAAAATGGTATAGTCCCTTCAGAAGACGATTTGGCAGTTTCTTATAAAGCTAAACATAGTCTTACCATACAATCCAGCAATCATGTTCCTAGGTATTTACTCAACAGATTAATAAACCTGGCATGCAGATGTTTATAGCAAATGTTTGTCCTTCAATAGGTGAATAGGTAAACTGTGGTACATTCGTACCCTGGAATATTATTCAGCATTAAAAAGAAATGAGGTGTTGGGATTTCCCTGGTGGTGCAGTGGTTGAGAATCCGCCTGCCAATGCAGGGGACATGGGTTTGATCCCTGGTCCGGGAAGATCCCACATGCTGCAGAGCCACTAAGCCCGTGTGCCACAACTACTGAGCCTGCACTCTAGAGCCCGCAAGCCACAACTACTGAGCCCATATGCCACAACTACTGAAGCCTGCATGCCTAGAGCCCGTGCTCCACAACAAGAGAAGCCACCGCAATGAGACGCCCGCACACCGCAACGAAGAGTAGTCCCTGCTTGCCGCAACTAGAGAAAGCCCGCGCGCAGCAACAAAGACCCAAAGCAGCCATAAGTAAATAAATAAATAAATAAAAACATTTCTACTACTAAAAAAAAAAGAAAGAAAGAAAGAAAGAAATGAGGTGTCAAGCCATGAAAAGACATGGAGGAATCTTAAATGCATATTCTAATCACAACTGTGTATAACATCCCTGGCAGCTTAAAGAAAGGCAGTGATGGTGGAGGTGGACAAGTTTGAGAAACATTTAGGAAGTAAAAAATGCCAGGACTCAGTGATGAAACGTATGTGGGGAGGGGATAAAGGAGAGAAAAGTGTCAAGGATTACTCCAAGGTGGTAAATTGAGAGACAGTCCCTGGAACAGACCCTGTTTTGGAGGGATGTTCATGGGTTCAGTTTTAGATGTGTTGGGTTTGAGGAGCTTTGAAGACATCACCCAAGTGGAGAGTTAAGTAGGACGCTGGGTATGTGAATCTGGGGCTCAGACGATAAGCATGGCTGGGGAAGTAAATGTGCGAGTCACATACACATGAACAATCACTAAAGCCATAGACACAGGTAATATTCTTACAGTGGAATTAATGAATGAGAGAAGAGCCTTAAGGAATTCTAACACTTAGAAGCCAGGTAGAAGAGGAGGAACTAAAAAAGAGACAGAAAAGCTACAGCCAGAGAGATGGAAGATGAACCATGGGAGTATATACCAGTAAAACGGAGACCAGAATGTTTACAAGAGGAGGGCCAGGTCAAAAAATCCATTGATGTTAAGAAGTCAAGTCAGACAAGGATTGAAAATGTTCTTTGGATGACCTGTTCATCATCTTGCCTATTTTTATTGAAGTATTCATCATTTTCTTATTGATTTTAAGAGCATTTTTACCTATTAGAAATATTGCTATTAATCCTTTGCCTGTTGTGTGTATTACAAATATTCTTCCCAGTTATCTCTTGCCTTGTAGTTGTGTTTCTGATTTTCTCAGAGTTGATTTGTGTTGTTTTGTTTTACATACGGGAACTTCATGTGTTTATTTAGACAGATTTATCAATTATCTTCTCTTTCATGATTTACTCTTTTGCTTTCTTGCTTAGACTCATCCATATTTTCTTAGAGTTTTCTTTATATAGAATTTCACTTTCTTATATTTAACTCTAATCCTCCTGGAATTTATTTTGGTGCAATGTTTCAGGTAACTTAACTATTTTTACCAAATAGTGTATCATTATCACAGCACTACTTATTCCATAATCCATCTAATTTGAAAAGCTTCTATCATTTACTAATTTCTTATATCTGCACCTGAGTCTGTCTGAGCATTCTATTTTGTTCAACTGAGCTATTTTTGCTGCCAGTAGCATTTTTAAAATTATCATTATTGCTTCATAATATGTTTAAATAACTTGAAATTCAAATTGCCCTCATTATTTTAAACTCTTACTCTCGTATATTTTTTCTCCAAGAATTTTGAAATCATTTTGAAAATTTAGAAATGTTTTCATCCCATTGGGGTTTCAGTTAGAATTGTCTTACATCTATAAACCAATTGGGGAAGAATTGACAGCTTTATAACATTGAGGTGCCCCATCCTAGAATATGGTATGTCTCCCTACACACTGAAATCTTATTTTCTGTAATTCTGAAGCTTTTTTATAAGAATAAAGATTGTGCACATTTCTTATTAAATTTATTCTTACATATTTCATATTTTCTGTGGCCATAGCAAATTGTGCCTTTTATTCTTTTAATTTTTCTGTAGAGCTATTTTGTCCCATTTACCCAAAATATTTAGAGATTCTGAAGGTATCAAGGGCAAAGATTCATACATTAATCATGAAAAGCTGGTGTTTTCCCATGTACTACATTCTTCTGACAAGATCCTGGAATGTGATGCATTTATCCTTTGCCCTAATAGGAAAGCCTGCCCCTTAAAAACAAGATGATTCTCCTCACCCCACCCCATCCACCACCTGGAGGGCAGCCAGCCAGACATCTGTCAAGATGGAGCTAGGCTGGGACTCATCCTTCTGCCACATCTTCTTCTCACCTTTGACACTGTCCAAAAATGCAACTGCAGCCAGAAATGTGTTTTCTTCACTTTGATGTGACCCAGGGCTCCAGCCAAAATCAAAAGTATCATGTCGAAGAGAACCTATAAAAACTGACGTGACCATAAAATTTGTCTTCTTGACTCAAAGACCTCTCTACTGGCCTATCAATCAGAGATGCAGCTTCCCCAGCCGGCGCTGCTGGGTAGGGTGGGTGGTGGGGCGGCGGGGGGGGGGGGTTCAGGAAGCATCAAAGGAGAAGCGAGTCCCAAACTCAGAACTGCGCATCATTCCATCAAGCCAAGAAATTAGGCGTCTTGTTCTTGTTGCAGCCACTAGAGGGAGCCAAACCACACAGTCGGGAGGGAGAACTGAGAACAGGGCATACAGAGCAACAGCCTGGTGGACCAGGAGAGATGTCAGACTGTCTTCCACCCGCAGTCAAACTAATGCCACTGGGCACTCTTAGAAAACTCTCACTTTTAAAGGAACCGACCAGAAGCAGGTAGGGGTCAAAAGTATAAGTAGCTTATTTACCTTTCAGAACGGAATGCAGATAAGGAAGAAGGAGCCTCAAGAAGAGAATTCTTAATCATCTCCCGCACGGGGAGGGAGGGTAGGCACGGTGGTTGGAAGGATGCTCTGAGGTCCCCATGAATCGGGGCTTTCTTGCTACTTAAGGGAAGTGTGCCTACCTGGAAAGCTCCTCTCCACCCAGCAGCAGGATCTGGCCTTTCCTTCCTCAGGTCACTTCTCCCCGCTGGTGGATCTGGGGAAAGAAATTTCTGTCCTACATCCACTCCCCAGCTGGGCCAGTCCTGCTTCTCAGGCGTGGCTGGCTCTACCTGTGCTCTTGGCCCTAAACTCCTGCTCCCACCAGGGCGCCTCGCCCCACCTGGGCTTGTGCTTCCAGAAGGCAGTGGCTTCCCGGGGCCGCTTGCTGTCCCCTCTGACCCACACTGCCCTGAATGTGGAACACGATGGCTTCTCCCTCCTGCCCCCAAACAGTTTGTAACAGACTTGCTAAAAATGTAGGGGCATCAGAGCAGAGTTTCAACATGGCACAGAGAAGAAAATCATTTAAAATGGAATATTAGACACTCAATGAAATGCATTTAATTGATATCCATCCTCAAGTTGGGAATTTCTAACTCCCTAGTCTCCTGGTTTCCCTCCTATCTCTGTAACCCCTCTTTCTCTTCTCCTCACTGCGTCCTTCTCCTCTGCTCACCCCTCGGAGTTTTGTCCTAGGCCCACCCCCCTTCTTCCTGTCCCTGGATGCCCTCATCCCCTCTCCTGGCTTCAATGCCCACAATATGCATGTTTCCCTGGCCCGGCTGTCTTTCTCTGAGCCCAGAGAATATCTCTTCCCAACATTCTTCCATCACTCCAAACTCAACACAGCTTCTGTCCCCTAAAGCTGCTCCTTTGGGAGTGTTTCCTGTTTCGGCTGATGGCCAGTCGTTCCAGTCAGAACCATGGGAGTCATCTTTGACTTCTCCATCTCCTGTACCCACCTCATGATCAAGTCCTGTGGATTCTACTTCCCAACCTTCCCCTGCGTCTCCATTGCCTCCCCCTTGTCGGAGCCAACATTGCCTCTCACCTGGGTCATTACCGCTATCAGATGTCTGGCAAGCCATGCTTGTCCCTTTTTTATTTCATTCTTCACACTGCACGCAGAGCGAACTTTCAAAACCTGGCACCATCTTGCTTCAATCCCCGATGGCTTCCCACTGCTCTTCAGATCAGAGCCAGGTCCTTAGCTTGACCCTCCATACTTGGGTGCCTGACTGCCTCTGCAGCCCCGGGACTCCCTTCATGCCCACCTCTCATGTGCCCATACTGGACTTGTTCAGCCCTTCACGCTCCCCACTCTTCCTCCCGACTCTGGGTGGCTGTTCCCTCCGCCCTTTGTCCAACTAGCTCTCACTCATCCTCCAAGTCTCAGACGAAATGTCACTGCTTCGGGGTGACGTCCACTGTCCCTGAGGCCAGGTCACACCTCCCCGCTCTAGGCTCTGTGCCTCCACTGTGTAGCACTCCCTTCAGGCTGAACTGCTCCACAGTGTCTATCTTTCACACGCCAGCAAAAGCTCCATTAAGGCAGGAACCACGTCTGTCGTATCCATCGCTGTATCCCTGGCATCTAGCATCATGCTTGGCATAACCTAGGCACTCAGCAGATACTGTTGAATTAAGTTGGAGAAGTGGCAGCATTTGCCCAGACCCTTCAATAAAGAGGGCAGCTCTCCTGAAATCGCAGACTATAAAACAGGATTTCTCGAAAACCTCTTTGAAAGAATATTCCAGCTGCACCCAGAAGGGCATATTGACTCCAGGTTGTGTGCAGCTACATAACCATGGCAGAAAAACAAATGTTTGAGGAGGCCCAGGCAGCCAATTAGACCTCCTGTAGTTGTTATACGGGATTCCTGCTATAATTAAACCTTGTTCTGATGAATCTAATGCATCTTCTGTTGCTTAGGTGATGATACTTGGCCTTGTGATTTGTACTTTTAGCAACCCCAAAAGGAAAAAAAAGGAACCTACACAGTCCTGGAGGGACTTCAAGGATCCCCCCCATCCCCCAGCCCTGCATACACACATGGCCATGGGCTGACTCTGCTAACCCCCTGGGAGGTAAGACCCAAAGGTGGACACAACTACCACACGCAGTGACGTAATGACAGCTTCGCTTCATGAAGATTGACCAGAGAGGGGAACTGAGGACCAGGTAGAGATGAGAGAATGGACATGAGAGGCTCTACGGAAGTAAGCTTTATGAAGATTGACCAGAGAGGGGAAATGAGGACCAGGTAGAGATGAGAGAATGGACATGAGAGGTTCTACGGAAGGAAGCTTTATGAAGATTGACCAGAGAGGGGAAATGAGGACCAGGTAGAGATGAGAGAATGGACATGAGAGGCTCTGTGGAAGTAAAATCTAAGGACTTGGCCTTGATCGAACATGAAGGGTGAGGAAGATGGAAGGTGTCAAAGGCAGTGATGGAGGCCAGGACTCCCTGCTGAGCAGGCCCTGGGGGCCGGGGTAACACAGGAGACTAACCAGCAGCATCTTAGGTGACTGTACAGACAACATGCTTGCAGAACCACCAGAAGGGCCCTGTGGATGGCTCCAGCCTAGTTCAAAGGGACACATTCTGAACTAGGTCCATTTACATCTTGAAAATCCTCACACATTGAAATGTTAGGCTATTCCCTCCCACTTTCAACCCAGCCCCTGGCCCCTTCCATCACCATGACAACCATGTGATGACAAGCTACTAATAGTATTATTGCTTGATCAACGTGTAGCATTATCAATTAGAAGCATTATCAGGAAGGACTTCTACCCCACCTTGGAGATCTGATCTTCCCCTGGCTAGCGTCCAGCTTCCAATGACACACAGAACTTCCCTACCTTGTCTCTCACCTCCTATCTCCTTCCCCCACCCTACATCCCTAAGCACTGACACATTTCCTTATGGACCCTGGCTTTATTCAACACGCTGGTATCCCTATGAGTATCACTTGGGTCCTTCCACATGGAGGATGAGTGGATCAGACAAATCCTAAAATTACATAAATCGTACACGGTCGTAAGAATAAAGGTAAAGCCTAGATATCTCAGGACAAAAACGGATGGAGGTATGGTATCACCCAAATCCATTCTCAACTATCTGAGACACCTTGGGCAACTTACCTCACTTCTCTAAGACTCAGTTCCCTTAATTTCAATAAAAATATTAATAGTATTAGAGAGGTCTTACGAGAATTAAAATAATACATATAAAGTACTTAACTTAGAGCCTGGCATATGACAAATGCTCAAAATCTGTTTATGAGCACTAAATGATAAACCCCATATGGGGTGTTTTTAGAGCAGGGATTCGTTTCTGAACTAGTTTTGAACTAGTTTGCCTAGTTCGTTGCTATGTCAGCACTGCTAAGTGAGTCCATGTCCTGGGGAAGGTGCACAGTTACTATCTGTTGAAAGAATGAATGAAGGTTACTACTGTTTAATAAGCAAGGAAATAAAGGATGAAGGGCAGGGGGGAAAGGGGGGCTACTATGGAGAGCAAAGAGCAGAAAATTAACCAAAGTGTTGTCTAAACCCAAGCCGACAGGCAGAAGGTCAAAGAAGAACTGTCCCAATGTGGGTTGAGGCCATCCTTGACAGTAATTGCATGTCACTCTGCAAAAAAACAGTAATTGCATGTCACTGAGTGACAGAGGGAGTTAGTGGCAGCCTCAGTAGAGGGAATATAGAATGAAGGGCAAGCTTGGGACGGGTGGATCTGAAATCATTTAGGTTTTGCATCAATTTAATTTGAAGTGGTTACTCAGGAAAGACGTTGATCAAGCAATAATACTATTAGTAGCTCTCGAGAAGTGGGGCGTGGGCCCTGACACTCTGAAAGGAGGTCAAGGCTGCAAACACGGATCAAGAAGGAAGATGTCAGGGGTGTGGTTGAAGCCATGAGACAGGAGAGAGAAAGAACACTACTGACGCTTGAGAAGCAGCCACTGCAAGACGGCAAAGAGGAGCCGCTTCAAATTCAATGCTAACACGGCCTGTCTTCAGAAGTTGTTGGTTTAAGTGGTGGGAAGGAGGACTCCGAGGTCTGGTGGGGTGATCAGAATGATGTGTGGAAACAGAACAGTAACCCTGGGCCACTCTATATGCCAGCAGAATGGACTGCTGAGACATCGCCACTCACCGTACCTGAGAGCGTATGTCTCTTCCTCATCTTCTGGTACTGGCGTGCTTTGATCGTGGCCACCGTGCGCAAACAGGCCTCGGCGGCGTCCTATCCAGCTTCTGACAACACACTCCAGCAGTGGATGACGTGCAGCCTCGTCCAGAAGCTCGGGCTTTGGGTCTTTGACAGAAAGTCGCTGATACTTGTAATGCATTAATGCAAGTCGCTGTACTATTTCATGCCTTGAAGGCAGCTATTCTATTTAGCACATCCCATTAGCCTCCTCATAAACTTCTGCACTATTATGACTTTAGTAGGTCACCAGATAAATACGAGCCTGTCACTCTTCAGCGGTCGAAGCCAATGCCCCTCCTCTGGCCAGGAGGCCCCTCCTCGGGTCAGGGTCCCTGAATCTGCCAGGCCGCGCCAGCCCCTCCCCCTTCCGAGCTTACCCAGGTCTGTGCCGTTGCCCCAGTGAAGCATCTACCACCATGGACGGCAGTTCTCTGGCTCCACACCTTCCCTACCAGATGGAAAGCACCTAAGGCTTGGGGCCATGGCTCATTCACTCCTGCAACCCCAGGGCCTGGAACAGCGTGGGAGACAGAGAGGGTCCGTGAGAGATGTTTGCTGAATGAATGCACAGGAGGACAAGAAAGAAGGGGAAGGGAGGGAAGGGAGAGGGGTGGAGGGGAAGAAAAGGAAAGAAGGAAGGGAAGGAGCTCGGAGGGTCTAGCAGGAGAACACGGCCACTCCAGTATCCTCGCTCAACTAGCCCTCCTCTCCCCCGAATGCCTCTTATCTTTGAGAGGAATCCAGTGGGAGTCGGGAAAGGAAAAGAACGCTCTGCAGAGCCAGATGATCAAATGGAGCAAGCCCAGGGATCCATCGGCCATAGAAGTTGATGTCAAGTGATGGTCCGGTCCGAATGAATGAACCGGTGTCGAATGAATATATGAATGGATGTGTCTTGCTCAAGGGAACCGTGGATACCTCAATGCAGCGCTTAGCAAAAGGAAAAGCAAAATCTGCCGAACACGATATAAAAACGAGACTTACCTAGGACTTGAAAGAAAGCTGCACAAATCCTCCCAGCAGCCGCTCATCTTCATGTGCCAAGGCAGCTCTTGATACACTCTCCAGAAAGCCGTTTGCCTTTGGAAGTATTTGACCAAGATTCGGTGGAAATGTGCTTTCTTGTGATTTGTTGGGTTCTGAAAGGTATATGGACCGCTCTCTCTGGCGGGAGTGATTACACCTATTTAAAAATCAGTTACAGTTACTTTGCTATACAGCAGAAATTAACACAACATTGTAAATCAACTACACTCCAATAAAAATTTTTTTAATTAAAAAAAATTTTTTAATAAAATAAAAATCAGTTACAGTAGAACACATCTGACTTTTTAGCCTATGAAGACACTATAGCAAACAGATAACAGCTCAGTGGCCATAATTAGAGACAACAAAAGTCAAGGTAGCTGGAAAAAAAAACTGAAATAATAAAAATGTATCCTCTTATAAGGCAGTCAGAATTCATCAAAGAATTAGTTACAGCTATGATCACTGACCTAGATTCTGAGAAACTTTGCGAGCATGTTGACTTTTCATGTTGTCTGCCCCCTCCCCCAAAGAAATATTTGTAACCTACCTTTCAGTTTTAAATATACACCATGGTTACTGCTTAAATAAGCACTTTGAAATATTTGAGGGCATGCATTTTGGAGAAGTTAATCTGCTGCCTGCATCTCATATAGGGCAAGGGGTAGCCGAGCAAAAATTGAAAGCAAATTGGATTTTGGAGCCAAGATTACTATACTGTGTTCCCAAAGAGAAATGGTTCCAGTAGATCATAATACCCAGAACCAAGCTTCTCTAAAACAAAAGGGTTTTGTTTAATTCAGTCTTGGTGACATATATTCTTGAAAACTGAAATAGAAGTATTTTTTAAGTTCCTGCTTGACACTTGTTCTTGCAAGACAAACGGGATGCACAGCTGGATGACACGCCAAGCCCAGCTCTTCAGAAGAAATGTAACAAAAAGGGAGCCCATTGTTCAAATTACCATTCTGCATTTCCGCTGAAATGAATTTTAGGCCATCTACCCACCTGGAGAGGCGCCATGCTAGCTGGTCTAAAATGTGCAGATTTGCCCAGATGGCATGTGTGGTGCTTAAAAGACAACTCCCCTCCCCCAATGGGTGTGGCAAAGGCATTTTGTGGGTAGTAAATTGGTAAAGTGGGTGGGGAATGACAGAAAAAGAGAACTGGGACAAATATTACCCTGACTCCAAGATTTGGAGTGTTAAACACAATGCTTAAAGTATACAAAGACATTTTCGTATCAAACACTGCATTTAATGTTATCTTTTTACAACATAACCTCTTGAGGAGGATATGGAAACCCCTGTGCTGGTTAATTTCACATTTTCACTGACTGGGCTAAGGGGGGCCCAGAGAGCTGGCAAAACTTTACCTCTGGGTGTGTCTGTGACGGTGTTTCTGGAAGAGATAAGCACTTAAATTGGTAGACTGAATAAAAAAGATTGCCAGCCCTCACCAAAGCAAGTGGGATGAGGGCCTGAATAGAAAAAAAAGCAGAGGACAGGAGAATTTACTCTCTGCTTGAGCTGGAAGAACATTTATCTTCTTCTGCATTCAGACATCAGCACTCCTGGTTCTCGGACCTTCATTCTCGGACTGGGACTTATACCACTGGCTCCCCTGGTTCTCAGGCCTTTGGACTTGGACTATAGCTGTATACACCGTGGGCTTTGCTGGGCCTCCAGCTCGCAGGCAGCAGATCATAGGACTCCTCAGCCTCCATAACTGCATGAGCCAAACCCTCATAATAAATCTCTTTCTATAAATCTGTGTCTCTATATATTGTCAACAACAAACTGGCACTTGCCTTTAGCACTTGCCATCTACCTCTACAAGGATTCAATCATGTGCCGCTGCAGCTGCTGATTTTCAACACCCCCTGAAAGGAGTTCAGGGTGCAGATCAGGAATGAGGTCCTCTGTGCTCTGGAGAAAACTGGCGGAACAGGTCTTCAGATAGTCAGATATTTTCAGGAGATTTTATGAGCCCAATTCTTGCATCTCCTTGTATCTAGAAAAGCACTAAAATCCTTCTTGGTGACGTCTGCTCCTCGTGACTAGCAGTAACCTTCACGAGACTAGCGGAAACCTTCTGCAAAAAATGTGTGCTTGATTGCATGTACTCCCCCTTCACCAAAATCACATATATACTGACCTGCCCCCCACCTCTTCAGAGCAGTTTCTCAGAGCTATCTGAAATGCTGTCTCCTGGGCTATAGTCCTCATTTTGCCCCAAATAAAACCTAACTTGCAACTCTCATGTTGTGCAGTTTTTTTAAGTCGACAGTTTTATGGCGACCACGAAAGGACCCAGAGTGGACTTCTCTCCTTTGCCTGAACTCTGCAAGGGACCAGAGCCTTGGTACCAGCAGAGGCCCCTTGCACCCATCCACCTCCTCGGAGAGTCCAGACGAATTTGGGTGAGTCTCTCCTGGTTCTCGGATCTCCCGTATTGGTTGATGATCCGGAGTTGTAGTTGGCAGTGTATAGCAGGTACCTGCCCCTCCCAGTTGAAAGATACTGGCAGGGAGGGCGGGGGGCTAGTTGAAAGATTCCAGGGAATACCCACCCAGGTGAAAGATACTGGGTGGGGGGGGGGGGCACTGGTTGAAAGATGCCAGGGTTTGCCAGTTGTAGGAGACTGAGTGGTCTGTGCTGAGTGGTTAGGTAAGAGGCTGATTTGATGCTTTTCCTCAAATTGGCTGCCTTAATAGAATTTGTCAGGATAAAAGTGAAGATATTACATGAGAGCTTTGCTCTGAAGAAAAGGGACAAGGTTCCTCCCGGCCGGTTACTGCTTTCTCAGGCGACTGAGAAATTTACGGGAGTGATGGACGCAGAGTCCTCATACCGTGCAGTGGTCCCATAGGGAAGGCCACTCATTAATTAAAACACTTGCTCGTGGGGGGGTGGGTTGCAGGATAAGAATTGGCCATTCAGGCCATCATCAAAAAATCTACCAACAATAAATGCTGGAGAGGGTGTGGAGAAAAGGGAACCCTCTTGCACTGTTGGTGGGAATGTAAACTGATACAGCCACTATGGAGAACAGTATGGAGGTTCCTTAAAAAACTAAAAATAGAACTACCATATGACCCAGCAATCTGACTACTGGGCATATACTCTGAGAAAACCATAATTCAAAAAGTGTCATGTACCACAAGGTTCACTGCAGCTCTACTTACAATAGCCAGGACATGGAAGCAACCTAAGTATCCATCGACAGATGAATGGATAAAGAAGATGTGGCACATATATACAATGGAATGTTACTCAGCCATAAAAAGAAACAAAATTTGAGTTATTTGTAGTGAGGTGGATGGACATAGAGGCTGTCATACAGAGTGAAGTAAGTCAGAAAGAGAAAAGCAAATACCGTATACTAACACATATATATGGAATCTAAAAAAAAAAAACTGGCTCTGAAGAACCTAGGGGCAGGGCAGGAATAAAGACACAGACGTAGAGGATGGATTTAAGGACACGGGGAGGGGGAAGGGTAAGCTGGGACAAAGTGAGAGAGTGGTATGGACATATATACACTACCAAATGTAAAACAGATAGCTAGTGGGAAGCAGCCGCATAGCACAGGGAGATCAGCTCGGTGCTTTGTGACCACCTAGAGGGGTGGGATAGGGAGGGTGGGAGGGAGACGCAAGAGGGAGGAGATATGGGGATATATGTATATGTATAGCTGATTCACTTTGTTATAAAGCAGAAACTAACACACCATTGTAAAGCAACTATACTCCAATAAAGATGTTAAAAAAAAAAAAAATTGGCCATTCAGCGATCTGAGCACCCACGGTGGTCTTAGGCTATAGAAGGGAGAAACCGAGACACGAAAGAGGGCTGGAACAACTCTAGGGTGGTGCCTAGAGGAGTTAAGCTCACAAGCAGCACACCGGCCACCACACACCTTCATTAGTAAATTTTATCCCTGACAAATTCAACTTTAAAATGGGAAATAGAACTTCTCAAACACAGAAACAAGGAGAGTCAGAAAGCCAGGCTCTAACACCTCAGCCAGGTTTATATTTGCAAGTACCTACTTAATCGGAGAAATTATACTAAAGGAGATCTCAATCTAAAATGGCCAAATAGGGCTTCCCTGGTGGCGCAGTGGTTAAGAATCCGCCTGCCAATGCAGGGGACACGGGTTCAATCCCTGGTCCGTGAAGATCCCACGTGCTGCGGAGCAACTAAGCCCGTGTGACACAACTACTGAGCCTGCGCTCTAGAGCCCGCGAGCCACAACTACTGAAGCCCGTGCACCTAGAGCCCGTGCTCTGCAACAAGAGAAGCCACCACAATGAGAAGCCAGCTCACCGCAACTAGAGAAAGCCTATGCACAATCGAAGACCCAACGCAGACAAAAATAAAATAAATTAAATAAATAAATTTATTAAATAAATAAAATATAATGGCCAAATTGGGGTTCTGCTGATATTCCAAAATTGCTATTTTTGTGCGCACCATTAGAAAAAGCCGCCCATAAGATCAAACAGACTGAATGGAATGCTTACTTTGATTGGTATCTAGAAGCTTCTAAACTATAAAAGTCTGCTAGCACTCTGTCTCTGACTCTTCCTCTCGCTCTGCTCCTCGCAAGTGTCCTCCTCTATCAGAACTGCCTGGCCCAGATGCTATGTCTTTTTCTCTTCCAACTCTTCTGCCTCCTGCTGCTCCCTCTTCCCCAGTAAAAGAAAAAAAAAAAAAAAATCAGAAGTGGTTATAGCTCCCTTTTAAGGAGAAACCTATTACAGGGAGAGGTGAACTGTTCTTGGTGTTTACGTATATACACACCCTGGACCCAAGCAGAACTTAGAGCCTTGGCTAAGGAATTTCCCGATCCAAGTCAGGATCCATTGGGATTTGCTAAGGAATTTGAATTAACTATCAGGACCTATGAGCCCGGGTTTTCAGGCCTGTATCAATTAATACAGCTATTAGTTTCTGAAAGCAAAGCAAGGGAATGGATAGAGAAGGCAGGATGGAAATGCCCCTTAATGGATTTTGAATCACATAGTCCAGAGGCTCGCACTGAATGCAAGGAATTAGCTCAGAAGTTACTCGAACTTATCCCAGAGCTTCTTCCAAAAACCATAGACTGGACAGAGATTCAATAGTGCAAGCAGAGATTGGATGAATAAATTCTGGACTATTATGAAAGGTTTGAAAGAAAAAAAAACTTTTAAGCAATATTCTGGCTTGACACCTAAATCATTCTCTAACCACCAAAATGATCCTTTGCTTAACTCTGCCTTTTTAGAAGGCTTAGATGAGGATTTGGCTACTCTAGTGGAAAGACACAATCTAGGGTGGTCTGCATTACATACAAACACCCTTGTTATACTGGCTGATCAACTTTTCAAGACCATAAAAAAAGAAAGAAAGAAAAGGGGTTATCTATGAAAATTATGAACCTTCAACTGTGCCAATTAAGTACACAATGCCAGTCGAAGATTAACGACACCTGTTTAGTTTCCAACCAGTAGAGGAAGCTAGCTTGAAGAATACATATGTATATATCCTCAGAATTCTGACCCTGAGGGAACAAGTCCTACTAGGAGAACCTGATTTTCTCTCCCTGTGCCTTGAGACCAGAGCTCTCAGGACCACTTATCTTATCTAGATCATCTCTAATTCCTGAGACTGAGAAAGAAAAAAAAAATAGGAACCGAAAAAAATTCCTTATTCCAACTGTTACTTACAACTAGTGAGTTTTACATTGTGATATCTGATTCATGACTAAGTTTAGAAAATCAAGCTATGAGATCTCTCATTGTGTTTGTCTGGATATACGTATGTCTCAGTTCGTGTCTTTGTCTTTGGATAATATTACTGAGGTTAATTTGTAAATGAGCTCTACTTAATTGGCTTAAAGAAAAGTAAGCACTTATAAATCAAACAATTCTAAATACAAAAGAAATTAAGCTAAATGAATTTCAGGTTCATGTGAACTGGGAAATAGTATGAAATTAATACCTGGTATTAATGTTTGTTTGTTGATCTAATTAATATAGACATGTCTTTAGAGTCATCAACATTAAGTATAATACTTTTATTATACCTAGGTTTAATATAAGCTAAATAAAATCTTGTTATATCTGTTACAAATTTGTCAACAAGGAAAGTAACTTGATGTGAAGAAACTTTTAAGGAAAGAAAATGTAAATGAGATAAGAGCTTTTAGATAAACTCTATCAAGAATAATAATGCTTTAGGAACGCCTATCTAAAATAGTCTCTCCAGATTCTGGTAACTTGAAATCCTAGAGTTGTGCTAAATTAAGTTAAGTGATGGAAGCTTATTGAATAGCTAGGTCATTCCCAAATCAAATAAGATACTGAAACATTAATTACTGAACACTGGCTTCCTTTTACAGAGAAACAAAAGGTATTTTGGACTATTAATGCATATATTTGGTGCCATGTTCTCTAAAGAAAGCAAAAGTTTTTACAAAATATCACTGTTATTTATGTTCACCAATCTACAGGATGCTGATGTAAAGGACAGTTCATAATTGCTTACTTCTTAGTTTTCACAAGAAATCAAGGTTTTAAGAGCTGAGGATTCTAATTTAAACATGTAATTAAAGCTAATAGAAATAATAAAGGAAACATTTCAGTACACAGTAGGAAAGTAGGATGTGTGTTTTCAGTAAAGAAGGTATGAAGAATGGAATTACATTTTATTAAGGGAAAAGTAAGTAGGTCTGACTTACAGGTGGCTGTTCCTGAATGGGAAAATAAAGTGATGGATACAGAAAGTGAGGAAAAGTTTGTGGAACGTGGACCCCGAGAAAAGAGTTTTGTGCATGGTCAGGATTGACTAAGGTTAAAATAAATTTAATTGAGTAAATGAATTGTAAAAGTAAGCTGGTGCAAAACTTGGATTTGGCTTTTCTCTCTGTTAAGAGGACAAGTTTTCTTAAGATGTTGAACTGCCTTTGATAACAGATTTTAAGTTCTTTACCTTTTAAGTGATCTGTTGTGTATTTGTCTTTGAAATCTTTTCTTGTTCCTTTGGCTAAGTGAATAACTGTTGTTTCACAGTGACCTATGATCCTACCTGAGTGTTCTAAACCCTTTTGATATTTTTTTTTGAAAAAAACTTCCTAAACCAAATTCTAATGAAGTCCTCTTGACCTCTAGCTAAATTTGGGATGCTTCAAAGGGCCCCTGAAACATCCCAAAGAGAGATATTAAACTAATTAGGTCCATTTGGTATGTTAAATTACATGGGAAGTATTGTCAAATGAGTAATAAATCTTCTTAGGTTATATTGTATGGTAAATGTTATTAATATAGATATCCTAGAAATTATATGGAGTTCCTAAAATTCTGATATGCCCTGGTAAAATGTTATCAGTCATAATTCTACTTATTATCTTAAAGTGTTGTATGTGACAGCAGTAACCAAGTTTCTTCGTCAATCGCATTGTAATCAGATTTTAAACATGCTTTCTTAAGTCTTTTGTCATTATAGACAGTTATGGTTTTATTCTGATGCCTTTGCAAAAATGCTTCCTCTTCAAGAAGATTTATAAAAAGGACTTTTGGATAAATACAAGTTTCTGACTTTCAGACCATAATGCTGAACTGGGTAAGAAATTAAAGAATCCTAATGAGAAACCTGATGGCTTCATAAACTGTTAACAAAAAGAGTTAGTTACATAAGACTGAGTGAACTGGTGAATATGGTTATAATTTATCTGGTTTCTATCCGAAAAATTACTGGTTTAAATCTGTGTTTTCCAGGTATAAGAAAACCTTTCCCTCAAACTAATTATGACTTCCAGTAGTTTGGTAAATTATACCTTTGTAAGCAGAATTGAAACATTTATCTTTTTTCTCTATCTGCTCCCTCCAGAGATTGTAAACCCTTAGGTTCCCGGAAGCTTTATCAGATAAATTAGGAAGGCGACTCACTAACAGGTACAGAAAACTCAGGTATTTCAGGAACCTTAAAAAGGGAGTAATTCACCAAGATCTGTCAGGCAAAATCCGTGATAAGTCCTTGGCGTGACTTTTCTAGCCCTGAGAGGTCTTCTAAAAGTTCAGTCTGAGACTCCTTGTAAAAGTTTCAGCAAAGCAAAAAGCATATATGACCAATTATAGTTATATAAATTATCAAGCCAAGTTTTTGAGACTAGACTTATCTTGCAAACAAATTAGTCTTAATTTGGTTATACTTGGTAGAAATGAGGGTAATTTTAGAAAGAGAAAGATGTTTCGGTGAATGTTAAATCCCAGTCTTGTTAATGGAGGTCTGTATTTACTAAGACTCACTTCCTGGACAGTTCCTTGCTGTTACATTATATTAATGTAAAGTTTAATTGAATTATTAAAAGGGCACTCTAAGTTTGTTTCTGAAGCTTATCTCAGTAATCTATCTTTGGACGAAGATCAGATGCCCCACGACCTGCAACCAGGGGATTATGCATACTGGAAAAGACATAATTTAAAATACGATCTCCAACCTGGATAGAAGGACCCTTATCAGGTACTCTTAACTAGCTCATACACAGCAAAACTGAAGGGAATTGACTCTTAGATTAATTTCCAATTACAAAGGGTCCTGGCACCAGACTCGTCTATAGAGAGGACTGCTGACCTCAAACTCACCTTAAAACGATGCTCAACAGAGGAAACTACACTCACACCAGGACGAGAAGAAGACATCAGAAGCAGACAGCTGACCCAAGATGCTGGACCTGATTCGTATGATCATTTATAATGTTTTCTTGACTTCTTCGACCTTTGCATATAAATCACGTTTTTCTATCATGGACACGATCCTATGCTAGTTTTAAAAATCAATCCAATTGTTGGGTTTGTGGCCAATTATCTGTGTCTAGTACTTCTGGATTACTTTGGTGGATTTCTCCACTCTAAGGCTCTAATTGGATGGCCCTTAGGACTTTTTTATTTTATTTATTTACTTATTTTGGCTGCATTGGGTCTTAGTTGCGGCACGTGGGATCTTCGTTACGGCGTGCAGGCTTCTCTCTAGTTGTGGTGTGTGTGTTTTTTCTCTCTCTAGTTGTGGTGCACGGGCTCCAGGGCTTGTAGGCTCTGTAGTTGTGGCGTGCGGGCTCTCTAGTTGAGGCACGCAGGCTTAGTTGCCCTGCGGTAGGTGGGATCTTAGTTCCCCGACCAGGGATCGAATCCCTGCCCCTCTGCATTGGAAGGCGGATTCTTTACCACTGGACCACCAGGGAAGTCCCAGGACATTTATTTTACTTTATTTTATTTTATTTATTTATTTTTGGCTGTGTTGGGTCTTCGTTGTTGCACGCGGGCTTTCTCTAGCTGTGGTGAGCGGGGGCTACTCTTCGTTGCAGTGCGCGTGCTTCTCATTGCGGTGGCTTCTCTTGTTGCAGAGCATGGGCTCTAGGCATGTGGGCTCAGTAGTTGTGGCTCACAGGCTTAGTTGCTCTGCGGCATGTGGGATCTTCCCGGACCAGGGATTGAACCCGTGTCCCCTGCACTGGCAGGCGGATTCTTAACCACTGGACCACCAGAGAAGTCCCAGGACATTTATTTTAGAAGAAAGAAAGTTCAGTCCTGTTCAGGCTACTCTTGATATTGCTAGATGGGATCCCCTCACCTACCCAATTAATAATACCTGTTCTGACCCTGGCCATAAAAATGAATTTTCCCCTAAAGTTACTCAAACTCAAGCAGAGCAACAAGCAAAATTTCAGCCAACGAATAAAACCACCCACAATTATGGGATGGATTTATGTGGTTAACACCCGGCTATGGTCATTTAAGTTCTAAGGCCCCCCCTTTATCTTGGGAACAATTAAATTATACTAAGGATAACCAGGCTAGTAACACTAGGAAATTGGGCTGGGAGCCTTATGGACAGTGCCAATATATCATTTCCCTGAAAGATAAGGATTGGTACAGAATAGACTAAGTCAGGTGACCTGAGGATATACTGGGCTGCGCCTAATGGAAGTTCTTGGCTTAATTCTTACTTATGACTTTAATAATACTGCTAGCTATATTATTTGTATTTTGCCTGTTTTACAAGATTGTTGTTTCTTACATTACCAAATGTGTGACTGAGCCTCCAATATATATAGTTTTATATGAGATCAATGATTGTAATAGTGTAACTCTAGAAATCGGAAGATACAACAAGAGGGAATTTTCCTGCACCATAACAGATTAGTAAGACAGGTGGTCCAGAGTCCTTATTTACTGTTAAAAGACCTAGTCCAGTCATAGCACATTTAGTGGCCTATTAGAGAAATCTTTGCCAGACCTAGGAATGAACCTTCCTAGCACAGTGGGACGAAATGGTCATGAAATGCCTCTCAAAGCGTGGTCGAATTTATGACCATGATGGGGCCCTGTCTACTACAAATTGGCACTTGCCACTGGCACTTGCCATCTACCTCTACAAGAATTAAATCATAAACTGCTTCAGCTGCTGACTTCCAAAACCCCCTGAAAGGAGTTCAGGGTGGAGAGCAGAAATGAGGCACTCAGTGCTCTAGGAAAAATTGGCAGAACAGGTCTTCAGATAGTCAGATATTTTCAGGAGCCAATTTTATGAGCCCAATTCTTGTATCTCCTCATATCTAGAAAAGCACTAAAATCCTTCACGGTGATGTCTGGTCCTCATGACTAGCAGTAACCTTCATGAGACTAGCAGAAATCTCCTGAAAAAAATATGTGCTTGATTACATGTACTCCCCCCTCACCAAAATCACATATATACTGACCTTCCCCCCTACCTCTTCAGAGCAGTTTCTCAGAGCTATCTGAAACGCTGTCTCCTGGGCTATAGTCCTCATTTTGCCCCAAATAAAACCTAACTCACAACTCTCATGTTGTGCAGTTTTTTTAAGTCGACAGTTATCACCTACATTGTCACAACTCCATCTGTGTCAGCTACAGTTACAAATTGGCAGCCTTGCCAGTTATGACACTTAGCATTTCTGCTGAACAGTCTTTATTAAGATTTCCAACATCAGATTTGCACGTATGGGTGTGAGAGGGTTTTCTGTAGGATTGCTGTCCTGCCACACATTCACACACACGTGAGCCAGCCACTCATTACTCACCTGACTCTCAGATTTTTTCCACTGTAGCTGGATTTCCCACTGGATGAACCAACTCTAAAGAGATCCTTAAGACCATGGAGAGAAATGACAGCAAGGTCTACCATTCAAAATTGATTTCCTATGCTGGGATTGGGGAATGAGCCCCAAATACCCACGATCTTTCAGCAGAGGCAGCTGTTCAGACCCAGCTGCACAAGCTTCCTGCGAGGTTTAACCAAGCTCTTCCCGTACCTGTGGCTGAGCTCCCTGGGCCTGAGTGGGTCTCAGTGGGCAGCACTGGGAGGAAGAAAGTCACCTGGAAAAGGAGCAGTCCCTGGAGGGGAGGACGGGGCTTTCCTGCACAATCCTGGAGGCGTGAGGATAGCCAAGGGCACAGCCGTGGGTGGTTCTCCCTGAAGGATTCTTCCCTGGGCACAGAGACCTTGTTTCCACCTCCTTGCAGGTGGAGGAGGGCACAGTAAACTTGAAGTTAACTTTCTTTGCAGAAATGCAAACTCTAGAGCAAAACAGTGGGACAGGATGATATGCTGCAGCACCAAACCACGTGTCTTTCATTCCCAGCATCTTCTGCTTCTCTCTCCGCAGCCCTACCTCCCCATCACTGCTGCATTCTAATTCACTTAGAAGAAGGTTGTTACAGCAGAAATGAAGAGAGAAAAACTCACGTTTCAAGAGACTTCTGAAGCTCAACGTAGAGCCAATGGCTCATGAGAACAAGCTTGGGCTCTCGAAAGCCTGATTGTTGAATATCAAAAGACAGATTCCTGGCCAACTCCTGGAATAATTTTTTTTTTAACCACAAACAACAGACTCAGACAATTACAGGAAGATCTAAAGATTTTTTTTTCCCACACAGGAAAAGAGATTTTGCTGAACTCAGAAAGGTGTTAAAAAAGAGACAGAGACACAGAGAGAGAGAGAGAGAAAGCAATGAAGTTGCTTAAGTGGGTTTCTGAGAAGGGGCCTGTGCCCTCCCCTGAACCCAAGGTAGCTTGCAGAAGGGAGAGATTGGCTTCTGGATGCTTCTGAGACCCAACAGTAGGGAGGACCTGAACTCTGCTTCCCATCGGAAGCCTGGAAGGCAGCAGCTTTGCAGATTTCCCAATGCCACCAGGAAGAACCAGAGAGGAGAAATGGCTGTGGGGACAATGGGGGAGACCTATAGGGCCTGGGCCTCCAACTGGTGCAGTGAGTGGTGACATTCTCTGTTGGGAATGTTGAGTACCTACAAGACTGTAGGCTCAAGAAGAGTACAGAAGGGAGCTGAGGGGTGCACGTGAGGATGAGGGAACATGGCAGCAGATGGCAGCACAGATGGAACAACCCAAGAACAGATGGGACCACAGGAATCCCCGAGGATGCCAAAAACGGGGGCACGTCGGTGTCTGTGGACCATGTGGAGCCACGACCACCTTGGTGGAAGATGACAGGAACAGATGACAACCAAGGACACCCAGCACCAAGGCCCTCAGATCTAAGCACAACCCAACAGGGACACAGCAAGGTCACAAAGCCTCACTTGACTGAAAAAGATCCTGAATTGACTGAAAACAAAGTAAACTGATGAGATTAACCTGAATTAACCTAGTTTCTGCCATCAGTGGGACTGTAGGCTCAAAAGAGAGATTAAATTGAAGTACAGAAATAATAAAGGCTCATTCCTTAGACCCCTGAGAAATGTGACTGAAATTTGTACTTAATACATTTCTGCTTACGATCAATACACACAGCTCCCTAGATAGGGCTGCCAGATTTAGCAAATAAAAATATAGAGCCTCCAGCTAAATCCAAATTTCAGGTAAACAATAAATCAATTTTTGGCATAAGCATATCCCATTGAATATTGGGCATATACTTATACTCAAGATTATTTGTTACTTATCTGTAATTCAAACAATTTTTAGTATAAGTATTTCCCATGCAATATCTGGGATTCACTTATACTAAAAGGTTATTGGTTGTTTATCTGAAATTCAGATTTAACTGGGCAGCCTGTACTTTCTCTGATAATCCTCTCCCTAGACCCTCCTCCCCAGGTGGAGTCTTTCTCCCTGTGGAATCGTACCAGGTTGTTAATACTGGCTAATACCTACCTTCTCCTGAAGCCGCGGCGTCTGAATTTGCCTTTTTTTGTTTCAAAGTCCAACTATAGTCTTCAGTCCAGTGTTTCAGAATCAATTCCCAGAGCTCCTGAATGGGGACCACCCCCAAGTACTCCTTCAGACACTGAAACTCATTTCGGTAGATTCTGCATTCTTTCAGTTCATTTGCCAGCACTGTGAGTTTTAAAGGACTCAGGTTTGGTTTTTTCCTCAAGCTGTGTTTGCTCTGTCAGAAGGGGTCTTCGCTGGGAAGGGGGAGATACTGTCTAAAGATATGTAGTTTCACTTCTTCATCTTCTGTGCTGATGAGCTCCACCGTCCTCGCGTCTGGGCAGGCACACAGCGACTTGTAGGACAGGCTGGAGGAGACAGTGCTCATGATAAACCTGCAATGACGAGACAGCGAGCCTGGCAGCCAGGAAAGGTCTTTTGCCTGATGGAAAGAGTCAAAGACAGTTGAAAATGTCACGACTTTAAAACTACTTTGCTGATGGTTTTTAAACTTAGAGTAGGTGGTGGAGAAAAAGGACCCTCCTACGCTGTTGGTGGGAATGTAAATTAGTGCAGCCACTATGGAGAACAGTATGGAGGTTCCTTTAAAAACTAAAAATAGAGCTGCCATATGATCCAGCAATCCACTCCTGGGCATATATCTGGGGAAAACCATAATTCAAAAAGATACATGCACCCCAATGTTCACAGCAGCACTATTTACAATAGCCAAGACATGGACGCAACCTAAGTGCACATCAACAGATGAATGGATAAAGAAGACATGGTACACATATACAATGGTATATTACTCAGCCATAAAAAAGAATGAAATAATGCTATTTGCAGCAACATGGACGGACCTATCATACTAAGTGAAGTAAGTCAGAGAAAGACAAACATCACATGATATCACTTATATGTGGAATCTAAAAAAATGATACAAAGGAACTTATTTACAAAACAGAAATAGACTCACAGACATAGAAAACAAACTTATGGTTACCAAAGGGGAAATGGGGGGAGGGATAAATTAGGAGTTTGGGATTAACAGATATATATTCCTATATATAAGATAGATAACCAACAAGGACCTACTGTATAGCACAGGGAACTATACTTAATATCTTGTAATAACCTATAATGGAAGAGAATGTAAAAATACATATATATATATACACACACACATATAGATATATGTATAACTGAATCAGTTTGCTGTACACCTGAAACTAACACATTGTAAATCAACTATATTTCAATTTTAAAAAAATTTTTTAAATAAACTTAGAGTAGGTGGCATATAGGGTAAGTGTTAGGGTTACAATTATTAACAGTACCTTGGATAGCAAGCAGTATGGTGGTAAGACAACACCAATTCACACTCCATAGAACCATACTGACTGACCTATCACCTATCTATTACGAATTTGATAGTACAAATGCGGACTCTAAAAAGAAGCTCCTACAAGCAAGTACTTTAACAAAATCACAGAGTTCTGAAGAACGACCTACAGTGATGAACAGAGTAAAACCAAGAAAGTTCAAATTGAACTATTCAATTGAAAAAGAAGACACTTTTATGCTGAAGAATTGTTGCTTTGGGCAGCAATACTATCATAAGTTAAATGGTTTTATTTTGGAATAAAAGAAACACCAAATAAGATCTTTCCAGATTCCTTTAACAGGCTTTCCCACCCCTCTTTGCCTAATAATAGCAACTATCATATCCTGACTACTTACTCTGAGCCAGGCACTGTGTTGAATGTGTCATCAGGTACCAACTGCATTAGGTACGTTTTTACATTTTCTGTATCTTATGTTATTTTGATATCTCTTGGGGGGGGTGGCTTACAGATCCAGGGAGAGATTGCTCCTCCCAAGGCCAGCCAATTCCTGGGAGTGGTGGACAGCTTGTTTGGAACATGCCTTCTATGTGCAGACCAGCCAACCCACAGCTATGCTCCGACCCACCTTATCTAACTCTCGCTCATCAAGCCAATATTTCCCCTGCCCTAAATCATCCCCTGGCCAGATACCAGACAACTAGGGAAAGCCCCTAAGCCCCAAAGCCCACTGGGATTATCCAAACTAGCCAATCCTAGACTGTTTCTCTGCCCTACCTTGCCTTTCCCATGAAAACCCAAAAAAAGGCTTTGGCCTCAGCTTTCCCCCAGCTCCTGTCTTCTGCCTCCTGACCACCCTGATACTTCCCCCGGGGGCCCTGCGAGGCGAGGCATGTCTCCTCTCCGGAAATGTAAATAATACATTCTTTTTTCAACACCATTGGTTTGTTTTTCCATGCCATCACTCAGTCATCCCTCTATAACTTAAATCCCGGGTATAATTTTAATTCATTAACTCATTCAGTCCTCCTAACAACCCTCTAGAAAGGCAGAGGAGGAAACTGAAGCACAAAGGGCCTAAATGTCTCATCTAATTCATTCTGATGGGAAGCGGCAGAGCTGGGATTCAAACCAAGGGTCCTCACCACTGCACTGATGGCTCGGGGAACTGCCTGGACAGTCCCTCCTCCTCCTGCAGAGCTCCGCCTGTGGCCCCTCTTCCAGGAAGCCTTCTCCAAAGGTCAAGTGCCTTCATTAGAGGCCCTCACGCTACTACATACTGATCCCTGGCAGCACACATCACAATTGTAATTTTATACTTACTTGTGTGATGATAATATTAGTATCTGCCATTCCCTGCGAGAATGAAAGCTCCATTTCTTTGCAGGGACCATGTCTGTCTGCTTACGGTGCTTTTCCCATACTAAACGGTCAATAATTACTGGTTGGATGTATGGTGGTCACCACGTATTGAATTAAAAAACAGATTACAACATAATATGGTGTGTAATTTCATTTACATGAAGATATCCACAGGAAAAAGAAGGCTTAACAGTGGTGAGGCTGTGAGTATATTTAATTTTCTATTTTCTTCTTCTTTACCATATTTCCTATGAGAAACATACATGACTTACATAATTTATAATTATGCATGTAGAAGTTTTAGAGAAAATGCTTCACAAAGTAATGACTGATGGTAAGAAGCATTAGAGGTTCCATTGATCCAATATTACTTCAAACAGAAGAAAAACTAAAGATAGCAACCCATCAATGGGATTTGGTATGTGCAAAATCAGTGTAGACAAGGCAGATCAAAATATACAACCTAAAGAACATAGTAGGGGCCCAATAAATGTCTGATCAAAGTATAAAATAGAGGGGCAGAACCGTGCAGGAGTGAAGGCCACAGTTTCTAGAACAAGGCTGCCCACGCCTGAATTCCAAGTCCACCATCATCTTAGGACCTTCTACAAGTCATCTAATATCTCCAAGTCCAGTCCCCTCTGTGTAAACAGGGATGATGATCACAATTTCTCTATCACAGGGTTGTTGTGAGAATTAAATGTTAGTATCGCTAAAGTTCCTAGAATGGTACCTGGCCCATTGTAAGTGTTATGTAAGTATTTGTTCCATAAAATATTCAGCAGTAACTAGCAGCAGTGCTGGCTGTACCTATAGATAGGCAATGCCATGGAAGGGTGCTATGTACATGCTAAATTAAGGGGTTTTCTTTTCATTTAATAGTAATAAAATAGGTATTATTTTAAAAAGAGATTACCTTCTCTCCTGAAATCCCATAAATGCCAACCAATTCTTCGATTCCATCTAGTACAAGTATACATGGCTTTACACTGATGGAAGCAATGAACACTTCTACAAGAAGTGAAAAGACCAAGATATTTGCATCTTCATTGAGAATATCAGTCTCAAGCTGGGTACCTACAGCACAGAAATGTGCTCAAATCAGCTGAAAATGTTTCCATCATTGCTAAAACATGTTAATGGGATGAGGCGGCAGAAGGGGTTGGGAACAATGAGTGCTACTCACAGCTGTACAGCTGACACAAATACTCATATGTGTGATTAGCAGCCTCAAAATATTCAGCCCAAAACAGGTAATGATATTTACCACCAGATGTCTCCTATATATTTTCAGGATTTTATATAAAAAAATATTTTGTATGATCCAAAGCACTACTATCACTTTCCAAAATGCAAATGTTGATCATCACAAAGAGTTGGATGGGAAGAAAGAGAAGTCGGGCTATGTGACCTGTGAAGCTTCAGCAGATCCTTAACATCAGGTGCCTGCTTAGGGGTCACGGCCACCACCCTGGGTGGTCCAGCAGTGCACACACACAACACCTCCCACCCACCACCTAGTCTCTTGGGTCCTGGCCCATTTTTAAACCTAACACAACCAGTCCTAAATTTCTCAGCCCATAGTAATGGACTCCAGAGCTTGGATTCTGGAAATTCCCAGGGAGAATTAAGTTATGAAGCAACAAAGAATAAAGGAAGTAATTTGAGAGGACCAACTTGCAGACTGTGATTAAGTGACATGGTAGCAGCAACCCAAAATTATAATCAACTATCTAATATTCTAAGAGCACTTTATTACATACAACTTCCGCCTTGCTTTTAATTTTCAAAAGCAATATCTTTCAAAGAAATTTAGGCATGTTAGGATCTAGAAAATCAAGCTATGCAAAGAAGCTGGAATGGATTAAGTTTCTCAGATGTATGAAGATGCTGTTAGAGTCATTGAGAGTAATTAGGTTTAACAAATATTTATTGGCTGCCTATTATGTACAAGGTTCTGTGCTAGATGCCTAGGAGATAGATGAGATAAAATGATCTATAATATAAAGTCAAAAGCTAAAGGAAGTGGAAATGGGGTCTGTACACACAGTTTAAGGCAGAATATGAGTCTGAAGGCTACTGGAGTTTGATGCAGACCCATCACAATAAAGAAAATCTTCATGCAGAAGACATTGGGAATGAGCCTCAGAGAATACACAGGTAGAGTTGAGGGCAAGGGTATCTCAAGCAAGACAAGGCAGAGATGAAGGCCTGGAGGTAGGAAATCCCACGAACATTCAGAAACCAGGAAGTCGCTTAGAGCAGTGGTACTCACCAGCGGCGTTCAGGGACTCTAGACATCCCACAACACAGCCAGTCACACACAGTGAAGCTCTGTCCCGGGGTCTGACTTTCAAACATGGTGTGTGTGGGGGGAGGGACTTTATAATCACTAATCTAGAAACAGCTCTATTTTACACATAAATGCAAAGTGCTTTTCGCGTGGGTTTAAAACACACTGAATTTTCTAAGAACGTAACTACCACGTGAGACTGATAGAAGCTTGTATGTTGTTTTGTCTGAAATGATACCAAGATTTGTTCACCATTGCAGAAAATCACACCCTGAGAGAATATTGCTCATGATGTTTGTGCCTTGAATACAGCACACCCACGTCAGTCTTGACCGTAGCTATTGCCTTCAGGGTCGTTTCCCACACAGAGGCAGGCACCAGCCTACTCCACCATGTCTTCTGTTGGAATCATGTCTGCGCGTTTACATGTTGAAATACATATTATTTTATAATAAATTACTTTCTCTTTGTCCTTTGTATTACAGTAGAGAGTTGCACTGATATGTTTATTGAGGTATAATTGACATGTATCATTATATTAGTTTCTGGTGCACAACATAATGATTCAATATTTGTATTCATTGGGAAAAGATCACCACAATAAGTCTAGCTACCATCCGTCACCATACATAGTTATAAACATTTTTTCTGGTGATGAGAACTTTCGAGATTTACTCTTTAGTAACTTTCAAAAATGCAATACAGTATCGTTAACTATAGTCACCATGCTGTACATGACATCCCCATGACTTATTTTATAAGTGGATTATTGATTTTTAAAGATATTTTTATATCAGAAAATGACCATAAAATCAATGACATGGAAGTCATATACGAATGTGAGATATAAAGGAGAAGGCATCAAAAAAGGCAGAGTTTCAGCTTGTGTCACACAATTAAAAATATTTTTCAAGAACGGGAAGAGAAAAATTAATCTTGATGCTTCATCCTTTGAGTTTAAAAAAACATTTAAAATATGGGCAATGGTGAGATGTCAGGCCTTCGATGACAGAATGTTAGAACAAAAGGGGTTCTTGCAGATCTTCTAGTCTCATCTAAACCCCTCGTGTCGCACATGAGGACACCTTGGCCTAGAGGTGAAGGGACTTGGACACACAGATCATCAGAAGCCTTTAAAACACTTATTTTTCTAATAGCTTTTCTTCAAACAACAAGGAATTATGTAAAGACGACTCCATTTGAGTTTCCAAGCTGTGTGGGTCAACATTTCTTGCGCAATCACAGGTAGGAGGTGTGGACTGTCTGTCTCACAAAACTGGTGTAGAGGTTAAGTAACAAAACGGAGGTGAATGAGCCTCAAAAAATATACACAGCTTGACAATCATAAAGTTTAATATCACTAACAATAATCAGCCAAAAAAAAATTCTAAGAAAAAAGTATTCAAGGATGATTCTTGTGGATTTCTATCCTTGTAGACGAAGGAAAACATTTGTGTTTTTAAAATCACATTGTGGGTGGTTAGAATGATTTCTCCTCAAAATGATGTTGAAGACAAAGTAAGTCAGCATCACTAGTATTGGAAAATGATCCTAAACATTTCTCTTTATTCTGGCAGAACAAAAACTGTCTCTACTAAATGACAACCGCCTGTTGCCTAATTTAAATGGTAACAGCTTAAGTGTTTAAACACCCAGTTGGGATAGCTAAATTAATGGGGAAAGAAAAAAAAGTTGATTGATGCAATTCCATACTACTTAGGAACAAAGTGGCTTAGTGATTGACTAACTTCTTCTCTTTTGGGCAATGTTGTCCTATTGTCTCTCATTATTCAATATGGATTTATTGAGAACCTTCTACGCGTCAGGCTCTGTGCCAGGCACTGAGTATGACAATGGCCAATAAAATAGACATGGTCCCTGAATGCACAGGACTATAGAGGGAGACAATAAAACGTAGAATGACAGGACCAGGTGTGAGTCACCCGAGGGCCCAGAAAGGCAAGCTGACAGTATTTGCAGGGAGACATCCACGTAAACTAGAATACACTGGGACTGGGGCTATCTTTGCCACCTGGTCAAAGTTAGGGGTGAGGGAGAGAGGCACCCATCAGCCCCCCTTCTAGAGAGGGTGACTTTAAATCGGGCTGTAAGAGATGAGAAGGATTTCCCTGACCTGAGGAAAGGGGAGGGCATTCCAGGAGAAGGGAACTGAGTGGGCAGACTCAGAGGGATGGACATGACTGTCTCCTCCAAGGAAACCATCCCCGTGGAGCAAAAGGCTGGAGAAGTCAGCCGAGCCCAGGGCACAAGGGTTTGGCAAGGGCTGCCAAGGATTCCTGCTAGTATTTCCACCCGTTCCACATCAATGATCTCTCTGCAGACTCTCCTGATAATCGATGCTGGCAGAGGACCCTGATGGAAGTCATCCAAAAGAGAGAAATGTCCCTCTGTTGGCTCAAAGGGACAAGACAGTGCAGTAATGAGGAGTTGGGGCTTTGAACACAACAAAGAACGGAGTTTGAACTCCCTGCTCTGCCCACGTGCAGCTGTGTGACCCAGCCATCCATCCCATCTCTTTATCTGGGACGATAATGCTGTCAAGGGCTTACTGAGAGCATTAAATGAGATGTCAATATTTTATGGTATGTGACACTTAATCATACCGTAAAATTTACTGACTAGCATTTTTTCCTCTTAAAAATTAAGAACCTGGCTATAGACTATAACATGGCTTGAAATGCTAAGTCTGCATGATAAGTTAAAATGGAAAATTTATAATTTGTGCTCCAAAAGCTTATTTAGAATTTTTCTTGCACTGTTTTGTATAATGCAGAATAATGATTTTATTTTTACAGCCTTGTAGATCCTAACATTTACATATCTTTATTTTCATATGCATAGTTATTTTACTTTAAATGACTAAATAAGCTATTTTATTTCAAACACAGTTGAGTTGGTTCTAATTATTGAACTGTCTATGCACTGTATGTAGCAAGCATTTTTAATCTATTGTGTACAAGTGGAGAGGGTAACTGTATTTCACAGAAGCGTAACTGTACTATTATATCAAGAAAGACCTCTTGGGGGCTTCCCTGGTGGCGCAGTGGTTAAGAATCTGCCTGCCAATGCAGGGGACACGGGTTCGAGCCCTGGTCCAGGAAGATCCCACATGCCGTGGAGCAGCTAAGCCCACGAGCCACGACTACTGAGCCCACGTGCTACAACCACTGAAGCCCGCGCGCCTAGAGCCTGCGCTCCGTAACAAGAGAAGCCACCGCAATGAGAAGCCCTCGCACCGCAACGAAGAGTAGCCCCCGCTCAGCAAAACTAGAGAAAGCCCACGTGCGGCAACGAAGACCCAACGCAGCCAAAAATAAATAAATTTTTTAAAAAAAGACCTCTTGGGAAAAAAAAAAAAGAAAGAGATGCTGATGAAGCCCTTAGCCACAGCACCTGGCACTCGGAAAGCCTTTAATAATTGGAACTCCTCGTTAGTCAGGGCTGCCGCCAGGGTCCGGAGTAACAGGGCGAGGAAACATGTAAGTAGGAAAAGCGGTGGCTCTACTTTGACCTTCTGTGAAGCCTGTCACAGCGGGGATGTCAGCTGCAGGGCAGGCAAGGGCACTTGGGTTGGGAGAGCTGGCTACGGGTGGGCGGGCAGCTCTCCTCTGCTAGATCCCTTTATCCTGGCCAGCAAGGGTGTGGACGGAGAGCAGAAATGGCAGCTTCACCCAAGGGCGTTTTAGCATCCCCACTAGGGAGGGGCCCAGGCTCACAGCCCACGCAGGAGCTGCAGCTGTGGACAGCTGAGGCGGGCACGGGAAAATGCTCTCTGCAAAGAAGCTGAATCTGCTCGTGACCTCCCAGGCCCAGCTGTGCTCTCAGCAGCCGCTCCTCCTCCCCTGCCCACGTCTACCTCCCCCGGGTGAAAGCCAGCTTCGTAGCCGAGGCAGTGACGCTAAATGATGCTGCAGCCAGCCGGCCCCGCTTGCCCCGGCTTCCTCCTGGGCTGCCGTGTAGCAAGAGCTGCAAACTCTGCTTTCCATCCTTGCTCTCCTTCGTCTAGGTAATGAAAAGGAGCTTCTTGTTTCTCTCAGCAGTCCCCCACTCCCTGCCTGGCTCACTGAGGAGTAATAATAATAACAACAATAATAATGGCAACTATGTGCCAGGGACCCGCTTAAGTTCTTTACGTGTATTATCTGTTAATCCTCACACAGCTTTATGTAGGTACTATTAATCCCATCCCCATTTTAGAGATGAGAAATTGAGGCACAGATTGCTGAAGTAAACTGCCCAAGATCACACAGCTAGTAAGTAGCGGAGCCAGAACTGAAGTTCAGAACTACAGCCTTTCCGGTTAACAAGGGAAGGTGTTGCCTCGCTGTCAAGTTCTCACAGGCTGTTCCTGATTTTATTTAGCTTTATCAGCTTAAAGGTCTGTTTGTTTGGAAGATGGCAGCTGTTTTGATTAGGAGCTTTCAGCGCCTAAAAAGACACTCATTAAAATAACAATTCACTTCGGAAATAAAATCATAATTGGGCGTGTGCAGTTGAGCTGATATCATCAGCTTGGCCAGACTGAACGCCTTTGGGATGTGCCTGAGCAGGGTTAGTAGCTTTCTTTTAGAACCAGGCATACCTGCTGCTACTGATTTTGATTTTACCCACTTGACACACCCTGAGAAATGCAACCACTGAGAACTCACACCCACGTGTTCACTTTATTTACTCACAGACAATGCCCCTCCACACACACACAGAAGGAAGCTCAAATATCTGTCCCTTCGTACAGAAATGATATACGTCCATCAAAACTCACCAGGGGCCTCACACGCTCACTCAGCACCCAGAAGCGCACATGGGTACAAGCCCCGGGTGAGAAGGGATGAATTCTCCAAAGCAGGCAGAGTCAGACACGTACAAACATGTAAATACACAGCAGTCACCTAATAATAATAATATCTAATTTTTTAAAATTAATTTTGTTAAGTGAAATAGGGAGCATTTTCTTTTTTTTAAATTTTATTTATTTATTTTATTTATGGTTGTGTTGGGCCTTCGTTTCTGTGCAAGGGCTTTCTCCAGTTGCGGCAAGCGGGGGCCACTCCTCATCGCGGTGCGCGGGCCTCTCACTGTCGCGGCCTCTCTTGTTGCGGAGCACAGGCTCCAGACGCGCAGGCTCAGTAGTTGTGGCTCACGGGCCGAGTTGCTTCGCGGCATGTGGGATCCTCCCAGACCAGGGCCCGAACCCGCGTCCCCTGCACTGGCAGGCAGATTCCCAACCACTGCGCCACCAGGGAAGCCCCAATATCTAATATTTATTGGTGCTTTCTATATGCTAAGCACTGTGCTAAGTGTCTTTTGTTTCTCATACCGTATCACAGTTCATCTCCTCAACTACCTATAAGACACGTTCTTTTTCTTATTATCCACATTTTACAAATGGGAAAATTGAGCCAGAGAGAGTTAAAATAACTTGCCCAAGATCACACAGCTAATAGAAGTGGTCAGGCTCCCCAGCTGCTCCTAGAACAGAGGTAGATCCCACATGATTGTTCTCTCTCCCCGTATATACCTTGTACCTTCAGTATCTCATGTCCAAAGCAGAACTCTTGATTCCCCTCGAAACCTGCTGCCCCATCAACGTTGTCCCACTTCAGTGAACAGCGCTCACCATCCATCTAGCTTATTTAAGTCCTTCAGGTATTTATTCAAATGCCCTTTTCTCAGTGAGGCTTTCCCAGACGACACTTTTAAAATCCTAACAGGGCTTCCCCGGTGGCGCAGTGGTTGAGAGTCTGCCTGCCAATGCAGGGGACACGGGTTCGAGCCCTGGTCTGGGAAGATCCCACCTGCCGCGGAGCAACTAGGCCCGTGAGCCACAGCTGCTGAGCCTGCGCGCCTGGAGTCTGTGCTCCGCAACGGGAGAGGCCGCGATAGTGAGAGGCCCGCGCACCGCGATGAAGAGTGGCCCCCGCTTGCCACAACAAGAGAAAGCCCTCGCACAGAAACGAAGACCCAACACAGCCATAAATAAATAAATAAATAATTAAAATCCTAACAGTTCTTATACACACACTGCCTGCTTTCTTTCTCTGATTGTTCTTCATAGAACGTACCATCATCAAACATTTTGTATTTTCTATTTAGTTAACTCTTTGTCTTCCTCCCCTCTCCAATAACAGGAAAACTCCATGAGGGTAAGGACTTCTGTCCACTTTGTTCACTGTTGTATCCCCACTGGCACATAAGGTACTCAATTAATATCTGGGGAAGGAGGGAAGGAAGGGAGGGAGGGAGGGAGGGAGGGAGGGAGGAAATTTAATTCTGTGAGTGGAAGAGGTGGGTAGATACGTAGGCAAGACTATACAGGATTTAGATTGGAACAAGAGAAAAACAGCCACATGGGCAGAAGACAGAATAATTTAAAATTTTTCTGAATGAATTTCAAAGTTTGATTCCATTACCATAGCTTTTGTACTGTAATTCTGTGATGAAGTAATATATCACCAACATGATGTCACTGCTTTCACAGGTGCTGCCCACAAAATGAGGGGTCAGCAACACATTTGGATGTTTCTTTCTGAAATAGTTCACCCAGTTGGCAATCAGACTGGACTTCCCACGACCATGTTCTCCAGACAAGAGCAAAATAGACTTGTAAGTTGGAAGAGGATTTATTCTGAAAAATAAAGACAGAAAATGTAGTCAAGAATAATTACAAATAAAGAGAGAGAGGGAGGGAGAGAAGGAGGGAGGGAGGGAGGGAGGGAATGAGGAAGGGAGGAAGGTAAAATATTCCTGCGTACGTTTGTCTCTAAGAGATAGGAAATTCTAGTCTCTCAACTGTGACCTCAGTTGGCTCCAAATAAGCCATTCATCCTCTGGGCTTCAGCCCTGTCCTATGTAAAATTAGGAGGGTGCAAAGATGGTAACCTCAGAAGGCTCTTCCACCTACCACAGACTCTAGGGTTGTCCAATATGAACCTGGGGTTACATCAAGGGCCCAACCTGCCCAAAGGCCCAAGACAGGAGACTACCCAACCAGGAGAGAATAAAAAATTGAAACACTCACATGCCAAAGATTCCCATAATCCTGATGACCATGACATTAGGAATTCAACAAAATGACCATAATTGTTAGTTACTCACTGAGAAGTAGCCCGTTGCTCTATGGGGGTGTTTTGGCTTGTAGTAATGAATAAATACGATTTCTCTGAACTGGCGTGAGCACAATACAACTTGTCCTGTTGCTTAAATTTTTTCAGTGAAAATCTTCTGGAAATGCAGAGGAGTCCCAGGTCCATAAGTATCACTGCATAAAGACTCCAGCCCTGTTCCTCACGTAATTTAATAAATATGTCTAGTGATTTTTCATTGATGTAAGTTCCAAGTGGGCACTTACCAGGCTTACCTAACTCACTACTGGATAGTTAGTGACTGGCACAGTACCTGATCATAAATTGTTGATGGAGTGAATGAACTAAAATAAATAAACCTGACACTCAGGTTCAGCAAAGCAAGAGGATCAGTCTGAAAACCTATTGAAATAGAAAACCTATAGCAGGATCATTAAACAGTAGTTACTCCATAAGAATTCCATCTCCATGACTATGAGTTAGGAATCAATGCCTTATTGCTTTAGTCATTTCACCATCAAATTTGAATGGCAGGATTGGATAGGATTTGATGCCCCACTTTCACCTTTGCCCTCTTTCAGTCTCTCCTCAGCCAAGCCACCAGAGTGAACTTATCAAATGTCATATAGGTCATTGCCCTGCTCAAAAGAAGTAAAAGTCTAAGTCCTTACAATGATGCATGAGAACAGACAAGACCCTCCTCTCATCCCTTACGTCTCCAACCTCACCCCATCACCCTCCCTACAGCTCTGACTTCCTTCCAGCTGCCTGGCCTCCCTGCCGTTCCTCCAGCCTCAGGACCTCTGTGTTTGCTGTTCCCTCTGTCTGGAATACTCTTCCAACTCATATTGGCAAAGCCTGCTCCCTCACCTGCTTGTAGCAGTTACCCAAATGCCACCTTCTCTCCTACCAGATGGCCTATTCCCTTTCAGGGTTTCATTTTGCTCCACAGCACTTACAGGCATCTAGCCTACTACATATTTTCCATAGGTATCATGTCTGTTGCATGTCTCCACAATACAAGCTCCATGGAGGCAAGGATGTTTGTCTTTTGTTCACTGCTGTATCCCCTGTGTCTAGAACATGTTTGGGCACTTAGCAGGTAAAAAACCAATGAAGGAAAAATACAAATGTAATATACCCCCATAAATAAGCTAGGGTCTTAATGATTTCTTCTCAAGAACAAATAGAAAATGAAAACATTGCAAAGCAAACTGTGGCTCCCTTCAAAAGAGAAAAAAAAGAGAACGCTATTGCTCTAGATGGTTGGTTATTAAAAAAATAATATCCTCTTGTATTTTTAGATTGTTAGCTAAATATGAAGTTTCCTAATTCAATCTCATGGCATATGTGTATGTTTCTATCCATGGCAATGGTTGGGGGAGTGGGGTGTATTTGTAAGATAACATGCCCAATGACAACCATGGGTACAGTTGCAACTCTGCCACTGGGCAAGTCCCTTAAATTCCCAGGTAAAATAAGTGGCAGGGCCAGACAACTGGATCTCTGAGACTCCTTCTAGTTTCAAGGCACTGTGTTTCTAAACTCATTGCCTAATTAAAATCAAGGTGTCCTGGACTGCCAAAATGTCCTCCTGTCTCTGGAGACACCTACATCTCCCACAGTTTGGGTGGGGTTTTTTTTTTTACATGCGGTGAGGCAGGAAAATGAACATCAGGTAGTTTAACCTGGTAAGGTCTCAAGCTATCTTATACCCCCATAGTTAACTGGGCTGCCCTGTGGTTCAGGTTAGGGCCAGAATAACCTAGAGGACCAACAGTTTGGCCAAGGTCAGCCTCAAATTTCAAGATCTTAGACAGAATTGGAAATGATCCCACAGTCTAATGGATCTCTTTAGCTCACCCTGAACCTCACCCACTAGTCTCAGGCATCTCCAAGGACCTCAGAGTGCTTCTGAAGGTCAAGAGTATGAACTGATAGCTCTGTATTGCCTTATGACAACTATCAGCTACCCAAATGGCCTACTGCTACCCCTACCTAAGCTGTGAGATTTTGGAACTATCTGGGTGATTAAAGGGTATCGAAGATCAAAAAGAAAAATAATTTAGCCTTTTTTCTGAAGATTTTGTAATAATCCATCCATTCTGTACCTTCTACTGCAGACATGTAGTCCACATATTACACATTCAAAACTAAAGTCGAAAACAAGCTAATATTTCAATAACAACCAAAATCAAAGACTGAGGAGAATACTATGGAGAAATAATCTGTCTCTAACCCAAATACACAGAAAGGCTTGATTCTTGAACATGTTAGTAAATATTAATGAATGCAGTTCAGATTGAGACTAGTCAAAGAATATCACTATTAACCATACTTCAGGCCTTAGCCAAATACATACTATATTCTTCCAGGACTCATTTTTTATGATTCATTCTCATTAGCCTAATATGTATCAGGCACTGTTTTCAGGTGCTTTACACAATTATACACATTACCTTGAGAGTTCAAGGTCATTCATGCTAACTCAGTAAATAGAAGAAACCAAGGCTTACCAATATTACGTCATTTTCTCAAAGTCACAGAGCTAGGAACTAAAAAATCTTGGATCTGAGAGCATTTCTGTTGTTGGACATTCTAAAACTCCAAGCTCGTAGTAAATATTCAGGATATTTTGGGGCTGCCCAACTTCTATTCACCCTACCCTAATTCCAGTAACAGCCCCAGATTATCATTTGGGGTCCCACCTTGTCTCAACTCTCACTTCATGTTATTGTAGTGGGTCTGACTCCCTCCAGCTCCAGACGTGGCATATGACCCAAGTTCAGCCAATCAGAGCATCACATTCTCTTGGCACCAGTGACTGAGTCCGATACAAACATATAGGCCAAGTCTGCCTAATCAGAGACAGAAAGACTTAATCCTAGGACTTTGAGCCATTCCTGCTGGACTTGAGCCTGGAGCTGCTAGAGCCATCTTCCCTCCATTATGGAGGAGCCACGCAGTTGAGGCAACATCAGGACAGCAGAGCCATGCAGAGACATAGTGAGAAACCAGGGCCTGGTAACCTCATTTGAGCCAGTGGATGAAGCCTGAGCTGAACACAGACCTAATCCTGGGCTTTAAAGTTATATAAACTAAAATTCCCTTTCTGTTGGAGCCAGTCCGAGTCACTTTCAACCCAAAGAGTAACAACTGATACAATATTCTTTTCTAGGACCCCAAAATAATTTGGCTTGTAGGCAGAGTTTTGTTTGACCAGCACAGGTGGGATTTCATGCCCCACCCCCAACAATGGATGTGAATGACTTTAGGTGGGTCAACGCCCTCCCATTCAGTTGACTACACATCCATCTGCCCCCCCATCATATTAGAAGGACTACGCCTGCCTGGTCCCTGAAAGCATTTGAGAATGCACCACCTGCATTCTGCACTCCCACATTAATTGGGCCCTTACAACAGTAACTCACAATCTTTTCTGGGTCATTAAACCTTTTGAGAATCTGATCAAAGACACAGGCCAACTTCCTACCCCCCAAAACACACATCTGCATATAAACATTCTATTTTTCATATAAATTTAGGGCATCACAGATCCCTCCCGAAGTCCGTCTAGGTGAAGAATCTCTGCCCTGCTCTGATGTTGTTCCTCCCTTTTTAATCTGTACGTGTCCGTGAGACACTATTTTCAGAATAAATGTAATCATTTCATTCAGAGGCAACAGGATGCCAGGCAGTGCTTCTCAAACTTTAATGTGCCTGCAACTCACCTGGTCATCTTTATTAAAATGCAAATTCTAATTCAATAGACCCAGAATGCATTTCTAGTGAGTTCCTAGGTGATGCCTGAGGCTACTGGTGCATGGATCACTTACTCTCTGAGTAGTAAGTGTGAAGGCAAACGAGCATGGATTTTGGAGTCAAAAGGACTTGGGTTCAAATCCTAGAATGATCCCTCACTGGTGAAGTGACATTAGGTAAGTCACTTAACTGCTACACAGCAGCTTTCATTTGTTCATCTGTAAAACAGGAATTATAGCACCTACCTTGCAGGGCTAAACCTTGAAGATTAAATGTGATAACATGCAAAAAGCACTTGACAATTAATAAAAGTTCTCTCCTCTTTAGATCAGGATTTCTCAACCTTGGCATTATTGACATTCTGGGTTGGAAAATTCTTTATCATGAGGGGCAGTCCTGTGCACTGTAGGATGTTTAGCAGTGACCCTGACCTCCAGCTGTTAGATGCCAGTAGTACACCCCCAACTGTGACACCAAAAATGTGACACCAAAGATGTAGCCAAAAGTCCCCTGGGGGCAAAATCAGCCCTGGTTGAGAACCTCTGCTCTGTATCTACATGTTAACTGCCAGATATCTTAGGTCTTCTCCGAGCTCCTTGACTTCCTAAATCCTCTTCCATGACCCACTATTTGCTCTCAGTTTCAAAAATCGTCAAATAAGAAATGCACGTTACAGGAATATGGTAATAATTTTAAATGTTTAAGGAATAATTTCAACCATTTAAAAATTCCTTTCACAGGGAAGACATACAAAACACATGGACTTATGAGAACAGACTTAGCTCTCTCCATACTCACTAACCTGTATTTTCCATCATTAACGCGGCTGGGTAGTTTTTCTACCACAACCAACCAGTCCTTGAGAACCAGGCTCACCCAACTCATGGAGATCTCTGTACAACCTGACAGGTAGCCCTTTGCTAATAACCTTGGCCTTAAGCTTTCCAGCCTTTGATTTTTCCTCATCGTTGATCAGAAAGCCTGCGGACAGCATCTCCTCCTTTTCCTCGTCCACAGGCTTCAGCAGCATGGTTCCCGTCCTAAAGTAAAAATACAGAAATTGAGACTCATTCAGAAAGGCTGCTTGGACGATCTCTAACTCCATCGGACTGCGGTTGGGATTCTCCAGGACCCAAGGATAACAGTTTTTTGCAGCAACATAGAGATTCTGTTCCACTATGGATAAACTTGACAAGTCAGTTGCCTTGGAGAACATGACAGGTGAGTAGTCAGGGAGAAAGTCCCCATATGTCTGACCCAGCAAGCAGATAAAAAAGGGAAAGCAGCTGTTCACGCAGTCCAGACAGAGCTTCAGATATTGCTAGTGGAGACAAAAATGTTGTCTAAATAGATTGGAGGGTAAGGGCGCCTGGGCCTTCAACGCTGACCACGTCAGGTCCACAGCTTTGAAACACGCACCCCGGGAATTGCAGAATTCACTCAGCTGAGGGAAGATGTAGTTTGCCAAATAGTCTCCTCTTCCTGAAAATCATCCAGGGTCGAGCAGATGTAAGGCTGAATGGGTTTCCGGGGCTTTAAAAGGAATTGGGCAGACCTGTCTACATTCTCATTTGCCTCCTGGCTCATTTCACTTTGCTCAGAGATGACATCACCCTTAAAACAATTTTCCTCCTGGTGCAGCCACTGACCTCCACTGCTTCTGTGGCTTCCCCCTAATTATGTTCGCTATAAACAGATTGAAATCTTTCCCCAAAATGCCTTCTTTATTATAGATATTTGAAGGTGAGTGATGCCAACCAATGGACAGATCAGAGTTGAGACACAATCTAGTTTAAGTTAGGAGTGAAAAAAACACATTCTTTTTTAGGATTACAGGAAGTCCACGGCTCCTCTGTTTCCCCAAAGCTTTTGCGGAAGAGCTGAGAACCACGGGTGATGAGTGGGCACTGGATACAAGGCTCTCCCTCTTTTCCTCAGCCCCCCATTCCACCTTCCCAGTGTTCCACTGGCCACCTGCTCCTTCTGCCACCCTGTGAATCTGAAAACTATGCAAGGGGACTTGCTAAGAGTGTGAAAAGGAAGGCAAATGCAGAAAAGGAGCCTAGCGTATCCAGCAACAGAATAAGCCAAGACCCATGACTGGGACCAGAAGCAAGAATGAAAATAGGTATGAAGTTGAGGTCAAGACAAGAGGAACAAATCAAAATATAATAAGGGCCAAGACCAGTAATGCACCTGGCATCTGAGAGGCAAAGAAGTCTGGATCTAAGAATCTGATGGAGTACTGTGATCATTTTTATCTTAAGTTGTGCAGGCTCATACGACACTCCATTCACCTACATGCACTGGGAATTCAATTCCACTGACCTAATGGAAAAACACACGCCCTCCAGCAATGATGTAGATATGCTTGCACCTTGCTCAGAAGCAAAATATTCAATGAAAACTACTTAGCTTTACGAGCTTTTTCTTGATGCAACTTATTTCCACACCAAATGTTGCTTTATTGGTTGTTTGTTGCTTTCACCTATAGAGAAACATACCGTGTTATCATGCGTAGGGCAATTTTCCATCAAGACCACCTGACTAGAATATAATAATACATTACCTTTTAAAAAAAGTGTTTAGGGCTTCCCTGGTGGCACAGTGGTTAAGAATCCGCCTGCCAATGCAGGGAACACAGGTTCGAGCCCTGGTCTGGGAAGATCCCACGTGCCGCGGAACAACTAGGTCCGTGAGCCACAACTACTGAGCCTGCGCGTCTGGAGCCTGTGCTCCACAACAAGAGATAGGCCGCGATAGTGAGAGGCCCGCGCACCGCGATGAAGAGTGGCCCACGCTTGCCGCAACTAGAGAAAGCCCTCGCACAGAAACGAAGACCCACACAGCCAAAAATAAAAATAAGTAAAAAATAAATAAAAATTTAAAAAATAAAAAAAGTGTTAACCCTTTTGCATTTATTTAATTGTCACAATAATCCTACGATAGATAATATTACCACCCTACTTTACTGATGAAGAAACAAAAGTTCAGACAGGATAAGCAACGTGTCCAAAGGGACCTGGCTAGTAAGTGAAGAGCTAGGATCTAAAAACAGGTCAGCCTGACTCCAGGACACATACATTATACTGCCTCCATATAATAGAAATAAGACTCTAGGTCTTGAAGATACCACAAATCAATGGGTACGAAACACCTATGCAATAATGATACTGTAATAAATAGGCGACAATTTGAAAAAATTAATTTAATTTAATCTCACACAAACAAAATCTAAAAGATGACAGAATAGGCATCATGGACACTTTATTAACAGACTTTTCACCTGCCATGTAGGAGGCTAGAATTAGATTATCAGACCTTGAAAATATCCACGTTTTCCTATTCCCAAATGATCAGAGGTAGTAATTTCTATCTTGGTCTCTACCAGGTCCCCAACACCTAGCATAAGGTCTGGCTCAGAGTAGGTGACAGGTAAATAACTGTTGAATGAAATAATCTAATATAAGTTTTAAATGAAAAGAAAATATAATTAAATATTTATCAAACCTGGAAAGGACTTCCAAAACTTATAAGCTGTAGAAGAAGTCACAAAAGAATAGATAATAACTACATTTTAAAAATACTTAGGGACTTCCCTGGTGGCGCAGTGGTTAAGAATCCACCTGCCAATGCAGAGGATACAGGTTCGATTCCTAGTCCGGGAAGATCCCACATGCCACGGAGCAACTAAGCCCATATGCCACAACTACTGAGCCCGCGCTCTAGAGCCTGCAAGCCACAACTACTGAACCCGTGGGCCACAACTACTGAAGCCCGCATGCCTAGAGCCCGTGCTCAGCAACAAGAGAAGCCACCACAATGAGAAGCCCTCACACCGCAATGAAGAGTAGCTCCCACTCGCTGCAACTAGAGAAAGCCCATGCGTGCAGCAACAAAGACCCAACACAGCCAAAAATAAATAAATAAATACATTCATTGAAATAAATACATCAAAATAAAAATACTTAAAGGCAAACAACAGACTTTAAAAATATTTGCCACAAATATATTTATCTTTATTCTAAGAAAAATACTGATATCCTAGTTGACATATAAGCAAAAGATACAAACAGATAAAAAGAAAAATAATACAAGAATACATATAAAAGCATATTTAACCTTTCCAGAATTCAAAGAAATTTAAAAGTAAGCAATGATACAGAATTTTTTAAGTACGCATAGTTATCTAAATATTGGTGAAATTTATACCTCACATACAGCTATGGAATTGTAAACTGGTAATTCTGGAAAGCTATTAGAAGGTATATTTGGAAAGTAAATGGCAATATACTTCAAAATATATTAAAGTGTTTTTAATTTTTGACTCAATGATTCTACTTTCTGGGAATCACTCCAAGGAAATAATCAAAATAGTGAGAAACTATAGTCACTAGATGTTCATTGTTTATGATAGAAAAAATAGTAAAAGAAAGAAAGAAAACTAAATGGTCTCCGCAAAGGACATAACTAAGAGGATAAAAGTATAGCCACTGATGGCAAGTGGTACATATATTAAAAAGACAGTTACAGACTTCTGCTTCCAGCCATGATAAAATAACAGGGACTAGACTTACCTATCCTCTTCAAAAAATTAGAAAACTGGACAAAATATATGAATTAGCTGTTTTCAGACATTATACATCAGGCAGTACAGAAGTGTGTGATCCCATAGAGAAGTAAACTAGAGGAGCTATATTATTATCAGAAAAAGTAGACTTCAGAACAAGTGTTACTGGGAATAGAAAGTGACATTACATAATGATAAAGTAGTCAGTCTACCAAGAAGACATAATAATCCTAAGTGTGTAGGCACCTAACAAGAGAGCTTCAAAATATACAAAGCAGGAACTTCCCTGGTGGCGCAGTGGTTAAGACTCTGTGCTCCCAATGCAAGGGACCCAGGTTTGATCCCTGGTCAGGGAGCTAGATCCCACATGCATGCTGCAACTAAGAGTTCACATGCCACAGCTAAGAGGCTGCATGCCGCAACTAAAGAGCCAGTGAGCTGCAACTAAGGAACCCATGAGCCGCAACTAAGGAGCCTGCCTGCTGTAACTAAGACCTGGTGCAACCAAATAAATAAATAGATATTTTTTTTAAAAACTTAACAATCACTTATTAAAAAAAATACACAAAGCAAGACTGGCAAAATGAAAGGAGAAATAGATACACCCTTAATACAGTTAGAGATTTCAACACTCCTCTCAAGTAATCGGTAGTTTAAGTAGACATAATCAGCAAAGATACAGAAGATCTGAAAAACACTATCAGGCAACTTGATTTTTTTGAACATTCCACCCAACAACAGGAGAATACAGATTCTTCTCACATGCGCATAGAACAAGCACCAAAATAGACCAGGTTCTAGGCCAAAGGTCAGCAAACTACAGCCTAAAGACTAAGGCCCACCTGTTGCCTGTTTTTATAAAGAACATTTTATTGGAACACAGCCACTTCCATTCATATTAAGTATTTCATATTACAACAGCAGAGTTGAGTAGTTATGACAGAGATCAAAGGGCCCACAAAGCCTAAAATATTTTCTATCTGGCCCTTTAAACAATAAGTTTGCCAACCTGAATTCTAGGCCATAAACCAAAACTCAACACATCTGAAAGAACTGAAATTATATAAAATATGTTCTCTAACCCCAATGGAATATTTGAAACTGATAACAGAAAGATACCTGAAAAATTCACAAATTTTGGAAATTAAATATTATTTCTAAACAACTCATGGGTTGAAGTGGAAGGCCAAAAAAAAAAAAAATGGTGACAGAAAGCAGATCATTAGTTGCCTTGTGGAGCATGGGGAGGAAATGACTGGGAAGGGTCACAAGGGAACTCTTTAGGGCAACAGGAATGTTTTCTATCATAATTATAATGGTAGTTAGGTGTAGGCATTCATCAGAACTTACCAACTGATCACTTAAAATGGGTGCAATTTATTTTATATAAATTAGACCAAAATATAGTTGATTCTTTAAAAATCCGAGAACTATATAGCAAGAGAAAAAGGTTTATAAGTAAGGGTTAGGTGAAAAGGAGAAAAAATAAGTATAGGCCATAATAATAACAGTGCTAATAAAACACAGCTAAATATGGGAAACAGCACAGTGCAGAAGTGAAAGGTCCAAGTTCAGAAGACCAGTTCCCAGGATTCAAGTCCTTACAGTAAGTGTCTTAAATTCACCATGCTTCAGTTTCCTCATCTGCAGAACAGGGATTACAGAATCTATATCATAAAATGCTTAAGAAGATTAAACAAGTTATTGGATTGCAAAATGCTAACAACAGTGCCTATAACGAATAGTCAATGAATGTTAAGTATCATTATTAGACAAATGCACATGAGGTAAAAACAGGAAAGAAAAATGATATAGTAGCTGTGTTAGAATGGTAAGATTAAGGCAAATCCATTTCTCTAATCATAATAACTATAGCTATATTATTTTATAATTAAAATTTTAAATGAAAAAACAATAATTCCACAACTTGCTCCACAACTGCTGATAAAGAACCCTCCCAGTTTTTGCAGAAATAGGGGATTAATGGTGGGGGGAGAGGGGAGAGGAACAGAGGAGACCTAAATAGAAGAAGGAGTTATTTTGGAGTGGAAAGAAGACAAAGAAAAGTAGGACATGACTTTTTATTTTTCTTTAAAACAATGTAAGTCAAAAAATTTAACTAAAAACTCTTCATTATTACCGTAAGTGCAAAACCCTTATTACATGTCACAAATAGATAGTATCCATAAAAATAAATGCATTAAAAAGCAAACAGTGTTGAATAAATTCTGTTTAGATACACGTCTCTTTTTATGGAGAAAGTAGATTAACATGTACTTATTAGAGAGGCATTCAAGACAAACTTGGACCCAACTGACTTTCTCTTGGTATAATCATAAACACCGAAAAAGAATTGAAAAGGGTCCAACGTCTGTGCCAGAGAATCAAAGTTACTTAATATTTGTCTCTGGCCCACCTGATAGCAGCAAGTGGTATCAAAGTGGCATCTCCCACATTGTCGGGGATACAGAGGTTGAGCATGGGCTTTGGAGTCATATAAAACCTGCCCCAAGATCTCACTCTGACACTAGTTCCTGCAGCTGTAAATCTGGAAACAATGACCACACCCATGTGGCAGGATTAAATGAGACTTTGCATAATAAGCACATAATAAATATTTTTTAAAATAAAAATTTGTTTTCTTTTAACACTGCTAAGGTGGACACTTTAAGAAAGAACATTCCCTAGTAAGGGCTGAGGCATCCTGTTGCAGTGCCCTAGAGAGTGTCCATGCCACTTGGACGCCCATTGCTACCCTGGGTCCCGTCGATCCTGAGGCCTGGTGTCTAGCTTTCCCTTCCATTCTGGGACCTGCTTCACTGTCTCTTCACTAAGTCCCCTGCTCTTGAAAGAGGAAGGAAGGAAGGAAGGAAGGAAGGGAGGGAGGGAGGAAGAGGGAGGGAGGGAAGAAGGGAGGGAGGGGAAAGAGACAGACTTCTCAACAGATTTCTGAAGCAAGTTATCACGGCTTAGTTTACATTTTAGAATCCGCAAGGTACATACGAAGTCCTCAGTCAATGTTTGCTATTCCTACTGCTGTTGTCAGTGTTAACATTACCTCTATTGCAAATGTTTGACTTCAAATTTTACCGTAAAGTAGCCTCAATCGTATCACTCTATTTATCACTGCACTTGAGAACTAGAAGTTATAAGAATATCTACTAACTGGTCAAAAGTTCCTCTGGCTTTTTTTCAGAGATTTCTCTCAATATTTTAAGGCTTCGGGATTTCTACATTCAAATACCCCACCCCCAAGCCCGCCCCCAATGACCACAGCATCTAACTTTAGTAATTTTACTCTGACAACGCCAGGCTGTACTTTTACTTCGCTTTTCTTCTCTTTTTTTTTTTTAAAGCTTTTTATGCTTAAAATGTAAATCAGTGGGAATGTAAATTGGTACAACTCTCCTAGAGTGTAATTTGTCAGTACCACAACCCTTTGAAACACAAGTCACATACCTTTACCAAGCATTTCAATTTTAAGAATTTGTTCTATTTGTCTATAAGGGTTTACATCTAAGAATTTTCAGTGCAGCAATATTTATAATGGTTTAAAGATTGGTAAACTAAAGGGCTAACAATAATAAATCGATAATTTGGGCACAGTCATGACATGAAATAGTGTACACCCATTAAAAGATATCTTGTAAAAATATTTACATGGAAAAATGTTTACCATATATTGGCAAGTTAAAGACAGTTACAAAACTATTGTGTGATTCCAATTTTAATTTAAAAATGTATATATTAAACATTAATGAAGACACCAAGATGCTAATAGTGATGTATCTAGTTAAGGCATATGGGTTATTTTAATTTTCTTCCTCAATCTTTTTTTAAAATTTTTTAATTTCCAAATTTTTTCATAATACACATAAAAAAATAAAATTTCTTTAAAAAGCCTTTCAAACTTTTTCAAGTAGCCAAGAGGTACGTGGTACCTAGAGCAATGTAAGAAATGTTTAAAATATGAGTTCCACTTTGTTCTACCAATAGTTAACTCTGAGACCGCATTTCTTTTCTCTGGACCTCAAATTTCTTTAGATTTTTTTAAAAAGAAAGGGAGGAGCCTTGAGATGGGAACATAAATTGGTACAGCTTTTTTCCGCCCCCCCCAGAGGAATTGGTAAATATCCGTAGCATTTTGAAGGCACATACTCTTTGACCTAACTACTCCAAAACTAAAAGTTTATCCTCCAGATAAACTTTCACAAATAAAGAACCTGTGCAGATTAAAGCATTCTCTGCAGCATTGACTGTAAGAGCAACAAACTGGAAACAAAACAAGTGCCTATCAAATAGGGAAGTAGATTTTAAAAAATGAGACATCCAAGATCTATTAAATGGAATAAGCTAATGTGTATTGTTCCATTTATCTTTTTAAAAATTAAGAATTTCATTTTTAATTTTATTACACACATATGCACACTCACAAACACACATGCGTGCACACACACCCACCCACACACACACACACACACAATTTCTGGAAGGATGCATAAGTAACTTCTATCAGTAGTGACCTCTAGAGAATGGGAACAATGGGGTGGGGAGAACCTGGAACTTCTACCTTTGATCTTACACTTTTCTGTACCAATTGGAGTTTTTTTAAACCATGAAAATATCTTAGTTTTATAATTCAAAACCGAGAGGGTGAGTTGTGGAACTACATGACTTCTAAGACTTCTTCCAGCTCTAAAACTCCTATTAAGTCCCTAATGTAACTTATCATCAACATGGCTGACTGGATCATGTAAAATACCAAATTTATTACAATTTAAAATTTAACAAATCTCTTACTTGAAATTCAACTCCTCTTGTGCTCTGCTGGTGTCCAAAGTTGACAGAGGACAATTGGACATATATATATATATTTTTTTTTTTAATATTTATTTATTTATTTGGTTGCACTGGCTCTTAGTTGCAGTAGGCGGGCTCCTTAGTTGTGGTTCATGGGCTCCTTAGTTGAGGCATTTGAACTCTTAGTTGTGGCATGCATGTGGGCTCTAGTTCCCTGACCAGGGATCGAACCCAGGTCCCCTGCATTGGGAGCACAGAGTCTTCACCACTGCACCACCAGGGAAGTCCCAGACATATATTTTTTAATTGATCTGTTTTTCTAAGGCAGAGACTAGGGAGATGTTCATTTTTAAGCAATAGAAAATAAAATGTAAACTACAAGACCACAGGTGAATTTAATTTAAACTCTCTGATTGCATGTTAAGAGTCACAGCACCCACAGATTTTATTAGCAAATGCAGGTAACCATTTTATAAACCCATAGTCAATTCTCAGGCAGGGTAACGTGGTGTGAGTTGGGGCAGGGCCTAGGGAGATCACAAATAATCCACATTTGCGGTTAAAACTAGTCAAAAAGAAGACATAATGTAAACTAATGTAAACTGTAGTTACAATTACGTTAAATATTTAGAAACACATTTACTGTTCTCTAGTCTAAAATAATACAAGTTCCACATTTCGGAAACATTAAACACCATATTAATTACTTGATGAAAAACTACCGAAAGGTTAACATGAGGAAATAATTATGGTTAATGTCTTAGCTGAAATATTGGGATTTTTGAAATCCAATATTTGAACCCCAATATTAAAATACGACCAAGAACATCTACATCTCCTATATAGACCTATATCTACTTCCACATTCTACCATGAAGGACAATTCAAAGCAGAGCAACCTTCCTGCCAGAACAGAGAAGCTGGATAAGATACTTGAGGATTTATTTAAAGGCATCAGACAGCTACTCGGGCAACCAGGATTTGAGAAGACAAGATTCCAGAAAGGAAGGGTTAAGAAGTGAACCCTACATTCTCTGTTGCTTTTCCCCTCAAAATGCTTGCCGATTCTTACACCATGCAGAGATAATATTCTTAGAAAGCAGCACAAGGCTGATACGCTACGCAACACTCAGCAGCCCCACGGTGATAGTGCTAGTAGGACAAAAATTGGAGTTCCGGGCCCACCAGCGAGGAGACTGGTAAACACTGTAGGCTTTCTGTTGTATTTTCTGGATGCTCAATCTTGATTAAGTAGGTCTCCCCCATTCTTAGTGTGCACTCACAGGCTTTCTTATTTTCTCCTAAACTGGATTTCTTTTTTTATATGATGTAAGATAGGTGTCAACTTTATTTTTTAGATGGATAACCAGTCAAGGCCAGCATCATTTGTGAAACAAACTATCCTTTCTCCTCTAAACTGAAATATCACTTTTATCATGTATTACATTGAAACAATCTATCTCTGGATTCTCTCTTTTGCTGCACTGTTCTGTTTGTCTATTCAAACATGCAGTGAACATTTAGCATTCTTTTTGACTGTGCAACACCTGAATCCCCTTCCTATTTGGGGGGAAATCCCCACTTCTGGTTCTTGTCCCCCATTTCATGAGCCCACTCCTCACAAATGAAGCGGAAGATGCCAGCTAGAACCTTTCTCAGCTTCCCTTGCAGCTAGGGTATGGTAGCAGGCAGCTTCTAAAATGGTCCCAGTGATCTCTGACTCCTGGTATTAACCTCCTTGTGTAATCCCCTCTTCTCACCGAGTAGGGTTATTGCAGAAATGATAGTATGTGATTTCCGACGTTGGTCATGAGTTATCATGGCTCCTGCCTTGTTTTCTGACTTGGATCACTCACTCTGGGGAAAGCCAGCCACCATACTGTGAGCACACCCAAGCAGGCCAATGGAGAAGTCCGTGTGGTGAGGAACTGAGACCTCCTGCCATTACCTATGAGTGAGTCATCATGGGAGCAGATCTTCTAGACCCAGCCAAGCCTTAGATGACAGCAGCCCATGCAGACATCCTGACTACAGCTTCATGAGAGACCCTGAACCAGGACCACCCAGCTAAGTACTCCTAGATTCCCCACTACAGATACTTTGTGAGATAATACATGATTATTGTTCTAAACTACACAGTTTTGGGGTAATTTGTTACATAGCAGTAAATAATACCCTATAGGGTATGGCACCAGACCCAACTTCTCCATTTGTTTTATACTCTTCAATAAGATTTTATGGTTTTCTTCATGTTGGAGCTATGTCTTTCTTGTCAAGTTTATTCCTAAGTATTTTACGGTTTGGGTCTCTAATATGAATAAAATTTTTTAAATTTCCATTTCTTTGTTTCTTACAAGATTAGAGCAATTCTATTGATGTTCACATATTTCTTATAGTCAGTAATTTTTTCCCCTAGCTAGAGTCTCTTGAGTTTCTGGATAGGCAATCATTTCACCAGTGAGAAGGGATTTCAAAATAAAAAAACCTCAACTTTTCTAAAATTAATTTCAGTTAATTTTCTTAGACCCTCCTAAACAGTGTGGGACAATACTGACAATAGCTGGCATCTCTGTCTGTTTCCTCCTTCCTACTGAAATGGTTTCAGTGTTTTGTTGTTTAAATCAATGGCTGCTATTAGGGTTTCTTGGATTGAGGTATAATTTACATGACAAAATTCACTCTTTTCGAAGTATACAGTTTGATGAGTTTTAACCACCACCAAAATCAAGATCAAGAGCATTTCCATCACCCCCAAAAGCTCCCTCACATTCTTTTGCAGTCATTCTTTTATATCTTTGCTTTGGTTTAAATAAGATACATGCACTTATGCTGCAACTCCACTGTTAATATTTGTTCAAGCTCTGCACAGACACCATATCAATATTGCTCACCCCTCTATTGCCAGCACCTTGCATAATACCTGGCACACACCAGGTCCTCAATACTTGCTGAATTAATAAATGAAAGAATGAATGAACCAACTGACCAACCAAAAAACTGACCTTGGGGCTCAGCCTCATTCCTCAATGCTCTCCGATGCCAACTGCTTTCCTGCCTCGATCTCCCAGTCTGCCTCCTCCCTGACTCCTCGCTGCTGGACTACACCTGTCTACCAGTTGAGCTATCCACTGTTCCTAACGGCACCCCTTTGCCTCGCTGGTGTTTTCTCCCAAGTTCAACTGCAAAGGAGGGTGCTGTCTAGTGGGGTTAGCTGTGCTCAAGAAAAAGCTTAACAACAACAATAACAAAAACAAAGGTAGCTATTCCCTGTAGTAGTCATGGGCATATAATGTCAAAAGGAAAAAATTAAAATTAGGAAGTGAGGGAATCAGATCCAAAGGTCAGGAGCTTAAAAACAATCTGGAGTGTAAGTTCTGGAGGAACTAGCCAAGATGGGACATGAGAATCAATCATAGGTCAAAAGGCAGAAGAGGTGGAGACTACAGGGGAGAAACAGCAAGGCTGGGAACGGGGTACGCTGCCCATTACCTTCACAGGGTGCATAGCCAGGGATCGTGTCTTAAAGGGGCAGAGTTGAGCCTGACAACAACCAGCCATATTCTTCTGCCAGCCTATTGTCTTGTGTTCTGCCTGCCTCATACATTCCCACCGTTATCTGCAGTAACATCTACCCACAAGCAATGCATCTATTCTGGAGGGCCTGCCTCATTCTCAGTTCCCTTCAGGTGCAGCACAAACTACCGACCACTGACCAGTTAAGATGGAATTTGCAGTTTCAGAACTGGTTGCTTACTTGTTCAGAGCTAGAGAAAAAGGGGAAGAAATGTTGTGAAATGCAGAATAGTGAAGGAACTCATCTTTTTCTAAAAAGAAAAAATAAACAAGAGTTAAAACACAAAAATGCAATTATTTGAGATTTCTGAATGTAATTCACACCCTAGTAACTCTTTAAAAAAAAAAAAAAAGCAAGCACAGAAGCAAAACAAAAGCTTTGTAAGCTACCCTTTTCTTACTAATAACAAATTCAGGTAATTTGGGCAGATGTAAATAAGGCACCACCACAATGTGTAAGTGCTGACCACAGAATTAAGACTGGCGAACCTCAATAGGGGAAGTTATAAATATATACGATAGCCTGTCACTGAAAAGCTTGTCTTCAGGAATTCGGATGATTATCTGAAAACAAATTCGAAGTTCAATTAACCTGTAGGAAGCAGTAAGGAAGGCAATGTTTTTGTGGAAACGGGGTGCGGGTCGGGTTGGGGGGTCTGTAAAGGCTAAAGAGCCATAGAAAATATTTCCAAAGGCCCAAGCTTTGGGTGAGGGACTTCCCTCACACGAAAGACACCTGGTGTTTTATGTCTTTCTGTATTTCTATGAAGTTACAAAGCTGTACTCTCTCTCTCATTTGCAGTCCCACAGGTTTTGCTTTCAAAGATCTGCAGGTGTATCCTCCTGCCCCCGTCAAACTGAGAGTGCTTTTTTTTTTTCTTTTTTGTGCTAGACTGGACTTTAATACCATGCTCTTCACCTGACTTACAGCAGGGACTCTGGGACCACCGGTTCACCGCCTTTGAACTCTCCTGAGGGAGTCAAGGCATCAAAGTTGCTCGCGATTTCCCTCAAGGGAAGGGGAAAACAAAAAGCCCCGCTACCCTCCTCTGTAAATCGAATCAGAAGGCCTGGGATTCCGGCTGTGAAAGGTGCAGACGTACCAGAGGCTCCGGCTGCCCACGTGACGCACGAGAAGCCAGATTCGGAAAGGCGCGTTCACGAACCGGAGGCTGGGCCGGACTCAGGCCAACCCCCAGAACGCTGGGCGGCCTCGGCCAAGGCTTGGCGGCTTTCTAGGTTCTGAAGGCTGTGTACACTAGAGAGTCTGGAATACTTACAGATTTCTACGGCAATGGGAACGAGATGTAAATTCTAAAACACGCAGCGCAGAGTTCCCGCAAAGACGCGCTGGTAAAAAGGCAGAAGAAAGGGCCAAACTACGCAGCTGACCAAAGACTACGATTCCCAGCATGCACTACAGTGTTTCCCCCTAGTACGTTGCATGCCGGGAACTGTAGTTCCTCACCAACCCCATCGAAAAGTGCGCCGGGGGATTTTCAACTTCTCACGTGTGTCTCTTTTCCGAGAAGCACTGCCAGATAGAAAGCTGACTGCGAAAAGTCGCACTGGAATCATTCCCAACGTGACCCCACGCATGGACAGGGGAAAGGTGAAGAACGCGTTGCCATGACTACCGCTTCCCCTGGTCACGGAGTAAGCGCGCTCTAGGATCCGGAAGTGGTTCCGCGTGACCTCTCCGCAAGGAGGGATGTGTTCTGTGCTGACGTTCATTGGATGGTTTCCCTTAGAGACCAGAGCAACCCAGGCAAAGGGGCGGTCCCGCGTAAGAGGGGCCCGCGGAACCAGTTGATTGGAGAAAAGGAGCCAGGATTGACCAATCGGAAGGAGCCACGCTTCGGGCATTGGACACCGCACCTGGACAGCTCCGATTGGTGAACTGCGGTCCCCCCCACGAGTCCCCATTGGGTACAGGTGGTGCGTGGTACGGCACGATTGGTGGATTCGTGTTTCCCGTCCCCCGCCCGCGAGAAGTGGGGGTGAAAAGCGGCTCGAGCTGCTTGGGGTTAGTGGGCGGATTGCAAGGCTTGAGGTGTGAGGATCGGAGCCTTGCGTGGCGGGGGGCGGAGGCGGCTCCTGCGATCAAAGGGGACTTGAGACTCACCGGCCGTGCGCCATGAGGGCCCTGTGGGTGCTGGGCCTCTGCTGCGTCCTGCTGACCTTCGGTGAGTGATGTTGGAGGAGCGGGCACCCCTGGACGCCCCCCCTCCTCAGGCGCGGCCTCTTCTTGAAGGTTCTGGGGGCGTTGAGCCCGGGAGGGGGATTACCGGGCCTGTGCTTGGTCTATGGGGTGTCCATTACTTTTCCTCGAAAGAGGCTCAGGGGATTTCGTTTACTTTCTCTTTCCTCTGGAAAGACAAAAGGAGAACGGAGTCTTTTCAATCCCTTACACATCTCCTAGTATCCGCTCCTAGAGGGCTCAGCTTCCTCGCGGTGGGGCCTCTCTCGGGCTCGTGCCCCCCTACCCGCCCCCCCCCCCCGGGAGCATTGTGTGTGCCCTTTCTGGAGGATTTTTGTCAGATGCCGCAACCTTTGGCCATCAGAGTTTGAGGACCCCCCCCGCCCCCAGGCTTCGACGCCTCGCCAACGCGAGTTTCCTTTCTTAGCCGCTGGGCTGTGGAGCGTGAGGCCCGGGGGCAGCGAACCGGCAGTGTCAGCGTGTTTGACTCACTTTTGCTCGAGCTCCTTAACATCTTAAAATCTCTTAACGTCTCTTCGCTTTCTCAGGCCCTGGGCCCTTCAGTTCCCCTCGCTAGAGGTTGCACAAATCCTTTTCGTGTTCTGACTTGTGATATTGAAGGCCTAAGTTTTGGCATGGTCAGTTTGGAGGCCTTGTCTCGGCCTGCGGGCAACACGTGTGAATGTAGAAGGGCCCTGGAATCGAATCTGCTAAACAGTATTTATAAAGGATCCCAGGGCCACCCTTTAGAAGTGATGGCTGCCTCCGTATTTCAAAATCTCCTGGGAGACCTCAGTATCTGAACTTACATAAGAAATACGCTTAACGTGGGTTTACATTGGATATTTAAACCAGTGGATCCATTCTTCCATCACCCCCTCCCGTATTTGCCAAGTGGATTTTGCAACTACTACGCTGGCCCTGTTTGATCTTGTTTCTTCTGAGAAGTACATGAAGCAACGATGTTTAAGAGTTCTCTGGTGTTAAATCTGCCTTCAGGGTCTGTCCAGGCTGACGATGAAGTGGATGTGGATGGGACAGTGGAAGAAGATCTGGGTAAAAGTAGAGAAGGCTCAAGGACAGATGATGAAGTAGTACAGAGGTTTGTGTTCTTCTGAAACTACACAGATAACCCCTTGGGAACTTGGAATACAGTAGCTTTTTTGTATCTCTTCTCAAAAGATCCAGATGAAGTTTAATACTCTGAATTTAACTAGAGAAAGCGTTAGGGGTAGCAAGTGTGTGCATACATAGTTATCTTCTCACTTTGCCACTAAGAATGCCTGGTCAAAATGAGATGAATTCCCTTGAAAACTATTTTGATAACTGTTTCAGAATGCTAGCACTGTAGCCTTCCTAAGACCTTAGAAAAGGCTTTTCCTTTGGTTTTATACTCAGTGTGTACACTTAGTAATTTTAAAAAGGAATTCTGTCAGTTGAGCAATGTTTTGATTCGGCTTCTTAGGACTTAAACTTTTGTAGACCCTTAGAAGCCAAAGTTTTTTCCCAGGCAGAGGGTTCCCTGTGAGGGAACATAAATGAGTGTGACTTTGCTTTTTAGGAGAGGGAAGTTGGGTTTATTTTTCTGACAATGTTAAACACAGAGTATTTCCAACTTGCTGTTAAAGGTAATGTACTACTGTGATAAAATAATAATGAGATGGTAGACTAGTAATATAAAGGTTTGCATTTTAGCCTTTTAACCGTTAAGACAACCTTAAGAGATCACTGTGCTCTCATCACAGAGCCTATATTTTTGGAGGGAATTAAGTAATGCATTATTAGTTGATCAAATTTATTTCCTTAGAGAGGAAGAAGCTATTCAGTTGGATGGATTAAATGCATCCCAAATAAGAGAACTTAGAGAGAAATCAGAAAAGTTTGCCTTCCAAGCCGAAGTTAACAGAATGATGAAACTTATCATCAATTCATTGTATAAAAATAAAGAGGTAAGCAACGTGTGGTTATGATAATGTTGTTTTGTTTCTGTATGGTAGCTAACTTGTTAACTTTCATAGTGAATGTGCTGACATAGCAATTCCAAGCAAGTAGTTGGCAAAGTTTAAAAACCCAGTATGTACAAGAATCACTACTAGATACCTATTTGTGTGTGTTTGGGGGAGGGTTGCTGAACATTTTCCCTTCTTTTTTTTTCCCTTTCCCCTCCAATTGTGTTCATGGCCTGCTAAATAGTTGTGAGTCTTAAGTTCAGTTATAACAAACTAAGCCTCGAGTATTGCATACATAAAGGTCATTAAGAAGGAAAATAGAGTATTAACTACTCTCACCGGTTCAGGTGTTCCTTATAGCTGCCACAGGCCTTTGTGTAAAGAGCTGTACCTCCTTTTACCAGGAGAGTAAAGCCACCTCTGTACCATAGAAGTCTAGTCCTTAAAGAGTGCTTTTTCAGAGTACAGAGTAGAAATAAAATGAGTTTGACATTAAATTTAATGTCTCGTGTACCTTGAGGCTAATCTAAGTGTATTAAATCTGGCTTCCATTTAGATTTTCCTGAGAGAACTGATTTCGAATGCTTCTGATGCTTTAGATAAGATAAGACTAATATCACTGACTGATGAAAATGCTCTTGCTGGAAATGAGGAATTAACGGTTAAAATTAAGGTAAGCTTAGAACAATTTTCTTTTTAACTAGAAAGAATTCTTAGAGATAGAGAATCCATATCAGTCAAGATAGGCTAGGTTAGGAGCAATAACAATTAATTCCCAAGTGTCAGGGACTTAAATCAGGGGTCAGCCAAATATGGCCTGTGGGTCAAATCTGACCTGCTGCCTGTTTTTATTTTTATTTTTTAACATTATATTTTATTTTATTTTTTTCTTTGGCTGCGTTGGGTCTTTGTTGCTGCGCGCGGGCTTTCTCTAGTTGCAGCGAGCAGGGGCTACTCTTCGTTGCGGTGCACGGGCTTCTTCTTGCGGTGGCTTCTCTTGTTGCGGAGCACGGGCTCTAGGTGTGCGGGCTTCAGTAGTTGTGGAGCGAGGGCTCAGTAGTTGTGGCTCATGGGCTCTAGAGCGCAGGCTCAGTAGTTGTGGAGCACGGGCTTAGTTGCTCCGTGGCATGTGGAATCTTCCTGGACCAGGGCTCGAACCCGTGTCCCCTGCATTGGCAGGCGGATTCTTAACCACTGCGCCACCAGGGAAGTCCTGTTTTTATAAATAATGTTTTTGGAACACAGCCATGCCCGTTTGTGTATTATCTGTGACTGCTTTTGACAGAGACCGTATGGCCCACAAAGCCTAAAATACTCTCTGGCCCTTTTCCAGAAAAAGTTTGCCAACCCCTGGCTTAAATCATCAATCGCGGGCTGCATGTGGCCTTTGCTTTGCATCGTCTCTATGACACAGGCTGATTGAGCAGCCGCCATCTGAAGTGTAGCTGGTTGCCACGGTGCAGAGAAAGCTTGGAGGGTCTCGCATCAATTAAAGGCTCCAGCCTGAAAGCCACACTCCTGACTCCCACTTGCAACTCATTGGCCAGAGCTAGTCGCATGGCCTTATCCAGCCATAAGTGGAGGAAGTATATTCCTGCTGTATTTCTGGAAGGCAGAGAGCTGGGAATGTTTAGTGAAGAACATTGGTCACCACAGATTCCAAAGACGGAAGTCATTCAAGTTTTGAATCCTTTTATTTTCTATCAAAGAAATAGGTGAAACATAAAATTTTATCTTTCTTGAATTTTTTTTTTTTCATAAATAGCTTGCTTCGTTTAGGTCTATCTATGCCCTTTGACATTTAGACCAGTCCTTGCCCTCTTTATATGGATACTTTATCAAATACACTGAACTTAAAATTACTCTCTATAAAGATGCTTGTGCTTAAGATGTACGCTGTTTGAAAAGGCCATAAAATACTATATGGAGGAAAATAGCTCAGTTTTGTTTTCTGTATTGGAATTGATGTGGTCCAAAGCTGGTAGTTTCTCAATATATAGCTCAGTATTTCCTTTTTATATCATGAGTATTGAGCAAGTATAACTGTATTGTTCTTGTCTTGGTTTTAGTGTGACAAGGAGAAGAACCTGCTCCATGTCACAGACACTGGTGTAGGAATGACCCGGGAAGAGTTGGTTAAAAACCTTGGTACCATAGCCAAATCTGGGACGAGCGAGTTTTTAAACAAAATGACTGAGGCACAAGAAGATGGCCAGTCAACTTCAGAACTGATTGGCCAGTTTGGTGTCGGTTTCTATTCTGCCTTCCTCGTAGCAGATAAAGTTATTGTCACGTCGAAACACAACAACGACACCCAGCACATCTGGGAGTCCGACTCCAATGAATTTTCTGTAATTGCTGACCCCAGAGGAAACACTCTAGGACGGGGAACGACAATTACGTGAGTATTACTAATTCCAAATGAGAATTAATAGTCGTAACGAGGATCTTGATTCTCCAGTTCTGGCTCTGAGCAAACGGCTTATTCTGGGCCTTAATTTCTTTGCCTCTAAAAATGAGGAACTTGAACAGTTTTCACCACTTGAAGTATTTTGAGGCCTTGCTAAGGGCCAGACTCAGAGTTATGGTGGCCGCTGTGTATGGAGGGCTTGAAGGAGGAAGGGTTAGCTCTTCCGGGAGAAGGCGGATCGGGGGCCTCCCAGACAAGTGGCTTGTCCAGGTTTTCCAAGTAAGCGGGACTTAGAGAAGTGGTGTCAGTCTGTGGAGCATCATGGGTAATGGCGGTGGCACAGCATGTGTACAAGATTCAAGGAATTCCTTTCAGGTGGTGGCAGTTACTGATGGAATTTCTGATGAACTTTTTTAAAGTTTTCTGAAGGTGGTGTGGAGGATGGCAGGACTGGATGAGAGGAGACTCTTGGGGTAACCTGGGTAACGGTTGAAAACATTCCAAGACAGTAGCCAGGGTTGGGGGCGGGTTGGAGAGCACAGGAGCAGATAAAGGACTTGAAGAGAGTTATGAAGGTTCTTTGGAAGAAAATGTCTCATTCGAGGATAGTTACTAGTTATTGAATTTGATATGGAATTCATTTTAAGCCAGTACCTATTGCTGGTGTCGATGAGACAGATCTTATGCCCAGTATCTCCTGGTGCTTGCAGCACTGTGAAGTGTGACGCAGACAGGCGACAGGGCAGCTTTCTGCCTTTTGGTTTTTTTCTCCATCTTAGAGATAAAGAAATTCCAATTTAGAGGTCAGTTGACTTGACCAGTTCTGCCAAGTGAAAATGTGCCTCCAGCCTTGACTTTTTTCTTAATTCAGTTTAAAATTTTCTCAACATTAAGGATTTTTAATATTCAAGTAGGAAACAAGCATACATCTATCATTTCGACCAATTTTCTTCATCCCAGTAGACATTTCCTATCTTCATTGTCAGAGATTTTCCTTTCATGAAACTAGACAACTGCATTTTAGTATTTTTACTAATTTACTGTTCTAAATGTACCTTCTCCTGCCTCTCACACCTCCTGATCTCTTTAGGAGGCATCCCTAACAGTTATACCCCAGGGCCCTCTCTGTTAGGTGGTAGGAGAATACAGGTAAATCACATCTTTTAACTAGAAAGAGATAGAAAATGATGTCCCAAGAGGTGCTAATGTCTTAGGTTGCTAAGAGACAGGTGAGACATCTAGATGGAAGCTCCACGGGAGCAAACATTTTGTTGATGCTCCATTCCCAGAGCCTAACGCATGGCTGGCAGGTATTGGTGTGAATGAATAAGGGGCATCAGGATGGTTTCATACGGTAGGTAGCATGGATGGTTGGTCAGTAAATGAAATTTTACAACAGGTTCTCCTTTCCTTGGCAAAATTACCTCTTTTCTTTAAGCCCTCCTTCCCAACCATTCACTCAACAGATATTCATTTGAGTGCCTGTTACCTGCTAGGGTTTAGGGCTACAGTGGCGAATAAGACAGTTGCTGTCCCTGCTTTCACGTGGCTCATTCGACTAAGGAAGAAAAAACATGAGATAATTTCAGAGTGGCAAATACCAGAAAGGAAGTTAAGGGATACCTCCCTTATCAGAAGGTCTTTCTGATATGGTAATAAATTAGGTTCAGATATTCTAGGCAGCAAGCACAGCATGTTGGAAGTTCCAGAGGCAAGAGGCCCATTTGAGGAACTGAAAGTCTAGAATGGCCAAAGGGAAAAGGAGAGCAAAGGCAAGGAAGTGACAAGGTTAGGATCTTGCCCTGCATACATATGACTTCATCTTATGTTTGACTAATAAAGTAGAAACCATCAGACAATTCAATTTCCTCCCTACTCCTGTCTGTACCCCTAAATTAACCACCACTGTACCCTTATGAGAGATTTAGTGAGGATTAAATGAGATCATGAAATTAGCATCCTGTAAATGCTGTAAAAATTGCTTCTGTCCCTCCTACTACCATGAAGGGAGTATTCTACATTTCTCCCCAAAGCTAGTCTCTGCTTCTCATCTGTTGTCTCTCAGGCCACCTCCTCAGAGACTAAGCATAAACTGATTCCTACCATGTCTTTTAAAGTCAGCCTTTCCTGAACACCTTCCTCTTTCCCATCAGAGTGTAAACGTACTGAAGTCTCTGGGAGAAGGAGCAGAGGCAGGCAGGTGGTGCCATGCCCCATGCTACTGTCAGGCATGCACTCTCTTTTTCTCCCCCATCTACTGTTGAGCTTCTCGAAAAAACATACTTGCCTTTGTTGCTACTTCACCTTCTGTTCACAGCTCGGCCCACTGTGTTTTGACTTTATCCACCATCTTTCCATTGAAATAAGTCACCAGTAGTCCTTGTTGCTAAATCCAGTGGATTCAGGGTTATTTTAGTTGGTATGGCTCCCAGCAATAGGTTCTTTTTTTTTTTGTAGTTTTTCTCTTGTGTTTTCTACAGAATTTGCATTCTACTGCTCATACCTTAAAACAATCCATTCAGTACCTAGCTTCATCTTTTTAAACTTTCCTTTGCCTAAATGTTGATATTCTCTTTCTTCAAAAGTTCAGTTTCAGCCCTTTCACGTTATCCCGTGTCCCTCATGCAGTCTGAACCACTGTCTTGGATCCAGGTTCCAGCTCCTCCTCAGGGTTCTCTCATCTATATTCTTAGTCCAGATCAGGAGTCAGCAAACTTTTTCTTAAAGGATCAGCTAGTAAATATTTTAAGCTCGTGGACTATAGGATCTGTCACATGTCACAACTCTCCTATTCTAGTTTGAAAGCAGCCATAGACAATATAGGATGAGGTTGTATCCTGATAAAATTTCATAAGAGTGCCAGCCAGAGTTTGCCAACCCCTGGTCTAGATCTCTCTACGGGGCCCTGGGCTCATATGTCTAATTGCCTCTTAAATACCTCTAACTAAGATGTCTAACCATCAGCTTCAGTTTGCATCCAAAACTGATGCAACTCTCCACTAAGCTCGGATCACTAATGTGTATGCTCCAAGACCAGAGGTGTAGTCCCCTCACTAGGCTGTGTCATCATGTGCTGTCTACTTGTTGGCAGGTGCTACTAAACTATAAGCTTTCTGAGGCAGGCAGAGAACCATGGATACAACATTGCCCATATTTATTGGGAGCGCAAACATCACAACTACGTGCTGTGTTTGAGAGTACGTTGTGATTATTATTTTTGGTGGATGGAGCAGGTGTTTGCAGAACGGGTGGTAAGGAAGAAGAGGAAGCAGTGCTACAATTTTTGGTATTGTAATTATCTAAGCCAGTGCTGTCCAGTAGAACTTTCTGTGGTAGAAATGTTTTATCACTGCTCTGTCCAATATGGTAGCCACTAGCTACATGTGACTATTGGAATGTGGCAGTATAACTAAAGAACTGATTTTAACTTTTATGTAAATAGTCACATTTAACAGGTGGTTACTGTTTTCTTGTCTAGTGCAAATGTAAACAATAGTTCAGATTAATTTTCTAGCTCTTTTTAAGGAACATGTTTTTATTAGGGGTTAACTACAATAATCACTTGATTCTAGAGTAGCTATCAGAGTGCATATGATTCTACTTTTCTCCAGAATATTGCAGTGATTTCCCACCTTCAGCTAACTTAAGATTTCTGTTCTTCAAATGAAAAACATCCAGCACATTGAGAAGGTTGAGAACATTTTCATTTTTTTACTTGGAACTAAAAATATTTTCCACCTGAGGGAGTGCAAGAAAGTTCTTCCTTTACCATACCCATATTTGGCATATTTAGCTCACAAACCTTTATCGGTGATGAGAGTTCTTAACATGGATAATGGGGACATTGTTGGTTATACACAGAATTGCTGGCTATTATAGTCATATGAGTATTTAGACAAATTTATGATCAGATCTTTGAAACCATCATGTCTGTCTCTAAACGTCTTATTTTCTTTGCAGCCTTGTTTTAAAAGAAGAAGCATCTGATTACCTTGAATTGGATACAATTAAAAGTCTCGTGAAAAAATATTCACAGTTCATAAACTTTCCTATTTATGTATGGAGCAGCAAGGTAAATCTGTAGGAACACAATGTATGTGTATTACCTTGGCACATATTTGAATATTTAACACTGAAAGAATGAACGTTAAATATGGTTCTTTCAATATGGGATACTCTCAGTGTTTTCTTACTGAAGATCGATATTTTCAGCTGTAATTTTGTTTCATATCCTATAGATGAAATCAGAATTATTAAACAAATGAGTTCAACCGAAATTCTACTTTCTACTTCAACAGACTGAAACTGTTGAGGAACCCATGGAAGAAGAAGAAGCAGCAAAAGAAGAAAAAGAAGAATCTGATGATGAAGCTGCAGTAGAAGAAGAAGAAGAAGAAAAGAAACCAAAAACTAAAAAAGTAAGTCTGGTTTATCTTCCTACTTAAAATATTGTTTAGGTTATAAAGTACCAAACTCAGAGAAAAAGAGATCAGATTTGTTGTTGCCGGGGGTGGGGGGGTGTTGGAAGAAGGTGCAAAAGGTACAAACTTGCAGTTATAAGGTAAATAAGTACTAGGGATGTCACGTACAGCATGACAAGTAGAGCTAGCGCTGCTCTATGGTGTATAGGAAAGGTAAGAGAGTACATCCTGAGAGTTCTCATTATGAGGAGAAACTTTTCTTTCTTTGGTCCATTTTTTAAAATTGTTGTTTATTCTTTTATTCTCATCTATATGAGATGATGGATGTTAACTTATTGTGGTGATCATTTCACAATATGTGTAATTCAACCTTTATGTTGTATGCCTAAAACTCATGCAGTGATGTGTATCAATTATATCTTGATAAAACCAGGGAGAGGGGAGAACTAAGGTAAAAAATATTGTTTAGCTTATGTTAGAAAAAACACAGATGTAGGGAAAAAAAAGAAAAAAGAAAAAACACAGAAACCCAAATATGCACAGACCGATTTGAGGTAAGCTTCAGTTCTTAATGGTCTTCTTTTTTCAAGGAGTGAGTCCGTAGGCCCAGCTTTTAAAACCAAACTCTGTGTGTGCGTGCGTGTGTGTGTGTGTGTGCGCACACACTCTATCACTCTCTCTCTAGAAAATTTTAAGTAGCAAATGCAGATCATTTTTATGAAGTTCTCTGACTTCCATATATTGCCCAGGACTGATGGCTTATGATATGTTTTGAATTTTAAAATCTTAAAAAGCTTTTTTGCATCTTCTTTTGTCATGTAGATATCAACTATAAGATTATTTCTCTGGTCTGCTTAGGTAGTAGAGTAGATGGAAATAATGGTGGTGGATTTTGAGAAATACTTACTGTAAGATGTTGGATTTCTATAAGTCATGAAATAGAAATACATAAGATGTATATCCTTCTAAACTCAAAACAGGTATTTTCAAGAAATAACATTTTAGCTTGTTAAAAATAACTGAGAAAACCTTATTTGGATTGTTATCAATTATAATGAATAACCATTTGTCTTTGTTGTATTAAATAACAGTCTTAAGTGTTGACAGAAGTACTTTCTAAAATTTTTTTTTGATCCAGTTGGCAAGAACCATACTACAATATAGGTACCCTTTGGTGCTTCCTATAGTAGTACTTTTTTGAAATGTTCTAAAGCTGTGGTTACTATAGTATAACTATTGATACCACTGGTATATCTGCTAGGAGAGACTAATCAAATACTGTAACTTCAGGTTGAAAAAACTGTCTGGGATTGGGAACTCATGAATGACATCAAACCGATATGGCAGAGACCGTCGAAAGAAGTGGAGGATGATGAATACAAAGCTTTCTACAAATCATTCTCAAAGGTGAGCGTTATTTTAGAATAATGTGATAGTGAAACATTACTAAATCAAAAATGTTTAAAAATAGTTTTATAACTATTTCAACACAACTGGTTTCCTTTTTAATCCTGTGTATTTTATGTTATGCATTAAAAAAATTTTACTCTGAGAAGGAATCTGTAGGCTTCACCAAATTGCCAAGTGGTCTGTGCTACAAAAAAAGATATAGAACTGCCTACTAGGTACATGCTTGATTTCTACTACAGAACCTGTAAGACCTAACACCATGTTATTGAATGACTTCTAACATAATATTGAAGAGCTTGTTTACAACATCAAACATCTCTTTTGAGGTCATAATATGCCTAGGAATAATTACTAAATCTGTTTCCTTGCCAATGTTTTGTTTTCTTTTACTGATCATTTCTTGTAACTCTTAGAATCCAAAACTAGCATTGACTAAAATTGTTTCAAGTTAACGTTTCCTCAAACGTCTTGCACAAAAGAGAACAGTTTAGTGGACTTAGCATGGCTAAAGGAAACTTAACGTTCTGTGATTGTATTTGTTCTATGCTCTATTCCATCTGCTGATTGGTTACTTAACCTTTGTTTTCCTTACCTTGACATCCAACCATCCTTTCAGCTTTACTTCCAAAAACTTTCCCTTGGTTCTGCCTCTACTTTCATTCCCGTGAACTTGAAAGTCCTAGTGCATATGTAAAGGTACTTTCGGCTCAAGCAGCTATATAAGAAATACGTGAGCAATGTGTGATTTTAAGTCTTTAAGAGGCTACATTTTTTAAAAAGTTGAAACAGGTGAAGTTAACTTTTAATAATATATTTTATTTAACCCAACATACCCAACAGTGTTATTTCAACAGGTGATCAGTATAAAATATTGAGTTGTTTCCTTTTTTGGTTTTTTTGTTTGGTTGGTTTTTTTGTGAGGTGTGTGTTTGTACCATGTTGTCAAAGTCTGGTGTGTGTTTTAACCAGCACATGTCAGTGTGGACTAGCTACATTTCAAGTGCTCAGTAGCCATATGTGGGTACGGTAATGTATACTGCAGGAAATTTCTGTCCTTATGCTTTATAGCTATTTACATACCTCTTTTTATCCACTGCTGTTCCAAATTTCATGGAAGAATCCTGTTCCTGAGTACTTTTTTGGTTGAACAGTACACTCATGAAATGTTGTATATTATTTTGTCATTTAGGCAGGGCGGTAGTTTTCCTGTCCTGTTCTCTTACATGTGTGGAACCTAGACTCATCCATCCTTCCCCAGGTTTAGGCGATAGAGTAATATTATTGACAGTCATCATCAGAACAACCATGTCCAGCCAGTTAGAAGTGCAATCTTAATTGTTTCTTCTTCCCTCCTTGCCCCCCACCTCCACTTTTTTGGTAAGGGTACTTTTTTGTTAGTTAAATGTTAAACTGAATGTGTATGACATAATAAATTGCTTAGCGTTTGCGCTGCCTTTTTCCTGTGCCTTTTGAATGACTAAGATACCAACTTTCTAGGAAAGCGATGACCCCATGGCATATATCCACTTTACTGCTGAAGGGGAAGTTACCTTCAAGTCAATTTTATTTGTACCCACATCTGCACCACGTGGTCTGTTTGATGAATATGGATCTAAGAAGAGCGATTACATTAAGGTGGGTTTTTAAATGGTATAAACTGAGTTTAAAATTTGAAAGTATGATTTCCAGAAAGTGACCTTTTTTTTGGTTTCTGCTTAGCTGTATGTGCGCCGAGTATTCATCACAGACGACTTCCATGATATGATGCCCAAATACCTGAATTTTGTCAAGGGTGTTGTAAGTATCTGGAGGTTAATGGGGGAAGAGGGGATTAGAGCAGGGGTCTGGAAGTGGCGTTTTCTTTGGGTTGGTTGGTTTTATTTTTTTCCAGTGTTTTTATTGCTAACTGAACTTTCTTTTGCCACCTGAAGGTGGACTCAGATGATCTCCCCTTGAATGTTTCCCGTGAGACTCTTCAGCAACATAAACTGCTTAAGGTGAGTGTCTCTGGGAAGAGACCGGTCGCCTTGCTCTTTGGTTGGGCTTCAGAGAACAAGACTCCGTTAGTGGAGTTCCCAGGTTTTGAGACTAGTCCTTGGCTCTTCAGATAAAGAACTTAATTTTACTCTGGAATGATCAAATCCTGAGAATCTGATTGTTTTCCCCCCAACGTTTTATAATAAAAAATTTTCAGACATACAGAAAAGTTGAAAGAGCAGTGAATACCCATATATGCCCACCACCTGGTCTTAAAGTTAGAATATAAACATTAAAACAATCTTGTGACTGTTTCCAGTGACAACTTAGTTTCTGCTCCATCTGACATAGGAGTACTCACCATTCCCCGCCCCTTGATAAATACCAGCATCTGTATCTTTCACCAGTACTCCCCTGCTACCTTACGTGTTGTAGGTTCTCAAAAGTTTGCGATGAGCTTCTGTAAAGTTATTCTTTGATTTTGTTTAGGTGATTAGAAAGAAACTTGTCCGTAAAACCCTGGACATGATCAAGAAGATTGCTGATGAGAAATACAATGATACTTTTTGGAAAGAATTTGGTACCAACATCAAGCTTGGTGTGATAGAAGACCACTCAAATCGAACACGTCTTGCTAAACTGCTTAGATTCCAGTCTTCTCATCATCCAAGTGACATTACTAGTCTAGACCAGTATGTGGAAAGAATGAAGGAGAAGCAAGACAAAATCTACTTCATGGCTGGGTCCAGCAGAAAAGAGGTGAGGTGAACTTGAACTGGTCCTGGTATGTAGCTGGGGATTTATAGCCAACTCTTGAGGGAAAAAAGAAAAAAAAGGAAAACTTACTTATAATTATAAACTGAAGTAGGTTTGAGGCCTGTCAGTCACTGATAGGAAGAAAGTCATTTATATTCTCTGCACCTCTTAATTCTCCACCTGTAAAATGGGGTTGCTGGTACTACATAAATGTAGCTACTAGGATGAACAAATATACCAAGGCCAGACTTGGAAATTTTTGGTACTTTCTTAATTTTGTAGGCTGAATCTTCTCCATTTGTTGAGCGACTTCTGAAAAAGGGATATGAAGTGATTTATCTCACAGAACCTGTGGACGAATACTGCATTCAGGCTCTTCCTGAGTTCGACGGGAAGAGGTTCCAGAATGTTGCCAAGGAAGGAGTGAAGTTTGATGAGAGTGAGAAAAGTAAGGAGAGTCGTGAAGCAATTGAGAAAGAATTTGAGCCTCTGCTCAATTGGATGAAAGATAAAGCCCTCAAGGACAAGGTATTCTAGAAATTAGAAATTGTGAAAATTCTAGCATCTACATTTAAAAAAATGTGTTATGTCAGCAAATTAAACTTTGCAGCTGGTACTTTTGTAACCATTAAAAGTTGTACAGAACAACATTTAATATTGTAGTTAAATTATTGGGAGGTTGAGCTTAAAATTTATGAGCTACAAAGAATTGAAAGGATAAGTGTTATCCTGTGGGTGGGTATGTTTTTTCCCTTTGTAATTGAAAGTTTTCCATAATTTAATACTGTTTTTGTAATAGCTTAAATTTTTACCGGTTAAACTTAAGTTTTAAATGTTTCTAAAAGTTGATGTTTAAGTATTTATTTATGACTGAAAAATTCAGATTATTAAATGACAGTTTCCTAAAAATCTGAATGAGAGGTACTTTTCTGATCTGCCTCCGTTTATGATCTTAGGCGATGAGCCCTTAAGGAGTTGAAATGCAATTACTTAACGACCTTAACTGTTGATATTTATATATCTCTAACTTTTGGTTTCCTTATCCTAAGATTGAAAAGGCTGTGGTCTCTCAGCGCCTGACAGAGTCCCCGTGTGCTCTCGTGGCCAGCCAGTACGGATGGTCTGGCAACATGGAGAGAATCATGAAAGCCCAAGCGTACCAGACCGGCAAGGACATCTCTACAAAGTAAGCATCCTCAGGGAAGTCCTGCCGAGGCGTTAGCTCTTGTCCAGCCGTCCTTTAGAAGATAATGGCAGCTTCTCTACAAAGAACTGAGGTGTTTTAAGTGTCCACCACTGTCTATTGTATATTAGATAAGTTTACAAAGGGATTAGATTGCTACATTAGATTGCTAAAGAAAAGGTCTTGAAGTTGTGATTTATTTTATAGTATTTTATCTACAGATGGAAATTTTCTTAATCTGTTACACATAATGTCTTTCGGCATTAGATTATATGCTTGGCCTGGTATCTGGACTTTTACATTTTTAGATAATAGTTACAGATGAAGTTAATGACACTTATATTTCTTAAAGGAGTTAAATCCTTTTAATCACCCCTTTCACCCCCAACAAGTATGCTCCACAAAATAAAGGGTAGAGGGTGCACAAGTTAACGAGTATTTGAACTCAAGGGCCAAGTACTGGAGGTACACTGGGTCTTTGGTGCCCTTTATTTTCGAGAACTATGTATTTCAAGTTTTTATTTTAATGTCACAACAATAGCTTTGAAAATGACTTCTTCCTTGCTTTTATTCTCTTCTACCTGGAATATCTTCTTACTAGCTATCTAATCATCATACTTTATTTCCCCAGGCCTAGCTTAAGGATTCTTCTCCTAAGTGTAGTTTCCATTGTCACAATCCCCAAACTCCATTTAAAAATATATCTATAATTCATAATTAACGTGACTCACCAATGTGTAATATTTATAAAATGTGACATTCAGACTAGTCAGGATGACAAATCATAATCCTCTAAGTCCCGCGTGTACGATAGGTTATACCAGGATGTAGGGAGAGGGGCTTCTCCCTGTCCTCGGCATGCAGCTGTAGGAGGGAGAACAGTCACGGGATGGTAGGATGCTAACGACGATGAAGGTATACTCCAAAGGCATTGCAGCTGACTTCAGAGTAAAGAAGCAGTTTTTCTTAGAACCATATAGGTTGAGGCATCGTGGAGAAGGTGTTACTTGAGCAGCACCCAGAGGCTGTTCTGTTCCAGAACTCTGGGGAGACACAGATGCAATTAAGATAGTGAATACATTAAGAGGGGATGAACAGGACATTAAATCAGTTCATCCACTCAGCAAAGGCACTTGGGATTCATTAGTAAATGAGTTCATTATTGTACTGTTTCATCTAACCACACACATTTAAAGCATGATGTAACAATATATAAGCATGTTGATTTTTCAAAAAGTTGTTCTCTGTAATTATGTAACTTAGTAATAGAGTAAGGGAAATGCATGGACCCTAAAATTCGATATGTTTGTTTTTTTACTCTAACAGTTACTATGCCAGCCAGAAGAAAACATTTGAAATTAACCCCAGACACCCACTGATCAGAGACATGCTTCGGCGAGTTAAGGTGAGCAATATCATAGCCATACTCCTTTGTCTTTTAATTTGACTGCTTTGGACCCTTTAATATTAATCAAGTGTGACTTCTTCCATTTCAGGAAGATGAAGATGACAAAACAGTTTCAGATCTTGCTGTGGTTTTGTTTGAAACAGCAACACTGCGGTCAGGATATCTTTTACCAGACACTAAAGCATATGGAGATAGAATAGAAAGAATGCTTCGCCTCAGCTTAAACATTGACCCTGATGCAAAGGTTTGAAGTAATTTATTGAATGTTTGAATCCCCAGTGTCACTCACAATGCTAGAAATTAATGAGAAACTCCCCCTTTTACATCCTTTTTTTGTCTGTCTCCCTTTGTTAGCTTGACTGTTAACTCTAATTAGAGGATTGACTCTACAGTTCTGGATAAACCAGAGTGAGGTTAATTATGATCTTATACATTTAAATGAGCAAAGTGAAAATAGATCCAAGGTGTTCAGTGCATTAATAGGCTCATAAATGTTCCCCTTAGGTGGAAGAAGAACCAGAAGAAGAACCTGAAGAAACAACAGAGGATACTGCAGAAGACACAGAGCAAGACGATGATGAAGAAATGGATGCAGGAACGGATGAGGAAGAACAAGAAACAGCAAAGGTAAAACAAACCAAGAATGGGACTTGCAATTTTAGTTCTTGCAAAGTTAGGACTGTTACAGAAGTCAAGAAATAAATAGTCATCTAATTATCAAATCCAAAAGCTGGAGCAAATCCCTTTTTTCTTTATTTAAAGTTTGTACTTTGATCTTCCCACTTCCCTTTATTCCCTTAGGTTAGCCATCCATTCTTGAGATGTTATTAAGCAGATTGTTCCTTAGCCCACGGTGCTTCTGTGTTCTTTGCCACTTGCTTCTGCCTTAACTATAGTAACATTAGGCTATTTTAAATTTTTGATTGTTTGTGTTCAGGGACTGTTGATCTTATTGTTGGGTTCTAAGTTATTTTGCAGATTAGCTAGGTGAGGTTCTAGCCTACAGCTCAAGTTAATGGATAGGCTGGGTCCATTTCAATTGTTTTTTCCATACATGAACCTTCTGTGAGCTAAGGTTTGTTGTGCTGGTTTTTAATGTCTTCTGATTTTTGTTTTCACAGAAATCTACAGCTGAAAAAGATGAACTGTAAATTACACTGTCACCATTTGGATCCTGTGTGGAGAGGGAATGTGAAATTTAAGTCATTTCTTTTGGGAGAGACTTGTTTTGGATGCTCCCCCCCAGCCCCCTTCTCCCCTGCACTGTAAAATGTTGGGATTTTGGGTCACAGGAAGAAGTGGGTTTTTTAGTTGAATTTTTTTTTAACATTCCTCATGAATGTAAATTTGTACTATTTAACTGACTATTGGTGTAAAATCTTGTCATGTGTATAAAAATAAAAAAGATCCCAAACATTCAGTGTCTTGCCTGTCTTTTCATAATTCATTGATTTTTTTTTCTTCCAGTTTTATTGTGATATAATTGACCTACAGCACTGTATGAGTTTAAGGTGTGCAGCACAATGACTTAATGTACATCAGGAAGTGATCACCACAATAAGTAGTGAACATCTATCATCTCATATAGATACAAAATAAAAGAAAAACATTTTTTAGATCATGTGTCTTGGGTTTTTTTCCTTTCAAAAATAATTCATATTTACTAAAGAAAAGTGGTTTTTTAAAATTATCTTTTAAAAAAAAAAAACTATCTTTAAAAATCACCCATAGAAGACTTACTCTTCCTTACAGAAGAATTCCAAATAATACATGTAGAAGCTCTCCTTTCTAGGAAGTGGAGCTTAATCCTCCTTTTCTTTTTCAATGTGGGCTGGATTTAATGACTGTCTTCTGGAGTATGGAAAGGAGAAAACAGTAACTTTATATAGAGAAACTTGGCAAGTGCTACCTTAATAACCAAGTGATCAAGGTTCATATCACCAGGGATGTCATGTACCCCCCTGATGTGATGAGGAGGGTACCTCACCTCTGGTATTCTTTCCAAAACTTCCTAACCTTAACCTAACCTAGAATATGTGAACAGTACTCTTCAAAATTTTTTAAGGTCAAAACCAAAGAAAGGGTGGGAGGGAGGGACACAAGAGGGAGGAGATATGGGGATATATGTGTATGTATAGCAGATTCACTTTGTTATAAAGCAGAAACTAACACACCATTGTAAAGCAATTATACTCCAATAAAGATGTTAAAAAAACCCCAAAAAACAAATAGTCACAGACTGGAGGAAACTAAGGAGACATGGCAACTAAATGCAATGTAGTAACCTGGGTGAAAGCTGGTGAAATCCAGAGTCTGGGACATAGGTCATTTGTGCCTTAGCTCTGGCATATGTGATGTGTACCATGGTCATGAAAGATAAGGGCATTCATGGAAACAGGCAGTGGGATACAAGTACTGTGCTATCTTGGCAGTTTTCCTGTAAATCTAAATTTATTCCAAAATAAAAAGGCTATCTTTTAAAAATCACCTATAATCCTACCACAAGTATAACTACAGATATTGAGTGAAGATCCTCATCGAGCTGTTTAATTTGTTTTAAAATGTGTTATAGGAGAAACGGTTTCTCTAAATATAGCCATCTGAAATAGTATTTTTTTTAACTGGCTAGGGAGAGAAAATGTCATTCATTTGCATATTCAGAGATAATGGTGTGTGAGAAAATTCTGTGGAACCTAATTTTATGTACAATAAAGTTGTTAAGCACTTCACAATTTTCCTGATAATCTAGGACACTTTCTAGGCTTCTTGTAATTCTAATCATTATATGCTTCCTACCCCTCCCCATCAAGCTCTTTTTTTAGTTTGCAATAATCACTTTGAAATTACTAGATAGCCTACAATCATCTTTTTAAAAATCTGCCCTGCTTCTTTTCCCTTTTAAGAAAATGGGAGCTCAGTCATAGAGAAACAGGCTATCAGTTAAGGTATAGCTTTCTTTCCTGATACAATGTTATATTAGCTATTAGTTGTAGTATTTGTTTCCAATTTTTTGGCCACTATAAATTACTACTTTTAGTGAAGGTTGTTAAGACATAAAAATTAAAGCCATTAGGTCGCATTAAATTTGTGACATCTGAAACTTCTGCTCCTCAGAATCTTCCAATTACAAATTCTAAATTTCCATTGTTTCCATCAGGAAGCATAAAAAGCATCATTCTCCCTGAGGTTTTGGCAGAAACAGGCAGCTATGCAGCTATGCCATATACACCTTGCACTACAACTGTTTAACTGGTCTAAATCATCTGACGGGTTACAACTGAGCTGCCTTGAACTGTTCCCTCACAGCTTTATTAAGGACTAATCTAGTTCTACTTTTAATACTTGGTTTTTGTCACAGATTTGGTTCTCCAGGAAGCACCGAGATGGAGTTCAGTGTGCAGAATATTTACGAAGGAGTGCCCTTGGATGAGCACCTGTGGAAGGAGAGGAAAGGAGACTGAACAGAAGAAGTTGAGCAGCAAGGCAAGTCCAAAACCAGCCTCAGTCAACCGTGCGGGGAAGTGAGCTGAACCGGGGTCCCTCAGAGTCGCCGGCCCCTCTGTGCTGTGCAGCTTTGAGCCCGGTGGTGCTGGCTGAGGCCGTCCCCGCAGGAGCTGGCAAGTGAAGGGAGCTTGCTGACAAGCATTCAGCGCTGGGGTGACAAGCCTTTTCCTGGGAATCTGGAGGCCACATTTCTACACCCAACATAATGTCCATTTTTCACAACGGGGTCAGCTTAAAAAAGGAAAAAATATATATAATATATACCTTGGTTAAAGTTACTTAGAATCAGCACTTACTGAAATGATGGCATTTTTACTTTTGGTACATTTGAATTTTAATAGCTATACAATTAATTTTTCACCTTCATGGAGCCATTGTAGGAGATTTGGGTTCAAATCATGACTCTTTCTTGTTGATTGATACTAAATCAAGTATCCTTCCCTGAAGCCTTTGGGAATTCCAACTACTTGCAGAAGTTAAGCACCTCGACTAGAATGACCGAATTAATATTTAGGAAAACAGTTTTACATCCCTTTAACTAAAAAAAAAAATAGGCTTCTTCCAGTTTGATATAAAGCCCTTGCAATGGCAGCTGTGGCAAGCTTCACCATTTGTAAAGTATACAATTTTTTTTCAAGAAAAATGTATTCAGTTAATGATGCTGTGAAATTTGATACAGAGAAGGGAAGTCTCGTGCACAAGGGCACAGTAAATAAAGTATCAGCAAACAGCAATCAGTCTCAACTAAAAAGTCCATCTTCTGGGGACTTCCCTGGTGGCACAGTGGTTGGGAGTCCACCTGCCAATGCAGGGGACATGGGTTCAATCCCTGGTACAGGAAGATCTCACATGCCGCGGAGCAACTAAGCCTGTGCACCACAACTACTGAGCCCGTGCTCTGGAGCCCGTGAGCCACAACTACTGAAGCCCAAGTGCCTAGAGCCCGTGCTCTGCAACAAAGAGAAGCCACTGCAATGAGAAGCCCGCGCACCGCAATGAAGAGCAGCCCCCACTCACCGCAACTAGAGAAAGCCCGCGTGCAGCAAAGAAGACCCAACGCAGCCATAAATGAATAGATAAATAAATGAATGAATGAGTAAATAAATTTATTTAAAAAAAAAAAAAAAAAAGCCCATCTTCTACCTCAGAATCCCGGCCCTTGTTTTCCTAGGGTAGGGTACTGCTCATCTGTCACTGACAGAATTGAAGATTCTCTTTGTGCTGGGAACATATGATAAAGTACCAAATGACACAGAGCGGAAAAGAAAAATCTGGTATATGAGTCTGGAAATAAACCATTTCATTTAGTTGCTTTATACTGTTAAACTAAAAGGGCATTGACATGGAGAGAAACAAAAGCATTTTGTTTGCACTTAGGAGTTTAAGATTTCAACATTGACCCCAAAGATCTCTATCATGTAGCAATCTGGTAACTGGCTAAGAATAAGCTTAGACATTGTCATTAGAAATTCAGAATTTTTAAAAACTTCTTTTGGAAAAATAGTCCTGAACACAGAGCTGACTGCTCTATAAATTACTTTCGAACTGCTTTCATAGACTCAGAAAAGGGCTAACACGTTGGTATTAGTTTCCCAGGGCTGCCATAACAAAGAAACACTAAGTGGATAGCTTAAAACAACAGAAATTTATTCTCTCACAGTTCTAGGGGCCAAAAGTCTGAAATCCAGGTGTCAGCAGAGCCATGCTCACAGACTCTGGCTAGAATCCTGCCCTGTCTCTTCCTAGCTTCTGGTGGTGTCCCCTGGCTTGTGGCTGCATCACTCCAATCTTTGCCTGTGTTATCACCTGGCATTCTCCCTGTGTGTCTGTCTTTACATGGCGTTTTCCTCTTCTTATAAAAAGACACCATTCACATTGGATTAGGGTCCACCCTAATGACCTCATCTTTACTTCATTACAATTGCAAAGACCCTATTTCCAAATACACACTCACAGGTACTGGGAGTTAGGACTTCAACATCTTTTGGGGGGGTACAATTCAACCTATAACAATACTCATTTATGTTTATCAGTTATTTTAGTATTTTATAAGAGAAATTAAATGCCAAGTGGTTTCTCAAATTTGGGGGTAGAGAACTTGTGACCGTCCAAGTCACAATTGTTTATAATTTTGTTATGTATACAACTCTAAAAGAATTTCAAACTTTAAATATTTAAATAAAGTACAAAGAGTACTTTCCAATATTTAGAGAAATATTAACTTCTCACCCTAAGCATTCATGGTCAATGTCACTTTTATTATAGTTAATTTATAATTCCCATTTGCCGTTATAGTCAAGCTAATTCAGAGAAATAAACCAGAATTATAAGGGTAGGAGACACTGCAAATATGTTCTCTCACATGATATTTAAGACTAGGTATCTATCAAACCACATTAGAGGAGCTGATGATATAAGCTTTGGCAGTTTTCAAGAAACACTAGTCAAACCATAACTAAATCTCAATGCATCAGTTAACACCTGCTGAGCACTTCCTCTTGCAGTTAGCATTGTATTAGTGCTTAAACACAAGTAGTTTGACTCAGTAAATTCTAAAAATACATATTTAATTCTCATAATATTATTCACAGAGTTCTTGGCAGAGATGAATTTTGAGGTTCATGTTGTCTCTCCTTCAGTCCCAAAAGCTCTGTTTTGAGTTCTCCAGGCTTTGGTGGAATTTCAGGTATTGTCTATAAAAAACAAAAATAAAAACAAACAAAATATATAGATACCAATGCTTTCTAAGACTGTAATTAAATGTAACCTGAAAAACATCAAAGAAAGTAAAAAGTAAAAAAGAACAAAAAGCCCCCAGCTACTCAATGATAAATCTTTATTATGAGAACCTGCAGTTGATCTATGTCACTTTCTAGCCCTCTATTTACATGACTCTATCATCTGGGCTACGTCTTAAGTACTAAAGGACTCACAGAGGGAAAGTTTGCATCAGTTATCGATTGACAGATCACAAATTTGAACAAGGCTTTCCACACTGGGAAATTCATTCCTGCACTACTTACTGACCTCTCTACCATGTGCCTGGCACAGAAAACAGATATTAGGAATTAATTCATTTATTCAAAAACAGTAAGTGCCCATTATGCACAAAGCATAAAGCAGTAGATAAAAAAATACAAAACTGCCTTCAAGAAAGGTGATTTTGGGGACTTCCCTGCTGGTCCAGTGGTTAAGACTCCACGCTCCCAATGTAGGGGGCCCGGGTTCGACCCCTGGTCAGGGAACTGGCTCCCGCATGCCACAACTAAGCGTTCACATGCCGCAACTGATCCCGCGTGCCACAACTAAGACCCAGCACAGCCAAATAAATAAATAAAGTTTTTTTTTTAAAAAAAAGGTGATTTTGCTTTATTTAACTTGTAACAGCTTTAGTGAGATATAATTCACACACCATACTATTCACCTATTTAAATATTCAATGGTTGGGCTTCCCTGGTGGCGCAGTGGTTGAGAATCTGCCTGCCAATGCAGGGGACACGGGTTCGAGCCCTGGTCTGGGAAGATCCCACATGCCGCGGAGCAACTAGGCCCGTGAGCCACAATTACTGAGCCTGCGCGTCTGGAGCCTGTGCTCCGCAACAAGAGAGGCCGCGATAGTGAGAGGCCCGCGCACCGCGATGAAGAGTGGCCCCCGCTTGCCGCAACTAGAGAAAGCCCTCGCACAGAAATGAAGACCCAACACAGCCATAAATAAATAAAAATAAATAAAATTTAAAATAAATAAATAAATAAATATTCAATGGCTTTTGGTATATTCACAAAGTTGCACATCCGTCGCTATAATAAATTTTAGAACATTTTCATCACCCCAAAATGCAACCCAAACCTATTAGCAGTGGCTCCCATTTCCACACACCACCACCACCACCAGCAAGCCACTGCCCCATCTCTACAGACTTGCCTCTTCTGGACATTTCATATAAGTGGTATCAGACAACATGTGGTCTTTTGTGACTAGTTTCTTTCACTTAGCATGTTTCCAAGGTTCATCGGTGTTGTCACATATATCAATACTTCATGCCCTTTTAGGAGCAAATAATATTCCACTACAAGGATATACTGGGGAATTCCCTGGAGGTCCAGGGGTTAAGACTCCACACTTACACTGCAGGGGGCACGGGTTTGAGCCCTGGTCAGGGAACTAAGATCCCGCATGCCATGCGGTGAGGCCAAAAAATAAAAAAACATAAAAATAAAAGGATATAAATACCATCGATTTATCCACTCACCAGCTGATGGATATGTATTTGGATTGTTTCCACTTTTTGGCTAAAATGACAATTCAACTTTGATTTAAAGAAAGGTAGCACTTCTTACTTACATCCAATTTTTAAGAGTAAAGTGATTTTGGCATCAAAAGTTAGCAATGTCAGCAGAGGTTCTAAATAGCAGTTTGTGTGTGTATGGGTGTGTCTGGAGACAACCAAAAATGAATGCTGTAAAATGAGTCCAGAGATTGTGTCTTTTGACCTGCTATGCCTCCAACAGTAAACAGATTATAAATTAAGAAAAACAGAACAAGTACAAGTAATGCAAGAGTAAAAGGAAATGCAAAAGGGAAGCTCGAGCAGAAAGCACTCTATTCCAGGACGGAGCATCCGCCCTGAGTCTTTGCCTCCTCTTCTATTTTGATGAGACGAGCTGGGCTGGACGACGAGGAAAAGGTGCCCTTAAAGCTCCTCCCTTAAGACAGCACTGAGCACAAGCCCTAGGCAGCCCTTCCGGTCTCCTCTGCTCTAGAATCCACCCAGACCTCTAGCTGCAGAGACTGAAAGACTCCTGCAAAGGCTGGTGGTAGTTACAATAGTGACTGTAATTGCTGGAACAATACCAACAGACATAGGTAAAGAACATAAATTCCTTAAATGTTAGTAAAGCCAAAAGCCTCCTACACACAGCCAGCCCTGACCTACAAGTCCCTACAGAGGTGCCCCACTGCCAATGTCACCACCCAATCAGGATGAGGTGGCCTGAGACACTTCAGTATGCCCCTTCTAGAGATTCTGGTTTCACGCTGCCACATCCCAAGGTCCAGGTAGCTGCTGGTAACAACCCTTGCACATTCTGGCTTATGATATGGGTGAACGAAAGGGCAAATTTCCCAGGGTCAAATCACAGGCATTCCTCCCTTTGTAAAGCCTGTCTGATGTCTACTCCTGCACAAGCTAGAGACCAAACTGCATTTCTGTGGAAGGTTCTAACCCCTTTCTGTCCCCACTAAGTATCCTTGATGCCTCCGCAGAATTCAAGAGAAGCAGTCTAAAGTGGTAAGAAAGAGCTACTGCAGCACTGTTTGTACAAAAACTAGATACCAGCTAAACGTAAATAGGGAATTGAGTAAATAATATACAGAATATCTATAGTATGAAATACTATTCAGTGGCCAGAAAGAAAAAAGGCTATAAGCAAATCTATTCATACAGACATTAACCAAAACAAGCAAGCCGCAGAGAAACGTGTATATGAATTTCTATTTACATGGGGAAAAACACCCCATACACTCTATGTATGTGTGTGTATGTGTGTGTGTGTGTATTCAACAACAGTAAAAAGTCTGGAAGGATATACCAACCAACAAATGGTAGTTACCTTGGGGAGCAGATTGGATAAAGGGGGTTATCAGCGGGGGGATTTTCACTTTTTACCCTACATGCTTGAATTCAATTGGAAAACTCCAAGGGTGTTGTATTATTTCATTAACAGGTTCAAAAAAGAGAAACACTGAACAGAAAGCTTGGGCTTCAAATCGTCATTAAGCTATGCGACTTCGGGAAATCACCTTCACTCTGCTGAACCTCAGTTTCCTCTTCCGAAAACCAGAATAAACACCTCCAAAACTGTAGTGCTAATTCACTGAAATTAGAAACGAACGAACAGTTGGTTCTGTGTTACCTGTCCAGAGTCCAGGCAGAAACGACTGCTCCCTGCGCTGTGCTCCAAACACTCTACTCACGCCCACAGCATAACACGGAGCACACTCTTGGAATTATTTGCACTGTACTTCCTTGCCTCCACCTCCCCAAGACCATAACTCCTCAAAAGTACCTGTAATTCTCAGCTGTACTTCCGGGAATGCTTATTAAAATTAATTAAAATTCCTCCCTCCTTTGAATGCCTATATTCACGCCTTCCTCATTCAACAAATATTAAGCATCTACTATCAATACATTCTACGGCCTTTTCTAGGTGACTGAGATACAAGAGCGACCCAGACAGGCACAGTCCCTTCCTGGAGATTACATTCTAGTGGAGGAAACAAAGAACAAGTAAAAAGACAAAGGAATAAAATAATTGCAAACCGTGACAAGTGCTCTATCAGAAACGAAGGACTGAGACAGAATGGCAGAGGAGGAATCCTTTGGGGGCTGTACAAAGAACCCTCATTGCTAGAGGAGATATTTGAGCACAGACTTGAAGTTTTCAAGAAGTAAACCAAGCCAATATCTGGGAGAAAAGCATTCCAAGAAGAGAAGCAGCATGACCTTGAGGTTGGGACAGGCTTGACGAGTTTGAGAAACAGCAAGGAAGTCGGTGTGGCTGCAACAGAGGGAACAAAGAAGAAACAGTAGAAGATAAGGCCAGTGGCAGAAAGGTGCCAGACCGTGTAAAACTTCAAGACTGTGTAGGAGCAGGCCATGTATTGCTCTAACAGCAATGAGATGCCACCACAAGGTTTTAGGGCCCGGGCAGACGTGCTCCTAATTTCAAGATCACTTTTGCTGCTGTGAAAATGAAGTGGTCCAGGAGCGAGGCGCGGGGACCCTCCTGCACTCACCAGGTCCGGCCGGTAGTACCGGTGCACCACCTCCGCGCCGGCGCACATGGCCAGGAGGCTGGCGGCGAACATTTTCAGGTAGGACGTCCAGGACACGCCCGCGGGCATGGTCGGCAGGCTTAAGGGGGAGGGAAAGCGGGCGATGTTAGAACGTTCCCAGGTCCTCACTAAGCCGTGGGGGTAAACGAGGCCCACTGCAGCGCAGGGACGGAGTCAGAACCCTTGGGTCCTCAACCATGAAACGAGGGCGCCGAGCGCACGAACGCCCCCTGGAGGCGGAAGACCAGACGGCCGCGGGTTCTTAGTTGGGGGGCCGGGCCTTTGGAGTTCAAAGGCAGCTCTGGCGGAGCGAGCGGCAGGTCTCACCCGAAGGTTTCCCGCGGGGCTCAGCAAACCCTGGGAGAAGAGGCACTACAGACCGCACTGCCCAGCCTAGGGGTGCGCCCCGAGGGAGACTGTACCTTGAGCTGCACTGGCACTCGGAAGCGGATCAGGGGACGGTGAAAGGGCGCTCCGGAGACGGAGCGGGCGGCCGCGGATCGGACCGAAAGTGCAGGGGATGAGGGCCGCGCCGGACCGGAAAGCCGTTTCACTGCCGGCGTGGGCACGTGACCCGGACGGAAGTGGGGCTTTCGGCCAGAGCAAGTGTCTTGTCTTTTTCTTCTTTTTAAACCAATACCTTTCCCGGCCCCAGGCTTTCGGCGCCCTCATCATTCTCTCTATAGTTGAATTTTCCTGGCAGATGTCGAGTCTTGACGTCGTCTCTGGCTGGATTCTTGAATCATTTGTGCTTTCGCACCCACAAAGGAGGTTGCTCACGTTTACCACCTTTTAGGAGCAGGTGGAGATTCGCACACTGAGCCACGTGTGCTTAGGTGAGGTCACTCTATAGTGAGTGAAGTTAAAAGCATTCTCTGTAGTTGTGCCCTGCACGTCCTTTGATACCTGAAACAGAGCCACTCCCAGACAGCTATGACCTTGTGTTATGGTGCCACTGGAAAATGGAAGAATGAAATCGACATTATTTAATCCATGCGTTTTTAAGGTTGTGCTTTGCAGACAAAGACAAATTTATGGTTACCAAAGGGGAAAGGGGCGGGAGGGAGGGATAAATTGGGAGTTTGGGATTAAAAGATACACCCTACTATATAAAAAATAAACAACAAGGACCTATTGTATAGCACAGGGAACTATATTCAATATCTTGTAATAACCTATAATGGAAAAGATTCTAAAAAAGAATATATTCTTATATATATTTATATGTATGTATATATCTGAATCACTTTGCTGTACACCTGAAACTAACACAACATTGTAAATCAACTATACTTCAACTTAAAAAAAAAGATTGTGCTTTGATTATGGATTACTTTTTGTTAAGCAAAAGGTTAATGCAAGACAAATTCTGAAAAATCAATCTTGTGTACATAACATGTATCATGATACATTCACATTTTTAAAACCACTTTATGGCAGTATGTTTGACGTTCAGTAAACTGCACGTATTTAAAGCATACAATTGGATGAGGTTTGACATATCTGTACACCTGTGAAACCATTACTACAATCAAGATTATGAAAACATCCACCACCTCTAGAAGTTTCTTTGCTCCTCTTTCTAATTTCTCCCACACAGCCTCATTTCCTAGGCAACCTGATCTTGTTTTCTGTCACTATAGGTTAGTTTGCATTTCCAGAATGTTAAAGAAATGGACTCATACAGTATGTACTATTTTTGGTCTGGCTTATTTCATGCAGCACAATTATTTTGAGATTCATCCACATTGTTGCATGTATCAGTAGTTCACTCCTTTCTATTGCTGAGTATAGTTATACCACAACTGGCTTATCCATTCGCCTTTGGTTGACATTTTGGTTGTTTCCAGTTTTGGGCTAATACGAATAAAACTGCTATGAACAGTGAAGAGTGCCAGAAAGACGTGTATACAGGTCTATGAATATATGCTTCCATTTCTATTGGGTACATTCCTAGGAGTAGAATGGCTGCAGCTATGGTAGGTATATATCTAACTTTTAAAGAAATTGCCAAACTGTTTTCCAAAGTACTTGTACAATTGTAGGTTCCCACCAACAGTATATGGGACTTCTAGTTTCTCCACATCCTCTCCAACACTTTGATCAGTCTTTTTAATTTTACAATTCTAATACGTGGGTAATGGTATCTCATGAATAATCATGTTGAGAATCATGTGCTTATATTTTCTTTGAGGGAAGTATCAGTTCAAGCCCTCTGCACATTTTTTAATTGGATTTTTTTTTTATTATGAGTTTTGAATCTTCTTTATATATTACGGATACAAGTCCATTATCAGATAGATTTGATCTACAAATATTTTCTCCCAGTCTCTACCTTGTCTTTTCGTTTTCTTAATCTTTTGAAGAGCAGAAGTTTTTAATTTTTATGAAGTCCCATTTTCATTTTTCTCTTTAATGGGTCATGCTTAGGTGTTATATCTAAGAAATCTAACCCAGGGTCACAGATTTTCTCTTGTATTTTCTCCCAGAAGTTTTAGAGATTTAGGTTTTACAGTGAAGTCTGTGATCCATTTTTTTAATTAATTTTTATTGTAGTATAGTTACTTTAAAATGTTGTGTTAGTTTCTGGTGTACAGCAAAGTGAGTCAGCTAGATGTATACATATATCCCCTCTTATTTGGATTTCCGTCACATTTAGGTCACTACAGAGCACTGAGTAGAGTTCCCTGTGCTATACAGCAGGTTCTCATTAGTTATCTGTTTTATACATAGTAGTGTATATATGTCAATCCCAGTCTCCCAATTCATCCCAGACCCTCTTCCTCCCCTGGTATCCATACGTCCATTCTCTACATCTGTATTTCTATTTCTGCTTTGCAAATAAGTTCATCTGTATAATTTTCTACATTCCACATATAAGTGATGTTATACAATACAATATTTGTTTTTCTCTTGCTGCCTGACTTCACTCTGTATGACAGTCTCTAGGTCCATCCATGTCTCTGCAAATTGCACAGTTTCATTCCTTTTTATGGCTGGGTAATATTCCATTGTATATATGTACCACATTTTCTTTACCCATTCTTCTGTTGATGGACATTTAGGTTACTTCCGTGTCCTGGTGATTGTAAATAGTGATGCAATGAAAACTGGAGTGCATGTATGTATTTTTTTTTTGAATTTTTGAATTTTATTTTTTTATACAGCAGGTTCTTATTAGTCATGAATTTTATACACATCAGTGTATACATGTTAAACCCAACCGCCCAATTCATCACAACACCATCCCCACCTCCCCGCCACTTTCCCCCTGTGGTGTCCATATGTTTGTCCTCTACATCTGTGTCTCAATTTCTGCCCTGCAAACCGGTTCATCTGTAACATTTTTCTAGGTTCCACATATATGCTTTAATATATGATATTTGTTTTTCTCTTTCTAACTTACTTCACTCTGTATGACAGTCTCTAGATCCATCCATGTCTCGACAAATGACCCAATTTCGTTCCTTTTTATGGCTGAGTAATATTCCATTGTATATATGTACCACCTCTTCTTTATCCATTCATCTGTCGATGGGCATTTAGGTTGCTTCCATGACCTGGCTGTTATAAATAGTGCTGCAATGAACACTGGGGTGCCTGTGTCTTTTTGAATTATGGTTTTCTCTGGGTATATGCCCAGTAGTGGGATTGCTGGATCATATGGTAATTCTATTTTTAGTTTTTTAAGGAACCTCCATACTGTTCTCCATAGTGGCTGTATCAACTTACATTCCCACCAACAGTGCAAGAGGGTTCCCTTTTCTCCACACCCTCTCCAGCATTTGTTGTTTGTACATTTTCTGATGATGCCCATTCTTACTGGTGTGAGGTGATACCTCACTGTAGTTTTGATTTGCATTTCTCTAATAATTAGTGATGTTGAGCAGCTTTTTGTGTGCTTCTTGGCCATTTGTACGTCTTCTTTGGAGAAATGTCTATTTAGGTCTTCTGCCCATTTTTGGATTGGGTTGTTTGTTTTTTTAATATTGAGCTGCATGAGCTGTTTATATATTTTGGAGATTAATCATTTGTCCGTTGATTCTTTTGCAAATATTTTTTCCCACTCTGAGGGTTGTCTTTTCGTCTTGTTTGTAGTTTTCTTTGCTTTGCAAAAGCTTTAAAGTTTCATTAGGTCCCATTTGTTTATTTTTGTTTGTATTTCCATTACTCTAGGAGGTGGACCAAAAAAGATCTTGCTGTGATTTATGTCACAGAGTGTTCTTCCTATGTTTTCCTCTAAGAGTTTTATAGTGTCCAGTCTTATATTTAGGTCTCTAATCCATTTTGAGTTTATTTTTGTGTATGGTGTTAGGGAGTGTTCTAATTTCATTCTTTTACATGTAGCTGTCCAGTTTTCCAAGCACCACTTATTGAAGATACTGTCTTTTCTCCATTGTATATCCTTGCCTCCTTTGCCATAGATTAGTTGACCATAGGTGCATGGGTTTATCTCTGGGCTTTCTATCCTGTTCCATTGATCTATGTTTCTGTTTTTGAGCCAGTACCATATTGTCTTGATTACTGTAGTTTTATAGTATAGTCTGAAGTCAGGGAGTCTGACTCCTCCAGCTCCGTTTTTTTCCCTCAAGACTGCTTTGGCTATTCGGGGTCTTTTGTGTCTCCATACAAATTTTAAGATTTTTTGTTCTAGTTCTGTAAAAAATGCTATTGGTAATTTCATAGGGATTGCATTGAATCTGTAGATTGCTTTGGGTACTATAGTCATTTTCACAATATTGATTCCTCCAATCCAAGAACATGGTATATCTCTCCATCTGTTGGTATCATCTTTAATTTGTTTCATCAGTGTCTTATAGTTTTCTGCATACAGGTCTTTTGTCTCCCTCGGTAGGTTTACTCCTAGGTATTTTATTCTTTTTGTTGAGTGGTAAATGGGAGTGTTTCCTTAATTTCTCTTTCAGATTTTTCATCATTAGTGTATAGGAATGCAAGAGATTCCTGTGCATTAATTTTGTATCCTGCAACTTTACCAAATTCATTGATTAGCTCTAGTAGTTTTGTGGTGGCATCTTTAGGATTCTCTATGTATAGTATCATGTCATCTGCAAACAGTGACAGTTTTACTTCTTTTCCAATTTGTATTCCTTTTATTTCTTTTTTTCTCTGATTGCCGTGGCTAGGACTTCCAAAACTATGTTGAATAATAGTGGCAAGAGTGCACAACCTTCTCTTGTTCCTGATCTTAAAGGAAATGCTTTCAGTTTTTCACCATTGAGAATGATGTTTGCTGTGGGTTGGTTGTATATGGCCTTTATTAGGTTGAGGTAGGTTCCCTCTATGCCCACTTTCTGGAGAGTTTTTATCATAAATGGGTGTTGAATTTTGTCAAAAGCTTTTTCTGCATCTATTGAGATGAGCATATAGTTTTTATTCTTCAATTTGTTAATATGGTATATCACATTGATTGATTTGTGTATATTGAAGAATCCTTGCATCCCTGGGATAAATCCCACTTGATCATGGTGTATGATCCTTTTAATGTGTTGTTCGATTCTGTTTGCTAGTATTTTGTTGAGGATTTTTGCATCTATATTCATCAGTGGTATTGGTCTGTAATTTTCTTTTTTTGTAGTATCTTTGTCTGGTTTTGGTATCAGGGTGATAGTGGCCTCATAGAATGCGTTTGGGAGTGTTCCTTCGTCTGCAATTTTTTGGAGGAGTTTGAGAAGGATTGGTGTTAGCTCTTCTCTAAATGTTTGATAGAATTCACCTGTGAAGCCATCTGGTCCTGGACTTTTGTTTGTTGGGAGATTTTTAATCACAGTTTCAATTTCATTACTTGAGATTGGTCTGTTCATATTTTCTATTTCTTCCTGGTTCAGTCTTGGAAGGTTATACCTTTCTAAGAATTTGTCCATTTCTTCCAGGTTGTCCATTTTATTGGGATAGAGTTGCTTGTAGTAGTCTCTTAGGATGCTTTGTATTTCTGTGGTGTCTGTTGTAACTTCTCCTTTTTCATTTCTAATTTTATTGATTTGAGTCCTCTCCCTCTTTTTCTTGATGAGTCTGGCTAATGGTTTATCAATTTTGTTTATCTTCTCAAAGAACCAGCTTTTAGTTGTATTGATCTTTGCTATTGTTTTCTTTGTTTCTATTTCATTTATTTCTGCTCTGATCTTTATGATTTCTTTCCTTCTGCTAACTTTGGGTTTTGTTTGTTCTTCTTCTCTAGTTCCTTTAGGTGTAAGGTTAGATTGTTTATTTGAGATTTTTCTTCTTTCTTGAGGTAGGCTTATATAGCTATAAACTTCCCTCTTACAACTGCTTTTGCTGCATCCCATAGCTTTTGGATCGTCGTGTTTTCATTGTCATTTGTCTCTAGGTATTTTTTGATTTCCTCTTTGATTTCTTCAGTGATCTCTTGGTTATTTAGTAACGTAGTGTTTAGCCTCCATGTGTTTGTGTTTTTTACGTTTTTTTCCCTGTAATTCATTTCTAATCTCATAGTATTGTGGTCAGAAAAGATGCTTGATATGATTTCAATTTTCTTAAATTTACTGAGGCTTGATTTGTGACCCAAGATGTGATCTATCCTGAAGAATGTTCCGTGCGCACTTGAGAAGAAAGTGTAATCTGCTGTTTTGGGATGGAATGTCCTATAAATATCAATTAAATCTATCTGGTCTATTGTGTCATTTAAAGCTTGTGTTTCCTTATTTATTTTCATTTTGGATGATCTGTCCATTGGTGTAAGTGAGGTGTTAAAAGTCCCTCACTATTATTACGTTACTGTCGATTTCCTCTTTTATAGCTGTTAGCAGTTGCCTTATGTATTGGGGTGCTCCTATGTTGGGTGCATATATATTTATAATTATTATCTCTTCTTCTTGGATGGATCCCTTGATCATTACGTAGTGTCCTTCCTTGTCTCTTGTAACATTCTTTATTTTAAAGTCTATTTTATCTGATATGAGTATTGCTACTCCAGCTTTCTTTTGATTGCCATTTGCATGGAATATCTTTTTCCATCCCCTCACTGTCAGTCTGTATGTGTCCCTAGGTCTGAAGTGGGTTTCTTGTAGACAGCATATATATGGGTCTTGTTTTTGTATCCATTCAGCAAGCCTGAGCTTGGAGCATTTAATACATGCACGTTTCAGGTAATTATCGGTATGTATGTTCCTATGACCATTTTCTTAATTGTTTTGGGTTTGTTTTTGTAGGTCCTTTTCTTCTCTTGTGTTTCCCACTTAGAGAAGTTCCTTTAGCATTTGTTGTAGAGCTGGTTTGGTGGTGCTGAATTCTCTTAGCTTTTGCTTGTCTGTAAAGCTTTTGATTTTTCCATCAAATCTGAATGAGATCCTTGCTGGGTAGAATAATCTTGGTTGTAGGTTCTTCCCTTTCATCACTTTAAGTATATCATGCCACTCCCTTCTGGCTTGTAGAGTTTCTGCTGAGAAATCAGCTGTTAACCTTATGGGAGTTCCCTTGTATGTTATTTGTCATTTTTCCCTTGCTTCTTTCAATAATTTTTCTTTGTGTTTAATTTTTGCCAGTTTGATTACTATGTGTCTTGGCATGTTTCTCCTTGGCTTTATCCTGTATGGGACTCTCTGCGCTTCCCGGAGTTGGGTGGCTATTTCCTTTCCCATGTTAGGGAAGTTTTTGACTATACTCTCTTCAAATATTTTCTCTGGTCCTTTCTCTCTCTCTTCTCCTTCTGGGACCCCTATAATGCGAATGTTGTTGCGTTGAACGTTGTCCCAGAGGTCTCTTATGCTGTCTTCATTTCTTTTCATTATTTTTTCTTTATTCTGTTCCACAGCAGTGAATTCCACCATTCTATCTTCCAGGTCACTTATCCGTTCTTCTGCCTCAGTTATTCTGCTATTGATTCCTTCTAGTGTAGTTTTCATTTCAGTTTTTGTATTGTTCATCTCTGTTTGTTTGTTCTTTAATTCTTCTAGGTCTTTGTTAATCATTTCTTGCATCTTCTCGATCTGTGCCTCCATTCTTTTTCCGAGGTCCTGGATCATCCTCACTATCATTATTCTGAATTCTTTTTCTGGAAGGTTGCCTATCTCCACTTCATTTAGTTGTTTTTCTGGGGTTTTATCTTGTTCCTTCATGGGGTACATAGCCCTCTGCCTTTTCATCTTGTCTATCTTTCTGTGAATGTGGTTTTTGTTCCACAGGCTGCAGGATTGTAGTTATTCTTGCTTCTGCTGTCTGCCCTCTGGTGGATGAGGCTATCTAAGAGGCTTATGCAAGTTTCCTGATGGGAGGGACTGGTGGTGGGTAGAGCTGGCTGTTGCTCTGGTGGGAGGAGCTCAGTAAAACTTTAATCCACTTGACTGCTGATGGGTGTGTCTGGGTTCCCTCCCTGTTGGTTGTTTGACCTGAGCCGACCCAACACTGGAGCCTACCTGGGCTCTTTGGTTGGGCTAATGGCGGACTCTGGGAGGGCTCACGCCAAGGAGTACTTCCCAGAACTTCTGCTGCCAGTGTCCTTGTCCCCACGGTGAGCCACAGCCAGCCCCTGCCTCTGCAGGAGACCCTCCAACAGCAGCAAGTAGGTCTGGTTCAGTCTCCCCCGGGGTCACTGCTCCTTCCCCTGGGTCCCGATGCACATACTACTTTGTGTGTGCCCTCCAAGAGTTGAGTCTCTGTTTCCCCCAGTTCTGTCGAAGTCCTGCAATCAAATCCCAGTAGGCTTCAAAGTCTGATTCTCTAGGAATTCCTCCTCCCGTTGCCGGACCCCCAGGTTGGGAAGCCTGACATGGGGGTCAGAATCTTCACTCCAGTGGGTGGACTTCTGTGGTATAAGTGTTCTTCAGTCTGTGCGTCACCCACCCAGCAGTTATGGGATTTGATTTTACTGTGATTGTGCCCCTCCTACCATCTCATTGTGGCTTCTCCTTTGTCTTTGGATGTGGGGTATCATTTTGGTGAGTTCTAGTGTCTTCCTGTCGATGATTGTCCAGCAGCTAGTTGTCATTCTGGTGTTCTCACAAGAGGGAGTGAGAGCACGTCCTTCTACTCTGCCATCTTAGTTCCAGTCTGGAGTGCACGTATATTTTTGAATTATGGTTTTCTCCAGGTAAGTCTGTGATCCATTTTGAGCTAAACTTTTTGTATGGTGTGAGGTGTGCACCCCAGTCTTGTTTTGTTTGCATATGCCTATCCAATTATTCTAGCACCATTAGTTGAAAAGACTGTGCTTTCTCCACTGAAAGCATACCTTTGTGGAAAATCTGCTGACCAGTTGTCTATGTATGTATGTTTCTATTTCTGGACTCTATTATTTTCCTTTGATATATTGTTGTCTATCATGATACCACACTGTCTTGATTACTGTAGAGTTATATTAAAAATCAGTTAGAGTTAGTCCTCCTTTTTGTTCTTTGTTCTTTCTTTCTCTTTTTTTTTTGTTATATTCACTAGTTTGTTTTATTTTTTTAGATTCCACATATAAGTGATATCATACTGTTCTTTCTTTTTAAAGAGTTGTTTTGTCTATTCTAGATCTTTGCATTTCCATATGACTTTTAGAATCGTCTTGTCAATTCCTACAAAAAAGCCTACTAGGATTTTGATTGCCATAATATTCAATCTGTGATCATCTTGACAATATTTGGTCCTCTGACCTATGAACACAATGTATCTCTCCACTTACTTAGGTCTTACTTAATTTCTCTCAGCAGTATTTTTGTAATTTTCAGGAAACATCCTTTATCAGATTTATCCCTAAGTATTTCGTATTTTTTGATGCTATTGTAAATGGTGTTTTTTCTGATGGCTTGTTGATAATATATAGAATACAGTTGATTGTCCTATATTGATCTTTTCTCCTGCAACTTCGTTAAACTCACTTATTCTAGTACCTTTTTTGTAGGTTTCATAGGCTTCTTTACATTAAACCATAAAATGAACTCTTAATAAATACAGTAAGTTTTTAATAGATGTCATTTATCAAGTTGAGGAAGTTCCCTTCTGATCTAGCTTGCTTAAAGTTTTTTTTTTTTTTTTATCAGAAATGGATGTTGAATTTTGTCAAATCCTTATCTATATCTATTAAGGTGGTCATAAAGGCTTTTGAAAAATTTGTTAATGTGATAAATTATATAGAATATTTTTTTTCAAACATTAAGTCAACCTTATATTAGAGTCGCTCCTCCATATCCGTGGGTTCCACAAGCAGGAATTCAACCAACCTCTGATTGAAAATATTAACAAAATCCAGAGAGTTCCAGAAAGCAAAACTTGAATTTGCTGCACTCTGGCAGCTATTTATATAGTATTTACATTGTATTTACAACTATTTACATAGCATTTACATTATATTTGGTAATTTTAAGTAATCTAGAGATGATTTAAAGTATATAGGAGAATGTACATAGGTTATATGCAAATACTATGACATTTTATATAAGGGACTTGAGCACCCATGGATTTTTGGTACCCACGGGGGGTCCTGGAACCAATTATCCGTGGATACCAAGGGATGACTGTACTTGGATAAATTCCACTTAGTTGTGATGTATTATCCTTGTTGTATATTGTTGGATTTGATTTGCTAAATTTTGTTCAGAACTTTTGCATCTATGTTCATGATAGATATTGGTTTGTAGTCTCTTTTCCTGTGGCATCTTTGTCCACTTTTGGTGACAGGGTAATGTTGGTCTCATGAAATAAGTTAGAAAATATTCCCTCCTTTTCAAATTCTGGAAGAGTTTGGCAGAATTGGTATTATTTCTTCCTTAAGTGTCTGCTGGGTGGGGGCTTCCCTGGTGGCGCAGTGGTTGAGAATCTGCCTGCCAATGCAGGGGACATGGGTTCGAGCCCTGGTCTGGGAAGATCCCACATGCCGCTGGAGCAACTGGGCCCGTGAGCCACAACTACTGAGCCTGCACGTCTGGAGCCTGTGCTCCACAACAAGAGAGGCCGTGATAGTGAGAGGCCCACGCACCATGATGAAGAGTGGCCCCTGCTTGCCACAACTAGAGAAAGCCCTCGCACAGAAACAAAGACCCAACACAGCCAAAAACAAATAAATAAATTAATTAATTAAAAAAAAAAATGTCTGCTGGAATTCACCAGTTAAACAATTTGGGCCTGTAGTTTTCTTTGTGGGAAGGTTTTTAACTACAAATTCAATTTCTTTAATAGATATGGGGCTGTTCAGGTTATCTATTTATCCTGACTGGTCTTCAGTAGTTTGTGTCTTTAAGGAATTTGTGCATTTCATCAAAGTTGCTGAATTTATAGAAATAGAGTTGTTCAACATAGTCCCTTATTGTTTCTTAATACACGTAGAATGTATAGTTATGTCACTTATTTCATTATTACATTGTTAATTTGTGTCTTCTCTCCTTTTTTATCCTGTTAAATCTGGCTAGCAGTTTATCAGTTTTATTGATCTTCTCAAAGTACAACTTTTGGTGTCATTGATTCTATTGTTTTTCTATTCTCGATTTTGCTGATTTTATACTCTCTATTTTTTCTTTTGTTTACTTTTTTTTAAAGATTTACATATTATTTATTTATTTATTTTAGTATTTATTTTTTTGGCTGCATCGGGTCTTAGTTGCGGCACGTGGGATCTGTGTTGAGGTATGAAGGATCTTTCATTGTGGCGCGCGGGCTTCTCTCTAGTCGTGGCATGCAGGTTTTCTCTTCTCTAGTTGTGGCGCACAGGCTCCAGGGTGCGTGGGCTATGTAGTTGTGTCCTGTGGGTTCCAGAGCATGTGTGCTCTGTAGTTTGCAGCACGCAGGCTCTCTAGTTGAGGCAGGCAAGCTCAGTAGTTGTGGCGCGTGGGCCAAGTTGCCCCGTGGCACGTGGAATCCTAGTTCCCTGACCAGGGATCAAACCCACGTCCCCTGCATTGTAAGGTGGATTCTTTACCACTGGACCACCAGGGAAATCCCTCTTTTGTTTACTTTGAGTTGAATTTGCTCTTAATTCTCTAGTTTCTTAAGATGGAAACTGAGGTCACTTTTTTAAATTAATTAATTAATTATTTTTGGCCGCGTTGGGTCTTCGTTTTTGAGTGCAGGCTTTCTCTAGTTGTGGTGAGCGGGGGCTACTCTTCATTGCGGTGCATGGGCTTCTCATTGCAGTGGCTTCTCGTTGCAGAGCATGGGCTCTAGGCACGCAGGCTTCAGTAGTTGTGGCTTGCGGTCTCTAGAGCGCAGGCTCAGTAGTTGTGGCACACGGGCTTAGTTGTCCCACAGCATATGGGATCTTCCCGGACCAGGGCTTGAACCCGTGTCCCCTGCATTGGCAGGCGGATTCTTAACCATTGAGCCACCAGGGAAGTCCAGAAGCTGAGGTCATTGATTTGAGACATTTCTTCTTTGCTAACACAGGCATTTAATGCTATAAACATATGATGACCAGCAATTTGGGCCTTGAATAGCCTTCTGTCTGAAGCCCTCCTTCCTCCCCATGCCCTGCTAAGGCTCACATATAGCTCTGAGAGGGTGGACTCTGGAGCCAGGTTGCCCTGGCAATACTCTTGACTCTGCCACTTAGTAGTTGTGTGAACTTGCACAAGTTATTTAACCTCGCTGTCACTTTTTTGTCTGCAAAATATAGATAATAATAGTTGCTACCTCTGATGGTTAATTTTATGTGTCAACTTAGGTGGACCATGTTGCCCAGATATATGGTCAAACATTATTCTGGATGTTGCTATGAGGGTGTTTTTGGATGAGATTAACATTTAAATCAGTGGACTTTGAGTAAAGCAGATTGCCCTCCATAACGTGGGTGGGCCTCATCCAATCAGTTGATGGCTTGAACAGAACAAAAGATCTCCCTGAACAAGAAGGAATTCTCAAGCAGATGGTCTTCTGATTTGAACTGGAGCATTGGCTTTTCCCAGTTCTCCAGCCTGATAGCCTTCAAACTTGAGCTGTGGCATCAGTTCATAGGTTTCTCCTGAGAATTAAAAGCATATATGCAAAGCACTTACAACAGTGCATGGTACATAGTCAGTAAATGTAAGCTGCTGTATTACCATCATTATTATCACCATTGTTATTGTTATGAATATAACTGCTGTCATCCATTCTCCTTGTTGCTATGAGCTGTTGGCCTCCAAGGCCCCCATATTCAGCAGAGACACTGGCACATTATTTAATCTTCCTCTTTAACACCTGTCAACAGGACCAACTACATAATTTGCAGACCGCAGTTCAAAGTAAAAATGCAGACCCCTCATTAAATAATTATTTAAGAATTTCAAGATGGCAGTAGCAGAACATTAAACTAACTAACTATGGGGCCCTTATAAGAGTAGGGCCCTATTCGACTACACAGATCACACACCCATAAAGCTGGCCCTGCCTGCCAGCATCAGAGGCGATTTCCTACCCACGACTCTAGCTTCCTACTTCTTGAGCTTCCCAATAGTAACCTTCACTTCTACTTAATTTTCACAATATGCTCGCCTAATTCATGCATTTAAAAATACATACAGGACAGGGAATTACCTGGCAGTCCAGTGGTTAGGACCCCTGCACTTCCACTGCAAGGGGCACGGGTTCCATCTCTGGTTGGGAAACTAAGATCCTGCAAGCCGTGACATGGCAAAAAAACAAACAAACAAACAAACAAACATACAGGAGTACCTCAAAGATGTTGCTTTAAAACTTTTCTGGGGCTTCCCTGGTGGCGCAGTGGTTGAGAATCTGCCTGCCAATGCAGGGGACGCGGGTTCGAGCCCTGGTCTGGGAAGATCCCACATGCTGCGGAGCAACTCGGCCCGTGAGCCACAATTACTGAGCCTGCGCATCTGGAGCCTGTGCTTGGCAACGAGAGGCCGCGATAGTGAGAGGCCTGCGCACCGCGATGAAGAGTGGCCCCCGCTTGCCACAACTAGAGAAAGCCCTCGCACAGAAACGAAGACCCAACACAGCCATACATACATACATACATACATACATAAAAAGAATGTAAGCAGACAAGAATAGCATTAAAAAAATTAAAATTAAAATTAAAAATTAAAAAAAAAAAACTTTTCTGGATTGTGGTCCTGAGTGGTTAGCAAAACCAGAGAGAAAGAGAGGTTGGGCTGTTGTTAATTCATTCACTCAACAAATAATCACTGAATACCGACCATGAGTCAGGTTATGAGTGACACCTACTTACTAGTAAGCAGAGTATTCGTAGACGTTCTGAAAAGTTTAAAAATGTTATGTTTCACTTAAGCAATTCATATAATACAAATCAATATTTCTGTATTTACTCATGAAAGCCCTTTCTTGGATCCTAGAATGAAGAAGACACAAGTGGCACAAAGCCTCAGCCATTTCCCAGCTTGTGTATTAATGAGTGAGAAATAAACCTTTGTCGCTGTAAACCACTGAGATTTTGGACTCACAGTATAAAATATGGAAAGCTAACTAATACGGCAGCCATGTGTCCCATCAGGCTAACTAAAGAAACAGAAAAGCCTATTTCCATTAAGAGTTATTTAATGATGTCCGTGTACAAAAACCAGCGATTAACTTTAGAACTAATGAAACAAAACCCAGCTTTAACAACCAGTGAGAATAAAAGAGGGGTTAGTCTGGAAGGTTGTTAAGGACGAGGTGATGCTTGAGTGCCAACTACTCTCACAGACTTTAAACTTTTATATTTTTACATATTAAAAGTAAAGCAGAGAACGGTTTACGTAAAGTTCCACATTTTACAAAGCCGTTTTACAATCACCCTCATTTTACAGATTAGGAAACTGAGGCCCAGTTTTCTGATACCAAAGTCTGCTTTGTCCTACATCACAGTAATTACTTGGTAATTAATGCAAATCGCTTTTTAATTGGAATAAAATTATCCAGGTGGAAAGGCCTGGATAATTGTGATAAGCATAACGGCCCCACCTACACAGCGCCCACAGAGAGGACTTCCCCAACTCGCACGCACCGCCACCAGCCCACCACCGAAAAGCCGGGTGGCAAAAGCTTACAACCCCAGAGCATTCCCCCTCCCTGCCTTTTTATCCTCCACGTTTCCCGGAAGGCCAAGTGGCGAGCAGAAGAACCAACGAGAGGGGAGAGAACGTGATTGGACTGCCCTGCGTCACGTGACAAGCACAGGGCGTGTGATTTGGCTCCGGGCAGAAGGAAGCGCCGGACGGCGGGTGGGTCTGGCCTGGGGGGAGGGGGACTAGAAACTTGGGGGAGGAGCTTGAGTGCCAGCCGCTGTCCCAGTTCTGCCAGCAATCGAATCTAAGTGTCTGGTTATTACCGTACCGCAGTACGTGCTTGGGCCGCGGTACTACAGAGTCCGGTCGCTCGCTTGCCGGGCAGGAGTAGCTGCGCGCGCGATCGGCAGCAGGGAATGGAAGCGGAGAACGCAGGCAGGTAAGGCCGGGGCGGGGCGCCGCCCCTCCCCCCGCGCCCTTCGCCGCGGGGCAGGCCGCGGGCGCGCGCGCGCACGCACGCACGCAGGGGGTCTTTAAGGCCACGGCCCCAGTACAAAGACCGGGGCCGCGCGTGCGCACTGGCGGCCTGCTCGGGCCGCCCCTTGCATAGGTCCCTCAGACTTGGCGCCGCTTGCTTCTGGGGCCCGATCTCCAGTCTTTCCCGGCAGCTAGCCAGCATTAAAATGCGATAATAAGCAGCCAGCAGTCTCCGGTTAGTATTTGGTTCCGGTTACCTTTCTTGGCTACATTTCCCTTCACCCTCCATTACCGTGCAGAGCTGTAAGGATGTAGTATCACACGTATCACTCCAGGAATTTGCATCTCAGAGTTGTAGATTTACTGTCTTCCTTCCTCAAAGGTGGACGTCAGGGGCACAGGGTAGATAACATTGCCGCACTAGAGCTCTTGAATTCTGGGACTAGGAATAACACTCCCAAGAAGTCGTCTGAAATTGTGTTCTAGTGGTCTTCGGGACTCTCTTAAGAATTTACTTGTAATATGTCCTTTGGAGAGTGTAAGAGGCGTGGAGAGTTTTGCAAAAGCAGGGATCTCGAAATAGGAACCTCAGACGGAAAGCCAAATGAACTAAATATGGTAACAGAGTATTTAAAAAGGAAAAAAAAAAAAAAAAAGGTTTACATTGGAGTACAATACTGTTAGACCTAATGAAAAATTATCTTGACTTTCTGGCCATTGGGCTCTGAACTTGGGCAAGACACTAAACTTCTCTGAGTCTGTTCATATCTGTAAAATAGGGCGTCTGTGAAATCCAGTTCTGACATGCTGTGAGTCGGCGTTATGTGGAAGGGGTGTGCTTAAGTAACCAACATAGATTGTCTTAGAATTTAGGGAAGGAGATATATGTAGATGAAGTGCAGACTTCATTTTGACATTATGAATCAAATCCCGAAATAACTCCCATTTCTTTCCGTGAAGAACTTTAGAAATAAAAGAATTCACCAAAACTTGTGGAAATCACTCTCATCTTTGTGATCTTCGGATCAGAATTGAAACCTGGGTAACACCTTCCATGAAGTAAATTACAGTCATCTCTCTGTATCCGCGGGAGATTTGTTCCAGGCCCCACGCGAACACCAAAATCTGGACGCTCAATACCTTAAATAAAATGGCAGAGTCCGGTTGGCCCTCATGCCTGTTCCGGAATACAGATCTGGGGAGGGCTGGTTGTTCACATCGTCAGACCTTACTCAGTGTCTTACAGCAAAGTAATAGGTCTCTTTGGTACAATGTTTAGCTCAAAACTGTCTGACTTATATTTGGTCTTAACTTAATCCATTGGGTTATAGATCATTTTTTATTTTGATTTGCAAAGCTTTCGCCTTGGGAAATATGGAGAATTCTGTGTTAGTACTCTCAGGAATTTATCCTTGGGCATTCTGAAATGACTCAGGCCCCAGGTAATTCTGAGAAAGTGGTTCTCTGTCATCCTTGACTTTGTGCTAATCAAGGAATGGCATGGAACTTTGGGTATAGTGAATTTACTATTTACTTTGGAAGATTAATTTCAAAAAATTCAAAGAAAAAAATTCCACAGATATAGACCTCTTTTTTAAAAAATAGAGAATAGTTCAAGAGTCTAAACAAGTACTTACAGTCTAACCAGAGAGGAAAAAAGGAAAAAGAGGACCAGTATGTTTCTAATGAGCTCAAGCATGAAAAGGACATTTACCAAAGATGGGAAGTAGGATGCCAAGTCAAAAATGACTGGAAACGTGTGACACAGACCACTGAGACTACAGACAGTTAAGATTAACCCTCAGATGAGATTGGGCTTTCTAGAAATGTTAAAGAGACCAAGAACTTTTTTGAGTTAGTGTGGACAATAAGGACAAGAAAGATTTGGGTTTTCTGCCTTGTTCACTGGCATGTTGTTAGTAGATGACAGAAAATATAAGCACTTAGTTCTGATTTTGATTTTTCATTTCATGTTAAGAAAAATGATTGTAGATGGAAAATGGCAGAATGATTGTTAGGTTTAAAGCTCAAGATCAATGAGGTCATTTAAGAGAACTTTTAGCTGCTCTGACAGAAATCATGTTTCCTGACCCAGATGAGTTGTATTTCAAGTGAGAGGCCAGATTACAGTATTCTTTAATAACTTGTAGACAACAGGAGAGGGGCCTCAAGTCTGAAAATAAACACATGGATCCCTTTTATTTTCCACAGGTGGAGTCTGTCGTGGAATTTATTGACTTTGATCCTAAATAAAATTTTTACTTCTCAGTGGTTATTGAACATATTTAAAGGAACTAGTGACCACTAAGCTACAGTATAAGTTCAGAATAAAGCAAGACCTACCAGGCTAGGTTCATTCCCTTTTTGATAATGATACTAGGCTAGACAGCATCAGAAGGTGGATGACAGGGGTATCTAGAATATTTAATCATCCCCTGTTGTCTTTGTTTTTGTTATAACAAATGTGTTACATACCAGGCACTGTTTTAAGCGTTTTACATGTGTTAACTAATTTTATTCTCATAATCAATAAATTAGGTGCTTCTGTCCCCATTTTACAGATGTGGAAGCTGGGACATAAAGAGGTTAAGGAACCTGCCTACAGAACTAGTAAATGGCAGAGCTGAAATTTGAACCCACGCAGTGTAGCTTCAAAGTCAGCCTCCCTGACATCTGTACGTTTTGTGGGCAAGATAAGGATAGACTGGTGGCAGTCCTCTTAGGTGAAATCAAAACTGCTTTACTACTGAGAGTCAAGGCCAGGCTGAAGAGAGGTCTATACTGATATGCCATGTAGTCCTACCCCAACTTTTCAGTGTTTAACAGCTTCAAGGTGCTGATGGCATGCTGATAAAATATTTGAGTGACCCAACTCTGTGAGGGGTTTGTGGAATTGATAGATTGAGTCAGAATCCATGTCGCTCCCAACTGGCTGGAATGTGAATCATCTATTACAAAAAGAGGCACAATCCTGTGCTTAAGTATGGAAAGAACAGTGCTACAGGTGTGAGATGAGGGAGCGGTGACAAAGGGCAGTTTTCATTGATGGTAAATTCAGTATGAATCAACAGTATAATGTGGGTGCCAGTAAAGCTAATGCAATGATTTTGTAATATGTCTCCAGAATGAGGAAGTTGATAGCCCTGCTCAGTTTCAGGATGATGAGGCTATAGAGTATTTTTATTTTGTTTTATCCTAAGCCCTAGAAAAATGACCAGATAGTGAGGAAACTTGAAATTATGCTAGATGCACAATAGTTAAATGAGTTGGGGTTCTGGCTCATTCTCAGTTTTTTGTGTTTACAGTTTCTAGTAGACCCTGCACAGTAAGTACCCAGTAATGCATGGTGAATACACGCACTTCCACTTAGCAATATTGAACGTAGGCTTTAAATAGTTATAATGTATTCCATCATAATTTATGTAACTAGTCACTTTTAGTTGAGCATTTGGATTATTTAGTATTGATCGTTATTTTGTAAGTATTCAGTGTTGTGTATGCTTGTTTAAATGAAGGTAATAAAATGTTGCTATAGAGTGAATGTTTGTGTCCTTCCAGAATTCATATGTTGAAACCTAACATATGGTTAGGTTATTTGGAGGTGGGGCCTTTGGGAGGTGATTAGGTCATGAGGGCAGAGTCCTCCTAATTGGAATTAGTGCCCTTGTAAAAGAGATTCCAGAGAGATCCCTCACCCTTTCCCCCGTGTGAGGACACAGCAAGAAGTCAACCTAAAATGAACCATAAAGCAGGCCCTCACCAGTCACTAAATCTGCTAGCACTTTGAACTTGGACTTTCCAACCTCCAAAACTGTGAGAAATAAATATTTGTTGTTTATAAGCCACTCAGTCTATGGTGTTTTGTATAGCAACCTGAACAAACTAAGACAAATATATTTAGAAAAAAAGCAACTTACATCTTTAAAATAGTAGAAAATAACTGAAGGTTAAAGAAGTTGGAGTCATTCATCTTAGAGAAACCTTAAAGAGTTAGTTTTTTGGGTTTTTTGTTTGTTTTAATTTTTATTGGAGTATAGTTGCTTTACAGTGTTGTGTTAGTTTCTGCTGTACAGCAAAGTGAATCAGTTATACGTATACATATATCCTTTCTTTTTTAGATTTGCTTCCCATTTAGGTCACCACAGAGCATTGAGTAGAGTTCCCTGTGCTATACAGGAGGTTCTCATTAGTTATCTATTTTATGCATAGTTGTGTATATATGTCAATCCCACTCTCCCAATTCATCCCACTGCCCCGAGTTAGTTTTTTGAAATGCAGCAAAATCTGAATTAACTGGACTCCTTAGTCAACTGTGTGTGTGTGTGTGTGTGTGTGTGTGTGTGTGTGCGCGCGCGCGCGTGTGCGCTCGTGCGCACATGCATGCCTGTGTGTGTTTTGAGAAAGACCTTTGGAAAATACACACTTAATCACTTTCAGACAGTGGTAAAAAACCAGTCCTTTGAGCACTGTTGTTCAGGTGAAGGGGGTGTAAATGGAGGCTAGGAGAGAGGAAAGGGTTAACTGCAGGAAAAGGGGAGAGGTGTCCAGAACATTTGTATGTGGGGACAAACACAAATGATAGGGGAGAAAAGTCAACAAGGGGAAATAAAATCATTTATCGTGCTCGTAAGTTTGATATCAGGGAATTATAGAAAATTAAAATGCTTTGGGGTCCGTTCTGAGTCTGGACAGGTTTGGTCTTATTTCCTACACTTTCTCCATATATGTGGACATCACGGAATCTCACCCCTCATTTTCATGGGGAGGGAACGGAGGTCCTGAAAGGATGCTAAGTGCTCCTCTGTTGCTGTCTCTAATACAGAGAAAATGATTGTTCATAAACATTGCAGAATTCTGAATTACGAAGTGGCAGTTATCCTATATAAATATAACAAATGTATTTAGGAAATATTTTCACATTAAGGTTGAAATAGGTTCATGCTGCTTCCAAATTTAACCATTATTAGATAATAGAAAATTAAATTATCCAAAACTCTAGTTTCCTGGCATTCAAGTTCATAAAGGGTTTGGTACAGATGTAATGCTGTCTTCTCCAAGTAGTAAGAATGTTGTAGTCCACCCTCTTTCGTTTTGTTCCGGCTGTTAGGAAGCTGTTAAGATCATCAAGCTAAATTGAATGCTCAAAAATAGTACATTACCTCAGAATTTATACATTCTATTTTTCATAGCTTTCTCTATTTCTTTTCTAATTAAACTTACTGCAAAGTGCCAGGGATAATTTTAGAAAGATTAAGGGACACATCCATATTATAGCCAAGTTTCTGGATTTTTTTAAAAAAATTGATGCATATCTCTTAAAATAAGACCACATTTTCTCTTCCGTATTTTTCACTTTTTCTTCAGCCAGCTGAATTCTGAAATTTTGGTTTTCAGTTTCTGAAAGTCAGAATTTAATGACCCCTAAATATGCTAAAGGAGCCGCATTTTGGAAATTCATTTTTTTAAGTTCAGAATCCTTTTGTAATGGGAACGGTGTTTCCCTTGTTTTTATATTTTTAAGAGTGGATTTTTGTGAAGTGCTCAAAATGCGACAGATATGTGAAACTCTGAGAGCCGTAACAATAGACATGGGGGAGAGTGAGACGTTGCCTTCCTGACAGTGCGACACTCACTTATTGTGACCACGTGAGTTTTCTTTTATATATTCTAGCTGAAAGGGGCTATTAGATCTCCGGAAACCATCACTGGCCACAGTCCGAAGTTACAGTGCGTTTTACTGGAATTTCCAATGGTAGCCACATGAGATCTCTCGACTAACCTAGCTACATATCCAGCTCCTCGTTAGCATATCTCAGTCATAAACACAGCCAGTATTTGGACAATTTATCCAGAAGTGCTATGAATATTATTAAAGAAAAGTGTGAAAAAAGAGAACATTTGACTTTGTGCCAGGCAAGGTTTAAGCCCTTTTTGCTTCTTTTCAATTTTACAACTTAACTTCTAGTCCTTGCCTACATACTTTCTCCATGAGCAGCCTTAGCTCACAATATTATTTTGTATTCTTTTCCACTTTATTATATATTAAACATTTTCTGTGCTTTTACATATCAATTAATTTAATTTTTAGTAGCTGCATAGTAGACTCATGTTAATGTACTATAGTTTACTAAGTCATTGTATTGTCTTTATTTTTTCATATGATTTGAAAACAATGTATTTAAAGAAATAAAACTCTTAAGATATATAGTTTAATATCTTTCTCACTAATTCTTCATCTTTTCTTTACCATCTTACCCTTAAAGATAGCTTGAAGCTAAAATGCTTCGCCATTGTTTTGTCCACTGAGATTGGGCCCCTGTTTTTCTTTGAGCATCCAGTGTTCTAGCCTAGCCACCCACAGGTAGTTTGTAACCCTGTGTCTGCCTGGGCCGTTTAAGTTTATCCTGGGGAATGTTTTAGTTTGCCTTCTTTTTTTAAGAACCAAGTTATTAAGGTATGATTTACACGTTGTAAATTTCATGCATGTACCGTGTGCTAGTTTGCCTTTTTAACCTCAGCTTTCTGAGCACCCTGTTTTCTTTGTCCACACATCACAGAAGAAGAAACTATTAAGCTTGCCACAGAAAACATGGCTTTTCTCTCCAAATGGTAAATGGTACTTATCCATTTTATTTCCTAGTGTTTTTCTTCCTTCTGCATATTTAATGGCATTTTTTTGGCATCAGCTGTAACTCAGGTTTCATAAAATGTGGGTTTCCTTCCCTAGCTTTGTGCTGATAGCAACAGCTTGGGGTAGTGGTTTATAGTCACCAGACATATTTTTTAGCATTTGTTTTCTGTGAAGGCCTGTGTTCCTTACATTGAACAGAACACTTTGAACAGAGTTTAAATCATGTTCAGAAGAGAGGTTTAGAGTAGTCTTTTCCATAAATTCACAGATATTTATGGAAATATCCATTTCTAGTCCTCATTTAGTGGCAAAAAAAACCCCCAGCAACCGTTAAAAAAAACAGATCCAGTGAATACATAAGTAAACAGGCAAGTAAATCAAAAGAGAACCTTAAGTTCTTAAGGAATGGGGAGATGTTGGTCAAAGGGCACAAACCTCAAGTTATAAGATTAACACATTCTGGGGATCTAATGTACAGCATGGTGATTTTAACGAATAATGCTGAAGGATATACTTGAAAGTTTCTGAGAGAGCAGATCTGAAATGTTCTCACCACAAGAAAGAAATGGTAATTATGTGCCCCGGTGGAAGTGTTAGCTAAGGCTCTGGTGGTAATCATTTTGCAGTATATGTGTGTCAGGTCAACACTGTTGTACACCTTAAACTTATACAATGTTACATGTCAACTATATCTCAATAAAACTGAAAAAAAAAAGATTAAATTGCAGGGGACCTTTGTGACAAGAGGATTAAATACTGAAGGTTGGAATACAAATTATTTTTGTGGATATTTCAACCCTGTATGGGCTGGTGGGTGGTTCAACTGTCTACTAGAAAATTCCCATGATCTCATTTCAGGGAAGTACACGCTTACCTGACAGGACTGGTAAGTTTTACTGATGACACATTTTGTCATTAAAACAGTGTGAGAGTTAATTATAGATGGTTAGTAGGCACCCAGTAAAGGATGGGTAAATGTGTACATATGGGAAGAGATCTTCTTCCCCTCTTTGCTCCTGTTGTCAACTCTAAATAAATACTATAATCTGGTTACAAATATTTGGATCCTGATGGTTTTTTGGAGCTGACCATTTAATCTTCCATTTGGGTAATTTTGTCTTCTTATCTTATCCTTAATTGTTCTTTCAGCTATTCCCTTCAGCAAGCGCAAGCTTTTTATACATTTCCATTCCAACAAATGATGACTGAAGTTCCTATGGCAGTTATGAATGAACAAGAAATGCCAGAAGAAGTTCCAGCCCCGGCTCCTGCTCAGGAACCCACACAAGGTAGTTTTCACCAGGATACTTTGGAAAATGAGCTACTGCATTAGCCAACATATTTAAGAAAGGGTTTAATGATGAATTTTAACTCTGTTTTTGTGTTAAAAAATTTAATCCACTTTTTTAAGTACTTAATAAGTGCCAGGCACTATGATAGGTTTTGGGGAATAAAAGAACATGAATCCTGCCCTCAAATATCTCCTAATCTAGTCAACATGGAACTCCTCGGTACGCTAAGTGATGCAGAGGGGCACAGGATGCCGTAGGGCTGGCACCTAACTTGGACTGAGGCTCAGAGGCAGCTTCCCAGAGCTCTGAAATTCAGTGGTGAGGGAGTAGCACGTGAAGCACATGACAAATGGGCTGGGGAAAATTCCAGGCCAAGGGAGCAGTGTGCACCGAAACACAGACGTGAAGAAGCATGACACAGTTGAAAAACCGTGATTCTGTGTTATTGGAGTCTGGAGTATAGCAAAGAAATGGTGAGAGATGAGGCTGGATCAGGGGGCAGTCGAGGCTTCTTGTTTAACCTAAAGAATGTGTGTTCTATTCTGTAGGCGATAGGAAGCTGTTGAGAGAATGGAATTAGAGGGGGACTTAAATAGATTGATATTTTAATATCATAGAGGATAGACTATAATAGAGATATATCAAATATGTATCTAATAATAATAATATATATGATAATATGGTAGAGAGCAGGGCAGAACTTGGAGGCAAGGCCGTGGTTCATGGATTTCCTGCGGGAAGTGAGGGAGAAAGAGGAGTCTGGCACTTGGACGAAAGAGGTACCATTCACCAAGACAGGGGATTAGAAGAGAGGAGAACAGATTTGGGGGTGGATGGTGGAGAGAGGGTAACGATTTTCTGCAGTGTAGCAGTACGGTGTAAGGAATGTGCTCAGAGTTTCAGTTTATAGTTGCCGGAGCACATCTAACTGCACTGCATTGGAGATCCACCCTGCCCTCGACTCTTCTGTCTCTCCGGGCAGGGAGCACTAGGACTTCTCCAGCCACCAGCCGATGGAGGTGGACCCCTGGGCATAGGGAGTGGCTGAAGCAGTGTGAGGAGAAGAGAGGACGGATGGGTGGCTCAGTTGAGGAAACGCCAAATAGTAGCGGAAAAGGATAGGGGCCTGAGAAATGAAGTGCCACGTTAAAGAGTTACGGATGACAAAATCAAGACTTCCTTTGGGTAATTTTATGTCGCTGGTGCTTGTCCGCAGGTAATTTTCCCCCAAGGAACATTTGGCATTGTCTGGAGATACTTTTGATTGCCATGACTGGCAGGGTGCTACTGGCACCTAGTGGGTAGAGGCCCCAGTTGCTGTTAAACATACTTGAATGTACAGGACAGGCCCTCACAGCCCAAAATCATTCAGCCTCAAATGTCAGTAGGGCCAAGATTGAGAAACTCTGCTTGAGGTCCTGAGATCAGAGCCCTAGTCTTACCTTTTGACAAGTACTGCCAGCCCAGAGAGTTCATCCCCAGCATGTCTCAGTTCACCTCTTCGACTGTGTGGGGAACAGAATATACGCTCAGTTCCTAAAACAAGCCCACAAGCCATTTGAGTTCTGCTGGAAATTACGGGGGAACTGAATTAAAATGTTTCCCTTCCTCCCTGTTTTTCTATCTATTTATTCTTTCATTTGTTGACTTAACTATTTATGTATTTACATTTAGAATTCTTATAAAATGGTACATAGATACGTTGTGTCCCTGGGGAGCCCAAGATGCCAAGTAATATTGTGTGGAAAATCAATCTATGATTATAAAGGACGTTCCATCCCAAGAACAGCTAGCAGAGGAAGGAGGGTGGGGTTGAGGCCACATAGACCCAGAAGGAAGGGGGAGGTATTGCAGAGGAGAGTGATGTTGGGAAATAAAAGAGAAAAGTGGAAAGGATGTTGATGGGGTGACTTTTCTGGGAAAGCTGCATAAAGCTTGTAAGTTAAGGTTTTCTGCATCTACGTCTTGGAAATCATTGTGTTTCAGAGACTCCAAAAGGAAGGAAAAGAAAACCCAGAAAAACAGAACCAAAAACACCAGTGGAACCCAAAAAACCCGCTGAAGCCAAAAAATCTGGCAAGTCCACAAAATCAAAAGAAAAGCAAGAAAAAATTACAGACACATTTAAAGTGAAAAGAAAAGTAGACCGGTTCAATGGTGTTTCAGAAGCTGAACTTTTGACCAAGACTCTACCGGACATTTTGACCTTCAATCTGGACATTGTGATTGTAAGGATATTTGTTCTCCTTTGGTTTTATAAATAACATTGGTGGATTAACTTTACTTAACCATATCCTTGCAAATAGCATTTTGCTGAAAAGAACCATATCTAAGATCCTCTTGGTAGTAAATGGTGCCACCTTCTTAAGGTTGTATTGTATGGGTTGGTTTAAGAGGGTGGGCTCCGGGGCAGGGCTGTCTGCTTTCACATCCTGCCACATGGGTATGACCACGGACAAGCCTGAACCTTCCTAAACACCAGTTTCCCCATTGGTGAAGCAGGGGTGATGATAGGATGAAGGTGGCTCCTTTGGCATAGGGATTGCAATTACGTAAAATAATCCGCGTGACTCACTTAGGTTGCATGACACCTGTGGGTTCTCCATAATTGATAACACTGATTTTGAACTTTGATTTTTATCAATAACTGTAAGAAACATCAGCATGGAAACAACTGTGTAGACGATGTGGAGTCAGCTGCTTGTTGGGAGTTGAGAAGCAAACTTGTGGCTGGACCTGGGCTCAGGTTGATTGATTGCTCCAGCTCCTCTCTCTTTCCAGCCCAGTTGGGGGTGAGGCTGCTGGGGATATGAGAGAGTCAAACTGGTTTTTAAAAACAACACCAAAACTTTTAATATAAAGGAAGTCTCTTTCCTCAAAATGGAATACTTTGTTCAGGTCAAGAGTTGGTACTTGATAGAGCAATAGCTTCTGATGCTAGATTAGCTTTTTATTTTAATCAATTCAGTTTTATCCACCACTCCTCCATGGAAGCCCTAAGACTTAAGCCTACTTTTCAAGACTAAAATGTACAAACATTTTGTTTTGTAGATCGGCATAAACCCAGGACTAATGGCTGCTTACAAAGGGCATCATTACCCTGGACCTGGAAACCATTTTTGTAAGTGGTTACCTTTTTTCTTTATTTTTTTATTTTTAAAAATATTTATTTATTTGGCTGCATCAGGTCTTAGTTGTAGCACACGGGGTCTTCGTTGTCGCATGTGGGATCTTCGTTGTGGCATGCGAACTCTTAGTTGCAGCATGTGGGAACTGGTTCCCTGACCAGGGATCGAACCCAGGCCCCCTGCATTGGGAGCATGGAGTCTTAGCCACTGGACCACCAGGGAAGTCCCTGTGGTTACCTTTTTTAATATTTTACTTTTAAACTAGATATTCTTGTTAATAGTTTGGGTCTTGTTTTTTTAAACCAAATTGTGTTTTTTAAAAAGAAACTATGGTTGAGTAAATATAATACATCTTTTCTATGTGTTTTTACACAAAAATAAAAGGTTTGAAATGATCTGACGCTGTTAACATTTTGGTGTATAAGAGTGGAGGGGCATGAAAAAGGAGTACTTTCTCTTTGGTTTGAGTTGTTTTCAGTGAGTTTTAACACCTTTTTTTAAAATGATTTTTCTTTTTTGTTACTATTCTGTTATCTACAGAATAGTAACAATAGTACATCATTGTACCAGTACAGACAGAATACTTACCTTTCCAGATTTCTGCTCATCTTATTTCCTAGGAGAAATGAAATGCATTGGCAATCAAGCTGTAATAGTTAAGAGAGACTCTGATTGGAGACGTTCTCCACACATGCTTTGTATCTAGCAGAAATTAGTACTGAAGACCTTCATACTTGTAGAGTGAGCTTTAAAACCAAGTATAACTCCTGTTGTATTGTCCTATATATAAATCGTCTTATCTATTATAACACTGCCTAATAGACAAGGCGTGCAGTAGACAATCAGGAAACACTAGCTGATTAAGTAAACAGCATTAAAAACCTTTAGTACAAATGACAGTAATGTATTTTTGGAACTAATAACATGTTGTCTCCATTATTTGAAAACAAAATTTCTAGAGAAGTTTGAACTTTTCATTTTCTCCACTGTCAAGATGCTTACATGCCCTGAGTCCATTGGTGTATGTTTATCTGTTTAGGGTTTTCCAGGGGCAGGTGGTGGTACTTCCAGTTATTAGAAAGCTAAACAAACAGTGTCGAAGTTTACTACACTGACTAGCTGTGTACTCAACAAGCATTTACTTTGACCCCCTGTAAAAAGGAGATAAACAATAGTAATATTTCAGTTACGACAATTAAATGAGGTAATCCATGTGAAGGACTTAGCACAGTACCCAGCCCATAGTAATTGCTTGGTATGGTATTTGACCTATGTTATAATTTTTTAAATATCCGAAATCTTTTTTTTTTTTTTTAATTTCAAGAGTAGACCCACATCAATACACGGGGCAGAAAAACCTTTGACCTTCTACAGAAATAAACTGAACTCTCTTTTTCACAGGGAAGTGTCTGTTTATGTCAGGGCTGAGTGAGGTCCAACTGAATCACATGGATGATCACACTTTACCAGGAAAATATGGTATTGGATTTACCAATATGGTGGAAAGGACAACACCAGGCAGCAAGGATCTTTCCAGGTGATTGCATAACATTCGGTTTTATTGGTTGGAACCTTGGTCATGCTGGGTGCCTCATGTACTCTAGGAGGATCCTATGTATCTAGTTTAAGCTGAGCTTAACCGTTATATGATTTGATCTTTTATAGAAAGCTATCTGAATTTAGCGTATTATAAATATTGCCATATTTATATTTTGACTACTTTTTAATTCGATTTTAGTAAAGAATTTCGTGAAGGAGGACGTATTCTAGTGCAGAAATTACAGAAATATCAGCCACGAATAGCAGTGTTTAATGGAAAATGTAAGATTTACTTTTAAATTTTATCTTTTTTCTTGGCTAACGTTATGGGCAATGTAAATATGCTTGTATTTCATTTTAGGTATTTATGACATTTTTAGTAAGGAAGTTTTTGGAATAAAAGTTAAGAACTTAGAATTTGGACTTCAACCGCATAAGATCCCAGACACAGAAACTGTAAGTCCTTAAAACTGCATTTGTAAATCAACTAAATACGAATTTTCTCTAGCTAGTTTCCCCTTTTTATTTGTTCTGTCCATTTTTAATTTATGCTGTGAAAAAAAACCACTGTATTTTGTGGAATAATATCTACATATCAACTTGAAATAATAGTTGCAAATTAATTCAGATACTGTTATAGTTTTATTAGAAAAAGAAACATTTGTCAGATAAATGTCTTTATGACATTATGTTAGTTATGTTATTTGGCTAAAATATCGAGAGGAGCTGGCTCACAAGCTCATTCAAAATATATTTAATGGCATATTCTTGTCAAATTCAAGTGGGTTAGCCCTTATTCAGTTGTGAAACAAACATGTAAATATAGACATGATCCCGATTAGTGAAACTGCTAATCACCCCCCGTTTATATATCCTGGCCCAGTCTCACGTTAGAGCCATATAAACAGAACAGCCCCGTTGCAGACAGGCATCCAGCCAACCTGACTGGCATTTGGTGCTATTGTCTTTATACATAAAGGCATCATGGCATTTGGTGCTATTGTCTTTATACATAAAGGCATCATGAAATAACACATTGGTTTTCAAACTCTATAATTTCTGTGGAGTTTCTGCAGACATTTGATTCAAAGTTTGCTTCTTAAATATAGTTTTAAGTTTTGTTTACAACTTCTAAAATAAAAATACACATGCACAGACCTCTGTGTTACAGACAGCATTTTAAATGACAAGAAGCCAACGTGCTGACAAGTTTTTGTGGAGACCTCAGAATAAAGTTTCTGCCACCAATATATATTTTAACTTCTTTTTAAATTTCTTCTGTTTTTAACTAATAAATATGTGATTGATAAAGTAGGTTGTAGCACTGGTCATTCTTTAAATTGCGGCCTACCCTTGTCTACTTGGGTAAAATTGTACAGATGAGTTCACTACTTCCTATAAAGTACTGCATTATTGTCCCTTAAATGCCAGATGAGGCTCAGGTATGTCTCTTGGATGTGTGATCAGAGTAGTGCAATAATAAGTGAACCTGAATCATATCAAGATAGGTAGTTTTAGCTCTTACAATGATCTGTGAGTGCATTTATCTTATAAAATTTATTCTTTATCATGAAGTATTCAGAGTTATTGATGATATTAGTGATCCAGCTTTGAAAAAAATCTACTTTTTCAAGTTTCTGGATCACTTTAATCGAAGACTGTCTTGAGCTTGGAAACTGTGCTATTACAAAACCTGGTAGCGTTTGCACCTACATATCTTTCTAAATCAGGATTTTCTAAATGCTGCATAAACAAAACAAAATAAGTGAATAACGGTTTGGTTATTTTTCTGTAATATATGGTATAGAGGCCAATTTAAAAATTGTAAAAAATTGCAACTGGAAAGTCCATAATTCAGCAGCCTCACTCTTTTATATAAGATATATATATCCTGATATACATTATGCTCTGTGAAGGACAATTTGTCATCATCATCCAAAATGATAAATGCAAATATCTTTCTTCCTAGCCATTCCACTTCTAGGAATTTATCCAACAGATAGACTCACACATATTCAAAATTAAATATATACAAGGTTTTTCACTACAGCTTATAATATTAAAAGATTGGAACCAACCTAAATGCCCACAGGTGGGCTCTGGTTAAATTATGAAACTACTACACAGCTATAAAAAAGGAAGCTTGTTTTACTCTGATATGGATACCTGATACGGAATTATCTCTGAGATACATTGTTGAGTAAAAAAAGCAGGGTGCAGGATAGGGAATAGAGCATGTTACCATTTGTGTGTTTTTAAAAGGGGTGAGGGAGAGTACATATATCAGATACGTTTATTTGATTGTATATTCATGGAAAACCTCTGGAACTAGCAATTGATTGCCCTTGGAAAAGAGAACTAGGTGGATAAAAACAGAATTTGGAGGAAAGACTTTTCATTGTATACTTATATGTCGTTTTGTACGAACACTGGGGGAGGCGGGAAGCCTCATTGTTTTTGATTTATTGACTTTGTACTAAGTAAATATTACAAATTTGAACTCAAACACAGCTACTTTTATTGATTTTGCATATATTTATATGATAAGTATCAAGTTATTAACCCAAAGAAAGATTTTCTAATCTCAAGATGAGTAGATTCAATAGACTTGTAAGATTTCTATAACTACAAAATGTTATGATTCTAGCTCTGCTATGTTATGCCATCATCCAGTGCAAGATGTGCTCAGTTTCCTCGAGCCCAGGACAAAGTTCATTACTACATTAAGCTGAAAGACTTAAGAGATCAGTTGAAAGGCATTGAGCGAAACACAGAAGTTCAAGAGGTGCAATATACATTTGACCTGCGGCTAGCCCAAGGTATGTTACCATTATCACTCCTGTTGTTCATTTCATGGATGTCTACATTATAGAAAGTGTGTTGTGAATTTTAAATTAAGCAGGAGAAAAGAAAACAATTATATTGGCAGCCAGAGTGCTCTGATAACAGGTGTTAGTCACTATTAAAATCCTTTTACCGAGGACTTCCTGTCTCATCTGGGGGCTCCTACAGATGTTGAGGAGCCAAGAAGCAGTGTAGCTCACCTAAAATTAAATCTAATAGGTTTTGACAGCTTTTATGAGTTAATTTGGTTTATGTTACAAAGAGTTCAAAGCGGAAGTTGTGTCTCAGATGTGAAATTCAAGAAAAAGATTTGTTCACGATAATTTCTGAATAAAGCTCTCTTCAAAATTGTTATACAAAATCAGTTTTAAATCCCTTTTACCCTTCTCACAGAGGATGCAAAGAAGATGGCTGTGAAGGAAGAGAAGTATGATCCGGGTTATGAAGCAGCGTACGGTGGCGCTTATAGTGAAAATCCGTGCAGTAGTGAACCCTGCAGCTTCTCCTCAGATGGGCTGAGTACGTCCCCTCCGTCTGTTTGTTTCTTTCAAAGACTCGGTTTTGCCCGGATTGGGGAAAAAAGTTTTTTTAGAGAGAGTAAATTACTGAAGAATGGGAACGGAAATACAAAAATCTATTTAGTGACTTAGAGTGAAAATTCGATGATTATTTGGCGTTTAACTTCACAAGCTTTTACAGCTCATTTTCTTTAAGTCACTGACTCCAAGTCATCCTAAGTGCATTTCCCTCCTTGAATAACAAATGAGGATTTATCAGTCCGTATCTTAAAATAGAATAGAAATTTACAATTGTATTCAAGAAGCTTGCTTAACTATTTTAATAACAGCTCTCCTTCACTGGACTGTTAAAATCTCCTAATTAGATCATTTAAAGCTTTTAAATAGAATAAACTAACATTCTTCCTCCCTTCCCCCCCGCCAGTGGCTGACAGTGGAGGATCAACTTTCAGTGACATTCCCAATGGGCAGTGGATGACCCAGTCATTTACAGACCAGATTCCTTCCTTTAATAATCACTGTGGGATGCAAGAACAGGAAGAAGGAAACCATGCTTAAGAATGGTGTTTCTCAGCCCTGCTTAAATGCTGCAGTTTTAATGCAGTTGTCAAGAAGTGGCCCTCTTGACACCACCTCAAAGTGGTTTGTTAACTGAAGTATTTTATTCATATTTTACTCTGGTGATGTAATCATGGTACAGTAGAACTACTTACGGACCTAAGTACTTTGGAAGGAGAAAGTGGAGTTTTTTGTGTATGAGTTTTTGTATTGGAATTAATCATCATTCCAGCTTTTTATAAACTATCTTTCATTTATGAAGAAATTGATTTTCTTTTGGGAGTCACTTTTAACCTGTGATTTAAAAATGAAAGAGTCTGCATATTTACACTTGATTATTAACTGTGCGTAAACTTAGACGCACCGTTATCCCTTTCGTGCGTAAGAAGGGCGTGCTGATGATGAGATTCCCACTGGTAAAGAGGCAAATGTGCTGATTTTCATCTGTGAGGTTAACCCTCAGCGGAGTCTCATTTGGTAGTTTTTAGTGGTGTTTGATGGGCTTCCTGAGTTGTATTCACACTCAGACCTCCTTGCTTTACCAGTGGTGAGCGTCTGTGAGAGTTGCTTGGTAGTAGAAATGGAGAGTATGGCCTTGCAGCAGCAAGGCTAACCCGGCCTTACATGTCAGGGCCATGAGCCCTGGCTTTGGCCCTCTCACCCCCACGTGCTGGTCCTCTAGTAGGCAGAAACTATTCTGCTGGGACGGTAAGTTCCAGAGAGTGCAGAAGACCTTTTAAATTTTGCTACTTCATCTGTGTTTTACTTGAGAGACATACATTTGATAGGGAAGGAACTGAATTTCTCTCTCAGTATCTATCACCATTCAAATTTTATCCTCCTTGGCTTTAAGCATGTAACATGGAAATGATGAGAAATGAACTTTCAGATCGAGTAACAAGATGCTGGAGGTGTTTGATAATCTTATTTAAACTGGTGCTTTATGTACATGAGATGTACTAAAATAAATAATACAGGATTTTTCTTGCTAGGTAAATCGAATAAGCCAGTAATTTTTAAAAATTCTTTCTCTTCATCATTGCTATTTGTTACTGTGGACTAAGTGAACTTCATGGCCAGGTTACTTTGAAGTAATGTACCTTTGTGATTTTCTAATGCATTTTCCATGGTGCTACAAATAGTCCAGACTACTAGGCCTGGTGGATATCAAAGCTGGGTATTCAGAAATGCCAGTTGCATTTATCCTGATCACTTCTGAATATTCTGATTTTATACCTACCCAGGGAGCATGCTGTTTCTTGATATGAAAATATTTATGAGGTTTTGTTTTTTTTTCTAAAAGGTTATATAGCCTGTTTTTTTTGTAATAAGAGATACAAATTATTGTTGTGAATCTTAACATGCTTTTTTAGCTGTAGCTATGATGGATTTTATTTTTCCTTTAGTCTAGGTAAAGCTGTGTAAAAGTCATTCGTGTTATTTAAATCACGTACTGTACTGCTGTTTACATGGATGTTTTGTGCAGGTGCTTTGAAGTGCCTTGCATCAGGGATTAGGAACAATTTAATTATTTTTTCCTGGGACTCTGTAAAGCATGTAACTAGGTATTACTTTGGTTTTTAACAATTACAGCCTTACATGGATTTTTTTTTTGAGTGGAGAAAATACCTTTTAAATTATGATGGACACGCACGAGAGAATGGGTTTGAAGATTTTTTTCAAGCATACAATAATGGTGTTTTTCATTAAATATGACAGATGAACAGTAAATGTTGATATACCCTATACACAACAATATGAGACTTTTTCATTAAATAATATTTAAAAAGTTTTAAAATTCATTTGAAAATCTGATGATTTTTACAATAAAAAATATTGAAGATGATTATCCTTAAGTTGCATTGTTTTCTTTAGCAAGACTTACTGGTATTCTTTCCCCATGTTAACCTGAGATCAGTTTGTCTTCTACTATATTTAACATGTAGAATAATATATAATGAAAATCATTAAAAATCTATGAATATTTTATTTTTTCAGACATTTCATGTTTTAAATGTAATATACTGTTCTACCCAAGACAAGACTGTCAACCTGTTAAAAAATATCTACATGTGAAAAATACATTTAGAAATTTTTTAAATTTGTGGCTATAATTTTCATTCAGAGTTAAGCAAATTGATTGCTGAAATCTATCTGGGTTTATTTCTTCCCAATAGTATGTTTCACTCACATTATCTTTTATAATTGCCACTTGTACTTAAGGAAGTAAATCAATACCTATATGATTCAAGGTACTATTTGTACACAGTAGGGTTTTTTGTTTTTGTGGATCATTTGTATCAAAGGTACTGTTCATGAAGAACAGTGGTATGGTAGGCTACAAATGGACAATTCCACATTATTTATACAGGAAATATTTAAAATGTCGTGTTATATCAGCTGTTAGGATGATGGAGTTTAAATATCCCTGCAGGGTCAGGAACAAACCAGCTCTCCCATAAGTCGTTGTGAACACTAGGGAAGTCCCAAGGTTTATGTCTTCCATTCCAGTGGAGTAGTTTTGCTTCCTGCAGAAAATGCTCCGAATATCTGGTATCTGGATTCCAGCCTTCATTGTGTTTAGAGGAAAGTAATAGGTTTGTTAGGAAATTAAAATTTTATATTAAAAATTCAATACAAGTTCATCATAAAAAAAAAAATCAGACAAATCAATGGGTATGCAATGAAGAATTTACCATCTACCCTAATTTTCCAAAATAACCACTGTTAAAGAGTTTCTCGTGAAATTCTTCCAGTAATGTTCTACCTGTATACCAGTGTGTGTGTGTGTGTGTGTGTGTATTTTTTGTACCTTGCCTTTTAAAATTACTGTCTTGGAAAACTTTGCACAGCAGCACATGTGACTTCACTGAATCATTTTTAATGACTGCGTAGAATGGATATATGACTGTTGAGTGAGTTTCTTATTAAGGACATTTAGGCTGTTTCTATCCCTTCACAAGCATAAACAATGCTACAATGAACAGTCTTCTATGCATATCTTGTATAGACAATATCTGTAGGATAAAATCTTGTATATGGAACTGCTAGATTGAAGGGTCTGTGCCTTATAAATTTTGATAAGAGATATTGTCGAATTGTTCCCCAAAGATTTTGTATTAATTTCACTCCCACCCAGAGTTTATAGTTCTTGTTTCTCTGCATTTTCCGTCCTTAATATGGCAGCATTTTCTTTTAAACAGTCTTGTGTTTACCCTATAAAATGTGACTGAGAATGAGATCTACTTTTTAACAAACAGCTGCCTCCATTTGAATATTACTCTCCTCATAAGTAATCGCTTAGAGACTACGCATTTACTTTGATATTGTTATTGATCAGAATATTTTTAGAATATCTCTTCCAGAAGTACATTAAGATCTTGTGAATATAAATTTTTTAAATATCCCTATCATGTTACATTTTCTTTCTAGGAAAGAGAATGTGGTATTTTTAAAAAAAACAACTGAAAGTCCATTGAGTCAAGAGAGGATGAATAGCTAGAATATTATTATTCTCGTTTTAACATATGATGTAAGAGGGAAACACCCCCCTCCAAACCTTTCTTTCATTATTCATAAACATAGCTGTGCAGGGAGTTGCAGAAGAGGAGCTAGGTGTTTGGGCTATAGTAGCATAATTGGAATAATTATCAACTTCCAAAGAATCTATACAAGGAAATGCTCATCTGGGGAGCAGAGCCTTCACGTGGGAAGTCTCCAGGAAGTAGGACATTGTCTCTCAGCCCCACGACTGAAGGACTCTGTAGGGGCTTGCAGTTTTGCTCTTAGCTAAATAAATTTCATAAATTTTAAAAATCTTAAGCCTACCTGTTTAGACCCAAACTTAATACCCATTAGTGTTACACTGCTTTCTGCTTTCAACAAACTCTAAAACGGAATCATTTTTCAAATGATTTCTGTGTAGCTTTACTTTGCAGACCATCCCTGATTCCAAAACGTTCAGCAGAGATGTAGGCTCTGTTCTACAAGGAAAAATGGCTTCTCTCCCTTGGGAAGATTCTGCCCCTTCCTACTTGTCAATAAGTTAGATGGTTCATAAAATGTAATTCTGAGTCTCTGTTCCAAGATCAGAAACTACTCTAACCCTACCGATCTAAGCTCCACATAGCTGTTCCTACAAAACATTTTCATAGATATTCCACTTTGATGGGATTTTCTACACACTCATCACATGGAAATGTTGATGTTTGACATAACAGTGAACCCAACATTACTATAAAGCGAATCAGACAGAATATTAGTGTCCTTAATGTCCCCATGTCATCCTTGTATGCATATGGATGCTCAGAAAAATCGGGAGATTCTGGTGAGGCAGAAGCAAATCTATACAGCATCATTCAGAGGAGACAGTAACCCAACTTCCACAGTTTTGTCTGTCCTTCCTTTTACAAGGGAGAGTAGGGGACATATCACCTTGCAGGATTGTTCTGAGAGAAGTAATGTTCACGTCTATCCCTGGAGCCTAGCCCAGGGCTTGGCAGTGTATGGGCACCTGGTAAATATAAGTCCACAATCCATTGTCTCCAGTTCTAAAATAATCAATCCCCAAATGTCTGAAAACAAAAAGATTTTTAATAACTTCTTTGGCAGCAAAATCTATAACCCTCTCAGGGTACTGCATAATGTAAGTACGTGCACAACATTACCTTTTAAAAATTCAAAACCTTTCTACATTTCTAAACAGATCTGGCCCAGTGGTTTTGGCTAATGGGTTGTGGCCATATGTTTGAATGAATGTGAATGTCTTCTGTGCCAGGCTCTGTTCTAAGCAGTTTACACATATTAGGTAATTTGTTCCTCGTAAAAACATAAGGTTCCTTTAGCTTCCTTTTACAAGTGAAGAAACTGTGGCACAGAGAGCTTGAGTAACTTGCCCAGGGTCATAGAAAAGAGCAGAGTTGGGACTCCAGTCCATACCCCAGAGCCTGTACTCCTGTAGTGAAGAGTGAATAAAAGACTTGAGGGACTCACGTAGTGCACAGTCATTAAACAACTTCTTTTTAAAAGAGAAATTGCTGGCTATCTAAATTCATCATAAGCTGTTATGCTTATTCATTTGGTTTTGTCCACTATGGGCTACTGCAAGAGGGCAATAAAGGCATGTGAAAAAGTTCTGACAGTGAAAGTTCCATCGTAACAATAGTTCATGTTTAGCAAGCACATACTATATGCTAAGCATGAGTCTAATTGCTTTTCCTGAATTCCTAGAAACACACCTCTCAGGTCATTTTTATCACCTGCATTTGCAGAATCTGAGGCTTAAGTAACGTGTCCAAGGTCACCTCCAAGGTCACCTGGAGGATTTGAACTGAGGAAGCTGGTGCAATAGCACACGCTCTTCACCTTGGTGCTCCCTGGGTCTATAAAATGCACACTGGTGTTCTTCTGAAATACTTACCCAGGTGCCTTATGTGCCACAGGGGGTTGATGGTGGAGTATTTCCCGTGAAACACAATCAGCATTGGGGAGGTGGCCACCCCTCCTCCCAGGGAGCTGCTGTAGAGATTTTCCCTAAGAAACAGAATAGAAAAGCAACATTTGTCCTGGAGTCCCACAGACTCAGATGAAGTAGAATCTAATCATTTTAAAAGGTGTAAGACAGTCCCTCACTATATAATAAGTCTATGGTCTTTCATTTTTCTCCAACTTTTTATTCTGAAAATTGTTAAACCTACACAAAATTGTAAGACGAATACCATGAACTCCCATATACTTTACCCTGATTCACACAGTGTTAATATTTTGCCATTTTACTTCTCAGGCCTTTTTATGGCAAACTTCGAAGATCCCAAATTCTGATCCTACATTATTTAGAATGACTTTACTCACAAATTCAAGGTTATGATAATATTAAAAATATCCAGATAAAAAAGATGGACAGGATATACAATGCCATGATAATAGTGGTTGTGTTATTTTTATTTTCTCTCTTAATACTTCAATGATGAAAAATGATTTAAAAATTCAATCTTTATTTTACTTTACTTTTTTTAGCTTTAAGTCAGTCAATGTATTATGCATATTTTAAAGTTGATCTAGGACTTCCCTGGTGGCGCAGTGGTTAAGAATCCGCCTGCCAATGCAGGGGACATGGGTTCGAGCCCTGGTCCCGGAAGATTCCACATGCCGCGGAGCAACTTAAGCCCGTGCGCCACAACTACTGAGCCGGCACTCTAGAGCCCGCGAGCCACAACTACTGAGCCTGCGTGCCACAACTACTGAAGCCCGCGTGCCTAGAGCCCGTGCTCCGCAACAAGAGAAGCCACCACAATGAGAAGCCTGCGCACCGCAACGAAGAGTGGCCCCCACTCGCCGCAACTAGAGAAAAAGCCCGCACGCAGCAACGAAGACCCAATGCAGCCAAAAATAAATTAATTAAAAAAAAATTCTAGAGTTGATCTAAAAAATTCAGTCTTTAAAAAGTTGACTTTACAAACAGGACTTGATAAATTTCATTGGGGGCTTAAACTGACGAAAGACCAAACACAGACATTGCTTTAGGAAATCAAGCTGGATTCATTTTTCTAAAGGATCCTTAAGGAAGTTAGCGATGTCAGGATACACAGCACATTTTCCAGGACAGATGGAAGGGCAAATTTCCACACCCTAAGATCCTGCAGTTATGGATTATAATGTCGTAAGTGAATGAGGGTAATATCACTGTTCAGGAAACCCAGCATTCTCAATCTTAACAGGCCAGAGGAAGTCTGAGCATAGGCTAGTTGGAATATATGCCTGAGATCATCAAACTTATTGTTATATAATATATAATATTATTACTGAGAGCAATTCAGTACAGTACATTCAGGCATCTCCCTCAACCCCTACAGGCCAACATGAGTTTAGTCCAGGTATGTTCCTGAGCTCAGTACAGTGGGATCAGTACAAGGATCAATTGCTCTGATGTCTCCAGGAACCAGACTCACAGGGCCTTTGACTGGTTGGTTGTAGGCTTACCCCCTAACCCATACAGGTATAATACCTGTTCTCTCCCTTCCTTAAAATGTTGAAATATCTTCCTGAACCTGCTCTTCTGGAATACTATCTTCTGTCTATGAATTTCAAACATGGCCTATAATGTTTTCCCCATCATATTTCTTTTGCTAATGATATTGCATTTAATTAATTTACAATAAAAAGGTAGTTTATAAGAGTTCTTTGATATTTAAAATGTCTTATATTATCAATATGTATAAAGATGAAGCTTGTAAATTGTCTTGTTCAACTCTTCTATAAGCTTTCTAATTTTTAGTCTTTATCATTTACTGAGAGAAGTATGTTAAAATTTCCAATTGGTATTGTGAATTTATAAATTAGTTTTTGGAATTCTGTCAATGCATGCATTATAAATTTTAAGGCTGTGTCATTAAATGTTAAGTGTTATTTTTTAAAAAGTTGACTTTATAAAATAATTCTTAAAAATAAATCTATGTAAGAAGGAGAAACTCGACTAAGATAAATGATTTGCAGTCAAAAAGGTTCACTAGAATTCTGGGAGAAGGTTTAAAAATCACATTACTAAACAATTTATTAGAAAATGTTTGTATAATAAGGGATTGCACAGGATCTCACCTCCTATGACATATCGTTTGAGAATGCATTTTTCATCCACTGCTCCCTTTTTTTCTCAACAGTGCCTCTGTAAGAAAATCTGACCTCAGATGTCTGAAATGTTTCTAACCCCTGAGCTATGCATAGAAAATTAATGGAATAATTTTACTCCCAAGCATGGAAAAACTGGTAGAGGGCCACACATACTCCACATTTTTTTGCATCCATTTCTCCAACTGTTTGGTGATACGCTGGTGCTTCCATTCCGTCATGTTGGCAACAATCACACCAGGATTGAAAGAGCAAGTGCTGGGGCTGATGCCAAGGTCTTTTATCGTCTTCTTCCGGTAGTCCAGATAGCCCATGTACGTGTTCTATAAAGGAAGAGGATATGTGTGCTTTTGACCAAGGAATCTTTTGTTTCTGGAAAATAACCACTTTCTTGAGACCATCATGCAGCACCTGGGCTTCCTCCTGTGTCACTGGCCACTTCCTGGAGTCCTTTCCCAGTTTTCTCTTGTTTCCCCAACCTCTAAAAACTGAGTGCCCCTAGTCTCATGTCCAGCATCTGCTCCTTTCTGCAGCATCAACTCCCTAGACAGCCTCATCTTGTCTCATGGCTCTAAATCTCTCCGTGTAGACAGCCCGGACCTCTCCTCTGGATTTCCAGCTCCACTACATCTGCCAACTCTATTTGTCCTTGTGGGTGCTTAGTGAGGCAGCTCTCCTTACATCCCAAAACTGATCCCAAGCCTATCCCAAACCTGCTTCCCTACAACCTGCCCTACCTCAGTGTCCACTCCATCCTTCCAGTTTGACAGAACACCTAAGGTCATTAGGTCATCCTAGACTCCTCCTCCTCACTCACTTTTCATCCAGATCTCAGCAAATCCTGTCCGTCCCATCTTCCAAAATATATTCAGAAGCCAACCACTTTTTTGGCTTTTTGACCGTGCCACGTGGTTTGTGGGATCTTAGTTCCCCGACAAGGGGTCGAACCTGGGCCCTCAACAGTGACAGCGTGGAGTCCTAACCACGGGACCACCTGGAGAGTCCCCAGAAGCCAACCACTTCTTACTGTCTCTACTACCTTCCTGGTCCGAACCATAATTACCACTCACTGGATTTCTGCCAGCTCCTCCCAACCTGTGTCCTGCTTCCACCCTTTTCAATCCCACTCTGTCTCAGTGTTACTTATCTGCTCAAAGCCCCTCCAGTGGCTTCCCCTCTCATTCAGAGTAAAACCCAGACTCCCTAAAATGCCTGCCATGCCCTCCACCATCTACCCCGCCCCCATTACCTCTCCAACTTCTATTATTCTCCCCCTTGACCCCTCTGCCACTCTGACCTCCTTGTTCCTTTAATACACCAAACACACCCCTGCCTCAGGACCTTTGCATTTGCTGTTACCTCTTCTGAAATGTTTTTCCCCTAAATATCTATTAAGATAGTTGCCTCAGTTCTTTCAGGTGTAGGCTCAGTGACAACATCTCAGTGGAGCCTTCCCTGATCACCCAACTTAAAATCCAACCCCACCTCCACCCTGATCCTCTGTTCAATATTTTACTTGCTTGCTGACCGCCTCTTCCCACTAGAATGCAAGCTACCCAAAGGCGGAATTTTAGTTTTATTTGCTGTGTTACTAGCACCTAAAACAGTGTCGGACACATAGCAAGCACTCAATAGCTAGTTTTGAGTGAATGTAAAATGAGGAAGGACACACTATTTCACCCACCTCATGGGATGCTCAAAGACAACATGGATGTAATGGAACTATTTGAGCACTTTTCTATGTGCAGGCACTGTTCTAAGAACTTCACGCACATTACCTCATTAGTTGCATACAATAGCTTTACATGTATTAACTAATTTAACTCTCCCAATAACCCTACCAGAGAAGTATTGATACTGTTATTACCTCTATTTAAGAAATGAGGGAGGGCTTCCCTGGTGGCGCAGTGGTTGAGAATCTGCCTGCTAATGCAGGGAACACGGGTTCGCGCCCTGGTCTGGGAAGATCCCACATGCCGCGGAGCAACTAGGCCCGTGAGCCACAACTACTGAGCCTGCGCGTCTGAGAGCCTGTGCTCCGCAACAAGAGAGGCCGCGATAGTGAGAGGCCCGCGCACCGCGATGAAGAGCGGCCCCCGCTTGCCACAACTAGAGAAAGCCCTAGCACAGAAACGAAGACCCAACATAGCAATCAATTAATCAATCAATCAGCCAAAAAAAAAAAGAAATGAGGGAGAAAACCACTGATTAAGTAACTTGCCCAAGGTCACAAAGCTACTAAGTGATGGAGCCAAGATTTTGACAGGCAGGTCTGGCCCCAGGGCCTAGGCCTTAAAGTGTGTCACAGCTTAAACGTCACACATATAAAATTATTTCCTGGAACTTTTTTTGAAGAACAGCATTCGATTCGTAATAGCATCTTGTATTGTAAAGCCATTCTTTTGCTTTCGGTGTTACATCTGGGTTCGACTGTCTTCATTTCTACCAGGGTAAGGAGCTCTTTACCTTGGAACAAGATCAGTATTTTCCTCTACTGAAAGGAGTGGGGCGGGGAATAATGGTCAAAACTCTGAAAACAGAACCAAAGGTTCAGTGAGTCACTTTTACAGAAAACACCATCTCTGCCATAGAATGTGGTTGCGAGTGACTTAGATAACAACCATCGTTTCTGGAGCATTTACTGGACACTTTGACATCATGTTATTTCATCACAACTCACAAAAACACAACCAAATAGATGTTATTGTTGCCATGTTTCAGGTAAGGAAAGCGGGACTTGCAGGGGTGAGTAACTTGCCCCGGAGTCGGTGGGAGCAGAGCTGGGATGTGAATGGGAAGCCCAGGCCCCGGGCTGTTCGCCTCCCAGCAGTCCCCCAGTCTTCTCCAAGGTGAGGATGACACTCGTTCTGAAGTGCAGGGAGGAGAAGGGGCAAAGGGAGGATTCCCGAGACATGTGCCCACCTGCAGCCCCACAAGTCTGTGTATGTCCTGGGAGGAGGGCAAATCGCAGTCATCTGAGAAAGCTGCCGCGTGGCCCAGGGCCAAGGTGGTGTCGTACAGCTCTTGGATGTCCCCTGGATTCACAAACACCAGGAGTTAACAATAGTATAGCACTCATTCTAGGGCTAGATAGAGCCTTCGAGCTTAAACAATCACTGATTTTGCTGTGGGGGAAAAGTATGTGATCCATGGTTTCAAGTGGCTTGGCAATTTTCTTGATAAGAATAGGTCATATCAATTTAAAAAGCCACTTGATAATAAGCTCAGATCAACACTGGTCAGATATCTTTATTTCTGTTGCTGTGTATGTACCACACCAATGCTCGTCTTATTTTGCACGCGGGAGAGAGAGCAGGTGACATTTAACACTAAAACTTAGCTCGCTTCTAAGAATGTTGTCAGTGAGGCTTTATCCCCCTACATTTTAGGCGTGCAGGAAAAGGAAAGGCCACCTATTACAGGCTTTTACAAGCTACTTATTACATATTTTGACAATCAGAGAGTGGCTCTCAGAAAGTCAACTGGATTGTCCCAGAAAAGTATCAACCCCTGTTTTCAAAGTATTCCCTGATTAACAACAACACTATACTCCCAAATTTAATAAGCAATCAAAATCACTGAGCCACTAGATATTTCAAAAATGAAGAGACAGTCATTCTACTTATCAGCTGCTCTGTTTCCGAGTGTTCTTGGCATCGGTGAGCATACCTTGTACGATTACGTCATCATCCAAATAGATGACTTTCTCGTGTTGATGGATAAGCAGAGGGAGATAAAATCGAACAAAGTTCAGCTGTTAAAACAACAAAAGCAGTGACGGTGGGGAAGAGACAGAAGGCCCAGTGACTAATAGGGGTGCTGGGGGCGGTCAGCTTTGACCATGGCCTCTGCTCAGCTCCAGGTCTGGAGCAGAATAAAACAGAGGCTGCAAAGAGGCCTCGCCCGAGCTTCCTGGTGCCCAGTTTACCTGGGCCCTGGGACTGAAACCAGCGCTGGTCAGCAGTTCTTCTAGATCCAAACCCCCCACTGCTGAGACTGTCCCCGCTTTCATCTCTGTGAACTGATGCAGCGGGAGTCACAGAGGCTGTCAATCTTTCTGGCCACAAACTGCCTGCCTTCCTCTACACTCAGTAATTTGACTACTGTCAACTAAAACAGCCTTAAACACACATGCGCATACACACACACATGCACACACACACACGTGCATGCACACACATGCAGCACATGTGTGCGCGCACACGCATACGTGCACACATACATAAACTCACATGTGCATGCGCGTGCACAAGTGCACACATAAACGCACGTGTGCGTGTGCGCACACACACATATACGTGCACTCATACATACACGCACATGTGCGTGCGCATGTGGAGCTCATCTCACACGTCATCACATCACACACACAGGTTCACCCTCTTAGCTCCTTGAACCAGAAAAAAGCCAGAGAAGCATGGGCTGAGGATGGGGGTCTTAATGTTTTAATAGCTACAATACTGTATAATGCAAAGTCCCAACTCAGCTAGCACTCTTGATAATAAATATCTGGAATTGGGAAAAGATCTTATCATCAGAGGGCTTCGAATTTAGTTAATTTTCAAGGATGGATTTAAACAATAATCACATGTAGAAGGGGGCTGCATTTTCTGTACACCTGCCATCAAAAACACCACTCTTTATGCAGAAGAGGGTCCCTTTTGTAAGAACTCTTGCAGTAAAACACCTTAAGATTCCCAATGTCAGGAAGAAAGTTGGTGTCTCCTGAAAGTATTAGTCAATACTCTTAAGTATATAATCCACCTTGTTACCGTTTTTCCTCAGCTGCTGGGATACTCTGAGCTAAGTGTAAGGTCCCGGCACGGTACACACAACTGCCTCTGGGCTGGGAATAATTTTTCTAGGCCTCACAACTCGGGCCCTCCCCCACCCCACAGGCGTATTTACACACATAAATGCATGCTGCATTTTCTTACGCTTCGTTTCTTCTTTCATAGCTTCATTATGGTTTATGTAAACCATCTTACATCCTTTCTGCAGTAGGTGGCTTTTGAATTATAAATAAGCAGAGTTTGGTGGACATCTAAAACTGCTAGGCTTCAAAAACATTCTGTGTGCTTCCCAGTGGCTGGCGCTCTGCACCGAACGAGGTCTCACCGAGAACCATCCCCGACATGTGCGATCCCTACTCACAGGCTGGAGCAGTTCAGGCCTCGCGGAGTCTGGTCTGATCTTTCCTTTGAGGACCATAGGGTTGAATTCCACGATCTTAAAGTTTATTTCTCTCAGTTTAGAATGTTCGATCCATTTTCTAAAGGGATGACAAAAACAAAAACAAAAAACAACCTCGAGCACACACCTCCAAACTTTCCTCAATTTGCCTAGTGCCTCAATCTCTTGCCTCCATAGAAAGTTAAAAATAAAATATGTGCAACCTTAGTAGAGTCTAGTCTATAAATCCTTCTGATTTTTTCCCCATCTGGTTTAGCTTTGAATATTATTATTATTTTTTTTTTCTCATTCACGTAACTTTCTGCAAAGGAAATGAAGCAAAACAGTAATAACCAAATATCTCCCCAGATCCACATAATCTCCACAGGAAACTAGAAGAACAAAAAGTGTTCCTTCTTTCTTATAAAGCAGCATCTGTGGTTGACGGTGCTCTCTTTGCCATGAGTTAACAGCTCTGTAAGGAAGCCCGGCCTTCTGAACCTGCTACTTTGACTGAATCATGTTTACTCTGCTGTTTTGACTCCAAGGATGATTTGAATTTACCTTTGCATTACCTTTGCATTGAGAAGATTTACCTCAGTCTTCTGTCCTTGCTCCCCACTTTCTCTTCCTCCTCCTCTCCACTCTCTCCCCTTATGTGTTCTCAGTCTCACAGAACTTGAAATACCTTGAACTTCCCTTCATCTCTGCTCTCTCCACTTCCTCCATCCTCCTTAGAAATAGTCACTGTTAACAGCCAGGGATCTTTCTGGGTCTTTTTCTTTACAGAAATACATATATGTACATGTACAAATGTACAGTTTGGGGGTTTTGATTTCATTACCATAGATTGAATGTTGTGTCTCCCACAGATTTGTATGTTGAAACCTAATCCCCAGTGTGATGGTATTTGGAGGTGTGGATTGTAGGACGTGATTAGGTCATGAGGATGAAGCCCTCGTGAATGGGACTAGTGCCCGTTATAAAAGACGTTCATCCCAGTGAATTCCCTTACTCCTGCTGCCATGTGAGAACACAGCGAGAAGACAGCCTGCTATGAAGCACGAAATGAGCCCTTACCAGACATGGAATCTGCTGGCACCTAGAACTTGGGCTTCCCAGCCTCCAGAACTTGAGAAGTAAATTTCTCTTGTTTTTAAGCCTAGCCATCCAGTCTGTGCATTCGGTGACAGCAGCTCAAACAGGTTAAGACATTCATAAAGTGGGTCATACTATATGAGGTGTACTGTAACTTGTATTTTCCACTTAGTAATATGTCTTGGAGATATTCTATACCTTCTTTCTTTATTAATAGCTGGATCATATTCTATAGTTCATTTAAATATTCTTTCACCGACGGACATTTAAGCACTTCACAATATTTTTACTACTTCACATAATGCCAAAATTAACACTGTTGTACATATATTTTGGTCATATGTACTAGAATTTCCGCAGCACAGATTCCCAGCTGTTGAAATGGAACGGTGAGTCAAACTATATATGCATATACCATTTTATTAGATATTGCCATATTGCCCTCCCAAAATTGCTTTACCAATTTATGAAGTGTACATTGTGTAAACAAGGAATAAGCATGTCCATTTTCCTGAACAGGATGGTGTTGTCCTATTTAGTTTTTACCATCCTGCTGAGTGGACAATTCCACGCCATTGTTTTAATTTGCGTTTCCCTATTAGTAACATGGAATGCTTTTTCATGTTTGCTGGCCATTTATAGTTTTTTTTTCTATGAATTGTCTGTATTCTGTGCTCATTTTTCTACTATATGCTCATCTTTTTGAATTTTTTTGGTAAGAATTCTTTATATATTTTGGATAGTAATCCATTGTCTATAATACATGTTGAAAATATCTTGCCTAATCTGTTGTGTGATCAGTTTCACTCAGTGTTTTTCATCAGTTAAAACTTTTTAAATATTAGCAGTCAAATCTGTCAGTGTTTTTCCCTTGGGCTCAAGGAGTCACTCTCCATACCAAAATTATACAATTATCCCGCATTTTAGTAATACATTTAGAATTTTATTTCCTGTTTATTTCTTTTAAATCCAACTCCAATTTATGTTTTAGTATGGTGTGTGATAGGAAAGAGACTGCTTTGCAGTTTAAAAATTATAATTAGTGATGATTCTGAGCCATTTTAAATTATTATATTATATTAATAGTCTCTCGGGTTAAGAAAGCAGAGAAAAGAGAAACTTTTAGAAAGAAAGACTCATATAAACTGCTTAAGGATTGGGTTTCCTTCATTCATTAGATAATTCACTTCTGCAGAATGGTGCATTGCCCTACCGGATTAATGAGGCTTTGCTAAAATTTCCTTAGCTAGGAACACGTTTGTCAGGCCATCAAGTAAACCTCAGGTCATCCCCTCATTAATTTGAAGGACATTTATCAAACCAAAGAAAGAAGGGAATCCATGTAAAGAAAGACAAGGACAATTAAAAGAAAGTAGAAAACTCCAAAGTCTGTAGTACACAGATTACCGTATTCTGGACAGAGTGTTCCGGAGTCCAACTACATAGAACAAAATGTTGGCATCAGTGTTGCTGTAGATGCTGTTGATGGCAGCCATGGCCGCACCCATCCTCCCTGCTGCTGCACAAATCACCACCGGAATCTCATCTTCCATATCCTCAGGAGTCTCAGAGTCATCATCTGGAAACATCAAAATCAGAGCCTTGGAACATGAAGGAATGTCACAGTCTGACTTGTCTTCCACACTCCAGGGGGAAGATAGCGTAGTGGGGAAGAGATTGCCGATTATTCTCCAATATCCAGTCTCTCCTTCTTCTCTTAGAAATACAACATTGGGGGCTTCCCTGGTGGTGCAGTGGTTAAGAATCCACCTGCCAATGCAGGGGACACGGGTTCGAGCCCTGGTCTGGGAAGATCCCACATGCCGCGGAGCAACTAGGCCCGTGAGCCACAACTACTGAGCCTGCACGTCTGGAGCCTGTGCTCCGCAACAAGAGAGGCCGCAATAGTGAGAGGCCCGTGCACCGTGATGAAGAGTGGCCCCCGCTTGCCGCAACTGGAGAAAGCCCTCGCACAGAAACGAAGACCCAACACAGCCAAAAATAAATAAATAAAATAAAGAATTATAAAAAAAAAAAAAAAGAAATACAACATTGGAACTTTAGCTGGCACTTAGCCAACCACTAAGAATATTTTTCCAGACTCCCTTGCAGCTCTATGTGATCAAGTGCTGACCAATGGGATGTTAGTGCCAGTAAATGTGCAACACCTGAGTTTGCCTTTAAAAGGAATATGCTTACCCTCCCCTTTTCTTTTCCCCCTTCCCATTGCCTGGAATGTTGATATGATGATAGGAGTTAAAGCAGCCATCTTGGACCATGAGATGGAAACTGCCTCTTGAGGACACCAAAACTATAAAATAGAAAGGATCCTGATCTGGATGATTATGGAACTGACACATCACACTTTCACTTGAGAGAGAAAGTAAACTTCTATTTTGCTTAAGTCACTATTATTTTGGAGCTCTCTTAAGCCAATCAGATAGCCTAACACATACACACAGTTGAAAAATATGTGAAGAGCTGAAAAGCCTCATTTGATTCACTCTTCAACTCTTGTCTGAATTGGAATATTTACCTTGCCCACATTGCTATAAAGTATACTGCTTGTGATCTTGCTTTCTGTTATCCACCCTCTTGTTGAGGGAGTCAAAAGTTGATGGCAAAAAAAGGAGATAAATGAAAAAGTATGACTAATGCATAAGATGAATAATTGATTATTCTTCTGATTCTTGGCTATGATATAAAATACTAATGTCATAACATCATATTTCAGTACCACAACACAACTTTTAGGTACGAAGAATAATAATTATCAGTATGTAGAGTATTCACTGTCAAACAGATATCTGATTTTTACTTAAAGCTCTCTCTTTCTTTACAGATGTCTTTTTGCAAAATCTCTATTATTCAGACCCAGGGTAGTTTTAGCTGATATTTAATCCAACAAACATGTATGAAACTAACCACCAGGTACTCTGCTTTGTATAATTTAAGAAATATTGAAAGGCCTCCCTCTTTATCTCCTACATCTCTTCCACCACCTTCCTCCGCAAGTGAAATTTCCACCACTACAATAATTTTTCAAAGTATATTTGCTGGCATGAGATAATGCTCATAATACAATGTTAAGGGTGGGGGGAGAGAACACAAAATTCTCTCCAGTATTTGATCCCAATTTGACACATGCATATTTGCAAATGGATCTGTGTCTATTTATAGAATTGTGAGTAATTTTAATTTCCTTATTTGTGTTTCTTGTATTTTCCAAACTCTCCAAAGTAATTACAGGTTGCTTTTATAAAGAGAAAAAAAAATTTCTTAAGGGATTGTTCCTTTTGGACTAAACTGTCATCTTGGGGAGGTCCCCTAACCATGTGGTATGTTGCCTAATCATATGGTACCTGCAGGCATCTAAGTGATCTGCCTAAATGAAAATTTGACACCATGGGAGAACTTTAAGCAATGATGTTTCTTCATTGCTTAAAGTTCTCCCATGGTTGCTATAGGATAGAGCCACATTCCATTCCTGGCACACATGGATCCAGTCCCTGTTCACTGCTCTAGCCTTGTCTACTTCTATTCCAGCATTGCAAAAATACTAGCGGTTCCCTGAATACTGACACCATGTTGTCCCTTATCTCAATGCCTTTTAACAGGCTGTTTCTGATGTCTGGAATATTATTTTCATCCCCTCCTGCATGTCTAACTATTACATATTCATTCCAAATGCAATATAGACATTGGAGCCCCCAGGAAGCCTTTAACAGCTCACTAACACAAATTAGTTCAGCCCTCACCCATGCTCACTCTGTCCTTGCTTGTGGGTGGATTTACCAGCTGCACTGCAATTTATTTGGTAGCATGTTTTTCCTTTCTCTTCTGTAACACTAGGAGCTCTGTGAAGGCTGGGACAGTATCTTGTTCACCTCTGTCTCCTCTGCAGCTAGCCCAGTGCCTGGAACATGGTAGATTCTCAATACATTTTGGATGGTTGGCTGGTTGGCTGGCTGGGTGAATTTATTAGAAACCTCTATTTGAGCACTTACCACACTGCATGGGAAGAATCTATTATGTGTATGTCTCCTATACTAGACTGTAAGCTCACTGTGTTATCCCCACTGAGTCTGGCACCTAGCAAGCACTTAATGAAAGTCTGCTGAAATCAACTAAACAGATATGATGCATTGGCCTTAGAGAACAGGGCCCTAGAGGAATAATTCATGGGTGACTCTTAGGGGCAAAGAAAGAGGGAAGGGTTGAAAATCTGGGGCAGTACCTGGCTGTCAGGCTCAGATAGAGGCCTTCATCAGGCTATGGGAAGAATGAGGTTGGAGGAACACGTCCCCATGAAAGAAGAGCACCCTAAGAGAAGGTCAAACACTGAGTTTACAGCTCTGCTGCAGACACATCACACCACTATACTGCTTAAGAGCCTCTGCCAGTCAGAGAACCTGGGAGCTAACCTAAGCCAAAAATACTGCTCTCTGCCTAGAAGTCTTCCCTGGACAGAATGATAGATGAAGGCACATTGGAGGAAGGGTGGGAAGATTTTTCAACTGTAATTCTTCACCAATGCCTCATCCTAGCAGATCTTTGGGATCAGCCATTGTACTACTTGGATCTGTTACACCAAATGCTGCCTGAGCCAGACCATTAAAAGGTTTGGTTATGAGAAGCCATTTGGTGCCCATAAAAATCTCATAATAATGGCATATGGACTAGAAATTTATTATATTGCTTTAGTCCCTTCTCACAAGTAACTCTTATCAAACAATGGCCATTTCTAGAAGAGGTGAAATGTCTGCTCTCCCAGTGCCAGATCTCTGAATCCCATTTCAAATTAGAACTGTTTTAGCCAAACATATAAACTTGCTGCACCCCGAATGGGCCAAGAGTGAATCACCAGCATGCTGATTGCAAGGAAATTGTCAGGAGATTCCATGGAATGTCATTATCAGGAGATTACATAGAATGGTACCATGTTTTTCTTCAGTACATGACTTCCCAGGGCCTCTGGACTTAACGTTATGACACTAGTTCTTTGAATTAATGTTTTAAAAATTGTGAAGATTAATATGGAATAGGTGAGGTACAGAGGATTTTTAGGGCACTGAAACTATTCTGTATTCTATAATGATAGATAAATGTCCTTATAAATTTCTCAAAACCCATAAAACGTACAACACCAACACCAGGGGTGAACCCTAATGTAAACTATGGACACTGGTGGAAAGTCCCTGGTGGTCCAGTGGTTAGAACTCCCTGCTCCCACTGCAGGGGGCACGGGTTTGATCCCTGGTCAGGGAACTAAGATCCTGCATGCTGCGCAGCACGGCCAAAAAAAAAAAAATTAACTATGGACACTAGTGAAAATGATGTGTTAACATAGGTCCACGGATTGTAACACACGTACCACTCTGGTACGGGATGTTAATAGTGGGGGAGGTTGTGTGTGTGTGTGTGTGCATGTGTGTGTGTGAGCGTGTGTGTGTGTGTGCATGTGTGTGTGAGCGTGTGTGCACGCGTGTGCGTGTGTGCGCGCGTGAGCGTGTGTGCGTGCATGCGTGTGTGTGCGCGTGTGCGTGTGGGGGGGTGGAAAGGGGTTTGAGGGAAATCTCTGTACCTTCTGCTCAGTTTTGCTGTGAAACTGAAACTGCTCTAAAAAATAAAGTCTATAAAATATTAACATGCACTTCTTGAAAAATTCCAGTCAAACAGAAGAGTATCCAGTAAATGGTGATTGTTGTCTGCAGACCTCTCAGCCCACATTCCAAAGGTTACCAGTGTGGTATGTGCCTCTCAAACCGTTCTTAATGTACATACAAAAGCACATATACTACATATTATATAAATATTACATGAAATATGATGTATTATTTTAAAACCAAAATGAAATCAAACTTTTCATAGTCTTCTGTAACCTGCTTTTTCCACTTACATACCACAGACATCCATCTTTCCATGCCAACTATGTTCTTTTGAGTGGTATTTCATAACACTGATTCTCTTTTTTTTAATTTTAACACTGTGTGGGATAAAAATGTGTTATTGGATCCATTCATGTGGTGAAAACACTTTATCGTATATAAATATATAGCCAATTAATCAGGATGTGCATTTCCTAACAGTTCTTTTAACAGCTATTATAAAAGCAACTCATTTCTTTCCATGGAGAAAGGAATTTGCAATGGGATCAGCCGACTGAATGTGTTGGTTTATGGGCAGGAAGTAAAATGTGAGGAGTAACAAGCTCAAAGTTCAGACAACATTTGACCTTGTATGACCTTCTCTCTCTCTTTCTCTCTCTCTCTCTCTCTCTCTCTCTCTCGACCTTTCTCAAAGCAATTTATTGAGTCATTAGTTACATACTTCTATGGACTGAATTGCATACCCCTAAAATTCATATGTTGAAGCTCTAACCCCCAGTACCTCAGAATGTGACTGTATTTGGAGATAGGGCCTTTAAAGAGGCAGTTAGGTTAAATGAGGCCCACCCTTAATTCCATATGGCTAGCGTCCTTATAAGAAGAGGAAAAGACACCAGGCCACGTGAGGACACAGAGAGAAGGCATTCCTCTGCAGGACAAACCAGCCCTGCCGGCACCTTGATCTTGGACTTCCAGCCTCCAGAACTGTGAGAAAATTAATGTCTGTTGTTTAAGCTACCCAGTCTGTGGTATTTCGTTATGGCAGCCCAGGCAGACTAATGTAGATTTCTTTAAATTTACCTACTGTAAGTACATAGTTCAATGATATTTAGTAAATTTATCCCATTTTAGAACATTTAGAATGTTCTAAAATCCCATTTTAGAACATCTTCATCACCAGAAAATTTCCCTTCAGCTGGGTTGCAGTCAAGCCACTCCCACTCCCAGCCCCAGGCAACCACTGACCTGTTTTCTGTCTCCATAGATTTGCCTTTCCTAGAAATTTCCTTTAAATGGAATCATACAACATGTGGTGTTTTTGGTCTAGCTTCTTTCATTTAGTATGTGTGTGAGGCTTATTCATATTGTATCATGTATTAGTAGTTTGTTCCTTTTTACTGTTGAAAAGTACTCCATTGCATGGATATAATACATTTTATACAGTCACTACTTGATTCACATGCGGATTGCTTCCAGTTTGGGGCTACTATCAATAATGCCCTATAAACATCTGCATACATATCTCTGTATGGAAATCATTCGCTTTCCAGAGGCTCCTAGTGTTCATTTAGACCTGATTATACATATTTTTAATTTTTTATGAATTTTTAAATAATTAATTTTTGGCTGTGTTGGGTCTTCGCTGCTGCACGCAGACTTTCTCTCTAGTTGTGGCAAGTGGGGGCTACTCTTCCTTGTGGTGGCGGGCTTCTCATTGAGGTGGCTTCTCTTGTTGCGGAGCATGGGCTCTAGGCACGCGGGCTCCGTAGTTGTGGCACACAGGCTTAGTTGCTCCACAGCATGTGGGATCTTCCTGGACCAGGGCTTGAACCCGTGTCCCCTGCATTGGCAGGTGGATTCTTAACCACTGTGCCTCCAGGGAAGTCATTATGAGTTTTTTTATATTGAAAAAGTCAGCTTTGTGAGAGCAGGGACGTTATTTTGTTCCTTGTAGTGTGTCCAGTGCCTAAGCCTCTGACTTAGAAAAGAAGTGTGAATATGAATGTACATAATGCTCCAAAATATTAATTGTATTTGTCTTTGGCTGATACAACTACAGGTAATATTTTTCTTTTGTATTTTCCATAAATGAGTATATTCATTTCGCTGATATAAAACAGTAAACTAATGAAAAATAAAACACTACTGGTGCTACCTAATTTTTGTGTGTGTTGCCTTTGTATGTTTGGAGAAGTGAGGTTCCATCCCATGCAATTCACCCCTGAAGAGGGAAACCGGGCTCCCCAGTGTAGCTGGAGGAGGACATATGGTCAACGCAGCGATTTTGCTCATAAGCGAAATTATTGAGAGACTCCAAAAGGATGGATGCGGAGCAGGCCGCTCAGAGCGAGGTCCGAAAACCAACAGCCTCAGCGTCAACTGGGAGTTCATCAGAAATGCAAATTCTCAGCCCCACCCCCAAACTACTGATTCAAAACCTGGGGCCAGGACGTCGTTTGAACAAGCCTCTGTGTGATTCTGATATGTGCTAAGTTTGAAGAGCACTGATCATTCTAGAACACAACTGAAAATTTGGCCTTGGGTGGATATTCTACAAGCAGGTACTTGGAAGCTGACTGAATTTTTGTTTCTCTCTGAACCCAGCTATTGGAAGGACTCATACTGTGTTCTTAGGTATCTCATCTTGATGGACCACATGCCTGCTTGCCTGCTCCAGTCTTCTTTTTTTTAGTATATTTTTTCTTTGTGGTAAAATACGCAACATAAAATTTACCATCTTAACCATTTTCAAGTGTACAGTTCAGTGGTATTAAAAACATTCACACTGTTGTACAATCATCACTGTCATCCATCCCCCTAACGCTTTTCATTTTGTAAAACTGAAACTCTATACCCATTAAACAATAACTCTCCTTTCCCCTCCCCCAACCCGGCCCCCCGCAGTCATCAGTAGGCTTTCTGTCTCTATGAATGTGGCTACTCTAAGTACCTCATGGTGGTGGAATCACAGAGTATCTGACTCTTTGTGACTGGCTTATGGCACTTTGCATACCTGTCTCGTTCCTGAGCACAGTCCCCCTGTGAACTTTCTTATACAGAATCCCACAGATGGTCACAATCAGAAGGAACAGCAACACCTGGTTAACTGAAATAAAAACAGAAACATGTTCAAGTATAACCTATCAAACTGAAATTGTGGAATAAGTTTAGAATAGCCAGTGGGAACAGACGCTCTCCCTGACATACACAGGACTGGAGGCCTGTAACCTTTCTCTAAGCAGGTAGCACGTGGAGTCAAGAGTTAATCTGTGATAGGGCTTCCCTGGTGGCGCAGTGGTTGAGAATCTGCCTGCCAATGCAGGGGACACGGGTTTGAGCCCTGGTCTGGGAAGATCCCACATGCCACGGAGCAACTGGGCCCGTGAGCCACAACTACTGAGCCTCCGCGTCTGGAGCCTGTGCTCCGCAACGAGAGGCCGCGATAGTGAGAGGCCTGCGCACCGCGATGAAGAGTGGCCCCCGCTTGCTGCAACTAGAGGAAGCCCTCGCACAGAAATGAAGACCCAACACAGCCAAAAATAAATATACAAATAAAAATTAAAAAAAAGAAAAAGACCTAAAGAAGAAATACATGGCGAATATCTTAAAAAAAAAAAAGATAATCTGTGATACCGCTGATACTCAAGGACACACAGATGTAGTTTAAGGACAGCCAGGGCTAAACCCAGGCAGTCTGATGGCAGAGGCTATAACCTTGATGACTGCATGATGCTGCCTTTGGAGCCACTTTCTGTGCAGGAATACTTTGTTTCAAATAATAGCCAACATTTATATAACACTTATGATGAGCCAGTGCTTATTATGAATACATGTTCTTGGTCATTATAACAGCTGCTTCTCAGTTAATTCTACCACTGGTCAAGGATGATGCACAGAAAACTCTTGCCCTGAGTAAGAGGTTAGAAGATCCCAATACCTCTTCCCAGTCTAAGCCTCCAGGGCCATCCTTTCCAGAACAGTGATGCTTGCCCTTAGGATCTCCTGAGAACTGGAATGGTGTCAGACAGTGTCTTCCTAAGTATGGAGCCCTACGCCACTGGTTGTACATGGGATGATTTAGGAGGCTTGTGTTCATAGCATTAAGTAACATTAAGTCACAGTGAGAAATCAGTCCTAATTTCATATGCAGGCAGGTAACAAAAGCTACCCAGAATTGAACAACATTACTCTAACCATATATATTTGTACAATCACCTTCTTTTGAGACATAACTGTTACTCTACTTATAGTAAGGATATACACTTTCTATGACAAAATACACTTATAATTTTTTAAATGAGTCAATTTAAAGAAAATAGTAAGTCATGCACAGAACAGAAGGAACGCAGATGATGAAAAGTTGAGAAAGTGGTACACTGTCATATGTGGGACACATATGCCTGCAGTTTGGCAAACATTGGTAGAAGGGGAAAGGGCTGGGATTTGAAGTCAGACTCAAATCTCATTTTACCACCTACTAGCTGTGTGGCCTTGGACAGGTTACTTAACCTCTCTGAGCCTCAGTCTGCTCATGTGCTAAATGGGGATTGTAATAATAACCATTACCTTGCAGGGGTGTTTTGAGAGTTACCAAAGGCAATGTAGGCCCAATAAAGACTTTAAAATTGTTTTGTATTATTATTTACTATTTTTGTGTGTCAAGATATTTATACTTATTGGCCTCATACTGATCTATTTTCTGGCCCCTAGGCCTTTGTCTTCACATTTGTAAAAGGAAGGAGTTGGACAATCTCCACGGATGCCTTCCAGAGCTATGTCCTAAGGCTCAATGGTTCTGCCTTGCTGACATCCATCTCCTCTCTGCCTTTCTGGGTTATCAGATTCAGCCAGAGACAACCAGATACTATTCTCAGTTTAAAACAAAACTATAGAGAAACAGAAGACAAGGGACAAAGTTCTATAGTTTACCGATACAACTGATTAACATTCGCTTCCCACAGCCACTTTGAGGAAGCAGCCTAATGTCTACTACCATCTGACCCTTTTTTAGTATAAGTATGTCCCATGCAATATTGGGGATATACTTATACTAAAAATTTATTCATAGTTTATTAAAAATTCAAATCTAACTGGATACCTTGTCTTTTCATCTGCTACATTGGGCAACTCTATTCTGAGGGTAACTAACACAATTAGGTAATTATTTTCCCCCTAGATTCACAAACAACTGGATATAAAATCAGAGGCAAGTCCAGGTTTTGATGGGGTCTGAAGATTACATAATTTGAAGTGAATCTTTAAGAATAAGAATATGAAATTACAAATGCTAAATTAGGCAGGAACATGAATACTTATTTAAAATGAGAAAATAAATAATATTTGCAACTTTTACGGAAACATCTGACCCCTCTCATGAAAAATCCACCTCTGAACAAAACACCCAACAACTTTCTACGGAAATCATCCTCATATGATGATGCCAACAACTGTCTGTGGGAAAACTATCCATGAAAACCAAAGAAGATTAAAAAAAAAGAAAAGAATAAGATTCAGCATCAAAACAGTCCTCCAAAATATCTATTTTTAATCATAATTTTTAAAAGTTTGTAATCTTACTTTTTCGTAACAAAGCCATGTGTGTTCATGTGGATAAAAACTGTGACCTGTGGATTAAAGAATAAAAATTATTTTTAAAAGACAATCAACCCAAAAGTCATAATACAATTATTAAGGACTACATCTTTGACCAGTTGCTATGTGGAAAATTTTGCAATCATTCTTAACTGTTCTGAATCTAGAATTTTGAACTAAATATTTCTTGAACTTAGCGCTCACCTCTTCAAATTGATTTCTCTGGCTGTACAAAATGTACAAAGGACTCCCAAAGCATAATCTTTTACCTTCTCCAAAAACTGCTCTGTCAGCTCTCTGGGTTAGCAGATCAGATGGCACTAACTGGAAGAAATGTCACATAAGAAGTTTTCCTTGATGTAAAATATCAATCCTGTGCCTTTTTTTCCTGCTATCATAACTTCATTCCTTTGATAAGGAAGCTTCTACATCTTCAGGAATCCCTTGTGAAAACAGAACCATCCTGAGAAGGGCACATTTTACACTCCATTCAATCATTCAGTAAATATTTATTGAGATCCTACTAAAAGCCCAGCACTGTGCTATGTACTGGGGATGCAGCAATGCACAAATCAGTCCCAGCTCCTATCATCATGGAGCTGTTTTCAGTAGAGAAAACAGATATTAAAATGTAACAAGTAAAATAATTAGATTATGGTAAGTGATACGAAGTAAAAAACAGAAGTGCTGGGATAAAGATGAATAGAGACCGGGAGGCATCTTGGTGAGAAATCAGGAAACACCTCACTGAGGAGATGACGTTTGATCAGAAGAAAGGGCAGGAGCCAGTGGAGCGAATGCAGAAGAGCATCCCAGGCAAAGGGAACAGCAAGTGCAAAGGCCCTGGGGCTGATGATTCTAAGTACCGCAAGAGGTTCAATGTGGCTGGAACAGAGTGGACTAAGGGAGAGACTGGCTAGAAGAGGCTGGAGACAAACTGTGGGGTCTGTAAAGGAATATGGATTTTATTTTTTGGCTGTGTTGCATCTTCGTTGCTGCACGCGGGCTTTCTCTAGTTGCAGCGAGCGGGGGCTACTCTTTGTGCGGTGTGCGGGCTTCTCATTGCGGTGGCTTCTCTTGTTGTGGAGCACGGGCTCTAGGTGTGCAGGCTTCAGTAGTTGTGGCTCATGGGCTCAGTAGTTGTGGCTCACGGGCTCTAGAGCACACAGGCTTCAGTAGTTGTGGCACGTGGCTCAGTAGTTGTGGGGCGCAGGCTCTAGAGCGCAGGCTCAGTAGTTGTGGCACACGGGCTTAGCTGCTCGGCAGCATGTGGGATCTTCCCGGACCAGGGATGGAACCTGTGTCCCCTGCACTGGCAGGCGGATTCTTAACCACTGTGCCACCAGAGAAATCCCTGGATTTTCTTTTAAATGCATGTAACCCCCTCCATCAGCCTTTGTCTTCCTTAAAGCCCTAAAGCAATGTTTTTCAAACATTCCCACAGAAATTCTGATGATAAAGGAGGGCGGACACTCCAAAGTCATCCCCAGTAAGTTCAAAATATCTTACAAGTTTCTTGTTTTACCTTCAAGTTCATGTAAACTGTACATAAATATAGGGGAAAAATATAGTCCCTTCATTGTCGGAAGAGCTCCTCTCAGGGAGAAAACTCTTCGTTATGAAATCAAGGTCTTCTTTTTTTTTTTTTTTTTTAAAGTATTTGTTTTATTTATTTATTTTATTTATGGCTGTGTTGGGTCTTCGTTTCTGTACGAGGGCTTTCTCTAGTTGTGGCAAGCGGGGGCCACTCTTCATCGCGGTGCGTGGGCCTCTCACTATCGCCGCCTCTCTTGTTGCGGAGTACAGGCTCCAGACGCGCAGGCTCAGTAATTGTGGCTCACGGGCCCAGTTGCTCCGCGGCATGTGGGATCTTCCCGGACCGGGGCACGAACCCGTGTCCCCTGCATTGGCAGGCAGATTCTCAACCATTGCGCCACCAGGGAAGCCCGAAATCAAGGTCTTCTATACACACATGTAATGGATAGGTGTGAGGTCAGGAGAAAGCTAATTGGGTCGAGTAAATGATGAGCTGGAATCCCCAGGTTTGGCAGCAGCCCAAGAAGAACAGCGTGTAAGGAGGAGAAAGATCACAGGACAGGAGCTGCCAGTCGCCCAAGAGAATTTCTTTCCCTGTGCAGGTGGGCCCTAGGGACTTTCAAAGAACTGGAATTTCCGATATGCAGTCCACAGTCTCTGCCATGCTCTGCACCTTCTAATCCCCACCCTACCTCTACACTGCTTTTCCCTCTGGATCTAAAGACACATGTTGCTGTGTTTGAGGGAAATCAAGGGAACGGGGCAATGTTCTTTATTTTGGACATGGAGGACAGGGGAGAGAAACAACTGAGCTAGAAAGTTCTGTGGGCACCGGACATGAGAATGGAAGTCATCAAGAATTGGTACAAAGTTTGGAGGGAATATTGGATGGAGGAAAGGTGAGTTAATTGTGAGTTAACTGCATTCGAATCTCCAAATCTATGGCAGATGGTAGGAATCTTAACCTTTTTTTGACATAAATATCTTGGAAGTCTGGTGAATCCCATAGACCTCTTCCCAGAATAATGTTTTTAAAAGCTTAAAAGATATATTGTATTATAAAGAAAACCAATTACAAAATTTTAAAGAAAAGAAAATTATCAGAATATTGGGGGAAAAAACAAATTTGTGATACCTATAGATACCTATAGCATTAAACATGCTTCTTTATTAAATAACAAGGGCTATTAGCAGGTATAACACTTACTGTAACTTTAAATAGTAATGAGCTTTAAAAAATGTGAGATATTTGTAACAACTGTAATGTAACATGAAAGTAACTGATTTATACTGATGACGAAGTCACAGGTACTACAGTTACTTCTGTGGTTTGTTTCCTATATTCACAATTGAAGGAAATGCTCAAATTTTTTCTCATCTAAGTGCATGAGAAAATGAAATGTATCCATGGACACTTTGAGGGTCTATGCATCCCAGGTTAAAGGTTACAGAATCCCTGAGGTAGGTTGATTCAACTGACATCTGGGTTAATATGTCATAGAAAAGTCATGTTTTTAATGTTTTACCATCTAGAAAAGCTGCTGCTTTGGGAAGATTTGCCAGGTTTGTGCTGTGGCTTTTTGTAGTCTTAACCACTGGACACCAGGGAAGTCCCAGGAACAACTTCTTTTAACAGAAGAGGCAACTACTTTAGAGAATAAAGAATTGGCCTTATGAGAACTATTTTTCTGCCAAGACATTTGAGACATGTTGACAAGGTAATTTCTTTATAGTGTCCTGGATTTCCACAAATTTCCTATTGTGAACTTCCATAATTAGAAAGAGTGCCTCACTCAGGGAGACACAAATGGTGATGTATAACAAATATTCAGTATACCTGATTTTTTTTTTAATAGACTTCCTTCCTGTGACACATGTAATTGATTAATTGCATATTAACAGGTCAGCTTCAAAATTTGACTTGATTTTTTGTGTGTGTGTGTGGCCGCGCAGCATGTGGGATCCTAGTTCCTCGACCAGGGATCAAACCCATGCTCCCTGCAGTGGAAGTGCAGAGTCTTAACCACTGGGCCACCAGGGGAGTTCCTTGACTTGTTGATTTTTAGATGTTTAAATTTTTACATATAGTAGAATTCACTTTTCTGGTTGTATTGTTCCATGAATTTTAACACATGCATAAATTCCTGTGATAATCACAACAAATGAGAAAAAGGACAATTCCAACACCTCCAAAAAATTCTCTTGTGCTGCCGTTTTGCAGGCAAACCCAACCTGACACCTAACTCCCGGCAACCACTGACGTATTCTCTGTGCCTATAGTTTTGTCATTTCTAGAATGTCATGTAAATGGATTCACACGGTATACAATCTTTAAAGACTCTCTTCTTTTGCTTAGCATGATGCATCTGGGATTGATACTTGCCGTTGCATGAATCAATAATTTGTTCCTTTTTATTGCTGAATAGCGTTCCATTGCAAGGATGTGTCACAGTTTATTTATCCATTCACCCACTGAAGGACATCTGAGTTCTTTCCAGTGTTTTCTGATTATGAATAAAGCATCTGTAAACACATGTTTAGAGGTTTTTGCATGATTTTAAGTTTTTACTTCTCTGTGGTAAAGACCTAGAAGTGGGGTTGCTGGGTCATTTGGTAGATGTGTGTTTATAAGAAATTTGCCCATCTGTTTTCCAGAGCGGCTGTATCATTCTGCACTCCTACCAGGAATGGAAGAGAAGTCCAGTTGCTCAGCATTCTTGTCAGCACTTGGTATTTTATTTTAGCTGTTCTAATATGTGTATTTCATGGTGGTTTTAATTTGCACTTCCCTAATAACTACTGATGTTGAGGATCTTTTAATGTGTTTATTTGCCATCTGTATATCGTTGTGATGGTTAATTTTATGTATCAACTTGACGGGGCCATAATATTTGGTCAAATACTATTCTGGGTGTTCCTGCAAGGATGTTTTTGGATGAGATTAATGTTAAAGCAGTAGTGTAAGGAATGCAGATTGCCCTCTCTAATGTGGGTGGGCCTCATCCAACTAGTTGAAGTTCTAAACAGAACAAAAAAGCTGACCTTCCCCTGAGTAAGATAATTTCTCTGGTTTGACTGCCTTTGAAGTGGGACATTGACTTTTTCCTACCTTCAGACTCGAACTGAAACTCATGCTCTTCCTGGGTCTTGAGCCTGCCAGCCATCAGACTGGATCTACACCAGCAGTTTTCCTGGTTCTCAGACCTGCAGACTCAGACTGGAGCTACACCTTTGGCTCTCTTTAGTCGCCAGCTTGCTGACTCAGCCTGCAGATCTTGAGTCTTGTTGGTTTCCATAATCACATGAGCCAATTCCTTATAATAAGTCTTCTTCTACATACATATACATCTGATTGGTTCTATTTCTCTGGAGAACCCTGACTAATGCAATGGGGAAGTGTCTGTTTAAATCTTTTGCCAATTTTTTAATTGGATCATTGCTTTCTGATTTTTAAGTTTTGAGAGCTTTACATATTCTGGATACAGGTCTTTTGTTAGATATGTGATTTGCAAATACTTTCTCCCAGTAGGTGGCTTGTCTTTTCATTCTTTTAACAATGAAAAGTTAAAACTTTCCTTTGCACAGGAAAAGTTTTCAGTTTTGATGATGTCAAATTCAACAATTTTTTGCTTCTACAGATCATGCTTTCAGTGTCATATCTAACAATTTTTGGCCTAACCCAAGGAAGGTCAGGATGAGTTTCTCTTATGTTTTCTTCTGAGAATTTTGTAGTTTAATATTTTACATTTCAATTTGAGTTAATTTTTTATATGGCATGAGGTATAGGTTAAAGCTCATATTTTAGCATATAAATATCCAGTTGTTCTGGGATCATTTGTTGAGAAGACTATCCTTTCCACTGAACTGATTTTTTTTTTTAATATTTCATTCTAATTTTAGGGTATTCAAAGGGAGGCTTGAGATTTATCAAGGAGTTTCAATCTAGAGGATGACGTGTGTCCCAAAGAAGGTTTCCGATTCTCTCCTACACTTTCTAGATTTGGATAGCAATCAGTGGCTAAAAAGTAAGTTATATCATCAAATAAAGATTCAACGTTCTCAAAATAGCACCAGGCCTAAGGAGACAAGAAAAGGGCTGATACATCATGAAAAATTTCAACCAAACATTTCCCCAAATGCAAATCCTATCTTTTCACAATATTCTGGAGTATTTTATTTCTGCTCTGAAAATCCAAGAGAGCTAACAGACTCTCTGTTCTCAAAATATGCCTGTTATAACTCTGCTTCCTGGATGTCCCAGTTCACAATTTATCAATATGCTTATCATAATACCTTATATATTCATTAGAAGAAGCAGTGGGCATTAAGAGAAGCAGAGGATAGCAGGGCAAGTTTGATGAAAAAAAATGAAGTTTAACCGTTAGAAAAGAATTTTAGATTATAAAATTCATCTTAGGAGATTGGTTCAAGATGGCGGAGTAGAAGGACGTGCACTCACTCCCTCTTGCGAGAGCACGTGCATCACAACTAACTGCTGAAAATCATCGACAGGAAGATACTGGAACTCACCAAAAAAGATACCCCACATCCAAAGACAAAGGAGAAGCCACAATGAGATGGTAGGAGGGGCGCAATCACAATAAAATCAAATCCCATAACTGCTGGGTGGGTGACTCACAAACTGGAGAACACTTAAACCACAGAAGTCCACCCACTGGAGTGAAGGTTCTGAGCCCCACGTCAGGCTTCCCAACCTGGGGGTCCGGGAACGGGAGGAGGAATTCCTAGAGAATCAGACTTCGAAGGCTAGTGGGATTTGAGTGCAGGACTTCGACAGGACTGGGGGAAACAGAGACTCTACTGTTGGAGGGCACACACAAAGTAGTGTGTGCATCAGGACCCAGGGGAAGGAGTGGTGACCGAATAGGAGACTGAACCAGACCTACCTGCTAGTGTTGGAGGGTCTCCTGCAGAGGCAGGGGGTGGCTCTGTCCCACCGTGAGGACAAGGACACTGGCAGCAGAAGTTCTGGGAAGTACTCCTTGGCGTGAGCCCTCCCACAGTCCGCCATTAGGCCCACCAAAGAGCCCGGGTAGGCTCCAATGTTGGGTCGCCTCAGGCCAAACAACCAACAAGGAGGGAACCCAGCCCCACCCATCAGCAGACAAGCGGACTGAAGTTTTACTGAGCTCTGCTCACCAGAGCAACACCCAGCTCTACCCACCACCAATCCCTCCCATCAGGAAGCTTGCACAAGCCTCTTAGATAGCCTCATCCACCAGAGGGCAGACAGCAGAAGCAAGAATAACTACAATCCTCCAGCAGGTGGAACAAAAACCACCTTCACAAAAAGATAAACAAGATGAAAAGGCAGAGGGTTATGTACCAGATGAAGGAACAAGATAAAACCCCAGAAAAGCAACAAAATGAACTGGAGATAGGCAACCTTCCAGAAAAAGAGTTCAGAATAATGATAGTGAAGATGATCCAGGACCTCGGAAAAACAATGGAGGCAAAGATCGAGAAGATGTAAGAAATGTTTAGCAAAGACCTAGAAGAATTAAAGGACAAACACCTAGGAGAATTAAAGAACAAACAAAAAGAGATGAACAACAAAATAACTGAAATGAAAAATACACTAGAAGGAATCAATAGCAGAATAACTGAGGCAGAAGAACAGATAAGTGACCTGGAAGACAGAATGGTGGAATTCACTGCCATGGAACAGAATAAAGAAAAAAGAATGAAAAGAAATGAAGACAGCCTAAGAGACCTCGGGGACAACATTAAACGTAACAACATTTGCATTATAGGGGTCCCAGAAGGAGAAGAGAGAGAGAAAGGACCCGAGAAAATATTTGAAGAGATTATAGTAGAAAACTTCCCTAACATGGGAAAGGAAATAGCCACCCAAGTGCAGGAAGCACAGAGAGTCCCAGGCAGGATAAACCCAAGGAGAAACATGCCGAGACACATAGTAATCAAACTGACAAAAATTAAAGGCAAAGAAAAATTATTGAAAGCAGCAAGGGAAAAATGACAAATAACATACAAGGGAACTCCCATAAGGTTAACAGCTGATTTCTCAGCAGAAACTCTACAAGCCAGAAGGGAGTGGCATGATATATTTAAAGTGATGAAAGGGAAAAACCTACCACCAAGATTATTCTACCCAGCAAGGATCGCATTCAGATTCGATGGAGAAATCAAAAGCTTTACAGACAAGCAAAAGCTAGGAGAATTCAGCACCACCAAACCAGCTCTACAACAAATGCTAAAGGAACTTCTCTAAGTGGGAAACACAAGAGAAGAAAAGGACCTACAAAAACAAACCCATAACGATTAAGAAAATGGTAACAGGAATATACATATCGATAATTACCTTAAATGTGAATGGATTAAATGCTCCAACCAAAAGACACAGGCTGGCTGAATGCATACAAAAACAAGACCCATATATATGCTGTCTACAAGAGACCTACTTCAGACCTAGGGACACATACAGACTGACAGTGAGGGGATGGAAAAAGATATTCCATGCAAATGGAAATCAAAAGAAAGCTGGAGTACCAATACTCATATCAGATAAAATAGGCTTTAAAATAAAGAATGTTACAAGTGACAAGGAAGGACACTACATAATGATCAAGAGATCTATCCAAGAAGAAGAGATAACAATTATAAATATATATGCACCCAACATAGGAGCACCTCAATACATAAGGCCACTGCTAACAGCTATAAATGAGAAAATCGACAGTAACACAATAATAGTGGGGGACTTTAACACCTCACTTACACCAATGGACAGATCATCCAAAATGAAAATAAATAAGGAAACAGAAGCTTTAAATGACACAATAGACCAGATAGATTTAATTGATATTTATAGGACATTCCATCCAAAAACAGCAGATTACACTTTCTTCTCAAGTGCACATGGAACACTCTCCAGGATAGATCACATCTTGGGTCACAAATCAAGCCTCAGTAAATTTAAGAAAATTGAAATCATATCAAGCATCTTTTCTGACCGCAACACTATGAGATTAGAAATCAATTACAGGGGAAAAAACCGTAAAAAACACAGACACATGGAGGCGAAATAATACATTACTAAATAACCAAGAGATCCCTGAGGAAATCAAAAAATACCTAGAGACAAATTACAACAAAAACATGAAGATACAAAACCTGTGGAATGCAGCAAAAGCAGTTCTAAAGGGAAGTTTATAGTAAAACAAGCCTACCTCAAGAGACAAGAAAAATCTCAAATAAACAATGTAACCTTACACCTAGAGGAACTAGAGAAAGAAGAACAAACAAAACCTAAAGTTAGTAGAAGGGAAGCAATCATAAAGATCAGAGCAGAAATAAATGAAATAGAAACAAAGAAAACAATAGCAAAGATCAATAAAACTAAAAGCTGGTTCTTTGAGAAGATAAACAAAATTGATAAACCATTAGCCAGACTCATCAAGAAAAAGAGGGAGAGGACTCAAATCTATAAAATTAGAAATGAAAAAGGAGAAGTTACAACAGACACCGCAGAAATACAAAGCATCCTAAGAGACTACTACAAGCAACTCTATGCCAACAGAATAGACAACCTGGAAGAAATGGGCAAATTCTTTGAAAGGTATAACCTTCCAAGACTGAACCAGGAAGAAATAGAAAATATGAATAGACCAATTACAAGTAATGAAATTGAAACTGTGATTAAAAATCTTCCAACAAACAAAAGTCCAGGACCAGAGGGCTTCGCAGGTGAATTCTATCAAACATTTAGAGAAGAGCTAACACCCATCCTTCTCAAACTCTTCCAAGAAACTGCAGAGGAAGGAACACTCCCAAACTCATTCTACGAGGCTACCATCACCCTGATACCAAAACCAGACAAGGATACTACAAAAAAAGAAAATTACAGACCAATATCACTGATGAATATAGATGCAAAAATCCTCAACAAAATACTAGCAAACAGAATCGAACAACACATTAAAAGGATCAGACACCATGATCAAGTGGAATTTATCCCAGGAATGCAAGGATTCTTCCATATATGCAAATCAATCATTGTCATATTAACAAATTGAAGAAGAAAAACTATATGCTCATCTCAATAGATGCAGAAAAAACTTTTGACAAAATTAAACACTCATTTATGATAAAAACTCTCCAGAAAGTGGGCATAGAGGGAACCTACCTCAACCTAATAAAGGCCATATATGACAAACCCACAGCAAACATCATTCTCAATGGTGAAAAACTGAAAGCCTTTCCTCTAAGATCAGGAACAAGACAAGGATGTCCACTCTCACCACTATTATTCAATATAGTTTTGGAAGTCCTGGCCACGGCAGTCAGAGAAGAAAAAGAAATAAAAGGAATCCAAATAGGAAAAGAAGAAGTAAAATCGTCACTCTTTGCAGATGACATGATACTATACATAGAGAATCCTAAAGATGCCACCAGAAAACTACTAGAGCTAATCAATAAATTTGGTAAAGTTTCAGGATACAAAAGTAATGCACAGAAATCTCTTGCATTCCTATATACTAATGATGAAAAATCTGAAAGAGAAATTAAGGAAACACTCCCATTTACCATCGCAACAAAAATAGTAAAATACCTAGGAATAAACCTACCTAAGGAGACAAAAAACCTGTATGCAGAAACTATAAGACACTGATGAGAGATATTAAAGATGATATAAACAGATGGAGAGATATACCATGTTCTTGGATTGGAAGAATCAACACTGTGAAAATGACTATACCACCCAAAGCAATCTACAGATTCAATGCAATCCCTATCAAACTACCAATGACATTTTTCACAGAACTAGAACAAAAAATTTCACAATTTGTATGGCAACACAAAAGACCCCGAATAGCCAAAGCAATCTTGAGAAAGAAAAAAGGAGCTGGAGGAATCAGGCTCCTGGACTTCAGACTATACTACAAAGCTACAGTAATCAAGACAGTATGGTATGGCACAAAAACAGAAATATAGATAAACGGAACAGGATAGAAAGCCCAGAGATAAACCCACGCACCTATGGTCAACTAATCTATGACAAAGGAGGCAAGGATATACAATGGAGAAAAGACAATCTCTTCAATAAGCGGTGCTGGGAAAACTGGACAGCTACATGTAAAAGAAGGAAATTAGAACACTCCCTCACACCATACACAAAAATAAACTCAAAATGGATTAGAGACCTAAATGTAAGACTGGACACTATAAAACTCTTAGAGCAAAACATAGGAAGAACACTCTCTGACATAAATCACAGCAAGATCTTTTTTGATCCACCTCCCAGAGTAATGGAAATAAAAACAAAAATAAACAACTGGGACCTAATGAAACTTAAAAGCTTTTGCAAAGCAAAGGAAACTACAAACAAGACGAAAAGACAACCCTCAGAATGGGAAAAAATATTTGCAAACGAATCAACGGACAAATGATTAATCTCCAAAACATATAAACAGCTCATGCAGCTCAATATTAAAAAAACATACAACCCAATCCAAAAATGGGCAGAAGACCTAAATAGACATTTCTCTAAAAAAGACATACAGATGGCCAAGAAGCAGATGAAAAGCTGCTCAACATCACTAATTACTAGAGAAATGCAAATCAAAACTACAATGAGGTATCACCTCACACCGGTTAGAATGGGCATCATCAGAAAATCTACAAACAACAAATGCTGGAGAGGGTGTGGAGAAAGGGGAACCCTCTTGCACTGTTGGTGGGACTGTAAATTGATACAGCCACTATGGAGAACAGTATGGAGGTTCCTTAAAAAACTAAAAACAGAATTACCATATGACCCAGCAATCCCACTACTGGGCATATACCTAGAGAAAACCATAATTCAAAAAGTCACATGCACCCCAATGTTCATTGCAGCACTATTTACAATAGCCAGGACGTGGAAGCACCCTAAATGCCCATCAGCAGATGAATGGATAAAGAAGAGGTGGTACATATACACAATGGAATATTACTCAGCCATAAAAAGGAACGAAATTGGGTCATTTGTAGAGATGTGGATGGATCTATAGACTGTCATACAGAGTGAAGTAAGTTGGAAAGAGAAAAACAAATATCGTTATTAACGCATATATGTGGAACCTAGAAAAATGGTACAGATGAACCGGTTTACAGGGCAGAAATAGAGACACAGATGTAGAGAACAAACGTATGGACACCAAGGGGGGAAAGTGGCAGAGGGTGGGGGTGGTGATGAATTGGGAGATTGGGATTGACATGTATACACTGATATGTATAAAATGGATGACTAATAAGAACCTGCTGTATAAAAAAATAAATAAAATAAAATTCAAAAATTCAAAAAAAAAAAAAAAAAGAAAAGCCACAGACCCTGTTTTTGTAGCCCTCCCAGCTTCCTTTTTCCCCTCTAAAAAAGTGTTCTCCTCTTGCCATGAGGGAACTTGCACGTGGCTCACCATTGTTGCAGACCTCAAATTCTCTGCTAATTCTGAAGAAACCCATTTTTGCTGGAGGAAAAAAAAAAAATTCATCTTAGTTTGGAAATCTAAAATTAAATTTTGTCACATATTCATTCATTTCTTTGTGGCATTTTCCAGGAGTTGGAAACTGACTTCCTTTATCTTAAAAAACAAACAAACAAACAAATGAGCTAATTTACCATAAATAACAATTTGTCTTGAAAACTCAAAATTTATTTTAAAATTAAATTGATCCTTCTTAATTACGGTCCTTCAAAAGAACTTCTGAACTTGACGTTTGACTGGATGCAGCCGTCAGCAAACAGGGAATAGTAACCTTTAGAAATCAGCAACATGACAGAGAAGGCAGGATAGCATAGTACCCCAGGGTTTCTTTATGAACCAAAGTGTTGTGAGAACTTGTTGGCAGTGATCTAGGGAAACTCTTCAACAGGGATTTCATTCAAGCCTTTAACTCACTGTAAACAACTGGCTACAATGTCCCTTTCATTTTCCCGGGATATAGACTGTATACCCAGGAGCTCTGAGTGCATTTGCAACGGCCCTTCTCCTTTTCCCCTCTTGCACTTGGGAAAGAATTGAGTCAAAAAGCATGCTACTTACGATTCTTCTGAGATTGGTTTCAGGTACCTTTTATCCATTTACTATTCTGGATGATATACATTCGGCTAACTTTTTGAGGTAATGTCAGCCTAGAATGGTCTTTGGCCACATGTCTGTTCCCTTCCAGAGACCATCTGGTATCACAGGAGAGAATGAGGGGGAGGCCAGAAGGCTCTGGGCTCCAAATCCCTGAGGCCAGCTCCTCCCTGTATATCCCAGTCAGCCAAGCCAATCAATTCCCCTATTTTCCTTAAACTTCTTTGAAATGAGGTTCAATTTCTTGCAAACGAATCCTTACAAATACATTCCTTGTGGCCAGAACGGGATGGATATATTACTAATTCCATTTTTCAAATGAGGAAATTGTGGCTCAGAGAGGGTCAGTAACTTGCTCAAAATCACACAGCTGGTAAATAGTAGAACAGAGATTTGAAATTAGGGCTGTCTGACTTCAAATCTGATGCTTTTTAACCACAAGGTTCTGAAACTCATGAAAAGCTATTCTGGCTACCCCAGAGGCAGGTGAGGTGGGCACCAGGTAACAGATGTCACTGTGTGTTGATGAAATTTCACAGCTCCCAGGCGAGGTGGGTCTGCTCTCCCTTGAGTGCTCCGTTACTCTAACTACTGAGCTCATGCCAAAGAGTACGTGCTGACTCATCTGGCAAGGGGGCTCATCTTTCCCCTGTCCAGCAAGTTGCAACTCTAAAATCTCTTTAAGATAAAATAAGAGGGGCTTCCCTAGTGGCGCAGTGGTTGAGAATCTGCCTGCCAATGCAGGGGACACGTGTTCGAGCCCTGGTCCAGGAAGATCCCACATGCCGCGGAGCAACTAAGCCCGTGCGCCGCAACTACTGAGCCTGCGCTGTAGAGCCCGCGGGCCACAACTGCTGAAGCCTGTGCACCTGGAGCCCGTGCTCCGCAACAGGAGAAACAACCGCAGTGAGAAGCCCACGCACCGCAATGAAGAGTAGCCCCCGCTCACCGCAACTAGAGAAAGCCCGCGCGCAGCATCGAAAACACAACGCAGCCAAAAATAAATAAATAAAATTTTTTAAAAAAGATAAAATAAGAGGATTCAGGAAACTGATATGCACATCTAATTGCAAGGCACAGCAGTAGTGAGCCAAGGAGGGAAATTCCTGAAGCAGATTCTTGTAGGAAACCTTCTAAGGTGCTTTTAGAATACAAGGCAGAAAGGAGTCCCTGAGAAGCATGTACCTCCAAGAGAAAGCCTGTTTCATTTACTTTTTATTTTGTTTTTTTTTTGGTCGTGCCTCACAGCTTGCAGGATCTTAGTTCCCTGACCAGGGATAGAACCCCGGCCCCTTGCAGTGGAAGCATGGAATCCTAACCACTGGATTGCCAGGGAATTCCCTGTTTCATTTACTTTTTAAAAAACGTATGAAATTGTATAAAGATTCGGTATGCCTGATTGGCATACTTCTCTCCCTCTTCACAATTTCATCTCATCTCTGACGGTGGCACGTTCTGTTTAAGCTGCTGTAAACTGGTATTTCCGGGGCTTGCAGTCAAAAGCATTCTAATAGATTAAGTAGGTGCGCAAGAGATGTTTGCAGCTTCTAGAGAGGAGCTGATGGTATGGATTTGGCAGAGGGATCAGAGCTGTAAAGGGGTAGAAGGGTGATGGGGGGAAGTCAGGGACGAGCGCTGGAGGAAACAGCTGCAAGACATCTTAAGAAGACATAGAATAAGAAGCAGAGATCTGGGGCCAAGGGAAATGAGTGTCTGGGGCAGAGCCTGGGAGAGCATATTCTGGGTTACCATGGTTCCTGCCTGCGAGCAAGTGCAGCACAGGACTCATTACCATGCGGGCGAGGCCCAGGTGCACGGGAGGTGCAGGCCACCTGCCCGCTCTCTCCTCCTCTACACGCGTCCTGTACGTAGCCTACGGGACCCCACACTCGCCTGCTTTCCCACCACCTTTGGGGACCGCTCATCCTCAGCCTCTTTGGCTGTTCCCCCATCTCCGGAACCTCTAAATGGTGGACTCACCTAGCTTGAAATACCATTTATATGCCTACAACTCCCAAATTACTGTCTCCAGCCCAGATCTCTCACGTGGACTCCAGACTCCTAAAGCCAAGTGTCCACTGCGTGGCTCCACTTGAAGGCATCCTCATGTCCAAATTCGAACTCCTGACATTTGCCCAAAACACACATCTCCCATCATCTCCCCCAACTGCACAACGGCAACTCCATTCTTCTAATTGCTCCAGCGAAAATAAGCTTGGTGTTATCCTTGACCCTTCTGTTTCTCATTCCCCACAGATGGACTGACCACAAATCCTGTCAGTTCCACCTTCAAAATATATCCATGATCTTCACCACCAGTACCGCCTTCTCCCTGGCCTGATCACCACCATCCTTTGACTGGATGATTCTGCCTGTGTCTCCTTTTAGTTGGTTGTGTTGTTTTCTGTTTAAAATTCTCCAAGCCCTCGCTATTTCTCTCAGAGTAAAAGCCAAAGTCTGTACAGTGTCTTACAAGATCTCACCCGATCACACTGGCCTCCTTGCCAGGCATTCTCCTGCCTCAGAGCCTTTTACACTCGTTCCCTTCACCTGGAACACTCCTGCCAGATATCCATGTGGCTGGCTCCTTCGCGTCCCCCAGACTCAGTCAAAACCCCCTAATCTCAGCAACACATATGTCACTTCTCCTCAGCAATGACCACCATCCAACATACTGCCCATTTCATCACTGGTTTATTGTCTGCCCTCCCAGTGATAGGCTATAAGCTCCTTGAAGGCAGGGCATTTTGTCTGTTTTGTTCATTGCCATATGCCCAGCATGAGTGCCTGGAGACATGAACCCTCAAAAATATTTACAGACTTATATAAATATTTTTATAATATAAATACTTTTGTAATATAAAAGATTTATAGAACACGTGACCCTCTCCTCCAGGAAGCTGCGCAGCACCTCAAACCTCATCTGTCCACAACTGAAATCAGCACCTGCCCCACAGAAGCTCCTCCTCAGTGTTCTCTGAGAGTCCTCTTCCACCGCTCCCTCCCAACCCCTCATCCAACCAACGCCTGATTCCTACAGTTTCACCTCCTAAGTGTTTCTTAATCCATCTCCTTTCTACCCTGCCTCATCTCACTGATTAACTCTGCAGTAACTTCCCTCCTGGACTTCCTGCCTCTAGGATTTCTGCTCCCTCCCCTTTCCCAATCCATCACTGGTACAGCTGTCACAGTGACTATTTTTGTTGTTTAATAATTAATTTGAAATATACATGCAGGTTGAGTAACTTTTTTTTTTGGCCACGCCGCATGGCGGATCTTAGTTCCCTGACCACGGATGGAACCCGTGCCCCCTGCAGTGGAAACACGCAGAGTCTTAACCACTGGACTGCCAGGGAAGTCCTGAGTACCCTTATTTTTTTGTTCGATTTTTCCTTTTCTTTTTATCACTTGAAACATTTCAAGTCAACCAAAAAGTTGAAAGAATGAATCTTCATATACCCTACACCAGATTCACCAATTGCTAACACGTTGCCATATTTCCTTTCTCTCTCTCTCTTCTTCCCTCCCTCTGTATATACATATGTATGTATATATATATATATATATATATATATATATATATATATATATATATATATATATACACATGACTCTTCAGCCCTAAATACTTCAGTGCGCATCTCTTAAGGACAAGGACATCCTCCTATATAATCACAATGCCATTACCACACCTAAGAAAAATAACATTAATTTAACATCACTGGATAAGCAGTCCATATTCAAAATGTCCCCATTATTCCAATATTGTTTTTTATAGTTTGGTTGTCATATCTTTAGTTTCTTTTACTCTTGATCAGTCCCACCTCACCACACTGCCTTTTTATTTTTCATGAACTTTTTTTGGAAGAAGACAAGCCAGTTGTCTTGTAGAATCCTACTGACTAAAGAGTTACTATATGATCCAGCAGTCCCAATCATGGGCATAGACCCAGAGAAAACTAATTGGAAAAGATACATGCACCCCAATGTTCATAGCAGCACTACCTACAATAGCTAAGACATGGAAGCAACCTAAATGTCCATTGATAGACAACTGGATAAAGAAGATGTGGTACACACACACACACACACACACACACACACACACACACACACAATGGAATACTACTCAGCCATAAAAAAGAATGAAATAATGCCATTTGCAGCAACATGGATGGACCTAGAGATTATCATACTAAGTGAAGTCAGAAAGAGAAAGACAAATAGCATATGATACCACTTATATGTGGAATCTAAAATATGGTACAAATGAGCTTATTTACAAAACAGAAACAGACTCACAGACATAGAAAATAAACTTATGGTTACCAAAGGGGAAAGAGGTTGGGGGAAGAGGGATAAATTAGGAGTTTGGGATTAACACATACATACTACTATAATGTAAAATAAACAACAAGGACCTACTGTATAGCACAGGGAACTATATTCACTATCTTGTAATAAACCATAATGGAAAAGAATCTGAAAAAGTGAATATATACAGTGTATAAAAAGTGTATACAAACACACACACACACATACTCATATATATAACTGAATCACTTTGCTGTACACTGGAAACTAACATTGTAAATCAATTACACTTCAATCAAAAAAACAAACAAACAAAAAAACCCCACTACTCTGAGTGTTCCTTTCCTCCCTAAAGCCCTTCACTGGAAATCCAGTACCAAAAGGTTAAGATTGCAGCTTAAGATTTCCCTAGGTCCTCTGTGCCATGCCTTCCATCTAAGCTGAACTGGTTGAAAGTTAGTCTCCAGCCCTCCACTGTCCTTCACACCCAGGTCTATGCTTCTCTTTTTTTAAAATACATTTATTTATTTATTTATTTATTTTTGGTTGCGTTGGGTCTTTGTTGCTGCACGCAGGTTTTTCTCTGGTTGTGGCGAGAGGGGGCTACTCTTTGTTGTGGTGCTCGGGCTTCTCACTGTGGTGGCTTCTCTTGTTGCAGAGCATGGGCTCTGGGCATGCAGGCTTCAGTAGTTGTGGCACGTGGGCTCAGTAGTTGTGGCTCGCAGGCTCTAGAGCGCAGGCTCAGTAGTTGTGGCGCACGGGCTTAGTTGCTCCGCGGCATGTAGGATCTTCCCAGACCAAGGATTGAACCCGTGTCCCCTGCACTGGCAGGTGGATTCTTAACCACCGTGCCACCAGGGAAGCCCTCTATGTTTTTCTTGTCGCTGAACTTTGGTTCATTCAGTCCCCTCTGCCTGGAATGCCCTTTCCCCTCCTCTTTCCCCAGTAAATTGCTACTTGTGCTTTAATGACTCCTCCTCCTCCTTCAGGAAGCCTTACCTGATTACCCTGCCTGGGTGCTCCCCTAACCTCCATTCCTATGCCTATCCCTGCACTCAGAACACTGTGTTCTAATATCATGGGTGTGCCTGTCTCCTCCACTAGACCATGAGATGACAGAGGACAGGGAGTGTGGCCGACCTACCTCTGTGTGCCTCAAGAAATGTGTGTGGAATGAATGAGTGAGAAATAGGAGAGAGGAAGAAAGGGCTCTTGTCGTTCTGTTCTTCAATCACAGGAAGAAAAGGGTCTGCATATCCTCACTAAGGAAAAAGCCAGAAGGAGGGTAAAGCCAGGTTGATGGTCCCACTACAAGAATAAAAGCAGGGGCTTCCCTGGTGGCGCAGTGGTTAAGAATCCACCTGCCAATGCAAGGGACACGGGTTCGAGCCCTGGTTCGGGAAGATCCCACATGCTGCGGAGCAACTAAGCCCATGCGCCACAACTACTCATCCTGTGCTCTAGACCCCGTGAGCCACAACTACTGAGCCCACGTGCCACAACTACTGAAGCCCGTGCATCTAGAGCCCATGCTCCGCAACAGGAGAAGCCACGACAACGAGAAGCCCACGCACCGCAACAAAGAGTAGCCCCCGCTCGCCGCAACTAGAGAAAGCCTGCACGCAGCAACGAAGACCCAACACAGCCAAAACTAAATAAATAAACAAACAAATAAATAAATAAATTTATTTTAAAAATAAATAAATAAAAGCAGAGGGCTCGGGTCTTCTTATTGGCCTTTCTCTTACCGTCACAACAAGGAGCCCCAGAACCATGTCCCCTGAGCCTCTGTAAGCTTTCCTAAGCTGAGTGACTTCTGTGTTGCAGTTTCCCTGTAGTAACAAATAATCGCGCCTTCAGCATTAAGAGCAAGAAAGATACAGCTGGGGAGTCATCTCACAGTGTTGGAAAGAGGAAATCCCTAGGTAAGGCCCTGGATGGTTGGAGCTTCAAAGAGGAAAGGTCCTAGGGCCTGTGACTAGGAAGAAAAAGGAGAGCTTAGGGAATTGACCTGGACCAGAGAAATGTCTGTGAGGTTTAAAAACAGGTCCCAGATGATCTTGCATGGGGAGTTGTTTTACCAAATGTCAAAGAGTTTGGGCCTGTGGTCAAATCTGGAAAGAATGTCTTAAGACCTGGCAGTGGCTAAGGGGATTAGCTCTGCCTTGGAAGAAAAGGCAAAAGTGGGAGGGACTCCAGAAAAGTATTCCAAAAATCAGAGCCCATAAGTTTTATTTCACATGCCAACTCTAATCAGTTGGTAGGAGCTTTCAGGATTGACAAATTGAGGAGTCTAAGGCCATCACAAGACTCAGTGAAAGAAAGAAGGAAAGAAGGAAGGAAGGAAGGAAGGGCACTGTGATTGATTAATCATGTCTGCCATGGGTTCAGGTAAGGAGGTAACAGGAAAGAACCTGGGAATCAAAAAGGAATATAAAAGAGGGGCTCCTAAAATGTATTTTTGAATGACTTAAATCTGGCAGGGCATGTACCTGAGTGGAAATATCATGGGTTTTGTCATTAGACAGAGCTGACTTTGAATCCTGGTTCTGCCTCATTTCTTACTGTGTAATCTTGGGCAATTTACAAAACCCAGTCTGTAAAATGGGATTGTTTTGCAGGTTAAATTAAATAAGTTATTACAATGATAATAGGAGACACTTACATAGTAATTTCTATTAGCCAGGCATTGTTCTAAGACCTTTATATGTATATTAATTAATTTGATTCCCACAACAACCCTATAAGGTTATTTTTCTCAGTTTACTGATGAGGAAACTGAAGTTCAGGGAGGTTAAGAGACCTGCCAAGAAGCTCTGTGATTTCACGGTATTCTCTAAGACTTGACCCTGAAGTTCACATGTGCATAAAATACATTTAATAGAGCACTTCAACTTAAACCAGGCAGACTACAGAGTGATGAACAGGACAGGAGCATGCGTTTACTTGAAGAAAAGAGAAAGAAGGACAAAACCAGGACTTAGGAATTTGGCCTCCAACTAAACACCTCTGGCCTTTTTACTTTTTGCTGGAGCATGAAAGGCTTACTCCTGATCCACCAAAATAAGCAGGGTGGGGATGTCTTCAGTTTGCGGACGACCCATCCTGCTTTCTCCTGTGATGAATTGAGGCATTCTTTCACAACATGGCTTTAGACCAGGTGCCGACAAACTACAGCCAGATCCTGCCCATCACCACTTTTTAAAAATAAAGTTTTGTGGGAACATAGCCAGGCTTATTCTTTGATGTTGCTGTTTGATGTTTTTTCCACGGCCATTTCCACACTACTTCCACATAACTGAGTCGTCATGATGGAGACCATCTGGCCTGCAAAGCCACCTATCTGGCCCTTTGCAGGGAACGTTTGCTGATCCCTGCTGCCCACCTTAGGCCAGACTTTCTACATATCAATATGGCATGCGTGATCAATCATCTGTCCTTAACCAGGGAAGGGAGAACAAGATGTCCCCTTGGGTGTTCGCCAGGAAAGGTATGAAGCAGGATGTCCATGAGAGGAACCAGGGTGAAAACACGTGTGGTCAGGATAGGATATTGCAGGGACTTCCCTGGCGGTCCAGTGGTTAAGACACCGCTTCTACTGCAGGGGGTGCGGGTTTGATCCCTGGTCGGGGAACTAAGATCCCACATGCCACATGGCATGGCCAAAAAATAAAAAATAAATAAATTTAAAAAAAGAATAGGAGGGCTTCCCTGGTGGCGCAGTGGTTGAGAATCTGCCTGCCAATGCAGGGGACACGGGTTCGAGCCCTGGTCTGGGAAGATCCCACATGCCGCGGAGCAACTGGGCCCGTGAGCCACAACTACTGAGCCTGCGCGTCTGGAGCCTGTGCTCCGCGACAAGAGAGGCCGCGATAGTGAGAGGCCCGCGCACCACGATGAAGAGTGGCCCCCGCTTGCCGCAACTAGAGAAGGCCCTCGCACAGAAACGAAGACCCAACACAGCCAAAAATAAGTAAATAAATAAATAAATAAATTTATTTTAAAAAAAAAGAATAGGATATTGCAGAGTGCCTATGTTAATCTATGTGATGTGATAAAATGGCTCTGTGTCAACTGGGAATCACAGTGTTAAAAAACAAACTTAAGCAGATTTCTCTTCTGCAGCAGTGGTCCCCAACCATTTTGGCACCAGAGACCGGTTTCGTGGAAGACAATTTTTCCACAGACGGTGGGGGGAGGCCGCGGGGGGGACGGTTCAGGCGGTAATGAGAGCGATGGGGAGCGGCAGATGAAGCTTTGCTCAAGCTCGCTGCTGCTCACCTCCTGCTGTGCTGCTGGTTCCTAACAGCCACGGAGCGGTACCAGTCTGCGCCCCGAGGGTTGGAGACCCCTGCTCTGCGGGACTTCTCAGGACCTTTAAAATGCCATCATGCCTTGAGAGTGCTGAGAGGGGGATATGGTTCACAGAACGTATTTTCCCCACGGGACTATCTTCTTTGGAACATTCTTTGGCAGACGCTGAAATAAAAGAAATCTTTAGAATCATGCCCCCTGGGAACTAGGAATGAAAATCGTGAGGGCTGTGGCTTGCTGAGCGTGTCTTTCTCTCAGCAAGGGAAGAAGCAGGAGAACTAAAGAGAGCCAGAGTGGAAAAAAAAGAGAGGTGTTTGAAGAGAAGAAGGAAGGAAGCAGAACCCTGGAGAGACCACTTGGACGGATGTGAGGAGCACCTGGACGACTGGACTTTGGGAGGGAACAATGTGTCAAAAGCAGGGCTGCGGCCCAGTGCAGGATGCGTGGTCACTTTCACCATCACCACTGTCATCATCAGCACCACCAGAGAAGCTGACCTCCCCTGAAGCCTCACTACTCTGCAGATCCTGCATTATGTCCTTTAGACACATGATGTCGCTTAATTCCCATTTTACAGATGAGGAGATGGAGTCACCCAGAGTCAAAGCTTATAAAGCTTATAAGTGGCAGCGCATAGACTCACCTCTGTGAGTCGGACCCCAGAGCCCATGTTCCCACCACTGCCCTGCACTGCTCTACTTCTGAGTTAGATGGAAGCCTGGAATTCCATTACGCAGCACGCAAAGGATACCGTATACAAATGCAACACCAAAACATTCAGAGGAAAAGACAAAACAAACCAATGTCACTTTGGATATTTGGCTGCACGGGCCAAACAGCTAGAGGACTGACTTTTTTCCACAGCACATTCAGATGTTTGGATATCATATTTTCTTCCTCTCTATCTTCTTACTCTTGTTTTAACTATCCCTTCTTAACTTATGTCATAAGTTATATATCAGGCTTAGCCAATGTATTATGCTTGCTCATAAAGTGAACAAAAGAAGACATTTTTTTGAAAGTTAAAAAGCATTTTCAACCCGACCGTTATGACTACCATATTTACAATAAGCCTCATTTAGATTTCATACAACTGCCAGTTCTTTTGGGGGGGATTGGGGCCCTCAGAATAGCTTCCTAGGACAGATTTTGAAAACATGAATCACAGCTCAATTAAATCTTTTGTGGCTCAGAAACATACCAGCATTAAATGCTAGCATTTATCCAGTCCTAGCTAACAGATGATTTCCACACTTAAAATATGATGAAAATAGTAAGTAAATCACACTATTTGGGGGTAGGGGGACGGAGATAAACCCAGGTCTGGAAAAGCAGTCCAGGATGTGAAAAACTTGCACATTGAATATTTTGGATTTGCAGCGACGGCAAAAAAAAAAAAAAAAAAAAAAAAAAAAAGAAGAAGAAGAAGAAGAAGATTCCGCTAGCATGCTACAAACATCAGCTGGAGTGCCTGAAGGTGGTTTGCATGGGACAGTCCACCTCTGATTTACTTTCTTGCATCTACAGCAAAATAAAGGACAGCTGCCAGCGGGCCAGGGTGAAATAGAAAGGCTGTCACCCTGCTGTAAATTTCTGTTTACCTGGTGAGCGGTGAGGGCAGGGCTCCTCCGTCCAGAAGAGCTGCAGGGCAGAGCATTCAAATCGTGGCTGGCCCTGGGGTGCTGCCCTTCACACTGCTTCAGCTGCTCCTACAATCCCATTGGAAATCTCAAAGGGCTGGAGAGCCTCAAGGCCAATATTCCGTTTCCAAGACAGTCTTCCTCCCCCACTGCACCTCCCCTGCTTGCGCAGACTCTGGAGCAGCTCGGGTTTCTTCCACCCCTGTTCCAGGCAGCTGGCAATCTAGGCGTTGTGCTGGCCGAGTGATGCGGCCCCTGAAACCACTTCCAGATGGGCTTGGCGGGTCAGACTTCCTCTCCCAGCCTCCTCCGGCAGCCCGCAAATCATTTCAAAAACAAGGCTGCTCTGGAGGAAAACATTCCAAACTGGAGAAAAGCAGACGCTTGGAGGGTGAATTTCCACCACACATTGGGTCTAAGGTAAACTTTGAGAGGGCAGAAGTGAAAAAATTAAGTTCATACTGATTTTAAGAATATCTTTCCTGGCCACTAGCTTCCCCTAAAATGCCCTAGTAATTAAAATGCTGTTGTCCCCAAATCAAAGCCCAGATAAAAACTGTGGTCTCCCTTCGACCAAGGCAATGATAGTGACAGAAATTTCAAGATGGTGTGTTTTGTGACTGAACATGGAAAGGAATCAGGCAGTGAATCAACCCCACCCAGCTCTGTGCTGTTCTGTGTTCCTGCCATTGATTCTCAGAAATCCAGGAAATGGTGCCAGCACTTTGCCTGGGACCATGGAATTTATTTAGCAATGGCCTCTCTCCCTCATTCCTATAAAGAAATGAGTCTGCCCCTGCTCACTGCCACCTTCTAAAGTGGTATTGCCCAATAGAAATATAATGCAAGCCACATTGTCATTGAAAACTTTCTAGTAGTCACTTTAAGAACAGAACAAAGAGGTAAAATTAATTTTAATGATAAATTTTACTTAACATAATATATACAAAAATATTATTTCAACATGTAATTGGTATAAAACTTATTAACAAGACTTTTTCTTTTGTATGAAGCCTTTGAAATCTGGTGTGTATTTTACACATGCAACACATCTCAATTCCCAAACTAAATTTCATCAGAAACAATTGATATGTATTTAGATTTGATAAAATTTACAGTTTAAAAAATAGATTCACATATTCAGGTTGCTCCAAACATACTTCAGAATTTTCCAATAACTGAATCGTGAATCAGTTTTTCAATTTAAATTGATTAAAACTAAGTAAAATTAAAGATTCGGTTCCTCGGGACTTCCCTGGTGGCGCAGTGGTTAAGAATCTGCCTTCCAATGCAGAGGACGTGGGTTCGATCCCTGGTCAGGGAACTAGATCCCACATGCATGCCACAACTAAGAGTTCGCATGCTACAACAAAGGAGCCCACCAGCCGCAACTAAGGAGCACACGTGCCGCAACTAAAGGAGCCAGTGAACCACAACTAAGGAGCCTGCCTGCCACAACCGAGACCTGGTGCAACCAAAAATAAAAAATAAATAAAATAAAAATAAAGTAAAATAACAAAAAAAGAAATTATGTTTGTTTAAAAATAAATAAATAAAATTCAGTTCCTCAGTGGCACTAGTCTTTTTTTTTTTTTTTTTTGGCTGCGTTGGGTCTTCGTTGCTGCGAGTGGGCTTTCTCCAGTTGTGGCGAGCAGGGGCTACTTTCATTGCAGTGTGGGCTTCTCATTTCGGTGGCTTTTCTTGTTTCAGAGCATGGGCTCTAGGTTCGCGGGCTTCAGTAGTTGCAGCATGCGGGCTCAGCAGTTGTGCCTTGTGGGCTTAGTTGCTCCGAGGCATGTGGGATCTTCCCAGACCAGGGCTCAAACCTGTGTGCCCTGCATTGGCAGGCGGATTCTTAACCACTGCACCACCAGAGAAGCCCCTCCTTTATTTCTGCTGGGCCATGTGCTGAGCTGCAAGAGGCTTACTGTCTATGACTTGTATTTCCACATTGGATGCACAGATTCTCCCCTGGGGAAGAAATGAGAATAGAAAGAGATCTAGGATATAAGGGGCACCCTAAGTGTAGTGGCTACCAGCTTGGGCTCTGGAGACAGACAGACAGACCTAGGTGTTAGCTCAGATGTTATACTTACACATTCCTGAAAATCTCACCTTCAGTTTCCTCACCTGTAAGGTGAGGAAGCTTTTTGTGAGGGTTAAAAGACATCATGCATGTAATGCACTCAGTAAGGGCTCAGTACATGGAAGTTATTATTATTGTTGTTGCATGAAGACACCCCAAGGTATAAACAAGAGAAAGAAATTGTAACAGTAAGCAACTGGTAACTTTTTCCAAAAAGTCCAAATGAGTTATATGCTGTTTCAAACACTGGTAGCCTGGTACTACTTAATAACCTCTCTGCTTCTTCCCTTCAAATAGAAACACTCTGTCATTTGAGGTGGCAACTGTTCAGTTAAAAATACTCACCTCCTCAGAGGTCCTGAAGCTAGAGCGGCATGTGAGCAGAAGTTGGCTGTCTATGACTTCCTAGAAAGCTATTGTTTTCCTGGCAAAGAGCTGTTTGGTGCCTTTTGCCCTTTCCTCCTGTCTGAAACCCAACCGTGGTGCCTGGAGGTGCAGTCGCCATCTCGCAGCCCTGTGGATGAAAGGCCCACCCCGTGCTGCTGCATATGGTCCCACGGGCTGCGCGCAGAGACCGCCGAGACCGCCGTGGCAAGTCAGTCAGGGTCCCGGCAGGACACAGATGGCCCACCCCAGTGAGCTAATGGTGAAGACTCTGAAAACAGGCACTATTTGAAAAGGTGTAGTCAGTGTTAGGGAAACATGGTGAAGAATTGATGCCTGGGGTTGGCAATGCAGGGAGCCATTACCATCCGAAGTCCTGCAGGCAAGAGAAGGGAGTGGTTACCAGGAGTGGGAGAAAGCAGCTGCAGGGAAGGGCTGCCCAAGAGGAGCAACCTCTGTTCACCCCCATGAAAGGGACTAGGAGGTACATTACCCCAACCTTACAATCTCCTGTGGGTGGCGCCTCCCATTGGCCAAACCCAACTGGAAGTCAGAGACCTGGAGACGTCAGGTGATGTAATACATTTAGGTCAGCCTCACGGCACTGAACAAGTTAAAGAAGAGTGGAGAATAGATCTTCATAAGCAAATGGAAACTATCCGTGCCCTGGCGTTGGGTGACTCAGCAGCCCTGCACATGTTAAGTGAGGAGGGCGGAGCAAGAACGCAGGAGCCGCCTCAGTCCCGATGGCACCGGGAGTCACCACAGCAGCCTGAGCTGACTACTTACGGAGCATCTAACCGTGTGAGGAAAATAAACCTGGACGCGGTTAAGTCACTTCGGTCAGGTTTCAGTTATCTGCCTGAACACAGTCCTATGTGATCTATATGCCTTTTCGATTTGTGCTGTCATTAGTCAACACAACGTATATCTGAGTCATTATTATTCCACGTTTATTTCTTATTAGTTGAAAGCCAAATGTTCATCATTGCTTACCCAATGGGCCTGCCTTGGCTGAGTGTATTACTTTGTAGATAAGTAGGTAAGATAAACTCTATTAAGGCTGATAAATGTGACTGGAAGGAAAGGAAGCAACATTGTGCAGCAGCAGTGAATCACTGCACTGGGTCAGGCTGACAAGCCTCTATTTATTGCCTCGGTCTCCCAGGGCTGGGCTCCGGGATCATCCACATGGGGCAGGAAATACAACTATGGGGGCCTCAATTCCCTCTCTTTGGCTGGTGGGGCTCAGTGATGGGTCATCTCCTTGTCCAGAGCTTAGCTGCTCTGGCTCTTGCCTGCTACCCCCTGAGCTGCAGCAATCGCTCCTGCACCTGACTCTTTGCACACAGGGTCCCTTTCTCCCACGTGAGAAGACTGCTTTTCCTCCCTGGCTTATGTGCCAGCTCCTTCCTCTGGTAATTGGTGTAGGCTCTACCTGGCCTGGGGTCCTGCCTTGTTCTGGCCAGCTGCCCTCTCCAGGCCTTGGCCGCAGCTCTAGCCATGGGTGGAGCCCTGTGATCTGGGAGCAGATCTCTCAGACACCATCTGCTTCCTTCATCTCAGGAACAGCGCCTGCCTAGGCTCTCTGCTGTTGAGCTCTGCCTACCTGCTGGCACTCCTCAAAACCCCTTCTCAGACTGCTGCCAATAAGCCCTTGGCCTGAGTCCTCAACTGAGATTAAGGTATCCCGTGGACACGGCCATTTTACACTCTTGGCTGAAAACACTGCACTGTCTGCCACCTCCCAGCACCAGCCCCTCCCTCTCGGACTGACTCCTCAGTGGCCCGTAGCTCAGGAGGAGTAGAAACAGTAGTAATATAATGAAAATGACAGAAGTTAAACAATCTATTACTTACTAAATGCTAACCACGTGCTAGGCATTTCATAAGCACAGCACTGTCCTTGCTGTGCGTGGCATCAGCACAAATTTCAGTCACCACAGTGTAGTTTAATAACATCAGTCCCCCTACAACACAGTTCAAATCTGTTACCACAGTATATCAACTGAGTAACTGGATAATTACTAACTTTGCTGCTAGCTTTTCAGTCCACAAAATTACTACGCTGATAACAGAGCCACATCAATGATGAATGACCAATCATGTCACTTCTTTGACAGTCTGTCAGTGATTGGTCACTGGATAGCTGTTATTCGGCTTATGTACAGACAGCAAAGCGTGTAGTTGTGTTGCTTCATTAATTCCCAGTGATAAACCCATGTGACATCTACAGAAATGGATAATAGAATTGGCCAACAAAGAGAAAAGTTAGCAAAGAAACAAAAAATGATAATAGTGGGAGTGACATTCAAATCAAAGGTAAATGAAGGTAGAGAAGAAATTAGTTGGCCGTGGGATGATACTGTCGCTATTCAACTCTAGCTATGCAGCCAGAAAAATCTAGTAAGGGTGATTTTACGAACATAAATAAGGAAAGTGGTTGTGATGAGAGGGATGGAGATGTTCCAGAGGAAATGACATGGGCAAAAAATTCACATTTGAGGAACTCTCAAAGGTATTTTATGATGTTAAAAGTGCAAAGGATAAAATATGGGAAGCTGATCCAAACTTAGAAAGGAGTATGACCATTTTCCAACGCACAGAAAAGATGCTCGCTCCTTACAGTAAGTTATATGGCAAGAAGGTAAGCACTGCTCAGCTGCTCTTGGTAAGTTTTATACCAAAACCAAAACAAAAACAAACCCTAAATATTTAATTTTCATCTTCAATATGTCCAATGTTTTAAATTACAGTAGAACAAATAAATATTAAGTCTACTATTTTTTTCATTTCTTTAGACATTTAAAACCAACAGTAAGGGCTTCCCTGGTGGCGCAGTGGTTGAGAATCTGCCTGCCAATGCGGGGGACACGGGTTCGAGCCCTGGTCTGGGAAGATCCCACATGCCGCAGAGCAGCTAGGCCCGTGAGCCACAACTACTGAGCCTGTGCGTCTGGAGCCTGTGCTCCGCAACAAGAGAGGCCGCGATAGTGAGAGGCCCGCGCACCACGATGAAGAGTGGCCCCCGCTTGCCGCAACTAGAGAAAGCTCTCGCACAGAGACGAAGACCCAACACGGCCAAGAATAAATAAATAAATAATTAAAAAAAAAAAAAAACCAACAGTAAGAGAACTTTAAATATTTTAACAAAAATATTTAAAGATCATGAACAAAACAATTGTAATTTTTCCCATTAGTAATTAAGATCGTTTTGCAGGGTTTCAGCTTCCATGGCCATTTTCACAGAACTGCACTCTCATGCAAAGCAAGGACAGCCTGTACTTTGCATATATTATCTCAGTTGATCTTCAAAATAACCTTAAGAAATAGATGCTATTACAATCCCCATTTTATAGACAAAGCATCTGAAGCTCAAAGAAAATAAGTAATTTGACCAAGACCACATAGCTAGTAAACAGCTATGCCTATTGAATTCTAAATCCCGTGATCTTAACCTCTATCCTCTATGCTGAGATTCCAGGTAAATGATGGTGTTTGATATGGGGGAGCGGGAGTGAAGGAGAGAAAGTGGTGACAGATGAAGGCATCTTCTCTAACGTAACTTCAAAAGGCTAGAGCAGCGCTGTCCAATAGAGCTTTCTGTTTTCTAATATATTTTTATAGAATATAAACAATTACATAATCTATGAGATAGACATATATTCAACCCTAGTACATGTGTAAATCTACATGTACTTCTGAATCCATCTTTTCTTGATCCTCTAGGATTTTGCTCAATCAAGTTTCAACCTGCCCTGAGACAGGCCTACTTGGTTAACTCACCAATTCTCATTTCCAACTTTCTTCTCCCTTGCCTGCTTCTCATTATTGAGGCTAAAAACAAACAAACAAAAACACTTTCTTAGACTCCTATAGCCACCCTCCTGCAAGAAGACCCCCACAGTCTGCTCTTCTCTTCTTTCTCTGTGATAGAACCTTGACTATTACCTGAGCACTTGGCCATTCTAAATAAAAACTACATTTCACAAACTTCCTTCAACTAGCTGTGGCCTTGTGACTAAATACTGGCATATGGGATGTAAGCAGAAATAACATGTACAATTCCAGAATGTGTTCTGGAGACGGGAACATTCCTTTCCCCTACTATTTCCTGCTGGCTGGAGTGTAGATGCAATAGCTAGAGCTGGAGCAGCCATCTTGGATCATGAGTTGGAAGGAGGAATTCCAATCCACAAAGTCTACAAATTCCTGAAGATGTGGTGAAATAGAGCCACCATGCTGGCTTTGGATTGCCATTTCCAAAGTTCATTTACATGGGAGAAACATAAACTTTTAAAGCCTATTTCTGTCCCTGTAGCTAACGTAATCTTAATATAGCAAATGCCCCAGTTCTGGCCAGTGAAACCTAAGAGCAAGTATGCTGGGTGGCTTCTGGGCAAGATGCTTTTCCTCCCTGTAAAACGAAAGCTCTATTTCCCCATCCTGGCTGTCCTCCTGCTTCATGCCTTTGGGCATGGTTGTATGGGGACACAATGTCCAAAGGTACAACGACCTTCTTTTGACCATAAAGGAAAAGTCAAGAGAAATTCAGAGCTGCTACCTGGAACCGTAACACCATTGAACTGCTGAATTAACCCTAGACCTACCTACCCCAGATCTCTTGTGCAAGATAATTAAGTGCCTTATCATTTAGCCACACTGTGTCGGATATTCTGCTACTTGTAACAAAAAGCATTTCCAAATGACATATTCTTTTGCTATGATTTAAATGTTTGTGTCCCCCTCCAAATTCATATGTTGAAATCCTCACCCCCAAGGTGATGGTGTTAGGAGGTAGGGTCTTTGGTATTTTGGTGCTTAGGTCATAAGAGTGGAGCCCTCATGAATGGGATTAACGCCCTTATAAGAGACCCCAGAGAGCTCCTTCATCCCTTTCACCAGGTAAGGATACAGTGAGAAGTCAACAGTCTGAAACCTGCAAGAGTGTCTTCAGCAGAATCTGACCATGCTGGCACCCTGATCTTGGACTTTCAGTCTCCAGAACTGCGAGAAGTAAATTTTGGGTGTTTATAAATCACCCAGCCTCTAGTATTGTGTTACAGCAGCCTAAACCGACTAAGACATCTCTATTGCTCCTTCAGTCTTACCTTTTCAACTGGATCCTTCTTCTGAGCCCACAATCATGTTCAAGTCTCATCCTTGGAAAAGAATAAGAAGAGTTTGCTCTGTACACAGCCATTTCTCCCCTCCAGCCACTGTTTTTTTCTTTCCTTTTGGGGGCAAGTCTCTGTAAAAAGTAGACTATACATGTTATCTGTGCGTCCTCACTTGTAATTCATTCTTCGATCTTCTGTGGCTTCCCTCCTCCCACTCCACTGAGTATTTTAATCTAGGCCATTAATAACCTCTTAGTTTGCAGACGTTGCTTCTTCATCTTTTTCTTATCTGACCTCTCTATGGCTCTTGGCTTTGATAACCACTTCCGCTCTGTGAAAGCCCCTTAGCCTGTGGCTTCTTTGACATCGCCCTCACCCAGTTCCCTTTTGACTTCTCTGGCTATTCGTTCCCCATTTCATTCATGAGAGCCTCCTGCTGTCTTTACCTCTTAAAAGTTGGTTTCTTCAGGGCGCTATTCTGCCTCACTCTTCTCTTCCCTTTCTACACTCACCTCCTAGGTGGTAACTTCCATTCTTAAAGTTTCAAAGATTGAAGGTAGCTTTCTTGAGAATTGGGGACCTATTCTAGACTCCTCACTTAAGCAGCGTTGAGTCAAAGGTGCTCTGGTAAAATATCTTTCCCATTGGATTAAGCATCCTGTCATGTATTGAACTGTGTCCCCCCAAAAAAGATATGTTTAAGTTCTAACCTGTGATTGTGAACTTATTTGAACATAAGGCCTTTGCAGATGTAAACAAGTTAAGGTGAGGCCATTAGGTGGGCCCTAATCTGATATGACTGGTGAACTTATAAGAAGAGAAGAAACACAGACACACAGGGACAACACCATATGATGATGGAGGCAGAGGTTGGAGTGATGCTGCTACAAGCCAAGGAAGGCCTAGGATTGACGGCCACCGACCAGAAGCCAGAAAGAGGCAAGGAAGTATTCTTCCCTACAGGTTTCAGAGGGATATGTCCCTGATTTTGGATTTCTAGACTCTAGAACTGTGAGACAACAAATTTCTGTTGTTTTAATCCACCTGGTTTGTGGTACTTTGTTACAGCAGTCTTAGGAAACTAATACAGACCTCCACCACTGTCCTGAAGTTCCTTATCTAAGCAACCAGTTATCACTTGTAATCTCCTTTGTCTTAACATTTTGCCTTCATCTCTCCCTTAGTTCAGAGATTTTCAGACTTTCAAATATCATATACCAGTTTTGATTTTTTTTAATTTGAATATCAACATTGGGTTTGCAACTTTTAATTTTACCCTTAGTCTTTTGCTATAAGGACATTAAAAAAACAAAACAAAACAAAAAAAACTACCATCCACTTACAGCATCAGTCATAAAAGTTAGGACATTTTACCATTAAACTCTCAGAATAAGAAAAAATTCTTTAAATGAAGTATTTAAAGTTTTATGAAAAACTCATGGCTCTACCCCAACTTTTCCAGTATTGTTTCAGATACATAAAAACTTTATAACTGAAACATTTAAGAGCCCATGTTATGTATGTGACCAAGAAAAATATCAGTACATAAATATTCATAGCTTTCTTTCTTTGTTTCCAGCCACCTTCCTATTCCGATTCCAAATTCTCTTTGACCATATTATGAAATTGGGGAATTAATCAGTGACAGGAAGAACTTGAAAAGCAGGAGCTGGAAAGAATACTAAGAATTCCTTTTTAAAAGGGAGAGAATTACCTCTCAAAAGGAAGTTTAGATGAATGAGAAGGTGGGAGAGGCATGGTTAGGTTTGAGGGAATTGGGGGAGGAGAGATGAGCTAGGCATACGAGAGAAATTGAAAATAGTAAGATGAGGGAAATGAAATTTTAGGAAATTTGGCCTACATTATGTGTATTCCCTCTTTGATACCTTCTTGAGAGTGTGAGGTAGGGATTTAAATTGCTTTCATTTCCCGCCCCCCCACCTCTGCCGCTGGACTTGTATCTCTTTGAGTGTGATTCTGTGTAGGACCAGATCACAAAGCAGCCCGGACTTAACAGGGTTACTTATGACTGTATTCACAGTAAGTATGGTATAGTGGTTAGGGGTTGGGGCTCTGGAATCAGAAGTTCTGCGTTTGAATACTGGCCCTAATTCTTTTCTGCTGTGTGCCCATGAGAAAATTACTTTACTTTTCTGTGCCTCATTTCCCCATCCACGAAAGGGAAATAACAGTACCCACTTCACTGGATTGTTAGGAGAATCACAAGTTAATTCATATAAGGCAAGGAGGACAGTGCTTGTCAATGAAACACCCTCAAATGTTAGATAGTAATAAAAGATAAATCTATAACCTCCCACCTGCTTAAACAAAACAAAACAACTTTCGCGGCTCACCGTTCCTAAACTTCTTGGCATGTCACCCTCCAAATCTGATCTGCCTAATTTGCCTTTGCAGGCTTAGCTCCGACCTTCCCTCCGGTGTTCCTAGCCGCGGGTGGCACGCAGCGCTCGCGGCCTCTCCACCATGGTCCAGACTCCCTCCCTCCCCCCGCCTTCGCGGGCATCCACTACGCCCCGGCGCTCTGCGCGCAGTCACGCCCTCGGCGGAGATGGACTTCCCTCTCCTCTCCCCGCGCTCCCGGCACTTCAAAACCTCTACGAGAGCTTTTCTCTTGCTGTGTTGTCATTGTTTAAAGCATCTGTCCCCAACCTTTTTGGCACCAGGGACGGGCTTCGTGGAAGCCAATTTTTCCACGGAATGGGGGGCGGGAATAGTTCAGGCGAAGAGGGATCTTCGCTCACCCCCTGCTGTGTGGCCCCTTTCCTAACAGGCCCGGACAAGTTGCGGTCTGCGGCCTGGGGGTTGGGGACCCCTGTTTTAAAGGGTCTGACTCGCCCGCACATCCTAGATGCTCAAAGTGGCCGTAAAGGAAAACGCTGTTATCTTCTCCCGCAAATAAAAATCTGGAGGCTCTGGATGGGGAGGGGAGACTGGTCGGTAGGAAATTTCCTTCCACCCTAAAATCCCTTGTCCAGGGTGCCAACACCAGCCACGTCACCCGGGGGCGGGGGCGGGGCGCCCTTACCAGGACCCCCTCTGCTCCCCTCAGCCCTCCATCCTTACCCTGGACGCCCGCGGTCACGTGACCATCACCCTCCTCCGTGAGGTTCCCCCCCTCCCGCGTGCACAGCTGGAGGCGGGTCCCACCTCTCCTCCCGGAGCAGCGGCGCCGCAGCAGGCGCGGTGCATTGTGGACAGAGGGGCGGGGGTTGGGAAGATGGCGGCTCCCAGCCTCCTCAACTGGAGGCGGGTTTCCTCCTTTACGGGGCCGGTCCCCCGCGCCCGGCACGGACACCGAGCGGTGGCCATCCGGGAGCTGATGATCATCTTTGGAGGGGGCAACGAGGGCATCGCCGACGAGCTGCACGTCTACAACACGGGTAGGCGCGGCGGCGGTTCTTCGGCCCCGCCTGTGGGAGCCGCGGAGGGGGAGGGGAGACGAGGCGGCGGCCCCGGCCCTGACAGCTGTCACCGCCGGGTCACTACCTCCTCCGGCGGGCGGCGGGGAGCGAGTCTCGGCCGGGAGGCCCCAATCCCGCAGCGTCCCGGTCCGTAGCTCCGTTTCCCCGGGGTTCGCGGGGCGGAACCGGCCCCCGAGCGGGGCGCGCCGGCCCTCGGGCAGGCGGTCCCGGACCCCCCCGCCCCAGCCCTGCTGGCGGACGTAGGCGAGAGAGACTGTTTCCACCCGCCTGGGCCTCTTCCCGAAGTCTCGCCCACTCCGGGGCCCCGAGATCCCTCCCTGTCAAAACCCACCTCCAAACCAGAGCTCCTCCGGGCCTTTCCCGTCTTTGCCTGCCTGTCTTCCTTAGGAGGAAGGGAATATAGGGGAGATGAGGAGGGAAAACGAGAGGCCTTCTGGTACTTTCACCCCAAATACAGCCCCGTACCTGGCAGTTGGCAGTCAAGATTCTTACCCCGTTGGTAGCCCTCTTCACTGGCGGGGAAGTGGCTCGTGGGTGATACCGGCGCCTGTCTGTGTGCCCAAGCTCAGCCGTTCGGCGCTCGGGGAGGACTGTCGGCTTGAGCGCCGCTGCACATCAGAAATGCCCCCGGCCGCGGAGGCCCTGACTTTGAGTACCTCCGTGGAACAGAAAGGAGGTTGGAATTTCATTTTTCCCACTTGTAAATGCGCCAGCTGTCCTAAGGAAGCTGTTTTCTTGGTGTAAGGCTAATTAATGAGTTTGAGGTCTATGTCGTGATCAATAACTTTTCTTTGACCAAACAACTTAATCGTAGTGGTCATTTAGAAATTAATAAAATGGTGGAGTAGGGGAAACTTTATTTTTTCACCTTCTCCTCCTCCTGGCACCCCAGCATAAAAAAAGTTAAAAAGTTAGTCGACAATTAGGTAGACTGTAAAAACCTTGGCTGTGGAATAAGTTAGACCTGGTTTGAATTTTGCTGTGCCAGTTGCTCAAGGATCAGCGCTAAAGTAACTGAACCTAAGTGTCAGATTTTTCACTTGTAAAATGGAGAGGATGATGCTCCCCAAGTAGGGTTTTTGTTGAGAAATTAAGTGATATAGATCAGGGTTTTCAACAGCAGCACTATTGACATTTGAACCGGATAATTTTGTTTGTTTTAGGGGCTGCCCTATATCCCCAGCCTTCTACCCACTAGTTGCCAGTAACACCTTCCTCCTGCAGTTCTGACAACTGTAATTTTTTTGTTTGTCCCTGGGAGGGGGCAAAATCATTCCCAATTAAGAACCACTGATATAAATGATTCATATAAAAGTACATACTCATAGTTTGTGATAACTGTTTATTATAATTGGTTTTAATTTTATTTCGGCAACTAGTTACAAATCAGTGGTTCCTGCCAGCTGTTAGAGGAGACATCCCTCCAGGCTGTGCTGCCCATGGATTTGTCTGTGATGGTACCAGAATATTAGTATTTGGGGGAATGGTTGAATACGGAAGATACAGCAATGAGTTATATGAGTTACAAGTAAGTGTATTTCAAATTTATTATCTCAACCTGAAATTTTAATGATATTGCTCATAATTCTTTGAAAGATTGCAAAATGTTTCATTAACATGCTTAAAATAGTGTGAGCTTCACATTTCAGAGCTTCAAAGAAAACATTTCCACTTCACTAAAAAGCCAAAGTTTCCTTTTTTTTTTTTTTTTTGGCCGGTGCCTTGTGGCATGCGGTATGTGGGATCTTAGTTCCCTGACCAGGGATCACACCCGTGTCCCCTGCATTGGGAGCACGGAGTCTTACCCACTGGACCACCAGGGAAGTCCCAAAGCCAAAGTTTCTAATGTAAGTCTTTTTCCGATACCCAGTGCAACATTTGTAACATTAAGATACCTGTTACTTAGCCTCAGTTGTACAAGTTATATGTTTGAGCTTTTGTATCTTAGTGCAGTCCTTCTTTAACTTTAGCCTGCAGCAGAAGCACCTGGAGGGTTTGTGAAAACACAGATTGCTGGGCCCCGCCCTCAGAGTTTCTGAATCAGTATTCTCTACAGAGAATTTGCATTCCTACTAAGTTCCCACCTGCTCCTGCTGGTCTCCAGACCATAAGTTTTTGAAAACTTCTGCCTTAGTTATAGAAATTGTTACCCTCACGCTAATAATCACTTTTTTCCCCTTTTCTGGCAGTACATACAAAAGGGGTAACAGTTTCAAATAGCCTTTCTAGATTTTACTCTCTAATAAACCAGACCCAGAGCCCTCTGTGACAGCCCTAACTGACTTTTATCACTGAACTGTATATTCCCAGGGCTGTGATCATAAGGGTATCTGGTGGTTGGCAGATGTAGGTGGATTATGCCTATTTACAAGCAGTTCATTTAAAAATTTTTCAAAAATAGTTTTAGATAAAGAAAGCATCCATGGCTAGAGAATAAGTTTTGGAGTTTGGTTTGTTAAATGATCTTTATGTTGGACTTCCCTGGTGGTCCAGTGGTTAAGACTCTGCACTTCCACTGCAGGGGGCACAGGTTCGATCCCTGGTTGGGGAACTAAGATGCCGCATGGCATGCGGCAGCCAAGAAAAAAAAAATTTTTTTTAATGAGCTTTATGTTTATTTAAAGGTTAAAATATATACCATCCATGGATTACCTGATTTCAAAAAGTGAGAGTACATAAATTACATTTAATCTTAAAGCTATAAATAATGTTGAATTTTTCATTTGGAAAATATTTTATAACTGCTAGTGTTTATTATTATAAGCTTAGTTTGCCATTGTGGAAAGCTGTGAATATGGAAGACTAGACTGAATTTCTATTGGAACACTCATTTTAATTCCTGAAGTTATCTGGTTAACTTGTCATTTGTCCCAAAAGTAGCTTATTGAAGTGTTCTTACTGGATTCAGATTAAAATGTATTGGTATGATGTTACACTATTGACAATATAGGAGCACTTTCCTGATTTTGTCTGAGAGTATTTATGCTCTTTTTTAGGCAAGTCGTTGGTTATGGAAAAAAGTGAAACCGTATCCCCCTTCTTCTGGTTTACCTCCTTGTCCTCGGCTGGGACATAGCTTCTCTTTATATGGTAACAAATGCTATTTGTTTGGTGGCCTGGCAAATGAAAGTGAAGATTCAAACAATAATGTTCCCAGGTATGCCAACACTTTTTCAGACCAAATGTTTATTTTACGATTTAGATTAAGAACATTTAATTTCTTCCATCTTTAATTATCAAAAGTGATTGAAGCTTAGCCATTTTCAATTAAACCTAACAGTGAACAAATTTGTGTCCGTTTTGTGTTTTCCTTAGTCCCTGGAGTATATCTATTTTCAAAACTGTGCCTTTTCCGATCAGAAATCATCTTATTAAATTGATATTAATATAACTGCTTGTGGCAATATATTTGTATATGTTGAGCCATAATGAATTTTAGTTGTCATAAGTGATAATGAAAAGTAATAAATGGATATTTTCAAATTATATTTCTCTGAGAGTTAGTGACAAAAATCTGAATATAAAATGAAGGCTGTCATTTCCATTTTTCTCATAGGAAGCTGTTAAGAGTGGTTCACACAAGCAAGTACTTTCAGAACCAATTCTCTCCTCCTTTTTCCAAACAGAATTAATCACTGCCTCTTTTCTTTTTGCATAATGTTTTGATCACATGGTCATTATAGCATTCAGGATTTGGAGGTTTAAAATCCAAAAGGCTGTTTTCTGATTCACTGCTTACCGTGTATGTGTCCTTTAGTGGAAGTAATCTAAGCCTGTTTTCCTTCACTGTGAAATGGGAGTGATTAAATACCTACCTTTCAGTGTCATTGTGATTGCTAAATAAGATTATTGGCATAATTTTCAAAGGACTTTCAAGTTGCCATCAGCAATATCAGTAGTTGTCATCACCATTATAATGTGTCTCTTTACCTACATTAGACTGATAATAGAGTCTTAGCTTTTTTTTTTTCCTCCAGACTTTAAAAAATAACATATACTAAAACTACATGGAAAAATTGGAAACTGGAGAAAAGGAAAAGAATTTATCCCACCACACTAATCCAGATACTTTTACTTTTAGCACATGTCTTTTTTTCATTTCCATTAAACAAATTTTTTTTAGATACAGACTTGTAAAATTCAAGAAACTAGAAAGTATACAAAGTTCTTTCTCATAGCATCACTGTTCCCCAACATAGGCAAGCACACATAATTCAGTTTGATGTGTATCTTTTGGGACCTTTTTCATGTAACACATTGTATTAGCTTTTGTTGTGTCAAGGGTAAGCTTCTCAAGTTTATGCTGCTTGAGGGAATAACTAGATACACGTGATGCTTTTTAAAACCTTGATTAAAGCTAGCACATTCATTTCTGTTGACATTCCATTGGTCAGAGCAAGCCCTAAGGCCAAGACCTGAGTCGATGATGCAAGGATACATGTTCTGCTTTCTGGGAGAGGGGACTTGGGAACGTTAATCTGATTCTATGCAGACATGTATTTTTTTTATGCAAGTGAGATCTTTCTTCTTGCTTTATGACTTTGGGTGTTTACTTGTTTGGGTTTTTTGTTTGTTTTTTACTTTTAACAATATATCTTTACATGGCAGTAGATATGGATTGACCTATTTTTTAAAGGCTGAAAAGTAGTCTGAATTATGCAAATTATTTAACCATTCCCCTACAGATGGACATTTACATATTTCCATTATTTTGCTATTACAGTTTTTGCACATGTATAAATATTTTTGTAGGATTGATACTTATAAATGGAATTGGGGGGGGACGGTGTTGGTCAAAGGGTACATTTAAGTTTGTTTAGGTACCCCTGAATCAACCTCCAAAGAGATGGAACTATTTTATACTCCTAATAACTGTGTACGAGAATGCCTTATACCCTCAGCAATACTGAATCATCTCACTCTTCTTAGTTTTTGCCAACATAATTGGTGAAATACATTTCATGGGTTTATCTTGATTTATTTTTAAACTAGGAATGAGCTTGATTAACAATGCTTATTGGATATTTACAATTCCTTTTTTGAAATTGTCTGTTCAGGTCCTTGTTTATTTTTCTATTTTTAAAAGTTGAAGTATATATTATATACCATAAAATTCATCCTTTTTATATGTACAATTCAATGATTTTTAGTAATTTACAGTGTTATGTAACCATCACCACAATCCAGTTCTAGAACATTTCCATCACTCCAAAAGAAACTTCTTATTCATTTGCATTCAGTCCCCATTCCCATACCAATCCCCAGGCAACTACCAGTCTACTTTCTGTCTCCGTAGATTAGCCTTTTCTGAACATTTCATATAAAAGTGCTTTTGTGCATTTATCTTCTTTCACTTAGCATAATGTTCTTAAGGTTCAACCATGTTGTAGCATGTATCAAATATTTCTTCCTTTTTATTGCTGAATAATACTCCATTGTATTGATATATCACATTTTGTTTATCTGTTCATCAGTTGGTAGACATTTGGATTGTTTCCAGTTTTTGGCTTTTATGAATAATGCTGTTATGATCATTTGCATACAGGTCTTTCTATGGACATGTGTTCATTACTCTTGATTAGATACCTAGTAATAGAATTGCTGAGTCATGTGGGAAATTTATATTTAACTTCTTAAGTACTACCAAACTGTTTTCCAAAGTGACTACCATCTTACCTTCCCACCAGCAATGTATAAGTGTTCCAAATTTTCCACATCCTTGCTAACACTTGTTATTGTCTGTCTTTTTTTTTTGTAGCCAACCTAGTGGGTATAAGGTGGTATCTTATTATGGTTTTAATTTGCATTTCCCTAATGACCAATGATGTTGAGCTTCTTTTCATAAGCTTTTTATCCATTCATATATCTTCTTTGATGAAATTTCTATTCAAATCTCTGTTCATTTGTTAGATACACTTGACCAACAGGCACAAAAAAAGATGCTGAACATTGCTAATTATTAGAGAAATGCAAATCAAAACTGCAATCAGGTACCACCTCACACCAGTCAGAATGGCCATCATTAAAAAGTCTACAAATAACAAATGCTGGAGAGGGTGTGGGAAAAAGGGAACCCTCCTACACTGTTGGTGGGAATGTAAATTGGTGTAGCCACTATGGAAAACAGTATGGAGGTTTCACAAAAAACTAAAAATAGAGTTGTCATATGGTCCAGCAGTCCCATTCCTGGGCATATATCTGGAAAAAGCTATAATTCAAAAAGATACATGCATGCCTGTGTTCATAGCCACACTATTCACAGTAGCCAAGACATGGAAACAACCTAAATGTCCAAAGACAGATGAATGGATAAAGAAGATGTGGTACACATATACAATGGAATACTACATAGCCATAAAAAAAAAATGAAATAATGTCATTTGCAGCAACATGGATGGACTTAGAGATTATCATACTAAGTGAAGTAAGTCAGAAAGAGAAAGACAAATACCACATGAGATCACTTATATGTGGAATCTAAAATATTACACAAATGAACTTATCTATGAAACAGAAAGAGACTCACAGACATAGAGAACAGACTTATGGTTGCCAAGGGCAGGGGTGTGGGGGAGGGATGGATTGGGAGTTTGAGATTAGCAGATGCAAACTATTATATAGAGAATGGATAAACAAGAAGGTTCTACTGTATAGCACAGGGAACTATATTCCATATCCTGTGATAAACCATAATGGAAAAGAATATGAAAAAGAATGTATATATTTATATGTATAACTGAATCACTTTGCTGTACAGCAGAAATTAACGTAACATTGTAAATCAACTATACTTCAATAAAATAAACCTAAAAATAAAATTTAGTTGCTTGTATTCTTATTATTGAATTATAAGTGTTCTTTATATAGTCTGCATGCAGGTTTGTTTTTAAAAAAATCAAATATGTGATTTGCAAATATTTTCTTCCAATCTGTAGTTTTTATTTTCTTAATGGTATCTTTTGAAGCACAAAGATTTTAATTTTGCTAAATTCAATTTATCCATTTTTTCTTTTATGGATCATACTTTTAGCATCCTTTTTAAGAACTCTTTGCCTGTCTCAAGGTTATGAAGATTTGTTCCTCTGTTTTCTTCTAAAAGTTCTGTAGTTTTAGCTCTTACATTTATATCTGTGATTCATTTTGAGGTAATTTTTATGCCTGGGTAAAGTAAGTGTCTAAATTCATTCTTTTACATGTAGATATCCAGTGTTCCCAACACCTTTTGTTGAAAAGACTATCCTTTTCCTACTGTATTGTTTTGGCATCTTTGTTGAAAATCAGTTGACCATAAATGTAAGGGTTTATTTATGGACTCTCAATTCTGTTCCACTGGCCTTATGCCAGTACCACACTGTTTGGATTACTGTAGCTTTGTAGTAAGTTTTGAAATAGGAAGACAAAAGTTCTCAAATTTTATTACTCTTTTTTCAAGAATGTTTTAGCTATTCTGAATCCTTTATATTTCTGTATAAATTTTAGGATCAACTTGCCAATTTCTGCAAAAAGGTCTTCTGGGATTTTGATAGGGATTGTGTTGACTATATAGATCAATTTGTGGACAGTTGCTATCTTATTAGTATTGAGTCTTCCAATCTATGAACATGGAATGTCTCTACATTTATTTAGATCTTCTTTATTGTCAGTCAGCAGTCTTTTGAGGGTTTCAATGTACAAATCTTGCTTTTATTTTGTTAAATTTATTTCTAACTTTTTATCCTTTTTGATGACATTGTGAATAGATTTGGTTTCTTAATTTCATTTTTGGATTGTTCATTGCTAGCATATAGAAATACATTTGGTCTTTGTATATTGATCTTATATCCTGTGACCTTGCTGAATTCATTTATTATTTCTAATCATATTTTCATGGATTTTCGTTTTTCTTTTTATTAGTGATTCTTAGGAGTTCTCTATGTAATTCGTTTTATATGTTCCAAATATTTTTTCCCAAGTCTTCTCTTTGCTCCCCCCGCTTTTTTAAGGGTTTTCCTTTTTGTTTTATCAAGTATGACAGTATACTTTTTAATGGCTTTCTGGTTTGTATCCTACTTATTAGGAAGAATCTCCTGTCCCAAAACTATAAAAATAATTTTTCTATATTTTCTTCTAGTACATTCACAGCTTTGTTTTTGTGTTTAAAATATTAATGCATTTGGAATATATTTCTGTGACTAGTATGAGGCTTTTTACTTTTTCTTCTGAATGAATTTTCAGTTCTCCCACCACCATTTATTAAATAAGCCAATCCCCCCCACACACACACACAGTGTGTTGAACTCCCATCTCTGTCATATCTTAGTTCTCGTAGAATTGGGTCTTTTTCTAGACTCTCTAGACCAGGGGTTACAAACTACTCTCTGTAGACAAAATTTGGCCTGCTGCCTGTTTTTGCTAGTAAAGTTTCATTGGAACACAGGTATGTCCATTCATTTACATATTGTCTGGCTGCTTTCATATTAAAAGGGCAGAGTTGAGTAGTTGTGACAGAATTTATGGCCTACAAAGCTTAAAATATTTACTATCTAGCTCTTTACAGAAAAAGTTTGTGAGCTCTTGTTCTAGACTCTCTTCTGTTTCATTAATATATTTACCTTTCTATCTTTTTTTTTTTTAATTTTTATTTATCCATTTATTTATCTGTGGCTGTGTTGGGTCTTCGTTTCTGTGCGAGGGCTTTCTCTAGCTGTGGCAAGCGGGGGCCACTCTTCATCGCGGTGTGCGGGCCTCTCACTATCGTGGCCTCTCTTGTTGCGAAGCACAGGCTCCAGATGCGCAAGCTCAGCAGTTGTGGCTCACGGGCCCAGCTGCTCTGCGGCATGTGGGATCTTCCCAGACCAGGGCTCGAACCCATGTCCCCTGCATTGGCAGGCAGATTCTCAACCACTGTGCCACCAGGGAAGCCCAACCTTTCTATCTTTAATTGTGATGTTTGCTGTAGGTCTCTAGTATATGCCTTTGATCAGATTAAGGAAGTTTTTAAAAAAAAAGTTATATATATATGAAGTATAGTTGTATAATATTACATAACTAACAGGTGTACAGTATAGTGATTCACAATTTTTTAAGGTTATACTCCATTTATAATTATAAAATGTTGGCTATATTCTCCGTGTTGTGCAGTATGTTCTTGTAGCTTATTTTATACCTAATAGTTTGTACCTCTTAATTCCCTACCCTTATGTTGCCCCTCCCCCCTTCCCTCTCTCCACTGCTAACCACTACTTTGTTCTCTATATCTGTGAGTCTGGTTCTTTTTTGTTACATTTACTAGTTTGTTGTATTTTTTAGATTCCATATATATAAGGAAGTTTTCTTAAATCTATAGTTTGCTAATTCATTATTTCTTTCTTTTTAACCAAAAAATGGATGTTGAGCATAATTTTTAAAATTTTCCAAATGGAGGAATTCTCTGGTGGTCCAGTGGTTAAGACTTGGGCTTTCACTGCCATGGACTTGGGTTCAATCCCTGGTTGGGGAACTAAGTTCCCACAAGCCGAGTGGTGTGGCCAAAAAAAAGAAAAAAAAAGAAAAATTTCAAAATGGAAAGTTTTGTTATTGTTGCTAATATCTAGTTTTATTATATTGAGGTCAAAAAAAAATGTGGTCTATAGGATTTCTCCTTTTTAGTGATTGTTTTTGTGGTCTATTTCACAGTCATTTTTTGTAATTATTCCATAGTTGTTCATAAAGATTGTAAGTTCTTGACTGTTTGACTAAAAGGTTCTTTATTAAATCAATGTTTTAAGTTATTATTCAAAGCTTTTTTATCCTGTGGGTGTAGGTCATAACTTCTGAATGACATGTTAAAATCTCCCAGTGTGATTGTGAATTTGTGTTTTGCTCCTTACATATATAATTTCAACCTGTGTGTATTATTTTGTTATAGACTTATGTAAATAGGACTAACAATTAACTAGTATGCACTGCTATAGCATACTGGCTGGGATTCGTTCTGATCTGTTTAACTCTATGCCATATCAGTTGTTAAATAGTTTTAATATCATCCTGCTATTAATAGCTTATAGTTGGATTTGGGGTTCTTTTGTTTCCCCTGCATACTCCCTATCTCCAAGAGACTTTGTCTTAAAATAAGGAAGTTTTTTCCTGCCCTTGTAATTTTATGTCTTCCATCTACTCTGCTTGTTGTTGCTTCTCCACACCCCTTTCCCTGCCTTTGCTAGGTTTGTAAAAATTGTGATGAAGTTGAATATTTGTGTATGTGTATGTGTGTTTATATATTTATATGATTTTTATTTCCTGTTTTGTGAACTACCTGTTTATATCCTTTTACCTATGTCTGTTGTGTGATTGGTCATTATCTTGATTTCTTAGGAGCTCTTTATATTAAGAAAATTCTGTGATGTTTACTAAATTTTTTCAGTTTTTCTCTTCTCTTTTGACATTGTTTATAGTTGTTTTTTTTCCCTAGCCATCTTATTTCCGTAGACTATGCTTTGCTTTTTTTCCTTCTCCTTCCTTTTTCTTGATTTATTGTGTTTCTTTGATTCTTTCTTTCCTTCTAATGATTTGAAAATTATACATGCTAATTCTGTGCTTCCCTTAGTTGCTTGGAAATCATCACACACATTTAAACTGAAGATGCCTTGTCCTCTTTGGAAATAGATTACTGTCTTTTTCTTTAGCCTTTTTTTGCTTACTCCCTTTTTACATATGTTTCGTAGAGTCGTGAATCTTATTCCAGACTACAGTAATGTTAAGAAATTAATTTTTTGGTCAGTCTTTCCCAGTGATTATTTAGACCTCACAGCCACGGTTATCAACATCAATTTAAATTTAATTATAAATTACTAGTTTCTTTGCACAACCATTTCTTTTATTCAGTGTATTCTTTCTTGGATTTCTTTTTATTTTTCCTGGATGATCTAGCATCATTTTTTCACAAAACAATTATATGGCTAAACTTTGCAGTTTTATATGTTCTAAAATGTTTAATTTTGCCCTCATATTTGAGTAATAATTTGATTACTCAATTTATTGAGAGATAGATTCTTACAAATGTCACTTTGCTCAAAACATTGAAAACATCCATGTCGTAGATGAGAAGTTTCATGCCAATTTCTAGAGTAAAAAAGCTATGTAGGACATTGCTATGACATTATAGAGTGAAAATTTAAAAAGAAAAAAAGTTGCAAAGCAACATTTGTAGTATATCTTGCTTATACATATGTGGGTATCCATAGAGAGAGAGGTCTGAAAGGGTATTTACTAATTATTGTCAATAGTGATTGTTCTGGTTATCTAGTACCATGTAATAAACTGCCCCAAAAGTTAGTGATGCAAAATAGCAACCATTTTATTGTCCTCGTGGATTCTGTATATTGGGAATTCATACAGAACACAGCAGTGATGACTAGGCCCTCAGATGGGAAGGCTTCAGTGGTCACTGCCATGTCTGATGCCTCAGCTGAGATGGCTGAAGGATGAACTCAACTGGGACTGTCATCCTGCATGCCTACTTCTGTCCTCTCCAGATGGTGGTTTTGTGACAGTTGGACTTTCATGGAGGTTCAGGATTCCAAGTGCAAGTGTTCTATAGTGAAGCTGCATTGGCCTTCTGTGACTGAGCCCCAGAAGTCACATAGTGTCATTTCACCACACTCTATTAGTCGAAGCAGTCACAACCTGCCTAGCACCAAAGGGAGGAGACATAGACCCTACCTCCTCACGGGAAGAGTGTCAGGGAATTTGCAGCTATGTTTTGAAACCTTCACGGTATTGTCATGGACAAGAGTGCTGGCTAAATGATGGCAGGAATTTTTTTAATCTCTTCTGTTCACTACTGATCCCACAAGAGTGCCTGGTACACAGCAGTGTTTGATAAATGCATGTTGAATGAATGAGTTATGGGGTTTCTGCTCTTCTAATGGCTTTCTGTATTATATGAATAAGCATATATTATTTTTATAAATAGAAACAAAAAGCAAATAAAAAGTGTATATCATGTTAATGTTTTAATTTCATTCATTATATCCTAGATATTTAAATGATTTCTATGAGTTGGAGCTACAGCATGGTTCTGGTGTTGTGGGTTGGAGCATTCCAGTGACTAAAGGGATTGTGCCTTCTCCAAGAGAATCCCACACAGCTGTTATATATTGCAGAAGAGATTCTGGAAGTCCTAAAATGTATGTTTTTGGTGGAATGTGTGGTGCTCGCCTTGATGACCTATGGCAACTTGACTTAGGTAAGCTTAAGTTCATGCAGGCTCAGGAATTCATTATGATTGATAAAGGCAAATATAAAAATTGCTTTGAAAAATATTTTTCATTGAGTTGTACTTGATATGAGTGATTGCTGATCAGTCAAGTTGAACAAATTAATATTTGATTTATGACAGTAACTCTCCTGGGCTCCCTATAAGTCAGGTCACCATATATTCTGGTTTGCCTTGGATGGTCCTGGTTTATGCTTATTGTCCCACGTAATTATCAATAGTACCCCTTTCACTCTGTGAGATGTCCCAGTTGAGGATGATTGAATTTATGTGGTTACTCTGTCTACAGGAAATGTGTCACTAGTAATGTTACTGCTGGTCAGTGAAAAACCTCCTTGCATAGCTATTTTAAGGGATCGTAGGAATGAATATTTGGAGGGTATGTGCGCTCCCACTTCTGAGTGTCTTCTACACAATATGCTCTTACTTAAAATGTTAAAATCCTTTATCTGGTTTTAATTCAAAATTGGTAGCACCCTAAATACACCTCTCCATTACAAATACTAACATTCAAGTGTAAATAGATTTCTGTCATTGACAATTTATGTCAGCTGGAAATGTTTATTTTAAGATGAAATTCAAGTAATGGTTTTGAAACACTTTTGCTTCATTTTTGTAAGTCCTTTTTTTTTAAATTCTGTAAGTTGAAATAATTTGCTATTATTAGATTAAGTTGCTAATATACTTCTTTTTACTTTTAGAAACTATGTCATGGTCAAAACCAGAAACTAAAGGGACAGTGCCACTTCCACGAAGCCTTCATACAGCCAGTGTTATAGGAAATAAGTATGGTGTTTTTCTGTTTTTTAGTCTTTCTTTTTTTTTTTCTTTTTAACAAACTTAAGAAAGATAGGTACAAAGAAGAGTGATGCTGCTAGTTTCTTGAAAGTGATTTAATAATGTTTGATTGTGCTTAGTGAAGATAAAGTAATATGCCCACAGGAGCTAAAATACTTACTGTGCATAAAGTAAGTATTTACTTTACTGGGCATAAAGTAATATGCCCATAAGAGCCAAAATACTTACCATTTTCTTGTCATGCTGCCTCTTTTACTTCTTCACATTCCTTACAATATGCACAGAGTAGGTATTACATAAGTGTAAGGTAGAGTGTTGTCAAACTGATCTGTCCTCCATCAACAGATTTGACACACCTAACTCACTGTTTCTTTTTACATATTTTACATATTTTTCACATATTGATTTGTACCCAGGTGTGTATTCAGTGTCTATGCTCAATGATTATACTTTGGATGGTGTTAATGGATAGAATGTGGACTCTGTAACCAGATTGCCCGAGTTCAGGTCTGAGCTTTGATACTTGTCCTATCTGTTCTGGGGCAAGGAAACTTTATCTGTACCTCAGTTTCCTCAAGTATAAAATGTGGATAATAGTAAAACCTCCTTCACAAGGCTGTCATGAGGATTGAGTGAATTAATACATGTAAAATGCTTCAAACAGTGCCTGGTACATAGAGAGCACTCCATAAAGGTTAGCTGTTACTATCAACAAGTTCCCTTGTTTGTGCAACATTGGGCCAGAATTAGGAATATTGTTTAAATAGAATTTAAGTAAGTATTTACCTGTGTAGGGACTTTACCTTAAAAGTAATGTTTTAGGAAACAACTAGTTGTTATTTAGAACCTCATTAGTTCTTCTTAAAAAATAGCCATAAACAACATCTAATAAGATATTCATTTTTTTAAACAGCAGAACCTTTTTATAACATGTGGTTTTTCCATTGGAACTCTACTATATAAAATAGATTTTAAAAAAATAGAGCTTCTCTGGTTGACATGAGGCTACATGGCCTAAGCTCTTCCTGATGAGCCTTTCTTCTTCAGCAGCCATCGGGCATGTCTCGGGAACCCTTAGGGCCCTGAGGAACATAGTCTAATGTTTTTTATTTGATGATATCAGTGACCAAAGTTATATGAAACTTAATTCTCTTTGGTTACTATACACATACAATTCTAAATTTAACTTTGGATGTCATAGATCATTTGAGTATCCTTCTGGCTGAGGTAACCCTTAGTATATTGCATACAATATTGATTTTCAAATGTATTATAATTGAAATATTTCCCACTTTAAATAACTTGCCAGAGAGAAATAATTTTGATTCTGTATTGCTTCATAAAATTATAAACTCTTGAAAGAAGACCACTTTATTCACTGTCGTATTTCCATTACCTTGACAGTGATAAGTGATTTATTAGTCCTGAAACTTTGAGTCAAGAAGAAAGAAATTCGTCTATTCTTAGCATTTTAAATCTAAAAAATAAAATTAAAGCTTTAGGAAAAAAACCAGCTACTTTATGTTTTCTTTTTTTGTTGTTCAGGATGTACATCTTTGGTGGCTGGGTTCCACATAAGGGGGAAAATATTGAGACTTCGCCTCATGATTGTGAATGGAGATGTACCAGTTCATTTTCTTACTTAAATCTTGGTGAGTCTTTTAAGAGTTATTAAAATAAAGTTTATTAATAAAATAACTTTTGTTATTTTGTCCTTTAAGAAAAGTATATTAGTCATGGATATTTCTGTCTTTAGATACAGCAGAATGGACCACCCTAGTATCAGATTCTCAAGAAGACAAAAAAAATGCAAGACCAAGACCAAGAGCTGGACACTGTGCTGTTGCAATTGGCACTCGATTGTATTTTTGGAGTGGAAGAGATGGCTACAAAAAAGCACTGAATAGTCAAGTTTGCTGCAAGGATCTTTGGTATCTTGATACTGGTAGGTAAGAGTATTTAACAAATACAGTTTTTCCTTTAGATAAATAAATAATCAAATGATGTCTGTCTTTTGAGACTTACTGCAAAGCCACTGCCTCTCCTCTTCTCTTTCATGTTGGGTTGGCCAAAAAGTTCATTCGGGTTTTCCATAAGTGCTTATGAAAAGCCCAAATGAACTTTTTGGCCAACCCAGTAATTGAAAATGAATGGAAGAAATGATATATGTAGATCCTTCCCATTATAGGGGAATTTCTTAATGTCCCTCTCCTTGAGTTTAGAATAGATTTAGTGACTCCCTTCCAAAGAATAGAGTACGGAAAGGGAAAACTAGTAGCTTTGCACTGTAGAAACCTGGCAAACATCATCTTAAGTAATCAAGGTCAGTATCACTAGTGATAAGTCATGTTGATATCATTTACCCCCACCTCCCATATCATGTGATAAGAAGAAACTTCACCTCTGTGGTACTTTTCCCCAAAATGCATAACACCATTCTAAATATGAGAACATATCAGACAAACCCAAATTGAGGAACATTCTAGATATTTTGCAGAATATGTGAACAGTACTCTTCAAAAGTTTCAAAGTGATGAAAAGCAAGGAAAGACTGAGAAATTGTCACAGATTGGAGGAGACTAAGGAGATGTGATGACTAAATGTAAGGTGATACCCTAGATTAAATCCTAGAACAAAAGCCATTAATTGAAAAACTGGTGAAATCTGAATAGTCCGTAGTTTAGTTAATACATAGTGTTACTCCAATGTTAATTTCTTAGTTTTAACAGATGTATTAGCATTAGGGGATACTGAGTAAAGGGTATATGGGAACTCTGCAATTCTTCTATAAATCTGAAATTATTCCAAGATAAAAAGATTTTTTTTTAAAGTTTTATAACACCAAAAACATTTTTTAATATGGAACTCACGTCCATTTTTCAATAAATATTTATTGGTTGACAGCTGTGTACAGGAATTTTTCCAAATGCTGAGAGTACAGTATTGAATAAGACTGATAATATCCCTACTGTCAAAGAACTTACATTCTAAGAGAGCATGAGGGCAGGAGGATGATGGGCAATAGTCAAACAAAGTAACAAAATAAGTTTAGTTTTGTGTAAGCATGTGAACACAGTAAGATAGAACAATGAGATAGTGATGAGAGGTACTAGGAATGAGGTGGGGTGGGGTGACTACTTCAGAATGGGTAGCCAGGAAAGGGTGACATGGCATTCGAGATGTAGTCCAAATGATGAGAAGGTGCTACCCATGTAAAAAGCCTGTTTGGGGGTGGGGCGTGGGGGAGTGGGGACACTGCAGGAAGAATGAAAAGCAAGTATGAGGGCCCTGAGATGGGAATACTTAGCATGTTTGGCAACAGATTTGAGCTGAGTAAAAGAGAGTATAGGAATGGAGATTAGAGTGGTGATCATGGGACAGATCATGTAGGACCTGGAACACCATGGTGGAGATTAAATTTTTAAAAAATACATGGTAGGTTATTTATTAGTTTGAAGGAGAGATGTGTACATCTTGGAATGGTCACTGCACTTGTGTGGAAACTAAATTGAAGGGGGCAAAAGTACACCGAGACAAAAGGAGGCTTTTGCAGTGGTCAAAGAAGTCTTCAACTCTAGTGGTGACAGTGGAGATGGGGAGAAATGGATAAATTCAGGACGTATTTTGGAGTTCTTGTTGACAGAACCGACTGATGAATTGGGTATGGCAGATGACAGAAAGAGAGGAAAGAAGGATGAAGTTTTTTAGGTTGAATAATTTGGTGGTATTTCCATTTACTGAGATGGGAAAATTGCGGAGAAAACAGGCTTGTGGAGAAAGTGAAAAGTTCCATTTAAACCCTGCTAAGTTTGAAATAAGGAGATCAAGTAGGCAATTGAGGGAATAAAGAAGTCTGGAAGCCAGTAGAGAAATCAGATCTGAAGACGTAGTATGTGTTGTTTTATGAGAAAAGCAGATTATAAAACATACCTATGATTCCAGTTTTTCTTTTAAGTGTATAAACAGAAAAATCTGGAAGGATACACTGTGTACCAAAGTATTATCTAAGAGGTGAGATTATACATTTTTTTAAAAGGTTTTCTCTCTTATCTATATTTTCTACAGTAGCATGCATTGCTTTTATAATGTAGAAAGTTTAATTTTAAAATTAAGATACTTGAAAAAGTAATAAATGGAACAATTAAGTTGGAGACTAAATGCTTTCTATGCAAGAAGTACATACTAGCAAGTAGGAAAAAATATAGAAAATTGAACTTACTGATTCATCTTTGAAATTGGGAATTATGAGCTGAAGTCCAAGGATAAGCTTCTAATCAGTCTCTGCGATTAGAAGAAAAAGGTGCACATATAAATTTTTCTCAGTAGCAAATACGTCACTTTAACCAGATTCTTTAAGAGATCTGTGACTTTTAAAAGATTAAAAATCATTGTCTCTGAATGGCCTGTTTTTCCATAAACCTTTCCATAAAAGGCTGTGGACAGGGATATCTATCTAAAAGTAATCATGGCCACTATCATAAAGGCAAAATTTAGATTTTGCTTTTCCTTGTGATAACTTGGCCTCAGTTTGGGCAAGGGAGGGGGATAGAGTTCTTCATCTTGCCTTTCTTCACTTTTAGTTAAGTTTTGTGCATTTGAGTTCATATAAAGATTAATATACTTCCATAACGGTTTTTTATGAAAAATAGCAGTCTTTTGCTCACACTTTCCTCCCATTTTCCTTGCTTCACAAGCATGTGCTTTCAGCTCTGTTAAACAGTTCTTATGGTATTTACTATCAATTCTCCATATAGCGTGAATATGTTACTTTAATTTTTTTTCAGTTTAGGCATAATATGCTCACTTTCTACCGTGGAAGTTAAGGATTTCTCTCTTCTTCCCACCACTCCTCCCCTCTCTCCTATGCACCTTCCCTAACCCCTACTCTCTGAGTATGATTGATTACACCATAATTTTGTTAGATGAGTGTTCAGTGTTTACATTATAACCATATAAATGCTATTCACAGGTGAACTATGTAGAATATTGTGAATATTTTTTGTTTGCCATCGATTAGTAATGGTCACTTTGTTTTAGATTTGTATGTATTTACCACTAATTCAATCTATGCTCTCATTTGTTTAAATCTTCTCTCATTATGGTTAGATGCATCAGATATTCTATCAAATTTCCTCATCTTGAAGAAATTTCTCCTCCTCCAATTTGGGATGATTGCCTTCCACAAATTGAGCACACCTATCATCTTGGAGTCTCCCTTCATCATCTTTCTGGGGGTATCTTTCGCCTCTCACCTGTGCCGTATTCCCTTTTTCCTGGATCTCATATTTTTCCCTTTGTTAGTTTACATCCTCATTTTTGTAGAACACATCCCAGGAAAAGGTGCATAGGTGATAAATTTATTTTGAGATCTTGCATTGTTTAAAAATAAGTTCAGTCTTCCTTCCCACTGAATTGGCAGTTTGAGCGGAAATAGAATTCTATATTGGAAGTCATTATCCTTCAGAATTTTGAAAGCTGGGAAAAAATTTTTTTGAAAGTTGTTATATTATATTCAAACTTCAAGTGTTTTTGTTGAGAATCTAAACCACTTCTGATTTTTGGTCCTTTTAAATGTGACCTTTCCCCTGATAGCTTTTAGGATTTTTTCTTTGTCCCTACTGTTCTTAAATTTTATGATGATGTGTCTTGTTGTGTGTCTATTTTTAATCCCTTGTGTTGAGTACTCAGTGGGCCCTTTCAGTCTGGAAATTCATGTTCTTCAGTTGTGGGAATTCTCAGTTTATTTCACTGATTTACACCCTTCTGCTTTCTCTATTTTTCTTCATGTAACTTCTGTTATGTGGGTGGTTTACCTCCTGGACTTGTCTTCTTATTCTCTGCTTTTGTTCAGGTATGGGTTGCCTTACTTTGAAAGACATAAATAAACTGGATTGTGAATAGGATCGTGGAGGAATTTACATGGGAATAGTTGGAGGAACTAGGCTTAATTATCCTCTAAAACAGGGTCATTAGACTGTTTTTGTAAAGACCCAGAGAGTAAATATTTTAAGCATTGTGGGCCATAAGGTCTCTGTTACACCTACTCACCTCTACCGTTGTAGCATAAAAGGAGTCATAGACAATACCTAAACAAATGAGCATAGCTATATTTCAGTGAAACTTTATTTACAAAAATAGGCACAGACTGGATCTGGCCCATGAGCCATAGTTTGCTGACCCCTACTCTAAAAGATACAAAGAGATAGATATTAGACTTGTTCTATAAAGATTAAATTATAGTGTATAGATTTCAACTCACTAGAAAAATACATTTTCTTATATAACTGTCCAGAGATGGAGTGTACTGCCTTGGGATTTGTGAGTTCCCTAATTTGATAGGTAAACAAAAAGAAGACAGGGATATTATAGAAATAATCTTAGGTCCTTTTTTCCAGTTCTAATAGTCTATGATTGTTATTGTTTTAGAAATGTTGGTAATATTTTATGCCAAAATAATTACCTGTTTTGGTTAGTACAAGTTTTTTGTTTGTTTGTTTGTTTTTTAATTTTTTTTCTTTTTGGCTGCATTGGGTCTTTGTTGCTGTGCGCAGGCTTTCTCTGGTTGGGGCGAGCGGGGGCTACTCTTCATTGTGGTGCGGTGGCTTCTCTTGTTGTGGAGCATGGGCTCTAGGCGTGCGGGCTTCAGTAGTTGTGGCACGCGGGCTCAGTAGTTGTGGCACGTGAGCTCTAGAGCACAGGCTCAGTAGTTGTGGCGCACGGGCTTAGTTGCTCTGCGGCATGTGGGATCTTCCCGGGCCAGGGCTCGAACCCGTGTTCCCTGCATTGGCAGGCGAATTCCTAACCACTGCGCCACCAGGGAAGCCCTGGTTAGTACAAGTTTTGATAAGAAGGTATTAACTTCAAAGAAGTTACTTCAAAGAAGTTTTCCAAGATATCATGTCCAAATAATTTTTGCTAACATTAGCAGTATTTCTAACATGTATGCTGTTGGCTCAAAATTGGGTCATAAAATTAAAAACTTACAAAGAAGCTAAAATAGCATGGCTGTAACTATAAAGTACTTGGTTTTTCCCCCCACTTCTAGGATTAAATTTTTTTTTTTAATTTGATGACTCAGCTTGGAACTAAATTATTTTGTTTATAGATTTATTCGTATAAGGAATTAGATAAATAAATAAAATCAGAACTCCAAATTATTTTCATTTGACCTACTATAGCTATGTTTATCTGAGTAAATTTTTTCCTCTTAGTAAACAGATGAAATGTTCATTGCTGATGTTTTCAGAACTCCAGGTCCACAAGCTATATAGGCAAACTATTGATACATTTGAAACTTTAATACATAATACGAATATTGTTCTTTAGAGAAACCACCGGCACCATCACAAGTACAACTGATCAAAGCCACTACCAACTCTTTTCATGTCAAATGGGATGAAGTGCCTACAGTTGAAGGCTATCTTTTGCAGTTGAATACAGACTTGCCGTACCAAGCTGTGTCATCAGATTCTTCAGCAACACCAAATATGCAAGGTAACATAATTTTCACACTTAAAGCGTGTATGCTCATATGTTTCGCGAAAAAAAGATAGTGTAGAAAAGCCTGTGATTAGACCTGGTTTAAGAAATTTTATGCTATGATGTTTCCTGCCTGGTAAATCAGATACGTTATGTTTCAACTCTAAAACTTGACTGTATTACCATTATGATGTAGTAGAACACATAGACATGTAGGGTAGAATGTTTTTTCTGTAGTTCATTTTGATGTACTTTCTTAATCTGACATGCTACTTGACTTCAGGAGATGGTTTTAATTAGTTTTCTTAAATATTTCAGCTTCTTTCAAAAGTATTTTTAACTAACAGGCACTTGGAAAGTAAAAGCAAATTTAATTTTACATGTTCTTCCAAAAAGGATTTCAGTTAAATATTAAGCAGACTATTAAGAAAACAGGTAAACTTTGATAAATATACTACTTTTTAAACCTTTAATATGTAACTTTTAAAAATATTTGATTGTAATGTATTTTCTTGAAGCTAATTTAGAGCATATCAGTCTGAACTTTCCCATTCCTACAGGAGTCAGGATGGACCCACACAGACAAGGCAGTAATAGCATCATTCCTAACAGTGTAAGTTGAAAAAATTTATAACAGTAAATGAATGTTTATGGTTACAGTCCCAATTTTTATTAATATTTTTAGCATATTACCCTAGGACAGGGGTTCTCCACCATGGCTGCACATCACAATCACCTCTGAGATTAAAAAACAAACAAGCACAGATTCCCATGCCTTTCCCCAGATCTAGTGAAGCAGAATCTTAAAATGATGCCCAGGTAACTCTGTTTTTAAGGAAAGCTCCGTATATCATTGTGACAGTAGCCTGAATTAAGAACCCCTGGCCAAGAGATTGAAGTCTCATTACACATAGTATCAGAGGCTAATACAAACACACAAACACACACATACACATATATATATATATATATATACACACACACATATATATGTATATATATGTGTGTGTATATATATATGTTTGGTTTTTGTTGTTTTTTTTTTAAATTTAGGTGGTACTACAAGGTTTATAATGAAGAACAATAGTTTCCTGCTCTGCTCCTACTTGCTCTTGATCCTGCCTCTAGAAACGACTACTTTCAAATATTTTAGCTCTCTTCTGGTATCTACCTTTGTGCTTTTAAATAAAATCCTTGTGCTGCCACTTCTTGACTTTCTAGTTTTAGGTCAATTGTCTTCAGTAATGGAAGATGAAGATTTTATGATCTCTTAAAATACTGCCATTTCCTCCCCTTCCTCTTCCCACATCCTTTAAGTATTTTTAGTTGAATCATTATTTGATATTTACATTGTGATTATGACATATTCATAGGCGAGCCATGTAGTGTGCTGTGAGCATTGTTCCTTCTTCATGTAATTTTTTGTTTTTCTTGGCATTGTTAACTGCCTCACTTTTTCATTTGCTTAGTTTTCTTCTTGCCTATCATTAATTAATACTCAGATTCTCCAATAAAATAATAAAACTCCTCTCAAAATATTCAAACATATAAGGTAGTCTCTTTTTTCTTTCTTCACCACCCCCTGCCCCCAGAACCATTCCTCCCAGGGCGTCTGTCTTTTTTTTTTTTTTTTTTTTTTAAATATTTATTTATTCATTAGTTTTGGCTGTGTTGGGTCTTTGTTGCTGTGTGTGGGCTTTTTCTAGTTGCAGCGAGTGGGGGCTACTCTTCGTTGCGGTGCGCGGGCTTCTCGCTGTGGTGGCTTCTCTTGTTGCAGAGCACAGGCTGTAGAGCGCACGGGCTTCAGTAGATGCGGCGCGTGGGCTCAGTAGTTGTGGCTTGTGGGCTCTAGAGCACAGGCTCAGTAGTTGTGGCGCATGGGCTTAGTTGCTCCGCGGCATGTGGGATCTTCCCAGACCAGGGCTTGAACCTGTGTCTCCTGCATTGGCAGGCAGATTCTTAACCACTGCGCCACCAGGAAAGCCTGGGCCTCTGTCTTGATGCTCTAGTCTGTACTAATTCTTCTCTAAGTCTGCTACTCAGCTGTCAGATTAGAACTTCCATTTGTTTCATATTGGAAGTTTCTTTTACCTCTTTTCTGTGTTAGAGTCCATGTTTCTTGGTCTCATTTCATTCTCTTTCTTGGTGTTCTCCAGTAGTTTCCTGAGAAAGGGTTTATGAAAGGTAAACTTTTTGAGATCTTACGTATGTGAAAATGCCTTTATCTGTTCATATTTGATTGGTAGCTTGGCTGTGTTATAGAATTCTACATTGGAAATGTTTTCCTTAGAAATGGAAAGGCATTCTCCTACTGTCTTTTAGCATTCAGTGTTGCTGTTAAGAAGTCTGTTGCCACTTGGATTCCTGATCGTTTATATGTGACCTAATTTTTTTGTTTTAATCCCCAGTTCTCTGAAATTTCAATAGTGATGTACCTTAGAGTGTGTGTCTTTGCTTCATTCACTGTGCTGTGCAGTCAATGGGCCGTGTCATGGAAACTGGAAACTCATGGCTTTCATTACTGATTATTTCCTCCTTCCACCTTCTCTTTCTCTTCTTTGGAAACTCCTATTAATTGAATGATGGTCCTCCTGAACTAATCCTCTGATTTTACTTTTTATTTTCTATTTTCTATCTTACCTCTGTTCTACTTTCTGAAAAGTTTCTTCATTTATATTATAAATCTTCTATGCAATTTTTAAATATATTCAACCACATATTTAATCTCTAAAAGCCTGCTCTTATTCTTTATTTCTTTTATGACATTTTATTTTTGCTTCATGAATGTAATATTTTCCCTTATCTCTTCAAGAATTATGCTTTTTAAAAAAAAATAGAGTTATATTCTGCTCTCAGCATTATTTCTTTTTTTCAAGCTCCTTTTTAAAAAATTTGTTTTGGTCTTGGACTTCCATGTTAGAGGCTGTTATCAAATGTCTGGTGATGCTTGGCTATCCTTTCATGTTTAAGTGAGGCATTAAAAATGAGCTTGGAAGATATCTTAGCCCATTTGGCCTGCTATAACAAAACACCATAGCCTAGGTGGCTTATAAACAATAGAAATTTATTTCCTGCATTTCTGGAGGCTGGAAGTCTGAGATCAGGGTGCCTGCATGGTAGAGTTCTGGTGAGGAACCTATTTAGGGTTGCAGACTGCTGACTTCTCATTGTATCCTCACATGGTGGAAGGGACAATGGATCTTAATTTTTTTTTTTAATTATACTTTATTAGAGTATAATTGCTTTACATTGTTGTGTTAGTTGCTGCTGTATAACAAAGTGAATCAGCTATACATATACATATATCCCCATATCCCCTCCCTCTTGTGTCTCCCTCCCACTGTCCCTATCCCACCCCTCTAGGTTGTCACAAAGCACCGAGCTGATCTCCCTGTGCTATGCGGCTGCTTCCCACTAGCTATCTGTTTTACATTTGGTAGTGTATATATGTCAATTCCACTCTCTCACTTCGTCTCAGCTTACCCTTCCCCCTCCCCGTGTCCTCAAGTCCATTCTCTATGTCTGCATCTTTATTCCAGTCCTGCCCCTAGATTCCTCAGAACCTTTTTTTTTTTTAGATTCCGTATTTATGTGTTAGCATACAATATTTGTTTTTCTCTTTCTGACTTACTTCACTCTGTATGACAGACTCTAACTCCATCCACCTCACTACAAATAACTCAATTTTGTTTCTTTTTATGGCTGAGTAATATCCCATTGTATATATGTGCCACCTCTTCTTTATCCATTCATCTGTCGATGGACACTTAGGTTGCTTCCATGTCCTGGCTGTTGTAAATAGTGCTGCAATGAACATTTTGACTGTTTTTGAATTATAGTTTTCTCAGGGTATATGCCCAGTAGTGGGATTGCTGGGTCATATGGTAGTTCTATTTTTAGTTTTTTAAGGAACCTCCATACTGTTCTCCATAGTGGCTGTATCAATTTATATTACCACCAACAGTGCAAGAGGGTTCCCTTTTCTCCACACCCTCTCCAACATTTATTGTTTGTATATTTTTTGATGATGGCCATTCTGACCGGTGTGAGGTGATACCTCATTGTAGTTTTGATTTGCATTGCTCTAATGATTAGTGATGTTGAGCATCCTTTCATGTGTTTGTTGGCAATCTGTATATTTTCTTTGGAGAAATGTCTGTCTAGGTCTTCTGCCCATTTTTGGATTGGGTTGTTTGTTTTTTTGATATTGAGCTACATGAGCTGCTTGTATATTTTGGAGATTAATCCTTTGTCAGTTGCTTAGTTGGCAAATATTATCTCCCATTCTGAGGATTATCTTTCCGTCTTATTTATGGTTTCCTTTGCTGTGCAAAAGATTTTAAGTTTCATTAGGTCCCATTTGTTTATTTTTGTTTTTGTTTCCATTTCTCTAGGAGGTGGGTCAAAAAGGATCTTGCTGTGATTTATGTCAAAGAGTGTTCTTCCTATGTTTTCCTCTAAGAGTTTTATAGTGTCCGGTCTTACATTTAGGTCTTGAATCCATTTTGAGTTTATTTTTGTGTATGGTGTTAGGGAGTGTTCTAATTTCATTCTTTTACATGTAGCTGTCCAGTTTTTCCAGCACCACTTATTGAAGAGGCTGTCTTTTCTCCATTGTATATTCTTGCCTTCTTTATCAAAGATAAGGTGACCATATGTGCATGGGTTTATCTCTGGGCTTTCTATCCTGTTCCATTGATCTATATTTCTGTTTTTGTGCCAGTACCATACTGTCTTGATTACTGTAGCTTTGTAATATAGTCTGAAGTCAGGGAGCCTGATTCCTCCAGCTCTGTTTCTCTTTTTCAAGATTGCCTTGGCTATTCGGAGTTTTTTGTGTTTCCATACAAATTGTGAAACTTTTGGTTCTAGTTCTGTGAAAAATGCCATTGGTAGTTTGATAGGGATTGCATTGAATCTGTAGATTGCTTTGGGTAGTATAGTCATTTTCACAATGTTGATTCTTCCAATCCAAGAACATGGTATATCTTTCCATCTGTTTGTATCATCTTTGATTTCTTTCATCAGTGTCTTATAGTTGTCTGCATACAGGTCTTTTGTCTCTTTAGGTAGGTTTATTCCTAGGTATTTTATTCTTTTTGTTGCAATGGTAAATGGGAGTGTTTCCTTAATTTCTCTTTCAGATTTTTCATCATTAGGGTATAGGAATGCAAGAGATTTCTGTGCATTAATTTTGTATCCTGCTACTTTACCAAATTCATTGATTAGCTCTAGTAGTTTTCTGGTAGCATCTTTAGGATTCTCTATGTATAGTATCATGTCATCTGCAAACAGTGACAGTTTTACTTCTTCTTTTCCGATTTGGATTCCTTTTATTTCTTTTTCGTCTCCGATTGCTGTGGCTAAAACTTCCAAAACTATATTGAATAGTAGTGGTGAGAGTGGACAACCTTGTCTTCTTCCTTATCTCAGTGGAAATGGTTTCAGTTTTTCACCATTGAGAATGATGTTGGCTGTGGGTTTGTCATATATGGCCTTTATTATGTTGAGGTAAGTTCCCTCTATGCATACTTCCCGGAGAGTTTTTATCATAACTGGGTGTTGAATTTTGTCGAAATCTTTTTCTGTATCAATTGAGATTATCATATGGTTTTTATCTTTCAGTTTGTTAGTATGGTGTATCACGTTGATTGATTTGCATATATTGAAGAATCCTTGCATTCCTGGGATAAACCCCACCTGATCATGGTGTATGATCCTTTTAATGTGCTGTTGGATTCTGTTTGCTAGTATTTTGTTGAGGATTTTTGCATCTATGTTCGTCAGTGATATTGGCCTGTAGTTTTATTATTTTGTAACATCTTTGTCTGGTTTTGGTACCAGGGTGGTGGTGGCCTCGTAGAATGAGTTTGGGAGTGTTCCTCCCTCTGCTATATTTTGGAAGAGTTTGAGAAGGATAAGTGTTAGCTCTTCTGTAAATGTTTGATAGAATTCGCCTGTGAATCCATCTGGTCCTGGGTTTTTTTTTTTTTTTTTTTTTTTTACATTATTTATTTATTTATTTATTTATTTATTTTATTTTTTTAGCTGTGTTGGGTCTTCGTTTCTGTGTGAGGGCTTTCTCTAGTTGCGGCAAGCGGGGGCCACTCTTCATCGTGGTGCAGGGACCACTCTTCATCGCGGTGCATGGGCCTCTCACTATCGCGGCCCCTCCCATTGCGGGGCACAGGCTCCAGACGCGCAGGCTCAGCAGTTGTGGCTCACGGGCCCAGTTGCTCCGCGGCATGTGGGATCCTCCCAGACCAGGGCTCGAACCCGTGTCCCCTGCATTAGCAGGCAGATTCTCAACCACTGCGCCACCAGGGAAGCCCTGGTCCTGGGTTTTTGTTTGTTGGAAGATTTTTAATCACAGTTTCAATTTCAGTGCTTGTGATTGGTCTGTTTATATTTTCTATTTCTTCCTGGTTCAGTCTCGGAAGGTTGTGCTCTTCTAAGAATTTGTCCATTTCTTCCAGGTTGTCCATTTTATTCGCATATAGTTGCTTGTAGTAATCTCTCATCATCCTTTGTTTTCTGCAGTGTCAGTTGTTACTTCTCCTTTTTCATTTCTAATTCTGTTCATTTGAGTCTTCTCCCTTTTTTTCTTGATGATTTTGGCTAATGGTTTATCAATTTTGTTTATCTTCTCAAAGACCCAGCTTTTAGTTTTATTGATCTTTGCTATCATTTCCTTCATTTCTTTTTCATTTGTTTCTGATCTGATCTTTATGATTTCTTTCCTTCTGCTAACTTTGGGGTTATTTTTGTTCTTCTTTCTCTAATTGCTTTAGGTATAAGGTTACATTGTTTGTTTGAGATTTTTCTTGTTTCTTGAAGTAGGATTGTATTGCTATAAACTTCCCTCTTAGAACTGCTTTTGCTGCATCCCATAGGTTTTGGGTCGTCGTGTTTTCATTGTCATTTGTTTCTAGGTATATTTTGATTTCCTCTTTGAGTTCTCCAGTGATCTCTCGGTTATTTAGTCGCGTATTGTTGAGCCTCCATGTGTTTGTATTTTTTACAGTTTTTTTTTTCCTGTAATTGATTTCTAGTCTCATAGTGTTGTGGTCAGAAAAGATACTTGATATGATTTCAATTTTCTTAAATTTACCAAGGCTTGATTTGTGACCCAAGATATGCTCCATCCTGGAGAATGTTCCATGAGCACTTGAGAAGAAAGTTTATTCTGTTGTTTCTGGATGGAATATCCTATAAATATCAGTTAAGTCCATCTTGTTTAATGTATCATTTAAAGCTTGTGTTTCCTTATTTATTTTCATTTTGGTTGATCTGTCCATTGGTGAAAGTGGGGTGTTAAAGTCCCCTACTATGATTGTGTTACTGTCGATTTCCCCTTTTACGGCTGTTAGCATTTGCCTTGTGTATTGAGGTGCTCCTATGTTGGGTGCATAAATATTTACAATTATTATATCTTCTTCTTGGATTGATCCCTTGATCATTATGTAGTGTCCTTCTTTGTCTCTTGTAATAGTCTTTATTTTAAAGTCTATTTTATCTGATATGAGTATTGCTACTCCAGCTTTCTTTTGATTTCCATTTGCATGGAATATCTTTTTTTCATCCCCTCACTTTCAGTCTGTATGTGTCCGTAGGTCTGAAGTGGGTCTCTTGTAGACAGCACGTATACGGGTCTTGTTTTTTTATCCATTCAGCGAGCCTGTGTCTTTTGGTTGGAGCATTTAATCCATTTACATTTAAGGTAATTATCGATATGTATGTTCCTATTCCCATTTTCTTAATTTTTTGGGGTTTGTTATTGTAGGTCTTTTCCTTCTCTTGTGTTTCCTGCCTAGAGAAGTTCCTTTAGCATTTGCTGTAAAGCTGGTTTGCTGGTGCTGAATTCTTTTAGCTTTTGCTTGTCTGTAAAGGTTTTAATTTCTCCGTCAAATCTGAATGAGATCCTTGCTGGGTAGAGTAATCTTGGTTGTAGGTTTTTCCCTTTCATCACTTGAAATATGTCCTGCCACTCCTTTCTGGCTTGCAGAGTTTCTGCTGAAATATCAGCTGTTAACCTTATGGGGATTCCCTTGTATGTTATTTGTTGTTTTTCCCTTTCTGCTTTTAATCTTTTTTCTTTGTATTTAATTTTTGATAATTTGATTAATAGGCGTCTTGGCGTGTTTCTCCTTGGATTTATCCTGTATGGGACTCTCTGCACTTCTTGTACTTGATTGACTATTTCCTTTCTCTTATTAGGGAAGTTTTCAACTATAATCTCTTCAAATATTTTCTCAGTCCCTTTCTTTTTCTCTTCTTCTTCTGGGACCCCTATAATTCGAATGTTGGTGCGTTTAATGTTGTCCCAGAGGTCTCTGAGACTGTCCTCAATTCTTTTCATTCTTTTTTCTTTATTCTGCTCTGCAGTAGTTATTTCCACTATTTTATCTTCCAGGTCACTTATCCGTTCTTCTGCCTCATTTATTCTGCTATTGATTCCTTCTAGGGAATTTTTAATTTCACTTATTGTGTTGTTCATCATTGTTTGTTTGCTCTTTAGTTCTTCTAGGTCCTTGTTAAACGTTTCTTGTATTTTCTACATTCTGCTTCCAAGATTTTGGATCATCTTTATTATCATTACTCTGAATTCTTTTTCAGGTAGATGGCCTATTTCCTCTTCATTTGTTTGGTCAGGTGGGTTTTTATCTTGCTCCTTCATCTGCTGCGTATTTCTCTGTCTTCTCATTTTGCTTAACTTACTGTGTTTGGGGTCTCCTTTTCACAGGCTACAGGTTTGTAGTTCCCATTGTTTTTGGTGTGTGCCCCCAGTGGCTAAGGTTGGTTCAGTGGGTTGTGTAGGCTTCCTGGTGGAGGGGACCTGGTGCCTGTGTTCTGGTGGATGAGGCTAGATCTTGTCTTTCTGCTGGGCAGGACCGCATCTGGTGGTGTGTTTTGGGGTGTCTGTGAACTTAGTATATTAGGCAGCCTCTCTGCTAATGGGTGGGGTTGTGTTCCTGTCTTGCTAGTTGTTTGGCATGGGGTGTCCACCACTGGAGCTTGCCGGTCATTGAGTGGAGCTGGGTCTTAGCGTTGAGACGGAGATCTCTGTGAGATCTCTTGCTGTTTGATATTACATGGGGCCAGGAAGTCTCTGGTGGTCCAGTGTCCTGAACTCGTCTCCCCCACCTCAGAGGCTCAGGCCTGACACCCAGCTGGAGCACCATGACTCCGTCAGCCACACAGTGTTGGCGTTCACCATCAGGAAAAGGGGGTGCTCATGCACTGCTGATCCACTTGTGAATTGTTCAAGTTTTTGTGAAAACAATCTAACACAATCTGTTTAAAAAAAAACCAGCAAAACTCTTGGGCCACTTTTATAAGGCACTAATCACAGTCCAAAGCTACTTCCTAATACCATCACCTTGGGGGTTAGCTTTCAACATATAAATTTGTGGCGGACACAGACATTCAGACCATAGCAGCTCTATGCATATGGGCATGCTTGATTAGTAGACCTTTATAAGGGTTTTTGAGTGAGGATCCACAAATATCAGTATCTTTTCTTGTGGACCAGTGGGTTTCCCCTGAGACTTCTCCAACCTCTTGCTTAAGGGCTCTAAGCCTGGCTATCAGTATTCTGGGAGCTTAATGCAGAGAGGGCAGTGTCTCTCTGTTCAGTATGCAGACTTTCACTTAATCTCCATTTTCAGTATCGGTGCCCCTCCTCCATCCTCACCAGAGAGACTCTGTACCACGGTCCAGAGCCTCCCATTTTAATCTTTCTACCTATCTCCCTTCTTCAGTTCAAATGGAGGTGAGGAATCTGTCTGCCTTTGTATGCTGGAAGAGCAGAGCTGGGGCTACAGACACTTTTTATATAGTCTTCCATATGATGGTCCTCTGGTGTTCTGCACTCTGCACTTCAGCCTCCAAAGAACCTGATGCCCCCAATTTCCAAGGCTTTCTGGGCTCTTCAGCAAAAACGATTCACCTCTCAGTTACTTTCCACCTACAGGCTCTTAGCTTTAGCTTTTTCTGCTTTATAAAGGCATACCTCATTTTTTGCACTTCGCTTTACTGTGCTTCCCAGATAGTATAACATGGAGACTTGGTAGTGAAATAAACTTAGGGTCAAATTCTAGCTCTGCTACTTGCTGGCTGCCTGACCCTAGGTGTGTTATTTAAGATCTCTGAGTCTCATTTTTTTCCATCTGTAAGCCAGGGGTGATATTATCCAATTTATAGCATTCTTATGAAGATTAAATGAGATACAGACTTTATAACTATGTAGCACAAGGCCTATCACATAGTATAATGCTCCTTAATGGCTGTGGCTGTCATCGTCATCATTTATTAACAGTAGCACAATCACCATCAATTAGAAGGGAAGTAGAGGGCATATTATGGACAAGTATCCTTAGAGCTATGAGAAATTATAATTGATAATATAGTTATAATTGACATTAAAGGTGGAGACAGAAAAGTAACAAAAAACATGTAACGAAAAAGAGGCAACGATATTGGGGTATTTGAATGAAGCCAGATCACTTTTATGGTTCAGTAGACCTATAATTATTGCTATATAATAACTGATGTTCACATTGATGATTTGAATTATCAAAAGGTTTAAATGTGTTTGTTATAGTGTCTTTAAGAAGACAAACAGAAATGTAATTAGGAAGATTCCTATCTAGAATGTTTAATGGTGAAGAATATTGACATGTATGTATTAAATCTTGAAGCCTATATGGAAAACTCAGTCATATAGAATAATTCATATGCTTGAAGGTTTCATATAACTGAGATCTTTCTCTTAGGAGTCGTAAAATCTTTAGTGTACTTGTCTGATCTTGTTAAGAAAATTTGAATGTTAAATTCAGTATCTTGGGTGTTGTCACCTATGTTACATATGTATTTACTTGAATACTAACTACTGCTTGTAAAAATGTCGATTTTTTTTTTTTCCCTCAAAATGTACTGTTCCTTTTCCCTTCAGAACTGGTCTTTTGAGAATGAATATTAAGTGGAAAGAAATTGTTTTCTTAAACTATTATAAAATTTAAAGAATAATCCTGTACAAATTAAGAATATAATTTAAACTGTTTTGTATTTTGGAAAATTTATTTTCAAAACATTTAAGTTGTAAATTATTTTGCTTGTTTTTTACATGTATTTCTATTTAATTGAACATTACTTGCTACAATAAATTATTTTATTTCTTGTAGATCAGTGATACAATGAACAGTGCAAAATCTGAACATACAGCTATGAAAGGAACTTCACTGAAAAACAAACCAGAACTCAAAGCATCAACTGATTCTAATGCCACTTTACATTCATCTTTGGCAACTAACGCTTCTAATCATAACAGTTGTGTGGTGGATATGCTAAGGAAAAATGAAGGTATAAAGATGGCATTCTAAATAAAGCTTAAGCTTTTTATAATAATGGTAGAAAATTTTAGAGTCTTTGAAAAAGTAAATGTTATATGGTTTGGATCCATTTTCAAAATATAATATATACCTACCATATTGACCCTAATTAGAATGATGTCAAGATACTAAGCAAGAACTTACCTGAATAGTAAAGATTAGTTATTAACTACAGAATTTAAATGAGGCAAGCTCTTGTGTACCATTTGAGATTGGCCAGTGTGTTCAGTATCACTGTTCCATTACCCTGTTGTCCTAGCACTTATAACTATCTGCAGTAATTTACTTTGGGCCAGGATTTTGCCTATCTTGTTCACATAAAGTTCTCCAGCACCCAGATTCATGCCTGGTAAATAGTAGTCACTTAATAAATAAATAAATATTTGTTTACCAAGTAACTGGATTATCCTCAGAAAGGTAGTTCATTTATGAAACTGTTGATTAGCCCGTTGAATTCATGGTACAGCTTGTAATTTGGTGATCCTTATATTTTAAAGTATTTAATTTGAATATTCTGATACCATTTGAGATATATTAAGTGTTGCCTCTGATTTCATTGTCTAAAATTACTTTGTAAATCTCATTCTGATATATCCCTGACATAGGAATATGTGGTTTTATTTTTAATTTGAAAAACTTATGACCGTTAGTAAAAAGCTAATCCTCTTCAGTGAATAACAAGATGAATATTCTTTTTATTTCTATTTTTCTTTATGAGTCCATGGTAGATAAAAATATTCAAGGAAAATAATTTCCTATAGTTTTTCTAATTTTATTATTTGTGGAAGAGGAGAGCACTTTTGTTGATTTTCTGATGTAAAGGAATCATTTGGTCAAATTTATAAAAGCTTGGTCTTGGACGTCAGTTTAAATTTCTTTTTTATAGTGATTGTCTATGTCTATCATATAAAGAAGTTTATACTCTTGAAAACAAATATGAGCTTTGAGATTTGAGAGTCTTAATGTACTCTGAATCCTACTTGTAAGGCAGTTTGGATAAAATTAATATTAGTCAAATGGAGAAACAAGAGTGGTTGTACAACGACAGTATCTGGCACATAGTAGATATTCAAATGTGTGAATGAATGGTTACCCAATTTCAGGTTAACAAGAGGAGATTGGGCTTTTTCTCTGTAGGTTGGAGTAGCTGATATGTTTCTTTCTTTTTTGTTTTTTTTTTGTAAGTTTCAAAAGTGAAAGAGTGACACGATTAGTTGGGTTTTTTAAATTAATTAATTTAATTAATTTATTTTTGACTGCATTGGGTCTTCGTTGCTGCACGTGGGCATTCTCTAGTTGCGGCGAGCGGGAGCTACTTTTCATTGCAGTGCGCGGGCTTCTCATTGTGGTGGCTTCTCTTGTTGCAGGGCATGGGCTCTAGGCGCACAGGCTTCAGTAGTTGTGCCACGCAGGCTCAGTAGTTGTGGCTCGCGGGCTCTAGAGCACAGGCTCAGTAGTTGTGGTGTACGGGCTTAGTTGCTCCATGGCATGTGGGATCTTCCCAGACCAGAGCTCGAACCCGTGTCCCTTGCATTGGCAGGCGGTTTCTAAACCACTGCGCCACCAGGGAAGCCGTGCGATTAGTTTTTGTTTTTTATTTTGGAAAGGACATTCTAGCCTCACCATCAGGAAGAGTTATAATACGAAATGGTTGGGAGACTCGTTAGGACGTTCTTTTAGGACTTCAAGAGATGCATAGAGACTAAAGCAGTAGGTGGGATGGAGAGGAGAGAATACATCAGTTCAGAGACCTTTAGAAAGTAGCACCTATTAGACTTGGAAACTGGTTAGATATGAGAAATAAAAATGAGTCGAACATGACTCCCAGTTTTCTGGGTTGGACATTCAGTTGTTGATGATACTCTTCATCAAGATAGGAAATACAGGAGCAAGAACAGATTTGGGGATTAAGATAGGTTCAACCTTGAACTTACTGTTTTTGAGGCACTTGAGGAACATATTGGTAAAGATTTCTAATAGGTAGTTGGATACTTAGGTCTGGAGTCTACGAGGCAGTTCTTGGCTGGAAGTATAAATTTAGAAATTAAGAGTATCTAAAATGTAAGCTCCACAAGAGCAGGGACGTTGTCTGACTTATTTACTGATGGATTCTCAGGACCTGGCACTGCACCTGGGACATGTATTTGAGAGATGTATAATTCGTGAATGGTAGCTAAAACACCAGGAAAATATACAAGGGGAGAAAAGAAAAGGCTTAGAAACACCTGCATTTAAAGAGTCATTTGAAGAAGAGAAGCCAGCTAAAGAGATTGAAAAGGCATTCCAAGAAGGTTAGGAAAAAAGATTGGTATCATATTTTTTACCTGCGTAGTGGACATCACTGTTTATGACTATGCATTTATGATGTATGTATGAGTGAATACAAGTCATAGACAGAAACAGTTTCAAAAAAGAGTATGTGGTCAGGATTGTTTACATTGCAGAGAAGTCAAGTAAATGAAAGTAGATAAGTATCCCTTGACATTTGTCAGAGCCATTTCATTAGAGTTGTGTGCTGGATCAAATTTGGGGAGGTCAAGGAATTAGAGACTGCTCTAAAGGAAATTAGCGAGGGGAGATGGTAACTGGAGAATACTTGTTTATAATGTTTATAGACTGAGGCCCAAAACTACTGAAGAAGAATTTGAAAACCCCAAAAAGAAAGGAATGATTGATAAAAGAGGGTCCCAAAATATGCGAAAGGAATGGGACCAAGAGCACAAGAGAATAGACTAAACTTCCTTAGGAGAGAAGTCATCATCTGAAATGGAAGAAAGGACCGAGGGGCTGGGCACAATCATAAATACATTTCTAGTTTAGGACAAGAGAAGGCAGAAAATTGGTGGCATTCATGCCTGATCACCTCTTGTTCTTTTCCCAAAATGGGAGGAAAGGCCATTTGATCTATGACTGAGTAGAGTTCAAGAACAATGATTCAGTGTTTAGAATGGAAGAAGGAGCTGAGAAGTTGGCAATCTGTTATGGATATAATGCACTTTATTTTTCTAGATGTTTTATGCCTAATGGTTAAGTCATATGACTGACTTTCGTGGTGCTCACGTTTATGATTTTAAAATTGAAAATGCCAAGAATTGGGTGACAAGAACTACAAGATACAGCAGTTATTTACAGGTGTTATGTTAATAATTAATCTTTTCCCTTTAATTTTAGGTCCTCACACTTCAGCAAATATAGGTGTTCTAAGTAGTTGCCTGGACTTAAGAACAGTAATCCCTGAAACTTCTGTATCCAGTACTGTTTCCAACGCACAAACTATGGTAACCCAGCAGACCATTAAAACTGAATCATCCAGTACAAATGGGGCAGTTGTTAAAGATGAAACTTCACTAACAACATTCAGTACCAAATCTGAAGGTTTGAAATGTGTTTCACATACTGTATTTTGAACCATTTTTGTATATAAATTCATCAAACGTATTTGTTTTAGATGGGAATTGCATTTCATCTTGGATTGAATCAAATATAAAAAGATAAGGCATTTCAGTTAAAATCATTATATAATATATTCTCTGCTACCTTACATAAAATAGTTAAATTAGCACACACTGTAATACAATCAGAATATATCTTTCCTACCATAAACTTATTCAGCAAAATTTTTTTTTCCTTAGAAAAGATTAGTTCTAGGCTATGGAGTAACAATTCTCCCAGCCTGATTGATTTCTGGTTTTGTAAATTCTTATTTTATTCTTTTGCAATAGGAATTGTGTTTCACGTTTGGTGAACATTCTCTGAAGTTCCAGCTAGTCATCAAATCCTTGAAAAATGAACTTTGTGAATTAGTTCAAGTTAGAGGGTCCATATTTCCAATTATTGTGATTTTTTGTATATTTATAAATTATATTTTAATATATCTGTTTGATAAGTGATTATGTAAGTCTTATCTGATGAATTGTTTAATTTTTAGTTGATGAAACATGTGCATTACCTGCAACTAAGATCAGCCGTGTAGAGGCACATGCTGCAGTGATGCCATTTTCTGTAAGTATATTACCTGGAGATGATATATGTTTACAGATGGTTAAATATGCTTTAAACGCTGAGCACCTTCAACATAAATTCAGGAAAAGACTCTTGGGCATCCTCTAGTAATTATTTGACATAGATTGAAAAATGAAGGGTTAAAGAGAAAACTGTTCACAGTATAATGTTAAGTGGAAAACTGTGGACAAAAAATAATATGTATACTGCATTCCCAATTTTATTAAAAACACACACAGTGCGTACATTCACACTCTCACGTGAGTCCTCACACGTCTGCACTACGATGCTAGATGACTTTCTTCAGGTTGTGGGGCCAGAGATAATTTTCACTTTCTTCTTTATGCTTTCAGGATTTTTCTGTAATAAAATGTTACTTTCATAATCAGAAATATGGGTGTATACATACATATGTGTATATATTGAAATTACATTAATGGTTTAAAGAGTAAAAGGACGTGTTATAAAACATAAAACTTGAATGGCTTTCTTGCTAGCCACTTAATAGGAGAACAAGAGAATATTGCAATACTGAGTTAGGCATACCTGTAGGGTATCCCAACAGTCTCTGACATTGGGTTTTTTGGTGGAAGGCCAGAATAAGTCTGCCTGGTACCAAATTTAAATGCTAGGAATGTGGGCTTCCCTGGTGGCGCAGTGGTTAAGAATCCGCCTGCCAATGCAGGGGACACGGGTTTGAGCCCTGGTCTGGGAAGATCCCACATGCCACAGAGCAACTAAGCGCGTGCGCCACAACTACTGACCCTGCGCTCTAGAGCCCGCGAGCCACAACTACTGAAGCCCGCGTGCCTAGAGCCCGTGCTGCACAACAAGAGAAGCCACCACGATGAGAAGCCCGCACACCGCAACGAAGAGTAGCCCCCGCCACAACTAGAGAAAGCCTGTGCGCAGCAACGAAGACCCACCGCATCCAAAAATAAATAAATTAAATAAATAAATTTTAAAAAAAAAGAAAATGTCCATTTAAAATAAAATAAAATAAATAAATAAATAAATGCTAGGAATGTGCCTCACAAATAGTATACTAAGATTGTTTCACTTAGATGAATACATGTGTTTGTGTATATCTTTAAATTTATTTTTAAATTCTCAGTCATTTTAACTTTATTGCTATGAGCAAGAGTTTTTATTTGACCTAAAATTCACCTTTTAGAATCTTCAAGATTAGTCTATAGTTTTAGTTTTCTTTCAGTCATGATTTTATGGCTTTTGATTGTGTATTTACCTTCATCAGCTTTCACCTTTCCAGAATGTTAAGTCCCAGTGTTCTTAGACTCTTCTCAGAGAAGAATTATTAAAATGAATTTTTCTCTCTTAAATCTGTTTTGCAATGCATCAGCCAGAGTGGTATCTGTTATTTCAGTTGGAGCCAGTTGTTTTATAAAAGTTGTTGAAGAGAGTTTTTACAACTTTAAAATGAAAACAAGTTTAAAGCTATTCCTTTTCTAAAAACCTTAAAGACTCTTCTAGTTAGCTCACTTTGTCATGTGTGATAGCCTAAGTAACAAGTAATGTGAATTATAAGCATGTACCTCTGCTGTTATATATTCAAGACAGAAATAAATAACTGAAGTGCACATTTGTTTTGAGCTTCTGGAAACAGTGTCTCATTTATAAAGAAGGTGGCTTAAAAAGGTTAGTTCCAGGGATAAGTATAATTCACTTATCACTAAAAGTAGCTTAAGGTAGAGGAAGTTTATTAGTCTTAAAGCAAGGTAAAAATGTAAAACTGTTTAATCTGTTCCTCTTTAGTATATAATAAATTATATTCAAATTGCATTTTAGTTTTGAACATTTTTTCTCCTTTTAGGTTTGGAGAATCACAGGTATTTCAAGTGCAAAGGTCACTGAATTTCTGCTAGTTGTTTTTGAATCTAGAAATAAGCCAGCTTGGAATGAATTTTTCCTTATTTGCTCCTTTTGGAGCAAGTTGTAGTGTCACATTAAAGGGATTATTACATTTTCTGAGAGAGTCTCTGAAATGACAATGTTCTATAAAACAGCTGGCATTTTAACGTATCACTGATTGGAAAGCATGCTAACTCCAGCTAGGTTGATAGCACAGAGCTACTGACTTGGAGAATGCCTGTCACTCCCTATGTTTGAATTGGCAACCCTGTTTCACTGTCAGTTGACCTAATCTGTTAAGAGTTTATTTACTTATGAGCTATTAATTGTGGTGTTTACCCATATACCTACTTGTAGATCACTGCATGGATTTATTAAATCTTGAAATTTCTTGTATGTTCAGTAAGAGTCTTCATAAATTTTTCTTTCTCTGAAATTAGAAAGAGACTCCTTCAAATCCAGTGGCCACAATGAAAGCAGGAGAACGACAGTGGTGTGATGTAGGCATTTTTAAAAATAATACAGCTTTGGTGAGCCAGTTTTATTTGCTGCCAAAAGGGAAGCAAAGCATCTCAAAGGTAGCTATTGACATACTTTCTACACTGTTAGTTATAAGCCTCAAGAATGAGATTTTAAAAAATAATCCTGATTCAGGACATTCGAATGAGTGAAATTGGGATCTGTTTACAATCTATAATTGAGAGTTCTGTATATAGCTATCTTGTATTCTTTTTTAAGACTCTTTTTATGGAATATATCACAAGCAGGTTATTTTAAAAAATCTCATACAATCACTGGGCTGGATTTTGAGTCATAAATGATATGGTCTGGCCAGTACAGATAAAGATTTTTTGAAATATCTCTAATTGTGTTACCTGGTGTGTTTAAAGAATGTTTAAAGAACATTTTTTTACTTAGAACTTTTGTTATTCCTAATTTCACAGTTTAAAAAATTTAAAAACCCCTACGCTATTGAATACAATCTAACTTTCCCTTAATTCTGAAGTCCCTTAAAGAGGACCTCATATATATAGATGAGACATTAACCCTCTAAGAATTATGAAATAGATAACAGCTCCAAAGCATATTCAACTAATTTTTTTCTGGAATGGGGAATTTCAGAGTGGGAATTGCCAAAGAAATACATATTCAGTTTGAATCTCCCAAAGATCTTACTAATGGGAACTATATCATTTATCATTATATTTTAGTTTCTCTAATATTACTTCTGGTGTCTCACTTTTACATATTGAATTCTTCCAATTCTTGACAAAAATAGATATCCTAGTTAATAATTTGTTGGTATTATGCCTAACAAAATTTCTGGCTGTAGTTTGATTTCATATACATGGAAATATCCTTATCTAAGGGCCTAGTAGCTATCTGTTTTTCCCAAAAGAAAGAAAAGAACATAAAATTTAGAGCCAGTAAACTTGAATTTGAATCATTAGTTCCAGCACTTGACAGTGTGACGTTGGACAAGTCACTTGTTTAACCTTGCTGAGACTCAGTTTCCTCATCTGTGAAATGGAGATGACCTAACTCCCTTAAAAAAATGGGATGGTACATTGGTGGTATAGCGAGAGTTAGGGAGAATATGTAAAAATTGTTTGAAAGTTGTAGATGTTATGATCTTCTTACCCAGAGTATGCAGTCCAATTATTTAATTTAACATTTTTTCAGCATCTGCTGAATATTAATTATTAAAATGCTCTGTACTACGTGCTAGTCATTCCTTTTCTATCAAGTTTGCTTGCCTATGTCCAAAGGGTATTGTTCCTGGCTAGACTGTTTGACAGTAAATTTTCTGAGATTTCTACTCCACGTTAAGTTTACATGGAGATAGTTGTTACCTTGTTTATAGTGGTCAGTTTTTTTCTATCTCCATACTCTTCATGTGCAGAATACCCTAATATTTCTTTTTATAACCAGTGATTCTCAACTGGAAAGGCACTTTTCCTCTGGATGAGAATCACCAATTTATGGGCTTAGTTACTTTTGTTTTGGGGGAGGGGGGGTTCATTCCATGTATGAAAGAGGAAAATAGATAATGTGAACTACAACCCTAAAACATAATTCATTCTTTAAAAGTTTTGTTATTTAATGAAAAAATAATTAATTGCATCTTTTCTTTGACTTTTGCATATATTACATTTTAGATAGGAAATGCAGATGTACCTGACTACAGTTTGCTTAAGAAACAAGATCTTGTTCCAGGCACAGGATACAGATTCAGGGTTGCTGCCATCAATGGTTGCGGAATAGGCCCTTTCAGCAAAATCAGTGAATTTAAAACTTGTATTCCCGGTTTTCCTGGAGCTCCTTCTGCAGTCAGAATTTCAAAGGTGAGACATCAGGTCAAGACTTAATGATTTAAATTACTGAAACTTTGTACATGAAGTAAAACTATCAGTTTAGAGATTCTTGTTAGTGTCTGATGAAATGAGAGGTATCTAAAAGGGGTAGATTAAAAATTTTTTAAATATTTTTCTCTGATCATTCATGATATTTTTAAGGACCAAAATTTCAAGCAGAATTACAGCATCCAAATTTTACAAAGTCAGGGAAATCTGTGTATGCTTCTTAATATTAGCTTTGTTCTTGTTATTATGGAACCAAAAAGTTTTGTGCTGGAGAGTTTTAATAGAACACATTTAATTGGACTATATTTTATCCTAAGGTCCTACCCCTATTTAGAGAAGATAAGGTCTGCTTTCAGATAAGAAAAATCCCTTTCTTGGGGTAGTACAGGCGGACTTTTAAGCCTAGTTATGTTTTTTAAAAGGGCATGAAGTAAACACTGTAGATCCAATTAAGATTAGTTTTTAAAAATCAACAGTAAAAGTTCTAACATCTAATGCAGTTACTTTAGTGAAAAGCATCTTGTGTTCAAAAGATAGACTCAACATAATAAGTGAGATTAGAGAAAACTTCAGAACTTTTACCTGTTTTTGTTTTTGTTTTTCCCCCTCTCTTCAAGAATGTTGAGGGTATCCATCTTTCCTGGGAACCTCCAACTTCACCTTCTGGAAATATTTTGGAATATTCAGCCTACTTGGCTATCCGCACAGCACAAATACAAGATAATCCAAGTCAGCTTGTGTTTATGAGGATTTATTGTGGTCTAAAGACATCATGTATAGTAACTGCTGGGCAACTTGCAAATGCACATATTGATTATACATCCAGGCCTGCCATTGTGTTCAGGATATCAGCAAAGAATGAAAAGGGATATGGACCAGCTACACAAGTTCGATGGCTTCAAGGTAACAATAAAAAAGCACCTTTAAATTGATTTTTTTTTTTAACTGAAGCTATTGTGATGATTATTTATTAGTAACTGGTTTTGGAGATTTGTCATTTAAAAGAGTATTCTCTGACTGTATTTCTAGCAGTTATGAATTTGAGTTTGTAAGTTGTTCTTAAAATGTATTTGCTCAATTCTAGATCCAAATAAAAGTAGAAAAGAAGCAAAGCCTCTCTGAAAACTAGTATATGAATTCTTCCCTAAAGTTATAGCTCTTTTATAAAGGAAAATAGTAAAATTAAGATAAAAGCTAGAAGGCTTTATTACTCCAATATCTTTTATAAAGGCCATGTAACTCAGTCATCCTAGAGTTATTGAGATGATTCTAGTAACTGGCTGTTGTACACTGTGCTGTCTTATATAGTAAATGTTCTCTACATTGTAAAGGCCCTGTCTTTGAGTACTCCCTCTAACTTTATTCTATATGAGCAGTGGTCCTCTAACAACTATCTTCTACTGGATAATATTTGTAATACTGATTTTAGTAGCCATTTGATTCATTTCTTTATCTACAGTTAGCACAGAGCTTAAGAAATTAAAAAAAGAAAGAGGCAAGTTCAGAAACTCTGCTTTTGAATTTTCATCATTTTCCAAGAATCATGGCAACATACAAAAAGAATAATGGGTTTTCTTAATTCATACCAGGTTGATATATTGGAGTATATTTTTGGCCAAAGCACTTAACTTATCTGGCCCTCAATTTCCTGATTAATAGATGAGGGAGTTAAAAGAGTTTACCTTTAAGGTCCCTTTCAGCAGTAAAATTCTGTATGTTCATCAGAAGTAAAGTATATCCCTAAACATTTCAACATCTGTCTCAATGGATCTAATTTTGCTTTTGCTGAAATTAAAATGTTCATAGTTTAAAATTCAAAGTTAAAGTATGTCCTTCTTATTGAAGAAAGAAAGAAGCACCTTAACTGGACATGAGTTTTGAAATAGTGTTTTAAACATTTGTAAGATTTTTGTAAATGCTCTAAATGTTTTATTTTTGCATTGTTTTTACCTTGAAATTGTATAAACTTTTTTACAACTGAAATATAAGCATTAGACAGCTTACTCAGGTTCCATTACAACCTTAAAGATGCATATAGGCATTATGGATACTCTGCTACAGGTAACTTGTTTTAAACCTTTTAGACATTTCATGGTTCCACTGCCTATTCGAATCTGGAATGAATATACAGAGCAATAATTGCAGAAAAGATATTTCAGACTAAGAGCTGCAGTAACTGCAGGGGCACAGGTCTGTCGTTTTATACCATGTAACCTTATGCCAGTTTAGGTTGACTGAGTAGCTATGTCCTCAAACTTCATGTATAATACTCCAAGCAAAGATGGATTTAATTGTGCAGAATTGATATATATGTATGTTCCAGTTACTAATTTAAAAGTGTATAGAATATTTTAATATATAATTTTTGTAAAGAACTGGGATTTTTATACTACAGTATTTGTAATTAATGTGTCTCACTAATTTTCTCTTGAAGAAAATATGCAAACTGTTAGACACATAATGAGTGATTTCCAAACTCTAAAGGTAAAATAAATGCACTACTGTGGTGTTGTTAGAATACCTTTTTTGTGGCTATATGAATCCTTAATCTTTAAATGTGTACTTTACAAACAGTGTTTACAAGGAGCTTCTCTGGTTTGTTATCCCAGCACCTCCCTTGGTGAGAGCTTCATTCTGCATTTGTTTAACTCATATGCTTTGCTTTTGGCATATGCTTGCTTTTTGCACTAGTAGAATTTTAACTTACCTCATTATTATGTTTGTAATCATTTGTGTAGCTTCCATAATATGTCTGATATAGGCTAAAGAAGTACTTAACCAAAGTTAAAATAAATGGTAAGCAATTTTGCACATATTAAATGCTAGGGTTTGTTGTGTATATGTGTGCGTTTAGCTACAAAAAGAATAAGAATGGAAAGTTATAGTAAGTATGTGTTTCAAGCCCAATCATTTTAATGATCTATTTGCTTTATTAGGAAAAGGTCTGGCTTTTAACCCTTTATTCTCTGCATTAATTAACAATTTGCATCTTGAAGCACTTCTCTTAATGACAAGGAATAAGTTGACTTTAAGCAAAGAATAGAATATTTGTTTGAGTGTGTACATTTATACCTACTTAGTATTTTGTTTAGTTTACTTTGTTTAAATATCTCTTCTTTTCTAGACTAGGAGGTGAATATGAACCTGTGGTTCTAAAATATGTCTTATTTTCTAGAGAGAAAGGCAGTCTTTCTATACCAAGGGATTTGTTAAAATAACAAATGTTTTTACTTTGAGAATCAGCCCAGTTTCTTACCATTTTTTCACATTTGTACATTAAGTAGTAATCACATTTATCTCTTTGATAAATGATTGGTGACTGAAAGACGCCATTGGGAAATCTCTGTGGCTTTGACATTAATAGTTAATATGAGATCATTGAGCTATGTGTTTATGAATAGAATGGATTGGGATAAATAACAAGAGAAGTGCATTTAGCTTCTATGATTTGCACATTTTCTAAGTGAAGATCCCTTTGTGTAGCAGTGGGTTATAACATGCAGGTATCTTTCATAAGAGGATTTACCCTGAGTTAAATTACTTTCTTTACTCCTCCCAGCTGGATAAGCAATTCAGACGTACAAGTCTTTGTGCCATAGTCCTCTTCCTGGACTCTGCAGATTTGGTTCACATAGGTAGTAAAAAGATTTTGCTGTTGCATGCTCTTAGAATTATGTTTTCTAAAGTATTGTATTGGCTTCATTTTAGTTTAGTAAACTGTTTGGCAACTTAACTAGAAATAGGGTATTATAAACCCACTTTTATCTGCATTAAAAGAAAAAAAAACAGGAATAATCCGATTGCATGTATGAGGGCCCCCTGCCCTATAACCCAATTGCATAAATATAATCATCTGTAGGAAGGTGAAACTGTTGATCCATTACTTCAAAGCCTTGTAGACTAGCAAAGATTTGTTCCAGTTAGACACATGGTCTACTATAACTGGGGATATTTTTATTTTTAAAAATTGCAGCACTTGTAGCATAAAAATAACTTGTAACATTGGATATGGAGAGATTATTAGTATTTAAAATTACTGTAGTCATCTGATCATAAATGAAGTAGGTTCAAAATAGACTTGGTCCTTGACCATTTAAGGTATAACTGACAGTTATGTTTTCCAAGACTAATTTTAGGCGGTTTTATGTATTGTGTACCAATGACATGTAAAATAAAGCACCTTTTCTACTATAAGCAATTACAGGTGTTATTTATTTTGAACTACATGGAAGAAAAATTAGTGGTGGCAGAGTAAATCTGTAGAAATGCTGATGTTATATCATTCACTTAAAATGATATAGGCAGGCTCATAAAGAATGAACTGTGTCTAAAAACTTGTTTATTGAGTGGATTGTGTTTGGGAGTCATTTTCTGATAGAAATGTAAAGCCTATCTAACCTTTATTGTAACTAAACTAGTATGCTTGAAAGTAGAAAGGCAGATGGCTCCAAGAAACAGACTAAACTTGTTGTCACCTTTTTTTGGTCTTTTTTTAGTCTTAATTTTTTTTTTCTTTATGCTTTTCATTTTAATTCATAGCAGCCGGTCTTCTGTCCTGCTACTCCATCAAAATGGCTCTAGCAGAGGTCAGGGATAACGTCTCATTTCCCAAATCCATTGAATTCTTTCATTGTACTTAATCTTGTCATTTGAAACTTTAACCACTCCCTTGACACTTTGACGTTTTTTTAGTTTCTGTGGGACTGTGCTCTCTGTCTTTTTGTGCACCTCCTTCTGTCTGCAGTCCCCTTTTCCACTCCCACCTGTCTCCATTCATATTTTCAAGATTTAGGTAAAGGTCGCCAACCTGCTGAAGCCTTTCCTGACATACTTCATTTCTAGGTAGATTTGACCCCTTTTTCTTATGCCCCTACTGTCCTTTGTTCAATCTTCTGTCATAGCAGCCTAAAAGCTCTTGCGCCCTTACTCGTTAGCGTTGTTATTCCTCTCCCTCTGCCAGACGGTCAGAGACTGGGTCTTTATCTCTCTTCCATATCAGCCATTGAGCTGCTACTTAAATATTTTAACAAATGATTAAAGAAAATTGCACCTGTACATCTCTCTCCATACTCTCACTCCCCTTCTCAAATTGGGTCAAAGTGAGAGGGAGGCTTTGAAAGGGAAAGAGATTTTAGCAGATTTAATAAGCCTCTGGAGGAAATACAAGCTCCACCTTTGTCTTACCCTACCCTGCTGTTACTTAGGTTCCTAAGAGAAGTTCTGGGATAAGTAAGAGATATGTCACATATTTATTAGGCTAAAAGGGATTTAATATGGGTGTATATAGATCTCAAGAGGAATTCTTTGATCTAAAAAGATCTGAGAATTTAGTGAGACCGGTGGGCATTGCTGGATAATGATTTTTAACATTGGATGATCAGGAAAATGAGCTAAAAATATTTCCAAAGTCAGTCTCTCTGATTTCCGTATAGGAAAGCCATGGACAATTGTCTAACTTTAGAAGAAGCTACCTACATATTTAATATGTAAGCACAGGGAGCTGCTGGAGGACACAGAGCACCAGCGTTAGAACCTCACTGGAGTCTGTCAGGTCACTGTTGTCACCTCTAAGCTTACAGGACAAAGGATTCTTACACTACTGGAAAACAAGATGACATTGGCACACCTTCTTTCCAAGTTTCCCAGTTATAACTGGGAGTCCTTATATATTTCTGTAACTCAGAAAAAGACTTTTTAGAAATCATGCCTGGAAAAACATGAACTACAACATTCTGGGGAGAAACAATTCTATAAACCGAATGATGAAGGAAAAAGCTATACCAGCCTCCTTATTCAAAATAGATCTCTATATCTTCTATTTCTATATCTATATAAGGTAGCATCTAGTGTTTGTTTTTGAGCATAGGGTAACTCTGTCCGCTAGTAAGTCACGGTCCAAGAAATGCCCACCTCTGACCAAGAGGATTATCCATTCCTCCTCTGAAAAGATGGACTGGAAGTTCCCTACGAGCTTGAGGAAAGCTCCCTCCCTATTTCTCTGTTTCTTATTGGAGAAGGAGGACAAAGCTGCAGGTATAATAATTACATCCGATTTAACAAAGCTGTGGGTGTGCCACTGAAGGCGTCGTAGCATGTAAGAGAGGGGGCAGGGCTCTGGAGGTCCAGCCAACTGCTTGATCCGAAATCATCCTGCTGCCAGTTGCACTTTAGCACCTCCTGGTGACATTGTCCATTCCAGCTTACATATGGGTAAGATTTTGGGTCTTTTGTAACAAGCAGCCTAGGATTTTTAAAATAGCACAACGATGTCTGGAATTTTCTGAATGTTTGGAACCTAGTTGAAGAGATTGGACCTGAAGGATACACTGTCTGCTCTCCATTTCCTGAGAATGTATTGCCAGCCATTTGCTGCCGGGCCTAGTCTGCCTCTTGCACCACCTCCCTAACCCAAGATAATAACTTTAGCCTGCCTTGTTGGGTACGAGGGATGGATCCAATGTTTCAAGATCTTTTTTTTTTCAAATTTCTAAATTGTATACCAAATTGTATAGCTAATCCCCTGAATCAGGTGAAAACGTACCTTAACTGTGCCTTGTTTAATTTGCAAAATGGCACTGTTGGTGATGACCCTGGCAAAGATATGATTGAAAAATTATTATGACACTTGTGACCAACCTGGGCACCTGTTATTGACCAATGTGGAGAAACAGTCAATAGCCACCATGCACTTTCTGTATTTTTGGATTGTTTAACACATAAATGCACTATTAGGAGAATGTGCCAAAGGGAATTTGTACTTCGGAAAGTCAACAGAATTCAATAAAGAGGCAGTGTCTCGGTTTATTTTGTGATTTGTATCACTTATCATTTCATTCTCCGCTTTATACAAATAATTATATACCCAATGAACAACATAACCAACTAACCAGAATCATGCCAGTGGCTGAACCAACTTGGCAGAGCAGTGCTATAATACTGCCATCTTGTTAGATTCTAACCCTCTGGGAACCCAGTTAACTTCTGTGAAGAATAGCCCATATTCATTCCTTTTTTCATATTATTATGTACTTCTTCCCCACCAGTTACAATAATTGCCTGATATGCAATGCAGAACAGTGGCTGAAATAATCGGATGTTCCCTCTCTTTGTTGATGAAGTTATATCATGTAACCTTATATCCTTTTTCTTTTACAATGTTTGTTGAGAATAAATAAAATGATCACACATGTACTCAATCTTCAGCTTAAGAACTAGAATACCCTCGGATGTGTAGAATTACCCCACTCTGTCTTCCTTCCCCACATACCACATGAGGTAAACATTATTCTGGATTTTTTGGCAGTAATTCCCATGTTTTTATTTATGGCCCTGCCATCTATATTTTGTATCCCTAATAATATATTATTTAGATTTACCTGTTTTTGAACTTTTATGTAAATGGTATCATGCTGTATGTATTCTCCTGTGACTTTTTTCTGACACTGTTTTCGAAATTCTTATCCATGTTTATGCATGTAAGTGTATTTCATCTGTTTTTCACTACTGTATAGTATTCCATTGTATGACTATACCACAATTTATTTATCTATTCCTCTGTTCATGGAGATGTGGATTGTTTTCAGTTTTTGGCTATTCTGAATGATGCTGCTAGTGAGCATTCTGCCAGTTACAATGTAAGCTCCGTGTGGGCAGGGATTTTGTCTTTTTTGTCTGATTTTGTCTGTTTAACACATTCACAATGTCTAGAACAATGCTGGCACATGGTAGATGCTTAATAAGTATTTGAGGAATGAGTGAATCCTCGTACATGTCTCCTGGTGCACATGTGCAAGAGTTCTCTAGGGCAGTTGTTTTCAAAGTATGGTCCAGGGACTCTTGAGGTCCCTGAGACCCCTTCAGGGGAGTCTGTGAGGGCAAAAGCATTTTCATAAGAATACTAAGACATTATTTGTCCTCTTCACTCTCATTTTTCACTTTTAAATGTTTTCCAGATATATGATGACATCATCACTCTGACAGCTTATCAAGTGTGTGCCTATATAGTTTTGTTTTGAAAATGCCTGTTTTAATTTCTAATATGGTAAATTTTGATAACTATAACCCACATGAACAACAGCTCTTTGAGGTCCTCAATAACTTTTAAGGATGTAAAGAGGTTCTGGACCAAAAATTTGAGAACTGATGCTCTAAGAAGCAGGTTTTACTTAGTCATACTGAACTGTTTTCTACAGCATTTGTACCAGTTAAGCTCCCACTGGCAGTGGTTGAGTGTCATTGCAAACACTTATATCTTAGCAAACACTTAATCTTGACTATCTTTTATATTTGCCAATTGGATGGCGATTGTATAGTATCTTACTGTCGGTTTAATTTGCATTTCCCTGATTACTAATGAAACTGAGTGTTTTTTTGTACATGAATGTGTTTCCTCTTCTGTGAAATACGTATTCATGTCTTTTTTGCCCATTTTTCTATTGGGTGTGTGTCTTTTTTTTTCATTGATTCATATGATTTCTTTATATATTCTGGATGCCAGTCCTTTGTCAGTTAAACATGTTGTATGTATTTTCTCCCAGTTTGTGTATTATCTTTTGTGATTGTATTGAATTTATTGATTAGCTTGGAGAATATTGATATCTTTTCAGTAATGAGTCTTCCCATCCAAAAACGTGTATTTCTCCATTTGGTTTTCTTTTAATATCTGTCAATAAACTTTAACAATTTTTCTCCATAAAGGCCTTCATGTCTTATATTAGTTTTCTTTCTGGGAGTTTTATATATTTTTTAATGCTGTGGTAAATTTCTTAAAATTACACTTTCTATTCTAAGTGGATGTTGCTGATTATAGATATATTGTTGCTATGTGTTGATTTTGGATCCAGCAACCATGCTAAATTTTTATTAGTTCTAATAATGTATCTAGATGTCTTTCTGAGTTTTTTATATAATCACATCATCTGAAATGGTGGCAGTTTTCTTCCTTTCTGATCCTTCTACCTTTTAAAAAATGTCTTCTTACATTTCTGTACTTGCTAGGACCTGTAGTACAACGTTGAAAAGAACTGATAGTGAACCTCCTTGTCTCAGCCCCAGTTTAAAGGGAGTGCTTTCGACATTTCAGTTGAGTATTTTTTTTTCCCCACAAATGGCCTTCATCACGTTAAGGAGATTCTCTTCTATTTCTAGTTTGCTAATAGTTTTATATGAATGAATGTTGAATTTTACTGAATGCTTTTTTCTCATCCATTTAAATGGTTAAATTGGTTTTTCTTTTAATGTTATTGTATTAAATTATGATAGTTGACGTTTTAATATTGAACCAATCTTTAATTCCTAGGATAAACCCAGTTTGATCATGGTGTGTGTGTTTTAATACATTGCTGGACTCAATTTGCGAATATTTTCTTTAGGATTTTTGCCTCTATGTTTGTGAGTGAAATCAGCTTCTAATTCTCCTATTATGTCCTGTCATTGTCTGGTTTTGGTATCAAGGTTATACTAGTCTTATTAAATGAGTTTTTCAACTGTCTGGAAGAGTTTAAGATTGGAACTAGTCTTTAAAGCCATGTGGTCATTAAGAGAAGACTTTAAACTATTGATTCATTTCTTTGAGGGTTTTAGCATCATTAGGATTTATTAAATCCTAAATTTAAATCCTAAATTTTGTTAAATTTAAATCCTAAATTTTGTTAAATTTAATAAATTCTTCTAGGGATTTCTCCATTTCATCTTAGTTTAACTTTTTGATATTGTTATCCTTATTAGCTTTATATCATTTTAGTTTCCACAGCATATGTAGTTATGACTCTTTTTCATTCCTGTTAGTTCATTTGTGCCTTCTCATTTTTTTTCATCATTAATCCTTCCAGAGGTTTGACTTTTTAACCCATTAGTCATTTTCAAAGTGTATTTCCAAATGCTAGGGGTGGGTTATAGTTGTCTTAATCTTTATTTCTTATGTCATTTTTCCAGAGAATATGAGCTATAAGATTTTCTGAAATTTGAGACTAGCTTTATGATTTATCTTGTGGTTTTTATACATGCCCCATGTTTACTGGATAAGAGTGTATATTCCTCAGTTGTTGAGTGTAGTGTCCATTAGGTCAAACTTGTTAGTTGTGCTGTGCAGATCTTCTCCTTACTGATTTACCTTATACTTAATTTCTTATTTGCTGAAGAGTCTCAAGATCTCATTATGATAAGCAGATTTCTCAATTTCTCTTTAAGTTGTGTTTGCTTTCTTTTTCTTTGCTTTCTTTTTCTTTGGGCTTTATTATTAGATGCATACCAATTTAGAATTTTTCTATCTCCCTGGTGAAAATTGAATTTTTTATAATTATGTAGTGACTGTCTGTGAATGCTGTTACTTTCATCTTTTTGTTGTCCTTACTTACTACAGCAATGTTTTGGTTAGTGTTTATCTGAATCTTAGATCTTTCTTTGGCCTCACATTTTGATACACACTTAAAAGATACGGCCACAGAAAACATACGGATGGTTTGGTACATCTATTATGATTACAAGTATAATTTGGATTTATTTCTATGATTTCTATTTTTATGATTTCTTATCATATCATCTTTTTAAATTTGTGTCCACTCCTCCCTTATCTTTCATTTTTCATTTTCTTATTCTTTTTTCCCTTCCTCTATTTGTTGGGTTTTTTTTCAATTATTATATTTTTTTCTTAAGAGTTCTATTTGTTTTATAAATGTACTTATTTTCCTGTGTAATCTTTTGCTCCTTATTCATATTTGCCATGCTTCTATTCCTTTATACATCAGTAATTTTTCTTGTGTTGATACCAGTATTCTTTGTGGGTGAGTCTACTGCTGTATAAATCGTGTTGTTTTTCATTTACGGTGCCATTTCCCCTTGTTTTGTGATATCTGAAACTTATTTTCCTTGGGAAAAAAGGAATTACTTGAAGTATGGACTGAAATTGAGATCCTTAAGATAATTTGTTTGTTCTGCCAAACACCCAGGGGCCACTAACCTGAGACCACTTTAAATTATGAGCTTGAAGTTTCTCTGATTTCAGATCACAAACCTTGAGGGCTCACCAGTGATTATGAATTCAGTGGCGGTGGTGATTTATCCCCCTCCACCCAGAACCAAAATTGAAACAGGCAAGGTTCCTTGCTGCCCACTTCTCGGTGGTGGCCCAGCTAGACTCCAGCCTAAGTGAGCCTCGGGCTTTATGTGCAGTTCCCCCACTACTGGTAGCTCCTGGTCTCCAGAGTTTAACAGAACTCTCATGGCAAAAGCAGGCTTTGGTGCTGGCTTACCTCACAGGTGTCCTGTTTCCACTTCATTTTTGGCGTTTTGCAGATGCCTTATACTTTCATGTCAACTCAGTGGTACATTTCAAAAGATATTTATTTAATACAACTTTACATTGTTTCTTACATTTTGTTCAGCATTTGGTTTTTTAAAACAGGAGTTACTGAAGGTATCTAGACTGCCTTACTCTCAGAAATAAAGTCTAAATTAAAATCCACGTTACTTTGCCCTGATGTGAGTAGGAAACATAATAGTTTGTAGTCTGTACAGAATTGTAGGATGCCTCGTTCTTTCCTTTGTACTATCCTACAAGACAGCACTTTTATGGTGTGGGGACTGCTACTTGCAAGGTTGGAAATGTATAGAAAACCATTTTTTTAAAGTTACATTCTTCCTCCACAGTAAGGAATGGCTCTGCCATTTCCTTAAATGGCTATTAGCCCAAATATTACTTGTGTTCTTTGACTAGTGATTGCTTTGGTCTGAAAAAAAGGATTTGATTTTGGTTTCTTGTAAACCTAATGTTGGGCATTATATATGCATGAGTGGGCCTTCTTGGCATACCTGTCCTAGCTGAAAGGCACTGTCTGTTATGACTTGTCTTTGCCTAGCAACTTGTTTTCAACCAGTTACCCAGTGTTTAAGGTTCAGAACTATCTTTCATTCAGATGTACTCAAACTGAGCCCTGGAAAAGAGGTGCAAAAGTAAGACACAAAACCGTTACTGTTTGTACTTAGAGGACAATCAAGAAAGACCTAAATTACGCCTTTTCAAAAGAGGCAAAAATGTATGCTGTTGTGTCAGAAGTTTTTAATCTTATGTATTTTTGTGGAAGATGGAGGAATTACCTATCAACTTGTACCTTCCGCCCCTAAAAGGCATACATGGCCATTAGGCCTCTACAGACAGAGCCAGCACATATTTTACTGACTTTATTTGGCACGCTCGGTCGCACTAAACTTGGCAAAGGAGTTCTTACAATACATTGCCTTGCACAGGTATCTATTTAATATGCAGTGCAAAAGGAAATTGTCTCTGGGGTAAGGTCAGGGAAAGCTGTAACTGTATTTCTAGGCAAGCTTGTATCTCAAAATGTGATGCCCAGAAGCCAGAGATATGAATCCATACCAATGCCATCTGTGGCCTATGGTTTGAAAGGATTCTGCCTTATGGTTTTAAAATCCTTAAAATCAGGTACAAAAAGCAGCATAGTCTTGAAAGAAATATCCATGGGGCAATAGCAGCCAGCATATCGGCTATTACAAACCGATTTGGGGTGGTGCTATTTTCCGTATTTGATGATTAGTACAGAGTTTTTACAAAAGTTTTAAAGGCTTTCCTGATGAAGTTTAAGCTGAGACCTGAAGGATGAGTTGGCCTTACCCAGGCAGAAGGAAGTGTATGTGTTTGTTTAAAGCCATGGCAGGGGGGTGGGAAGAAACAAAGAACACGGCACAAGGAGCCAAGGGACCAGGGTGGCTGGAGCAGAACGAGCAAGAGGAAGCTAAACTTGGTGAAATTAAGCAAAGTAACGTATCTAGCTCTAAAAGAAACCATCAATTAAAACTGAGTATTTTTTAGACAGTATAGTACAACTCTTTGAAAACAAAGTTAGTACGGTTGTTCTGTTTTTTACTCATGAGCACACTATATGACTTAATGTGAGTTTAATGTCAATATATATATATAAATTATTACATAAACTAATAAATTGTCTAATTCAGGGATACCAAAAATATGCATTTAAAATAGATTGGCTTTGGGAATTCCCTGGCAGTCCAGTGGTTAGAACTCAGCGCTCTCACTGCCAGGGGCCCAGGTTCAATCCCTGGGTGGGAAACTAAGATCCCACAAGCCGCATGGCGTGGCCAAAAAAATAATAAATTAAAAAAAAATTTTTTTAACAAAGTAGACTAGCTATCAGTATAGATCTCATCCAGTATCACTTATTTGAGTGACTCAGAAGTGTATTTTATCACATAAAGCAAGAAATATTGTCTTATTTTGGACTGCTGATAAAAGTTTCCCTAAGAGAAAATATATGTTCCAAAAATCTTGCACTGCAAGATTTCATTCTTGGTAAATGGTAGAAACTATTTTTTTTTTTTTTTCATTTTTCAGGCCTAATTGATATGCAAGAAGGCATGTTTTTGAAGAAAGGAAAATACTGCATAGATAGTGTACTATAAGAGGAAAAGATATACAAATAGCTTAAAACATCATCATACTCAAGCATATGACACTAGGAAGGTAGCATTTAAAAAAATTTTCTCTGGACTTAAAGCATCTCCGTTTATAATGAGGTAGTGAGGGGACAGACAGATAGAAGCTAACAAGTCCCTTCCTTCTATGACTTAATCACTGAAGCCCATTTCTCTCTTAGATACTCATAAAGCAACACATACAAAATTATTTTAAAAACTAACTTTTAGGTTAATGCAGGAGCTTACATACTTAAGAAGTTCCAGTGGGGAAGAAAACATGACATTCAGTTACATGCATCATAGCCAGGTAAGAAGGCAGCACTACTTCTCACATGCATAAAAGGGGATTATGGACCTGACACGTGCAAATTGCCAATGTTCTTTCAGAGTATGAAGCCCGTATAATCCAAAATTGACCTAATTTTACCTACTCTGAAGTTTTAGTACTAATAGCAAATTATTAAATTTAGAATTTCATTTTGGTATATACTGATATACATTTTAAAGTTGTCTAATTTTTTAATCTTGTTTCTTAAACATAGCTCAATCTTTAAACTTTAGAGAAATAACCTGATAACCAAAGATCAAGTGCTTTTATCAGTTATATAATGACATACTGCCTGGATCAAATGTAAGATATTTCAAAAATACAATTATATACGTATCATCAAAAGCCTTAAAATTTTGCATATCTGTTAAACCTACAATTCTACTAATAGAATTTATTTGAAGAAAACAGTCATGGATGTACACAAGATTCAATGAAGTGTTGTTTATAACTGTGAAAAGATGTATATAGTCAAAATGTCCAACAGAAGATTAAATAAATTATGTTTCAGCCATACAACAGAATAATAAAGAAATAAAAGTAGAAGACTATGTAATGACCTGGGAAAGATGTTCACAATATATTAAGTGAAAAAAGCATGTTACAAAACAGTATGCAAGTATGAGCCCATTTTTATAAAAATATACATATTTAGCAAAGTAAAAGGACAAATCATATTTACCAAAATATTAACATTGGTTGTTTTTAACATAGTAGGATGATGGTTGGTTTTGCTTAACCACCCTTTTTTGCCCGTTTGAATTTTCTGTAATGAAGATTATTTTTTAAATGGGAAGGCAGTGAGGGAGTTATTAACTTCAGATTATCCCAGTTGTGCCCGCAAAAGCTCCTTCTGGCAAAGTAAATGTTTCTGTCCAGCCTGTATCTAGGAAATTGCTTCTCCCTTATAAATTTGAGTGAGTGTCCTTCCAAGATGACATTCACTCAAAGTGCCTTTTAGGCAAACTATACAAGAGCAATTGTTGATTAAAAAAAAAAAAAAATGACTCAATTATCACCAAAAAGAACAGGTGAGAAAATACAAATCCTCACTTTAAAAAGGCAACAACCCAAGTACAATACTAGTAAATTATACAAAGTTACATTATCTAAATTTAGTTTATTGCAAAGATCAAGACAGCACGCTAGAAGCTGGAGATTTCTCTTTCGCACCATTCACAGCACTAACTCTGTTCTTCACTTCATTCACTCATCCATGCAAAAAAGCTCTGTATACACACAATGATGTCTGACATTTCTTGGTTCCCATAGCATAATAGGAAACTTGACATTTCAATTAAAAAGGTAAAATGAGGACATTTACCATCAGACTATGAAATTCCTCTTCTGGAAGAGGATACTATATAGTATTTGAAGATATGCCTTTGGAAAAATCATATACAAAATGAAAGGGGCACCATTTCAAGAGCACTAGGACTACATTAAACTTAATGAATTCCAACACTCATAATAATGTAACTCAAAGACAAATCTAGTCTTAACAGAAGCTCCAATAAACTAAAACTATCTTAACAGGCACAATGAACAGTGTAAACACTGTTAACGGGCACCAAGTTGAATAGGGCAGACAATATTTACTTCTGCATTCACACTTAATTTCTCAACTACATTTTTTTTAAAAATGGTGCTGCTTAAGCTATGAATGTTTTACAAAAAAGTTAATAAATATGGCAAATGCTAAAAATCTAGCTAGGTTATCATGCAAAGTATTATATAACCAAGACAAACTCAAATTTATAATAAAGGCAACTTGCATTCAAAATGAACTCTACCCTTATTTTTTATTAAAAGGGCAAACATCATGAATTAACCCAGCTGCTTACTTGAATTATTACAAAAGTAACATGATTCAATATGAAAATAAGAAACTGTCTACAAATCTCTGACAGTAATAAACTGCAATATACAATGCATACAGGAGTCATACAGAGCAACAAACTCTCGTACAAAACAAAAATATTTTAATACCTTTAAAATCCAAATTTTTCTTTAAAATCATTCATGAAAAAGATTCTCAAGTCAGAATTAACACCTCAATTAGTCAAGCATTGGGAAGCTACATTACAGCTATTTAATATACAAAGAGACATCTTTTCACCAGTCAGCTCCTTCTAATGTCTCTGTTCCGGAATCATACAGACTCAGTTCTCTACACTCTCCAGTCCATCATTTCTTCGGATCATGAAAACTGAATTTGTTGAACACCAGAAATCTAAGATTTGAAAATTTAAATTGAGCAGAATTAAAGAAAAAATAGTTTCCTGTATATTATAAACATTCAAAGAGTAAAAACAACAGGCAATGAAAAATAAGTCTAGTTCCCACCCCAAATCTCCATTCTCTCTACCTAAGGAGCTACTTTAATAATTTCTTGTGTATCTTTATAGAAATCTATGCAAATACATTCATCCCCTCAATATCCATGGAGGATTGGTTCCAAAATGCCCTGTGGAAGCCAAAATGCACAGATGCTCAAGTCCTTTAATCAGCCTTCAGTATCCATGGGTTCTGCATCCGCAAATTCCATCTGCGGATTCAACCAACCACAAACCACAGATCGGAAACATGATCCATGGTTGGTTGAATCCATGGGTGTGGAACCCGTGGATATGACGGGTGAACTGTATGAACATCTGTGTACATATCTGTAACCATCAGAGAATACTATACACAGTTACATATTTTGAGAAAACAATTTTTAACAACCTTCTTTATCAGATTCTTAATAATAATGTGTTGACGTTAACTACCTGTGATTAAAAAAAAAATCAATGAATATAATTTTAAAAATTATTTAAAATATTAATAGAAAGAAGGTACTGTACCTGTTGATATGATGTTGTGTAAACCATAACATTTTGTTGCTGACCATCTGCAGTTATTAAGCCAGCTGGTAACTGGTTAGCTAAAAGACAGAAAAAAAAAGTTAAAGCAGGAAAAGAACTGCATCTGCTTTCTTGACCTGAACCTTAAGGTTGTGTGATTTTTCCATTTAAAAAAAGTTCCCTGGGCTTCCCTGGTGGCGCAGTGGTTGAGAATCTGCCTGCCAATGCACGGGACACGGGTTCGAGCCCTGGTCTGGGAAGATCCCACATGCCGCTGAGCAGCTGGGCCCGTGAGCCACAACTACTGAGCCTGCGTGTCTGGAGCCTGTGCTCCGCAACAAGAGAGGCCGCGATAGTGAGAGGCCCGCGCACCGCGATGAAGAGTGGCCCCCGCTTGCTGCAACTAGAGAAAGCCCTCACACAGAAACGAAGACCCAACACAGCCAAAAATTAATTAATTAATTAATTAAAATAACCACCAAAAAAAAAAAAAAAGTTCCTTAAGAACGCACATTTTTTTCCTATAGCATTTTTCAATTTTCTGAAGTGTACTTTCGCTAATTGCCCATGGGCATAAAACACTGGATGGAGTTTCTGACTCGTAAGTAGACCTACACTGTGAGGCCTGGTTGGGAGCAACACTTACATAACTAAGCAGCATATATTTTAAATATGAGAAATATATGTACACATAAATTTTATATGAGAAACATCACCATAGACCTTTTATTTCACCAATATGACACTCAATTTTTAAGAAACCTTCAGTTCAAATTTATTTAAATCACAAGATTTTATATTATAAACAACAATTCTCAGTACTCCTCTCATGTGAATCTTAAACCAAAAACTAGGGACTATGGAAATCCATTAGAACTATTGGTGAAAGATTATAATCTCTGCAGAATTAAAATTTATACGCTTATCCCTCACCGACTTCAAATATAAGGGCATGAACTAGTAAGAACTATTCAAATTAGTGCTATGTCAAAACACTCAGTGCTAATATTCCAAAAGTTCTACTCTAGACATATAGAATTAATCACTGCCAATAATCTACATGACTCGTAAGAACGAATGTAGCTGCACAAATGTATCATAACACTGCTTACTAAATGCCTCCTCGGTAAGCTCTTCACTTAGTCCATCTGTAGCTGTGACTGCTCCACCAATTCCTTTCTCTCCTTTCATAGCCTGAGGAAGGGAAATCAAACAAGCAATCACTGTATTCAAAATGACAACAACCACCTGTTTCCTAAATGAGAATGCTTACTTATTTCCTAAAATTAGGAGCTTCTATTATTACAAAATACAGAGTATTTATTAATGCTTCTGGTTAATAACATATGGAAAGGTCCTTCAAAATGCTGTTATATATGCAGTAGTCATCACAAGACAGTGTTAGTAATGACCTAGAAAATATAAAATATTTATCAGTAAAAATAAAGTTATTCCACACTACATCAAAAGGAAAAGAGAAGTCTATTTACAGATGAAGTAGTCTGCAAAAACTGTAAATACCCAGCTTGCAGATATACTACAAGTGATCCAAGTTATCATTTAACTATACATGCAGCTCTCAGCCAGCACTATAGCAACCAGTTTGGAGTTTAAAATTCCTAAATCAAAATTACAGTTTGGATCAAAGACCTCTAAGTTTCTGTCCGCTCTCAGGTTCTAATGATGATGAAGATTTGGAAAAGTTTTGTAAAGAATTTACACATTCTCTTCCTACTTTAGTCATTCTGTGCAGATATCACTAATTTAATGGGATTCTAACACTAGAGACATTAAGAAAGTATTCTGAATGCAATGTGGATCTGACACCCAAGTTGGAGTGTAGAAATAAATACGCTGATCTCAATTCATTTTCACAAAATTCATACCACATGCAAAGAAAAACCAAATAGGAAATGTAGAAGAATTCAATCAATAATAAGAAAAGGATATAGTTATAATTCCCTTTTTCTTATCTAAAAGGCCCCAAGCTTTGAGATGCTACCTCTTTTAAATTAGTAACAATAACAGCATGTGCTAACATTATCGAGCACTCTGTATGTGCCAAGCCAAGGGCTGTACATGGATTATTTTACTTAGTCCTCTCAGTAACTCTGTGAGGTGGGTACTATTATTATTAGCCTCACGTTACAGACCAGGAAACCAAGGCCTAAAGGACTTAAATAGTCTGCCCAGGGTCACAGAGTTCAGCATCCAGGTGGTCTAAATCCAGAGTCCATGCTCTGAATCATTACACAACTATGCTGTCACTAGTAATAGACAAAGGAAAAAAGAAAGGACTTCCTATTTAAGTTCAGTAATATAAGTGATTACATACTTCTGAAAAATGACTAATACATTTAAAAAGTTAAAATTGAATAGTGTATCTTATTTTCTTAAAAACATAATGGGAGACACTTTACTTACCTCTCTGAACTTCTGAAGGTATAATTTCAGAGGTTCTACATAACTGTCGAAGCCTAAGGTAGACATGGCAAAGAGAATATCTTCTCCATTGATTGTCTTCCGTTTCTCTTGATGGCATCGTTCACTTGCTTCAGATGTTATAAAGCTGATGAACTCACTTACACATTCTTGAACACATTCTTTGGCATCTTTTGCAATCTGAAGAGAAAAGTCATAGGTAAATCTGCAGGGAATATAACCACCACTTTCCTAACAACCTGCAAAAATAAAAGGCTTTTCAGAAGAATATAAATTTCAGTTTATGACTGTTAACCTTTAATCTTCAAAATATACGCTGCTAACAGTGACGTAACGTATGCTATCAAAATTCCAACCCTCATTGAGCGAGACTGAAAACTCAAATACAAATGAGAGAAGCCTTGACAACTGTTCACAGAAAACAGAATTTAGGTATAAAAGCAACTACTGGATGACCCTACCACCCCATAAAGATGAAAACTCTTACTAACCAAGTGCCCCAAGAAAATCAATCCTGTTATGTCTGGAGTGTACTGTGGGCTAGACTTAGGTACCGCTTCTCTTCCCTGGCATTTCCACCAATGAGGACACCAGAAAGTTTTTAAAAACAAACTAAACACTAAATTCACTGTAAGGCTTACAAGGGAGTGAAATAATGACATCTGGTGACATTTTTATTAATAAAGGTACAAAGTGTCCGGAATACGTTTTGAGTTTATGAAAAAGCCTACCAAAAGAAGCACACACCTGCCATCTCATTATAAAAACAACTCTTCACTTAGTGGTCTAGGGTTTGAAAGTGAAACTCTAATAGATTAAATCATGCAATTCCAAAGCCACTTCTAACAGGAATGACAAAATCCTTGCTGAAACATACTGTCTTTCACCTCCATGCCTATTTTACATCCTGGTGAAAAGTAACAAGAGTTACTGCATAAATGCAGTCAAACAAGATAATATAACCTGAGCTGGATACATCACTTTAGATGTTCCAGCAGCTATGCTAAAAAAAAAAAAAAAAAAAAAGTGAAATTAATTTCAATATATTTTGCTTAACCTAGTAAATCTAAAATATTATCATTTAAACACAGAATCCATTTAAAAATTGAGATATCTTAAATACTGAAAATCAACTATATTTCAATTAAACATTTTAAAAATTGAGATCTCTTTAGCCTTTTTTTTATACTAAGCCTTCAAAATCTGGGGTATGTTTTACATTTACAGCACATCTCAATTCATTCGGCCAACATTTCAAGTGCTCAATAACCACATGTGGCTAGTGGCCACAGTACCAGGCAGCGCAGGCCTAGCCTAGTAAGCAATTATCAGCAGTTGTGCTTTTTTCCCCTTAAAACATAAGGAGGACCACTCAAATTGGAACTTCTAGGCTTAGTGATATATTTTAATAATGTATTTCTTCGTAAGCTTTATTACTTTCATAAGTATTTTCTAAGCTACAATAAAACGAGAGAAAGCTTATTATGCAATACAAAACAATATACAAAGTGTGGACTTCAGTTCAGACCAAGTGATAAGTTTTTAAAGGCTGTTATAAGTAACTGTTTATACAGTTAGTTCTCTCACAAGACAAAACTACTTTAAAAAATCATGCCACTTGAATTAAATGTATGTTAATATTTATAATTATAGAGAAAGTTTCCAAACATATAGATTTGGGGGGAAAATCCTTACTACATCCATCAGCCCAACGTGATCCAATTTTGCTGCAACAATATGGAAGTTACAACTTCATATGCCCAAAACCTGATAGTTCTGACAATGCACCTATTTTTACAACGATTCTTAATTCTGTTTTATCTGCTTCCAGCAAGTGGGGGAGCGGGAGCACTGAGGGACATGAGAGAGCTGAAATTGGAACACCGCTCAGTAACCAAGTGTGTACAACTGAAATATGTGTTTTGCTGAAAGGCTGAATGACTGAAATCAACAGCTAACTATATTCATGAAATATGTGTTCATGTAGTTTTACATTCCCCCCGCCCCACCCCTGAAAAACAAAACCCAGTTAAATTTCTCCTCAGCATTACCTTTCCCGTTTGAGGTATGGCATTTTTCATTATCCTTGCAACATTTGCAATTGGAAGATATATATCTTGTTCTCTAAAACTTTCTTTTGAACCGTTTGTGTCTTCATGATCATTCATGCTGTCCTCAGTATCTAAGTAAAAATAACAGGTTTATAGCTTCTCATAATTTTTCCTTCAAGATAGAGAAGACTACCTAAAACAATCTAAGATAAGAAACATTCTGGTTCATTTCCTAATCGTTTTTAGGGATTAGGATAGCAGTTCTTTCCACAATTTTCTCAGGGCCATAACTGAACCTCCTCATTAATTTCAAACCCACTGCCTAGAATACTCTTATCCTCATCTCTGCCTACTAAATCCTACCTACCCATTCTCCAAAAAGCTCAAATACATCTCCACAGCACCTTCAGAAGTGATCTCTCCTTTCACAAAATATCACAAACAAGTGCTTCTTTGTGTCTCTTCTCTTAACGCATTTTATAATCCTTATTTCTCATTCCCCCTCTTAGATTTTTGCTACCTGAGTCCAGGGATCGGCTTTGTGTCCCTCCTAGGACTTGGTACAGCACCTCCAACAGAGGAGGTGCTCATAAATATCTGTTACATAACTTAGCTATAAAATAGAAGAGACTGTGATCTATGGCTCCATGCATATAACAAGATTAAAAGGGTGTGTGTTTATCCAAAGCCAAGTTTATACAGAATGGAAAAACTGGACTTGAATATTACTAACCCAATTGGATTACCACTAATGTAGTAACAGTTTTTGAACAAAGCTATAGCAGTAATCCAATGTTCTTACAGAAAGTAAAATTTTAGATATAACTGAAGCTTTCATAGTACAAATAATATCCTTTTATGATTAAATGCAGTATCCTGTAAGTAAACTTCCCACTCTTTTATTAATATATGTATTAAATAAGAAAGGTACTTAAGTTGATTCAGTTTACATTTTTACATGTTTAAAATGATGTTATCAAAATTAACTTGTTTGAATATCTGTTTTAGGATGAAGTAAATAATCACCTACCCCCAACTGCCTTCTACAAAAATATATCTTAGTGTTTTTTAATCTTACACATCAGAATGCCACAAAAGCAAATTATTTCTGATAGGCCAACATAATACTGCCATTCTACTACATAGTTAAAACTTAATATTGAATAAAAACCAAAACTAAGTCTGTTCATAAGTACTAGAAATATAATAGCTAGCAACCACCCTCTAAAGAACTACTCAGTTTATCAATTGAGTAAGAATTCACCATATTTAATACTTAAGTAGGAAATCAATAACAAATCATTAAAGAAACTGTACCAGCTTTAAAAAGGCATACTTTTATAGAATTCTTTTCTAAAACCCATCATTCTTTTGAAGACTATTTCTAATAAAAATAGCAAAGTATACCTTTTTAGACTATCACTAAACTGTGACACAAGAGTGCTACTTTTCCTGTAAAGACAAAAGTAACCTAGAACATCACATCAATAAAATTTCCACTTTCTAATTTGTTCCTACTTGTGAATTTGTTTCTAATTGTGGCTTTCTTACCATCATGAGGCTGTATAACATAATGACTTCCTCCAATATAGTCTGCAGAAATTCCTAGTTGAGAAGCATCTGTGGTGGAACTGTCACCATCCATCTATGAGGAAAAAAAGCTTTCAATAATCTTCAATAAAACTTGTCTAAAAACTACATAATAGATTCAGTGCTCATAAACTGTCATAGGATGAGTCAGTTACATTTTTCATAGCCTTAAGCTTACTAAAAGAAAACATATTTCTTGATTTGGAAACCTTTTGATAATTTGCCAATGATTCAAGATTCCCCTATTCACCCTCTATTAAGCAATAAGCCTAAGACCAACGGGGAAACAAAACAAGGAAATGAATTTAAAACACACACGTCTTTCTTTTCAATTGCATCATCATCAAATATAGTATAGGCAACCCTGACTTACAACCTAATTTATCTCTGTAATGACAAGCAAAGCCAAAATCAGCTTAGTAGTTAGTCACCTATATCCAGCCTGTTCAGCTCTCCTGCTAAAGCCAGATATTCCTACACGAACTTTTTTGCTCTCGCTGCAGACTCTCTTTGCCATCTCACAGAAGTTCCACAAGAGACAATATCCTGGTTTAAACTGCTGTTTGGTACAAGAAGCACATGGGCTCCCTGCACAGTCCTGTGCCCACACAACCCGAAAGTGCACCCCCATTCTGAACAAGCTCATCGCCCCTAAGTCTAGTCAAAGGTTAATTTTCTCTCCCCCCCATCCTCAGACTTTTGACTCGTTACGGAAAAAAGAAAAGGAGGGGTCAGGGAGCTTGGAGATCTGCATATAAAAATAGGAAAATGATAACCACAGACAAAAATGAGAGTTAAAATGACTATTTTAAAAGAACACTGGGAATTCCCTGGTGGTCTAGTGGTTAGGATTTCACGCTTTCACTGCTGTGGGTTAGGGAACTGAGATTCCCTGAAGCCACGCGGCACGGCCAAAATAAAAATAAAACCCTGCTTAATTTTACTCAGAGGTAAACGATTTCTAAGAGGGAAAATCTGGGCGGGGTGGGGGGGGCCCCATAAGCCCTGAACTGTCTCCATTCCAACATGGCAAATCCTGGAAGTCTTTCTGCTTTGCAAATAATACTATTCAAAACAATAAGGGACTGGATGGAAAACTGTGGATGGAAAAATTTTGAATGCATTATCTGAATAAAAAGCATAGCAAAAATTAAGTGTAATTTACATATGCTTTCAGGCCAAATCAAGAAGAGACAGTTGATCCTAAATGTTTATCAAGGCCCAGGACCCAGCACAAACAATGTTATTAACTGTCATATTTGAGTCCTTATGTAACACCTCTTCCTTTCCATCTCTGTTGGATTTTTACCTAATACTAAAATACCAGGCTAGTTTCCAAGTCTTCAATAACATGGCATTTCTTTGATGAATCTGTTGACTGTGGTATCTAATTTAATTGTAAATACAGATACATTTCCATGATTTATATAGCTGTTTTAAGGGGGTAGAGAATAGAATTCACTTACTTTTAATAATTTGTGAAAGTACAGGGTACCTATTTATGATGCTTCTTAGTGCCCTCTAAGAGGAGGTAAACAACAGTCAGTGAGCTCTGATTTAGACTCTCTTATTGATCCCTGAAAACAAACATCCCTACCGGTTAAATGTATTTCTATATAAAATGGAAATAATAATTTCACCTTCCACATCTTAAACAGCTAATATATGTATGAAGCATTTTCCAAATATAAAATGCTACTTTGATCCTAAAATGCTATAAAGATACTAGGAGAGTAGTCTTTAATAGATATGATGATGGATTTATTAGCCATGAAAGAGAGGTCAATTAGGATAGCTGTGAATGGATTGGTTTTTACAATGCCCTAGGGGAGATCAAGGTGCAGGAGACAGGACCAAAGTGGTTAAAAGCCTAAAACTAAGAAACAAATACAGTTTGTTTTTTTGGGAAGTGGGGGGTGGAGGCAGTTACAGAAATCCTTTGCTAAATCAATGTCCACAGGATAGCCTGAGTCTTTTTAAATTAGCTGATGAGCAAGACCTTGTTGTAATAACCATGATCTGAGAGATTAATTAATTTATAAATATAATGTAAAAAAAGTATTAAAGGCAAAAAGTTTAACTTACATTATCTTGTCATGCACTGGAATTAGCAGCAAGTTTATCACCTGGATTAAGAACGTTAGCCTCTAAACCTCAGTCTTCTAAAAATTACTTCTGAAAGTATTTCATAGAGTTGTCGGAATTAAATAAAGACTAGAAATCTGCTAAGGACAGAGTTTGGCACATAGCGTACTCAGATGTCAGATCTCACCCTCCCTCCTTTGAAGATAAGCCACATGTCATCTGCTTAGCTGTATGTGTCTTTGGTTCTGCAAGTTTTAGCTTTTCTGTCATTTCACCACTCCTGTCTTCCTCTCTTCTGTCTTTCTACCATTAAAATCCTGCCCCATACTTTAATCCCAGTGTTCACCCATCCTCCTGAAATCTTTCTGATTTACCCTGTTCTGTAAGCCAAAGCTCAGTGTCCCCATCTTGGAATCCCCAAGGCTCTTAGAATCTTCCATTCAACAAGCTAGCCTCATCTCTGATGCTTACAATATGCTAGCTATCCTCCTATATATACATATAAGAAATGAGGGGGGTAACTTGCTAGATACATCCCAAAGGCTTTTTCTAGGTCTAAAACTTCCTATGAAAATTTACAAAATAGATTGTAGATTGTAAGCCAGTGAACAAATATTTACCGAGTAAGCACCCTGTATTTATCAAGTCTCTGCTATGTGCCGACAACGTCATAGGTCAACAACAAAGACAAGGTCTCTGTCCTCGTCTTACAGAGAAGACAAATGTTACGTAAACTGGGGTCAGGGGGACGGGGTGGGGAGCGTAGCCTACTAGTATTTCCAAGGCACAGGCTCTGGAATCAGGTCAACTGGTTTGAATTCCCTGCTACTTACTGGCAAGTGGGACGAGAATAGTACCTACCATGTAAAGACCTACCATAGTACAATAAGAGTACTCAGTAAATGTAATATATAGTTATTAAATAATTACAAATAATTAACTAATTGCTAGTGCACAGTGCTAAGGAAAATAAAGATGTTTTGTTATATGCTTTGGGAGTTTATTCCATAAGGAACCTCACTAGTCTAAAGAGTCAAGGAAGGCCGTCTTAAGAAAATGACGTTTAAACTGAGACTGAAAGATGAACGGCAATCAGTCAAAGAAAGATGGGACAAGAATGTTCCAGGCAAAGGAAACTGAGAAATAGTACTGGAGGACTGGAATGAGCTAAGTAGAGGCTGGATCAAGCAGTATCTCGTGGACAAGAGTAAATCAAAGAAGAGTTTTAGCAGAAGAATGCAAATCAGATTTCTCTTTAAAAACATCGCTCTGGCTACAGTCCAGTGTAGAAAGTGAACTGGAGGGGAGCAAGAATGGGGGCAGAAGTCCAGTAAGGACTACAATGCTGCATTCAGGGCATGAGTTCAGGAAAGATGGTGAACATTCCCAGTATCAACAGGACAGCAGCACTGGACAGCAGAAGCAGAGGCTACAGAGCTTTTTCGTTGGTAAAATCAACAGACTTGGTGGCTGACTGAATAAGAGCTGGAGGAAGAACCAAGGATAATGCTGGGATTCTTACAGCTGGGGAGACAGATGGCTTTCCCCAGAGAATGCAAAAGGAAGGGAACAGGAGTGCTGGGAGGATGCAAAGAGCCTAGCTGAAGTTGGTCACCAGAAATGTTTAGTGGAATCAATATGTCCAGCTGTGATACTTACAAGCCTGGTAAGAACAGAGACCCTAAAGTGTTAGATTCCATCCAGACAACAAAGAGGACAGAGCATGTAGGATAATGACGAGAACGGGTAAAATGATCAATCATTAGATCCAAGGGAACTGAGAAATATGGACAAAGAGTAGTTAAATCCCATTAAATTAATTTTATTGACTATTCTAAGTATTTAGTTTAACTGATAATATTGTTCTCTAAAATATTACGTGAAACAAATGGTCAGCTAAGCTAGTAAATTTTATTCTATAATTTTTTGATGTAGCGGTATCTTAACTATACTAATAATCTGTTGCACAAATGTGATAAGTAGTGCCCTCTTTAATATGTTTAACATTTTTGAGCACTTTCTAAATACTTTATGCAATATTCATGACCCCATGAGGCAGGTGAGAAAATTGAGGTTATGTGAGGCTAATGACTTGCCCAAGGTGGCACCCTAAATGAGACCCAAGTCCAGAGTCTCAGATGCGAAGTACTTTACAGTATTTGTTCCTGATAGTTTTTCAAATAGTCCTTAAGCCTACGTCTTTAATTTGTCCTCTAAATTCTGAGTCTACTGATTGTATATTAAAAACCTTCAAAGATGCTTCTCAAGCAAGGACAATATTAACTTCCCCATTTTCAAAATGAAATTGCTATGAGAAGTGAAGGTATTGTATAAAAAGCACTTAGCAAAGTGCATGATACACAGTAAGAACTCAGCAAATGTACCCTAGTATTATTACTGTCCCTTCAAATACAGTTCTCATATTCTTCCCAGGCATAAAAAGTTTCCTCTCTTACATGACCCCTTTCACCTGTTCTATGGATCAATTCCTTTTTATCTCTTTGAGGATAAGGAATAATACGAAGATTCCTCATCTCTAGTACCAGCTTCTTCATTCTTCCTTAAACATGCTTAGTCTCCCTCATTAAACACACCGAAGTACCTATAGACACATACAACCTTAATTCTGCTCCACACTCTGTCTGGCTCATCCTCACCCTGACAGTCCTTACACACCTCTTCATTCCTATTGAAACTCTGTGACATGTGCTTTTCCATCCCAACATGATACTGAAACTGCTCTCAAAAGTTGGCAAAGATCTTGCCTTCAACCTACTTGACTGTTCTTTGTAGTGCTGGCCACTGCAGACCCCACATTTATGCTTGGAATTCTCTTCTCCCTTGATTTCCAAAGCAATATTCTTTCCTTCCCACATCCTACTTGTTAGTTTTAACCAACAATCGTTTTCTCTTTCTTCCCTTACTTTCTTAATAAACTCATTAAATATCATTTTTATGCTCATAAGTCCTACATCTACAACTATATCATGACTGCCACCCAAGCAAGCCAGGCCTGTAGAATATGTCTGATATCCCACCACTGCAAACTTAAGATACTGGAAAATGAAATTCACCTCCCCCATCCCCAGCAAGGAGGCAATGGATAAGAACTCCTTTTGAACTGTTGCAATTCCATTGTTAATAATGCCATCTCTCTACTCTTCCAGGCTAATTATACCAGTGTCATCTTAGGTTCTTCTATCTCCTCCAAGATCTACCTAATCTGTTTAAATGTTTTCTGGATATGCCCTTCCTTTTCTATTTCCACTGGATTACTATCCAACCTACCTGGGTACATATAGTTTTAAGACTAATCTCACTGAAACATTGCTTCTATAGCTCTTGAACCTATAATGGTTCTAAAAGTCTTCCGCATCAAATCCAAACCATTTCATGGCTTTACATGAGTGGTTCCCCTATTTAACCTAACTAAACTGGTTTCCAACTCTATCTTCAGGGCTGATTTTTTAAAAAAACCTTATTTAGGGATCACCAGGTTCTTTTGTTCTTTTGTTTTTGTTCTTTTGTTTTAGGAGTGAGGCAATCATGTCTCAAGGAAGTTGTGACTGTGCCTGATGTTACAGATGTAGTATCAGATTCAAGATTAAGTATCCAGACAGGTCACGTGGTATCTCTTCACTAGGTTATCCTGTGAAATCCCCACCTGGACCATGCAGATCTACTGCCCAGCCACTAAACATAAGTCACTCACCCCTACCTTCAGGCTTCTGCTTCTGGTGACAGCCTGCACCTATCCAACCCCACTCATCCTTAAACGCTCAGTTCGAACCCTGCAGGCTCCCTCCATGACATTCCCAACTACCAAGCCCACCACGCCTCTCTTTTCACTTGTGCTACCCTTAGAACCAGCATTTCTGTTCCACACATAACTTGCCTCTAAGTATTCAATTTGACTAAAGCCCTGCCAGCTAAACAGATAGCCTCTTGAGAGCTGGGACAGCTTTTTACCCTGTAGCCTGGACAACTCTTAAGGACCCAGAGGAAACACTTAATATATGCAAGTCCCTAAAAAGAAAAAAGCAACAGGAATGAGGAGAGGTACTGTCTGGCCTTGAAAGGCATTCATTCTATCAGGAATCTCCAATATAAATCAGTTACAATTTTGTTTCCAGCTAATTACAGTTCAAATCAAATTAACAACCAAAATGATAAAACATACTTACTGTCATGAAATACTCTGAGAACCGTGTTGTCAGTGGTACTCAAGAACACCTGCCTAAAAAGGTGTCTAATCTCTGCCCAATTCCAACCTAGAAGATAAACATCTATTAGTAGTAAGAAAGTATAGCCTATAGGCTTTCTTCCTGGTAAAATTTAAAAAGGCATATATAATTTTACCTACTATTCTTATTTAATGGAGTGCATGGCTAAAAAATGGTGCAAAAAGCAAGCACCCATTAAATGTTTGTTAAATTGGAAGATATATTTTGGAGAACTTACAAAAAAGTTAATGCCATCGGGGGGAGGTATTGCTTTTCCAACATAACCCTATATTTAGTCATGTTCATCATAAATATTCATCACAACACACCAAATTATGTAATATGCAAGAGACCAAAAATCATGTAACATATCTAAACTATTTAAAATATCGACACCCAGACACGAACACTCCATTTATCAACTTAATTTTTTGGTGATGGTTTTCTTATTGTTTTAGAGTGCGATTTAGAGTCCAAAAGCTCAAAAGGCGAGACAAATTTACCTCTGAGTATAATGCTTTTAAATATCTCAGATTATAGCGGGAAGAAGATACATGTTGCCCAGAGAACAACAACACGATCAATTAAGACCTTTATTTATCATTTTAAGGCACCACCATTTTGGACTCAAATTGCATCTCAACAGAACTTCCTTCTCACCTTAAGGCATAAATAGCTGAATAAACTAGCATCAATTACAATGTTACAATCTCCCTTTCTCATTTGCTTTTCCTTTTCTCGAGTGAAACGATTAAATGGAGAGTAGGGGGACAAAAACATACCCTTTTAGTGTTAATTTTTAAAAGGAGAAAAAAATACTGATACGCATTCAAGCATGAAATCTAGTAAATGGCAGAAAAAAATATAACCACTTAATTGAATTTTAAAATGCCATTACAAGGGTACAGGCAGCAAAGACTGACTGACATTGTCCACTGTGTTATAATCTTAAAAGGAATTTCTAATTTCTTTCCAAATATCGTCCTCTTCCTAGCCCAAAGCTGCCCGGAAAATTCCTTCCTTGTAGCTATAAGTGTTATTTTTTAAAGGGTGTCTCTGGGGGGGTAAAAAATCCTCAGAATCCTTAAAATATAGAAGCTGTATATATTTATGTATTTTTGCTGGGGGAAGGGGTGCCACACCTCACCACAATCACTCACCCAAATAGGTGAGTCGGTATATATTTAGATTCGGTATATCAAAGAAAAACACTATCACCTCATATGGTATATATTTTCTTAAAGGCAGGTTGTGATATATATGAAAGCTCAAGGGAATGCATACATCTGTTTAATGTTTAAAGAAATGCAAATTTGTATCCAAGAAAAGCAGTAGACCCTTCCTTCCTCCACCCTCCATTCTTTGGCATCAAAACCAGAGTTTTGCATCAATATAATCCTTAAATTAAAAACTACAGCAGCAGTGTGAGGAAGGAATAATTGCCTTTTAAGGTCTTTGGGTTAAACTTTCAATACTTTACAAATAAAATCCCTATTTGTTAATGCCACTTACATTGATCAGTTTACCTCATCACTTTATATTGCTGATTAGTTTCCATATAAGAAAGCCGAAACCATCCCAGTGATTCGTGGCACGAACCGTGGAGTCCATGCAGGTTAGTGGGATACTATTTTTTTAAAGGTCATACGCTACCTAACCTTGCTGAAATCATCTCATTAGAGTACTTCGGTCGAGATTACGACTTGTGGGTCCCCTAATTCTTTGTTCTCGGAGACTACTATTCCTAAAGCCTGGCATATCCTCCCCGCCTCCCACCCAAGATTAAAACCTTAGTCCAATCCGGAAGGCTTCCTTCCCACCTTCGAGGCAAGTCCAGGGACCGCAAGCCGCCAGATGGCTGCATTCTTTACGCGTAAACCAGACTGCGGGGAAACCAAATCCATTCCTTCCTCCCGGGGACCTCGCTTCCTCCCCACGAAGGTGCGCGGGCTGGCCCCGGCCCCACCGCCCGCCCGGCCGACCTGTCAGTCCCGCCCGCGCGGCGCGGACGCCCCTGGCGCGCATCCCCCCGACTCGCCCGGCCCGGGCCCGCGCCCAACGCCCGCCCGCCGCGCGGCGCCCGGGGTGCCGGGGCAGACAAAGCGGCCCGGCCCCGCCGTGCCCCCGCGGACCGGCGGGCGGAAGGGGGGCGCTCCCCGGGGACCCCCGCGCGGCGGCCAGGCCCAGGGGTCAGGATCGGGGCCGGAGGTCCTGGCTGCGTCCCCCCGCCCCCCGGCCGGCTCTCCGCACAAAATGGAGCCGGCCGGGACGCCGCCGAGAGCGGGGCCCGACGGTGCCCCGGCGCCCCCTCCTCGGCCTCGGGCCCGGAGCTCTGCGGCGGCGGCGAGCAGGGGGCGGCCTGGCCCGCGTCCCGCCGCTCCTCGGCCCCGCGCACAAAGAGCCGCGCAACGGCCCCGCGCTCGCTCCTCGGCCGGGCCCGCAGCGGGACAGGCCTCGCAGGCGTCCGCCCGGCCCCGGCTCCGGCCCGGGCGGGAGGGCGGGCAGGAGGGAGGCGAGTGCCCCCGGCCGCGGCGGCGTTGGCGGCGGGGACGGCGCCGGGAGGAGACGGACATTTCATTCGAGCTAAAGTGGAGTCGGTTTAGGAGCGATCATTGGCCGAAGCGAGACACAAACCTCCAATGCAGCCCTGGTTGGCTCCCGTCTCCAATCGGCTGTTTGGTTGGACAGAAAATGGCTGCGAAGGAACCAGTCCCAGCGCGGAGCTCCGCTTCCAGGACTCGGCCTCCCCTCCCTCCGCCGCGGGCCGCTTCCCTCGGCGTGGCACCCTCCCTCCGCGCCTCCCGCGCGCCCGCCCGGCGCGGCCCCGCCCCGGCCCCGGCCCCGCCTCCTGCCCCGCCCCGTGCGCCGAGCGGCGGCAGCTGTGCTAGCCTGCAGAGCGGGCTGGGGGCAGCTGCGGGTAGGTCCTGCGGGGCACGGCGGAGCCGGCCAGCGGCCTTCTTGCTCGGCGGGGGCTTCCAGGGACCGGGACTCTGGCGCGCTGCTGCTAAGGTCTGTGCGGACTTGCTTCCCGCGGTGTTTTCCCCGGGCCTTGCGAAGCGTGATTTCTCAGCCTTCCCTCTCTTTTCAATCCCCTCCTTCCACCAAGTGCAAGTGTCTCATCCGCCTGAGTGCGGCCTACCTGCGCCTCGATTTTTAAGATGGGGAAACCAAGGGCAGAAGCTGTCGGCCAGGGCAACACCCGAACTGCAGGGTGGAGTTGAACGGCGATTGTCTCCTGGAACGCTTTCAGTACCTCGTGTTGGCCTTGTGTCCCTGTTAATGTGGCCACATGCACAACGCTCCTTCTCACTCGGCCGCTGAGCTCCGGTATTCGTTTTTCAGATTCCATCTAAAGATGCAGTACTCTCCTTCAGGTTTAACAAGCTGGTCAGTCCAGCCAGCCTTCACGCCAGCTTAAAATGTTGCATATCCTGTCCCCCAACCGCATAGTATTTGCAACATGACATGTGGCTTTTGCCAACCAGATGACATTTGGGCTGCAAGAATCCATGGCCCATTCTTGCCTTGGTGCAGCCAAGCTCCTTCGCTGTCTTTCCCTGAGTGCAGTCTGGGTCGGACTTCCCTGGGCTGTGACCATCAGAGATGGGCGGTGGGCCAGACACCACTCACTGCAAAGGGGGCAGTATTTTTGCAGCCGGAGCCGGGAATCGCGTTCCCTTACTTCCACTAAACAAGTGGCCCGGTGCCACATTAAACTTTCCAGCTTTAATCACATAAAAATATGTAGACATGTTTTATTTATAAAGCTCCTACCGTTTCTCTGCGTATTTTCACATTTCCGGAGCAAATAAGGAAGCAAAGACGAATGAAAGCCTCCAAATTATTCCAAGAGGAGTGAGTAACAATACCACCTGATCTGAATGCCAGCTCCCCCTCTTGCTGGCATGTGAACCTGGCCAAGTTTCTTGACCTCTCCGTGATAGTTTCCTCACCTCTACAATGGGAGTAATACTAGCTACTTCTTAGGATTGTTTGGAATTCACTTAGAGTAAATGCACAGAGAAAGCCCTAAGGAAAGTTGGCCCATTAGCTTAAGTTGGCTTATTACCTTTGTATCACATGAATTTCAATCTTTTTTTTTTTTAATTTTATTTATTTATGGCTGTGTTGGGTCTTCGTTTCTGTGCGAGGGCTTTCTCTAGTTGCGGCAAGTGGGGGCCACTCTTCATCGCGGTGCGCAGGCCTCTCACAATTCGCGGCCTCTCTTGTTGCGGAGCACAGGCTCCAGACTCGCAGGCTCAGCAACTGTGGCTCACGGGCCTAGTCGCGCCGCGGCATGTGGGATCTTCCCATACTAGGGCTCGAACCCGTGTCCCCTGCATTGGCAGGCAGATTCTCAACCTCTGCGCCACCAGGGAAGCCCGAATTTCAATCTTTTTTTTTTTTTTTTTTAATTTTTATTTATTTATTTATTTATGGCTGTGTTGGGTCTTTGTTTCTGCGCGAGGGCTCTCTCTAGTTGTGGCAAGTGGGGGCCACTCTTCATCGCGGTGCGCGGGCCTCTCACTATCGCGGCCCCTCCCGTTGCGGAGCACAGGCTCCAGACGCGCAGGCTCAGTAGTCGTGGCTCACGGGCCTAGCCGCTCTGCGGCATGTGGGATCTTCCCAGACCAGGGCTTGAACCCGTGTCCCCTGCATTGGCAGGCAGATTCTCAACCACTGCGCCACCAGGGAAACCCCCGAATTTCAATCTTTTAAAAATTGATTTAAAAATTCAATCTTTCACCAGACTTTTAAAAACTGTTATTTGCAGAAAAGAAGTAATGTTGGCCTGTGTTTAACTCCTCCCTTTCTCTACAACTACCCATAAAGTGGAGTTTTAGGAGTGAAATGATGTACTCAAAGGCAGGAAATATAAAAAAGGAAGTAGTAGAACTGGGAGAAGTATGACGAATCCACACACTGGATGATGAATCAAAAGATGCAAAGATAACCGACTACTTTCCCTGCATTAATATGGTTTTATTTCAGTGCCATTGATCTAATCTACATGCTTAATTTCGAGTCAGCAAAGGATTGTTCAGCCCCTACTGTCTACCGGTCACTGTGCTAGGAGCCTCAGGGCTACAGAAGTAAGTAAAGCACTCTTCTTACCCTGGGAGCTAACTCTAGGAGACTGGAGACCCAGTCCACATCCCATCTGCAGTTGAATCCCAGTTAACCTGCCATGATAACCTATGTTCTCTGTGCCTTTAATACCTGTGTTCAGGAGTCCCCCAATAAACATTAACCGTTTTTCATGATGACATGGTGAAAGAGAGGGATGTGGATCACAGTTTAATGTCTTGGAAAAGACGTTCTCTAGACTAATGTAGACTTTGTATTAAAGGTCAAAGGATAGGTGATTGTCTTTTTTCCCCTCCCTAATCGGTACACCACAGCTGCCCCTTAATTTATACCACCATATATGAGTCATAATTCGGCAAACATCAAAACAGAATCCCCAGCACAATGAAGACTTCTCAGTTGGATTTTGCTTTATTACTTTAATGAGGCCTTATCTCATAAATTCCCATGATGACAGCGTCTGTTATAGTATTGTCTCCGTTTCCAGCTTCCTAGTCTACCCTTGCCCCTGTCCTCTCCATCCATTCTCTGCCCTGAAGACCTGGAAGGATCGGGCTTCAGCTTCCCTCTGCCACCCCAGCTATGCCTGTCACCACAGCCCCACCTCACCAGCTTCTAGACCCACTGGAGGTTTTCCCTGACCCCTGACCCCTGACCCCTGATCTCTTTAAAAGCCCCACCCTATAATGTCATCCATTCATATCATAATAATAAGTATTATTATGTTCACTCCAATATACTTAACCTCATTGGATTATCTTGGTTGTTTGTTGTCTATCAATATATCCAAAATGGGAACACATTTCATCTCCTCTCACCAGGGTAACTGCAGTGACCTCCTAACTTGTCCCCCTGCTTCCGCCCTGGCCTACACAGCAGCCAGAGTCATTCCCCGAAAATGGAAGTCAGATCCTGTCACCTCTCTCCTCAAAAATCCTCCAGTACCTCCCCATTCTCCTCAGAGTAAAAGACAAAAGACTTTACAGTAGCCTTGCAAGCAGAGAGTGACAAGTTTGTTCATTTCAAGTTGAACAAAGGAAAAGATTAATTGTTTTTTGTCCATAAAACAAGTAACCACCAGAATCTTTATTTCAATCAATCGATGACAACCTCCCAATCAGTGACAGCCCCTGACTTCAGAAAGTCAGCCAATGAACAATAGCCCCACTCCAGTAATCCTGCTTCCTTCTCTAAAGGTCAATTCGTCTCTGAACAGTCCAGCTTCTAAAAGTGCCAGTCTCTGAACCCCGCACTTCCTGAAACACTATTTAAGACCACAGACTTCTCTGTTCAGAGATACTCTGCCTTATAATACAGCTGTCCTTTGCTTAGCAAGAAATATATTCTGCACTTTTTATTTGTTTCTTTCAGACATGAAGATCTGACAAGGCCCTATGGCATCTACAATCTATTTCCTCTCCACTCCCTCCCTAACTTCATATCCTATTTTCTCCTTTGCTCACTCCACTTCCTTTTGTCCTTATTTCTGGCAGGAATGCTCCTGCCTCAGGGCCTTTGCATTTGCTATTCCATCTGCCGTAGCACATTCTTCCTTCTGATAGCCACAGAGCTCACGCTCTCACCTCCTTTTGTTTCTTACTGACACCAACCTGATCACTTATCTAGAAATTGCAATTCCAGTTCCCTACCCCCACTCTCCCTTAACTGCTTTATTATTATTATTTTTTTTAGTAACACTTATCACCTTCTGACATACTGTAGAGGTTCCTTATTTATTTTGTTTATGTTTTGTGTCTCTTCCTGCTAGAATGTAAGCTCTATGAGGACAAGGAGTTTTGCTTGTTTTGTTCACCCTTGCATCCCAAGCACATAGTAGGTATTCAAAAAATATTTGTTAAAAAAGAAAATTTGTTGAATGAATGGATTTTTAACATTTCACCTTATTACAATATAAACTCCTTGAGTGCAAAGACCTTGTGTTCACTGCTGTATAGTCAGGGCCTGGAACAGTGTCTGCACATAGTAGGGGCTCCGTAGATACGTAAGGAATGAATTCATGAGCAGGCATTGGATAACACTATACAGGTGGTCCCCGACCTAAAATTTTCCACTTATGATTTTTCAACTTTGCAATGGTACAAAAGCAATATACAGTCAGTAGAAATTGTACTTCAAATTTTGAGGGGTTTGTTTTTTGTTTTTTGTTGTTTGTTTTGGCCACGTGGCTCTCCTGATCTTAGTTCCCTGACCAGGGATCGAACCCATGCCCCCTGCAATGGAAGCGTGGAGCCCTAACCACTGGACCACTAGGGAGTTCCCCAAATTTTGAGTTTTGATCATGTCCCAGGCTGATGGTATTCGGTATAATACTCTCAGGATTCTGGGCAGTGGCAGTGAGCCACAGCTCCCAGTCAGCCACGCGATCATGAGGGTAAAAACCAGTACACGTCCAACCTTCCTGTCCCCACACAACCACTCTACTTTTCACTTTCAGTATGGTATTCAATATATTACATGAGATATTCAACACTTTATCATAAAATAGGCTTTGAGTTAGATGCTTTTGCCCAACTGTACGCTAATATAAGTGTTCTGAGCATGTTTAAAGTAGCTTAGGCTAAGCTGTGATGGTCGGTAGGTGAGGTGTATTAAATGCATTTCAACTTACAGTATTTTCAATTTCCAATGGGTTTATCTGGACGTAATCCCATCATAAATCAAGGAAGATCTGTATTTTAATTGATAATATAAATGACCCTGAAATTACCAAAGCATCATGTGTCATCTTTCTCCAGAGAAACAGAGTTAATAAACATATTTAAAATTCCTCAAGTTATTATGAAGTGTTAGTCAAAATATTCAAAATACATTCATCTCTAGTTTCACATGGATTAGATGAATTAATATACGAAGATGATTAAAACATTCTTGATCAACCTGAAAAAGCAACAACATCCCTTTCCTTTCTAGGGCTGCCCAGGCCAAGGACTGGAGGGGAAATTGTCTTGAATAGGAAGGAAAGCCAAAAAACATCTTTTTCTCATTTCGTTTGCTTTTGCTTAAACTGCTGTCTTCTCTGAACTTGCGACCCTGTCTGCGGTCTCTCTTTGATCTATTTACTGTGACAGGTCCAGATTAATCTTACCGACACACAGCTCATATCATGTTATTACCTTTTAAAAATCATGAAAATACCTCCCACTTATTGTGTGTTTACTGTGTATCGTGTACTCCAATAAATGATTCATACATGTTTTCTCATTTCAGCCACACAATGACTTTGTGAGGTAGGTATTATTATCCCCATTTAAAAGAATTGAAAACAGGCTCAGAGTTTAAGAAACCCAGAAATCACCCAGCTAGCAGGTGGCAGAGCCAAGTCTAGGACTCCCTTTTAGTCTCTCCCCACTGCAGATTCATTCTGGCCCTAATCTCTCTTATAAAAATCCTACCCATTTACAAGATCTGAATAGATGTTTCTCTGAGAAGACATACAGGTGGCCAATAAGCACGTGAAAAGATGCTCAACATCATTAATCATGAGGGAAATGCAAACGAAAACCACAGTGTGATACTACTTCACACCCATTTGTTTGGCTATAATCAGAAAGACAGCTAATAACAGATGTCGTTGAGGATGGGGAAATCAGAACCTTCCTACACTGCTGGTGGGAATGTAAAATGGTGCAGCCATTGTGGAGAACAGCTTGGCAGTTCCTCAAACAGTTAAACACAGAGTTAACCTTTGACCCAACCATTCCACTCCTAGGTGCATACCTAAGGAAAAGGAAAAAAAAAAAAAACCACACAAAAACTTGTACATGAAGCTTCACAGCAGTATTATTGATAGAGCCAGAAAGTGGAAGTAATTCAAGTGCCCATCAATTGATGAATGGATAAAAATTATTCAGCCTTAAAAAGGAATGAAGTCCTGATACATGCTACAACATGGATGAACCTTGAAAACATTATCTAAGTGAATGAAGGCAGCCCTAAAAGACCATGGAGTATGCGATTTCATTTATTGTAAATGTACAGAATAGGCAAATCCATAGAGACAGAAGGTCAACTGGTTACTTAGGACTCCAGGAGGGGATGGGAGAATAAAGGGTGATAGTTACAGGGCATGGGGTTTCTTTTTGAGGTGATAAAAATGTTCTAAAATTGATTGTGGTGATGGTTGCAACATACTAAGAACCATTTAATTGTACACTTTATTTTTTTAGAAATTGGTGTCTTTTTGTTTATTTATTTTTTTGGCCGCACCGTGCAGCTTGTGGGATCTTAGTTCCCTGACCAGGGATCGAACCTCGGGCCCCCTGCATTGGGAGTGCAGAGTCTTAACCACTGGACCATAAGGGAAGTCCCTCGAATTGTACACTTTAAATGGTTGAATAGTATGGTAGGTAAATGATATCACAATAAAACTGTTATTTAAAAAATCCTACCCATTGTTAATATCTTTATGTATGAAGCACATACAAATTGATAAGAAAAAACATCTCCAATAGAAAGATGAGCAAAGGACATAAAATAGAAAACTCATAAAAGAAAAAATACAAATGGCTAATAAACATGTGGGGTTTATTAAAAAAGCTTTACCCTCAAATCAAAGGAAGGAGGGACTTCCCTGGTGGCACAGTGGTTAAGAATCCACCTGCCAATGCAGGGAACACGGGTTTGAGCCCTGGTCCGGGAAGAACCCACATGCCACGGAGCAACTAAGCCCATGCACCACAACTACTGAGCCTGTGCTCTAGAGCCTGCGAGCCACAACTACTGAGCCTGAGTGCCACAACTACTGAAGACTGCGTGCCTAGAGCCCGTGCTCCGCAACAAGAGAAGCTACCGCAATGAGAAGCCCGGGCACCGCAACGAAGAGTAGCCCCCTCTCGCCACAACTAGAGAAAGCCCTCACGCAGCAACAAAGACCCAACGCAGCCAAAAATAAATAAATTTATTTTAAAAAAAAAATCAAAGGAAGGAGAAACATATCAAATAAGCTACGAATTTTACAACAAAGATGAATATGAAGATGTGGTGAGATGGGTGTTCCCATACACCAATGATGGGAAGCTTTCTAGAAAGCAATTAGTCAGTGTGCATTAGCAGCCTTTAAGATGTTCTTACCCTTCTAGTCAATAAATGTATCATAAGGAAATAATTTGTGAAGCAGGTAATAATATAATAATTAGGTAATAAGCAATTCAGAAGAGCTCTGTTAGTAGTAGAAAAAATTGGGGAAAAACTATGTTGTAGGCAGACTCTAAATTTATACTAACTCATGCCTCGCAACAACCTTAAGAGTTAGACTCTTATCTCCAAAATGGATGAGGAAAAGCATCACTCTGCAGATAAGGTGATGGGGGCACACAGAGATTATGTAGCCTGTGCCTCCAAGGTCACTCAGCTGGTGGTCACTCTCTTCAACAAGAGAGCTGTTGAATAATGGCCAAAATTGTTAGCCATTATTGTTGTTCTAATTATTGAGATGGGGGATAACTGAAAAAGAAATCAAAATTAAGAATGACTATGAGTACTTAGTCATTGACTGTTATTAATATTCTTTATTACAGTGGAATCAGGCCATCTTTAAATGTTATCTAGTTTACTCAGTTATGGGAGTAATTTATACGCTATGTGATCATTAACACCCATGTCGCTGTGGATTAGAGGTGCAGGGGGGAAGGAATAAGAAGGCAGTGAATTTTAATAGGCATGCTAGGGAATGGTTCTACAAGAGAGGTGTGAGGAGGCAGGCTGAGGCCTGGAGGGGAAGGACCAGCTGAGGGAGGTACCTGGAAGGGAAGAAATGGGAGGCCACAGACCTCCCTCCCACCTCTTGGTCCAGGACAGCTCCTGAGAACCTTCAGTGGCCCTAAGCACCAAAAAGATTATGACGCCATGTCTCCCGCATCTAATTCAAAATAAAAAGGAGACTTCACTGAAAAATACATGATGGCAGTCCCACAGAGTTTTTGCGTTCTCCAAAATGGGCACTTTAATATGTTTTTCAATGTCAAATTCTTTCCAAAAAAAATGTTCCCCCTCATTTTCTGATATCCTTTCTTTGCTGGTCCCTAAGCACGTTCTTGGTTTGCATAATAGTTAATTCCACCTGGGAAGTTTGGGCCACTGACCTCTCACCCATTGCCATTTGCCTGGCTGCTGCTTACATATCCTCCAGAATTTAGATATCACCCCCTCCAGGAAGCCTTCCTGATCCTCCAAGTCCAAGCCTTAGAGTGATATCCATCTTGTTCACTAAAGCACATCCTCCTCTGGAATGTAGATTCTGTGAGAGCCGGACCACGTCCATCTTGTTCATCACCGTACCCTAGAACAGTGCCTGGCTCAAAGCTGAATGAAAGTTTACTAAATGAACAAATTCTCAAATGAGTGACCACCGCCCCGCCCCGCCCCGCCCCGGCCCCAACTCCCTCACCTCCAACAAGCACCTGGACAAAGCTAATGGGCCGCCTCTGTGCAGGTTACTATGACCTGACTCCAGGGCCCTTGAACTTCCCCTGCCTCAGAGTCAGAAACCCTTCCACCACCATGCCTTTGACTTGACCCTGACTGAGTCCAGTGAGAACCCAATCCAACCAAAGGATACAAAACTATAAGCATAGACTGAACTTACATGACTGAATTTTCTGAACCTAGAGTGATAACATTTTTTTTTAAAAGGCATTTATGACCTCACTCTGGGAAGTCACTGAGTTTTATGAAATGTAAAGGGAAGGATGCTTTGCAGCTTCTCCCAACCTGGCACATCCCCGCCTTCATTATCCTTCTGGGAAATAGTGTGTTTTCCTGGCTGGAAAGACTCCTCCCACTTTGGTTTGCTTATGATCAAAGTCACAGATTCATTTGCGCAATTGCTAAGACATTCTTGAGGCCTTCTAGCTCAAAGGTTGCAAACTCCTCCCCAGCCAGTGTGGCCTTTGGAGGCAGCACACATATTTTTTTTTTAAATAAATTTATTTTATTTATTCATTTTTGGCTGCATTGGGTCTTCGTTGCTGCGCGCTGGCTTTCTCTAGTTGCAGCGAGCGGGGGCTACTTTCGTTGTGGTGCACGGGCTTCTCACTGCAGTGGCTTCTCTTGCTGCGGAGCATGGGCTCTAGGTGCACGGGCTTCAGTAGTTGTGGCGCGCGGGCTCAGTAGTTGCGGCTCATGGGCTCTAGAGCGCTGGCTCAGTAGTTGTGGCTCACGGGCTTAGTTGCTCCGCAGCATGTGGGATCTTCCCGGACTAGGGCTCAAACCTGTGTCCCCTGCACTGGCAGGTGGATTCTTAACCACTGCGCCACCAGGGAAGTCCCCAGCACACGTATTTTTATTTCACTTATTCAAAGTTTGGAGTGGGAAGGGAGGAATTTCAGTCATTTGGGGGTGATGGCTTCTTTCACTTGCTCCAGGCCCCACCAACCCCGGGCTTCTACCAGGCTATCCCTTCCCTTTATGTGACCTGCCTGACAGGTCTCAGTTTTGGCAACTGATGCTGGTTCAACCTCCAACCTATCCCAAGTAAGAACCCTTACCCAGGCTTGTAAACTTGACACCAGGAGAGCAAGTGTCTGCCTCTGTCTGGTGTCAAGCTGGGAGGAGCTGGCCTGGCAACTTCCTGGCCCCCAGCCCTGCGGAGAAAGCCAGCACACACGTAGAGAAGCAGGGGAGGGTGTCTGCAGGGTTCTAGTTTCTCATTCTCCATTTTGTCTAACTTTTTGTCAACTTACTACTAGTCATCAACTTAGTACTAGCTGGTTCTTTTTTTCTTCTTTAAATTTACTTTACTTCTTTTTTTCATTGAAATATAGTTGATTTACAATATTGTGTTAGTTTCAGGTGTACAGCAAAGTGATTTGATTATACATATATGTGTATATATCCACATTCTTTTTTTTCCTGATTCTTTTCCATTATAGTTTTATTATAAGATATTGAATATAGTTCCCTGTGCTATACAGTAAATCCTTGGTGTTTATCTATTTTATGTATGGTAGTGTGCATCTGTTAATCCCATACTCCCAATTTATCCCTCCCGACGCCCCCCTTCCCCTTTGGTAGCCATAAGCTTGTTCTCTATGTCTGTGAGTCTGCTTCTGTTTTGTAAGTAAGTTCATTCGTAGTATTTTATAGATTCCTCATATACGTGATATCATATAATATTTGTCTTTCTCTGTCTGACTTACTTCACTTGGTACTAGCTGGGTTTTTGTCCCTTGAAGTTAAGTCTTGAGTAACACGTCCTGTGCCTAGTATGGTCCCAAACGTAATAACCACAAAAGGGAGGTTAATTTTGCTCATTGTGATACTGCTTGTCATCTTCTTTCATCTGAGTTAATATAAACATCCACCTCTCTACCACCCCAGGTGATATGCATGCAAAAGAAATCATTACAAAGCTTATAATTAGGGAGACATAGTATCCAGGAGAGAGCCAGCGAAGAGGGGAAGTACAGAGAAACACAGCCAGAGGAGTCAAAACAGGGAGACATGAACTGGACTTTCATTTTTTTAATTTCCAACTGAAAAAAAAAAATGTATGACACTAGAATCGAACTTTAATGGGTCTAGCATGATCATTTGGAAAACTATTAGGTAGAATCTCTTACCTTATACCTTACACTAAACTGATCCCAGCTGTCCTGTTCACAGCCCAGTCCTCTAACAGATACCCGCCCCCATCCACCTGCCCCCAGCAATAGGGTGGGAGTCATGTGCTCACATATGTCCTGTAGCTCACTGTAAGGATCTTAGCACTGTAGTCATGGCAGGCACTTAGAAAAATTGCCATGTTGATATGGTTAATAGAGCAGACATGGCTGGTGAATATAGCACGCATCTCTCTGCCCAGCACACCTTTCCATGCTTCTTCAGGTAACATCACTCTTCTTCTCTGGAGACACATGCTCTTCCCCCACGCCAGCCATGTGGTCCGAGTGGGTGCGGCCAATCAGATGCTGTGCGTACTTGACACAAGATCAGCGGATCATAGCAGCTCACCTCCACAGCCACGGCAATTAGCTCGAGGAATGGGCACGCAAGCCAAGTCAGGACAGACAGGACCCTTTCATGGGGTTTTAAAATACAGCTCTAGGGGAAGAAGAAGCAAAGAACTATCCTTTCCTCTTAGGTGGCGAAGCTGTGATGTGACTGAGAGTTCTCAACAGGCACCTACCTTGAAGTATAGAAAATACTCGTTCAGGGGCTTCCCTGGTGGCACCGTGGTTGAGAGTCTGCCTGCCAAGGCAGGGGACACGGGTTCGAGCCCTGGTCTGGGAAGATTCCCACATGCCGCGGAGCAACTAAGCCCATGGGCCACAACTACTGAGCCTGTGCTCTAGAGCCCACGAGCCACAACTACTGAGCACACATGCCACAACTACTGAAGCCCGCATGCCTAGAGCCCGTGCTCCACAACAAGAGAAGCCACCGCAATGAGAAGCCCGGGCACCACAACGAAGAGTAGCCCCTGCTTGCCGCAACTAGAGAAAGCCCGTGCACAGCAACGAAGACCCAACAAAAAGACCCACCAGCCAAAAATAAATAAATACATAAATAAATTTAAAGAAAATACTTGTCCACACAGGAAAAGAAATGCAGAGAAAAGGGGGGAGAGAGAGAGAGAGAGAGAATATGAGTTCAGTTACTGAAATCCATGCTTTCCTGAGGCTGAATTGTTATGCTTCTTCTGAGAAAAATTCCAGTATCCAATAAATTACCCCACCTTTCTTTTTTTCCCCTTACATTAGTTTGAATTCGGTTTCTATTGCTTGCAAACAAAGGGTCTCCAATAGACTCACAGACTTAGAGAACGAACTTATGGTTGCATGGCGGAGAAGGGTGGAGGGGAGAGATAAATTGGGAGTTTGGGATTGATGTGTACACACTGTTATATTTAAAATAAAATGCCTTTCCATGAAAAAAAAAAAAGTGTCTCCATCAATTTATAAATTGTCTGGGATCTATTCTGGCTTTGCCCAAGGAGCATTTAGAGAACCCAAGTGAAAAACCTGTAGTTTGGGAACAAACTTTAAGAACCAATATTCTTCAAGAGGGCAGTAGAAAAGAGCAAGAGAGAAAAAAGCTCTAAATAGGAACATATTCTGTAACTCCTCATAATAATAATAACTATTGGAGTCTCGCGCTTGAAGACCCCGCTTCGCCACGCATTTAAGATGCCTCGTGGAAGCCGAAGCCGCACTTCCCGCGTAGCCCCTCCGGCCAGCCGGGCACCTCTGATGAGAACTGCGCCCAGGCCAGCGCCCGCAGCTCAGCCGCCCGCAGCGGCTCCACCATCTGCCGTTGGCTCCCCTGCTGCTGCTCCTCGGCAGCCAGGTCTGATGGCCCAGGTGGCAACCACTGCAGCCGGCGTGGCTGTGGGTTCTGCCGTCGGCCACACTCTGGGTCATGCCATCACTGGTGGCTTCGGTGGAGGAAGTAATGCTGAGCCCTCAAGGCCTGACATCACTTACCAGGAGCCTCAGGGAACCCAGCTGGCACAGCAGCAGCAGAATGGCCCATGCTCTTTTGAGGTGCAACAGTTTTTGGAGTGTGCCCAGAACCAGGGTGACCTTAAGCTTTGTGAAGGTTTCAGTGAGGTGCTGAAACAGTGCAGATTGGCGAACGGGTTAGCTTAATCAAGAAGTTCCAGTTGAAGGCATGGAAAATCATCTCTCATGACCACGCTGATTTAGCATTAAAAATATAATTGATAGTGAGGCTATAAAGTGTGAAGCCACCAGTTAAACCGCTCCTCAATCATTAATAGCTTTTGTGCTTCAGGATTGCAGTGGAAGAGGGTATTCTCACCATACGGAAGCTCACTGAGATGATATTGAGTTTGGGGCTAGGCGGATGTTTGTGTGGCCTCTTAAACATGCTTTTGTTTGTGAATTAATTAGAATAAAGTGATTTTATTTCCAAAAATAATAATAATAATAATAATAATAATAACTATTGCTACCTATCAGGTCAGGAATACCTTCATTCTACAGATGAGAAAGGTAGTTCAGCAAGGTCAAACAGCTAGTAAGTGACTGGCTTTAAACTGAGGTCTGTGTGATTTCCAAGCTTAATCTTCATTTCACCAGACTAGAGTATTTTCCTGGCATGAAAAGCAAACCTTCCTTTAACCTAACATATTTTCAGGAAAATATTTGAAATGAAGACATTGGAGCTGGAAATTCCTGCCCATGTCCCTTGTTAGTGGTCAGCCAGCTACACATGCTTCCTTTCTTGGACATCTATAGGAATTAAGGCAGAATCTACTGACTCATTCATTCCTGGCACACTGAAAGAAGTCCAGAGTGTTTATCTGTCAGAAGCCAGAATTGGGGAAAGGCCATTTGAACAGATGCATCAAAAGGCCACCTGAAGAGACTTCCCTAGTGGCGCAGTGGTTGAGAATCTGCCTGCTAATGCAGGGGACATGGGTTCGAGCCCTGGTCTGGGAAGATCCCACATGCCGTGGAGCAACTAGGCCCGTGAGCCACAACTACTGAGCCTGCTCTCTAGAGCCTACAAGCCACAACTACTGAGCCTGCGTGCCATAACTACTGAGCCCGAGCACCAAGAGCCTAAGCTCCGTAACAAGGGAAGCCACGACAATGAGAAACCCGCGCACCGCAACGAAGAGTAGCCCCCGCTCGCCACAACTAGAGAAAGCCTGTGCGCAGCAACGAAGACCCAACACAGCCAAAAAATTTAAAAATAAATAAATAAATAAAAATTTAAAAATTAAAAAAAAAAAGTTTACCTGAAGGCAAAATGATGAAAAAATTCTTCAGTGTCTCGGGCAGGGGTTGGCAAACGATGGCTTGCAGGCCCGCGGTGTTTATAAATAAAGTTGTACTGGAGCACAGCCACACAATTCATCTATGTATTGTCTGAGGCTGCTTTCCCACTGCAGTGTCGGTTGAGTAGCTGTGATGCAAAACTTAAAATATTTACCATCTGTCCCTCTGAGAATAAGTGTGCTGACCTCTGGCCTAGGGCAATGCTCCAAAGAGAAGTCGAGAACCAGCGCAATAGTTTTAGGCCACTTCTGCTCCAAGCTGAGCCGCCCCTGGTTTTCACCCAGCAGAGAACATCCTGGTACTCAGAGAGCAGCCGTATCACCTCTAAATCCACAGTACATCCTGTTCCCACCCCCATCTTCCCTGTTCCGGCTCTGCTACTCACCTTAGTTTTTCTTTCATTTTGACTTTCCAGGTCCATCCAATGCATAGATTTTCCCTCTGTCTCCTACTCCCTAAATCACAAACTCGCCTCTGCCTAACCCTGTTTCCACCCCTGTCCTCCACCTGGAGGGCTCAAGCTCTACTTCTGAGTTTGACCAATGGGGGAAGAAATCAAAGGCAGGAAGAGAGTGGGTCTGGGGCGTTTATTTCCCTGGTTCCTTTCCCGCCGGAAGCAGTGGATTTGCTGCCTCCCTCTATCAAAGGCCACAGTCCTGTCTGGGCAGCCCTCTCCCTTCAGCTCCTCTCCATAGATTCTGAAACTATTCCCTCCCATCTCGCTCCTTCATTGCTAATGGTTTCCGGTTCTTGCTGACACCGGGGGAACCACACTGTCTCCTATTGGTTTACAAACCCTGCTCACATCTTTGGCCATCTGTATATCTCCTTTGGAAAAATGTCTATTCAGACCCTTTGCCCATTTTTCAATTGAGTTATTTATCTTTTTTTATGGTTGCGTTGCAATAGTTCTTTATATATTCTGGTTTTAAATCCCTTATGAGATGTATGCTTTGCAAATATCCTCTCCCATTCTATGAGTTGTCTTTTCATTTTCTTGGTGGTATTCTTTGAAGCACAAAAGTTTTCTGTTTTAATAAAATACAATTATCTATTTTTTCTTTTGTCTCTAGTGCTTTTGGTGTTATATCCTTTAAGAAAGCTTTGGCTAACCCAAGATTCCAAAAGTTTGCTCTCATATTTTCTTCAAAGAATATCTTTTACATTTAGGTCTGTAATCAATTTTGAGTTAATTTTTGTGCACGGTGTAAGGAAGGAATCCAGTTTCATTCTTTTATGTGTGAATATTCAGTTTTTCCACTACCATTTGTTGAAAAGAAAAGAGTCCTAGTTCCCCATTAAATTAATTGATTTTCAGCAAAGGTCTTGGCACCTTTGCTGAAAATCAATTAACCATAAACCTGAGGGTTGTTTTCTGGACTGCTGATCTATGTCTTTATGCCACTATCACACTGCCTTAGTAATACATTTTTTATGTGTTTTGCAAAGGTATCGATTCACAATGGACTGAAAAAGAAAAACTTTGTTGTTGGGTTTTTTTTCCCCACCACCAAAAAGAAATTTTCTACCACCAGCTGAGTGTCCTACAGTTCAACTCAATTCTGACAATATCTACCTGGAAATAGTGTCAGATGCCACAGGCTAAGGGCTCAGGACTACAAGATACACCTCCTCCACCCCACTTCAAGACACGATCACAAGTCCAGATTGTCACCTGTGCTTCCGACCACTGGCTAGAGATTGGAGGGTCCAACGACACCCACCTCAGGTTCAATTAGTTTTCTGCAGTGGCTCCTAGAACTCAGAAAAAAACTCAGAAACATTTACTTACGTTTACCAGTTTATTATAAAGCATATTATAAAGGAAACAGATGAATAGCCAAATGAAGAGATGCATAGGGCAAGGTATGTGGGAAGAAGCTCGGAGCTTCCATGCCCTCTCCAGTGTGCCAGTCTCCCCAGATCTCCAAGTGTTCACCCACCCGGAAGCTCTTTGAACCCCATCCTTTTGAGTTTTTAATGGAGGCTTCATTACAGAAGCATGATTGATTGAATCATTGGCCATTGGTGATTGAACTTGATCTCCACCCCATCTCCCCTCTCTGCAGGTGGGGGCTGTGGAGGGGGGAGGACTGAGAGTTCCAACCCTCTAAACACCTGGTTGGTTCCCCTGGCAACCAGCCCCTAGCCTTAGGAGCTTTCCAAAAGTCGCCTCACTGACATAAACTCAGGTGTAGTTGAAGGGGTTTGTTGTGAATATGAAGACACCTTTATCCTCTTATTAGGAAATTCTAAGGGTTTTAGGAAGACCAAATGTCTATTTCTTACTATAAGTCACAGTGTCACAAAAACCAACTGGTTCTTCACCCCAGTGGAGACACCCTGGCAGGTGAATTCTCCCCATCCCCTCCCAGCTGATCTAGACTTCAATGTGAATAATGGCTCAGAGTGGTGTGAAGCAGGGGCTATTTCTATCATACAGCTGTTGAGTTGTATGTACTGTAAGAGTCTTTTTAGCTCTCTGTCTTCTTGTCTTGACCATGAATTCTTGGGAGGCTAGGGCATCTTTTGGTATCCTTGGCGTATGAGCCATAAACACTCCATATATGTTAGTTAAGTGAATATGTAAATGAATAAATAAATAAAATGAGTTCTTTTCAGGGGCAAACTAAAAAGGCAGGCTCCCAGTTTGGATTTGAGAAATGTGAATAGAGCTTGGTTTATACACATCAAGAGACTCTGGTATAAGCAACAAGGTCCTACTGTATAGCACAGGGAATTATATACAATATCCCGTGATAAACCATAATGGAAAAGAATATAAAAAAAGAATGTATATATGTATATAACTGAGTCTTTGCTGTACAGCAGAGATTGGCACACATTGTAAATCAACTATACTTCAATAAAAAGAAGAAAAAAAAAGATACTCTGGTGCAGTGTTTCTTAAGTGTCCTTAGAAATGTTATGTTACCACAAAGGAGAAGGGGACGATCCCATGCTCAAATGAATTTGGAAATTCTGCTTTCAAAACGAAGTTAAAAAGTTTTTTTTTAAATTGCAGGGCTTCATAGAGCCTGTATTATGTAATATGCATTGTGATTTTCATGACGGGATAATTTGGTTGCAGCGTTTACCCTTTTAGGAAATGCATTTCTCTAGGACTACTGTTCTGTGGTCCACACTTCAGGAAATGCTTGTCTTGTCTCTAGATTTGAATTTAAGAGATGATGAAACCATCCTTTGCTTTTGGTGCAATTCAATAAACATTTGCTGAGTGCGTACTAGGTGCCAGGCAATAGGATTACAAATATGAATGAAACACAATGTTTCCTGCCTTCAAAAAATGATCTAGCGGGCTTACATGGTGGCGCAGTGGTTAAGAATCTGCCTGCCAATGCAAGGGACACGGGTTCGAGCCCTGGTCCGGGAAGATCCCACATGCTGCAGAGCAACTAAGCCCGTGTGCCGCAACTACTGAGCCTGCGCTCTAGAGCCCGTGAGCCTCAACTACCTAGTGCCCGTGCTCTGCAACAAGAGAAGCCACCACAATGAGAAGCCCTCGCACTGCAATGAAGAGTAGCCCCTGCTTGCCGCAACTAGAGAAAGCCCGCGCGCAGCAATAAAGACCCAACTCAGCCAAAAATAAATAAATAAATAAGTAAATTTATTTTAAAAAAGAAAAATGATCTAGCAAGGGAGACAGCACCTAATTCTTACAATTTCAGGGTGGTACGTTCAGTGAAGAAATTGTGTTTAGGGGAATAATGGAATATAGAAGGTGCTCTTGTTAACTCTCTCCAGGGCGGTGTGCAATGTTAGGAAAGCTTCAGGTAGGATAGGGACAGTGAAACAAGTTCTGAAACTTAACGAAGCCATCACTCACTGGGTAGACAAATGGGAAAGGACTACTTGTCTGTTTGCCAGGACATTACTCCCTCCCTCTCCTAGACCCCTGGGGCACAGGTGGTGCACTGCACAACGCCAGGGAGCGCCACTCACTTACACGGTAATGAGCGGCATTCCCTGTAGTTGTACAACGTGGTGGCTCAGCCCACCCCATACACCTGTCATACCTTGTTCTCCATTCCAACTCATCCTCACCACCCCACACCACCACCCTGCTCAGAAAACCCTTGCCTAGCACAATCCTGGACTATTTCGCATCACAACAACTGTAGGAAACTTCATTTGTGTACATCACTCTTTTAATTGGAATGATGCAAATAGCAACATAAACATTCCCAAGATTAAATATAGTGTATTTATCTCATCCTTTTCTTGTTACCTTATCAGTGATATCAGGCTGTGTTTCTGGCTCTGAGTCTTATTTGCCTTGGGCCACTTTAAAATTTCCTAAACTATATAGGATGGAACAGGCCAACTCTTGAATTCCAGAAACTTCAAAGAACATAGGGGCAGTGCAGGGGCCAATAGAGGCAATTCAATAAGCGGCACTTTATTTATTCACCAAGGAAGGATGGAACCAATGCTAACAAACCTTACCCTTCGGAGTTGGCTATCTGCTTGTATATGAGACCACAAAACCGAAATCCTTCAGGTCTGCTGCCTATAAAGGTTTTAAACATCTGTTTTGGAGGAAAAATTGATTTGGAAGTTCAAAGTTCTGCTCTTTTGATCCTTGAGTCAGTCTATGCCTATTCTTTTATTTTTTGATACATTGCAGACTTCTTATTAAATCATTCTTGGGGGCTTCCCTGGTGGCGCAGTGGTTGAGAATCTGCCTGCCAATGCAGGGGACACGGGTTCGAGCCCTGGTCTGGGAGGATCCCACATGCCGCGGAGCAACTAGGCCCGTGAGCCACAATTACTGAGCCTGCGCGTCTGGAGCCCGTGCTCCGCAACAAGAGAGGCCGCGATCATGAGAGGTCCACGCACCACGATGAAGAGTGGCCCCCGCTTGCCGCAACTAGAGAAAGCCCTCACACAGAAACGAAGACCCAACATAGCCATAAATAAATAAATAAATAAATAAATAAATAAATAAATAAATAATTTTAAAAAAAATCATTCTTGGCATGCATGCATACATGCTTATCCTGTGTTCAGAGTTATCTTTAGGGAGGGTTCATAGCTAGTAGCTCTCCAGCAGGCCCAGGGCAAATTACACTATGTCCCTTCCTCCCAGCTCCAAACATTCAGGGCAGATTAAGTGATATTAAAATTAATGCAAAGAACAGACTCAAGTGGAAAAATAAGACACACAATAAGATGACTGAGAACATGAGGGATCCCAGGGTCCTATAACCAGTATTGGAGGATCCAGTATTAGGGGAATTCATGGGCTGACTGTGTGCAGGTATTTTATTTTATTTTATTTTATTTTATTTTATTTTATTTTATTTTATTTTATTTTTTTATTGCCCACTAGCTAAACTATCCTCACATCCGGTTAGTTGGTCACTGCACAGAAGCTAGATCCAGGAATCCATTGGCTAGAACTTTTCAGAGTCTTCTAGAACAGACTAAGCTCTATCAGTGGGGATTGGGAAGAAAGTTTGAGGTGAGTGCCCTGCCCAACTCAATGCATTTCTTAGGCCCAGAGCCTGTGAATTCTGACCAAAAAGTGGCCAACCAACCCTGTGAGCTGGGGAGAGCCAGAAAAGCCAAAACATATTCCTTAGGAGCAAACTGATACTAGCCACTCAAGGTAGAATCAAGGATCAAAATACACTGGGATCCACTCCAGAAGATGAGTGGCAGATATACCAAAGGAGGCAGATAGAGACAATGGAGAGGGATGTTGAAAGTTGACAAAACCAGGACGAGAGGATCAGGCTGAAGCAACACCTGAGAATCAATCAATTTTCTGCCCTAGATCTCAGGTTGTTTTATACACTGGGCAGGAGAGGCCCCAGGCATAGGGCCTGTGAGATATTTGGGATTTATGAAAATATTTGGGTTCTTGCAAGAAAGTATTGCTCTGAAGTACAAAGAGAAAAATCTCAAAATGTAAGTTAATGAAGGTTAACTAAATGTGTGTGAAGCATCCTTATGTCAACGTCATTAATTATTCAATCTAGTATTCATAAAAATGTCCTTATATTGGAAAATAATTTGTAGATTAATATAGTAGCTAAAAGTATGAACTGTGAAGCTAAATTGCCTGTGGTCAAATCCTGGCTCCTCATTTACCTGTGTGACTTCCGGCAAGTAATACAATCTCCCTGAGCTTCCGTTTCCTCATCCTCTGTAATCCCGTATATAAGATGGGGTTAGTTATACCACTAACCTCAAAGATTGTTGAAAAGATTAAATGAGCAAAACACTTAGAAGAGTACTTGGCACACTCTAAGGATGTGTACTAACTGTTGTTGTTATTACCATTATTTTCTCACTTGGAAAGAATTCCAAAATATGAACTGATTTCTAAGAAGTCGTCGCCAAATTAAATGCGTTACTCACACTCAAGTAATTTCAAAAGCAAAATTATAAGAACCCTTTCCAAAGGATTTCTTAAAACATTTTAGCAATGAAAATTTCAAGCAAATACAAATGTAAAAGAAATAGTAATAATTAACCCCATGTACCTTTCACTCAGCTTCAGCCATGATCAACTCATGGCCAATCTACATCCCTACCCATTGCCCTGCCCCCAAGCCAGGATTATTTTGAAAAAAATTCCAGACATCCATTCTATCATTTTGTTTGTAAATATTTCAACATTTATTTCTAAAAGATAAGGACTCTTTTAAAAAACATAACCACAGAAACACAAAAAATAACCCCAAAGCCCGGTAAATATAAATAAACACAAACAAAAATAAACAATAAAATTTTAATACCATCAAATATCTAGCCAGTGTTCAAATATGTGTGCTTGTTTATAGAACTGATTATTTTTTTTAGAGTTTGTTTGAATCAAGATCCAAATAAAGTCCATTCAATGCAAATGAATGATGTCTCTTAAATGCCTCTTAATCTGTAGGTTTTCCCCTCTATCTCTTTTTCTTCTTACTGACAATTTGTCTTGTTGAATAAACCAGGTTGTTTGTCCCGTGGAGTTCGCCATAGTCTGGATTTTGCTAGTTTGCAGTGTCACTTCACATCTCCTTTCCCTGATATTTCCTGAGTTGGTAGTCAGATCAAGTTACTTGATTAGATTATGACGGAAGTTTTTTGGAAGCCTCCTTCAGAGGTACCTCTATCAGGAGGCACACAATATCTGGTTGTATTTGTTTTTGAGATATTTGCAACCACTGGTGATCATTGCCTAGAACCATTAATTCTTTCAAAGTTGTAAAATGGTGTTATTCTATCATTCCTTCTTTTAACAGTTGGAGTACTATAAAAAGAAACGTTCCCTCATCAATTAATTGGTTACCCCAAAGCATAGCTTGCATTAAAAAGGCAAGGTAAATGCTTGATTCTTTCTTTTTATTTACCAGTTTTCAAAATAATGACTTGGTTCTCTAGCATCCTACAGTGTTGCCCAGAGGGTTGTTTGTTATTTTGGTCTCAGTTCTTCACAATGTGGTTATACTAACAGCTGGATATACAGTTAACTTCTTTTTCTTTCTTTCTTCCTTTCTTTTTTTTTTCTTCCATTTTGCTTTCACTGTTAAATAATGCTTTCTGTCATTTAATTTTATTTTTATAATTATACAAAATATCATGTGGTTCCTTGAATCTACAAAACAAGGTACCTTCGAAGTCTAGCTTTTATTTCTGTTCTTTCCAGTTTCTTCCTCTCACCTATAGATAACTGTTCACTTTAATGGTATATTTTTCCATTGTCCTTTTCTCTGCCAAATAAGTAAATATACATACAGATTTGTATCTCCCTCTTTTTATATAAACATTGGCATATTATACCCACTTTTCTCCATCTTGATCGAATAACATATATAGCAAAAACTTAAAAAGTATATTTAATGTGTGATGTGCTTAGTTGCTATTTTAATGTTTGCTATAATAGGTAGGCAGGGCTTCAAAAGCTCAAAAAAATCCAAGCCCGCTGCTTTTATATTCCCAGCCGGATAAGATCCATCTCTAAGCCAGGCCAGTTTGAGGTCGATAGAGTGATTGAAATCAGCCGGCTGAACGTGGGAAGTTTCCTGGAAAGGCGAGGAAATGCAGTTTCCGCCAGAAGAAGTTCCTGTGAGGATCATGGTGCGGAGTTCTGCCCTCACCATGAGACTTTTGCGATGGGCTTGGGATTTGAGGACCACTCCACCTCTCAGAAGGTAAGGTGGAGGATCTCGTTAGGTGAAACACATTGTTTGGCCCTAACAAAAACAGCACCTTAGAGTGGACACTTTCTGTGTTGTTTTGGTTTGCTGCTTGCAGACTCAAAACAATCCCATACAGAGTAAGGGGAGAGGTGGACGCCAGAGCCAGAAGTCCCAGCAGCGGGCAGGGACGGGTACGGGGCCGGGGCCGGCGGTGGCGGTGGCGGTGGCGGTGGGTGGAGCCAGGCGGTGGGTGGGGCTGGGGGCGGGGTCTGGCTGTTTAGGGGGCGGGGCCGGACACCTGCCGGGAAAGGGCTGTGGAAGCTGGCCAGGCTGGGTCGGGCGGAGCAGGTGTCTTCGATCCCACCGAGCCCAGCGTAAGTAGCCGAGCCTGTTCCTGCAGGATGATTCGTCCGCATGAGCCCACTCACTCCCCGCCTCCCTCGCGGCCCCCAGAACCTGGCGCACCAGGGGGCCGAGAAGGAGGCGAGGCCGGTGGAGTGGAGGAGCGAGGAAGTGGCTAGAATAATCTGGAATACTCTTGCCCTCTTCCGCAAGCGGTCTCAGGCTGCATCTCTGTGACCAGGTCTCGCTGGGAGGTCTCGTCTTCTACAAAAGTCTGCCCTCTCTGGTTCCTAAGTCTGATTTATTTGCTCAGGCTGCCTTTGGTGTACATTTAAAAGTATATTTCCCCCTGTGTTGAAAGTGTTCCCGTTTCTGGGATGGAAAGAGGAACAGAATATAGTAATTTGACCTCTAAGGAAGGCTCTGCCAGTGGCTCTCAAGTCTTTTGACTCAGAAAAAGGGCACACCGTGAATGATCATGGATAGAAGCACATTGATGAGGGCACATCCCCATATAGAATTCTGTGCGGCTGTGAGAAAGAGAGAGGTAGATCTATAGGTACCGATGTGGAAGGACGTACGTAACATATTGATGACTACAAAATAAAGCAAGTTGCAAAATGATATATATGTTTGTAAATGTATTGGAAAAGTTCACAGTAAAATGTTATTAGAGGTTTCTTCTAGGAAGTGGGGTTGGAGAATAATTGTATCCATGACAATGCTTTCTGCTGCAAGTAAAGAAAACCTCAACTCAGCGGTTCACACAATAAGGAAATTTAGGGGGAACCTGGGATTGATTAACTCAGCAGCTCAAAACATCATTGGAGACCCAGGTTCTTTCCATCTTTCTGCTGTGCCATTCTCCGGGAGCAGGCTTTGTTCTCAGACAGCTCCGCTCATGTGGGATAGGTGCGGTAGTTTCAGGAGAAACATCCAAACTTAATATCCCTAGCAGAGAAGGCCAGAGGCACCTAGCCGAAGTTACCGCTGATCAAAGTCACCTGACACAGGAGTCCCATGTCACACTCCACCACTGCCACACTCCATTCTTGGCTGGAAGCTGCCCTGGGAAGCGTGGCCTCAGGTGCTCAGAGACTGTTAATTACGGTCCCTGCAGCTGGAGTGCTGAGAAGTCATTCTCATGACAGTCACAAGCATTCTCTCTTTTTAAGAACAAATGCCCCAGCAGACTTTCCCTATGTGTCACAGGGATCACATGTCCTTGTGTAAACCAGCTGAGACCACTATGATTGACTTAAAGATAGACCAATCAGGACCACACCCTCAAGATGGTCTAGTGCCCACCTCCCCAGAAGAATGTGGCTACTGGGGGGAGGATGGGAAACTGCAAAAAAAATTCCTTCTGTTAGGAAGAAGAAAGTGACCATATTACTTGTACAATAATAGTTATTATTATTTTAGTTAGGGCAGTTAAGAGAATGGGACTTGGCATCAAAAAGAAAAATATTTGATTCCATCTCTATGATTTATAATCTGTAATCTTGGGCAAGTAACTCAACATCTTCAAGTCATTATTATTAAAAAGTTGAAAGTGATTCTCAAGTTGAAAAAAAAGTACACAAAACATTAAAGAGATGTGAGTTTCTCTTATGTCCTAGGGAACGAATTATTTCCTATCTGTAAGGATTCAGAACATATGTGTTAGATTACACCACTTTAGGTTTAGTTATTGTTTTAATATTTCAAAGAACTGGAAAAGTATGTTTCTTCTCTAAGCACAATGAAAAAAAGTCACAATAATTTCTTTTTAACAAGTTGAGTAAAATGTCCTTTTATTTCCTCTTAATTTGTTTGTTGTTTAGAATGACAGAAAGAATATTTCACAGATGGTTATGAGTTTTGATTACAAGGTTATGTGGCTATTTTGAAAATGATCAGTTTAGTTCTGTTTATTCATGCAATTATATATAATCTTGGTTCTTAATCACTTAAATTAAATTAAAGCCCGGTATCTTAATATCACTTTAAGATACCTGCTAAGAAAACTGGGAAGTTGGGGAGCCATGATTCATTAGTGGGTTTAGGTTTGGGTATTTTCCGAGAGATACTGGAAGTTGCAGAAGTGAAGTGGTCTTTAGAATAAGGTCTAGGATGTAAAGTAAGAATTCAGATCCACCCCCAAACTATGGTGAGATCTTAGGAGGGTCATTTATCTTTGCTGCTTTTAAGTTTTCTTGTTTAAAAACTAATAATTAAGTTGTTTGAAGATTACAGCATATCAGTTATCTATCGCTGCATAAGAAGCCCCTAAAATTTAGTGGCTTAAAACAACAGTCCTTTAATTTGCTCAAAATTTCTTTGGGCCTAGTAATTTGGACTGAGCTCAGCTAGATAGATTTTTCTGCTGGTTGTCTAGGGTCACTCCTGTGGTGACAGTCAGCTTGTAGACTGGTTGTGAGCTCATTGACCTAGGAGGACTCAGCTGGGATACTCATCCTCCAGGAGGCTAGCTCAGGCTTCCTCACATGTCATTCTCAGGGAGAAGAAAGGGCAAGCCCAATGTTCAAGCACTTTTTAATTCTCTGCTTGTTTTATGTCTCCTAATATTCCATTGGTCAAAGCAAGTCACATGGCCACACCACATGTCAGTGTGGGAGGGGCCTACCTAAGAGATTGCATACAGGAAAGGGTGATAGAGTGGGAGCCATTGTTTTAACAATCTACCCCAGGGATATCACATAAACCAGTCAGCAAATATGGAGAATCATATTGCAAATTTTAAAATACTAAATGAGTTATACTCATAAAACTTGAGGATAAGTAAAGCAAGTTACTCAGAGTGCATTTAAAACTGCAAGATACTTGGAGAAAAGAGAGACTTTGAACTCAAAATGAAATTTATCAACATATCAAAATTTTCGTTAGTTTGACATCTGCTTGGCTAGAAATGCCCTCCCCAGATGAAAGGGGATGTGGACGGTCCCACTCTGAATCGAGCCTCATCTTGACCATCCGTCTTAGGAGGTTCTCTGCTCCCTTCATTTCTTTTCATTGCACCTGGAACTGATTGTCTTCATACATTTAACACAGTTTGTACATGTTAATTATACATACATTTGTTTGTTGTCCTTCCCTCCAGTACAGTGTATAGAAAGCTCCATGATGACAGGAAGGGTGTCTGTTTCACTTCCCAGTCTGTACCCAGCATCTAGCACAGGACTGGGCACGTAACAGGACCTAATAAATATTTCTGGAGAAGTGAATGAAATGAAAATCTACACGAATGCAACCCATACCTCCTGACTGATGTGTCCCAGAAACAAGCATCTTCTGTTCTGAGAATACAGTGAACATTCCTGTCTCTTAATGGATGATTCATTCTGGCAATAATTTGCCAGGGGAGGGCAGTAGCTCCTTACTTCCAACTCTTGTCTCCATATACCTCTTCTGTTAATCAGTTCTTCCCCAATCTGTGGCAAAACCAAATCCCATGGATTCTACCTGAGCTGTGCCTCCAGAATCCCACCCTTCCTCTACCACTGCCTTAGGGGTCTTTGTCACTTCTGGCCACAATTCCCAACTTAGCCTCAAGACTGGACTCCTTGCCAGCCGTCTTGCCCAATCCCACCTCACCTTCTTGTCAGCTGCCAGAGATATCATCATAAAAATATTTGAAAATTTAATTCTAGGGTTAAAGACCTCCCCAAAACGTAGAGAGAAGATCAAGTCCAAACATCTTGGCGTGAGGTTCAAGGCATTTCACAATCTGCCCTGAGGTCCCTCTCCCAGCTCCTCTCTCATCACCGGCCCCCCTTCCTCCCATGCAGCCCCTGCCCCAGCCACGGGGGATGTTCCAGTGTTGAATGAATGTGCCTACCCTGCCAGAATGCCATAATTTGATGCCAGCTGTCTCCTTTATCTGGCATTTCTTCACCTCTCCTCCCTCCTCTAGTGATCTCCCTCCTTCTCACTGCTCAGACCTGACTCAAAATTACATTCTCAGGAAGTCTGTCCAGCCTCCATTGTTCACATCTCTTATTAAAACCCTCGTACGTGGTGTTGTAAGCCTGCAATCCCAGCTCCTGCTGTTTCCAGCAAGCAAGAAGTTTTGTTGAATGAAACAAACGAAGGAAGGAGGAAAACAAGAAATTAGAAATGAAAAAAAATCATGTCCCATAGTTGGCACCCCACCCCTGGCCTCTTCCTTCCTTCTGCCTCTCTGTTCTGCTGGGTAAGTTACTCTGAAAGACCTTCTGTGGGGCATAGCTGTTGTGATTGTCTGCCTGACATCCCTTCCCTCTTCTAGAAACAGCATTCTTCATCCCTGTAGGGAAACGTGCCCCATGTAGTTCGAATGGGTTTGCTCATATCCATCTCCCAAGGGACTCCATGCCCTCAGACAAAATGAATGGCTCAGGATTGGGCACATGACCCAAATGATACCATTCAAAATCTTCCTTGAGACTTTGCTGCCAACAGGATTTGGGAAAATGCTCTCCTTCCTCTGAGGATGCTAAGCTGGTAGGATATGTCTGAGCTGCCAGTGATCACTATGATCTCTAGTAGAGAAGTCCTGTTTAACAGAAACAGAGTCCTGATAACATCATTTGAGCTCCTGGATCAAGCTGTGCCTGAAGCCAACAGACTCTCCATGTGTCAATGAGTTGTCTTTTCATTTAATCTACTTATTCTGGTGTTTATTCCAGTTGTACCTGAAAAAGTCCCCAACTACTTTATTTTTTAAACAAAAATGCTTCATTATTATCTCAACTTTACTCAGAGAAGGTGTGGATTGGACATGAAAAGGAAGGCACTGCTCTCACAGCATGGGGTAGGAGGCAGAGTCTTTGCATGTGGAAACTATGGGTCTCTCTAGCCCTTCTTGGGTCAGTTTCTCTGAGTCAGAGCAGAGTCTTGGGTCAGAGCAGCTTCGTTCTTGTCTAGGTATACAAGAAATCAGGCAACCCATTTGCAAATGTAAATACCAAAATGCATTCCTTTGCCCAAGATAAGTTTTTTGGCTTAGTTCTCTTTTGGATTATTAGCACTTTTATCGTCACAGATGTTTTCTGTGTGTCTACTTTAAAATGTCTGGATTGAGAAACCTATTGCTCCTTTTCCAAGTACTAAAGCCACGGGCATTTCCACCTCCCCCCCCCCCCCCAATGATTTCCAGGAACCATCAATTTTGTTCTTATTAATGTTCAGAAAAACCTAAAATGAACACTTACTCCTAGATCCTTCTGTCAAAGTCCATCTCAAGTACAAAAGGTGTTTCATGGCTGCTGAATAGAAATAATACGGAACTTGAGAAAGGCCTCACACATTTTTGGGGAGCCAGTTGGTGCTTAAGGAAGATAAAAGAAAGAAGCCCAAGAAATGATGGCACGTTAAGATCTCTCCATATACAGGGCTTCAATGCCTTTTATTTTATTTTTATTTTTTCAAATGGAGAATCCTTCTTCAGAGGTGCTTATGGCAAAGCAAAATTACAGGCTATTTTTGGAACAAGAAACTGTAAAAGAGGCAGGATTGACAAGAATCAGCTAGTACAAAAATATCTGCTCTTAAACCATTGTTGGCAGTTCAAAAAAGGCTGGTGAATCCCTGGGGTGATGTTGAGAAAAGAGCACGGGTGAAATGCCCACAGAATAAAATCAGTTGGACCCTCTCATTTGAGGACAGCTTATCTAAAAGGGTTCACGAGAAGCTGTCATTAGAAAGGAGTGTCCAGGAGGCCTGGAGAAGGACGAGCTCTATGTGGCTTGCTCATTGACCTTCCTTTGTTTTGCTCTGTAGCACCTTGAGATCATTGCCACGTCCAAGTAAAGAGAACATTTGTGTTTTTTTCTTTCATTTATTTGCTCATTTGAGAAATGTGTACTGAGCAGCTCTTCTGGGCGAGGCACCGACGAGCAGTCCGTGTGACCCAGGGGGGAGCAGAGGAGCTGGATGGTGGGACTTCCGTCCCCACTCCGCACTCCTCAGCAGCTCCAGCCTGGATAACTCAACAAACACTGACAATAAATGCATATTGTCCACCAGGCACTATATTAGACACGGGGATACCACAGAACCAGTCATTCCCCCCTTGGAGTAATGGTGGCAGTCAGCAGGGGTTGATTCCTAAAGAAACCTAACAGGACCCAAAATGACGACGTTGCAGAAAGGGCTAAAGTATAGCAGCAGCATTAAAGTCAGATTATGCATAGGAAGCAGGCAAAGTCTGCTTCACAACAAAGGGTCCAGAAAGGCCAGATGTACACACGAGTCGTTCTCTTTCTGCTTTGCTGAATGGACAGAGTTTTGCCTTTAGGTCAGGAACCACCAACATGTACACTGAACACCTTGGAATCAGTGTCCAAAATGGAGTATAGCCAGGCTTCTTATCCTGTCACATGGGATATTCTTGCAATGTATCCACCCCAATGGTGAGCCCCTTCAAGGGGGTCTCACAGAGACCAGGTGCAAATCATCTGTCTCACAATTATCAATAAACAATGCTGGCACGAATCTCCCTGAAACTTACCTTGGGTCCATGATTACGAAGCAACACAATATCTTGACCAGAGGCCAATGCTATGCAGGTACATCTTCCACGTTGGCAGCTCATCTCAGGCCAATTCCAGGCCCGTAGGCATTAACCCTGGAACCCCTCCAATCCATTCTCCATGCTGCATCCACTGCGTTATTAAAAAATAAAATAAAACTTAGTGTGGAAAAAAACCCAGAAAATAACAAGTGTTGGTGAGGATGTGGAGGAATTGCAAACCTTGTGCACTGTTGGTGGGAATGGGAAATGATGAACTTTTGATGGAAAACAGTATGGCGTTTCCTCAAAAAATTTAAAAAAATAGAACCTCCTTATGATCCAGCAATCCCACTTCTGGTATATAATCCAAAAAAAATGAAAGCAGGAAGGTATTTGCACACCCATGTTCATAGCAGCACTATCCACAACAGCCAATAGGTGGAAGCAACCCACACATCCACTGACAGATTACTGGATAAACAAAATATGACACATACATAAAATGGAATGTGATTCAGCTTTAAAAAGAAAGGAAACACGACAATGGAGAACTAATACATAGACGTACCCCTAGATTTTTCAGTTCTGTGAGCCTGTACATTCCTTTTTTCACTTAACCCAGTTTAAGTTATAGCCACTTGTATCTAACACAGAACTATATGTACATTATCTCATTTATGCCTCATGGCAACCCTATGAGATAATTTTTTCCTATTTTTCTTTTTTAATTTAGGTAAAATTTATAAGTAGTGAAATGTACAGATCAATACAATTGTCTGATTCAGTAGGCTTACGAGGTAATTTTTTACTTAGGACATTTTTAGTTGCAAATAAAAAATCTATTTGATATGGCTTAAGGGAAAAAAGGAGTGGGGGAAATTATTATAAAGATATAGATATATCTCATGGTACTTAAGGTCCCTATTGCTGCACAACGAATCCCCACAAACCCAGCAGCGTACAGCCACATCCCATGTATTATCTCACAGACTGACATCCAGGGATCAGCCAGGCCGAGTTCTCATCTGGAGGCTCAGTAGAAAAATCTGCTTCCAAGCTCATTCTTGTTGCAAATTCAGTTCCTTGCAGTTGTAGGACTGAGGTCCTAATTTCCTTTCCATCTGTGCCACTCTCAGCTCCTAGAGGTCACCCACAGTTTCTTACCACGTGACCCCATAGGCAGTTCACAACAGTACTTCTCAATGGGCCGGGGGATGATTTTTGATCCCCAGGGGACATTTGGCAATGTCTGGACTAATTTTTGGTTGTTATAACTGGGGGACAGGGATGCTACTGATAGCTCATGGGCAGAGGCCAGGATGTTGCTAAACATCCTACAATGCACAGGGCAACCCATCACCACAAAGAGTTACCCCGGCCCAAATGACAATAGTGCCAAAGTTGGAAAACCTTGATATAGACTAACAAAGGGGATGCTTAAGGAAAATCGGGGCACTGTTACCAGAAGAATGGGGGCCTAGATGTTGGCAAAACTCATAGATTCCACTGTTAAGTACAGTGCCTGGCCCAGAATAGGTTTGGGGGTTTTGTTTTTGGTTTTTTTAAAAACCAAATTGTTTATTTAGATAGGGACCCCACAAAAATAGTCACCTATGGTCTCACACACCCTAAGGGTGGCCCTGGTGAAGGTAGTTCACAAGACTTATAAGACCTGGTTTCTGCTTGTAGGTAACTTTGAATCAGGCTAATCTAAATATCTGCAATTGTTTCATTTGCCTCAGGGAAGCCTTCCTTTTATTTTCTTCCATTTTTCTGAGTTATAATTGACATGCAGCACTGTATAAGTTTAAGGTGTACAGCATAATGATTTGACTTACATCCATCACGAAATGATTATCACAAGTTTAGAGAATGTCCATCATCATAGATACAAAATTAAAGAAATAGAAAAAAATTTTTTTTCCTTGTGTTGAGAACTCTTAGGATGTACTCTCTTAAAAATTGTCATATCTAAATGCAGCAGTGTTAATTGTATTTATCATGTACATTACATTCCTAGTACTTATTTGTCTTATAACTGATAGTAGTTATAACTTTTTTAAAAAAATATATTTATTAATTTATTTATTTGGTTGCTCCAGGTCTTAGTTGTGGCAGGTGGGCTCCTTAGTTGTGGCAGGTGGGCTCCTTAGTTGTGGCATGTGAACTCTTAGTTGTGGCATGCATGTGGGATCTAGTTCCCTGACCAGGGATCAAACCGGGCCCCCTGCATTTGGAGCATGGAGTCTTAACCACCGTGCCACCAGGGAAGTCTCGGAAGTAGTAGGTTTTTAATCATTTTTCTTTTCTTTCCTTTTTTATTCTTTCCCTGACTTGTTTTCCCTCCCGACTTCTGACTGCAGCCTCTTCACAGACATCCTCTTAGAAATAAGCCTTCCTCCACCTGTCCGTGAAGACTAGTTACCACAGTCTCTCCCATAACCTAAAGCCCTCGAGGAATTTCACGTCCCCCTTGAATAATGAGGGGTCACTTTTCTCCCTGACTCCAGGCCACTCCCACCTGCCATTCTGAACACATCACAAATGGAAGAAGGCATGTGATGATAAAAAGACGGTGTGTCTGTTGAATTTGCACACTTCTTCAGACAGTCATATGTATTCTTTTGTGGCCTGATTTCCTCCCTAGGTATCAACAATAATAGCAAATTCATGCAACAGCTGCTTTTTCTCCTTCTTTTTCTCTCAGCTCTGTCTCCCTTCACCATGACTTACCCGTGATTCAACTTTTTAAAAAGAGGCTCTTTTTAAATATGGTTTGCATTCATGATTCAAAGATCAAGAGGTATGAAAAGATATATGCAGCAAAAATCGCTCCCACCTCTGTCTCTGCTTCCCTAATCCCTCACTGGAAACAACTATTGTTACTTCTTGGTTTGTATATCCTTACAGAGAGATTATCTGTATTTACAAGCAAGTACTTACATAGATTCTTCTTCTCTTTCCCTTTTCCTTCTTTTTTTAAAAAAAACAGAATGATAGTATGCTATTCATGTGGCTATGTACCTTGCTCTGGCTTATGATACTTAAAAATTATTTTGGAGATTGTGCATATCAGCACATAACAGCTTGCTCATTCTTTTTTTTTTTTTTAGCCCACAAACCTAAATTATTTATTAACTGTCCCTTTACAGAAAAGTCTGCCTGCCCCTGACATAATACATCTTCTATTATTCCATTTTTAAACCAACAGTCAAACAAATGGAAAAATATAAAAAATCTGTGGCTATACAGTTATCCCAGCACTACTTCTTGAAAAGATATTTTAACTATGGACTTAGCACCCTTGTCAAAATTCAGTTGAGCATATAGAAATGAGGTTTATTTCTGAACTCTCAATTCTACTCTATTAATTTATATGTCTACCCTTATGCCAGTCCCACACTGTCATGGTTACCATTGCTTTTTATTTATTTATTTATTTATTTATTTATATATATATTTTTTTAATTTTTTTTAAACATCTTTATTGAAGTATAATTGCCTTACAATGGTGTGTTAGCTTCTGCTTTACAACAAAGTTAATCAGTTATACATATACAATATGTTCCCATATCTCTTCCCTCTTGCATCTCCCTCCCTCCCACCCTCCCCATCCCACCCCTCTAGGTGGTCACAAAGCACCGAGCTGATCTCCCTGTGCTATGCGGCTGCTTCCCACTAGCTATCTATTTTACATTTGGTAGTGTATATATGTCCATGACACTCTCTCACCCTGTCACATCTCACCCCACCCCCTCCCCATATCCTCAAGTCCATTCTCTAGTAGGTCTGTGTCTTTATTCCCGTCTTGCCACTAGGTTCTTCATGGCTTTTTTTTTTCCTTAGATTCCGTATATATGTGTTAGCATACTGTATTTGTTTTTCTCTTTCTGACTTACTTCACTCTGTATGACAGACTCTAATTCCATCCACCTCATTACAAATACCTCCATTTCATTTCTTTTTATGGCTGAGTAATATTCCATTGTATATATGTGCCACATCTTCTTTATCCATTCATCTGTCGATGGACATTTAGGTTGCTTCCATGTCCTGGCTATTGTAAATAGAGCTGCAATGAACATTGTGGTACATGACACTTTTTGAACTATGGTTTTCTCAGGGTATATGCCCAGTAGTGGGATTGCTGGATCGTATGGTAGTTCTATTTGTAGTTTTTTAAGGAACCTCCATACTGTTCTCCATAGTGGCTGTATCAATTTACATTCCCACCAACAGTGCAAGAGAGTTCCCTTTCCTCCACACCCGCTCCAGCATTTATTGTTTCTAGATTTTTTGATGATGGCCATTCTGACCGGTGTGAGATGATATCTCATTGTAGTTTTGATTTGCATTTCTCTAATGATTAATGATGTTGAGCATTCTTTCATGTGTCTGTAGGCCATCTGTATATCTTCTTTGGAGAAATGTCTATTTAGGTCTTCTGCCCATTTTTGGATTGGGTTGTTCGTTTTTTTGTTATTGAGCTGCATGAGCTTGCTCATTCTTTTTATGGAGGTCGAGCATTCCATTTTTTGGATGTTTCGTAATTTATTTAACCAGTCCCCTCTTGCTGGATGCTATGCACTGAATGTTTGTGTCCCCCCAAATTCATATGTTGTATCCTAATGCCCAGTGTGATGATACTAGGAACTAGGCATTTGAGCAGTGATTAAGTTATGAGGGTGGAGCCCTCATGAATGGGATCAATGTGTTTATAAAAAAGACTCCACAGAGATCCCTCTCCCCTTCCACCAGGTGAGGTCACGGCAAGAAGACGGCCCTCTATGAACCGGAAGTTGGCCTACACGAGACATCAAATTTGCTGATGCCTTGATTTTGGACGTCCAACCTCCAGAAACGTGAGGAATAAATTCAGGTTGTTTATAAGTCACCCAGTCTATGGTATTTTGTCACACCAGCCCCCATGGACTAAGACACCAGACACTTAGGTTGTTTCTAATCCTCTGTTACAAAAAAAAGTCCACCATCACTTTGTAGAGGTGTGAATACATCTACAGGATAAATTTTTAGAAGTGGAATTAAAGGGTCAAAGATGAAGTACATCTGTTGTTTTGACAACAGTTTCCATTTTGTATCAATTTGCTCTTCCACCAGCCATGTATGAGAAGGCTGTTTCCATCACCCCTCACTGCTGTGGTCAAATTCACCCCTAGTGGTGTTTGCAGTGAGCAGAGCTAGTGGGGTTCCCTTTGCATAGAAATAGAGAGAAATGTTGGGGACGCACTGGGCGAAAAGCAGTGAAACTCCTGCTCAGGTAGAGCTCGGGGTGGGTAGTTTCTAAGCTGCCAAAGAACTGAATGATAATGGTGGGAAGTTCATGGTGAAACCACTGAACAACACACCAGAGGAAATGATAAAATCATAGTGCAGTGAGAACCCTAAAAACAGGGTGGCCTCTGGGGCTCTGTGATAAGAAAGTAACCTGAAATATAGAAAGAGCTCTAGGCACTGTCCTGGTCTGCTCAGGGTGCCAGAACAAAATACCATAGACTGATAGCGTGGGTGGCTTAAACACAAGTTTGTGTCTCATGGTCCTGGAGGCTGGAAGCCCTACATCAGAGCGCCAGTGTAGTCGGTTTCTGGTGGGAACCCTCTTCCTGGGTTGCGGATGGCCGCCTTCTCACTGGGTCCTCACATGGCGGGGGGCTGCGCGTGTGGGTTGGAGTACGGGGGAGAGAGAGTGCGCTCTAGAGGGGGAGATTGAACACTCCTTGGTGTCTCCTCTTATAATGGCTCTAATCCCGTGAGATCCCCATCCTCACGACCTCATCTAATCCTAATCGCCTCCCAAAGGCCTCGTCTCCAAATACCATCACATTGGGGGTTAGGCTTCAACATATAAATTTTAGGAAACAAACATTCAGTTCATAATATGCACAAAGTTGCTTATCTAACCTAAATGTCTAGCAAAATGGACATGGTTAAGTGCACTGGGTACAGCCCTGAGATGAAATATCACATAGCCATCAAAAACTCAGTTTAAACAAAAAGTTAATAATTTAGGTTTATCAACTAGGGTTCTTTGGCCATAAGCCATAGAAACTGACTTTGGCCTACTAAAGCAGAAGGGAACTTATGGAAAGAGGTTGGAGGCTGAGGTCACCCAACATCAAAGTGAGGCTAGAGGGTCAGGTGGCAAGTGGGCAGGAATAAAGGTAGTTCCAGACGCGCGGGCAGCAGGAATTCCCCCAATGGTCTCACAACAGGAGCTGCCCCCCGAGAGCACTCAGCGGCAGTAAACACCCTGGAGCAGTTCCTTCCTGCCCTGCATCTTGCATCTGCGGATGCCTCCCACCTGCACTGAGGTGAGAAGAGGTAGGGCCGGACTCCTGCAGCTTCTGCAGGTGCAGGGCCTCACCTGGATCTACCTTCATATGATTCACTAAGTGGGGAGATAATTTGCAAAAAGAAAATCAGGGTGTTGTTTGGAAGAGAAATTGATGTGGGGTGGTCAAGAGGTGACGTTTGGCCTCTACAGTGGAGAAGCATTTATATGGCACTGTTAAATTGAACAAGTAGGCAATACAGTATAATACTTGGTACAGCTATGTGGAAAATACACTCATTGAAAAAAAGACTGGAAAGAAAGACACCAAATTGCTATTACTTGTCTTTGGGAGGTGGATTATGGGTGTTTTTCCTTCTTCCTACTTTTCCATATTTTCCACTTTTTTTCAGATACAACAAATCCCTGTTTTTTATTTTATTTTATTTTATTTTTCCTGTTTATTTTTTTTAGAAAATACCCGTGTGAAAAGTTTAAGTGCACTGCTTCTAGGGAAAAGCAAAATTTAGGACTGGTAACGTCATGAATGAGGGGCTTTCTGGAATGCTAACCCTCCTTCCTTTTCTTCTTTCTTCTTCCTTATGTTCCTCGTCCTCAGGCAACCAGTGATTTTATATTTTCCTCCACTGACTTGACACTTTCTCTCTATCAAAACCTGCTCTCAGAAAAGGATATGATATCAGTTACCATAAGGAAATTCAATAAGAATAAAATTTACAATAGTAATAAGAGCAGCTAACACTTCCTGCTATGGACTGAGTTGGGTCCCCTCCCAAATTCATCTGTTGAAGCCCTAATCCGCAATGTGACTGTATTTGGAGATAGGGCTTGTAGGAGTTAATTAAGATTACGTGAGATCATTTAAGAGTGCGTTTCTAATCTGATAGGATTGGTGGCCTTATAAGAAGAGGAAATGAGAGAGATCTTTCTCTCTCCGTGTACACGCACAGAGGAAAGGCCACGTGAGCACACAGCGAAAAGGTAGCCATCTGTTTTGGTTCTCACCAAAACCCAACCTGCTGGCACCCTGATCTCAGACTTCCAGCTTCCAGAACTGAGAAAATACATTTCCGTTGTTTAAGCCACACAGTTTATGGTATTTTTTTACTGGCAACCTGAGCAGGTAATACACTTACTATATTTTTTCTAAATGTTTTACATATACTAACTTATTTAGTCCTCATAAACATCCAAGGAAGTAAGTAATATTATTATTATCCCATTCTTCAGCTGGGAAAAAATCAAAGCCCAGACACACTGAGAAACTCACCTAATGTCAACACAGCCAATCTGTGCTGACCCAGGATTTGCACCAAGGCAGACTGGCACCAGTCCATGACTAGCACTTTCTGAGCACATACTGTATGCATTTACATGCATCATCCTATTGAGTACCCAAAACTCTATGACTTGGGGATTATTCTTATTTATTCCCATTTTCCTGTTGAGGAAACTGAAATTCAGAGATTTTAAGAAAGTGGCCACATTGGCATAGCTAGAGAGAGTGGAGCTGGTTTCAAAAAATTTAACACAAACTCTCTTAAACACAAAGTAAATTCCAGAGGAATTTTTTGCCTTTTGTCTTGTCTCTATGGTCCACCATGGAGAAATGATTATGAGTACTAAGAAATTTTCGTGCTACATTTAACTTTAAAACACTGCACTCAACTGTTAAACCCATAACTCTTTTTTTTTTTCTTTAAATTTATTTATTTTTATTTTTGGCTGCCTTGCGTCTTTGTTGCTGCGCCCGGGCTTTTTCTCTAGTTGCGGCGAGCGGGGGCTACTCTTCGTTGCGGTTTGCGGGCTTCTCACTGGGTGGCTTCTCTTGTTGTGGAGCACAGTCTCTAGGCACGCGGGCTTCAGTAGTTGTGGCTCGTGGGCTCTAGAGCGCAGGCTCAGTAGTTGTGGCGCACGGGCTTAGTTGCTCCGCGGCATGTGAGATCTTCACGGAGCAGGGCTTGAACCCGTGTGCCCTGCATTGGCAGGCAGATTCTTAACCACTGCACCACCAGGGAAGTCCTCAAACCCATAACTCTTTCACAACATATTTGATGGTCCTAGTATTGCTACAAATAATATTTATTAGAAAAATAATGCAAGATGGGATCAGATAATTTCAAATGATCCAGCAGAATGGTGAAATAGCATCATAGAACAAACTGTAAACTCACCCTTTGTTTCACAAAGTTGAATGTTTGCTCAAGTGTCACCTCGTCAATGAGTTCTGTCCTAACAATCTGTTTACAAGGTTACCCTTCGTCACTTCCACATCTGCCTCGTTACTCTCAAACCTCCTTAATCCTGCTCACTTCTTTTCATTTACAGGCTTTATGACCTTCTAACTTACTGTGCTTTACCTATTTATTATTATGAGTTGTTTTCTGCACAACCTCCCTTGCTGGAATTTAAGTTTCACACGGGCAGGGACTTTTCATCATTTTGTTCACTGCTGTGTCCCCCAGCACCTAGCAGGCCTGCCACTGAGTAGATGCTCAGTAAATATTTTAAAAATACTTTTCCTCAAGGACTTATTTGTTGTATGTTAAGTTAAAATGCACAGCCCAAAACAAAGTTTGGAGGAAATAGAGGCAAAAATTATTTATTTTCCTTCTGATTTTAAAAAAATTATTTATTTATTATTATTTTTTGGCTGCACCGTGCGGCATGCGGGATCTTAGTTCCCCGACCAGGGATCGAATCTGCACCCCCTGCAGTGGAAGTACGGAGTCTTAACCACTAGACTGCCAGGGAAATCCCTCCTTCTGATTTTTTAAAAAAATATGTCATATACTCAAATTGTTCAAAATTCAAAAGTTACACAAGGTTGGACAGTGAAAAATCGACTCTCCACCCTGTTTTCCCTACTATCTTATGATTCCGCCCCCCCCCCCAACCCCAGAGACAGCCAGTGTTATCAGTTTCTTTTGTGAATTGCTGGAGAATGTTCATGAATATGCAAGCATGGATATATATGAATAGATAGATAAATAGATATATATTAGATCGATTGATCTATCTATATCTTTTTTACACAGTATTACACAAATATACCATATTCACATGTACACACTGCAGTACAATGGCTTTTTATAAATCTCGACAATATACAGCAATCTAGAAGGAATTGAATGCTTTCAAAAATGTGTTATTCAGTAAGTTGATTGTGTGAACATTCAGGATGCACATGGGGACATGTCAAGAATCTGTGTTTCGGTTCTTTCTTCCTTACAACAATGAAGAAGTGAAGTAACACATCATGCTGCCATTCCAGCCATCATGGAGATGTGTCACAAAGGCACAAAGGGCTGGGATGAATTCCCCTACAGGATTCTTGGGTGAGTGTGACACGTGAGGGTCACATGTGAGGGTGTGATACTGAGCATTTCTAAGACTATGGACGCTCCCAGACTGGTTTTGAATGCATGTTCATACACAATGTTGTATTAGTCAGTGTTTTCCAGAGAAGCAGAACCAACAGGATGTGTATGTGTATGTGTACACATAGGAAAAGATTTAAGGAATTTATAAGGAATTGGTTCATATGGATGCTGGTAAGTCCAAAATCAGCCATGTGGGTCAGCAGGCTCGAGACCCAGAAGGGCTGATGGTGCAGGTAAAGTCTGAAGTTTTTGCAAAAAGGAAAAACTTCTGAAGATGGATGATTGCACAACAATGTGAGTGTACTTAACACCACTGAACTGTACACCTAAAAAATGATTAAGATGGTAAATGTTATGTGTATTTTACCGCAGTTAAAAAATAAACAAATTAAAGTACGTCATTTAAAAGACAACTTTAAAAAAAAAAAAAAATTTATTTATTTATTTATTTTTGGCTGTGTTGGGTCTTCGTTTCTGTGAGAGGGCTTTCTCTAGTTGCGGCAAGCGGGGACCACACTTCATTGCGGTGCGCGGGCCTTTCACCGTCGCGGCCTCTCTCATTACGGGGCACAGGCTCCAGATGCGCAGGCTCAGTAGTTGTGGCTCACGGGCCTAGTTGCTCCGCGGCATGTGGGATCTTCCCAGACCAGGGCTCGAACCCGTGTCCCCTGCATTGGCAGGCAGATTCTCAACCACTGCGCCACCAGGGAAGCCCAAAGACAACTTTTTATTATCTCAGTATTACCTCACTATTTCTGTGCGTCAGAAATATAGGAGCATGGGACTTCCCTGGTGGTCCAGTGGTTAAGACTCTGCTCTTCCACTGCAGGGTCATGGGTTTGATCCTTGGTCAGGGAACTAAGATCCCACATGCCGTGGTGAGGCCAAAAAAAAAAAAAGAGAGAGAAATTTAGGAGCAGCTTAGCTGGGTGATTCTGGCTCAAGGTCTCATAACGTTGCAGTCAGATGTTGGCTGGGGCTGCAGTCATCTAAGGCCACAGTCGTCTGAAGGCTTAACTGGGGTTGGAGGATCTGTTTCCAAGATGACTACTCACATGGCTGTTGGCTGGAGGCCTCAGTTCCACAGTGGTTGTTGGTAGGGAGCCTTAATTTCTCACCATATGGACCTCTCCATAGGGCTGCTTGAGAATCCTCATAACATGGCAGCCAGTGTCCCCCAGAACAAGCCACATCATCTGCGAGAGAAGCACATGTCATTTATGATCTAGCCACAAATGATACACACTCACATTTATGCAGCATCCTCTCTGTTATAAGTGAGTCACTGAGTCCAGCTCATGCTCAGAGACAGGGATATTGATCTCCACCTTTTGAAGGAACTAGTGTTAAATAATTTGTGGACACGTTTTAAAACCACTCTAACACTCAAACTGATGTAGGGACAAATTCTAATAAAAACTACTTAATTTCTCTAAGCGTTTGTTTGCTCAAATGACATTAAGCTTCTGTTTGTTCAAATGCCTGTAACCAAAGTGATGGAGTATGTGACTGGTCTGGTCTGGGTTTCCTTGAACTTCATGGTATGGGTTCCTCCACCAAAAAAGAAGGATTCTGTTGTCAGGAGGAAGGGGAATGGGATGCTGGGTAGTCAAATGTGGCCAGATGTCCATGGCACACATCGTTTTGGCACAGAAAGTGTCAACATGAACATATGCTAAGTGCTGCCCTTTGACCTGTCTGAGTTAATACTACTTTAATTAGTATTAAGTCAATTAGAGGAGTCAGCATTTTTTCTTTTTAATTGTCAATTTTTTTTAATTGTGGTAAAATATACAGAAAATTTACCATTTTTAACCCTTTTTAAGTGTCCAGCTCAGTGGAATTAAGTACATTCACCTTGTTGTGCAACCATCACCATCACTCATCCACGGAACTCTTTTCATCTCCCCAAACTGAAATTCTGTACCCATTGAACACTAACATCCCATTTCTCCCGCCCCACAGTCCCTGGTAACCACCATTTTACTCTGTGTCTCTATGAATTTGGCTACTTTGGATCCATCATATAATGGAATCATACTGTATTTGTCCTTTTGTGTTTGGCTTATTTCACTTAGCACAATGTACTCACAGTTCATCTATGTTGTAAACATGTGTCAGAATTTCCTTCCTTTTGAAGGCTGAATAATATCCCATTGTATGTATAGACCACATTTTGTTTATCCATTTACCCGCCAATGAACATTTGGGTTGGTTCCACCTTTTGGCTATTACAAGTAATACTGCTATGAACATGGGTGTAGAGTTTCAGCATTTTATCAGTAGTTGGAGTAATCGAAGACTTTATTCTAGTATTTAGATCCTGGGCTCTAAGACTTGGAGCCGTGTCAGGGGAAAAGCTCACTGAAGTGAAGATGCAGGTTGAAGTCTCCACTCTGCCTCATCAGCTGTATGCTCTTGGGTAAGTTACCTTACCTCTCTAAACCTCATTGGGTTTCCTGGAGACTCAAAGGAAATACTAATAAAAATGGAATGGCTGTGCAGCCGCTATGGAAAACAATATGGAGATTCCTCAAAAAATTAAAAATAGAACTACCATACGATCCAGCAATCTCACTCCTGGGTATTTTATCCAAAGAAAACACTAATTAGAAAAGATATATGCACCTCTATGTTCATTGCAGCATTATCTACAATAGCCAAGATATAGAAGCCACCTAACTGCCCATTGATAGATGAATGGATAAAAAAGATGTGGTATATATATAAAATGAAATATTACTCAGCCATAAAAAAAGAAGGGAATCTTGCTGTTTGTGATCAACCTAGAGGGTATTACACTAAGTGAAGTAAGTCAGACAGAAAAAGACAAGTACTGTATGATTTCACTTATATGTGGAATCTAAAAAACAGAACAAATGAGTGAACAATAAAACAGAAACAGAGTCATAGATACAGAGAACAAACAGGTAGTTGCCAGAGAGGAGGGGGTGGGGGGGAGAAGAGAAACAGGTACAAACTTCCAGTTGCAAAATAAATGAGTCACAGGTATGAAATGCACAATGTGGGGCATAGAGTCAGTAATAATGTAATATCTTTGAGTGGTGACATAATGTAACTAGACTTATCGTGGTGATCATTTTCAAGTGTATAGAAATATCGAATCATTATGTTGTGTAACAGGAACTAACATAGTATTGTCAACTGTACTTCAAAAGCAAACGAACAGGGCTTCCCTGGTGGCGCAGTGGTTGGGAATCTGCCTGCCAATGCAGGACACACGGGTTCGAGCCCTGGTCTGGGAAGATCCCACATGCCGCGGAGCAGCTAGGCCCATGAGCCACAATTACTGAGCCTGTGCATCTGGAGCCTGTGCTCTGCAACAAGAGAGGCCGCGACAGTGAGAGGCCCGCGCACCGCGATGAAGAGTGGCCCCCGCTTGCCACAACTGGAGAAAGCCCTCGCACAGAAACGAAGACCCGACACAGCCAAAAATAAATAAATAAATAAACAAAGTAAACAATGCGTTTAAAAAAAAACATTTAAAAAATAAAAAAATAAAAAAAAAAGCAAACGAACAAACTCACAGAAAAAGAGATCAGATGTGTAGTTATTAGAGCTGGGGAGTGAGAAAAAGGAGAATTAGATGAAGGCAGTCAAAAGGTACAAATTTCCAGTTGTAAGTACTAGGGATATAATGTACAACATGATAAATATAATTAACACTGCTGTAGGTTATACAAGAAAATTGTTAAAAGAATAAATCCTGTGTTCTCATCACAAGGGAAAAATTTTTTTCCCTCTTTCTTTAATTTTGTATCTATCTGAGAGGATGGATGTTCACTAAACATACTGTGGTGATCATTTCACGATGTATGTAAGCAAATCATTATGCTGTTCACCTTAAAATTATACAGTGCTGTATGTCAGTTATATCTCAATAAAAGTGGAAGAAGAGAAAAAAAAGAGTCAGGTACTAGATGCTAACTCAGCTGCCTGAAGCTCTCTGCTACCAGCTCTGCTGGGAGGACTTCTTGAGATAGGCTTGCATTTTTTGTAATGTGTGCCAATGCAGCCTTTTACACACAGCAACACTGACATAGGCCTACTGAAATAAATACATCTATAATGACTAATTCAGTTCTTAGGAACAATGAATTTGTGCATTACCATAAATAGAGGAATAGGTTGGGGCATAAGAAAACTGAGGGGGTATTTTACAATTCATCATAATAAGTATGACACCCCATTTAAAATACATAAACACCATCTGGAATACGAATAAAAATTGTCAATAACCATGGGGCTAAAATTATTTAAAAAATTAACTTCACTTAGGGACTTCCCTGGTGGCGCAGTGATTAAGAATCCACTTGCCAATGCAGGGGACATGGGTTCAAGCCCTGGTCTGGAAAGATCCCACATGCCACAGAGCAACTAAGCCCATGCACCACAACTACTGAGCCTGCACTCTAGAGCCCGCGAGCCACAACTACTGAGCCTGCATGCCACAACTACTGAAGCCCACACTCCTAGAGCCCATGCTCCGCAACAAGAGAAGCCACTGCAATGAGAAGCCTGTGCACCGCAACAAAGAGTAGCTCCCACTCACCGCAACTAGAGAAAGCCCGTGCGCAGCAATGAAGACCCAACACAGCCAAAAAAAAAAAAAATTAATGAATTAATTTTTAAAAATTAACTTTACTTAGATGAAACGTTGATTCATGTTACTTTGATGAGTTTTATTCACAGTAAGTTAGTTTTTAAAATGAAGGAAAAAACAGTGAAATGGATGAATATAGTATTAAAAAAGATGCACCTATGGTATCTATTTTTCCTTTGTTATGCATTCAATATCCCCTCCCCATCCTGATGTATTCAGCCCCTCACCTTCCTCTCTGACTTACTGTAGTAGCCAGTCCCCAAGACGGCCTCCAGCCACCCTCACCTTTAGGCATTCATGCTTTTGTGTAATTCCCTTGCACATTATATAAGGGTTGGTTTGTGTGACTGATAGAATATGGCCAAAGTGATAATGTGTAACCCTAAAGCTCTGTTGTAGAAGGCACTGCAACTTCTATCTTGGTTTCCTGGATTGCTTGCTCTGGGGGAAATCCAAGTGCCTTGCTGTGAGGATACTCAAGCAGCCCTGTGGTGAGGCCCCCATGGAGAGGAACTGAGGCCTCCCACCCACAGTCACACGAACTTTCTAGCCATATGAATGAGCACCTTGGAAGCAGATCTAGCTCCCGTCAAACCTTCAGATGATGGCAACCTTGACTCACTTCTAACTTCAAACTTTGGAGAGACCCTGAGCCAGAACTGCCCTGCCAACCCACAGAAGGTGTGAGATAATAAATGCTTACTGCTCTTTAAAAAAATGGATTGGCTGGAAAGACAGATAAAGAGGGAAGCAGAAATAATTGTGTAGTAGCTTCATTCCTTTTCCCAGCTCCTGGCATGAGGGAGGCCTGAAACATCATAAGCACTTAATAAATATCTGCCAAATGAATGAATCCTAGAACCCCTTGGTATATTTGACTCATTGCTTAAATCTCTTTCTTTGTGAGAGCATCATTAAATTGTGATGACTACTAGGTTCCATCTTTCTCCTTTTATTACTCTGTACATAAAGATTCTTTGGGACAATAGTTTCCCGATAGCACACAATATTGTTTTTACATAGAATCTAGTCACAAGAGCATCTTTCCATAGGACACCTGGGTCCAGAAATTCACAGCAGAAAGCCCATTTTAATGAAATAAAAATCCAGTGTGTTTCCAAACTGGTTGGTCGTTGATCATCCTTAATCCTCAGTATTCTTTCAGGCTAATCTAATATTTTCCCCCAGAAGTTGACTGATTTTTAGTATCATTGACACTAATTACTCCTTTGCCTGATACAGGAAAAGGACTCAATTCTCATTTTAAAGCTGTGCCCTATTATAAATGCAGATTCTCTCTGGAAGGATCCATAAGAACCTAATGGTAGTTCCCTATAGTCAGGGAAATTTGGGCTTTGTATAAGGTGGGAGAGAAAGATTTTTTAGTGTAAATGATTTGTAATTTTTTTAAAGCAATTCTTATTTATTTATTTATTTATTTATTTGGATGTGTTGGGTCTTCGTTGCTGCATGCAGGCTTCTCTAGTTGCGGTGAGCGAGGGCTACTCTTCGTTGCAGTTTGCGGGCTTCTTATTGCAGTGGCTTCTCTTGTTGCGGAGCACGGGCTCTAGGCGCTCGGGCTTCAGTAGTTGTGGCACGTGGGCTCAGTAGTTGTGGCTCACGGGCTCTAGAGCACAGGCTCAGTAGTTGTGGCACACAGGCTTAGTTGCTCCGTGGCATGTGGGATCTTCCCGGACCGGGGCTCGAACCCGTGTCCCCTGCATTGGCAGGCGGATTCTTAACCACTGTGCCACCAGGGAAGTCCCAATGATTTTTTATTTTGAGCGGAAAATTTTTTATGTTGTGTATGAGTTGCTAAAAATAAAAACACTCTTCTTGAAGCAAGAATAAGTGCTAACAGTGGGTTCAGCCGACTCTGAGTCATTGCGGGGGGGGGGGGTCAGGATTAAAATGCAGAGGAAACAGTTCTTGAACCAGAGGACAAAGCCCAAAGAAAATTGTAAACCAGATGAAGTTGCTTTGGAGGCAATAGTGTGTAGGATCTGTCAACCACATAGGAGTCGGATAAAATTGGGAGCAAATTCTGGTTTTACCACTTTTTAGCAGAGTAATCTATTTAATACCTTCAGGTCTCAGTTTCCTTATTTGCAAAATGGGGATAATAACCCCCATCTGTTACTACAAATGTTGAAAGGGTATTTAGAGTTTTTCTCAGGGGACCTTTGGAAAACATAGCTCCCCAGGAAAGGCAGAAAATATCCATTTGTTGAGTGTCAGCCCGCGTGCCAATTATCATGCTGAGTGTGTACTTTTATTTAATCTTCATAGCTATCATACCGTGTAGATATTATAATTGTTCTCATTTTACAGAGGTGGTGGAGACTCAGAGAAGGTCAAAAAATTGCTCAAAATCATACAACAAATAAATGCCAGAAGCAGGATTCGAATCCAGATCTGACAACAAAGCTTTGTTCTCTGCTCTACTTAGCTGGGATCTCAGTTCTAGGACAGACACTGCAGGAACTTTCTGTGGCAGGGAGCAATCCTGACTGGAACGCATCAGGAAGAGCAGCCTGGCAGGGATATCTCCCAAGAACCTGCAGCTGGTGGTTTTGGAGTTGACCTTTCCATCCACAGCAAAACCAGCCTTCATTTTACCTTTATCTTGCCTGGCACACATAGTGAATTGTTTTGGGTGAAGAGACCACAGAGAGTCCTATAAATAGGTGACCCAGTGTTAGAATCACCTTTAAAGGGGAACATGGAGTTTGTGGGTGACTCAAGCAAAAGGTTCTAATACTAGAGAACTTAGATTTAGGGAACTTGCTTTAAAATCTAAATTCCGGGGCAAATTTAAGCAACCAGAAAACTCGAATAACTAGAATGTTCATCACTGTATAATTGATGATTGATGTTATGTGATAGGTTTTCACATTAATTCTCTTAGGCACTGAGCCAGGTGCTGGGGACACAAAGGTAAATTAGACACAGACCAGTTCGTGACAAGTTCATCATCTTATAGAGAAAACAGTTGTGTCAAAGGGTAGCTTGAGGGACTTAACTTCTCCATGCCTCCCAGCCACCCCCTTCTCTGATGTGTACAGTTTTCTCAGGTTTATGTGAAGCTGGGCAAACACAGCTTTGAACTCTTTTCCTACCCCTTCTCTGTCCTTTCAAGCTCCTCTTCTGAGGGGTCCCTGCAGTGTAGCCTAAGTGCAGCTATAGAAGGACGGATTATGGAAGCATTTGGCCCAGTGAGCCCAGCCCTGGAAGACGGGTGGAGGTAAGTCAGCCCAAGAAGGGAGGCAACCAGCACGCTGAGCCAGCTCCATAATCTCGGGGCCCACAGACGACCTGGCTTCACCGTGCAGGTGAACTTTGCCCTGGGGTGAGCTGCCAGAGACGCAGATTAACAAGGGGACTCCTTGTATGGCGAGCTAAGGAATTTGTCTCTCCTCTCTTCCAACGATGCTGTAAACTTCAGAGATGGCAGGAAGCTAGTTTTGTTTTATTCTCCTCCTAAATCCTGGCTCCCATCACAGTGATGGGGGGCCTGTAGCAGGCATCAAATGTTTGCCGGCTTGAGGCCACACGAGGTGGAGATGTCACACAAGACCTCCCTAGCTGCCATGCAGAGGCAGGATTCGAGGGGAACAAGGCTGAAGGTGGAGAAGAGACAAGAGCCCAGGGTCATAACTGGGGTGGGGCGGGCAGCTACGGGACCAGCAGTGAGGCTGGGAGAAGCAGATGGATTCGAGAGGGACTTAGCGGACAGAATGAGCAGAATTGGTGGGCTGGGGTAACCTCTGACCATGAGTGAGGGGAACAGGAGCAGGAGGGAGGAGGGCAATCCAGGTAAGTGTTAGCTGGCACAAGGTATTCCTCCACCCTTCTGGATAAGGAGAAATGTACTGTATCTGGATTGCCAACACTTTAGAGACTAAATTAACCCGATCACTGTGGAGCCCTCATTTTGTTGGGACTTGGTTCATGAACTCCAGTTATGGAACAGCCATAGATGATGGATTGATCTGACTTTGATCTGACAGCAACTTTTACTTTAATCATTCCATGTTGAAAATTTCAAATAGGGTAGTGGTATGTGTAGGGGGGGCTATAAATTATTATCCTGTGATATCTAGACAAATGCCCTGCACACAACAAAGGCTCCATAAGTATTTTTTGAATGAATGAATGAAAACTGCTCCAAGATCATGAACTTGTAAATCACATTGGTGTCTCTTCCTTCTTTCATTCAGCAAATATTTAGGGATTGCCTGCCAGTGCCAGATGCTGTCCTGGGTGCCAAGAATATAGCAGCAAACAAAGCAGACAGGAATTTTTTTGAGAATACACTCTTTGGGGGGGAGGTAAACAATAATCAAGATGATTAAGTAAAATGCATAGAGCATACCATAGTATCATTATATGTTATAGACTACCTTATGTTGTTATTATTATCACTTTCCTGTTATAATTTAGATGGTGATCATTTCTAAGGAAAAAATGGAAGCCTGGAAGGGAGAAAGAGACTGTTAGGGTGAACTGCCGAGCAAGGGGACTTACAGTTTTTGAAAGAGTGGCTGGGGAAATCTTCATTGGGAAGGTGCCTTTTGAGTCAAGGTCTGAAGAAGGCAAGGGAGGGAGCCAGGGGGATATATGAGTGAAGTGTGGTGCCAGCAGGAGGAACAGCCAGTGCACAGGCTCCAGATGGGAGTGTGCTTGGAGGGTTTCAAGGAAGAAAGGAAATTAGAAGGGAGTGAGCAAGAGGGGGTGTGGGGGAAGGCAGAAGCAGGGAGACCATTAGGAGGCTGCGGTAATCCAGGTGAGAGGTGATGACAGCAGTAGCAGAGATGATGAGAAGTAATCTTTCTTTTGGGGGGGGAATGGTTTTTAAAAACTTTTTTATTACGGAAAATTTCAAACATACAAATTAGAGAGAATGTGGAATGAATCCCTACGGACCCATCAGTCAGCTTTAATAATCCACACCTGGCCTGTTATTTTATCTCCATCTCTACCCAATACACTGGATTATTTTAAAGAAAATCTCAGGTATATAATTTCGGTTGTAAATATTTAGGATGTGCCTCTAAGAGGTAAGAACTTAAAAAAAAATTACTACGACAAAAGAATCACAATTAAAACACTAGCAACCTATAAATATCCAGTCCGTATTTTACATATATAAATGTTTTTACAATGTATTTGTTCAGATCCAAAGTCCACACATTGTATTTTACTAAAATATACATAATGTGAGAAATTTGCCATTTTGAGCATTTTTAAGTACACAGTTCGGTGGCGTTAAGAACATCACATTGTTGGGCAACCATCACCACCATTCACCTCCAGACCTTTATCAATTTCTCAAACTGAAACTCTGGACTCATTGAACAATAACTCACCATTTTCTCCTCCTCCCCCCAGCCCCTGGCAACCACAATTCCACGTTCTGTCTCTATGAATTCGACTATTCTGGATACTTCATATATCCTAAGTCTCTTGGAATTGATAATCTCCCACTTCCTCTTTTTCTTCCCTTGCCATTATTTGTTGATGGAATTGGCACATTCTGGGTTTTGCTGATTACATCCCTATGGTATTGTTTAACTTGTTCCTTTGTCCTCTGTTTCCTATAAACTGATAGTTATTTTTTTGTTTATTTTAAAATATCATTTGAAGGTAGAGTGAACAGGATTTGCTGGCAAGTTGAATGTGGGGTACCAGAGAGAGGAGTCAAGGATGACTCAGGTTTTTGGCCTTAGCAACTGGAAGAATGGAGCTGCCATTTTCTGAGATGGAGAACTGAGGGAGGTACAGGTTTGGGGAGAGGATAATCTGTTGGACATTTTAGGTTTGAGATGTTTATTAGACAATCAAGTGGAAATGTTGGATAGCCAGCTGATATGTGAGCCTGGAGTTTATGGAAGTGGTCTAGGGCAGGAGTTAGGAATCTGGCCATTGTGAGCCATTTAAAGCTTTGAGACTGGATGAGATCAACAAAGGAGCAAATGCAGATTTAGATAGATAGATAGATGATAGAACATTTAAGGACTGAGTCTTGGGTTACTTCAATATTAAGGGCCAGAGAGATTGGGGAGAAGCCAGCAAAGGAGACTGAGAAAGGACAGATAGCAAGATCGGAGGAAATATAGGAAAATGTGGTACCCTGGAAGCCAATTGTTCCAAGGAGGAGAAAATTTTAAATGGGTCAAATGCTGTGGACAGGTCAAGTAAGATGAGGACTCAGAATTGACTATTATTGTGTGAAATCATAGAGTTGTCCCCTCTTTCAATGCTCTTGAAACAAATCATGTATAAGTAAATTAAAACTCAAAACATTTCCCAGGGAAAAGGCCTTCTCATGTATAGGGCTAAGTGGGTTGCTGTATCACAATGATTAGAGAGGTTAGTGGTTAAGAGGAGAGCCCTGGGAGCCAGGAGATCTAGATTGGCATCAGGACTCTCATCTGTAAAATGGGAACAATAATAGTCCCTACCACATGGGGCTCCTGTGCAGATGACATGAGATGTGCAGAAAGGACAAAGCAGGATGCCTGGCTCATCTTAAGTGCCCAAGAAATTGTTGATATATGATATGATGACTCAAGCACATGACTCTCAGCTACTTTTGCTAGTTTTTTTTTTTTTTTAATAGAAAAGCCATCATTTTAGTTAAATGTGTGGTTTAAATACAGAAAAAGAAAAGACAACCACAATTAGAATTTTGCTGACAAAATAGTAGTTTTAGCATAAGTTGAGCAAGTATTTTTTTTTTTTTTTTTAAATCTCTGAAACAATCACTCCAACTGAACAAAGGAAACAGACCTGGCTCACAGAGGGAGGGAGCTTTTCTTTGCCTTTAAAAGGTCCTGCCTTAGTTATATTAGTTACTGTTATGATAGACTGCAAACAGCTGTAGGAGGTTGTTATTAAGATTCACTTTGGCTTGGGGCAGTGTCTGTTTTTAAAAGGCTTTGGTTCAGCTTTTATTTGTTTTCTGTATTTAAGTAAATAAACACCAGTGTTTTCCAAGAGCAGTTTGACTCTGGGTTGCTCCCAAGAAAAGCAGGAAATAAGCTTGCCCACAAACCCAGATAAAAACAAAGAGCCTGCACCTTTGCCACACATCTGGTGAGCAGACAAGATCCCTGAATCTCAGCTGGGATAGAAGTTCCTCAAGAGCAGGAAACTTGTGTTAGACACCCTGTAATCGTAGAACAGAGCCGGATATGGGTTGGATGCTTCACATATGTTAATTAATTAGAAGAAAGGAAAACAAAAAACTGCACTGATTGGGAACAGCGACACCCCCGCCCCCAACAAACACACACACACTTGATGTGGCACAATGTGGTTTTGGTGTTAAAAAAAATCACTCTAGGGGAGTGTGGAACTTTCATTCATTACTACAGGGAGAACAAACGGGGACCGCCTTTCTGGAAAAGCGATCTGGCCATGTGTAAGGAGAGCCCTTAAAGCTGTAAAAAGAAAGATACTCACTGCAACTTGATTCATAATATTTTAAAATAAGCAACGAACAAAATGTCTAACAAAGAGAACCAGGTAGGCGTAGTACAGTAGCTCTACTGGAAGGACTATTAACTGCTAGTTATTAAAGATGATGTTTCCTCCCTTCTTCCTTTTCTTCAATATTGAATTTCTGCAGTGTCCCAGGCACTGTTCTAGGCTTTTGGGATACAGCAAAGGAAAAACAATATGCAAAAGTGCTATTCTGCTGGGGTATACATTTTAGGAGGAGGCAAGAGGGAGCAGGAGACCGCGAATATAGGGCAAGTTAAAAGGCTGTCAGCGCTATATAAACAAAAGAATAAGGTAAGGGTTGGGGGTCGAGGTGAGGGTGGGACGAGCAGGCTTCTGTTTAAAATAGGATGGTCAGTGTAAGTTTCATCCATTGGCAAAGGCTGTGGTGTGGGTGGAAGCCAGGCAGTTATCTGGCAGACTATGTGACAGTATGGAAAATGCTAATATTAAGTGAAAAGCTGGGTGCAAAACTATGCATTGAGGGGGAAAAAAAAAACCCCAAAACTTGGAAAGAAGTAATAAATGCAGCAAAAGTAGTTTGAAGGGTAAGATTTTGGATGATGCTTCCTTCTCCCTCTTCCTCTCCCTCCCCCTCTCCTTCTTTCCACTTTGCATTTTCCTATTTCATCTTCGGCGAGCCTAAAAATCCACCGCTTGAAAGAGAAGAGGCGCGGGCCTCGGGGTCTCGCCCGCGGCGGCCGGCAGGGGGCGCGCGAACCCCGCTTGGCGTCGCCCAGCCGCGAGTTCCCACAAGGCCCCGTGCGCCATGGGCTGCGCCAAGAGCAAGGAGGCGCGAGTGGCCGAGCGGAAGGCCGACGGTAAGAGTGGCCGGGGCGGCCGCAGGGCAGGTATGACTGAGGGCGGAGGCGCGGCCCCCGGGGCCCTCCAGACGGCCGGCGCCGACCCACCGTGGTTGGGGCCCCGCACCGTGGCGCCCTCGGCCTGGCTGCCTTCGGCCGTCGTCGCGGGCCCGACGGGCGCCAACCTGGAGAATCCGGAAACGGGGGAGGCCGGCCCTGCCCGGGGCCCTGGGGATGCCCCGCGGCGGTGAAACGCCACCGCCCCCGGTCCACCCGAAGACACGGAGGAGGCGGCTGGCCGCGGGCCGCCCGGCCTGGCAGCTTTCAAGGGGGTCGGAGGCAGGTACCGGGCAGCCCGGAGCTGCGAAGACGGTTCAGAGCCGACCCTACAGAGAATTACTGGCCGCTTTTTTTTTGCCCGCGGGCTATTGAAGGTGCGCCCTTGTTACAAGCACAGAGTTTCCAAAGAAAGAGTAGAGGGGAAGGGAACCCGCCACTTGCTACCCCCGGGGAATTACCTTCCCCTCTCGAGAATCCAGGACCCTGGGCTGAGGGTGACAAACTCAAAGGAGCTAAGGCCAAACGGACTTTTAGGCCCGTTTAGCTGGAGATGCTGACTGGATAGGTCTTGGGTGGGGCCCACGTGCCCCCAGGCCCCCGCACCCTCTCACCGTTCATCCCGAATCTTATCAGACACATCCTCCCTGTTTCTCCCACCCCCTTGAATCTGAGGCACGTTTTTGACACCACCGTCCCACTTTATCCTTCCGATTACTCTTTTCGATGAGAAAGGTGCGTATATTTTCTCCGTTTTGCAGGTAATGATCGTAATGGCTAAGGCTAACAGTTACTAAGCACTGTTTCAAGCACTTGGCATGGATAATCCGGTTTCATTTTACCAACAGTACTCTGAGATGGGTGTATCATACATCCCACCCACCCGCGTTTTACAGATGAAGAAACTGAGGCACAAAGAGGTTACAAAACTTGCCCAAATTTCCACAACTAAGTAGTGGTAGAACTGGGGTAAAAGCTGAGGCAATTTGATTCCAAAGCCCAGATCATAACCATTATACTGTCCCCCTCGCCTCGGATTTTTTCAGGTGTGAAAAGTGAGACCCAGAAAAGTAACTTGCCCAATTTTTAAAACAATTTTTTAACAAAGTATAGTTGATTTACAATGTTGTGTTCATTGTAACCTGCCCAACTGATGGAGTTGTTAAATGCTGTAGGATCTGCCTCCTTCCGAGGCTTACCATTTAGTTAGGGCAGCATATGGTGAAAGGCTAAAAGGAATGGTAAAAAGAGCCAAGTGGGGAAGGCAGCTCCCTTGGAAGAGCTAGGATTTGGCAGGGAAAGATCATTCTTGCTCTGGGAGCAGCTGATAAGACCATCCTGGAGGTCATGAGGATACATAGCCTGCTGGAGTTGAGGACTTGAGTTGGGGCAAGGGAAGAATGAGAGAGAAGGTCCAGTGGGGGCAGTTCCTGCTCAAGGTCAAGCAGCTAATTTGTGACCATTCCTTGAGTTTCTTCTCATCTACCCAGTGAAGGAGTTTGAGTCCGTGTGTCCCAAATTTGCCTTTCGTGTACCAGCTTCAGGATTGTTCCCATATTCATGTACTACCATCTATTGACTATTTTTCTTTAACTACATCCACCTTTTGCAGTGCTTTTTAATTGAAGTATACTATATGTACAGAAAAGTGCAGTTATCGTAATACAGCTTACTAAATGTTTGCAAACTGAATGTCCCTATCCAGCCAGCACCCAGCTAAAGAAACAACATTTCTACTACCCCAGAAACCCCCGCCCCCATGCCTCTTTCTCCCACACCAAGGGCAACGTTTTTCTTTGGTGTTTTTTTTTTTTTTTTTGGCCACACTGTGAGGTTGGCAGAATCTTAGTTCCTCCACCAGGGATTGAACCCAGGCCCTTGGCACTGAAAGCGTGGAGTCCTAACCACTGGACCGCTAGGGAATTCCCTTTGCTGATTTCTTTTTTTTAATTAGTTTTTATTGGCGTATGGTTGCCTTTGCTGATTCCTAACGGCATAAAAGTTTCACCTTTACATTTACTTTTCAAAATAAGTTTAGCATTTTTTAAGCATCAATCTATGAAAGCACTGCTTTGTTCTAGATATTTTTCTATACACATACATATATGCATCCTATCGAAATTTAAAATGTTCTTTCCTGTAGCACCTATAAATATTCTAGAAGCTATCTTTCTTGAGTATCACCAGTGATCTGCACACCAAATTTAGTGAAATGTTAGATCACATGTTCTCAAAGTTCCCTCCCACTGTAAATTATTAGGTTTCAAGAAACGGATTTCTTTAATGAGCAGCCAGAATCTAATGTGAAGTTTCTCACAATCTGGCCCAAGTTGTAATGATGAAGAATGTCTTGATTGAATGACTCTTCAACCAAGCATCTATTTCTTACCAGGCACTAGGAACACCAGAGTGAATACGGCATGATCTCAGCCCTTGAACTTACAGTCTAGTGCAGATGAGTAACATAGAAAATGCTGTGTCATCATGTGTAATCATAAAGCTGGATGGGTACAAGATACTTGAGAAAAATGGTAGAGAGAGTTCACTCCTGGGTGCTTAGATTTTAATCTGTACTTACGCCATGACACATATCCCATTCTATTTAAATTAACTTGTAAACATTTTTCCTGCTGGATTTTTGAGGGTCAGGAAATGGGTCTTGTTCATTATTGCATCTCCCACAGTCCTTGGCATGGCGCCTTAAAGATAGTTAGGAGTCAGTAAATGTATCCATATGGTCCATATGGCAAAGGACAATTTTTTTTTTAAGTGAGGAATTTTCCATAAGCCGAGATGTTACTAATGCTGATCAGCTTCTTCAGTGAGGCATGGAGACACAGTGTTTCTTAAAGTGTGGTCCTGAGACCACCTGCAAGAGAATTAATTATGTAAGAATTAATTACATAAGACAGTGTTTCTCAAAGTGTGGTCCTAAGACCACCTACAAGAGAATTAATACATGTAAGGGATGTGGAGATTAAAAGCTCCTTTTCCCAGTCTCCAACCTAGACCTATTAAGTCAGTCTCAGGGTATTGGGCCAGGAATCCTCACTTTTGGTGGCTTGGCTGATTCTGTTTGAACCAAGGTCTGAGAACGCAGCAGTGAGGTGTTTGGGCCAGAGTCAAGCCATCTTTTCCCGGAAGAGGCTCCTGTCCTCAGCAGTGGGGCTGAGGCATGGGTGGAGGCAGCCTCTGCAGATCTCTGAGGCTGATAGAGTGAGTCAGATGCAGTAAGAGGAAATTGAAAACTGTGAACCAAAGATCATCCTGGCTGACAGGCTAGGAATCTGCAATTAGAAGTTAATGTTGCCTGATTTACTAGATAATTCAAGAGAATAATTGCTTTTAGCCCACATTAGCCAGATAAAATCTTTGCACATTACTTGGATCTTCACACTTGAATGTTCACTTCTTTGTATGGAAGTGTACTGAGTATTTAAAGCTTTTAAATTATTTAGTCGTTTTTTTTTAATTAATTAAAAAAAATTTTTTTTGGCTGTGTTGGGTCTTCGTTTCTGTGCGAGGGCTTTCTCTAGTTGCGGCAAGCGGGGGCCACTTTTCATCGCGGTGCGCGGGCCTTTCACTGTCGTGGCCTCTCGTTGCGGGACACAGGCTCCAGACGCGCAGGCTCAGTAGTTGTGGCTCACGGGCCTAGCTGCTCCGTGGCATGTGGGATCTTCCCAGACCAGGGCTCGAACCCGTGTCCCCTGCATTGGCAGGCAGATTCTCAACCACTGCGCCACCAGGGAAGCCCTATATAGTCTTTTTTTTAAAGTGCATTTCGGATTTACAGTTGGATTAAGTTCTTGAAAGAAGTCATTAATCTGTATGGTAAACAACAGGGAGTGTTGGGGACTGTGGCGAACCGAGGGGAGAATGCTCTAAAAAGGGGCAACCTCTACTCAGCTCCCCTTCCATTGGGTGAGAAAATGAGTGTAGTGTTGCCAGACCTTCTGATTTCTCAAAAGAAACTAGAAATCCATATTTATTATTTTTGTGACTTCTAGTTTGTAAATGTCAGCAATAATTCAGTTAAATAAAACAAAACACTGAGAACCGAACAAGATATGATTGTATGATTGTAGGTAATTAAGGCCTGTGACTGTGTAAAATAATGTCAAGCTGGCACATGTTAAAAAAAAAAAAAAAAATGTGCCTTTTGAACGTATGGGAGGAGCGGCCAGGGCAGAAAATAGTTCTTCTTAGAGCACAATGCAGAGAAATGACTCAGTGAACAATGTAATGACTGTTATCAAAGTATGATTTTCAAGAAGTTAAAAACATGATTCTTGTACACAAATAAAATGAACCTGTATAAAAATTTATTAAACTCATCAGTTAATGAAGGAATCAATAAGGTAGCAAAGCTGATTTAAAGGAGAATTCAAGGAATAGAGACTTACACAATCAAAGAATTGCTGAATGGATTTTGCTAGTAGTTACAAAACTGATTAATGTCCTACAGGTCAATAAACTGGTCAATAAAACTGTAACCTTTGGTATTATTGGACAGAAATGTACAGGTTAACATGAAACTTCAGTGTCTGGACTCTAATAAAATAGTAAATAGTACAGATACATTCTCTTAGATTATTATTATTTTTTTTTAATTTATTATTTATTTATTTATTTATTTTTGGCTGTGTTGGGCCTTCGTTTATGTGCGAGGGCTTTCTCTAGTTGCGGCAAGCGGGGGCCACTCTTCATCGCGGTGCGCGGGGCCTCTCACTGTCGCGGCCTCTCTTGTTGCGGAGCACAGGCTCCAGACGCGCAGGCTCAGTAGTTGTGGCTCACAGGCCCAGTTGCTCCACGGCATGTGGGATCTTTCCAGACCAGGGCTCGAACCCGTGTCCCCTGCATTGGCAGGCAGATTCTCAACCACTGCGCCACCAGGGAAGCCCTCTCTTAGATTAGTAAATGAGTCTCGAGTAGGTTTTTTAACAATGCCTCAGTATGACACTGAAAGGACATTGTCATCCCTTAATTTATTTCCAAGTTTTGGATACTTTTTTCTTAAGATCGTGGGTAGTACACCATAGTTATGACTACCTTGAAATTACTGCTCACTTATTTAGTGGTATTTTAAGCTGCTTATTCTTCTCAAATTGTGCTGCCCTAGTTTGACTACTTTTTCAGGTGTGTGCAGCACCCTGCAGAGGGTTTAAAGCCACAGTGAGCATACTGAAGGCTTGCCCCCTCTATATCCAGTTTCATTGTTTCATTGAGCGCTTTACCACAAAGATTTATTTTGAAGTGGGCACAGCACTCTTGGTCATCACGCTTGTTTTAGGTTTACGGAAGTAATCTTACCTGATTGAGCAAGAGCTAGATTTGCTTTTTCTTTTATGTATGCAATGAGATCAAGGAAAAGAAGGAGTAGAAGGAACTGAAACTCAGCATCTCCCCACTCCCAAGTCAAGCTTGTCAGACATGTAATACTGGGCTAAACATTCCTTGTGTTGGGAAAGCAGGAAGCATGGTTTGTTTTCTTGTACCCATTTGCAGCAAGCAGGGCTCCATGGTATCTTCCTGGGTGTGATTTGATCTGCTGGACTGGTAATTCTCGGGATTTGGCCAGGCTGATCTGGCTGAACAAGAGAGGGTTCCAGGTCAAAGTAGAACATAAGGGAAGCTGAACTGGGATTTGGCCTTCAGTCAAGCACAGGGACCAACCAGTAAAAGCTCTCTCTAAGTATCACTAAGAGGCAGCCGAAGGTAGGGACTGGCAAGAAGGGAAGCACGAGCAGGTGTGTCTGGCAGCTAGTTTTAAGGTTCAGCAGTTGGAGCAGGCTTGTTAAGGAATGTTAACTGTATTTATTAGAACAACAACAAAGCAAAGCCCAATCAACTTCTCTGGCTCTGGGTGTGGGCAGAGTAGTGTGGGAGGCGGAGGTGGTAGATTTTAAAGGGATTTGTGTGTATGATCTTTTTGCATAGGCGCTGATTAATAATCATTCACACTGGATTAGATCAACGCTGTAACTCCTGGGGAATTTTCTTTTAAGAACAAAGAACTTTTGACAGGTTTAGGCCTCTTTTAAAGGCCTCCTCTCTTGCATTTGGCACAGTTTTGTTTTGTTTTTTCTCTTCCTTGACCTTGCCAGGCTGCCTCACTTATCTTATTCTTGAATGGTTGGTCTCTTCTGCCTGGAATACATACCCTTCCTTCTTCTCTTTATTGGGCAAACTCTCCTTACCCATCAAGACCAAGTCCAAATGACAGTTTTGTGATTCCCCAAATAGAGTTAATGTTACCCTTTGTGGACACCTGTGACCCTTTGCATTTCTGTTATAGGACATAATGTGTAGTGTGTAATATACTCTACTAGACTGAGTTCCCAGGGTAAGGCTGTCTTGTTCAGAGTTGAATTTCCTGTTTGGGATAGTGCATGGCACATAGTAGGTGCTCAGTAAATGTTTGAATAAAGTGAGTCGAATTTTTCTCTCCTGTCTGATTTTCTCTCCCACTTTTGATCAATCCAGGAACCAGTTTTCCCCCTTGGAAACTTCTTTTATCTAGTTCTCTTGCCTCTGACTCTTTGGAATCTTACAAATGAGACAGCTCATTCAGGTAAAATTGCCCTTGTCGTGAGGGAGAAGGAATGGTTTTTCCAACATTCCATATGGGGTATTGTAATTCCCAGTAATATAGTTTTTTTGAAAGAGGGGTAACTCCTAAGGTAGTCTTGTAAGTTAGGTTATATCTACTCACTCAACACCTATTAACCATCCTGTAGATGTTAGGCATTGTTGTAAGGACTGGGGATATGACTGAACATGCCCTTCTGGGGTTGTTTTCTGGAGTAGAATATAACTTCTGAGACTTTTTATGAAAAGTACTGATATATATGAATGCTCATTATGAGTCAGGCACTATGCTGAGTGCTTTACGTGTACTAACTCATTCAATCATTGCAACAGCCAAATGAGGAATACTGGGCACAGAGAGGTAAAGGGCATACAAATAGTAAGTAGTGGAGCCAGGATCCTCCCCCAGGAAGCTGATGCTCTACTGCCTCACTTAATAGATTAATTAGCCATTTTTAATGTAATGAGAACCTGCGTCCCTCCATCACCTCATAAGACTTGAAAGTAAAACGTGTTTCCATGAAAATAAGCAGTTGAATTAAAATAAAACTTTTAGGAGGATTGCCAGTACCTGGAAATGAAGGGGAAAAGGATCATATTCAGGACAGTTTAACCTTATGTTTAAGGACAAGTAGACTAAAAATTAGTCATAGAAATCCTGAATACAGATTAAAGTGTCCAGTTTAGGTGGTGAATGCTGAATGCTGTGGGCTCACTGACCCTGCCTTCAAAGCATAGTAGTATCCCTTTATCACTTCATGTCCACAAGATCAGTCGGGTCCCTGGAACATAACCTTGAATCGGAAGAGCCTGATATAACAACTTAGCTTCTAAGGTTGATCCCAATACAGGACCATCATTACAGAGAGCTCCTGTTATATTTGAGGGCTACTTATTTAGACTATGGCTCCACAAGTCACTTGAGGGGGAGTGGAAAGAGAATCAGAGTCAAGAGAACAGAGTTCTAGCTGCTGTTTTACCATCAACTAGCTGTGTGATTTGAGACACGTTCCATGGCACTTCTGGGCCTCAGTTTCCTCATTTGCAAAATAAAGTGAATGGATAAACCTTAAATCCTTTCCAGCTCTAAAATTCTGTGGATCTGTCTCCCAGAAAAATTTAAATGCAGGGAATTCCCTGGCGGTCCAGTGGTTAGGACTCTGCGCTTTCACTGAGGAGGGCCCGGGTTCAATCCCTGGTCGGGGAACTAAGGTCCCACAACCTCACAGTGCAGCCAAAAAAACAGAAAAGTAAATTCATAGGACATGTAATAATTTCATACAAAAATACCTAGCATTTTGTAGGATTCCACAATATACAAGGTAATTTCACATTTATTATCTAAGACATGTCTGTTTTCCTGTCTTGGCTCCTGGAATACATGCTTGAATAACTACTAAGATTTTAACTCATTCACTTCATTTTATGTGGGCAAGTCAGCAACTCCTGAGATAGCAGGAAAGAACTTGCTTTAAAGTGATAACTATATTAAAATCAAAAATAATGTCTTAATTGCATTTGAAAAAGATTTGGGTAGAGAGATTTGCATAAATACAAGTACATTTCTGGAACCAGTTCTCTGAAAGGAATGATCCTTAAATTCATGTCCCTCATCTATATATAAGATCTTCATTGCAGTCTTGTTTTCTTTTTTCATAACAACTGCTCAGTAACTGGGTATATCTTTTGGGATATTTTTTTAATTTTATTTTAAGACTTAATCTACAAGTAAAATTGACATTTTGGTTGTCAGTTTTATAAGTTTTAACACACGTATACACAGTTAGGATATATTACAGTTCCATCACCCCCCAAAAAACTCCCTCCTGCTCTCCCTCTGTGGTCACAACCTATCCCCTCTCCTAACTTCTGGCAGCCACTGATCTGTTCTCCATCAATATAATTTTGTCTTTTCAGGAATGCCATATACATGGAATCACACAAAATGTAACCTTTCACATGCATAATGCCTTTGAGATTCATACAATATGTTGTATTCTATTTTATTGCATTTATTACATTGTATGAATGTACCATAATATAAGCTTTCGCTTATTGAAAGACATTTGGATTGTTTTCATTTTTTGGTGATTAAAAGTAGAACTGCTATAAACATTTGTGTCCAGGTTTTTAAAAAAATTGAGATATAACTAACATACTATAAAACTCACCATTTAAAAGTGCACAGTTAAGTGTGCAACCAACACTACTATACAACTTTAGAATCTTTTCACTTCCTTAAATAGAACCCTCATCCCCATTAGCAGTAGATATCCTCTCCACTCCTCTCTCCCAGGAGACCCTGGCAACCATTAATCTACTTCCCATCTGTGTAGATTTGCCTATTCCGGGCATTTCATAGAAAAGAAATCATACACTATGTGGTCTTTTGTGACTAGCTTCTTTCACTAAGCACATTTTCAAGGTTAATCCACACTGTAGCATATTATCAGTAATTCATTTCTTTTTATTGCTGAATAATATGCCACTGTTTGTGTCTGAAACTCTGAGGTCCAATCAAAAAAGAAGTATAGTCTGTTGCCTCTGTTTGAAGTAATCATATAGAAAGATGTTAGGATCATTTTTCTAAGGATCATATTATTTATATTTATGCTTATATATATATATAAATTATGAAAAATAAATAATTTTACGACTGAGTAAACAAAATGAAAACAACAAAAAAATATGCCATTGTATGGATATACCACATTTTATTTATTCATCAGGTGATGGACATTTGGGTTGTTTCTACTTTTTTTTGTTTGTTTCTACTATTTGGCTGTTATCTATAATACTGCTATGAACATAAGTGTACAAGTTTGTGTGGTCACATTTTCTTTTCTCTTGGGTATATACTTAGAATTAGAACTGCTGGACCATATAATTACATGTTTAACTTTTTAAGGAATGGCCAAACTGCTTTTTAAAGATCCATGCCATTTTACATTCCCACCAGTAATGTATAAGCGTTCTAATTTCTCTACATCTTTGTCAACACTTGTTACTATCTTTTAAATTTTAGCCAACCTAGTTGGTGTGAAGTGGTATCTCATGGTGGTTTTGATTTACATTTCCCTAATGACTGATGATGTTGAGCATCTTTTTGTGTGATTATTGACTATTTGTATGTCTTCTTTGGGAAGAGGTCTGTTCAAAATCTTTCCCCACTTAATAATTGAGCTATTTGTCTCTTTATTGTTGAGTTGTAAGAGTTTTTTATGTATTCTGCATACAAGTCACCTATCAGATATACGATTTGTAAATATTTTCTCCCATCCTGTAGGTTGTTTTTTAACTTTACTTGATGGTACCCTTTGAAGCATAAAACCTTTAAAGTTTGATGAAGTCCACTTAATCTTTTGCTTTCTTTTGTTTCTTGTGCTTTTGGTGTCATATCCAGGAAACGATACAAGGTCACAAAGATTTATTCCTATATATATATATATTTTTTTTTTTTTTTCTGACTGCGTTGGGTCTTTGTTGGGCTTTCTCTAGTTGTTGCGAGCAGGGGCTACTCTTCATTGTGTTGTGCGGACTCCTCATTGGAGTGGCTTCTCTTGTTGCTGAGCACGGGCTCTAGGCGTGCGGGCTTCAGTAGTTGTGGCACATGGGCCCTAGAGTGCCTGGACTTCAGTAGTTGCGGCGCTTGGGCTCTAGGGTGCATGGGCTTCAGTAGTTGTGGCGCATGGGCTCAGTAGTTGTGGCTCGCGGGCTCTAGATTGCAGGCTCAGTAGTTGTGGTGTACAGGCTTAGTTGCTCCGCGGCATGTGGGATCTTCCTAGACCAGGGATCGAACCTGTGTCCTCTGCATTGGCAGGTGGATTCTTAACCACTGTGCCACCAGGAAAGTCCATTCCTATGTTTTTTGCTAAGAGTTGTATAGTTTTTATTCTTCCATTTAGTTCCATGATCTATTTTGATTTAATCTTTGTGTAGGGTATGAGGAAGGGGTCCAACTTCATTCTTTGGCATGTGGATATACAGTTGTCAGCAACTTGTTGAAAAGACTATTTTTCCCCCATTGAATTGTCTTGAAACCCTTGTCAAAAATCAACATACTGGTTTATTTCTGGAGTCTCAATTCTGTTGCATTGATCTATTGTCTATTCATGTGCCTGTACTGCACTGTCTTGATTACTGTTGATTTGTAGTGAGTTTTGAAATTAGGAAGTGTGAGTCCTCCTACTTTGTTCCTCTTTTTCAAGGTTTTGGCAATTCTGGGTCCTTTGCATTTCCATGTGAATTTTAGGGTCAGCTCATCAATTTCTGCAAAAAAGACAACTAGGATTTTGATAGGGATTGTATTGAATCTGTAGATTAATTTGGGGAATATTGCCATCTTAACAAAGTCTTCCAGTCAATGAGCTTGAGATGTCTTTCCATTTATTTAGTTCTTTCTTTCAATGATGTTTTGTAGTTTTCAACGTATAGGCCTTGCACTGCTTTTGTTAAACCTTTTCCTAAGTGTTTTATTCTTTTTGAAGCTATTGTTAATGGAAATGCTTGCCTAATTTCATTTTCACATTGCTCATTGCTAGTGAAATGTAACTGAAGAAGATTTTTATATTAATCTTCTATCTTACAACTTGCTGAACTTGCTCATTCATTCTAAGAGATGTGTGTTTATGTGTGTGTGTGTATTCCGGAAGATTTTTCTACATACAATATCATGTTATCTGTGAACACAGATAGTCTTACTACTTCCTTTCAAACTTGGATAACTTTAATTTTATTTACTGCCTAACTGTCCTGGCTAAACCCTCTAGTTCAATGTTGAATAGAAGTGGCAAGAGCAGACATCTTTAACTTGTTCCTGATCTTAGGGGGAAAGCATTCAGTCCTTCGCCATTAAGTATGATATTAGTTGTGGGTTTTCCATAGATGGACTTTATCAAGTTAGGAGAGTTCCCTTCTATTCCTAGTTTGTTGAGTGTTTTTATCATAACAGGGTGTTGGGTTTTGTCAAGTGTTTTTTCTGCATCTATTGAGATGATCATGTAGTTTTTGTCCCTATTCAATTAACATGGGATATTGCATCGATTTATTTTTCATATGTTAAATCAACCTGTGCAAAGTTTATCCTGGGATAAATTCCACTTCATTGTGGTATATAATCCTTTGTGTATGTTGCTGGATTTGGTTCACTAACATTTTGTGGAGGATTTTGGGATTTTTATGTTTCTATTTATAGGAGATATTGGTCTGTGGTTTACTTTTTTCTTTTTTGGCCACACCGCATGGCTTGTGGGATCTTACTTCCCCGACCAGGGATTGAACTCGGGCCCTCGGCAGTGAAAGCGTGGAGTCCTAACCACTGGATAACCAGGAGATTCCCTGGATTGTGGTTTTCTTTTCATGTGATGTCCTTGCCTGGTTTTGGTATCAGGGCAATAATGGTCTCATAAAATGAGTTGGGAACTGTTCCCTCTTCTATTTTATTGAAGAGTTTGTGAAGAATTGGTGTTAATTCTGCTGTAGATGTTTGGTAGAATTCACTAGTGAAGGCACCTGAGCCTGGGCTTTTCTTTGTGGGAAGTTTTTAACTACTAATTCAATCTTTTTATTTAGTATAGGTCTATTCAGATTTTCATTTCTTCAAAAGTCAGTTTGGGGGACTTCCCTGGTGGTGCAGTGGTTAAGAATCAGCCTGCCAATGCAGGGGCCACGGGTTCGAGCCCTGATCTGGGAAGATCCCACATGCTGTGGAGCAACTAATCCCATGCGCCACAACTACTGAGCCTGTGCTCTAGAGCCCGCAAGCCACAACTACTGAGCCCACATGCCACAACTACTGAACCCTTGCACCTAGAGCGTGCTCCACAACAAGAGAAGCCACCACAATGAGAAGCCCGCACACCTCAGCAAAGAGTAGCCCCCGCATGCTGCAACTAGAGAAAGCCTGCGCACAGCAACGAAGACACAATGCAGCCAAAAATAAATAAATAAATAAATAAATTTAAAAAAAAAGTCAGTTTGGGTAGTCACGTCTTTCTGGGAATTTTTTAGTTTCATATTGGGTATCTAATTTGTTGGCATACAATTGATTATGTGGTTTTTCTTTTTAGACTGTTAATGTGGCAGATTACATTGATTGATTTTTTTTTTTAAAGTTGAACCAACCTTGCATTCCCAGGATAAACCCCACTAGCTCATGGTATATTATTATTATTATTTTTATATAATGCTGGATTTAATTTGCCATTATTTTGTTGAGGAGTTTTATGTCTTTTTTATGAGGGATGTTGGTTGATCTACAGTTTTCTTTTCTTGTACTGGCTTTGTCTAGTTTGGGTATCAGGGTAATACTGGTGTCATAAAATGAGTTGGAAAATGGTCCCTCATATTTTCTTGACAAGATTGTGTAGATTGGTAGATTGGTATATTTATTAAATATTTTTTCTCCTGGTATTCTGTACATGGGAAAATATTGCCAGATCAGAGGGACTTCTAAATACCCCTATTTTCTATAGTTTTCTCTTTTTTTTTTTTTTTGAATTTTATTTTATTTATTTTTTTATACAGCAGGTTCTTATTAGTTATCCATTTTATACACATCAGTGTATACATGTCAATCCCAATCTCCCAATTCATCACACCCCCACCCCCACCCCCCGCCGCTTTCCCCTCTTGGTGTCCATACGTTTGTTCTCTACATCTGTGTCTCAATTTCTGCCCTGCAAACCAGTTCATCTGTACCATTTTTCTAGGTCCCACATATATGCATTAATATATGATATTTGTTTTTCTCTTTCTGACTTACTTCACTCTGTATGGCAGTCTCTAGATCCATCCACATCTCTACAAATGACCCAATTTCGTTCCTTTTTATGGCTGAGTAATATTCCATTGTATATATATATATTCCACCTCTTCTTTATCCATTCGTCTGTTGATGGGCATTTAGGTTGCTTCCATGACCTCACTATTGTAAATAGCACAGCAATGAACATTGCAGTGCATGTGTCTTTTTGAATTATGGTTTTCTCTGGGTATATGCCCAGTAGTGGGATTGCTGGGTCATATGGTAATTCTATTTTTAGTTTTTTAAAGAACCTCCATACTGCTCTCCATAGAGGCTATATCAATTTACATTCCCACCAACAGTGCAAGAGGGTTCCCTTTTCTCCACACCCTCTCCAGCATTTGTTGTTTGTAGATTTTCTGATGATGCCCATTCTAACTGGTGTAAGGTGATACCTCATTGTAGTTTTGATTTTCATTTCTCTAATAATTAGTGATGTTGAGCAGCTTTTCATCTGCTTCTTGGCCATCTGTATGTTCTCCTTGGAGAAATGTCTGTTTAGGTCTTCTGCCCATTTTTTGATTGGGTTGTTTATTTTTTTAATATTGAGCTGCATGAGCTGTTTATATATTTTGGAGATTAATCCTTTGTCTGTTGATTCATTTGCAAATATTTTTTCCCATTCTGAGGGTTGTCTTTTCATCTTGCTTGTAGTTTCCTTTGCTTTGCAAAAGCTTTTAAGTTTCAGTAGGTCCCATTTGTTTATTTTTGTTATTATTTCCATTACTCTAGGAGGTGGATCAAAAAAGATCTTGCTGTGATTTATGTCAAAGAGTGTTCTTCCTATGTTTTCCTCTAAGAGTTTTATAGTGTCCAGTCTTACATTTAGGTCTCTAATCCATTTTGAGTTTATTTTTGTGTATGGTGTTAGGGAGTGTTCTAATTTCATTATTTTACATGTAGCTGTCCAGTTTTCCCAGCACCACTTATTGAAGAGACTGTCTTTTCTCCATTGTATATCCTTGCCACATTTGTCATAGATTAGTTGACCACAGGTGAGTGGGTTTATCTCTGGGCTTTCTATCCTGTTCCATTGATCTATGTTTCTGTTTTTGTGCCAGTACCATATTGTCTTGATTACTGTAGCTTCGTAGTGTAGTCTGAAGTCAGGGAGTCTGATTCCTCCAACTCCGTTTTTTTCTTCAAGACTGCTTCTTTGGCTATTCGGGGTCTTTTGTGTCTCCATACAAATTTTAAGATTTTTTTTTCTAGTTCTCTAAAAAATTCCATTGGTAATTTCACAGGGATGCATTAAATATGTAGATTGCTTTGGGTAGTATAGTCATTTTCACAGTATTGATTCTTCCAATCCGAGAACATGGTATATCTCTCCATCTGTTTGTATCATCTTTAATTTCTTTCAACAGTGTCTTATAGTTTTCTGCATACAGGTCTTTTGTCTCCCTAGGTAGGTTTATTCCTAGGTATTTTATTCTTTTTGTTCCAGTGGTAAATGGGAATGTTTCCTTAATTTCTCTTTCAGATTTTTCATCATTAGTGTATAGGAATGCAAGAGATTTCTGTGCATTAATTTTGTATCCTGCAACTTTACAAAATTCATTGATTAGCTCTAGTAGTTTTCTGGTGGCATCTTTAGGATTCTCTATGTATAGTATCATGTCATCTGCAAACAGTGACAGTTTTACTTCTTCTTTTCCAATTTGTATTCCTTTTATTTCTTTTACTTGCCATGGCTAGGACTTCCAAAACTATGTTGAATAATAGTGGTGAAAGTGGAACATTGTCTTGTTCCTGATCTTAGAGGAAATGCTTTCAGTTTTTCACCATTGAGAATGAGTTTCAATTTCATTACTTGTGATTGGTCTGTTCATATTTTCTATTTCTTCCTGGTTCAGTCTTGGAAGCTTATACCTTTCTAAGAATTTGTCCATTTCTTCCAGGTTGTCCATTTTACTGGCATAGAGTTGCTTGCAGTAGTCGCTTAGGATGCTTTGTATTTCTGTGGTGTCTGTTGTAACTTCTCTTTTTTCATTTCTAATTTTATTGATTTGAGTCCTCTCCCTCTTTTTCTTGATGAGTCTGGCTAATGGTTTATGAATTTTGTTTATCTTCTCAAAGAACCATCTTTTAGTTGTATTGATCTTTGCTATTGTTTTATTCATTTCTATTTCATTTATTTCTGCTCTGATCTTTATGATTTCTTTCCTTCTACTAACTTTGGGTTTTGTTTGTTCTTCTTTGTCTAGTTCCTTTAGGTGTAAGGTTAGATTGTTTATTTGAGATTTTTCTTGTTTCTTGAGGTAGGCTTGTATAGCTATAAACTTCCCTCTTAGAACTGCTTTTGCTGCATCCCATAGGTTTTGAATCATTGTATTTTCATTGTCATTTGTCTCTAGGTATTTTTTGATTTCCTCTTTGACTTCTTCAGTGCTCTCTTGGTTACTTAGTAACGTATTGTTTAACCTCCATGTGTTTGTGTTTTTTACGTTTTTTCCCCTGTAATTCATTTCTAATCTCATACCGTTGTGGTCAGAAAAGATGCTTGATATGATTTCAGTTTTCTTAAATTTACTGAGGCTTGACTTGTGACCCAAGATGTGATCTATCCTGGAGAATGTTCCGTGCACACTTGAGAAGAAAGTGTAATCTGCTGTTTTTGGATGGAATGTCCTGTAAATATCAATTAAATCTATCTGGTCTATTGTGTCATTTAAAGCTTGTGTTTTCTTGTTAATTTTCTGTTTGGATGATCTGTGCATTGGTGTAAGTGAGGTGTTAAGGTCTCCCACTATTATTATGTTACTGTTTATTTCCTCTTTTATAGCTGTTAGCAGTTGCCTTATGTATTGAGGTGCTCCTATGTTGGGTGCATATATATTTATAATTGTTATATCTTCTTCTTGGGTTGATCCCTTGATCATCATGTAGTGTCCTTCCTTGTCTCTTGTAACATTCTTTATTTTAAAGTCTATTTTATCTGATATGAGTATTACTACTCCAGCTTTCTTTTGATTGCCATTTGCATGAAATATCTTTTTCCATCCCCTCACTTTCAGTCTGAATGTGTCCCTAGGTCGGAAGTGGGTCTGTTGTAGACAGCATATATATGGGTCTTGTTTTTGTATCCATTCAGCAAGCCTGTGTCTTTTGGTTGGGGCATTTAATCCATTCACTTTTAAGGTAATTATCGATATGTATGTTCCTATGACCATTTTCTTAATTGTTTTGGGTTTGTTTTTGTAGGTCCTTTTCTTCTCTTGTGTTTCCCACTTAAAGAAGTTCCTTTAGCATTTGTTGTAGAGCTGGTTTGGTGTTGCTGAATTCTCTTAGCTTTTGCTTGTCTGTAAAGCTTTTGATTTCTCCATCGAATCTGAATGAGGTCCTTGCTGGGTAGAGTAATTTTGGTTGTAGCTTCTTCCCTTTCATCACTTTAAGTATATCATGCCACTCCCTTCTGGCTTGTAGAGTTTCTGCTGAGAAATCACCTGTAACCTTATGGGAGTTCCCTTGTATGTTATTTGTTGTTTTTCCCTTGCTGCTTTCAATAATTTTTCTTTGTCTTTAATTTTTGCCAGTTTGATTACTATGTGTCTCGGCGTGTTTCTCCTTGGGTTTATGCTGTATGGGACTCTCTGTGCTTCCTGCACTTGGGTGGCTATTTCCTTTCCCATGTTAGGGAAGTTTTCGACTATAATCTCTTCAAATATTTTCTTGGGCCCTTTCTCTCTCTCTTCTCCTTCTGGGACCCGTATAATGCGAATGTTGTTGCATTTAATGTTGTCCCAGAGGTCTCTTAGGCTGTCTTCATTTCTTTTCATTCTTTTATCTTTATTCTGTTCCACAGCAGTGAATTCCACCATTCTGTCTTCCAGGTCACTTATCCGTTCTTCTGCCTCAGTTATTCTGCTATTGACTCCTTCTAGTGTATTTTTCATTTCAGTTATTGTGTTGTTCATGTCTGTTTGTTTGTTCTTTAATTCTTCTCGATCTTTGTTAAACATTTCTTGTGTATTCTCGATCTTTGCCTCCATTCTTTTTCCGAGGTCCTGGATCATCTTCACTATCATTATTCTGAATTCTTTTTCTGGAAGATTGCCTATCTCCACTTCATTTAGTTGTTTTTCTAGGGTTTTATCTTGTTGCTTCATCTGGTACATAGCCCTCTGCCTTTTCATCTTGTCTGTCTTTCTGTGAATGTGGTTTTTGTTCCACAGGCTGCAGGATTGTACTTCTTCCTTTTAGAGATGAAATTTTCTATACAATGATAGAGTCAACAATATTTGGTGCCAAGATCTTAAGGTCCGTCTCACTGTTTTGCAAAACTTTCCTCCCTATTTGTTGTAGTCTTGTCACTGTCCCTTCATGGTCACCAGCTGAAACCATGCATGTCAGATTGGGACTTGAACCCACGAGCCGGAACTTGAACCCAGCCAAAATCCAGATTGGGACTTGAACCCACAGTCCTTTTAGTGAGATCACACACCTGGTCTCATGACTTAAAGAAGCTCAGGTTCTTGATGTCTCATCACGGAAAGAATTCAGTGAAAGACAAAGTGATAGGTAAGATGTGGATTTATCTAGAGAGAAACACACTCCACAGACAGAGTGTGGGCCATCTCAGAAGGCAAGAGCGCTCTATAGTTTTCTTTTAAGTCCTTAAAAGAAAATCTGTTCAAACACAATGCAACCTCATCTCTTATTTCTAAACCTTTTATGAGAAAACTGGAAAGATTGAGACAGTTTCTTTAAAAGTCTAATGTTGGTCATATTGGCTGAACATTTTAGTGTACTATGACTTTTCCATTTTTTGGCTATTTTTAACACTCAGGTAACATAAAGAATAAGAGAAATACAAAATATTTTCTGCATGTATATATATTTGAAGCATGTTTAGTGAAATCATGAGAATTAATGGTCTAGCGTAGGTGAGAGAACTTCTTTTAGTTAGCTTTTAAGTGGTATTTGGTAGGGGTGTGTGAGTGTGTGAGTGTGAGTGTGAGTGTGTGAGTGTGAGGGATCAGCTTAGTCATTTCCACAGATTCCTTTTGTATTTTAATGACTGTAATTCAGATTCGATAGTGGGTATGTTGTACAATCAAAGATAGCACCTACACTTTCTTCCATGTGTATGCTTTATGTACAGAAAAGACATCTTTGCAGAAATTTTGTACATATCCAGACCAACTCTTATCTCATAGATGAAGAAATCGAAATCTAGAGGGCATTATCAAGTCAAGAATATATCCATCATAGATGAGAAAAATTTGATTTCTTAAATCATTTTAAAAATATAATATACTAAGGAAGACTTTAACATTTTATTCTTTCATGTAATATTTTTTAAGTGTTTATATTTCTGATTTTTAAAAAGTTCTGTAGTATTGCCTTTAAAATGATTTTTTTTTTTATTTTTTATTTTCTTATTTATTTATTTATTTATTTATTTATTTATTTATTTATTTTTGGTTGCATTGGTTCTTCGTTGTTGCGCACGGGCTTTCTCTAGTTGCGGCAGGCAGGGGCTACTCTTTGTTGTGGTGCGTGGGTTTCTCATTGCAGTGGCTTCTTTTGTTGCGGAGCATGGGCTCTAGGCGCGCGGGCTTCAGTAGTTGTGGCACGTGGGCTCAGTAGTTGTGGCTCGCGGCTCTAGAGCACAGGCTCAGTAGTTGTGGCATATGGGCTTAGTTGCTCTGCGGCATGTGGAATCTTCCCAGACCAGGGCTTGAACCCATGTCCCCTGCATTGACAGACAGATTCTTAACCACTGCGCCACCAGGGAAGTCCCTAAAATGATGTTATTATCTTATTAACAGCATCAATATGAAATTTAACAGTAGGAGAAAATTGGATATTTTTTTCTTGTACCATTTGGTTCTTTTTTTTTTTGTAATAGTTTTAATTAATTAATTAATTAATTAATTTGGTTGTGCCGGGTCTTAGTTGTAGCAGGCGGGCACATGGGCTCCTTAGTTGTGGCATGAGAACTCTTAGTTGCGTCATGCATGTGGGATCTAGTTCCCCGACCAGGGACCAAACCCAGGCCCCCTGCATTGGATGCACGGAGTCTTAACCACTGTGACACCAGGGAAGTCCCACCATTTGGTCCTTAAATAACCCTTCCAAATTCCCTGTGGTAAATCCTCACCCTGACAGAATGATCTTTGGGCCGAGTGATCCAGTAAACTAAGACCAACCTTACTCCCACCTCCAAAGAGTCTGCTGCAGTAATAACACACTTGATCTTCTGGCATAGTTCTTCCCATCATAAACCAGTCCTTCGGGGAAGAGATATTTCCTTTCACAATGTGTGTTCTCAGGTTCGTATAGCCATTGAATCCTGGACATGGCATATAATCGTATTAGAATACAGTTGTGGGACTTCCCTGTTGGTGCAGTGGTTAAGAATCCTCCTGCCAATGCAGGGGACACGGGTTTGAGCCCTGGCCTGGGAACATCCCACATGCCGTAGAGCAACTAAGCCCGTGCGCCACAACTACTGAGCTTGCATGCCACAACTACTGAAGCCCGTGTGCCTAGAGCCTGTGCTCTGCAACAAGAGAAGCCACAGCAATAAGAAGCCTGCGCACCACAACGAAGAGTAGTCCCTGCTCACCACAACTAGAGAAAGCCTGCGTGCAGCAATGAGGACCCAACACAGCCAAAAAATAAATAAAATAAATAAATTTATTTAAAAAAAAGAATACAGTTGTGGAGTGAGGCAAGTGGGAAGTTCCTTCTAGGCTAGGACCCCCACCACAACCCAGGTTTAATTTTAATCTTCTAATAAGACTCCTTTGAAGGAGATAGAAGAAGAGCTATAACCAGGATGTTGTAGGCCCTTTTGTAGCAGCTTGCTTCTAACATAACTAGTACTTTATATGGCATATTCTTTGTAAGAACTAAAAACCCCTTTCAAAACTAAAAACCGGGGCTTCCCTGGTGGCACAGTGGTTGAGAATCTGCCTGCCAATGCAGGGGATGCGGGTTCGAGCCCTGGTCTGGGAAGATCCCACATGCCGTGGAGTGGCTGGGCCCGTGAGCCACAATTGCTGAGCCTGCGTGTCTGGAGTCTGTGCTCCGCAACAAGAGAGGCCGCGATAGTGAGAGGCCCGCGCACCGCGATGAAGAGTGGCCCCCGCTTGCCGCAACTAGAGAAAGCCCTCGCACAGAAACGAAGACCCATCACAGCCATGAATAGATTAAAAAAAAACAACAAAAAACAAAACTGAAAACCATCCCAGTGTTTTATTTCAATTTGGTAAATAAATAGTACTAAAAACTAAGATGTATTTACTATATTCAGTGTCAGAGGGTCATCAGCCTGTCACATTAAGTTTCTAGTCTTCCTTGTGTTTCCACAAATACTTGTGTTTTATTTTTCTAGCATGTCTCATACCCTGCAGACTTTAAAAAACACGTATATTTATCTTGTCTTCTTCACTTTATAGATCATATATGCTTCCCCACTTAAGCTTCCCTACTCTTAGGTTTTTTTATGGAATAACTTCTTATTTGATGGCATCTTGTTACACTCAACTGTAATAATAGTATTACGTGTTTCTTGTGGTTTGAATAAAATACTATTAAAAATTATTAATTTATTTTTTAAAAATCCGAGAGTGGTGATGTGTTTGCAAAACTCTTTGCATTTGAACTGAATAAAAAGTTTTGTTAAGAACTGTGGGATCTGCAGAAGTCCTTGAGTGGAGTGCTGTAAAATTTTTATCATCACATTTGAAGTGATCATGTTGCTAATTAATGGCAAAAATTCAAGTTCTAACAAGTGGCAGCTCCAGTCTGTGTTTAACCTTGCCATTTTGCTTTCTTTGCTGGGCTCCTCTTTGCCTTCCCCCCTGTTTCCCGGCTTTGAAGTTCTTAGGTTCTTTCTCTCATCCTTTGATTGGTGTAAACCTCTTGACCTTGACCTGGTCCTTTCAGAAGTCTAATCAGTCAATCCTCATGATGATCTGCTGGTTTTTTGTTAGTTGCCATGACCGCGAAATAGAAACACAGGCCTTTGCAGCTTCATGCAATGCGTGAGGATCCAGAAAGGAGGGAGTGTTGATGGGTCTCTTCCTTACAGTCAGGCTGTTTCTGCTGCTGCTTCTGCTTCTCCTCCTCCTTTCTCCTTGTCCTCCTCCTCCTGCTTATTCTTCTCCTTCTCCTTCATTTTAAGTGTCCTGGAATTAGAACTCATAACAAAAGAACAACAAGTTTTTTAAAACGAGGCCTAGAGGACTGCCCTGTTCCAATGAGTTTTAGGGGCTTTGAAAGAGAAGTCAACTTGTGTTCACTTCACTTAGGTTTAAGGGAAGAACTTGTTTTTTTTGCAAACCTAGATAAAAATTTGGGGTCCTCATGAAACCCCACTTTTCACATATTCTTTCTTTCAAACTTTTCAAAATGTCAAGGTTGGTGGTTTTCAAAAATTTGTCCTTTACTCTTAAACATTATTAAGAACCCCAGCAGTGAAAAAGACAAATGTATCTTATTATGAAAATAGTTTTACCTCTAAAGAGGTAAAGGGACCTCTAAAGGTGTGCCTACCACATTTTGAGAGCCACTGTTTTTAGAGATGTTTATGCTGCATCAGAGAAATCGTTGGGATTTGCCTGAACAATGGAAATCAAGAAATGAGTCCCAGGGATTGGTTCTGAGCTTCTTAGTGTCTCTAGGGTTAGCTGACATACAACTTCCTGGGTTTTTCAAACACAAACCAGCCTCAGTGCAGGGACATGACTGAAGGTGATGAAGGTGAATGAACCAGACTTTCCCCACAAATCCAAGCAGGAATATTCTACTATGGGCTCTGTAGAAAAGTTTTAAAAGCTGCTAACCCAGCAGTCTAGCAGTTCACCCAGGTCAACAGAAAAGATGAAAGAATAATATAATGAATACCCACATTCCCTTCATAAGATTCACATTTCCCGTCATTTGTTTTATTTTCCTTCTTTACACCCTCTTTTCTCTCTCCCTCCCAATCTCTCTCTCCCTCTACACACACACACACTTTTTGCCTGAAACATTTGGAATAAGTTGCAGGCATCATGACTTTCACCTTAAGTATTTCAGGATGTGCCTCCTAAGAACAATTACTCTTCCACATAAACCCACTGGACTTAATGTTGATATATAATATCATCCAACACAAGTCTATATTAAAATTTACTCCCTTGTCTCCCAATTTTTTTGGCTCCAAGAGCTATTTAAGGATCATATGTAGCAATTTGTGGCCAGTTAGTAGGTTTCGCAAAAAAAATTGTTCTCAAGTTTGAGAAATACAAGAAAGGAAAAGCCACTTGCAATCCTGTCATGTCAGTACAACTCGTATAACCATTTTGCAGATTCTTTTTCAGGATTCCTACATGCAGAGTTTCACATAATTGCAAAACTACAGTACATAGGATTTGGTATTCTGTTCCCTTTTAATTATCATTATGTCAAACCATTTCTATATTGTTTTGAATCTTGAATAGTATGCAGCCATTAAAATTATTGAAAAAGACAGCTGCTATAATTTAGCCATTCTCCTAGTGTGGGACATCTGTTATTTCTAATTTTTTACTAAACTGTACAATATACAGTTTATACTGTGATTAAACTGTTGGGACTAATTAGAGAAAAAGAGGGGATTGAGGACTGGGAATAGAAAGAGGTGAAGTAGGCTAGAGAGTAGGGATAGAATCTGTTTGTGATATAGCCTTTGGAGGGAGAAAGGCAGCTAAAACAAGATATAACTTTGTCCCTGTCTCTAGAAAGGTGATACACACGTTCAGGAGATAGGGAGTGGAGAGTGTTAGGTCAGTGGCCTATTTTGTTCCATTGGATTTTACAGGAAGTTAACATGATTACTCCTAAAGTTGTAGAACTTGTATCGAAAAGGAATTTGGAAGTTTTCCATTAACTAGGTGATACTAGGTATATTAATAAAAAGTACTGAAAGCTTTTGTGAGAAGACTAGGAGGTGGGGATCATTTTTGTGAATATAATGTTTTCATTTTTTTAGATTTTTTTTTAAGATAAATTCCCACAAGTGAGAATGCTGGGTTAAAAGATATGGCCATTTTAGTGGTTTTTGATCCACATTGTCAAATTGTTTTCCAAAAGAATAGTAATAGCTTATTTACATACCCCCTTATATCCATGGACTCTTCTCAATGTACATTTACCACCAATGGGAATTCCATTTTTAATATGTAAGAAATTATACTTCATTGCTTTAATCTGCATTTCTGATTATGAAATAAAAATAAAATGAATACACCTTTTTATTCTAGGTTTGCTCTTTTCTTTCTAATGAATTAAATTTCTAATGAATTAAAGAATTCCTGTTCTTATTCATTTTATCATTTGTGGTACTGCTGTTTCCTCACCAATTTGCTTGAGGTTTTTTTTGTTGTTGTTGTTTTGTTCTTTTTTTTAAATGTAAATATTTTCCATAAGCTACTCTTTTGCCTTAAAAACCTTATTATTATTATTATTTTGCAGTGTAATCTGTTGCTCTTTTCCTTTGTATTTACTTCTAAGCTTAGGAAGTTATTGCCTCAGAGATCTGGTAAAAGTTCCATTTAACATGCTTTGTTATGTAGCAAGAGATAAGGGAAAAAACTTTTTTCCAAATTATCAAGCCATCATTACTATACTATTTAAAAAAATACATTCTCTCTTTATTGTTTTATGATATCTTTTATCATAAATTATTCTATATTTGTCTATTTCTGTGCTATCCAGTCTCTTTTGCTGATGTACATAATTCTTATAAATGTTTAAGTATGGAGCATATTTTATATTATTACCCTTTAGACTTTTTATAAGTGGATAGTAGGTACTTGATGGATCTTAACATTAGGAATTGATATTAGGCAGAAGAGTTGGGGCAAAATAAAAGAAACTTATAATTACAATTTTACCTGAGTTTTTCTGACCAACTGGTCCTGTGTAGTTCTTGCAACATTTAATATATTTCTTTCAGTGCTGTTTCAAATTTTATTTCAAAATTGAGGGGGGGAATTTGGAAACAAATGATAAAATTGTTAACTAAATTTTATTTGCCTTTTTTGTTAGAGGTGGTATTTAGGGAAAAATTCTGATGATTTTGATTAGTTGTGCAATCTCTTATTCTTTATTTATCCATCTGTTGGTTTATTTTTATTTTTGGTAAATAGTCTCTCCCCAGCAAGATTGCAGCTCTTTTTGATTACGGAAGATATTCCTTTCCTTGTAATGGTGCTTAGTACTGTGTTCTGTGTATTGGCAAATATCTGAGCTTAATAGGAGGGTGGGGCCCTTAGCATAGATGTTTTGTAAGGAATTGTCATCTTCTTTTAGAGTCAGTCATCTGTGAAATCAAAGGATTCAGTAAGGCATAATGGAATCACGAGGCTTGTGTGCTAGCCCTGACTCTAACGCCAATTAATTACCTGTCTGGACTTAAGTTTCCTCATCAGTAGAACGAATCGGTTAGCCTAGTCACTCCAAATGTCTTTCCCATGCTCATATCCTGTGATTCTCTTTCTATGAGATGTTACTACTAAGAATCCTTATTTCCACTTTGCCTTCTAAAATAAGCAAAATGAAAACCAGAGCTTAATTAAAAATTTTCCAAGTATCATTTGTTAGTCTGTAGTCATGTGTCACGTTGCCTTAGTTCAGTAGTTCTTAATTAGGAGTGTACATAACCAGTGAACATTTAAAATATATGTATATTTATTTGTGTGCGCATACATACATATATACATACACATACATAAATATACATGCTTGGGCCCCATGGCTTGCGATTCTGATTCAGTAGGTCAAGAGTGAGACCTAGAGAACCCAGGTGATTCTGACGCAAATAAGGGTTGAGAAGCCTATCTTAGACTACAAGCTTATGGAGGACAGATACTAAGGGTATATAGTCTGATCTGGAATATTCTGCCACGAATACAAAACCCAGTTGCTCTTTTGTGATCCTGTAACTAATTGGCTGGATTTTAGTTTTTCTTTAAGAAGCATCCATTCTTCATATTTCAGAGATAAGAGGATTTCTAGATCCCTTTTCACCTTTCTATCTATATTTCAGGTGTTAGTAATATTTGAATGTCTAGTACATTAAAAAAGTCTCTTAGTTGTTGACCCTGTTTTGACAGTATATAAGAGGGGTTAGCTTTTAAAATTTATAATTGACGAGCTTTTAAAAAACTTTTTATGAAAATAATACATATTCATGTTTTAAAACACATAGTGTAAAAGAGTATATGATGAAAAGTGCAAGTCCAGCTTAGTAGAGAGAACTATTGTTAACTTTTCTTGGGATTAGCTGATTTTGTTAACACTTTGTTTAAATATCAGTCTAGGTGTGGTAACAGTATAGCATACTAGTTAAAATCATGGGCTCTACCCTTACATTTATAGTCAGTGGATTTTCGACAGAGGTGCCAAGGCATTTCAATAGGGAAAGAATAATCTTTTCAACAAATGGTACTGGGAAACTGGATATCTACATGCAAAAGAATGAAGTTGGACCCCTTCCTCACACCATACACAAAGATTAACTCAAAATGAATCATAGTACCAAATGTAAGAGCTAAAACTATAAAACTCTTAGGGGAAAATTATAGGAGTAAAACCTTTGTGACTTCGGATTAGACAATGATTTCTTAGATATTACATCAAAAGTACAAGAAAAAATAGATAAATTGGACTTTATCAAAATTTAAAGCTTCTGGGAATTCCCTGGTGGTGCAGTGGTTAAGAATCCGCCTGCCAGTGCAAGGGACATGGGTTCAATCCCTGGTCCGAGAAGATCCTACATGCCGTGGAGCAGCTAAGCCCATGCTCCACAACTACTGAGCATGTGCTCTAGAGCCCGCGAGCCACAACTACGGAGCCCATGCGCCGCAACTACTGAAGCCCACGCGCCTAGAGCCCATGGTCCATAACAAGAGAAGCCACCGCAATGAGAAGCCCACGCACTGCAACGAAGAGTAGCCCCCGCTCGCCACAACTAGAGAAAGACCGCGTGCAGCAACGAGGACCCAATGCAGCCAAAAATAAATTTTAAAATAAGTAAATTTTAAAAAATTTAAAAAAAGAGAGTTGGGAATATCGAATGAGTTGCCAGAAGTCTCCAGTCAGATGACAGAGCTAAATGTGTAGTCCGCGCTGGAGTCCTTCCTCAGATCCCTTAGTTTGGCTGCTGGGGCTGAAGTTGTAAGGCTTTTTGAGCGAACCTGATATTAGAAAATGCATCATCGTGCTTTTCCTTCTGATAATTACCGTCTTTGCTTCTATTGTAGCTAAGGATCATCTCTTTAGTCCAGCTTCTCCAGAAAGCTCAACCACCGGGGTGAGTGGTCACTCAGGGTCCACCAGCACAGCCCTCACAGGGCCCAGCGCCCAGCTGCAGGCCTGGATCGACAGCCACCATGCGGTCACCCTCAGCAAGTCCACGTGCAAGCGCTGTACTGAGGTAAGGCTTTAACCTCGGCAGGTGGTGACAAATTGTTGAATGATAGAAATTTGACAGACTTTTCGAGCTCAGGTGTAAACAATTGGATTTCACCCTAGGAAGGGGGTGTGTGTAGGTGTAACTTGCTTCAGAGTACTTGGAGAGTGTTGATATGAGAACAAAATATTGCTTGAGTAATCTTTTTCTGAGCTTTTGCAAAATGCTAGATGTCGTCAGGTAGTCAAGGTCAGGGAAGATTAGGTAGGGGAGTTACCAAACCAGGTGATTTGCTTCCCTTTTAGGCACGTCTATAGAGACTATATCCTAAGGAGCTGTTACTTAAGGTACTCCGAATTTGGATAAATATCTCTTTATGCTCTGGTTTATTATGGGCAGAGAATGAACTGTGTTTCCTACTTGGTTCATGATCTTAGATTATTGAGAGAAAAGGTCAGTGATCACAGCCATGGGGAGGACTGGTTTAATCCACCTCGATTTAACCACAGATTGAAGTTGAGGATTTAAAGACAAACTTGATCAGGTGCTTAACAGGAAGGTTGAGGGCATTTAAATATCACTGAAGTTTAGCTTTAAATTATACTCTGGGTAGCTCTAGGACTAGACACGATGGACTCTTAAGTAAACATAACTGGCTATCTGTCCAGGTAATTTATTAAGTTCAGTTTTCCCTCAGCTTGTCTATCTCTTGACTTACTTTCCAGTTCTCAGAGAGGTTGAATTCAGAAGCCTTTTTATTCTGGAAACCTTATGTAGAGACAGGTTTTTTTGACTCTGCATGTGTGTGTGTGTGTGTGTGTGTGTGTGTGTCTGTGTGTGTGTTTCTCTTTTTCCAAATAAGAACAAAGGGAAGGCGGGCAAGCAGTGGAAACACTTAAAGTAGGCAGAACCTTTCATCTTTGTTTTTCACCTGAACATAGTCTGCTTCATTGTCACCTGAGACTTCATCCCTATTAATGTCATCATGATGCCTTTTGTGTGGGACATCATATTGGGAGTAGGGTTGCCAAGAGGTAGGAGGTATAGGTCCCATCCCTAGGGAGTTTATTCAAACTGAGAAGGCAGAACATATGTTTAGAAAGAAAAATGATCTAAGATAACCCATGCTAACTACTAAATGATTAGTATAAGCAGTAAATGGTAGAGAATTTAAAAGAGGGCTGGGTATTAGAAACCTGTTGTATGATTCTGGCCCTCTGGGGGCTCAATTATCTAGCTCTGGTGATCTTTTGAGATTCCTCTCGCTTGTTTAATCCTTAAAATGAAGGGCTGAGACTAGTTGATGATTGAGATTCCTTTTAGTTCTGAAATTATGTGGTTGTCTAATCTTCTCTGTTACCAAATAAGGTTAAGAACCTGAACTCTGAAGTCAGAGTTTGGATCTTGGTTCTGTGTCCTATTAGCCATGTGACCTTGGTTAAGTTATTTGCCTATTGTGCCTCAGTTTCCTCATCTGTAAAATATGGATAATAATAGTACCTATCTCAGAACTTTGTTGTGAGGATAAAATTAGTAAATATTTGTAAAAAGCCATAGAACATGCCTGGTACATAGTAAATGCTATTAAAGTGTTGATTAAATAAGAGAACTACTTGCACTTCCTGTTTTCCTATCAAGACTTAAGACCTGGGATGGTGATCTTCCTTTCATCAATTCTGAGCCTTGGTTAAATGGCAGTCAACAAATATCTGTCTCTATTCCAAGCACAACTGATCCTGTTAAAAAGAGGTTCCTTATTCTAGTCTAGCCTCTCCTTTCATAGCTCCATGCTCACGGTGGTACAGCAGAAGGAACACCTGGACTGAAAAGACCTCAGTTCTCTTTCCGTAAATCTCAGTTTCCTCAACAACAGAATGAGGATGACAATGCCACCTTATCTACTATATCTGTAAAATACACAGCTTTATTATGAGGCCCAGATGGTTTCAAGTCTATGTGAAAGCACTTGGAAGCCTACAGTGTACGCTTTTATTAATAACAACCACCATTGAGTGCCTACCATGTGCCAGGCACTATTTGGTCACTCTAGTTTTATATTTTAAAACACTAGTAAAGAATTAGAAAGTTCCAATTTTGACTCTGCTCTAGTTCTGCAATGAAGTGTTGGGCTAGTGTGGTCAGGGTTGCTGCTAGTGATAGGCAGTCAGATTGTGTGTTCCCGACAATCGCAGATCTCCTTGACCTGTAATTACTCTCATTCCTACTATCTTATCCCTGAATTCTCCTGACTTCCTCATTTCTCAGCTCTCTGCCCTGTGTCTGAAAAGGTAAAGCCTTGCCATTTATTTAGCAGTTTTACTTAATTAACTGTACTCTGGGAATGATGAACTTTTCCTACACAGTGTGGTAGGTATTTGCACACTTATTAAAATGTATAATTATTCTGGCAACTTTAATGTCATTATCTGAATAATTTAAAGCCACTATCTGAATAATTTCTGGATATGCCAGGCCTTCTGGGCAAATATCCTCTGGTTTTACCTTGGCACATAACAGTTCCTTAGCTTTTCAGAATATAAAATATATAAGCTGTTTTCAGATTTGTGCCAATTAATATGGAAATGAATTTTCCATGTCTTGGCCATGAAGGATGGTTAGGTGCCTCTCCTGGTAAAAGCAGTGATTTTCTTCTGAGGGGGGTACAACTTATATACTTGGCTGTTCATATTCATTAAAAAAAAAATTACCTTGGAATAGAATTTCCCCCAGGTTATTTCCTTCAGTTTTGATTTTTATCATCTCATTTAGCACTTGTGATGTGAGTGAGTCAGAGTGGCAAAACTTTGTTTTTATATTTGTACTTGGCCTGATTAATTCATATTTCTCTCTAGGATGAGTAACGCATTAATTCAAATTGGGAATTGCCCACAAGGAAATTAACTTCTACATAAAGTTAGTTTCCTGCTTGTTGCATAACACTTCCTACTGTGATACTACTGTGAAGTCTGGGTTTTTTTTTTTTTTTTTAAGTCTTTATAAAATTTATTTATTTATTTATTTATATTTATGGCTGTGTTGGGTCTTCGTTTCTGTGCGAGGGCTTTCTCTAGTTGTGGCAAGCAGGGGCCACTCTTCATTGCGGTGCGCGGGCCTCTCACTATCACGGCCTCTCTTGTTGCGGAGCATAGGCTCCAGACGCGTAGGCTCACTAGTTTTGTCTCACGGGCCCAATTGCTCCGTGGCATGTGGGATCTTCCCAGCCCAGGGCTCGAACCCGTGTCCCCTGCATTGGCAGGCAGATTCTCAACCACCATGCCACCAGGGAAGCCCCGAAGTCTGGGTTTTAAAGGGCAAAGATAGGAGATTGGTTCAAGATGGCGGAGGAGAAGGACGTGCTCTCACTCCCCGTTGCGAGAGCACTGGAATCACAACTAACTGCTGAACAGTCATCGACAGGAAGACACTGGAACTCACCAAAAAAGATACCCCACATCCAAAGACAAAGAAGAAGCCACAGTGAGATGGTAGGAGGGGCGCAATCACAATAAAATCAAATCCCATAACTGCTGGGTGGGTGACTCACAAACTGGAGAACACTTATACCACAGAAGTCCACCTACTGGAGTGAAGGTTCTGAGCCCCACGTCAGGCTTCCCAAACTGGGGATCCGGTAACAGGAGGAGGAGTTCCTAGAGAATCAGACTTTGAAGGCTAGCAGGATTTGATTGCAGGACTTTGACAGGACTGGGGGAAACAGAGACTCCACTGTTGGAGGGCACACACAAAGTAGTGTGCGCATCGGGACCGACCCAGGGGAAGGAGCAGTGACCCCACAGGAGACTGAACCAGACCTACCTGCTAGTGTTGGAGGGTCTCCTGCAGAGGCGGGGGGTGGCTGTGTCTCACCATGAGGACAAGGAGACTGGCAGCAGAAGTTCTGGGAAGTACTCCTTGGCGTGAGCCCTCCCAGAGTCCACCATTAGCCCCACCAAAGAGCCCAGGTAGCCTCCAGTGTTGGGGCGCCTCAGGCCAAACAATCAACAGGGAGGGAACCCAGCCCCACCCATCAGCAGACGAGTGGATTAAAGTTTTACTGAGCTCTGCCCACCAGAGCAACACCCAGCTCTACCCACCACCAGTCCCTCCCAGTGAGTTTAGTCCCTCCCTAAACTTGCACAAGCCTCTGAGAGAGCCTCATCCACCAAAGGGCAGACAGCAGAAGCAAGAAGAACTACAATCCTGCAGGCTGTGGATCAAAAACCACATTCACAGAAAGATAGACAAGATGAAAAGGCAGAGGGCTATGTACCCCATGAAGGAACAAGACAAAACCCGAGAAAAACAACTAAATGAAGTGGAGATAGGCAACCTTCCAGAAAAAGAATTCAGAATAATGATAGTGAAGATGATCCAGGACCTCGGAAAAAGAATGGAGGCAAAGGTCGAGAAGAGGCAAGAAATGTTTAACAAAGACCTAGAAGAATTAAAGAACAAACAAACAGACATGAACAACACAATAACTGAAATGAAAACTACACTAGAAGGAATCAATAGCAGAATAACTGAGGCAGAAGAACGGATAAGTGACCTGGAAGACAGAATGGTGGAATTCACTGCTGCGGAACAGAATAAAGAAAAAAGAATGAAAAGAAATGAAGACAGCCTAAGAGATCTCGGGGACAACATTAAATGCAACAACATTTGCATTATACGGATCCCAGAAGGAGAAGAGAGAGAGAAAGGACCCAAGAAAATATTTGAAGAGATTATAGTCGAAAACTTCCCTAACACGGGAAAGGAAATAGCCACCCAAGTGCACGAAGCACAGAGAGTCGCAGGCAGGATAAACCCATGGAGAAACACGCTGAGACACATAGTAATCAAATTGGCAAAGATTAAAGACAAAGAAAAATTATTGAAAGCAGCAAGGGAAAAACAACAAATAACATACAAGGGAACTCCCATAAGGTTACAGGTGATTTCTCAGCAGAAACTCTACAAGCCAGAAGGGAGTGGCATGATATACTTAAAGTGATGAAAGGGAAGAAGCTACAACCAAGATTACTCTACCCAGCAAGGATCTCATTCAGATTCGATGGAGAAATCAAAAGCTTTACAGACAAGCAAAAGCTAAGAGAATTCAGCAACACCAAACCAGCTCTACAACAAATGCTAAAGGAACTTCTTTAAGTGGGAAACACAAGAGAAGAAAAGGACCTACAAAAACAAACCCAAAACAATTAAGAAAATGGTCATAGGAACATACATATCGATAATTACCTTAAACGTGAATGGATTAAATGCTCCAACCAAAAGAAACAGGCTTGCTGAACGGATACAAAAACAAGACCCATATATATGCTGTCTACAACAGACCCACTTCCGACCTAGGGACACATTCAGACTGAAAGTGAGGGGATGGAAAAAGATATTCCATGCAAATGGCAATCAAAAGAAAGCTGGAGTAGCAATACTCATATCAGATAAAATAGACTTTAAAATAAAGAATGTTACAAGAGACAAGGAAGGACACTACATGATGATCAAGGGATCAACCCAAGAAGAAGATATAACAATTATAAATATATATGCACCCAACATAGGAGCACCTCAATACATAAGGCAACTGCTAACAGCTATAAAAGAGGAAATAAACAGTAACATAATAATAGTGGGAGACCTTAACACCTCACTTACACCAATGGACAGATCATCCAAACAGAAAATTAACAGGAAAACACAAGCTTTAAATGACACAATAGACCAGATAGATTTAATTGATATTTACAGGACATTCCATCCAAAACCAGCAGATTACACTTTCTTCTCAAGTGTGCACGGAACATTCTCCAGGATAGATCACATCTTGGGTCACAAGTCAAGCCTCAGTAAATTTAAGAAAATTGAAATCATATCAAGCATCTTTTCTGACCACAACGGTATGAGATTAGAAATGAATTACAGGGGAAAAAACGTAAAAATCACAAACACATGGAGGTTAAACAATACGTTACTAAGTAACCAAGAGAGCACTGAAGAAGTCAAAGAGGAAATCAAAAAATACCTAGAGACAAATGACAATGAAAATACGATGATTCAAAACCTATGGGATGCAGCAAAAGCAGTTGTAAGAGGGAAGTTTATAGCTATACAAACCTACCTCAAGAAACAAGAAAAATCTCAAATAAACAATCTAACCTTACACCTAAAGGAACTAGAGAAAGAAGAACAAAGAAAACCCAAAGTTAGTAGAAGGAAAGAAATCATAAAGATCAGAGCCGAAATAAATGAAATAGAAATGAATAAAACAATAGCAAAGATCAATACAACTAAAAGATGGTTCTTTGAGAAGATAAACAAAATTCATAAACCATTAGCCAGACTCATCAAGAAAAAGAGGGAGAGGACTCAAATCAATAAAATTAGAAATGAAAAAGGAGAAGTTACAACAGACACCACAAAAATACAAAGCATCCTAAGCAACTACTGCAAGCAACTCTATGCCAATAAAATGGACAACCTGGAAGAAATGGACAAATTCTTATAAAGGTATAAACTTCCAAGACTGAAGCAGGAAGAAATAGAAAATATGAACACACCAATCACAAGTAATGAAATTGAAACTCATTCTCAATGGTGAAAAACTGAAAGCATTTCCTCTAAGATCAGGAATGAGACAAGGATGTCCATTCTTACCAGTGTTATTCAACATAGTTTTGGAAGTCCTAGCCACAGCAATCAGAGAAGAAAAAGAAATAAAAGCAATACAAATTGGAAAAGAAGAAGTGAAACTATAGCTGTTTGCAGATGACATGATACTATACATAGAGAATCCTAAAGATGCCACCAGAAAACTACTAGAGCTAATCAGTGAATTTGGTAAAGTTGCAGGATACAAAATTAATGCACAGAAATCTCTTGCATTCCTATACACTAATGATGAAAAATCTGAAAGAGAAATTAAGGAAACACTCCCATTTACCACTGCAACAAAAAGAAAAAAATACCTAGGAATAAACCTACCTAGGGAGACAAAAGACCTGTATGCAGAAAACTATAAGACACTGATGAAAGAAATTAAAGATGATACCAACAGATGGAGAGATATACCATGTTCTTGGATTGGAAGAATCAACATTGTGAAAATGACTATACTACCCAAAGCAATCTACAGATTCAATGCAATCCCTATCAAATTACTAATGGAATTTTTACCGAACTAGAACAAAAAATCTTAAAGTTTGTATGGAGACACAAAAGACCCCGAATAGCCAAAGCAGTCTTGAGGGAAAAAAACGGAGCTGGAGGAATCAGACTCCCTGACTTCAGACTATACTACAAAGCTACAGTAATCAAGACAATATGGTACTGGCACAAAAACAGAAATATAGATCAATGGAACAGGATAGAAAGCCCAGAGATAAACTCAGGCACCTATGGTCAACTAATCTATGACAAAGGAGGCAAGGATATACAATGGAGAAAAGACAGTCTCTTCAATAAGTGGTGCTGGGAATACTGGACAGCTACATGTAAAAGAAGGAAATTAGAACACTCCTTAACACCATACACAAAAATAAAATGGACTAGAGACCTAAATGTAAGCTTGGACACTATAAAACTCTTAGGGGAAAACATAGGAAGAACACTCTTCCTATGTTTAAACACTCTTCCTATGACATAAATCACAGCAAGATCTTTTTTGATACACCTCCTAGAGTAATGGAAATAATAACAAAAATAAACAAATGGGACCTACTGAAACTTAAAAGCTTTTGCAAAGCAAAGGAAACTACAAGCAAGATGAAAAGACAACCCTCAGAATGGGAGAAAGTATTTGCAAACGAATCAACGGAGAAAGGATTAATCTCCAAAATATATAAGCAGCTCATGCAGCTCAATATTAAAAAAACAAACAACCCAATCAAAAAATGGGCAGAGAGAGCCTCCCATCAAGCCTCTTAGATAGCCTCAAACACCAGAGGGCAGACAGCAGAAGCAAGAAAAACTACAATCCTGCAGCCTGTGGACCAAAAACCACAGTTACAGAAAGATAGACAAGATGAAAAGGCAGAGGGCTATGTACCAGATGAAGGAACAAGAAAAAACCCCAGAAAAACAACTAAATGAAGTGGAGATAGGCAACCTTCCAGAAAAAGAATTCAGAATAATGATAGTGAAGATGATCCAGGACCTCGGAATAAGAATGGAGGCAAAGATTGAGAAGATGCAAGAAATGATTAACAAAGACCTAGAAGAATTAAAGAACAAACAAACAGAGATGACCAATACAATAACTGAAATGAAAACTACGCTAGAAGGAATCAACAGCAGAATAACTGAGGCAGAAGAACGGATAAGTGACCTGGAAGACAGAATGGTGGAATTCACTGCTGCGGAACAGACTAAAGAAAAAAGAATGAAAAGAAATGAAGACAGCCTAAGAGACCTCTGGGACAACATTAAACGCAACAACATTCGCATTATAGGGGTCCCAGAAGGTGAAGAGAGAGAGAAAGGACCAGAGAAAATATTTGAAGAGATTATAGTTGAAAACTTCCCTAACATGGGAAAGGAAATAGCCACCCAAGTCCAGGAAGCGCAGAGAGTCCCATACAGGATAAACCCAAGGAGAAACACGCCGAGACACATAGTAATCAAATTGGCAAAAATTAAAGACAAAGAAAAATTATTGAAAGCAGCAAGGGAAAAACGACAAATAACATACAAGGGAACTCCCATAAGGTTAACAGCTGATTTCTCAGCAGAAACTCTGCAAGCCAGAAGGGAGTGGCATGATATACTTAAAGTGATGAAAGGGAAGAACCTACAACCAAGATTACTCTACCTGGCAAGGATCTCATTTAGATTTGATGGAGAAATCAACAGCTTTACAGACAAGTAAAAACTAAGAGAATTCAGCACTACCAAACCAGCTCTACAACAAATGGTAAAGGAACTTCTCTAAGTGGGAAACACAAGAGAAGAAAAGGACCTACAAAAACAAACCCAAAACAATTAAGAAACTGGTCATAGGAACATACATATCGATAATTACCTTAAAAGTGAATGGATTAAATGCCCCAACCAAAAGACATAGACTGGCTGAATGGATACAAAAACAAGACCCATATATATGCTGTCTACAAGAGACCCACTTTAGACCTAGGGACACATACAGACTGAAAGTGAGGGGATGGAAAAAGATATTCCATGCAAATGGAAATCAAAAGAAAGCTGGAGTAGCTATACTCATATCAGATAAAATAGACTTTAAAATAAAGAATGTTACAAGAGACAGGGAAGGACACTACATAATGATCAAGGAATCAATCCAAGGAGAAGATATAACAATTATAAATATATATGCACCCAACATAGGAGCACCTCAATACATAAGGCAACTGCTAACAGCTATAAAGGAGGAAATTGACAGTAACACAATCATAGTGGGGGACTTTAACACCTCACTTACACCAATGGACAGATCATCCAAAATGAAAATAAATAAGGAAACAGAAGCTTTAAATGACACAATAGACCAGATAGATTTAATTGATATATATAGGACATTCCATCCAAAAACAGCAGATTACACGTTCTTCTCAAGTGTGCACGGAACATTCTCCAGGATAGATCACATCTTGGGTCACAAATCAAGCCTCAGTAAATTTAAGAAAATTGAAATCACATCAAGCATCTTTTCTGACCACAATGCTATGAGATTAGAAATCAATTACAGGGAAAAAAATGTAAAAAACACAAACACATGGAGGCTAAACAATATGTTACTAAATAACCAAGAGATCACTGAAGAAATCAAAGAGGAAATCAAAAAATACCTAGAGACAAATGACAATGAAAACACGACGACCCAAAACCTATGGGATGCAGCGAAAGCAGTTTTAAGAGGGAAGTTTATAGCTATACAAGCCTACCTAAAGAAACAAGAAAAATCTCAAGTAAACAATCTAACCTTACACCTAAAGAAACTAGAGAAAGAAGAACAAACAAAACCCAAAGTTAGCAGAAGGAAAGAAATCATAAAGATCAGAGCAGAAATAAATGAAATAGAAACAAAGAAAACAATAGCAAAGATCAATAAAACTAAAAGTTGGTTCTTTGAGAAGATAAACAAAATTGATAAGCCATTAGCCAGACTCATCAAGAAAAAGAGGGAGAGGCCTCAAATCAATAAAATTAGAAATGAAAAAGGAGAAGTTACAACAGACACCGCAGAAATACAAAGCATCCTAAGAGACTACTACAAGCAACTTTATGCCAATAAAATGGACAACCTGGAAGAAATGGACAAATTTTTAGAAAGGTATACCCTTCCAAGACTGAACTAGGAAGAAACAGAAAATATGAACAGACCAATCACAAGTAATGAAATTGAAACTGTGATTAAAAATCTTCCAACAAACAAAAGTCCAGGACCAAATGGCTTCACAGGTGAATTCTATCAAACATTTAGAGAAGAGCTAACACCTATCCTTCTCAAACTCTTCCAAAAAATTGCAGAGGAAGGAACACTCCCAAACTCATTCTATGAGGCCACCATCACCCTGATACCAAAACCAGACAAAGACACTACAAAAAAAGAAAATTACAGACCAATATCACTGATGAATATAGATGCAAAAATCCTCAACAAAATACTAGCAAACAATCCAACAACACATTAAAAGGATCATACACCACGATCAAGTGGGATTTATCCCAGGGATGCAAGGATTCTTCAATATACGCAAATCAATCAATGTGATACACCATATTCACAAATTGAAGAAGAAAAACCATATGATCATCTCAATAGATGCAGAAAAAGCTTTTGACAAAATTCAACACCCATTTCTGATAAAAACTCTCCAGAAAGTGGGCATAGAGGGAACCTACCTCAACATAATAAAGGCCATATATGACAAACCCACAGCAAACATCATTCTCAATGGTGAAAAACTGAAAGCATTTCCTCTAAGATCAGGAACGAGACAAGGATGTCCACTCTCACCACTATTATTCAACATAGTTCTGGAAGTCCTAGCCACGGCAATCAGAGAAGAAAAAGAAATAAAAGGAATACAAATTGGAAAAGAAGTAAAACTGTCACTGTTTTCGGATGGCATGATACTATACATAGAGAATCCTAAAACTGCCACCAGAAAACTGCTAGAGCTAATTAATGAATATGGTAAAGTTGCAGGATACAAAATTAATGCACAGAAATCTCTTGCATTCCTATACACTAATGATGAAAAATCTGAAAGAGAAATTATGGAAACACTCCCATTTACCATTGCAACAAAAAGAATAAAATACCTAGGAATAAACCTACCTAGGGAGACAAAAGACCTGTATGCAGAAAACTATAAGACACTGATGAAAGAAATTAAAGATGATACCAACAGATGGAGAGATATACCATGTTCTTGGATTGGAAGAATCAACATTGTGAAAATGACTATACTACCCAAAGCAATCTACAGATTCAGTGCAATCCCTATCAAATTACTAATGGAATTTTTACCGAACTAGAACAGAAAATCTTAAAGTTTGTATGGAGACACAAAAGACCCCGAATAGCCAAAGCAGTCTTGAGGCAAAAAAATGGAGCTGGAGGAATCAGACTCCCTGACTTCAGACTATACTACAAAGCTACAGTAATCAAGACAATATGGTACTGGCACAAAAACAGAAACATAGATCAATGGAACAAGATAGAAAGCACAGAGATAAACCCACACACCTATGGTCAACTAATCTATGACAAAGGAGGCAAAGATATACAATGGAGAAAAGACAGTATCTTCAATAAGTGGTGCTCGGAAAACTGGACAGCTACATGTAAAAGAATGAAATTAGAATACTCCCTAACACCATACACAAAAATATACTCAAAATGGATTAGAGACCTAAATATGACTGGACACTATAAAACTCTTAGAGGAAAACATGGGAAGAACACTCTTTGACATAAATCACAGCAAGATCTTTTTTGATCCACCTCCTAGAGTAATGGAAATAAAAACAAAAATAAACAATTGGGACCTAATGAAACTTCAAAGCTTTTGCACAGCAAAGGAAACCATAAACAAGACGAAAAGACAACCCTCAGAATGGGAGAAAATATTTGCAAACGAATCAACGGACAAAGGATTAATCTCCAAAATATATAAACAGCTCATTCAGCTCAATATTAAAGAAACAAACACCTCAATCCAAAAATGGGCAGAATACCTAAATAGACATTTCTCCAAAGAAGACATACAGACGGCCACGAAGCACATGAAAAGATGCTCAACATCACTAATTATTAGGGAAATGCAAATCAAAACTACAATGAGGTATCACCTCACTCCTGTTAGAATGGGCATCATCAGAAAATCTACAAACAACAAATGCTGGAGAGGGTGTGGAGAAAAGGGAACCCTCTTGCACTGTTGGTGGGAATGTAAATTGATACAGCCACTATGGAGAACAATATGGAGGTTCCTTAAAAAACTAAAAATAGAATTACCATATGACCCAGCAATCCCACTAATGGGCGTATACCCAGAGAAAACCGTAATTCAAAAAGACACATGCACCCGAATGTTCATTGCAGCACTATTTACAATAGCCAAGTCATGGAAGCAACCTAAATGCCCATCAACAGACGAATGGATAAAGAAGAAGTGGTACATATATACAATGGAATATTACTCAGCCATAAAAAGGAACGAAATTGAGTCATTTGTGGAGAAGTGGATGGATCTAGAGACTGTCATACAGAGTGAAGTAAGTCAGAAAGAGAAAAACAAATATCGTATAGTAATGCATGTATGTGGAACCTAGAAAAATGGTACAGATGAGCCGGTTTGCAGGGCAGAAGTTGAGACACAGATGTAGAGAACGGACATATGGACACCAAGGGGGGAAAACTGCGGTGGGGTGGGGATGCTGGTGTGCTGAATTGGGCGATTGGGATTGACATGTATACACTGATGTGTATAAAATTGATGCCTAATAAGAACCTGCAGTATAAACAAACAAACAAACAAAACAACTAATATTAAACTTTCATTGGGTTATTTGTATGGAAATATGTTAATATAAATGTTTCAGACATTACATGAAATTTCTAAAAATCTTATATTTGTATGGAAATATGTATGGAAATATGTTAATATAAATGTTTCAGACATTAAAAAAAAAAAAATGGGCAGAAGACCTAAATAGACATTTCTCCAAAGAAGCCATACACATGGCCAAGAAGCACATGAAAAGCTGCTCAACATCACTAATTATTAGAGAAATGCAAATCAAAACTACAATGAGGTATCACCTCACACCAGTTAGAATGGGCATCATCAGAAAATCTACAAACAACAAATGCTGGAGAGGGTGTGGAGAAAAGGGAACCCTCTTGCACTGTTGGTGGGAATGTAAATTGATACAGCCACTATGGAGAACAGTATGGAGGTTCCTTAAAAAACTAAAAATAAAATTACCATATGATCCAGCAATCCCACTACTGGGCATATACACAGAGAAAACCATAATTCAAAAAGACACATGCACCCCAATGTTCTTTGCAGCACTATTTACAATAGCCAGGTCATGGAAGCAACCTAAATGCCCATCAACAGACGAATGGATAAAGAAGATGTGATACATATATACAGTGGAATATTACTCGGCCATAAAAAGGAATGAAATTGGGTCATTTGTTGAGACGTGGATGGATCTAGAGACTGTCATACAGAGTGAAGTAAGTCAGAAAGAGAAAAACAAATATATATTAATGCATATATGTGGAACCTAGAAAAATGGTACAGATGAAGCGGTTTGCAGGGCAGAAATTGAGACACATGTAGAGAGCAAACGTATGGACACCAAGGGGTTAAAGCAGTGGGGGGAATGGGGAGGGTGTGATGAATTGGGCGATTGGGATTGACATGTATACACTGATGTGTATAAAATGGATGACTAATAAGAACCTGCTGTATAAAAAAATAAATAAAATAAAAATTAAAAAAAAAAAGGGCAAATATACACCCCCCCCCCGACCTTTTCAGAAAATGTGATTTTTGTTTCAGTGGGAAGTAAGAAGTATGCATTTGGAATTAGCAAATGATGTCTCATTACAGCTTATCCACTGCTTGATATCCAGATCCACTGCCATTTCTCCATAGTGTGTCTACTTTACAGACAAAATTTACCATTCTCTACTTTTACGAATAAAAATGCACTAGAAACTGGCACTTCTGATATTCAGTACAGATCTTTAATCTTATACTGATGAACAATGCTTAAGTTTAATCAGAGTTAAAATAACCTACAAAATAGTTTGTCGAAGTGAGGTCATGTGTCCTCTGGAATTTAGGGAGTATATTTTCTAAAATTTCACATATTATCATATTTTGATAATTTTGAAATTTTGATAATTTACTTGTAGGATTTACTCTCTAAATCTGGAAAACTTTTTTTCTTGGTAACAAACTGCAAATGCTTTATTTCTAAAACTAAGCAGATAAGGAAGTCTTAAGAGTCCATGCTTTCATGTTATGAACTTTTTATTTTTAGTCTTAGAAAATAAGCATTGGAATATGAATTGACTTTTGTCCATGCAGTCCTCCAGCTATAGCTTTCCTTGCCCTTTCCTTCAAGTTCCTTTTCATATACCCCATCATTCTTAGAAAGGATTCTTATCTTTAAAATTTTGGTTTTTGCCATTAAAATTTATGTAATCTTGCTCATATGACTTTTGTAACTGATTTGTTGGTTAAAAGTTACTTGCCCAAAAAGAAATAATACTTTGACTATAGTAGGATGTGTTTTTTCTCAGGGTTACCACATGATGTTTTGGAAACATTAAGTATTCCAGTGCCTTTTTAAACATGGTTAGTATTAAACCCATTTTATAGTGGGGTAGACTGAGTCACTAAACATGTAAAATATATTTTATGAAGCCATACAGGTGAATCACTGAAAACAGAGTAGAATCAACAGATTTCAAATACCCTCTTAAATATCTTTCTGTCAACAGGGTGTATCTTGTGGGTTACATAAAAATGAACTAGAAAGTATTCAGAGGAGAAGGCTGATTGAGGAGGAAAGTAACAAAGGTGGGCAAGAGACTCTACTGTTGGTTATAACCTTTTTTGTTTTTACATTCTCCCCCTTGTTTTTCAACTTCTTCCAGGTAAAGAAGTTATTTAAATCTATATCTGTTCCTTATTTTTTGCTCGAACTTGATCAAGCAAGTAAGATTCTGTTTAATATGTAAATTATATCTGCTGACTGTATATTTTATTTAATCTGTTCTGTCTGGTTTTTATTTTTCTTCCTTGAGGTTTTTATTGTTTAATAAGCTCTTACCAGTTGATTCCTCTTTTTGACTGTTTAGGCAGGGCTTTCCCCTAGCACTAATCATATTTACCTTTAGTCTTTAGTGTATAGCCTTGGTATTACTCTGAGTTTCCTATTGTTGAAATCATTATTTCTATTAACCTTGAGTCTAGTTACAGGTACAGTATTTGCTAGTTTTATGGTAACTTTATTATTTTTGCAAATTTGCCTCCTCTCTGGAAAGTCATATCAAATAATATTTTAATTAAATATAAATTGAGATGTATTCAGAAACTGTGGCAAGAACATATAAAGACCAGTAAAGATAAGGATCCATGAAAGGAGCCATTGTGAAATAGTTGCATATGGTTAGAAATCCCGGGGAAAGAAAGGTAGGTAGAGGAAAGTGGATAGCCTCTTCCTAGGACCAGGGCAATCATGCTTTTTGTTCGTGGGTCAGGAAATCCCAAAGACTCAGCAGTCGAACATTATTAAGAATCTGATCAAGTGCCCAGCATCATCATTTCTCTTTGAGAAAGTGGGTCCTTCCAGATCAGGAAGTATAGGTAATCTTCAGGCCTAGTAGCTTGGGGAAGCAGAGTCCTAAGCATTTATAGTCTCAGCCCAGTCTCCAAAGGAATAAAACAATAGAGAAGAGACTCAGCTAGAGAGAGACATGGTAGCTAGGATAGAAAGCTCATTTCTAGGCTCAGAAGAAAGGAGGTAGTGGTGGGGCAGAAAACTATTATTTGATGCTTCTAAAGACAGATGCCCTAACACAGAGCAGATTATAGCTGCATCTTATTGAATGCCTACTGTTTCATAGGGACTCTGCTGGGTTTATATACAAAGTCACTAATCCTTACAAGAAGAGATTATCTATATTTTACAGATGAGGAAATTGAGTCCCAGAGAGGTCAAAAAACTTCCCTAAAGTCATATAACTAATATATCTGTAATTTGGACCCAGGCCTAATTCCAAAGTCTTTGTTCTTTCCATAGTACCATGTTGTCTGTCTCTCCTAGCATGACCTTTCTATTATTCCATCAAGGAAGACTCTTGCTCCTAAACACTCCATAGTATTTGAAAGGAAATCCCAATAATTAAAATTTCATTTGGGCCAAAAAGTAGCCTTTTAAAAATAAAAGTTTTCCTGGGAAAGTTAAGTCACTTGCAACTTGGTGTGAATTAGAAAAAAAAAAAAAAAGGTAATTAAACTAACAAGATAAAGCAAATGAACATGTCCGTTAAGGATGGGAAAAGTAAGGGAGGTAACATTGGAAGAGGATGGGCAGGATGGATGTGCCAAGTGCTTGAGGGGCATGAGTCAGAAGGCAAGGAGGTTGGCAAGGGTGCCAAAAGGTGGATGGGAGGTCAATTAAGGCAAGCATCGACTTCTCTGAAATTTTGATTCTGGCAACACTAATCAGACAGGAAGCTCTCGCCCTATGGGCCATAGATATATAGATCACTGCTGGGAGCTCCCACTTCCCCCTTGCTAAAGTCCTGCTTAAAAAGTATGTGAATTGGGATAGGTTGAAGCTGTCTGTGGTTGAAGAGTGGGAGCCTCTTACTAGATGAGGGAGTGGATGGTCCTCTGTGTCCTCACTTGTTGCTTCACCACACATAAGAAGCTTTCTTCCTTTTCATGCTCACAGTCTGGGCAGCTTGCAGGGACAGATCAGGATTTATAAAGTAAGCCAGCAGTTCTCAAAATGTGGTCTGCAGACCTCTGGGGGTGCCTGTGACCTTTGGGGATACTCAAGGTCAAAACTTCTTTCATAATAATGTTGAGATGTTATTTACCATTACAGTTTTGACATTTTCATTGATGGTGCAATGCAGTGGTGGGTAAAACTGCTGATGGCTTAGCATGAATCAAACTAGGGGTACCAAACTATACTAGTTTATATTATATTCTTCACCACCACACACACACAGTAAAAGAAAATGTCTATTTTACTTAAGGCTATTCTCGATGAAGTCATAAACATTATTAACTTTATTAAATCTCAACCCTTTGAGTATACATCTTTTTAATATTCTGTGTGATGAGAAAAGAATGCATAAAGTGTTTTGCTGCAAGGAGTGTGATGATTTTCTCAAGAAGAAGCACTTGTGCAATTAATAGTTTGTGTTGCAAACTGAACTAGCTGCTTTTTTCATGGAACACCATATATACTTGAAAAAATAACTGACAGTCAAACTATGGTTATTCAAACTTGAGTACTTGGCAGACATTTCCCCCAAAATGAACAAAACGAGTCTGTCACTTCAAAGAAAACAACTGACAGTGTTTGTTGCTAATGATAACATTTGACCTTTCACATGAAAATTAGAATTTGGGAAGTTGTATCTGCCATGTGAGCTCAATAGCTTTTTAATACTTAAAGACTTTTCTGATGAGGTTGGTGGTACTATTTATGAATATAATTTTTAAAAAATATTCTGTGTTGAAATATGTCAATATTTGGAAGAGCTGCATAGCTTAGTGAATGAATATTTTCTTAATGATCAATGTATGATCTTACAGTCATTCATGGGTAAAAGAGTCATTCAAAGTGTAAGATAGACCAATGCATTTTAATGTGATAGAGTATGAAAACCTTATCCACATGGTTTCAGTTTCCACACTGCACCTAACCTTTAATCAACCACCACTTGTTGAGTTTTGGTGTAGTGTCAAAAAAGAATATCCACAATTATCTGAAAAATCTATTAAGTATTTCTCTTTTTTCCAACTACTTGTCTTTGTGAGACTGGGTTTTCTTCTTCCTTCTTTTGGGCCATATTTTGAGCCTGTGTACATGAATTAAGGTTATTATTTGAGAAGAACTGTCAAGGTGAACTCAGATCTATTGCGATTGGTATTGGAGAGGGGCACTCAGCACCAGAAGGCATGGCATTAGTATCTGTGTGTGGGCCATGGTAATGGTCACAAATCCTATCCTCCCTGTGCCAGAGGCTTATGCATGCTCCCCTATTTAATCTTCAAAATACCATCAGTGAGGTAGGTAATATCACCTTCATATGATGAGGAAACAAAGCATGGAAAAGTATGAATAGGATAGTTGGCTTGCCAGTGAACCCACTGGTAATTCCTGGGCCCTCCCCTCTACTTCCATTGCCTCCGTCCTCAGAACGTTTTGTGACTCAAGCTGCCTGCCTTTGTGTATGGTTTTCATGGCACTGATACTATGGTAGGTGTTCCTAGATGTGAGGATGGCTGTTGTAACCAGAGGTTGTGCCACCTGCCACCGTGACAGCTGTACCTTGGCTGCCACTCACAGGGCTGGCTGATACACGAAAGCTTGTATCTTGGTTTCGAGTGTCTGCCCAGTGACTTTGATCTGAGTAACAGCATCAAGGTAGTCATCTTAATTTGGTCTGGCACTGCTACCATTCTTCAGCTATAGATGTGGAAAGCAGATATAAGGTTTGAGAGGACATGTGTGACGGTTTGCTGAAAGTATGGACTTGGATGCCGTATGTTACTAGCCCAGGGGTTCTGAGGTGTGTCATCCTTGTCCCCTGGCTGCTTATAGAAGGCACGGCTTTAACGCCTTCAGCAAGAGGGAGAGGAACTAACATTTGAGATATATTGATGAACTAACATTCCTTTTTTATGCTAGTGTTTCACACCTCTCTCACTCAGTCCTCACAATGACCTTGCGGGGTTGCTGGATTTAATTCTGTTTCACAAGTGAGGAAGCAGATACTCCGCATTTTAGTAGCTTGCTCAGTGTCGCTGTGTCAAGCCCAGGCCTGTCTGGTTCCCCAGTCGCCTCTTCAGAGAGTGCTTGCCTTAAACAAATAAAAGCCGCTACAGGCAGAGGAGCCCAGGCTAGCTCAGGTCTCGCCACTTTGGTACTGATGCTTATTCGTTCAGCAGATGTGTTTTGGGCACCTATTTTTGTGCCAAGCACTGGCTGGAGAGAAAAAGATGAATAAGGCAGTCTCGTTCTTTAAGGTCATTCTGCTTATTTGTATCTATCTCTCTTCTAAAGGCTGTGGGATCACAGAGTAGCTGTGATAGGGTGTTGATAGGTGTTCTCCCAGTGGAAAAAAGTAGTAAGGGAGGAATTCATGGCCGTAAACAAAAACAAGTTAGAAAACATCACGGCTTGTTCATTTAGAGCAAATGTAGTAAGGAGGGCCTGACCGAGAGAACGATGAGAGATAAAAGTGGAAAAGTAAAGAGACTTTATCCTATAGGAAGTGGGGATCCATGGAGGTTGTTCTGTTTGTTTTATGAATGAAGCTTAAGATATTCCTTAAGCATTTTGGTTTTGTCTGCAGAAATGTTCATTTTAGAAAATGTAGAGACTGCATTATAATAAAATACAAAAATCACATATAGTTATATCCAGAGATAACCACTATTAATATTTTTGTGTATCTTTTATGTATCTTGTATTCTGTTTTATTATTAAAATAGTTTGCATGTTATTACAAGTTCTCAATAATTTTCTCAGTTATGAAATATTCCATATAATATTTTTATTTAGCCATTCCACTATGGTTGGACAAATAATCTGTTGCCAATTTTTTGCTATTATGGAATAACAAGTTAGAAATATTTTTCTTTGGGCATAAAGTTTTTGTTGTATTTAGAATTATTTCTCAGGATAATTACTGGAATGAATTTCTGGGTCAGAGTATGAACATTTCTAAAGTTCTAGAGTCTTTTAAATGATGTATACTAATTGATAACTCCACAAGTTCAATGAGTTTTCCCTGTTTCTTAGTGAGTCTTAGAAATAATAGTAGGTTTTAAAAAATTATTGTTTGCCAATTTGAGAGGTAAAAAATATAGCTTTATTTCAGTTTGTATTTCTTTGATTACTAATGCAGCAAAAGTTTTCCATATGTTATATTATTGTTATCTCTGTTGTCTGTTCATGTTTCTCAGGAAACCCTTATATGGCAATTTCTATGAGCCACTGCTATAAGCACTTCAAGTGTTAACTAATTTAATCATATAGTTCTGCGAGATATTACTGTTTTCTCCATTTCACAGAAAAGGAAATAAAGGCACAAAGAGGTTAAAGAACTTGCTCAAGGTCGTACAACCAGTAAGTGACAGAGCTAGAACTTGAAACTAGGGAATCTGGCCCAAAGGCCAGGCTCTTAATCAATGCTGAACTGTTCTCTGATCTAAGCTGTGCTTATGATCTTTTTGGTCATGGTACTCCCCACTAATTTCTACACACATGCACACACACACACACGCCTCACACACCAGGCCAGTTTTTACACCTGTATTAGTGTTATTTACGGAAATAACCACTGCACTGATTGGACCCCTCATGTGTGCTTTGCTTTTGTATAAATGGATCAAGAGGATGGAGACCAATGGTTATATAGAAGTCACATCAGAATCCATACATATATACTTCTATTTAAGTAAATTTCTGTCTTGGAATGAATGCAAGGCAAGTAGGGAAGCTGATTATCCATTTAAGAAAACAACTTAACACATTTTATAAAAGGATTTCTCTTAAATAGGAAGTAGAAAATATATCTTTGTATTATGCAGACCTGGGTTTGAATCCATGCAGGTGGGATAGTGTTACTCCTCTGAGTCGTTAGGATTAAATAGGGTGTTTGTAATGCATCTAACATGGCGTTTAATTAATGTCCTCTTCCCATTGTACTCAGATATGAAAAGGATAGATTAAGCTTTTTATAAGGCAAGATAAATCTTTTTAATTGCCAGATACACATTCTAGTAAATTATTGATTATTTTAATTCTTTTGACAAATATTGGAGGGCCTGCTCTTATACGTAAAGGATATGAGTTCTGCCTTTCATGGGCTCATTGTCTATTGTGGGTCATTAGTCATAGTCACCACACGTAGAGGACTCTTTGCTCCTCTGAGCCTTTGTTTTCTTATCTATTAAGTGAGATTGTATGTAAAATGCCTAGTACTGTTCCTGACACATAGTCAGTGCTAGTAGTAGCTGCTAATTCGTGTAATATTATGCAGCCATTAAAAATGATTCACATAGAATATTTAATAGCATGGGGAAACTTTCAGTACTATAATGTTTAATGAAAAAACAAAGAGTTTAAAATAGTTTTTATAGAATAGTCACATCTTGCTCTAAAAAGTGTAGGAAGAGACTGGAAAGAAAGGCACAAAATATAAATAATCACTCAAATATTGTGCATCTATCTTGCCATGCAGTAGGTACTGAGGAAACACAGGTGCATAAGATCTGGTTCTTCCTTAGGGGGAGGTTTTGATAGACAGGTGATCACAGTCCAGTGTCGGCTGAAGCAGAGGGAGAAGTCAGGCAAGCTGCTTCAGTTCCTGCCATGAAGAGGGAGGATGGTAGTATCAGTCACTGAGAAAGGAGGCAGCGTTTGGACCAGGGAAGGCGATGAATTTGGTTTTGGACATGTTGTGATTGTCCAATGTGGATATATAGGCTAGTAGGTATATAGGTCTGGATGAGTGGGAGATACAGATTTGGAAAGGTTTAATCTATAGGTGAGGTTTGAAGCTGTGGGAAAAAATAGAAGCACTCAGGGAAAGTCTGCAGAGTGAGCCAAGAGTTAGATCTTGATTGCATCCAGATGGTGAAATTTTGAATAACTTTTTCTTCCTTTGCTTTATTTATTTATTTAAAAAATTCCTATAGTGTAAATGTAAGTGTTTCCTATAGTGTAATGTAAATGTTTCAGTCAGGATTAGGTTTTGCCACATGTGGCAGCAAACCTAAAATAACAGTGGCTTAAACTAAATGTAAGCTTATTTCTCTCTCACCTAAAAGAAGTTTAGATAGGGGTAGTGTGTTCAGGGCATTTATGGTACTCTACAGTGTTGGAACCAATGTTGAGTCCTCCTATTTTCATGTTCCACAGTCCTCAGCATTTGTCTTCCATCTTATGTCCCAAGATGAGTGCCCAAAGTCCAGCCATCAGTTGGAAGAAGAGTTGAAGGACAGCATGTTCTTTCCATTTAAGATCATTTTCTGAATGTTGCACATGACACTTTGCTTACATCCTATTGGCCAGAATTTAGTCACTTAGCCGTATAAGAATATGGGGAAATGAAATTTATTTTAGGAAGCTAAAAGTCAAGAATCCAGTTCGTGATACTAGTAACATCTTGGTTTTGCCTGTGGAACAGCTGAGGTTGGTTTGTCTGAAGGGATTAGTACGATAATTTCCATACATTTGTCTTCTATTTCAATCATAAGAATAGAGGCACCATACTAAGGTCATCACATGATGGTAGTAAGCTGGAAAATACTTTGTTTTCTTAGAAAGGCCAATGACTTTACAGATTGAGGTAAGTGAGAAAGACAAAAACAAATACCATATGCTAACACATATATATGGAATCTGAAAAAAAAATGGTTCTGAAGAACCTAGGAGCAGGACAGAAATAAAGACACAGACGTATAGAATGGACTTGAGGACACAGGGAGGGGGAAGGGTAAGCTGGGACGAAGTGAGAGAGTGGCATGGACATATATACACTACCAAATGTAAAATAGATAGGTAGTGGGAAGCAGCCGCATAGCACAGGGAGATCAGCCTGGTGCTTTGTGACCACCTAGAGAGGTGGGATAGGGAGGGTGGGAGAGAGACGCAAGAGGGAGGAGATATGAGGATATATGTATATATATATACATATATATATATATAACAAAGCTGATTCACTTTGTTATAAAGCAGAAACTAACACACCATTGTAAAGCAATTATACTCCAATAAAGATGTTTTAAAAAAAAAAAAAGAAAGGCCAGTGACTGAACATTGAACTAGAGGCCTAGTAAACTCACTTAATGGGTAACATTGAACCCTATCAAGATGAGTAGGAGGTAGTCCAGCCTCCTTTATTGCAACAAGGCCTCAAAAGAGTTCCTGAGATTATTGAAAGATTAAGTGAGCGTTGTAAATCTGTAGATAAATGAATTCAGAAATATTCTGGTGGAGAACCACAATGTTCTCATCTGTCTTTAGAGTGGGAAAGTTGGTCTTAATACATCTGAAGTTATAAATGAGACATAGGTCACTCTTAGTTCAAATCAGCTCTGGAGTATTAGTTGCCAATCAGGAAGATTCAAGGCTACTTTATGGGTGACCATAGCCCTCCACCAACGATTTGTAGTCATAAACTGTCTTGGGATTCTGGAATTTGGGCTCTTGGAGAATCAGAGGGGGTGTTCCTCTCAATGTCAACTACCTAATAGGGTTTAAGAATTTGGAGGTTAATAATGATAATAAACTATATGGCACTTCTTTCATCTGTAAGATCTACAAGCTGTTTATGACTATTAATTAATACTCACACAACCCCTTGGCTCATGGTGAGGGTGGCTGATCTCCAGTTTTATAAGATGAGACGTCTGAGGCTTGACTGCAATAAAGCCTGTACCTCCTGAGGTTCTGCTGGCCAGTTCGTTTTCTAGATTAAAAAGGTTTTTTTTCCTCTAGAATTGAAATGGGACGCTGAGAGACCTAAAACAAATGGAATGCAGGAGGGGAATGTTTCTGCACTAGTGTTTGTACATTATGCATGTATGTATATGTAGTACAAAATGCACGTATGTACATGTAATACAAAATGGATGAAAGACATGAGGAACTTTTTTTTAAGTTCCTCATGTCTTTCCATTTCTTTTAGCAAGTTGTTTGAGAAAATTACGTTTTTCTTCTACCAGAGAAAGAACAAGCTGTGAGCAATGAGAGTGGATGACTGTGAAAAATGGCATGCTTAACAATAGACTGCTAATTAAAAGAAAGATGAATAGGTTAGCCCCTTGAATTAAGTTTTAAACAGAGTCTAGTGTAACACATTTTTAACAGTTACTGTGAATGACTAACTTGTCAAAGGGGAAAATCCAAACTCTTAACCACACTGAGGTCTTCCTAGATTTGTACCATGCCTAAGGACATAATGATGATAATAACAACTCAAATATTGAATACCTACCACATTCTGAGCCCTTTACATCTACTTACTCATTTAATTTCCACAACTGCCACATAAAGTGCAGGTGCTATTTCTTACGGCCATTTACAGATAAGCAAACTGAGGCACAGAGAGGTAATGGAACCTTGCCTAAGGGCATGCCGCTTGTCAGCAGAAACGCCAGGTTATGTGATGTCAGAGGAGGCTCTGCTCCCATAACTATTGTGCCATACTGCTTGTCAGCAGAAAGCTAGATGAGGCTGTGAGATCAGCTGAAATATTCACAAAAGAGGAGACCTGGGCACATTTGAAGACAGAAGGCTTAAATATTGAATGGTCATGGATACAAGATAAGAAGAGGATGTTTAAGGGATGTGGAGTCCCTAAGACTACTTGGAATTAGAATAGGTCATGGGGCTCTGATAAAGGTGAGCTTTAGCAGAGGTAGAAGAATCCTTATCCTTTTGAGGTTGCAGTGAAGTCTAAGTGTAGAGAGCTGCCGTGCAGAGGACATGTAGGAGGGAAAGTAGTTTGTACCTGATGACCTTGAGCTTTTAGATGGTGTGCTGGAGCTGGCTCTTACCAGCTCAAGAGAGCCATGTTTAAACGTTCAGGAATATTGCAGGCAGGTTTGTAGCTTGAAATCAGCCAAAGTGGGGTATTTATACCACAGAAACTGGCAGATGCTTCAAGTGAGGGCTTCTCCCCGCAACTGCCACCCAAAGCTGGTTTACCAGGACACCTTAGACTCTCTTCTCTTTACTTCATGAACAGTCGAAAGCCTGCTATCCTGTCAGTTGAATTCAAACCTTGAGTGAATGCCTGCCTACTATGGGGAAGGCACTGTGCCAAGTACGGGGGTTGCAAAAACCAGCCCCCAGAGTGAAAATGACTGTGGTGGAGAGAAAAGAGCATGAGGACATAAGTCCTGGACTAGCTCTCAGACCTTTGGCCACTCACTTATCCTTGGTTTACTCATCTGCAAATGGAGATGATAATATGTATCCTCCCAAAGGGTTAGTAAGAGGATTAATGAGAACATGTAAAGCTCCTGGCACAGAGGTGCTCACTAAGTGACAGTTCTGAGAGCGGCAGACGTGTAAACAGACAGCTTTACTGTAGCTTGACATAAGAAATAAAGGAGTGACTAATTCTGTTTGATCAGAGAAGGCTTCACAGAGATCATGGTCCCCCAAGCAGGATTTCAGGTAGTTGCTTCATGGATTAATTCTGACCTGGTTCTTGTCAGAAAATTAACCTTTTTTTTTTTTTTTTGTCCCTAGAGCATGTTCCTTTTGCCTTTTTTTTTAGCCCGTACCTCACTATACATTATTGAGTAGTAAGACAAACAATAGATTTGGAGATACACACACCTAGATTTATATCCAAACTCCAACACACCTGCTTTGTGACCTTTGGCAAAATTCTTAACTTCCTGGAATTTCTGTTTCTAATTTTATAATATGGGTGTAATACTTGGATGATTTTAAAAATTAACTGAGAATGTAGGGGAAAGAGCCATATACTTAGCTGCCTTGGGAACCCCAAACTGAATCCAGCATATATTTATAGTTTCATCTCCCCTTATGTTTCTGCATGTCATGCAAAAACACACCATTTCTTTCCTACTACTGTGTCTTTGTACCTATTGCTCCCTCTGCCTAGAAAAATTCTGTTCAAGAGTTGAACAGCATCGTGGTAAGAGCCAAAGGCTGGGCATCAGTCTCAGCTCTGCCAGTTATTAGCTAGGTGACCACGGGAAGATAATTTTCCTCTTTATATCTCAGTTTTTTTCAGATATCTGTAAAATGGGGGAAATAATGGTATCTCACTCATTGGATTATTGTGAGGATTAAATTAGCCATGTAAAGACCCAAGTTTATGCCTGGCATATGGTAAGCACTGAAAAATTCTTAGGTATTACTCCCACTCCCATTACTACTACCTTTATTATTCCTCCAGATATGGTTCAAATATCACCTGCTTCCCCAATTTCCCTACACCATTATTTGCTTGACCTCTGTGAAGTTGATGGACCACCACATGTTCTAGGCACACTCCTAGGCATATTACAGATGTTACTTTATTCAGATCACCCAATATGTTCTCAGCCACCCTCTGGGATTGATCAAATTCTTGAAGGTCAGATTCACCTTTATAAGAGGACTGAGAATCTTTGACAGTTACCATGTAAAGACTCTTTTTCCTTTCCTCTTAGAAAAAGTTGAAATCTACAGGTTAACTAGTAATATCCCCACTGTACAGATCGAGTCTTTTGACAAACATTTTTTGAGCAATTACTAAGTGTGGGCACTGTATTAAGTGCTAGGAACACTGTGGTGAACATAAATAATCCTGGTCCCTGCCCACATGTGGCTATTTACATTTAAATTAATTAAATATAAATAAAGTTTAAAACTCAGATCAGCACTTGCACTAGCCATATTTTCCAAGGATGAAACAAGGAGAAATCAGATGGAGATGCTGGGGATTGAACCCAGGACCTCATACATGCAAAGCATGCGCTCTACCACTGAGCTACATCCCCATACGCTCTAGTTATGTTTTATTTGCTCAATAACTACATGTGGTTAGAGGCTATTGGGTTGGACAATGCTAATATAGAATATTTGCATCATCCTGGAAAGTTCTATTGAACTAAGCTGTTCTAGAGGGGGAGGCTGACATTGATCAAATAAGCATACTTAAAAATATAACTGCAATTGTGGTAAGTACTAATCAGAAAGAATACATGGTAACACAAGAGCATTTCATAGGGGAATTTGGCTTATGTGACTAAGACATGTTTGAACTAAGATGTGTTGAGTGATTGGGAGTTAGCAAAGCCTGTGGTTAGATTAATTAAAGGGATTGAAAAAAGGCTAATGGCTGGGGCATAGAGACGGTGGGAAGGTTTGGGTGAGATAAAGAGGTAGAAGGACCACAGAGGACCTTGTAGAAAGAGGATGAGAAAGCTGAGAGGCTTAGTAATTTGACTGTCTAATCAGTGATGGAACCTAGATTTGACTTAAGTCTATGCTGCATAATAGATGTATATTCAAAGTACTTTGCCCCTGTAATTTACAGATCTCATCTTGCTCCTTTCCTCTGTGGAAATCACCAAATTTCCTCTACTAGATTATTTCTTCAGCATTAAAACATGCTATAATAACTTCCTTCTTAGACAAAACAAAAAACCCTTCCTACATCCATCTTCAACTACTTTCCCATTGTTTTCTGCTCTTATAGCAAAACTCCTTGAAAGAGTTGGCTATACTTACTACCTCCTTGTCGTTTTTTTCTGTTTCTTGTTGAACCGCCTCTACTTAGACTTTCTTTCCCCCCATCATTTTCAGTAAAGTCAGCAGTAACTTCCATGATTCAGTCCTTATCTTGCAGGATTTCTCAGCAGCACCTGATATAATTGATCTTCCTCCTTTTCGAAGCACGTCTTCCTTGGCTTTTGATTTAGCACATTCTCTTGGTTTTCCTCCTACCTCCCTTCTCAGCCTCCTTTGCTGGACCCTTCTCCTTTGTACTTTGCCAGGGCTCAGTCCTGGACTGTCTTCATTTCTCTAAATGCATTAACTTACTAGGTAATTTCATCCAGTCGCATGATGTGATGGCTGAGTTTATGGTACCCAGTTGTTTGGTCAGACACCAGTCTACATGTTGCTGTGAAGGTATTTTTTAATGTGATTAACACTGAAATCAATAGACTTTGAGTAAAGCAGATTACTCTCCATAATGTGAGTGAGCTTCCTGCAATCAGTTGAAGGCCTTAAGAGAAAAGATTGAGGTCTCCTGCAGAGGAAAGAATTGTGCCTCCAGACTGCCGTCAGACTCAAGACTGCAACATTAAGACCGCTGGAATTTCCAGCCTGCTGACCTGTTCTGTAGGTTTCAGACTTGCCAGCCGCCAAATGCTGTGAGTCATTCTCTCAAAATAAATCTTTCAAACTTCCTTGGTGGTCCAGCGGTTAAGACTCCACGCTTCCAACGCCGGGGCGGCACGGGTTCGATCCCTGGTTGGGGAAGTTCCGCATGCTGCGCAGCCAGAAAAAAAAAAAGAAAGAAAGAAAGAAAAAATCTCTCTCTCTCTCTCTCTGTTTCTCTGGAGAACCCCAACATTATCTACAATGCGCATTAAATACCTTTTATATTTGACTAACAATTTTTATTTCTATCCCTGACTTCTCCCCTGAATTCCAGATTTGCATACCAACTACCTACTCAAAATCTCCATTTGGAAAACAGTAGGTTTCTCAAACCATACTATGCATTTGTCCCAAACTATTGCTTTCCATCTCTCCCATTCCCATCTTTTCTCCTCCTCCCTGAGTATCCCCCCTTTTCCTTAGGGAGTGCCCCCATCTACCCAGTTGCCAAGGCCAAAACCCTGGAGTCATCGTTGATTCTTTTCTTTCTTTTACACCCCTCGTTCCATCCATCTGTAAAACTAATTAGGTTTAACTTCAGATATATGTTCTCACCTCACTAATCCAAACCTTCATCATCTCAGCTTGGACCACCACGGTAACTTCTTGACTGGCCTGTGTTCCTCCACTCTGAGTCCCTACCTTAGTCTCTTCTCCACACAGCAGAGCAATCCTTTAAGGATACAAACTAGATCATTTCCCTCTCCTCTCTTGTGACACTTTGGCTTCTTATCACATTAAGAATGAAATCCAAAGTTTTGACTATGGCCTTTGGGATCTGACCCCTGGCTACTCCTCTGACCTCACTACCTACCACTTTCTTCCTCACTCACTGAGCTGTAGACACATTGGTTCCCTTGCAGATCTGTGGACAAATCGGGCAGGCTCCCAGCTTAGGGAGCTGTCTCCTGTTACCTCTGCTTAGAAAGATTTCCCCCTCTTAAGTCTTGCTCCTTCATTTCACTCTGGTCTCTGCTCGAGTGCCACGTACTTAGATCTTTCCTGACTTCCCTACCCTACTTTATTCTCAGGGTACAAAGAATTCTTTCCAAAAAAAATTTTTTTTCCCCCTGTGAGGGGAGAAATGAAGTTGGGTGGTAACTACAGGGATTGGGCATATGGGATCTTGGGAGACTTTTAAAAGTGGGAACATTACAGTGTGTTTGTACGATGATGGGAATGATCAGGTAGAGAAAAAGAAACTGATGATGCCAGAGAGGGAGGCTAATGGGAGGAGTGAATTTATCGAAGATTGAGAAGTCAAGAAAAGATGAAAATCTGCACACAAGTGGAGAGGCTGGCCTTCATTAAATCAAGAGCGAAGGCAGGGTATATGGCAGCTTGGTGGTTGAGATGGAAGTTGGTGGGAGTTTGGGACTTCCTGGACAGTCCAGTGATTAAGACTCCTTGATCCCAATACAGGAGGCATGGGTTTGATCCCTGGTGGGGGAACTAAGATCCTGCATGCCGTATGGCACAGCCAAAAAAAAAAAAAAAAGGGAAATAGGTGGGGAATTCTGTCTGGTTGATTCTCTTTTCTTAAAGTAGAAAGCAGGTTATGAGCCAATGGCAAGGTGTAGGTGTTGTCGACTTAAAGAAAAACACACAACATAGGAGTTGTGAGTTTAAGTTTTATTCAGGGTCTTATTGAGGACTATAGCCCAGAGACAGCGCTCAGTTAGCTCTGAGGAGTTGCTCCAAAGAAGTAGGGGAGAGACCCGTTTATATATGATTTTTTTTTTTTTTTTTTTTGGCTAGGAAATACACACTGTCAAGCATACATCTTGGTAAAAGATTACTGCTAATCACAAAGAACAGATATCTCAAGTTAAGTGCTTATCTAAGTACGAGAAGATGCAAGAATCTGGGGTCATTGAAATTCTTCCTGAGATATACATCTAGCTATTTAAGGGCCTGTTTATCTAAAGCATGGAGTGCTTCATCCTGTTTCCATCCTAAATTCCTCTCAGGTTGGTGGGCAACTGAATTGGGTTCCGACTTAACCCTTGTAGAACTGGGTGGTGAGTGTTGGCGAGGGGGAAATTTCCCAGTCTACCCCTCTTGAGTTCTTATACCTGGACCAATAATAAAATTGACACAAGACCGATTAACAGGAGAAAGAGAAACAAATTTTAATTCATGCGCATGGAGATCCCATAGAAATGGTACCCAAGAAGTGGCCAAAGCAGGCAGCTTTTATACTTTTTTAGACAAAGAAACAATACATTTGTGAGGAATTGACAGGACAAAGAAACTTAGGTTTTGGGTGCCCAACTAGTGACAAATATCAGCAGAGTTTGGGCTTGGCGTAGTATATTAAAGAAGTAATGAGTTTGTTTATATAGTCTTCCTGGCCCCAAATTCCCTATCTTTTGCATTAAGGGTGTCCTTCTACCTCTAGATGCAAGGAGTGCACATTTCACGTGAGTGACTTATTTCCTATTTTCAGTGAGACAGAAAGGAGAGTCAGAGTGTCCCTCTTGCGTTGGCTGTTTCTTTTTTCTTTTCTAATTTATTTATTTAATTTATTTTTATTTTTGGCTATGTTGGGTCTTCGTTGCTGTGTGTGGGCTTTCTCTAGTTTCGGCGAGCGGGGACTGTTCTTCTTTGCAGTGCACAGGCTTCTCATTGCGGTGGCTTCTCTTGCTGAGGAGCTTGGGCTCTAGGGGCGCAGGCTTCAGTAGTTGTGGCTTGCGGGCTCTAGAGCACAGGCTCAGTAGTTGTGGCGCACGGGCTTAAGTCGCTCCGCAGCATGTGGGATCTTCCTGGACCAGGGCTCGAACCCGTGTCCCCTGCATTGGCAGGAGGATTCTTCACCACTGCACCACCAGGGAAGCCCTAAAGTGAAATTACTTTTAATTTCTGTGTTTTCTCCAGCAATGTTTTCTGGTTAAGTAGGGTACAGTATATGTGGACATCTAGGTTTAACAAGGGTGGCCCTTGCCAAGTCAGTACAATTGAGGAGTTTGGACTTTATTTAGAGGTTCCTAGAGAACTACTGGAGGTTTGCGCAGAGAAGACCTGGGTGTCAGAAAGGTGGTTCTAGCTCAGTGTGTATGTGTGAGAAAGGCTTATTGAGGAATGGTAGTTTAGTGCAATAGGACCCTTCATTGAACACCTGCATAGACCTGTTAATAGTGTCCTTAGATGATAGCTCAGGAACAGAGGGTCTTTTCCAGCATTTTCTGCATACTTACTATATATAACAGGTTCTGGGAGGGCATGATAAATCAAGCAAGGTTTTGCCTTCTCAAAACTCTCTTGGATTTAGGTGATTTGTAATTATTTTTAGGTGTTTGGGGACACAGAAGAGAGAAGGAGTGATAAACACAGGGTAGAAATCAGGCAAGCCCTCCCACAGGAGATGACATTTCAGATGAGCTTTGAGGGAGTAGGCCCTTGGGGGGAAAGATAATTTTAGGCAGGAGGAATAACATGAACCCAGTCAAGAGATGCAAGATGTACCACTAGAACAAATGCTGCATGATGAGAAATGGGGGAGGGGTGTGTGTGTGCCAGTGAGCGGCTCTTCTTCCATTAACCAGCAACTAAATAGAACTAAGGCGTTCTATTTCCTGACAAGGGTAAGGCATCTGGGCCCTGAACTGTAGCAAGAATGGTTTGAAAGGAAAGTGAAGCTTTTTTTAACGGTGATTTTTTTTTTTTTTAACTTAAAAAATAACTACATGGAGCTACTCTCGGGATTTGTGCTATAATCTGCTCACTTAAGAACAGTTTGAAGTTAAAATGCCTTATCTAGCCTTTTCTGGAATGCCATTAGAAAATGTTAACTATGGTAACTCGGACCTGTCTGTCCCTGAAGGCTCTTAGAAGTCAACCCTTATCACTTGCTTTTAGCACATTAAGTTAAATGATTTTAAAGTCCCTCTGTATCCTAAGACGTGCTTTTGCAATAAACTGTAGCTTCTATGGATGTTTAAGAATGTAGAGTTACGATGCCAGCTCATTGGTTGTTTTGTGTAGATTAAATGAAAGAAGGCACGTAAACTGGTTAGTGCAAAGCTTGGCACAGCAGCTGGGAGTAAATGGTAAGTTCTCTCCCTTAATCCCAGCTGTCTTTCCTTCACATTTTTCTTTCTTTGCTTCCTAAGTCATCTTGTTTCCTGAACACCTATGTGCTAGACCCATCTTCTCTTCTAAGGACCCCAGAATCAGGTTAGGCACTCACATAAATAACCACCAAACAGGGAGAGTGTCAGTTTAGCATCTTGTAGGGTAACAAAACTTTCCAGCCCCAAATGTGTCTCTTTGGTTTGAGGATGATTTGGGGCTGATTATTATTATTATTATTATTTTTTTTTAATTTTATAGCTACTTTTATTTTTATTTATTTATTTATTTTTGGCTGTGCTGGGTCTTCGGTTCGTGCGAGGGCTTTCTCTAGTTGCGGCAAGTGGGGGCCACTCTTCATCGCGGTGCGGGGACCGCTCTTCATCGCGGTGCGCGGGCCTTTCACTATCGCGGCCCCTCCCGTTGCGGGGCACAGGCTCCAGATGCGCAGGCTCAGTAGTTGTGGCTCACGGGCCCAGCTGCTCCGTGGCATGTGGGATCTTCCCAGACCAGGGCTCGAACCCGTGTCCCCTGCATTAGCAGGCAGATTCTCAACCACTGCGCCACCAGGGAAGCCCGGGGCTGATTATTTTTAAGAAACAAAACCTCAGGAAGAACTTTCTACCTTCTCCCCTTAACCACCTAAAGGGCCTATTCAGGAAGAACAATTATCACCATAGAAAACTAAAGTATACCATGAACTAGGTGTGGTAGACTAGGGGCACTCAGCAAGGCCTGTTTGATCAAAGTCCTCTCTGGGTCCCATTGTGTCTGCATGACTCAGCAAACATTTGTTTATCAAACATTTGCTCATTTTCATCTTCCTGTAAGTTGCCTTCCCTTTGAAGTCCAAAACGCTTACTTTCTTCTCCTTTGCTGGGAAGGTATACAAGCTTCAGTCGCCTGACTTGTCCTTGGACCTCATATTCTGCTCTTGCTCCGCTACGTATGTAATTAAATTTGATTTTCTCCTGTTCATGTGTCTCATGCCAATTTAATTCTTAGACCAGCTAGAAGAACCTAGGAGGCTAAAGGTTTTTTTCCCTCCCCCACAATGTGTAGAGTGTGTGTGTGTGTACACGCGTTCTGAAACTGAGAGGCTGCAACAAGCCTCTGCCTTGCACCTGGGAGGGGACTCAAAAGGAGCAAATTGTGGCTTCACGGAGCCTTTAGAAACCAGCAACCTGAGCGTGTTTCAGTTTGGCAGTATCCAGACGAAGAAGTGGGAAAGACATTCATTTATTTATTTATTCATCAAATATTCATAGCCACCTACTAGCACAAGGTGCTGAGTAAGAATATGAGTAAGAGCAGGGAAGTATGAGAGAGTGTGGCTCACTTGGGCAGCTGGCTGCAGGTGCCTGGCATGGCTGGAGTTAAATATACTCAGTTTTCCTTAAACAACATGACGAACCAAAATCTGAGTGGGATAAGGAGGAAGTACTATAAAGCGAAGTTATGTGTTGGTGAAAATTTGTCACTTCTTTTCAGAATTAGTCAGGATGGACTAGAAGTTTTTTTTTTTAAAGCCTAATCGCTTCCTTTAGGGAATCGCCAGACTGACAAATCCATTACTTTAGGGCAATGGGTCCCAAACTGCTGTTCACTAGAATCATCCAGGGAGTTTTAAAAACCTCAGATGGCCAGGTCGCACGCAATACCAATTACATCAGAATGTCTAGGGGTGGGAGCCAGGCGTCAGTATTTTTGAGGATCCTCGCATGATTACCATCAGTAGCAAAGTTCTGGAGTCACTGCCCGAGGGCATAGTCCAGTTTTGTTCAATTAAGGCACACCCTTTTGGTTCCGGTTCCCAACATTCCTTAAATTGTTTTTGCTCCTTTCTTGCTTTGGGGGCGCTGTGAGCAGGAAGAGGATGTGCTGTCACCCAATTAGGAGATCCCACTTTGCTAAGCCCATCAGCCTAGTTGCCAGTGCTGCACGAGGAGTGGATTTTTGCTTTGTCATTCTGACTCTGGCGGTTTGCCCGCCCATTCAGAGGAGGGCGTGGCTTCTCGGAGCTACTGGGAACCCGCAGCCCTTTCTCTTCAGTTTGCTTCAGTCCCGCATTGCACCGGAGCGGCAGGTGCTGGGACGTCTGAAGGAGCGCCTGGTGCCCAAGGACTCGCGTTCGTGTAAGCTTCGGGTTTACTGAAAACGGAGGAAGCCCCAGGCCCCTGGGCTGTGAGCACTCTGGGCCGAGAGCATCCTCCTGCCGGGTGCCTTGTGGATGCAGGGGAAGGGGAGACGTTTGAATGCGTGTCTGAGTAGGGCCGAGGTTTCTCTAAGTCGGGTGAGCTTCTTGGCGGGGTTCATTGTTTCGCCCGGGTCGGTTGAAAGCTTGGCGTGTTGATAGGTGAGACCGGCCCCCTGTCGGCTGTTGGTTTCCTGTCTCTAGCTCTTCTTTATAGAGACGGTTTGCAGAATATCGGAGAAAATGGTTTTTGTATCATTTCTTAATGCACGAGTCTTGAAATGTAGGTGATAATATGATGAATAGATTGACAGAACCTTGTCAGCAATAAGCGAGTGTAACGATTAAAGGATGCCTTTCGAGGAATTTTCACACCACTGAATCCTCAGAAATTGTGAGAGATTGGCAAATCACGTGTGTCTCCGTGTGTTCAAGTGCGGAGACCAAGGCTTAGACTCCTGTGACTTTCCCTAGGCTGTTAAAGGAGACAACTAAGAGGAACCGGTGCTTATCTCACTGTATCAGGCAGTACAGGGTAGGGGTTAAAGGCTACACTGCACTGCCTTGTTTGAATCCTGGCTCTGCTGTTGACTGACTAGCTGCTTGAATTTGGGTAGGGAAGCTTTTCTGTGCCTAAGTTTCCCTATTTGTGAAATGGACCTGATTGGACCTACTTCAACAGGGTAGTTATGAAGATTAAGTATTAACATATGCAAAGCACTACAGAATCGTTAGCTGCTATTACTATTGTTATTGTCAAACAACTATACTTTTGGGGGCTGGTGTGGTTTTTGTCTCATGAATGGACCTGATGTCAGTATAACTAGAGTCTATTTTTAATTCTCACTGACTCATTCTCTACCTCAGTTCGCCCGTTTGTAAAATTGGACCAGTTGCACCCAGCATGTCATTTAGGGTGTCGCTGTATTATTTCAAGGTTCTCAAATCACCCCAAGTGGGCAGTGTTCTTAATTTTGCCTCGAGGTTTCAAATTTCAGAGAAACTTTGGAAGTTGGTTTTTTGGCATTCTGTGTATACGATGCAGAGTTCAAAGGAAGATTAAGTTGGGAGGTGTTTTATAAAAGCTGAGATAATTAATTGTGCCTTAAGCTTGCTTTTGAGGCTTTTCTGAATTCCAGACATACTGGGAAAGTGGGACGTGTATTTTAGTGAGACTTGCTCTTCTTCCATTCCGGCCGGAATCGTGGGGTTTGTAGTTGGCCTCGAGGCCATGTTTCCAGCCCGCGTGTAGGTCCGGACCCGAGCCGGCGGCGGGTCTTAGTCAAGGTCAGGGCCGGGGCTGGGGCCTGGGCGGTCGCCCGGGCGAGTGCAGTTTGGGACGCGGAAGCCCCGCCCCCGCCGCGCACTTCCCGCCGCGGCCGCGGGCGGAAAGACTGACCGGATCCGCTCTGCTTTTGCGCCACAGAGAATGGGCGGGGCCTCGAGGGAGCGCTCTGCGAACTGACCTGGGGAACCGACGTACCCGTTGTGTTTGTGAAACGGAGAAATCTAGGCGGCCATGGTCCAACCCTGAAGGTAGGTGGGGGACCTTAACGTCTCTTTTGCCGCCTGAACTGCGAACGAGCTCATCGATCCGGTCGTGGTCTCAAAGCCAGGGTGATCGTGAGCGAACCTCCAAACGGAGCACATCCTTAGAAAACGACAAAGAAACGTGGGGGCCAGCTCACGTGTTAATCGACGTGGATGAGACACACATTTCAGAAGTGGGAAGCTTGGAAGGGCAGACGGACCTATTTTCATCTTTTAAAATAGGTTTTTTAAAGTGTCCTTTTTCTTTCCTTCCCAGTAAATCCAAATAACTTAAAATTTTTTAGCAGCAGTGTAAACTGCTGAAAGTGAGTCGTTTATAGACGTACTGAGAAAAGTGGGTCAGGAAATGCTTTATCTTTGTCCGTCCCTATCGTCTTCCTCTTTAATTCTCGGGGAGGGAAACCCAGAAACCCCGGAACCCCAGGCTCAGGGGAGAGCAACCAGCAAGCTCCTAGAGTGAGTTCATTTCCCTTCAGGTATCTCTTTTCTAGCCCAGAGTTAACAACTGGGTAGAGGGGAAGAAGAGAAAGAAATCTTTCCTTTGGGTGGTGGTGAGCGTGGTGGCAGCCCTCCCTTAGGATCATCCACTGAGGGGTGGATGGGTCATGGCCCGCCATACGGGCAAGATGCTGGGAGGCTGGATGGGTCATGGCCTGCCATACAGGCAAGATGCTGGGAGGCTGGGTGCACATTTAGGGGGGGATATGCAACGTGGATGACCAGGTTAGAAAGCCTCAGAATCCCATCACCTTGATACATCTGCTTTAACTTTTGCTGATTTTTTTGTCCTCCTTGTCTGTTTGTATCAATGTAATGTTCAAGAAATGGATCTCATACTTGAACATTGCCTTCTTAGAAGTAAGCCTGAGGCCTCAGTTAAATGTAACAATGTATTTTGATGTGTGTGTGTGTTTAGGAAGGTTATAACAATTTGTATTTTTATTTACTACCTTTTCTTTTAAAAGAATCTTATTTATTACCTTTTTTGAAGAATGGGTATAAGAAATGGAGATAGACTTCAAAGGCAAATAATAAATTAATGGAAAATAATTAAAGGAGATTAAGGCTTTTAGCTTGATATAAAATACACTGTGTTACTCAGACCTTTAGTTTGCAAGTAAAATGAGACAGAGTCCTGTTAATATTCTTTCCTGTCTGATCTTTTTTCCGCCTGTGTCATAAATTTGCACTTAAAAAGCTGTATAGGCATTTGATCTTTATATAAATTCTACAGATGGTCCTAGTTTTAACACCAGTGGGAGTAAAAAGTAAAATCACTTTTTTTTTTTTTTTTTTTTTAAATCACTTTTTTATAAGCTTTGCACCCACTTTATTGGTAAGATCTGATGTTCTCAATTCTTTATGATCATAGTTAATTTCAGACATTCAGTGACGTGCAATGCCATGAATGAAAAGCCTACCACCAAGTTATAATTAAATTTTAAAAAATGATTTAGTACATCTCCTTTAAGTAAACTTACCACTCTCTTTTGTATCATTTGATATATTTTTGGTTTTTAATGAGTACTAAGATGTGGAAGAAGACACAACAAGGTAAGGCTACTGCTTTGAAATGTTTGTGAATTTCTAGATAATTGTTGCCCACATTTGGGGCTAAATGGTAGGTCTTGAAATTCTTTAGGGAACGTTGGGTTTGAGTGGAGAAAGGCATTTATTTAGTGGAGAATTGAGTGCTTATAGGATTAGTGTTATAATCCTGAAGTCCACACCATAAAAAAGGTTAAGATTTCCTGCTTTAGTTGCAACCTAAATAATGGAGAGGGAGGGAGCTCGTTAAAACATGTGCTTTTCTTTTCTCCTCTTATTATTGTTTTTTCCTTTGTCTTCCTTTCTCCTCAATAAATAGCAGCAGCAGCAAAACCTGCCTTGTTTTCACAGCGTACTATGGAAGACCAGGGAGTACAGCCCTATTACTAGGAACTGATAAATTTAGATGACTACCTACAGGATGAAGGCTTTAAAGAAGTGCCTTTCAAAAAACTGTAGACTATGGACCACCTGCACAGAGTCCCCTGGAGTGCTTGTTAATTAAACACACATGCTTGGGCTTTACCTGAGATCTTGTTCATTAAACCCTCTGTAAGGGACTAGGTTCTGCCTTTTAATTTATTTTAAACAAGCCTCCTCAGGTAATTCTTATAACTATCACGTTTGAGACTTACTTTAATGTATAAGGTAGTTTGGTCATGATTAGTTGCTAAATAATTAGAATCGAGGAAAACCAAACAAAAGATTACTGTTTAATATCTAAAAGGTGTTTGAAGATGGCAAAGAGTAACTTAACAGGCAAGTAACACTTTCTACCTGAATAGAAAAATGGGGAACTATGCTATCTGTGGTCAGGGCCTGTATGTGCATGTGTGAAATTAGCACTAGCTAGCTACTAAATTCTAAGAACTATGAATATAGTTCCTGTTGCACAAAGACATACGGCTTTCATAAACATTTTAGTTCTTAAGAGCAAGCTTGCAAATTTTCCTACAGGGACTCTTTCTTATATGTAAATCAGTGTCTCCAGGATTCCAGAGTTTTGAAACCACTCATATAAAATGAATGCCTGTCGGTGGTATTGAGAGGTAAAGCAAAGTGAGTGAAAAAGTGCTTACTGGAATACAAAGTGCCAGACATAGTTAAGACTTCAGTAGTTTGAGATAATAATCTTGGGAGATTAAGACTAAAACTTGCAACATGGGACTTAATTTCTTCCAGGCAATAATAGGAGAGAACAGGGACACAAAGCGGTGCATGATTAACATCCAAGGGAATTATGGAGCCAGTGTGGGAGGAGCTCAGAGGTGATGGTGTTGTGGTCAGGCTGGGGGCCCCCCACATTCTGGGCCCGGGGTAGGCACTGAAACAGGCAGGTCTCCTCTCAAGCCTAACTTCTAAAAGTTACCAGAAATCAGACTCCTAACTGAATAGACATCGGGAAATGAGTGGTAATTTAATAACTCTCTGACCATTCCCTTTCTTTCTTAATACTCTACCAAAACAGGCAGAAAACTTGATTCTCTCCTCAGATAATCCCTTCCGGGGAGATGAGTAGTGTATGTGCTTTTTGGCCTAGTTAAGGTTGAGGCCTAAGGAGAATTGAAGGACTGCTTTGACTCTGGTTTATTTAAGAAGGTAAGAGTAAGGACTAACAGTGTTTACAAGAGGCATAGATTGTTAGTGCAGCAAATAAATTTATTTGGTGCTGATTATATAGTAAAATTTTTGCTAGCTGTGAATGCATGGTGAGACCCAGTGCCTTTTCCTCCCGCTTTAACCAGGTGACAACACAAACCTCTTCTTTGCTGTCTGTCAGTCCTTGTACAGTGGTGTCACTGTTCTGGTCCAGGCTTCAGATTTCCTCTCACCTTTCCTGTCTGTTCATTTACCAGGGCCTGTTTCCCACACAGGTGCCCACTTCTTCTATTAACTTTTTGCCCAGGCTACTTGAGGTACTGTTGCCTCCTACCTGAACGGTTGCTAACTGGCTGCCCACTTCTGATCTCCCTGCCCTTGCAGTCCATCTGCTGCAGAACCATCTTCCTGATTGCTTCTTTGCTGCCCCCAGATCTGCATCCAGGATGAGTATGTATTTCTTAACTTGGTTTTCCATGTCCTCCAGGGTCTGGCCCCAACCTGCTTTTCTGGTGATCTCGTGCTCTGCCCCCTTTTACCTCTACTGGAAGCTTGTGGGAATACTGTTGGAGCTGTGGTCCCTAAAATTTCCCTCCTTTGTTCTGTTCTTCATTTTCTTTCCTGACTTTTCTTCCTGCTCAGACCCACTTTTCCAACTGCCTACCTGTGTCAGAGTACAAGGCCAGATTTGCCTGTTCTCTCCCTCCTCTGCTCCCGCAGCACTCCCACAAATCTCTGTCTCTGGGAAAGGAGGAGTCCTGCCAATATCAGAAGTGAAGAGTTAGACTTATTCCTTGTGCCTATGATGCTAGATCTGCCTTAGAGCTCATCAGATATTTAAATGAATGTCTGTCAATGATAGCAGCTACCATTTATTGAACGTCTACTGTGTGCTAGCCTCTAAATGCTGTGGTACCTAGTTGATTGAAATCCTTCCAGTAGTAGTCCTGTGAAGGAGGTGGTGTGATCCATTTTTACAGATGAGCAAATGGAGGCCCTCAGATCTTAAGGAGTATGCCCAGATGACACAGCTAGTAAAGCAGCAGAGCCAGGATGGAGCGCAGGCCTGTCTGTAAAGTTCACTCTGGTGTTCTCACACTTCTGGCACTTGGCTCTGTGTTACTGCTATTGGGATGCGTGCCTGATCTCCCTGGTGTGATTGTGCGCTCATGATTCATGGCTGAGCCCATGCAAATCTTGGTATTCCTAGCATAGCTCTGGCAAATTGGCCTTTGTGCATAGCATGCTTGCTGAGTGGAACTGCATTCCTCTGTGCCTGCTAAATTATACCCTCCTTTAGGGTGAAAATGATTTATCTTTGTATCTTCCATGTATTATTTTAACACCTAGTATGCAGTCAGTAAATAACCTGTGGAATGAATGGTTGATGGTAGGGCCGGAGGACTGACTTCAGTGAGGGATTTAGCTACAAGGTGTCTGATTTGGTGAAAGTGGACTGTCTCTGTTAGTGATTAAGCCCCAAGTATAATAGTTCAGGAGAGGTTCTAGGCAGCATATAAAGCAGTTCAGACTTTTTTTTTTTTAAATAAATTTATTTATTAATTAATTTATTTTTGGGTGTGTTGGGTCTTCGTTTCTGTGCGAGGGCCTTCTCCAATTGCGGCGAGCGGGGGCCACTCTTCATCGCGGTGCGTGGGCCTCTCACTGTCGCGGCCTCTCTTGCTGCGGAGCACAGGCTCCAGATGCGCAGGCTCAGCAGTTGCGGCTCACGGGCCCGGTCGCTCCGCAGCATGTGGGATCCTCCCAGACCAGGGCTCGAACCCGTGTCCCCTGCATTGGCAGGCAGACTCTCTACCACTGCGCCACCAGGGAAGCCCCAGACTTTTAAAAGAGCTGTATGATAGCGGCATTGTCCATCTTCAGTTTATGTAGCTGTGTCCAGGTCAGTTGAGAAGAAAGTCACATTATGTCTATTTAGCTACTGTTTATTGAGCCCCTGTGTTCTCGATGTTGAGCTAGGCTCTGTCTTTGTTATCTCTAACTCAAGCCTGTAGGGCAATGTATATATTTTAAAATACCTTTGTCAACAGATGTTTGTATATGATTTTTTACAAAGAGTCGTGGCTGCTCTGTATATGACAGAGAAGACATCGGATAGAAGACATTTACAGAAGAGGAAACTCAAACTCCAAAGAAAGCACTAGTTTTGATTTTAACCCAGGGCTCCAGAGCTGAGTTTTTTCAAGGCTGCCTCCTTTAGAAGCCAAATACCCAGTGCTTTCCTACCCTTAGTCTATCAGAATGATGCTCCTGGTCATTGCTGACTTCTGAGGTGTCCCAAGAGAGTTGATAGTGGCTCTTACAACAGGAAAGGTTCTATTCTCATCTCACACCCTTGTTTATGTTAGTTCTTCAGGCTTGGCAAGTCAGCCAGCACTTGGTTTTCTGAAGTGTCAGTTAAATATATGACTTTCAACCACAGAGCAAGGGTGTAAGTTTTATATATTCTAAAGTATTTCAGTGGGCAGGTCCAAATTATTTTGTGGGGCTTGATTGTCATTTTATCTTCTACTTCAACTAACAGTAAAGCCTTCTTATTTGAATAGAACAGTTATTCAAAGCCTCTTTTAGATACCAGGTTTTTTCAAAGAATCTGCTGAAGTCCAAGGAGCCATTTATGAGAAAAATATACATAAAGAATTGTGCGGGAATTCCCCGGCAGTCCAGTAGTTAGGACTCTGGGCTTGCACTGCAGCGGGCACAGGTTCGATCCCTGGTCGAGGAATTAAGATCCCACGTGCCACGAGGCACAGCCCAAAAAAAAAAAAAATTATATGCCATTTAACTGACATTAGAATTTAAATAAACCCACACTGATTAAATTTAATAAATTTTCCCAAAAAAAAGGAATTTTGCATATAATCTCAGACTCTTCATGGCCCTGATTCAGAATTTCTAGTAGAGTGGTTTACCCTTCAAAGTGCTATACACAGTTCCATTAGTTGAAGCCTTAGTAGGTTTTTAAATTTTATTATATGACAAATTTCTTTTCACTGGTATTATTACAGTGAGATATATTTCCCTGTCTTCCTTATGGATATTTAGCCTTTAAAATATTTTTCTGTTCCTAAAACAACATCCCAGGAGTGAAGCTACTGGTTTGTATACACTTTTTTTTTTTCCTATTTAGTGTCTAATGTTTATTAAACACTTGCTATCTTTGGGATAACTGAAGATTTAAGTACCTGCTCAATAGTTGAAAATATTGTCAGATCTATCACGTAATTCTCGTTCATTCAATACTTACAGTAACTTTATGATGTAAGTAGTAGTATTCTCATCTTACAAATGAGGAGACTGGAGGCTGACAGGTTAAGCAACCTAAGGTAGTGCTAATAGCTAATAGGTCATGAATGGAACCCAGGTTTGCCTCCTTCCACTGTCCATGGTCTTTTCAGAAACTCATTTAAAAAACACAGATATCTGCCTTGATCATTGGAAAGTTTACCTTTAATACTGAAAAGCTAAACAAAGCAAAAATATACACACACAAACATAACCTTAAAGGAAATTCAGATGAAAGAGAACATATACCTAACATCCAGCTACTCCAGCAAATCAAGCTAGGCCTTCACCACATCTCTTCACAGCTCAGTATTAAATCAATACCCTGGCAGGATGAGGGGAGAAAAACTGCTGTGAAAGGAGGAACAGAAAAGTGTCAGGAGGTAGCTAACAGCAGGATAAGCATATCTTTTAGAGTGCGGGACTCAAACCTGACTGGTTCTTGGCTTTGGCTCAGAGGTCTCTTAAATATCTGTTGGTTGTAGATTAATCAGGCAATAAAACCCTACTGGAAAAGATAGTGGGTCCTATGTGACTTTTAAAATTTGACCATAGAGAGACCTATAACCTATCACATTCATCCGTACCACCATGTTTGTGTTGAACACTAGGGGTTGTGGGAAGGAGCTTAAGAATGCTTGGAATGAATGAATCTGGACTTCTAGCAAAGGGACTGAATAATAATACTGGAGGAAAAAAGTGAAGAAAAGAAGAAAGGAAATGGAGGCCCTATGGAGCCTTTAGCAGCAACTCCTGAAAGAGAAAAAGGGGTAAGAGGGAAGCTAAATTATTTTGGAGGCCAAGTTGTGTGTTAAGGGACCTGAACTAGTCTTACCGCAAGAAGAAGGTAGACTTCAGTGATTTCTTTAAAGTACTCGCACTTTTTGCCTTCTGTTAAGAGTCACAGAGAAGTTTACTGGTATAACAAATTAGGTATTGCTGTGCATTCTTTTTAAGCTGCATTTATATAATTATTACTAGTAATTGGACCTCGGGTTAGAAAATCACCATTTAGTAACTTAAGGATTCACAAGTGTAGAAATCCCGTTCTTCAAATGATCAGGGAAAATCATTAGATTTGAGATTTGTATTTTGTAGCCACATCTAAACTTTGCGCTTTAAAGGCAGATTTTAAAAGGCAGAGTATAATGCAAGTATGACTTTCTGAGGATGACCTAAGTTACATGTTACCAAGGTTCTTACGAGCAGGGATCTAGCAGAGAATAAATTCAGCACTGAAAGTCACAACTTAGTAATATGATGCTGGTCTTGATGTGTGCTGTTGCTCCGAGCAAGTTGTGTGGGCTGTTATCTCCTGTGACATCCCTATAAATGATATATTAGTAATACTTTATAAGTAAGTTGGGAGAATTAATTTATTTTTCTAAGGCATTTAAAAATTGTTTGATGAAAGGCTCTGTATGGAGCAAATTGGTGTCGGTCTGTTTTCCATCCTCTGAGCCAGGAGAAAATAGGCACCTTAGGGTGGGAAGGTTGGCTTATCTTTTGGAGTTCTTTTATAAATCGTTTTTATTGAATTTGAAATGGATATCAGAAGCTCCCAAGAATATGGTTAACTATAAAAGCAAACTTTTTTGAACTTGGAACTATGTGTTTTCATCAAAGATTTAAAATGGGTAAGTGTTAGTTTGTAATTGGCCAGACTTGGGGGTAAAATATGGCCCTTTGATGATCCTGGTCCCCAACTTTTTCTCTTTCTTTTTCTTCATTTCAGAGAAGCGATAAGGCTGACTTTCTGAAAAGCAGTCAACTTTACCTTTTTTTTTTTTTTTTTAAATTATTTATTTTTGGCTGCGTTGGGTCTTCATTGCTGCGCGAGGGCTTTCTCTAGTTGTGGTGAGCGGAGGCTACTCTTCGTTGCGATGCACGGGCTTCTTGTTGCGGTGGCTTCTCTTGTGGAGCACAGGCTCTAGGCACGTGGGCTCGGTAGTTGTGGCCCACGGGCTCTAGAGCACAGGCTCAGTAGTTGTGGCGCATGGGCTTAGTTGCTCCGCGGCATGTGAGATCTTCCTGGACCAGGGCTCGAACCCATGTCCACTGCATTGGCAGGCAGATTCTTAACCACTGCACCACCAGGGAAGTCCCAACTTTTATTGTCAATGTGTAAGATATATTTCTTCCATTAATCTGTGAAATATTTTGCTCCAAATAAGTTGGCAGTAGGTGCTGGAACAAAGGTTTTCATCTACGCTTACACGTTCAAGTGTGCATACTCAAATGCCTCCATGTGAAAATAGCTTTGCTTGGAAGATTATAACCAAATTCTTGCTTTAGGGAAGCTAACAGTCTAATAGGGCAGGGTAATGTATATGCACAAGTAACAGTACTGCATGCTGTTTTTGAAAAATGCATGTTTCTTTCTGAATTTTGCCCCTACTTAAAAAGAATAATGGTGAACGAATAGTAATGTAACTATTTTGAAGTAACTTAACATGAGGCTTGGCTGTTCATGTATTTGCAAGAAACTTTATGCTAATGTCAAAGAAAAATGAACCAGTGTAGATGCATAGGAAGGAAGGTAGGGCCAATATACTTCCTGGTGCCTTGAAACCGGAGCTTCAGATGCAATGTGGTGGTCTCTCTCTCTCTCTTTCCCTCTCTCCTTCCCCTCTTGTAACTGATGAGCTGAGCCCTTTCTCCAACTGTACGTGATTTCCTAGTGAACTAGGGGGTGTATTTTTCCAACATAGATTAGTCACCCGACTTACAGCATTCACGTTCATATCCTTATAACAGATTGTGTTTAAAATCTTCACAGATTTCTCACCTTTTAGGGTTCAGATTTACTATCCACTCGGAGTCTGTGACCCTCACTTTTGGCAAGCTTCCAAACAGCTCTTTGGCGGAGACCCTGTCCACTTTATTCTTGTACCCTTGGCTGGCGCAGCACCAGAGATCGCTTGCGTAACGCTTGGGGCCGGGGGGGGGGGGCGCCGGGGGTGGGAGTGGGGTAAGGTAGCGCACCTTCCCGCATGCGCCAGTCCGGACCTGGCTTACCCGATGACCCCGCCCCCCACTGGGGTAGGTTAGAGAGGATTTGGCTTTTGAAGGTTTTGAGGGCCCGCCTAGGTAATTAGCACAATTTACATTAGTATAATTACAGAGTTCCAAGCAACCACCTTGCAAATGGACCCTGAGAGTTCAGTTTGTCTGTAATGGAGATACCGCAGGCCACGATCCTTGGCTTTGTGAGCAGTTTATAATTTAGCCAGATTTAGTTTCCCCCCCTAAAAAGTCTTTTAATCACAGAGCGAAAAAACGGTGCCGCAACATGTGACAGCAAATGTTTTAAAGCACGGGACGTTTGGTCCCCCATAATTTTGTCATAAGATTGTCCAAGCGTTTCTTTGAAAGCTAGATGACACTGCCAGTAAACGCCAAAATAGTAGCTATCGCTTGAACCGAGCGGTGTTACTCTAGGGTGGGGGTGGGACCCATTCTCGCGCGCCTTCTGCGCCGGCCGGGGGCTTGTTAACGAACACTGAGGGGTCTGGCCTCCGCGGGGCGGGGCCGCCGGGAGGCGGGGCGAGCCGGGCGCGGGACCGCCGGGCTGCGCTAGTGCGCATGCGCAGGCGTCCTCCTCCGCGCCGGCTGACCCCTTGTTTCCGCCGTTGGCCGAAACACTGCGAAGGTCGTTATCTGAGCGCTACCGGTCGCCGACATGGCTGAGGAAAAAGATTGCCTGAGTGGAGACGTAGAGATGGGCGAGGAGCCGGTGGTGACCATTACCGGTGGTGCGTACTCTGGGAAGCAGGCGGCGGAGGAGGAGGCGGCGGCGGCGGCGGCGGAGGAGCCGATGAAGGTGGAAGCGGCGGTGGGGACTGATGCCTGCTCTGAAGACCTTAGCTGTGGGGAGGCCGACATCGACCCAAGCCTGCTGGAGCTGGTGGATGAGGAGAAATGCCGGAGTATCCGCAAGCAGTACCGGCAGCTCATCTGTAACGTCCAGCAGAACCGTGATGACATAGTGAACACGGCGAGCGAGTCCTTAACCGAGGCTCTCGAAGAAGCCAATGTCCTGTTTGATGCAGTGAGTCGAACGAGAGAAGCGGCCCTCGACGCTCAGTTTCTTGTTTTGGCTTCTGATTTGGGTAAAGAAAAAGCAAAGCAGCTAAACTCTGACATGAGCCTTTTTAATCATGTGGCATTTTGTGATTTTCTGCTTATATTTGTGGGTCTAAACTGGATGGAAGATGATGGACGTGATGCGCTGAGTGACTGTGATGATAATATATCTCGCTCTTTTTGGGAGACAGTACAAAAGGAAGCAACGTCGTGGATGCTGCAAGCTGAAACATTCCACTTTATTTTCGGTTCATGCAAATCAGAGACACCCGCGCGGAAGCCGCGACTTGAGCACCGGAAAAAAGTTCACAGAATGGAAGAAAACGGGGATATGCCTACAAAGCTGAGGAAGCTGGACCTGAGTAGTAATCAAGAAGCGACAGAAAAAGAAGTAGAAAGAATCTTGGGATTGTTGCAAACGTACTTTCGAAAGTATCCTGATACTCCCGTGTCCTATTTTGAGTTTGTGATTGACCCAAACTCTTTCTCTCGTACTGTGGAGAATATATTTTATGTTTCTTTCATTGTAAGGGATGGTTTTGCAAGAATAAGGCTTGACCAAGACAGGCTGCCAATATTGGAGCCCATTAATATTAACCATGTGGGTGAGGGGAATGATTCCAGTTCCCATGGCAGGAAACAAGGAGTTATATCTTTGAGTTTACAGGACTGGAAAAATATTGTGGCAACTTTTGAAATTTCAGAGGCCATGATCAGAAACTCGTACTAAAGATTTTTGTTCTTAGTGTAGGAGACATTTTGTGGTTTTTCTTAAGCATCTCAAAATGGAGAGTAAAATCTAAACAGAAGCACATATTGTATCTCTTGTAAAGTGAAAAAGTATTTTCAAGAACATCAGAAATTGTTTTACTGTGCAGTGTATTTTTCTTGGTAGTTTATAAAGTTGTCATGATTTTCTGTTGCTAAAAAAAATTCACTGACATGTTCATGGGAAAGTTTTTTTGAATGCTCCTTAAGACTTTAATAATAAAAGTTCTGAATTCCATAAATTAAAAGGTATTTGATAATTTTCCAAAAAAAATTAGTTATGGTGCTCTGTGATACTTACTGCCTTGCTTCCTCTGCTCCAGGGAACCACAGGAATCCCAAATGGGGCTCTTGACCAGGTTGGGGGGAAGAGTGGGTGGAAAAAATGGTCAAGGAAGACTATCTGTAGGGCAGAGCCTAAGTGACGTTAATACTGTTAAAAAAAAAAAAAAATTCAGATGCCATGCTTCGTTGCAAAGAAGACTCAGTTATATTAATGAGTGGGTATCCATATTCTAAATAATTTCTCATGTGATCGGACTCAACAAAAGTAGAATATCTCTACTGTAGTAGGTGAGCCATCAACTAAATGCTGGAAGGCGAGTAAATTGGTCAAAGGTAAGGAAGGTAGTCTCGCAGAGAAATATGGAGGCCAAATACGTGGAATTGTGAGAAGTTATGGCTCCAGAGAGACCTGTAAGATTTTTTGGAAGACTACTCCATTTGAATGTTATCCTGGGCAAAAATTGGCATACCTCATCTGTTAGTGTCCTCAGGAGTAGCAGGTAACCTTTGCCAGATTATTTCAAACAAAATCTTTTAACATCCAGTTACATAGTCTTTATGTACTGGCTTCATTTCTTCTCTGGCCCCTAGCTTCCCTTTGTAATTTCTGCTGATACAGAGTGTCCCTCAGAATCAGTGATGTTTCATCATGGTAACAGCTTTGAATATTTGTTCCCAACTCCATTTTGATTTCTTAAGTAGGGCTTTAAATGCCTGGAAACTTCCTGTTTAAACTGAAATATGTGATTAATTAATCTAAGTTTTCTTCATTTTCTTCACTTAGGATAAAGCTATAAAGGCTTTTTAGTGTTGTTGCTTGTAATTGTTTTAAGAATATAAATTACCACCTTATTTGGATGCTACTGCTGAAAATTTGGGTCTTTAAGAAAACAAGTTTTGAAGGTGCAGTGAGCATGCCTGTGCTTTCCTTGATCCCTATAGAAACTAAATCTTTGGTAGCAGGGGGTCTTGCCATTAAATCTTATTTGGCAAGTGGATAAGTATCTGCTTTGCATGGCAGTAATGATAAACTTTCCCACTAAGTCTAAATGTAGTACAGGGAAGGGAAATCCAAAGACTAAATGAATGACTTTGAGATCAAGAGAAGATTGAGATTGAGAGGTTCTTCAGTAATAGTGGAGGTTTTTAGCAAAAACAAATTTCTCATGAAACTGGGCCAATTATTTTCTAAAGTAGTCAATTTTTCCCCTTTTTTATATGAAGGGATGCTCACCCTTCCCAGTGTCTACCACCCTTTGATCTAGCGATTGTGGAAGCATCATTTGGTCTCAGATCCTCCCTTTAGCATGCCTCTACCAACCGGGTTCCTTAGGTTTTCCAGAGCTTTGCTGTTTGGGGAAAAGATAATCTTAGTGATAGCAAAAAGATCTTGCCTCAGGTCTACTCACCACCAGTTCTGTCTTTAAACGCCAAGTGCCTTTACTAGGAGTATTTGAAACTTAGTGATGACTAAAAGCATTAAACAGAGAATGTGGAGGTTTGGGAGGAAAGTAATCTTCTGGGTCTTCTCTAAAGTAATAGCTGTTAACATATAAATCAGGTTGACCACTTGTTTCTACTTTTAATTGGTTGTCATGACACATAGATTGCCTCATCACTTGGAAATTAAAGCGATTGTTTACCTTGAAGAAAAAAGGAAAATTGACCAATAGATAACTCATTTATAGAGATTAGATGTGAACCAAGCTGCAAGTCTGCTGGTTTCCCACTAATATAGTTAGAGTGCCTTATATTTCGCAGGTTCAGTAAAATCAGCTGAACTTCAGGAGAATATTATGGAAATCTTTTAAACTAGGATTTTGTTGTTTGACAGAACCACTCTCTGGTCAAAGGACGTGGGATCAGATCCTCTGTAATGTTCTAGTTGGAGACTTTGGGCAAATTAGTAAACCAGCAGACCTTTAGGTTTTTTATTTGCTAAGTGGGAATAATTACCTGTTCTCTTAAATTTACAGTAAGGATAAAATGAGAAAATGTATGTGACAAGTACTTTGAATTAATGGATGTGGTATAGTGAGAAAAGCAAGAGATTTGTAATCATTTAGATCTGGGTATAATTATTGACTCATGGGCAAGTTTCTTAATCTCTAAGGGTTTCTTTTTTTTTTTTTTAATTTATTGTCTTTCTTTATCTTTGGCTGCGTTGGGTCTTCGTTGCTTCACGCGGGCTTTCTCTAGTTGTGGTGAGCGGGGGCTACGCTTTGTTGCGGTGGCTTCTCTTGTTGCAGAGCATGGGCTCTAGGTGCAAGGGCTTCAGTAGTTGTGGCTCATGGGCTCTAGAACGCAGGCTCAGTATTCGTGGCGCACGGGCTTAGTTGCTCCACGGCATGTGGGATCTTCCTGGACCAGGGCTCGAACCCGTGTCCCCTGCATTGGCAGGCGGATTCTTAACCATTGCGCCAGCAGGGAAGCCCTCTAAGGGTTTTCTTATTGTCATTTCTGAAATGGGAATGGCATGTGATTAAATGGGATGATATATACCAAACATCTAGCCCAAGGTTGGGCTCGCTGTGAGCACTCATGTTAGTCCCTCACTCAGTAGTAGATCAAAGTCAGAAAGTCCATGCTGCTGCCTCTTTCCATGGTGACATCTCTGTCACGGTTCGTACACTTTGCTTTAAGTCTAGATGTCGTGACTTTCTCATATTCTTGCGTTTGTTGTGGGGAAACCATTACCAAGTGATTAGAATTGGCACTTTGTTAGTTCACTCAACAACTGTGCCAGGCACAGCTCTAGGCATGGCGGGTGGGGGGTGGAAAGTGGTGAACTGAAAATTGCCTGTCTCTCATGGAGTTTATATTCTAATGGCTGTATTAGTTTCCTATTGCTGTTGTAACGAACTACCATTTAGTGGCTCAGAAACAACACAAATTAATTTTCTTACGGTTCTGGAGGTTGGAAGTCTGAAATCGGTTTCTCAAGGTATCAGCACGGCCGGTTCCTGTGGAGGCTCTGAGGAGAGAAATCTGTTTTGCCTTTTCGGAGGCCACATGTGTTCCTTGATGCACTAGTCCTCCGTTTTCAAAGCTGCCAGTGCAGCCTCTCTGTCTTTGCATTGATCACTGCAATGAAGTCTCCCTCTGCCTCCCTCTTATAAGGATACTTGTGAATAAGTTGGGCCCGTGGGATAATCCTGGAAAATCTCCCCATCCCCGGATTCTTAAATTACATCTCCAGAAACTCTTTTACAGGTAATGTATTCACAGGATCTGGGGTTTGGACTTCAGTGTTAGGGGACCATTGTTGAGCCTGTCACAGAGTGGGAGACCACGGTAATTCTGTCAGTGATGACTGCTCTGGAGAAAAACTGCTTGGAGAGTGGCTGAGAGGCTGGGTCGGGGTGGGCCCTGGGAGGAGGCATTGAAATGGAGTCTGTTTGTTCTAAGCCATTTGCCAGAATACTTGGTACAGAGTGAATGTTAACTATGACTGTGGCTCTAGACATTTTAGGCACATGATAGCTGGCAGGTCTAGATGGTTAATTGGTCATGGAGAATCAGCTTCCCTGGTTCTCCTAGGAGGAAGGTAGTGTAGCAAGCATCTCTACTTCACTGGGCACAAAGACAATTCTCTGATTTGTACTCACCTCAGTATTACTGTTTGATAGTTTTCACCCAGCACCACCTGTCAGCATTGATTGAAATTTTCCCTAGGCCAGGAGTTGGCAATGTTTTTTCTGCAAAAAGCCAGGTAGTAAATATTTTAAGCTTTGTGAGCCATATGGCCTCTGTTGAAACTAGTCAACTGTGCTCTTGTTGCAAGAACAGCAGCTCTAGACAATATTGAAACAAGTGGGCGTGGCTGTTTTCCAATAAAATTTTATTTATGGATACTGAAATTCGGGTTTCATATAAGTATTGCTCTTGATTTTTTTTTTTCCTTTATCATTTAAAAATGTTAAGAAGAACCATTGTTAGCTCAGGGGCTGTGAAAAAAAAAAAATGAAAACAAACTACAGGCCTGCTGGGTTTGCCCCTCAGGCTGTAGTCTGCCAGTTCCTGTTATAGACCTGGGGCCCAGGCTCTTATAGAAAGCCTGTAGCACTTAAACCATCATTTAGTTTTATTTCTTTCGTGGCCCATAATCCTCCAAAGCAGAGGCTTGAGGTATATCGCCTAGTGGATGCTGCAGCGTGCTGGCAACAGCAGTCAGATTTCAAAGGAAACAAGCAGTCAGCAGCTCGTATCATTTATATAATCACTGCAGACAAGGAACCCAGGCAGGAGAATTTAAGCAGTTTGCCCAGGATCACATAAGTGACAAAGTCAGGTTCAGATTTGGACTAAATCCAAGCTCCTAACCTATTATGCTACACCCCTGGTACATTTTCAGTGTTTTCCCACAGTTTTATTCTCAGGGATGAGAAAGCTGAACTGAAGCTCAGCCTCTCAGTGTACATAACAGAGTAGGAACTAGCACCCAGGTGTTTTATTCTAAGAATATTTTTGAACATCACATGCATGTGGAGTTGGCACTGGTGATGCAGAAATGAGACAAGATGCTTGTCCTTGTAGAGTTGATGGGATTGTGTGAAGATGCCAGCAGGGGCATCAGAGGAGGATCCAGCCTGCTGGGCACAGTCAAGTAAAGGCTTCCAGCTAAATCTTGAAGGACAGGAAGGGGCGGAACAGTCTTCACTAAGTGCTCTGAGAATCTGTGTTAATGCAGTTGCAAGAAACAGGAGAATGTTGTTTGGGAACCTTAGGGAAACAATGGAACAAACGGGCCTTACGTTGGTGTCTTAGGATGTTGGTAAAAGAGCCTAAAGGAATGCTTTAGAAAGGGTGACATGTTTGTGTACATTGAATAAAAATAATAAAACATCGTGCAGTTGATATACTGGATCAGAATTTGATGGGAAGAGGGCATTTCAGGTGAGAGGCGGTGCAGGTAAGTGCAGGGGACGACATCTGTAAAACATGCCAGAGCTTTTTGACTTAGCCCCTTGGGCAGGCAGGTTCCCTTTTGTAGGAAAGAGAGAATTAGTGACTGAAGGGATTTTTCCTACCAACCACAGTGCCAATATGCTTTATCTCACGCTCAGCAGTTGGGGGCGGGGGTGGGGTTGGGGGGAATGTTGATTTTACAAAAGGAAAAAACAGACTCCCAAGGATTAGGTGATTAGCCCAAGTCACCTAGCCTTGAGAGTGAGAGCAAGTATTTTCACCTAGGTCACTTCCACACCAGAGCTCATGTGTAATAGTTAAAAAAACAAAAACCTGTGCCCAAAGGATAGGAGTCATGTTTGGGGGAAAAATAAAGATGACTTACTCAGATTTTAAAGAAATCTGAATTGCTTTCAGCGTTGTGCCTTTCTGGGGGAGTCTGGAGCACTGTTTTTGCTGGGGGTGGGGTGGAGGAAAGGTGTTGAGAGGCAGATGGAAGAATATACAATCTGTTAAACCTCACAAACAGCTGCTGGGGGGGGCGGTGTGTATGTTTACACTGCTGTCCTTGGTTCTCAAAATGTGGTCTTCATTCTGCCCACCCCCTTCAGGAAGTCCTTGAGGTCAGAATTATCTTAATACTAAGATACTCTTTGCCTTTTTCACTCATTCTCTTGCACGTCTACCATGGAGTTTTCCAGAGGCTACATGGCAGGCAGAGTGGTGCAACAGACTGAACACAGAAAAGGCATGAACTGTCTTTTATCAAGATAGTTATCACAGAGAATTACAGAGATATAAAATAATGCCACTCTTCTCACTAATTAAAAATGTTTTAATCAATTGTTTATGTTTAACAATGATGTTTGATATTTAAAATTTAAAGATATTTTAAGAACTTAAAATATTTTAATATTTAAGATATTAAAATTTTTTTCTTAGTTTTAGTTACCAATATACTAAGCCCCACATTAACCAAAGCTCTAAATAATTTAAGGTTCTAAAGGGATCCTGAGACTAAAAGTTTGAGAACTCCTGTTCTTTATCAGCTTCTCTGGTCAGTAGTAACCAATATTTCTAGCAGTCGTAATTGGAGAATGGGGGGCATTTTTTTCTCTTGTGTCTCTTTACCCCATCTGTGTGCGCCTTCCTTACACTGTGGAGGAGAGAGCTGTCTTATATTGTCTATCTTACTTTTATCTCAGGTGGGCAACCACTTCCTTGCAGTTAAATGACAGCAACTTCAGTTTTAAGTTGGATTAAAATTTTAAAACATCATGTTTAGTTCTGGGGTCAGCTGAATGCCTCAGTTGCCTGTCTTGCTGATTTTACTTTACAGAACTAAAAATGTTCAGGCTCACTCAGAGCTTTCTTTGTAAAATCTGTGTGCCTGGTTGATATAATTTGACTTAAACTTGAACCATAAGAACCCAGGTCTGATACAAAATTTCAGTACAGAACAGATTTTTATAAACATTGGTAGAGGGAGTATGTAGCTTTCCAGCATGACAGCGCATTTTCCTTCTTTTGTTTCAGTAGATGTGTTGGGGGAGGTGGTTATAAGAACGGGTGGTTTTTATTTAGGCAGCCAGTGATTGTGTTTTGGCACCATCTGTGTTAAAGTACATGCAGATAAAATGAGGCTGAGATTAAAAATGGTTATTTTTCCAGAAGAACATCTAGCTGCATCTATTTGTTAATTCTTTTCAAACAGCAAGTCAGCCCTTCCACTCTGAGATAGCTAGAGAGAGGAACGCTTGTGACCTGAGGCTTACATGGCTCCTTTGCTCTGAAGGGCTGTCATTACCAAATTGTCTTTCTCCCCACAGTGCCTTGCACTGGAGGAGGAGCCTCGGCCATAATGCCAGTTGATGAATACTGGCTCTGTTTACCAGCCTCTCATGTTAGACCTTTTGTACAGACGGTCAGGGTGATACAGTCTTGCCCCTGCTGTTGCTGGTTTCCAGGTGCTCTCCCTTCAATCCCTGAGCCATGGTGTGTACCTGCCGTGCTGCCCGGGGGCAGCCGCGGTGCCGCGCCTCCTCCGCCTTTCCATACTGCACCCCCTTCTACATCCCGAGCATCCAGTTCTACTGATCCTACGCTCTTCCTTTTGTCCCCCACATCTGATGGTAGGCAGGAGAAAAATGTGCAGTCTGGGCTGGTAAATTTGGGGGCTTTTTTGATTACCAAGGTTAAAACTTGACTTAAAAAAAAAAAAGAAAAACATTTTTGTGTGCTTGTTAACAACTTTTCCAATCATACTCTCATGTTAGCAGATTTTTTAAATAAGAAATAATTTTAAATATTCACCGAAACAGTGTTCCATGCTAATACGAAATGTAACTAATGTGTTTTAAAACTAGTGGAATCAAAGGATATTTTAAAATTAAAAGTCTAATGTTTAGATTATAAATGCCAAGTACACGGAAACTACTAAATATAGGAGGCTTCATACATAAGCAGATTAAAGAAATGAGCTTTAAGGGTCACTTGTTTATTTATTTAACCTTTTTTCCCCATTTATTTAAAATGTCTTATGAAAGCAGGGACTTTTAACTTTTTGTTCAGGTCACAGTGTCAATTAGTGATTTTGTTCTGAATTTCTAGATTTTACGCTTTACCTAAACAATGTAGAAAAACTTTAAAATATTTGGCTAACCTGTTTCAGTTGCTATTTACCAGGTCCCTATCTTAATCTATGACCTTAGCCTACTCATTATTCTACCTTTGACTAGAAAGTGAAAATGATTGCCAAATTGTATTGGGTCTATTAAAAACATATAGTACAGATGTTCTTAAAACCTAATTTAAAGCCTAGTTTAAAAATTCTAGGAAAAAAGAGCTGATCAAACTTAATTTAGGTCTAAGTTGATTTTGTCGGACCATCAGGGCCTTAGTTTTGTGTACTATGAGGACACTTCAGAGTAGCTATCTGTGATGTGGAGATGCATTAGGACAGTCCTAACAGAAAGCAGGTAACTGATGACCACTTGAAGGAAGGTTGAACATTTCCAGTTGCATGCTATGATGTAAAACAATATTTTTCCTTTGCTTTTCTTTGAAGAAAGGTTTTTCACAAAACTTTTCAGACGTTGCTGCTTTTAAGTTATTTTTACTTCCATTGTTTTTCTTCTTTAGGCTTATCAGGAGGGCGGACTTCAAAATCTACTGAAAATGAATGGCTCCGAGGATCTCCCCGAGTCCTATGACTATGACCTCATCATCGTGGGAGGGGGCTCAGGAGGACTGGCGGCTGCTAAGGCAAGGAAGGCTTCTTGTGTGTTCTGGGATGTGGATAGAACAGTCACGCCCCCGACAGCATTCTCCAGGTTCCCTGTGGAATTTGTTGGAGCTACTCTTGTGACGTTTCATACGTTAACTTGGGCAGGGAACGTTAAGGACATTTTTCCAGGTTCAGCTGTATATTCTTTGTATAAAAATACTGGGGCCAGTATTTTGGGACATATTTTCATTCATTTTAAGTTTGGTTGATTTTTTTTTTTTTTAAGATAATAAGGGGTTTGTATGCAAATGGCTTGAAAAGAAATAAATATATTTTTATTCTTTATAAATACGATAATTATTTGTTGTTTTCACTTTGATGATTTCCCTAATCACAGAACCTCCTCCCCAGTAGAAAGATGGAGAGCAGTTGGATTTCTTAAGCTTAATCACTAAAAGTTTTTGCCTCCCCTGTGTATGAAATGAGGTAAGAGTGTATCCACTCACTCTGTGGCCTGGAGGTGATGGAGTACAGGAAGTATAAATACAGGAGATTAGGAGTACGGCTCCTGGCCCTGAATTGAGATACATTTTCCATGTGTGAGGGGCCCTTGTGCCTGTCATTGTTCCCCATCACCTTGTTTTAAAAGATGAGGTAGTTGTCCTCCTCTAAGGTGTATCTTGTGAATCAGTAAAGGTAGATTCAAATGAAGCTGTCCAAATTGGGAGCAGGCTAATGTCTGGCAGCAAGCATTGCTTTGCTGTAAATGATTCAGGAGTAATCTCAGATTTTTTTTATTCTAGTGGTGGTGGCTTTGAAGGACACATAGACTCAGTCCTTTCAAATAACCTTTGGAGGTCTAGTTGCAAATACACAAAGCTTATTCTCTGAGAAAGATAAAGGATACTCTGCAGAATGAACTTGTGATGGTTGTCGTCACTCCCCTAAAATAGATTCGGAAACCTTATAGAGATCATCAACTTCTCCATTGGCTCTTCACATGAACATTTTAGGAAATCTGACAATTTCAGAAGAAAAACTTTTCCAGTATTCTGTTTAGAAACTGAAGTAGATAAAACTTCGAAGTACTTATAAAAATATTGTCTTACTGGACACAGGTTGAATCAAGGATTGTAGACTATCAGTATATCTGTTTTACTGCCTGTTTACCACTTGCTTAGAAATGGCCACATATTTTTCAGATTATTGCTTAATTTGTTATCGTTTGGCTGGAATTACATAAGAGGATTCTAGAGATTCCAGCTGACTGACAGTTCTACAATTGTAATCTGCATATTCTTTGAAGCTACCTTATGACTAAGTATTGCTTAACTTTTACCTTGGAGTTGAACTAATCGTTTTGGTATATGAAATTCTCAGGTATTAATGATTGGTTATGCTTTAGGCATTATAGCTTAGTAAAAATAGCATGGGTTTTCAACAGCCCATTTCCAGTCCATCATGTTAGCCATTCCAACTCATTTTAATAATTTTATTTTCCAGGAGGCAGCCAAATATAACAAGAAAGTGATGGTCCTGGATTTTGTCACTCCAACCCCTCTTGGAACAACGTGGGGTAGGCTTTTAAAATACCTTAAAAGTGACCTTGTAGGAGCAGGTTTTTCCCTGGCATGGTTTAAATGGCCCCTAAAGTCCAATTTTAAAATTAAAAATTAAATAAGAAAAAAAAATAACCGGGGCTTCCCTGGTGGCGCAGTGGTTGAGAATCTGCCTGCTAATGCAGGGGACACGGGTTCGAGCCCTGGTCTGGGAAGATCCCACATGCCGCGGAGCGGCTGGGCCCGTGAGCCACAGCTACTGAGCCTGCGCGTCTGGAGCCTGTGCTCCGCAACAAGAGAGGCCGCGATAGTGAGAGGCCCGCGCACCGCGATGAAGAGAGGCCACCGCTTGCCGCAACTAGAGAAAGCCCTCGCACAGAAACGAAGACCCAACACAGCCATAAATTAATTAATTAATTAATTAATTAATTAAAAAAAAAATAACCCAAAACATGTACTTCTTTCACTTGTGCTAAGTTAAAATGGACTCCAGTTAAATGTTGAAATAGGTAAGTTTTATCAAGATGACTCAGCTGCTTCAAATTAGAAGGAGGCAAGAAGAAGCAGGAAGTCTGGATAAAACAGTGTCACAATTTCTAATTCATTCATCAAATATTTGTGAAGGTGTCACTTCTGTGTCGGGCACTGTTCTGGTGCTGGGTGTAGTCCCTCTGGCCTGTGGAGCTCGCACTCCGTAGTGACACTCGGCTAGCATTCTCCTGAGAGGGCTTCGATTTCCTCGCTGTGGAGTCCACTGCCATCTTGCAGTCTTACGCCATTTTGGCTGCCTCCCCACCTGTCTAACGGAGACAAGTTATCACCATGTTCTTTAAACTCAGGGACACTAAATCCTTTTTGGGGTGGGGGTGGGGGGGTGGTGTCATGAATCCTTTGGTGAGAATCGGCGAAGGCTGTAGACCGCCTCCGTAAAGAGATGCTCGTATACACCAAACTTTCTGTGTGGTCCCAGGCCCACTGCAGTCCAGCCACGCCCAGCTCAACAACCCCTTGATCAGTTCTACTCCTAGGGCTGGTGGCAAGTGTAAGGTTGTGCACAAAGTAAGGCTTCAGTTTCTGGCATTTTTATCAGCAGTCAATTAATTTTGAATCTTTGAAGTATGTGGAAGTTGTGGAAACCTGCTCATTTTCATTTTAGGGTAATGTTGCTGTCTTTGGTCTGTAAGGCTCTCTGAACTTAGAAATCTAAGTCACGAGACTTAGTAATAAACTCATATAAACAGTATTGGCTACATTAAGCAAGTAAATTATGATGTTTAGTAGAATAGCACTGGTGCTTGGGGCAGGCCACCCCAAAATACGCACAGTGGCATATTGATTATTTTGAATTAAAGTTACTTAAGAAATGGCCAGTGCAAGAGGGACACTCTGGCTCTCCTTTTTGTCTCTGAAAGCAGGAAATAAGTCACGTGAAAGGTGCACTTCCTGCATCTGGAGGTAGAGAGACAGCCTTATCACAAAAGATAGGGAATTTGGGGCTGAGGAGCCTATTGTACACAAACCTGTCACCTCTTTAATTAATCCCAAGCCTAAACTCTTTAGATTCTTAAATAATTGGGCACCCAAAACCTAAGTTTCTTTGTCCTGTCAATTTCTCTCAAATGTATTGTTTCTTTGTCTAAAAAGTATAAAAGCTGCCTGCTTTGGCTACTTCTTAGGTCCCATTTCTATGAAACCTTCATGTGCACAAATTAAAATTTCTTTCTTTTTCTCCTGGGGATCTGTTATGTCAAATTTATTATTAGTCCAACCACAAGAACTCAAGAGGGATAGAAGGGAAATCTCCTCCTCTGTGATGTTAGTAATAATCGTTGCCCTTTTTCTTTGGAGGATTGTAATACAGGCTGTAAACTGATTTCTCAATGCTGTTGCAGGTCTCGGAGGAACATGTGTGAATGTGGGTTGCATACCTAAAAAACTGATGCACCAAGCAGCTTTGTTAGGACAAGCTCTCCGAGACTCCCGAAACTATGGGTGGAACGTCGAGGAGATAGGTATGTGGGGGAAGCTGCTCTTCCGTTTGTGCTTCTGAGGGGTTCAAGCTGGGATCTTGCAATGCGCCATCCATCTAGCAAGTAACCCGGAAGTTGTTTCTGTTGTTTGTTTTTTTAATGGATAAAATCACTGTGGTTATCCTGTGTCGTGTTAGCTCTGTAGCTATTATTATGTATGGTAAGAACAGATATTGCACTTGGAGTACCTTTTTATAATAGAAAACCAGAATTCTTTCAGATAAATTCTCATAATTATATAGAGTTTCCTAAGGAAGTGCAAACTACATTTGCTTTCCTTTGAAGCTATTACATTTCTCTCTCACCAAAAAAGTCTGTTCCATGAGCTGATATTTGGGGGGATTGTTTGTTGAGAAGGGGGTTTTGTTGGATTAAAAATATTTAAACTACCACAGAAACCCTAGAAAAGTTGAAGAGGAATCTGTTGACTTTAGAAGGTATAGATGACATTATCTGTAGAAGAATAAAAAGAGGTCTGGCACAGCTTCCTGGCTAATTAATTACGTAGGTCACTATGTCCTTGAAGAGTGAGACTCCAACCCTTAATCTGATTTTAGTTCTGAGGGACATTTGAGGGAAAATCTTCTAACCAGCAGCTAGGGTAAATTGTATTGTGGCTTTTTCTGAGTTTTAATTAACAGTTATTAGATACCCATATGTAAAAGGTATAAACACATGCTTTGAAAATTTTTGCTGTTATTCAAAACTAGTCATGCTTCCTTTGTTGATGCTTTTACTTGAAGTTTTCTTATGCTGGGGTCATATCTCTTTCCTCCGACCCTTAGAAGGCTGCTTTCTGTCTGTGACCTTTGGAGGCCCGAGGCTGGTACTGAGAGTTTTGTTATTTGGTTCTAAGGTGCCATGCTCCATGTCCTTTTCCCTTGCCCAACAAATAAGGCAGTTGAGCAGACTCTTGACCTATGGAACATGAATTTAACACGTCATCTGCTGATGGTCCACCTCTGTTTTTTTCACCTCTACCCCCCCACCTCCCAAGTTATTCACTCCCATGTCTGAATGCCCAACTGAGTCTGCCGTTAATCCACTCTTTCGCTTCCTGGGAGCCTACTATCAATGTACTACCCAGTTAACAACAGAATCTCCCTTCCGTTAATGTATTAGATTTTTTAGTAGACTTTTTAGAAATCCTACTAGTGAAGTTATATAATATTACTATCGAGTGCTCACGCTTTGTACTTGAGTCTGTGCTGGGGAAATACAGAGATAAATAACACAAATCTGTAGGTACACAGGTTTTGTTATCATTGATGTACCAACTAAGTACCCTGGGAGCCCGGAGGTGGGATCGGTAAATGATTTAAGGGGTGACTGGAGCTGATTTTTTAGATGTTGTGTCCTTGACAGCCAGCAGAGGAGGGGAAGGTCAGTTCATTTAGACAGTGAAGGAACGAGGTACATATTTGAAGAATAGTAAATACCCTGGCATCTCTAGAGCAGGGAGCATGTGGGGAACATAAGCGAGGACATTTGCTGTGGGCTGAACACCCTGGGTGGTTTGGGACAAGGGTAGGAGGAGGACCGTGGACCAGCTTAGGGGGCTGCACAGTTGTGCTGAGAGCAAGTTGGAACAGATGTTTTGTGATTGTTGGGGTAGTAGCGGGAAGAAAATGGGAAGAGGAGATAAAGACCATAGCTGTAGCAGGAAGGAAGCTACCATCTTTCCCCACTACCCACCTCAGCCTCCTGCCAGCCTTATGGATTCATCGAGGTCCTGCAGGACAGCAGTCGTGATTAAAGTCAGATCATCTCATTTTCCTCTTTATTCTCCATTCCATCTTATTCCAGTACATATGTAAGCCTGCTGTCCCTGGAGGGAGATCCCGTTGTTCCATTTGGCAGACAAGGAGACTGAAGCTCTAGGGGGTGGAGTAGTACGCCCATGTCATAGCTGAGAAATTGGCAGCACTAAGGTTTAGACTGAAGCCTTTCTGACTTCACAGCAGGTGGAGTGTGCACAAGTGGTGTTCTTTAAGCCCTCGTGGCTTCAGTGGCAACTCCTTTGTAGGACCAGAGTTTTAGGAGCTGTTGTAGGGGCAGGTACTTTCAGAGCTTTTGACATGGCTCTGTGTTTACCTCTCCTCACCATGGTCCCCACAAAAGGGGCAAGTTCTATATGTGGTCTGTAGGCCATACTCCTCTGGGTCTTTGGGAGGAAAACCTAAGAACCACTCATTTTATTTTCTAACCACTCTTATAAGATCTGTGATCCCTCCCAGCCCCATCGTTCCACACATACTCTTTTTACCAGTATTCTCAGTGAGACTTCTTTCCCCAGGGCACCTAGGGTTAAGATCCTTCCTTTGCCCCATTAAAGTGTAGGTTGTTAGCGTAGACAGACTTGGGCACTAGTGCTGACTCTGCTATGTACTACTGTGTGGTGAGGATTAAATTCAACAGTGTGATTAAAATAACCTGCCACTCAGTGAATGTTAGTTTCTGTCCCTTCCTCCTGGACTTGCTTCTTGTAACTCTTCCATATTCGGAGCGTCAGTAAATTGGAGCAGACTCCGCCAAGCACTTTTCTTGGCTCTTTGTTTAATGGGTTGTAGAAAACATTTGTGGATCTTACAGGAAGTTGTATATTTGAACAGTTTATTTCCCTCTTAAAGAGAAGGACATGTAACAAGAATACTAATCTGAAAAAGTCTAGTATTTGTTGGGAAAAGTAAGGTCGTTCCAAGCAAATTTTGACTTGTGCGGTAATAATTTCCATATAGTGAATGCCACTGGCCCTTAAATCTCAATCAGTAACAGCTCTGGAGAGCTATAACTCAGAGTCATGAAAATGTTATTCATTCATATAAGGTCTAGTACTCAAATTGGTATGTAGAAGTAGTGGATGTTAGCTTTAAACTGTCAACTCTTACGAAAAATGAAGTAGGTGGAACAGAATACTTAGTTTGGTTAGAAATGTAGGGAAGTACATATAATGGGTACTTAGAATCTTTAAGAGATAAGTATAGGCGTGTGCCGAGGCACATCAGAATCTCTTAGAGATTGTTACACATTCAGAATCTTAGGCCTTTACCTAAGTACCTTGTTACCCCAGCAGTCAGTGTTCGCAATCCAAGGTACAATTCCCATTCGTTTCTAGATAAAGAAGAAAAAACTTTGGGTATGGTTATTTTAGTCTTAAGAACTGCCAGGAATTCTGCACTATTTAATTGTATGGTAGTTTTCTAAAAGGGAAAAATATTTGAAGTTGAAAAGGTTGTTTATGTGCTTGAAATGAAGGACTTGCCCTTTTAGACTAAATAGTTACCGGGAAATGATATTTACCAGGTGGCAGCAGAAAAGCTAAACATTTTGTCTTACCTTCCCGTGCAGTGAAACATGACTGGGAGAGAATGACAGAAGCTATCCAGAATCACATTGGCTCTCTGAACTGGGGCTACCGTGTGGCTCTGCGGGAGAAAAAGGTCACCTACGAGAACGCGTACGGCCAGTTTGTTGGGCCTCATAGGATTAAGGTAACCATGTGACAGCGTAAGTAGCTGTTTTTGGTGTGTTTTTAAGCTTTTGTTGGGGGAGGAAAAGAGAAGGTGATTATCCTAATAAAAGTGATAGCCACTGTGACCCAGACCGTCCAGTTTGGTGATTTTGCAGTCACTTCTTAGGGACTTTCTCTTGTGGTGTAGTAAAGGGTAATCTGGATCTGGGGACACATTAGCTGGATTTGAGTCTTGCCTCTGTCACTTCCTAGCATTGGGACTTTGAGCGATCCCTTAACTACTCAGAGTCTTAGTATCTCTTTCTTACTGCATTAGCAAATTTTTATGAGGATCAAATTGGGCAATGTGGTAAAACAGCCTTTTTAATTATAACGTTTACAATTCTAAAGGATAATAATTTATTAAAAATCGATATATTGGTTCCTTCGTAGGCAACAAACAACAAAGGCAAAGAGAAGATTTATTCTGCAGAGAGATTTCTCATTGCCACTGGTGAAAGGCCACGTTATTTGGGTATCCCTGGTGACAAAGAATACTGCATCAGCAGGTAAGGACAAATTGCAGGGAGAAAAGGGGATTTATGCTTTTTCTTTTTTCTTCAAACCCATTTAATCCTTTTCCTGAAACTTAGTTTTTCCACCACATTTTTGTCCAGAGGGACAGGGAATTAGGAAAAAGAGAAAGGAAAAACTATTTTAAACCGGAGAACATTTAAAAAATTCAGAACTATAAACATTGGTCATCTTATCACGAAGAGTTAATATCGTTGCTAACATATAGATACATGCTTACAATATTTATATTTGAAATTTATATTTGAGTATATGTTATACGTGTATACTATATAAAACCATATGGATATTCACATTTTATAAAATAATTGATAGATACGTTTGTTTTTGTTTTTTCAAAACTAGAATCACATATTACCTTTATGTAGATACTAAAAAAATTAGAGGATAGCAGGCCATTTAGGTTTCTCAAATCCTAGTTTTTCCTTACTCTTTGCCATTTGTATGGTTGCATTGTCAGTGTAGAGGGACCTTCTGAAATCAGTGAGTCAAGCAAGAAGGTTTTGCTGTGTGGTTTATTTTTGTCCATCAAGTGATAATACTGGTGACATTATTGTTCAGGAGTTTTGAATTATGAAGTCATTAAGACATTGTTGTTAAGTATGTCTTCTTGGATGCTTTTTGCCCAGGAGTTTCTGGTTTTCTGATGGTGTTATAAATTATTTGTTTTCAGGCTTTTTTTTTTCTTTTTCTTTTTTTTGTAATAGGAGTTTATCCTTTGAGCCTCATCGGGGGCAGCTCACCTGACAACTCTTGTCATTGCTGTCTTGGATGGGCTCCCTTCTCATATTTTAAAAAACTCATCTCCCAACAATGCTTTTATGATCTCTTATGTCTTGTATCTTCCTCACTCTGCTAGAAGATTCTGTCAGGTTTTACGTTTTTATATTATAAAACCCATATGTTGAAAGTTTTTCCCCGCCCCTCTCCCCACTCTTTTTTTTTTTTTTTAATACTTTTTATTTATTTGGCTGTGCTGGGTCTTAGTTGCTGCACGTGGGATCTTTTAGATGCGGCATGCGGGAGCTAGTTCCGTGACCAGGGATCGAACCTGGGCCCCCTGCATTGGGAGTGCGGAGTCTTAACCGCTGGACCAGCAGGGAAGTCCCTCTCTCTCCCCCTTGATAATTGGTGTTGTAGGTGAGGGGAAGTAACACCGGGTTTGCACCTCAGGGAGAGCTGAGTGGTGGGAGGAGGGTGGGAGTTTGGGTTTGCAAATGTATGGTTGTAAACATGTAAGTGGAGAATTATTCTGGATAGTACAGAATAAATCTGTTTGACTGGGAGTTGGGCTAATGTCAGAGTTGTATGGTTTACTGTGCTCAGCCACGGTAGCTCGAGCTGCTCCCAGAGCAGCTGAGTGGCAAGACAGGAGAGTGTCTAAGACCTTATAAAAACGTCTCAAATATTATGTGTGTAGCTAATTGAATGTTTTTAATCTTAAAAGTGTCTTGTTCTTAGGAAAGTAAAAAGGTCTACTTTGATATGGTCATTATTCACATATGAATATTTTTCTCTTCTTTCTTTTCTTCCTTTTTAAAAAAAATTTTTTTTTTTCAGTGATGATCTGTTCTCTTTACCCTATTGCCCGGGTAAGACCCTGGTGGTTGGAGCATCCTACGTTGCTTTGGAATGTGCTGGATTTCTTGCTGGCATTGGTTTAGATGTCACTGTTATGGTACGGTCCATTCTCCTAAGAGGATTTGACCAGGACATGGCCAACAAAATTGGTGAACATATGGAAGAACATGGTATCAAGTTTATAAGACAGTTTGTACCAATAAAAGTAAGTGGGGTTGCCTATATGTTTGTTGATTCTATACTCATGTTAAAAGGCAAGAGAAGAGAGTTGGGGTGAGTGATAGAAGCCTCCTTTCAGCATTATAAACCATTGGGAATGCTGTAATTCCTCAACTTGTGTGATTTAGGTGTATAAACTGGTACCTTCCTACCACCTAAATAGCTTTGTTCTTGTTTGCAGATTAATAATTTCCTTCCCTTCTCAACTTTACCACCTTTATTAGTTCTCTTCTGTTTAATGCTTTCCTTTATGCATTCCATTATTTTATTATCTTTGGTCTATTATACTTGTTTCTTTCTACATACCAGTTATTTAAATAAGAGTTTAAGATGACTGATTTTTTTTTTTTTCTTTCAAAAGACATTTCTACTTTGTATACAGTATAGTCCACAGATGCACTATATTATTCTGGCCTCCCTGGAAATGATTATCTAATTTTGTTATGTGGGCTGGTCTTTTTTGCTCATTTAATCTTATTTTGAAAATGCTGAATAATATGCCAAGTTATATTTGAGACTTGTTAACATTACCACAAATGTTTTGATACATAAGAGTGGCAAAATCGATCACTTTGCATATCTCAAAGTAACAGTTTCCTTTAGGGCAAGTAAGGATGGGACTGTTTTGTTAAAATTAAGGAATTTTAGCTGTCATTTAAAAAATTGCTTCATGGGTTAATAACTTAGGTTTTTTGTGGGACCATGAATCTCTTGATGCTGATTATCTCTTGATGAGCATGGGGATCAGAATGACTTGGGTTCAAATGCTGTTCTCCCAGTTTCTTGCTATTATGACTCTGGGAGAATTACTTAACTTCTCTGGGCCTCAGTTTCTTCTGTAAAATGATGATAATTGATAGCACCTATCTTAGAGTTCTCATGAAGATTGCGTTAGCATTACGACGATGATTAGAAAACGACAGCTGTATGTATATGCTATACTGATAGAAAAGTGGCATCTTCCTTTATAATATCTTAACATTTTGGGCATTGTAGGCCCTTTGAGAATGTGGTGGACTATCCCTAGTGAAATAAGCTTGTGTCTGTGTACATAATATCTTGCTGGGGTTACCAGGGTGTCCCTGATCCCCGTAGGCAGGTGGTGAATGCTGGCTGTATTATAAAGTGACCCAGTGGACGAAGCCTTCTGTGGAGAGGAGGGAGAGAGAATGCATTTTAGGCAAGAATATAGCATGTGCAAAAAGGCCATGGGGAATGAAATTGTTCTAAAGGCAGAAAATGTGCTAGTTACAGGAAAGGCCTGACTGGAACACAGAAGTGAGTGAGGCAGAAAGGAATTTGAGGGAGGGATGAAGCCTTTAATATTTTTAAGCAAATCTAAGCCATGGACCAATTCAACTCTTCTCCAAAAATTAGAATATTTTAATTTAAACGGAAAGACATTTCCAGTATGTTCAAAGGGGCTTAACTACGTAAGAAAGGAAGGGCATATTAGAAGGGAATCTTTACTATTTGTTGATGTTGAAAATAAAATGACGCTTCACAGTTTTCCCATACAGAGTGTATTGTATTTTAAAGGTAGGGTAGAAATTGCAGTTGATTTTATGGGTCTCTTCAGTAAGTATTGTACAGAAACCCATGATTTGGCTGTTGACATCTATGTGTAGTAGGTTAATATGTTCAGACTCTTTTGCCAGAGCACAGGTAGCAGGGCTTGCTCACCATTCCTACATCCTCACCTGAAGACAACCCCTAGTTATGACAAGCCCACATACCTCCTCACCCACTATGATTTTTAGGGCTTTTTAGGGCTTTCTAGCTCTTATCTGTATCGTGATTGATCTATTTCCATGCCTATTCTTTGTTGACAAACCTGAACATATGTAGTCAAAAGAGAATCTACGAATGTGAGCAGCATGGGATTAATGGTTCTGGGTAAGTCATAAGATAGGAGCCTGGCAGAAGCAGTAAGTCATTGGTTTAATTTTAGAGATTGTAGTGTACTTTCTCTGGCTTTCTCCTTTCCTGTGCTTTCTGTCTGAATTTTATTCCATTTGAGAACTATTTGAAGGAAAGCCCCTCTAGCAAACATTAAGCAGTGAGAAAGAAGGAAATACATAAAAGAACCACATGTCATCCTAAAGATGTTAATGCGAGGGAGATGGGACATAAAAGACCTTACAAGCCAAATTTCATGTTTTAAGTTTGGGTTAACCAGATAGAAGGAGAGGACATAATTAGCCATCTTGATATTGATACATGTCTTTATCATGGAGTAAAATTTTATCACTTTTGTAGGTTGAACAAATTGAAGCAGGGACACCAGGCCGACTCAGGGTGGTAGCTAAGTCCACTGATAGTGACGTAACCATCGAAGGAGAGTATAATACGGTAAGGAATGGACCTCGGTCCTACTTCATTAGAAAATAAGTGTGCTCACTGGATGTTTGCTGGGTTGCTAGTTCCAAAACCCTTGGTTCTGTTCCTATTCTAAGACAGCTTTATTACTTATGATATTATAATTTGTTTTGGTACAGGGATGGATTCAAATTTTCTCCTCTATAACTTAAATATTGTTTATCAGATGGCTATTAAAAGGTATCAACATTTAAAAATGAGCTAGAATTTCTCTGCTCCATGTTCTTTCATTTTCCCAGCCCACCACTTTAAAAAAATAACTTACTTCAGTCATAGGCTATGCTGTCTTTGTCGCTATACTTGGCTAGATTTATTAAGGAATTGTTAACTCCCTTTTTCTTAACAAGAAATAGGTAAGGCTTTTTACTATATCATGTTTAGAAGATTTAATTTAAATGATTTTGATTTGTTTAAACTCTTGCATTATTATCTTAATAGAATATGTCTTTCCAGGTCTAGAAAATGAATCACATCGCCTTAATAAACAAAAAAATATGATTAAATAACTCATGCAAGGCCTTTCTATTAACAGTCACTATATATTAATAATTTTTCAGGTATTGCTGGCAATAGGAAGAGATGCTTGCACAAGGGAAATTGGCTTAGAAAACGTGGGGGTAAAGTTAAATGAACAGTAAGAAAAAAATCTTTATTATGTTTTGTTAAGTACTATTTCAGTTATTTATAAGATCGATTAATACTGGAGTTTTAGATTTTAAAGTTAGTTTTTAACCATAGTTGGAACGTTCCCTTTTTAAGCTTAGAAGACTCTTCTTTCAGTGCCAATCATGATATTTCCTGTTTGTCTTTTTTTTTTTTTTTCCTTTTCAAAATCTAAGTGAGAGATACACTGGCTTGCATTTTGTTTCTTTAATGTATATGTGTACAGAAAAAGATCCAGCTTCCCAGTGAATTGCTGGTATGTGCTTTGAAAGCTTCATTGAATATGCAGATCTGAACCATGTTCAAAGCTACCAAGTTTTAGGATCACTAGAGTGGTCGCTACATTTCTAGTGACAGCTACCAGTCTGAAAACTTTGATGTTTTATAAGTTAAAATCCCTTTGGACTATACCACTGCACTGGGTAATTGAGACTCTGTTGTCTGCTTACAGGAGTAGCATGGGGTATTTCCCAGTATCACCCTTCTTATATCCAAGTAAAAACAAGTGCTCTGAGAGGCTAGCTGCCTTGGAAATTGAAAATACAGGGTGCCCCCTCTACCTCCTTCCAGGAATAACATTTATACAGAAGAGATTTCTTAATCTTAGTGTGAGCATTTTTGCTTTATTATTTTCTTTCCCCTTTGGGTTGGATAGACAAGGGAGTTGAGGAGGTCTGATAAGATTTAGCAGACCAAGTGTTCCACCATTTTAATAACCTACTCGCCTGTTTCCAACTGGGGCCAAGGTTTAGATTTTGTATAATGTTAACAGCTAACATTTATTCTGTACTTACTGGGGTCCATGGACTATTGTGCTTAATGTTTTATACACATTCTCATTCAGTCCTCACAACTCCTTAAGGTAAATGATGGTATTCTTTTTCTTCTCACAATTATTCCCATTATCATTATTCCCATTGATAGGTGGGAAAATGAGGCTTAGAGATGTTAAATAGCCCTCCCAAGATCACAGAGGTAATAACTAACAGACCTGGTTATCACACTTTAGAATCCTCATTCATTCTTAACCACTGTGTTCTACTTTTCCCATTCCAGGGTTTCTTACAGTTTTCTTATTCCTTTGATTTTCAGAATAGCTAGAATCTCTAAGCTTTTGGTTCCTCTGAGTTTTGTTGTTGTTTTGGTAACACATGAGAACATTGCCCTCAGTTAGAGCCACAGTTTTGGGCTTCTTTGGGAGAAAGGGGATTTTGATCTACTTACTTAATAGTGGTAATTGATGATGATTTTAACTGAATGAATTTGCAGGACTGGAAAAATACCTGTCACAGATGAAGAGCAGACCAGCGTGCCTTACATCTATGCCATTGGCGATGTGTTAGAGGGGAAGCTGGAGCTCACCCCAGTGGCAATCCAGGCAGGAAGGTTGCTGGTGCAGAGGCTGTATGGGGGCTCCGCTGTCAAGGTGAGTGTTGGGGCTGTCACCACGGACATGCTGTTGTAATGGTACCTCCCGGTGCTCTGTGTAGGGTGGTTGTGAAGTTTTCCAGGTCTTGAATAATTTAGTTATTTTGATGATGGCATCCTAGATGTGCTTTATTAACTCTATTCCAGACAAGACATTGTTAAGACCACTGTACCTTTGTGATTTATCGTGGAAATTGTCACTCTTAGAATCACACTAAGAATAAAATGAGCCTGGTTAATCAAGTTTCAGCACTATTATGTTCCATATACTCCTAATAGTTGCATTTTACATCAATTTCATTATTACCAATTTGAGTTATAATTTTCTAAATCTTTTTATGGCCCCTGTCTAGGCTGCAAAAGGATTTGGGGATCTAGGTAGTAATGTCAATGTGCAGAGCTATTTAAACCAACATTCAGGCTTTATTCCCCTGTCCTTTCTAAAAACAGATCTTCTGCTCTTGGAGTGTTGAATGTGTAAGTGATTTTAAAAGTCACTGCAGGAAATGGAAACTCTTGGTTGTGTGTCTCATGGGACTAGATGGCAAGAAAAGAATAAATATGCTCTAATTAGTTTTTTAAGACTTTTTAAAGAACAGTTTTAGGTTCACAGCAAAATTTAGAGGAAGGTATAGAGGTTTCCCTTATATCCCCTGCCCATTACCAACGTTCCTTCCCTAAATATTTTTTTAAAAGGATTCTAGAAATATCGATTGTAAAGAATTTAGTCACTACCCATTTTCCTTGTGCATAAATTATCATGGGTTGATTTAGTTTGGTTACAGCAACTGAGACTTCAAAGAATACTGCTAGTAGAATTTGTGACAAGCATTTTGAATGTACCTGGAGTTGGTTTGGATTGTAACATATGTTTTGAGGATAACAGGATTGAGGTTAAAAAAGGGTTTTTAATCCAAGGTTGTCTGATCATCCAGGGAATAGTAGTTGGTTCATATCACTATTTGAAATAAACTTAACTACCTCTTTAACTGTTGGAGTTTTTGAGTAATGGTGAACCAAGAAAGGGGTATTCAGAAATAAAATGTGAGGTGCATTTAATTTGTTTTTGACCTTGAGTCTTTGTGATTTCCTAAAACGGAAAGAGATTTTTTTATACCAGTAATAACCAGAGGGCAAATATACAAAAATTTGGTACTAAATAAATTTAAAATTATTGTAGCACAAAATTCCTTAAAAAAAAAAACCCTAGTGAATCCACTTACTTTGGACATATCCTTCTATGTGTGAGCATAGTACTGTATTCTAGCATTGGCCAGGTAGAGCAAATTCTTTCTTAAAGTGCCTTAGGCTTTTATCAGCATCAGAATTTAATGGAAATTGAAATTAAAGGACTCTTTTTTTGTTGTTCGTTTTTTTCCCCCCGTTTTTAGTCTAACTAATATGACAAGTGCTTTACCGAACAGGAAAGTAAACAGGTGGTGCTAAGTCCCTGAGTTTGAAATCTCACCAGTCTGTCCTTCAAATATAGTAAACAAAGCTGAAATGCTAATAGATATCTAGGTTAATTGTATTTGGGGAAATTACACATTTTTGTTTTGTTTTTAAAGAACTGCGTAATCCTTTTAATTCTTTTTTTAATCCTTTTAATTTTGCCCAGTATGCATTAATTAGAACATTCCCACATATCTGAGAACGTCAGAGGATCCACATCTGCCTTCCTTCCTTCCTTTTAAAGGAGCAGCTCTCTGTTGAAAAATTCAGCTTAACATAAACACCTGCCTAAATTAAATCTGTTCTGGGATTTTAAGAGAACCCAAATTGAATCATGGATGTTTGTGCCTTCCCTCAAAATTGATAACATATTCATTGCTTCGTAAGAGTGTTGGGAGGAAAGGCGACAGAGAGCGGCTATGTTTGACGTGCTTGGCACTGTGCTAACAACTGCTGTATACACATACCTCGTTCCACCTTAGGGCAGCTGTGGAAAATGCTGCCATCTTACAGGAAATTAGGTAATTGTCCAAGGTCACAATGCTTGGAGGCAGCCAAGGCATAAATCCAGTCTACATCTGATTGTAGGTACTGCTGTCTTAACGATGAAAATGTATCATCTAAGAAATAAGGAAGATTTGGGAAGTATGGATTATAAAGCGTGCTGAGGATAGAGCAGATGTCTCAAGACTTAAAGAATCCACCACCAAGTACAGAGGTGCTTCTACTAAATAAAATGAAGTGGAGGGCTTCCCTGGTGGCGCAGTGGTTGAGAATCTGCCTGCCAATGCAGGGGACACGGGTTTGAGCCCTGGTCTGGGAAGATCCCACATGCCGCGGAGCAACTAGGCCCGTGAGCCACAATTGCTGAGCCTGCGCGTCTGGAGCCTGTGCTCCGCAACAAGAGAGGCCGCGATAGTGAGAGGCCCGCGCACCGTGATGAAGAGTGGCCCCCGCTTGCCACAACTAGAGAAAGCCCTCACACAGAAATGAAGACCCAACACAGCCATAAAAATAAATAAAAAATAAATTAAAAAAAAAATGAAGTGGAAAATATATTGGAAAAATTTAAATGAGTCTTTTTAACAACAATGATTAAAGTCATTTTCAAAGCTGCTAAAAATATTTGCCACTAAATATTCTGTTATTTTGGGAACATACATAAATGAAGGAATAAAAAAAATGTTTTTATCATTTCAAAAACAGAACAGATCATAAAGCTGAGTCAGCCTGTAGATGATGGACATTCCACTAAGCTCTTTAAAAAGCCAGATGATAAGGCACATGTACCAGCTTCAGAACCCAGTGTGATGGGCACTCCAGCTGTCATCTCCAAGGACCAGTAGTTGTCTCTTGGATCGTTTTAGAATTGCTCTCAAACACTTGAATTACTTTTATTTTCACAAATAGCAAATGTTAGCATCTTTATTATTACTTAAAGTGGTGCTTTGTAAATTAGTTCAATTTTACAGTAAACGTAAAACTATTTGATGTGGAAACTATAGAGAAACCACGGTACACATATCTGCAACTTGAGAATGGGTTGTGTTCTAGAAGCTTATTAAGTTGTTTATTGTGAAAACTGCAAAGTGTTTTATCCAAATAAAGTATTAAAAAGAAGGATTAGGGCTTCCCTGGTGGCACAGTGGTTGAGAATCTGCCTGCCAGTGCAGGGGACACGGGTTCGAGCCCTGTTCTGGGAGGATCCCACATGCTGCGGAGCAACTGGGCCCATGAGCCAGAATTACTGAGTCTGCGCGTCTGGAGCCTGTGCTCCGCAACAAGAGAGGCCGCAATAGTGAGAGGCCCACGCACCGCGATGAAGAGTGGCTCCTGGCTCCCACTTGCCGCAACCAGAGAAAGCCCTCACACAGAAACGAAGACCCAACACAGCCATAAATAAATAAATTAATAAAAAAAAAAAGAAAGAAAACCATCCATCTTTTAAAAAAAAAAAAAGGATTACATTTCTCAGGCTAGGCCACAATAGTCTATTTAAGCCAATTGGAAACTGAGTTTTTAGACCAAGGAGAAAAAATGTCTTTTATGTGGATCCAGATTTCCGTCTGATACACTGTTTTCTGCCTGAAGAACTTCCTTTAACAATTGTTTAGTGCATGTCTGCTCAAGGGGAATTCCTTGGCTTTTTTTTTTTTTTAAGTTTATTTTGCCTTTATTTTTTTTGAAGATATTTTTGCTGAATATAGAATTCTAGATGTACAGTGTTTATTTAAATATTTGCCCATTGTCTTCTGGTTGCATAGATTCTAAAAGAATATGCCATCATTTTTATCTTTGTTCCTCTTAAGATTTTCTTTTTATCACTGTTTTTTAGCATTTTGATCATTGCATGTTTTGGCATTCTGCTGGTGGTATGTAGAGATTTGGGGTTTATCTGTTTGTAGTTTTCATCAAATTTGGAAATTTTTTAGCCATTCAATTAATTTTTCTGCTTTCCCCCTCAGCCTCACATTAATGAATGTTGGTTCCCTCAATGGGTCTCTAATGCTCTGTTCATGTTTTTTCTCCCTGTTTCTGTGCTTTATTTTTTTAGAGAGCCTATTGCAATGTCTTCAAGTCCACTGATCTTTTGTTTTGCACTGTCTTGGGATATAAATCCCATTCTGTGTAGTTTGCATTTCCAGCAGTTTCTGTCATCTCTACGAGTTTTACTTATTTAAAATATATTTTCCTTTTCTCTCCTCAGCGGATTCCTGTTTTTCTCTAGTTTCTTGAGTCTACAGAACACATTTTATATAGCTCCTTTTTTTTTTTTTATAAACTATTTATTTATTTATTTATCTTTGGCTGTGTTGGGTCCCCGCCGCTGTGCGCAGGCTCCCTCTAGTGCAGCGAGCGGGGGCTGCTCTTCGTTGCGGCGCGCGGGCTTCTCATTGCGGTGGCTTCTGTTGTTGCGGAGCACGGGCTCTAGGTGCATGGGCTTCAGTAATTCCTGCACGCGCGCTCAGTAGCCGTGGCTCGCGGACTCTAGAGCACAGGCTCAGTAGCTGTGGCACACAGGCTCAGCTGCTCCATGGCATGTGGGATCCTCCCGGACCAGGGATCAAACCCGTGTCCCCTGAATTGGCAGGCAGGCTCCCAACCACCGCGCCACCAGGGAAGTCCCTATAATAGCTCTTTTAATGTCTTCTGTTAATCCCCTTATCTCTTTTGCAATGTCTGTTTCTTTTGATTGATTTTCCTCTTGGTATTAGTTTGTGTGTTCTTGCTCATTTGCATGTCGTGTTACTTTGGATGGATGCGCACTTTGTGCATTTTACACTGTTGGGGGCTGGGTTTTGTTGAATTCCTTTATATAGTGTTGGACTTTGTTCTGGTGGCCCGTTATGTTACAAGGGATTAATTTTATCCTTGTGTAGCTTGCTTTTCAGCTTTTTTAGGGTTTGTCAACAGCAGCCTTTCATTTAGGCCCAATTTAGTTCCACTACTCAGTTGTTACCCTTCCAAGGACCCTGCCCCGTTTGTCTTACTACGAACTCTTTCTCTACTCTGGCCTGTGGGAACAGAAACTGATTCCCGTCCTGTAAGAGCTCTGGTCATTTGGGGGCTCACTGATTTCCAGTGGTTCTTTCCTCACCCTTGAGTGCTTTCCTCTGGCATCCATTTACAGATCAGTACTCAGCCCAAATCTCAGGAGGCCCTCTCTGCAGATCTTAAGTTCTCTTTGTGCAGCTCCACCCACTTTGGTGTTCTGCCCTGCAGCTTCGGGCCACATTGGCTTCCCTGAACTTGGATCTCTGTCTCCATAACTCAGAAAGACCCTGCACTCTGTTCCCTCTCTTTGCACCAAGCCCTGGAAACTGCTCTGGGCAGGAGAATAGAGCAATCGCTGGTCTCACCTCATTTGTTTCCCTTCTCACAGGGACCACAGTGCTGCACACCCTACCAGCCAGTGTCTTAAAAAGTATTTCATATTTGTCCCGTTTTTTAGTTGTTTAAAACAGGAAGTAAACCTGGTCCATTATGGCTGTAAGTGGATGTCTGCCTTTACTTTTGAATCGGAATTCCAAGGATTTGTGCTCTGTTGAGAGAAAAAAGACTATATATGCTATTTCTAGAGGGAGGCACATTTAAAAAATTTCACCCTACTCTGTTAGAGAGGGAGAGTTGTATTTTTCATATTTTAAGTGCTTACCTTAAATTTAGGCTTGACCTCTATGTCCAAATGTGACTGGGTAGGTTTTTACCAAATAACATTGGTAAACATATTTGGCACGTATATAATTACATTTTTCACAATTCACATCAACATATCAAAGGCTCTGAGGAATCTGATAGTTGAGAAACCTGTTTATTTGCTTAATAAAGCATTTTACAAACTTGTTTGACTTCAGAACCCTTCCGTCATCTATGCCTATTAAAATGTGCTTTGGAAATACTGTCATAATCATGAACTTTTTTGTTGCTGTGGTCTTCATTACCATTTTAATGGCTGCATAAGATTGCATGGAAAATAAGTACTACAGAATCACTTCCTTATTTGCATTTTAAAGCCACTCCAATATTGCCACTATTGATGAGAACTGCGGCATTGCTCAATTAATGCATGTGGCTTTTGCTATATATTAAATTATTATTATAGATTTCTAAAAGTGGTGTTATTGGGCCAAAAATTATTAAATGTTTTTACGGCTCTTGATTTGTATTGCCTGATTGATTTTCCAATAAAGTCTGTTAACTTCTGCCACTAATAATAGGAGACTTTCAGCACTGGGTGCACTGGTGTTGTTTTTGGCTGCTTTATTTAAGGGAGAGAAAGTATGTCCTTGTAATATCTGTTGGTAGATGGGTGGAGAAGCCATGCAAATCGTTTGTTCATGACTAGTATTAACAGACTTTAAACCTCTGCTGAAATTTTATCACATCAGTTAATGGTTGTCAGCATAGTAGGTTTTTATTAGTCTGCTTTCCTCTCCTAAATTTGAACCTTTTTGAAGTATATGCTCTTTTGAGTTATAATTCCTTCTGTCATAACTCTTTACCTCCATTTTGAAACAGTGTGACTATGAAAATGTTCCAACGACCATTTTCACTCCTTTGGAATATGGTGCTTGTGGTCTTTCTGAAGAGAAAGCTGTGGAGAAATTCGGGGAAGAAAATATTGAGGTAAGTTCTACTCTTTACTACTACTTTTCCCCCCAAAATTTAAAATAACTTTCAGCATACCGAGAAATTGAAAAATAGCCCAAAGAATTTCTGTATACCCATTATCCAGATTCATGTATTATTAACACTTTGCCCATTTGTTTTATACTTTTTTGCATGTTCTCTTCCTCTGTCTTTGTGCATCTGTGTGTATTTCTTTTTCCTGAACCATTTGAGAGTAAGTTGAGTGCCCCTTTACCCCTGAATACTTTAATGTGTATTTCCTATGAACTAGGACATTTTCCTGTATAACCACACAGTGGTTACTGTTTTTTAGACAATGTAATGTTGATACAATACTTTTATCTGACCTGCCTTCCATTTATCAGTTTTATCAGTTGACCCAGTAATACTTAGTTCTACTTTTTAAAACCACTTTTACTGGTTTCTTTTTATTATTTATATGGTTAAAAATACAAGGAAGGAAACTAAAAAGTACCTACATTTCTACTGTCTTACTAACTTTTTTTTTCTACCATTACCCTCTAATTTATACTAACTTTGCCAGTCACCTTTTATCCTGTATATAGTCAAGGAAAATGCACACGAAATAACTACTTTTATATATACAAATAATGCTGCACAAAGGGTCTGCTGTTTTAAATCACTTGGGAAAAAAGTTTCCAGTAAAAACTTCTAAAAGACCAGATTTGTGAATCAGAGTAAATTTTGTAATATAAAAGTCTATTTTAAATTTCTTAATCTTTTCTTTATTATATGCTTTAGTAGTAGCAGGTAATATCAGTCTATCAGTAACACATTATTAACACTTCTTTTCTTGATGAATTGGTAGATTGGGATTGACATATTACACTAATACGTATTAAATGGATAACTAATAAGCACCTGCTGTATAGGGCTTCCCTGATGGCGCAGTGGTTGAGAATCTGCCTGCCAATGCAGGGGACACGGGTTCGAGCCCTGGTCTGGGAAGATCCCACATGCCGCGGAGCAACTAGGCCTGTGAGCCACAACTACTGAGCCTGCGCGTCTGGAGCTTGTGCTCCGCAACAAGAGAGGCCGCGACAGTGAGAGGCCCACGCACTGCGATGAAGAGTGGCCCCCGCTCGCCGCAACTAGAGAAAGCCCTCGCACAGAAACAAACACCCAACACAGCCAAAAATAAATAAATAAATAAAGAAGCTTTCATTAAAAAAAAAAAAAGAACCTGCTGTATAAAAAAATTAAAAACATAGATGCAAAATGAACATAGATGCAAAAATCCTCAACAAAACACTAGCAAACAGTATCCAACAACACATTAAAAGGATCATACACCACAATCAAGTGGGATATATCCCAGGGATGCAAGGATTCTTCAGTATACGCAAATCAATCAATGTGATACACCGTATTAACAAATTGAAGAATAAAAACCATATGATCATCTCAATAGATGCAGAAAAAGCTTTTGGCAAAACTCAACACCCATTTATGATAAAAACTCTCCAGAAAGTGGGCATAGAGGGAACCTACCTCAACATAATAAAGACCATATACGACAAACCCACAGCAAACATTATTCTCAATGGTGAAAAACTGGAAGCATTTCCTCTAAGATCAGGAATGAGACAAGGATGTCCACTCTCACCACTATTATTCAACATAGTTTTGGAAGTCCTAGCCATGGCAATCAGAGAAGAAAAAGAAATAAAAGGAATACAAATTGGAAAAGAAGAAGTAAAACTCACTGTTTGCAGATGACATGATATTATACATAGGGAATCCTAAAGATGCCACCAGAAAACTACTAGAGCTAATCAATGAATTTGGTAAAGTTGCAGGATAAAAAATGCACAGAAATCTCTTGCATTCCTATACAATAATGATGAAAAATCTGAAAGAGAAATTAAGGAAACACTCCCATTTACCACTCAACAAAAAGAATAAAATACCTAGGAATAAACCTACCTAGGGAGACAAAAGACCTGTATGCAGAAAACTGTAAGACACTGATGAAACAAAGATGATACCAACAAGTGGAGAGATATACCATGTTCTTGGATTGGAAGAATTAATATTGTGAAAATGACTATACTACCCAAAGCAATCTACAGATTCAATGCAATCCCTATCAAATTACCAATGGCATTTTTTACGGAACTAGAACAAATCATCTTAAAATTTGTATGGAGACACAAAAGACCCCAAATAGCCAAAGCAGTCTTGAGGGAAAAAAAACGGAGCTGGAGGAATCAGACTCCCTGACTTCAGACTATACTACAAAGAATCAAGACAATATGGTACTGGCACAAAAACAGAAACACAGATCAATGGAACAAGATAGGAAAGCCCAGAGATAAACCCACGCACCTATGGTCCAACTAATCTATGACAAAGGAGGCAAAGATATACAATGGAGAAAAGACAGTCTCTTCAATAAGTGGTGCTGGGAAAACTGGACAGCTACATGTAAAAGAATGAAATTAGAATACTCCCTAACACCATACACAAAAATAAACTCAAAATGGATTCGAGACCTAAATGTAAGACCGGACACTATAAAACTCTTAGAGGAAAACATAGGAAGAACACTCTTTGACATGAATCACAGCAAGATCTTTTTTGATCCACCTCCTAGAGTAATGGAAATAAAAACAAAAATAAACAAATGGGACCTAATGAAACTTCAAAGCTTTTGCACAGCAAAGGAAACCATAAACAAGACGAAAAGACAACCCTCAGAATGGGAAAAAATATTTGCAAACGAATCAACAGACAAAGGATTAATCTCCAAAATATATAAACAGCTCATTCAGCTCAATATTAAAGAAACAAACAACCCAATGCAAAAATGGGCAGAAGACCTAAATAGACATTTCTCCAAAGAAGACATACAGATGGCCAAGAAGCACATGAAAAGATGCTCAACATCACTAATTATTAGAGAAATGCAAATCAAAACTACAGTGAGGTATCACCTCACACCAGTTAGAATGGGCATCATCAGAAAATCTACAAACAACAAATGCTGGAGAGGGTGTGGAGAAAAGGGAACCCTCTTGCACTGTTGGTGGGAATGTAAGTTGATACAGCCACTATGGAGAACAGTATGGAGGTTCCTTAAAAAACTAAAAATAGATTTACCATATGATCCAGCAATCCCACTACTGGGCGTATACCCAGAGAGAACCATAATTCAAAAAGACACATGCACCCCAATGTTCATTGCTGTGCTATTTACAATAGCCAGGTCATGGAAGCAACCTAAATGCCCATCGACAGACAAATGGATAAAGAAGAGGTGGTACATATATACAATGGAATATTACTCAGCCATAAAAAGGAACAAAATTGAGTCATTTGTTGAGACGTGGATGGATCTAGAGACTGTCATACAGAGTGAAGTAAGTCAGAAAGAGAAAAACAAATATCGTATATTAACGCATGTATGTGGAACCTAGAAAAATGGTACAGATGAGCCGGTTTGCAGGACAGAAGTTGAGACACAGATGTAGAGAACAGACATATGGACACCAAGGGGAGAAAACTGCGGTGGGGTGGGGATGGTGGTGTGCTGAATTGGGCGATTGGGATTGACATGTATACACTGATGTGTATAAAACTGATGACTAATAAGAACCTGAAGTATAAAAAAACAAACAAAAAAAATTCAAAAATTCAAAAAAAAAAAAATATTATCCTAAAGCCAACGTGCTTTGGAAGGCAATCCTTCTTCTTATCATTTTTTTTTTTTTTTAATAAAATCACACGTTGCATTCTAAAATTAGGAAAGTTAGTTTTTGGATTGAAAAATAATAAAATGATATAATTTGTTATGTTCATCTTTTCCATTAGGAATGCTAAACATGAGTTGACTGTATTAAATAGGAGCTTTCTACATGTGACAGCCAAACCTCTTTCTGATTTTCAGCCTAAAATATCAAATTTTCACTTGTTTGCCTGTCTGTAATATTTCTAGATATTGTGTCTATTAGTGATTGTACAGTGAATGAAAGTATTGTTATCAAGTGAAATTTAAAACTATATATAAAAAAAACAAAAACACACTTCATTTCTGATTGTAAAAAATAGTATATCCTCATAGGAAATTTGAAAAATTAGGAAAATATGAAAACAGAAATTTAAATTCATGAAAAGGTAACTGCTATTAATATTTTTGCATATTCTAATTTCTAAGTATTTATATGTTATATATTGTGCGTGTGTATAATTTTGTGTAGGTATATATATTTTAGTTTAAGCATGATTAAGTTATGTGCAGTTTTCTGTCGTACTTTATAGTTAATGTTAAGTCACAAGCAATTTCCCTCTAAAAACACCGCTTTTAAAAATGACTTGTGCAATATTTCCTTTTAGGGGTACTGTACGGTAACTTGGTAAGCCTTTCTTTTATTAGATTACAGTTTTTCACTGTTATAAATAGAATTTTGAATCTCTTTGCTACTCATTGTCTGTTACTCTGATTTTTTGCTGAGGATAGATTGTTATCAGAAGGTATTTAAATTTTAAGGTTCTTAATACATATATTCTGTATTTCTTCACAGATAATCTTTGGCATTCGTTTTATTAGAATTTGCATTTTTTTTTATTATAAAAACAATGCATTTGAGTTGAAATCTTGTGAAATGCAAGGGAAATAGGAAACAGTTACTCATAGGCTTATGTTTACAACGCAGCAGTTGTTAGCCTTTGGGGGTAATTGCTTTAATCAATTTTTTCTGGGTGTAATTGTTGCAGTACTACACATTCAGTATTGTAACCCACATTTAAAAAAAAATCACATCATATTACAAGATGAAAGAATGTTATATAATGTTTACATAATCAGTACTTTTTAAAAGGTCCTGCCAACCATATATGTTTTGAATTGAGGCTAGCAGTTGGAGGAGGAAAAAATCCCTTTAGTCATCCAAGACTTAAGTTTATGAAATATCAGTAAGGATGTCTGTTTGTCCTTCTATCTACCATCTTCCCTCCCTCCTTCCTTCTCTCCTTCAGTACTTTTGGTGAATAATTTCAGCGGAGAAAATGTTTTTGGAGGTATTAAGTAAGAACTAGATAATTGCTATAATTGTTCCTGGCACCTTACTTGTTTCTTGCCCAAAGTTGTCATTCCTATGAGGTAGCTAGATGGTGTTTTTTTGTTTTGTTTTTTTCCTAATGCAAGACAGCAAGTAATTACATGGCTTCTTTCTCTCATTTGTTTGCTCTTGTTGTTGTTACATGAGGTTGAAATGTAATTAAATGTAATTAAGGGATGAGCTTATAGCAAAAGGGCTTGTCAACTATGAGTTTAAAGTTATTTACCTTCTGACCAGGTTCCTATGTATTCCATGAATTTTATTGTTTAATGAAAGTCTAATAATTAAACATTAAAGAGCCTCCACCGTCTTCACACCACAACTCATGTTTGACAGACATACTTATTAAGATGATGGGTCTAAATTGTGCTTCCCTCTTCTTAGGTTTTCCATAGTTACTTTTGGCCATTGGAATGGACGATTCCATCAAGAGATAACAACAAATGTTATGCAAAAATAGTCTGCAATATCAAAGACAGTGTAAGTGCTAATCTTATTTACTCCTTTCTACTAATTTTTCACATGGTACACACATTGCATTCCTTTAGTGTTCAACCTGTAGGTCTCCTGTTGGGACATTATCCCAGGGCGAGGCCCATGATGACACTGCTTGACTCCCCTCTGCAGTGGATGTAGTGGGCAGGCAGTCAGAACTTTCTGGAGGAAGGAACCAGAGGGACAACTTGAGAACTGCTTGTGTTTATTAGAGGGGACCAATGAAGCCATCGACTGTCTACAAATAATGACAAAACAAAAAAGAACAGTAATAACCCAAGTTTGTATCCTATGTATCACCATTCAAAGATATTACATAATTACTGACTATATTCCCCACACTGTACATTTCATACTGGTGACTGATTTATTTTGTAACTGGAAGTTTGTACCTCCTGATATCCCTCACCTATGTGGATTGAATCTTTTTGAGAATTGGTATTTTTAACTTAGCTGAGATCTTACTTTTAAAAAAAGTGTCCCCAGTAAAACTATAAACAGTGCTAAAGAATCCATGTGTTAAAAGGCTAATAAACTCATTTTCTTATCTTGGGATTTGAGTATAATTAACTGATATATCCTGTTTAGAAACTGCCAATGTACACAGTAGCACAGTTGCAGATAGCTTTTTGTAGAACCCAAGGTTCTAGGAAAACCTGGATCCTCTACAAAAAAGATCATCATAGATGCATTTAAAAAATGGACATACTAGGATAACCTCTAACAAGCTATACAGAGTTGACATAGAGAACAATTTCATGTAGAGTTTTATCTTTTTAGACATAAGTTTTAAAAAACTCATTTGTATGAGTATACATTAGATACCATGCTACTGTAGAAGAGAAAGGAGAAAAGGAGAAAATGTCAGACGTTCTCATTGGCAGCCTCATGTCTAGCAAGAGATACTTCATTTGCACAAGGCAATCAATGAAACCTCAAAAGTTTCTTTCACACCAAGCAAGTCTTTAATTTTAACTGTATCCAGTTGTTTTGTCCTTTTTTTTTTTTGAACTGCCATGTCATTTTTTATATAATGGCATTTTTTTATGTAATGTGAAAAATAATAGCATTTTTTATATAATGGCATATTATTTTTTAATAATGGAATTTTTTATATAATGTGAAAAATAATTTTCATTACCGGTAAACTCACCTTAATTAAAATGACTGAGGCGATAAATAGGATGACATTGTTGTCAGTTATTTTCATTAAAAAAGATAGTATTAGAAGAGACGAATACTTGTCATTGCTCTTTTGTCATGAGCCGTCTCATACAAAAGCTTGCTTCTGGAACTTGACCATCCTTGGGGCTTGCTTTATTTATTTTGAGTCGGTCACTTCACACCACCTAAATGTGCTTGGTTTTAGATAATACTTGCTTACCAGGCTTTTATGCCTTTTGTGTGCTACTCTTTTTTTACACGAAATATTTAAAATTTACAGAAAGGGATGGGGAATGTACCTACCATCCAGACTCAAATGAATATTAACATTTTGGTGTATTTGCTTCAGAGCTTTTCTCTTATCAGAGATAAACCATCACAGAGGCAGTTTATAATAGCCTATATGTAATTGAACACTTGAAATGTGCCAGGGACTACTTAATGGTCCACATGTATGAACTTATTTAATCCTTACATAACCCTATGAGGTATGTGCTATTGTTATCCGCATTCATAGACAAGGAAACTGAAGCGTGGAAGTTAAGTAGTTGTGCCAGGGTACTTACTAGTTAATGGCAGAGCTGGAATTCAGTCCCAGGCAACGTAGAATCCATGCTGTTAACCACTAGCTGGTGCCGGTGCTGTCTTTCATATTCTTTCTTGATCCTCTACCCCTCACTCCTTCCCTATTCCAGAGGCAGCACAGTCCTCAAGTTGGACTCTCTCACCTGTTCATATTTTTATATGTTTGCTGCCTATTACTTACCATAAATGTTATACAATGTGGTTTAAAGAAGAGTGGTATCCTCAGCTAACTAGAAGCCTGCACTTTTTTTTTTTTTTTTGAATCTCAGTTTGAGATTTATCCATATTATTACATGTAAATCTAGCATATTTTAAGAGCCTAGTATATTTTGTGCTTTATTTATCCATATACACAGCCCCTGACTGTCGGGATGAATAATGTAAGAGTCTAACATGGAATGTATCACATACAGAATGCCCTTCCTGTTTGTTTCCAGGAGCACTGCACCTTAGATAAGGCTCTGCACCTCACCGCCTGAGCTACCTGGTCTGTTGTGAGGGTGCTGGACTGGATGCAGTAGCCCCGAGCTGGCTCGGAAAGTCTGTGCAGTAGAACGCAACAGGCTTGCTTCCCTGCTCTTGGCAGAGGTAGCCTGAGTTTGGGATTTAGAATTTATCCAAAGTAATTCCCAGAGTTGCCAAATATTTTTTTTCCTTGCTTTCATTCATAGAGATTGACAAATATCATATGATATTGCTTATATGTGGAAGCTAAAAAAAAGGGTACAAATGAACTTATTTACAGAACAGAAATAGAGTCACAGATGTAGAAAAAAACAAACTTGTGGTTACCAGGGGGTAAGGGGGGGGGGTGATAAACTGGGAGATTGGGATTGACGTAATACACGCTACTATATGTAAAATAGATAACTAATAAGGACCTACTGTATAGCACAGGGAACTCTACTCAATACTCTGTAATGGCCTATATGGGAAAAGAATCTAGAAAAGTGCATATATGTATATGCATAACTGATTCACTTTGCTGTACACGTGAAACTAATATAACGTTGTAAACCACTATACTCCAATAAAAAATTTTTTTTAAAAATGTTTTCACATTGGAAGGATCTTAAGTCTGTGCTATCTACCCCCAAAACTTTAGTGTAAATGATTTTTTAATTTGAATGATTGCTCTTAAATGTTTCAGCTACCACAGGTCATTTATCTGGAGCTTTGAGACAATCAGATAGAGGAGATGAGGGCACAATGGAGCAGCCCTTTGAAAACATTTTCCAGAACATATTGGTGCTTATGGGGTTGCACACATTTTTGCTTTTCTTGTTTTTCCTCATCATCATCCATGGCCGATTCCTGTCTTTTCCTTCTTGCTTGATGTCACCACACACTCTGTATTGGCCCATGTTGGAGTATCTTCAGCCTAGACAGCTTTTAGCAGCAAGCATTAGTATAAGCCTTGGCCATTTCTGAATGGGGGTTTTAGATTAGACTGGGGAAATATTCCAGTCTGTTAAGCGGGGGGAAAGCCGCATAATTGTATTACTTTTTTGTACCTTAGGAACGTGTTGTGGGCTTCCACATACTGGGTCCAAATGCTGGAGAAGTTACCCAGGGCTTCGCAGCAGCTCTCAAGTGCGGGCTGACCAAAGACCAGCTGGACGGCACCATCGGAATCCACCCCGTCTGCGCAGAGGTGGGTCGCTACGTTTTAAAGGCTCTGTTTCAAAGTGACCGTCACCTGGCTTACAGGGGGCAGATCTAGGACTCTGCAGCTAGTGTTCTTTCTAATGTACTCGAGCTACTTTTACCTCTTTAGAGCTTATTAGTGATGGAGAATATCTCAAAAGGAAGCCTTGTCTCTAGAAATGATTTTTTCTCTTTCATGTGTTTTTCATTCCTGGTAACCGGATAGTACCGTCATGCTAAATGGTAAAAATGGTGAGAGTGCTTTCTAGAGATGTGCCTCAAATCTTTTATTTATCATGTGTCCTAAATTATTTTCATGGCAGTCAGCTAATAATGCCGTTCGTACCCAGAAAGAGCATCAATCCTAGTTATCCCTGAGCTACCTGGAGGCTAAATGATGTCTACCTTGTGAGCTTTTGACATCGAAGAATGAGAATGAAAGTGAGGCTTGTAAAAGATCAAGCAAATGGCAGTAGAACTGGAAATTGACCAGTGTGGGCCTCTGGGTGTCAGTGTTTCTTCATGCCTGTCAGTGCTCATTCCAAGAGTCGAATATTGTGATACCACTAAGTAGGGCCTGGAAACCAAAAAAGCGTCTAGCTGGAGAACTTGGAGGTGGGGAGAGGTTATCTCATAAAGAGGCTTAGGTACGGAGCTGAGAATTGCAGCCTGGAAAAATGTTCTCATTTCCTTTTTCTTTGCCTTTTCCCTGAGTAGGGATAGTGTCTTCCTCTGTATTAATATGCACCTGTTTAGTGGTATTATTCATAGAAAACTTTGTGTGTGTGTTGTTTTGTTCTGTGTTTCTGTTCTGTGTGGTTTTTTTTTTTCTTTTTTTTGAAAACTGTTGTTCTTGTGAAGGAAAACTAAATTTCAAAAATTATAAATAAAAATTGAAAAGAGAATAGATTTTAAAAGCTCTTAAAGAACAGGCAGTATGTCTTTTATTCAGTGTAATGACTGAGACTGTCTAGGGAAGGAGCCAATTAACTTAATTTTTTTTTTTTTTTCAAGAACACTTAGTGTGTTAGTTTCCTGGGGCTGATGTAACAAACCACCACAAACTGGCATTTGAAGACAACAGAAATCTATTCTCTCAGAGTTTTGGAGGCTAGAGTCTGAAATGAGGGTGTCAGCAGGGCTGTGCTCCCTTCAAAGGCGCTCTAGAGAGGATGCCTTCTTTGCCGCTTCAGCTTCTGGGGTTGCCGACAAGCCTTGACATTTCTTGGCTTGTAGATGCATCACTCCCGTCTCTGCCTCCGCTTTTCAAGTGATCTTATCTCCTGTGTATCTAGGCCAAACTTCCCTCCTATTGTAAGGATAATTAGTCACTGGATTAGGGCCCACGCAGATCCAGCATGATTTCATTTTAACTTGGTTACATCTGCAAAGACCCTGTTTCCAAATAAGGTCATGTGCACAGTACCAGGGCTTAGGACTTGAACATCTTTCTGGGAGACTTAATTCAACCCACGACAGTGAGTATATTTAAAAGTCTAAGATACTTAAAAATAACAACAGTCATCTCCAACAGGGATAAAGACGTAACTTCCCAACTTGGTTATGCGAGTGTCTAATTTTTTAATCTGAATTCGGTTTTCAGTGGGCTGGTTGAAAAGGCTGACGTGTGCTTGCCTCCTGCCGCCTCACTTGGTTGTGTTGTATCGTGTCGTGTCGTGTTGTGTTGTGACCCAGCAGCAGTGAGAGTGCGGCAGCATCTTCGCAGGATGACTGCCAGCTGGGCAGAGAGGTGCAGTGAAGACGCAGGTGTCCTCCTGAAGCCCGGGCCCGCAGGGAGATCAGCCAAAGGCCTGCTCCCGCAGTACACCTGGCACCATGGGAACCCTTTTTAAGTCTTGATGTTTGCCACTGTGCCTCTCCACCTGTTGGTTCTCTTATGACGTTGAAGCTCAGAGGTGAATGTTCTACTCCTCTGATAGGGCTTTTTTCTTTTCCTTTTTTCCAAGCTGGCGGCTGATTAACGAGATGAAAACCCTGGATGCTATTTTGTCACTCCCTGAGCACATCTGTTGTGCAGCCATGTGCCTGGCACTGTGCCGGGCACTGGGGAGCAGCAAGGATTTAGGATGTGAGTCAGAGCAGGGAGGCGGGTGAGGGAAGTGCCAGTGACAGTCCAGTGTGACGAGTCCTGGGGTCAGGGCTCGTGTCAAGTGGGGTTTGGGACAGGTTGCGGGGTGGTCCTTGCCTAAGAGGAAGAGAATGCATTGGTGTTAGTCAGTCAAGAGGGAACACCAAATAAGAGAACTCTGTGGGAGAGATCATGGCTTATTCAGGGACCTGAAAGGCCCTCAGTACTGCTGTAGCTTGAAGAGCTCAGAGAGGGGTAAAAAAAATAATAATAAAATTAGGCTGGAGAAGTAGGTAGGAAGGTCATGGCCTCAAAAACCAAGGCAGGATATTTCGACTTTATCCGGGGGCCATTGCAGTTCAGCTGAGAGAGGTTTAAAGCTGGGTCGGGGTTGGGGGGTGGGGGGAACGTGATCAGACACCTTACTGAGAGAAATTCCTCCGGCTGCGCTGTGGGGAGAGGTCCCCCGAGGCACGTCTGGAGGCGGGTGGGGGCAGGGCCCTGAACCGGGGTCGTGGCAGCGTGTGTCAGAAGACACGGTCCAGGCGAGAGGGAATAGGAGATGGAGTTGATCTCACTAGCCCACTGTTTGGAAATGGGAAGAACTGGGGGTGGTTCACATTTGCGGCTTGCAGTAGGGAGCGGTCGCGGCTTGCAGTAGGGAGCGGTCGCGGCTTGCAGTCGGGAGCGGTCGCGGCTTGCAGTCGGGAGCAGCCGTAGAAAGAGCAGCTTCCCGGGGAATCCCACTGCGGAAGCGCGGAGGTTCCTGAGGGCTTACTGACTGTCAGGACCCTGCCCTCCGCATGCTGACTCACTTATTAGTCCTTACAGGAACCCCACGGGGTGGGTGGCAGGAGTGCCTCCATTTGACACCCAAGGGAATTGAGGACAGAGCGGTTGAGTGACCTGGCAGCTTGGAAGTGGCAGAACCGAGATCCAAGCTCAGGCTGGCTGGCTTCCGAGGCACCACGCAGTGCAGACGATGCTCTGCACACCTTCCCACAGCATTTGACGTGGAGATGCTGTAACTCACAGGGCCAGTGGGCCGTGCTGTGCGGAAAGTGTCTAGGGGAGTCCCTGGCATTCGGCAGATACTCAGTAACTGCGTGTGTTAGCTGGTTTTCCCCAGGGTATTTCATTACAGAAGATGTGGCTTGACTAAAAAGTCATCATTACTGTATTCTGGGGAGAGGGGAGTTGGAGGAAGGAGGTATATTTCGAGAAAGCTCCTCTGGTGATTTCTTTTACCTCTGGTTTTGAGCAACTTGCTTAGAAACTAGATTTTGAAAAACCAAACACTTGTGACAAAATCCTGACTGTGGAAATCTTTCTTAAAGCTTCTTGATTGAGGGAAAGTAAAATTTGATCAGTAGGGGATTTTTAGGGACACTCTTGCTAAATGCTGAGTTCTGGCTGGCATAGTATGTAATTGGATTTGCTATTGGACCCACTGGTTGTTTTTTCTGTTTGTTTTTTAGCAAACAGCCATGTGCTGTAGAGGAGTGCCACTCAAAATGCAGTCCACAGAATGTTTGTTACTAGTCCATAATGAGGTCAGGATGGAAATGAAGAAAAAGGTTTAGAAACTTAAAGGGTAATTTGACAGTATCTAATATAATAGAAAATTGGGGTTGTAATTTTATATGCCTTTTAAAAGTTTGTTTCCTAATAATTTTTATCAAACTCCACAAATGTCAGTCCATTGGATGGATTAGAAACAGTAATAATTTGAAAATTGCTCCTGGGCATTGCTTTCAAGTGTTTAGAACTAGCCCGGCTCCCGTGCCAGCTGTGGGTGGTTTGCAGAATGATTCATTGAATGAACTCTTCTGTACCATTTCGATAAAATAACCTGGGCCGTTGCACAACCTTTGGCTCTCAGAAGTAATTGTTTACAAAAGTTGATGAATTCCTCAGTGGAGGCTTTGCTTTTTGGAGCAAAATAGTTTCCAAAGGGTTTCCTTCTGGAATTGCTGGAGGAGGAGGAGACACTACTCTTGTTTTGACTGAAGGCCCCTTGGTGTCAGTACGAGAGGGGGTCTTAAGGCCTGGGGCGTCAGTGATGGCACAAGCGTTATTCAGTGTGAGGACGGTGTGGTGATAATTTATTCTGGACATCTGAGCAGTAATAGTTGAATAGGAAACTGATTACACATCATTTTGAGTAATAATTTCAACTTAAGTTTATTTGTAGAGAAAAAAAAATGGCTCAAGAAGAAGGAGCATCAGAGAGAGGACCCTGTGAAATGTCTTAAAATGACTTTTAGTGCCAGACATCAGAAGTTTTGTTTTATTAATAGTCAGCATAATCACAGTCTTCAGTGAAGGGAGTCTTGTGAGGCTGGGAGGTGTTGGCCAGATAAGAAATGTGTGAGGTACATGCCTACCGCATTTGCCCTTTTGTGAGTGTTCTTTGTGCTGGGATCGAAAAGCTGCCTCTGCTCATTTTTTTAAAATGTATTTTTATGAAAATTCTAAAGCAGCTCTGCACGTATAAAATCTGTGTAAGAACTGACCCCATCAGTTTTTCCGTTTAGACTAACCAACAACAGCAGTTCGGCTTCCCCCATCTCTTTAACGTCAGCATGTTTTCCAGTATAAGAAAAATAGATAAGAACTCTTTTTTTTTTTAAATATCTTTATTAGCGCATAATTGCTTTACAATGTTGTTAGTTTCTGCTGTGCAACAAAATGAATCAGCTATATGCATACATATATCCCCATATCCCCTCCCTCTTGAGCCTCCCTCCCTATCCCACCCCTCTAGGTGGTCACAAAGCACCGAGCTGATCTCCCTGTGCTATGCAGCTGCTTCCCACTAGCCATCCATTTTACATTTGGTAACATATGTATGTCCACGCCACTCTCTCACTTCGTCCCAGCTTCCCCTTCCCCCGCCTCGCCCCCGTGTCCTCGTGTCCTCGAGTCCGTTCTCTATGTCTGTGTCTTTATTCCTGCCCTGCCACTAGGTTCATCAGTAACTTGATTCCATATATGTGCGTTAGCATACGGTTATTTGTTTTTCTCTTTCTGACTTACTTCACTCTGTATGACAGACTCTAGGTCCATCCACCTCATTACAAATAACTCAATTTCGTTCCTTTTTATGGCTGAGTAATATTCCATAGTATGTATGTGCCACATCTTTATCCATTCATCTGTCTATGAACATTTAGGTTGCTTCCATGTCCTGGCTATTGGTAAGAGCTCTTTTTTCCCCCCTTAATTTGTTTCCATTTTTGATGGGTTTAGTTTTTTAACCACATGTCCTACAAGTTCTATTTCTAAATGAATTCCTGAGAAATAAAACATAAGCTTGCAAATTCACAAGCCTGGAATTTGCTTTAATGTATTCCCTGCCTCATTATTTTTCTTCCTTTATAAAAATTGGAAAGAGAGCATGTTTGATGGTATTTTAAATTGCCCGTGATACCATCATCCGAACATAGCTATTTTCATTATCGCATATTATCTTTCTGTCCTCATCCACAGTCACACATTTTTTTGTTTTTTTAGTCACACATTTTTTAAACAAAGGAGTTGTATTGCTTTTCAAAAAAGAATTGTACTAGTTTACAGTGTCATCAGCGTTGAATTTGAGTGCTAATGAAAATGTTGCAAAATTCAGTGTAACTTTTTCTTTAGTAAGTATGAAAGATAACTATTACAAGGATTTCCACATATCTTTATTAATAAGGATGAACCTTTTGTTGTTATAATTACTGTTTTTTTGGATGCGAGTTGTTCACACATTTTTCTTCTGGGTTCATACTTTAAATGTTTTACTAGCCATTATTACTTGGGTCTGACTTTTTTGAGGTGCTGCTGATACACAGGAAGACAAAAGGCTTTGTTGCTGCTTTTAAGGCTAAAATAGACCACGGGTTTTTCTCAGTCTTGTTCCTCCTTTACACAAAAGTATTTTCCCCTTTTATTCACAAGTATTTTTGATGCTGATTCCTGTTGCTTTGACCTATATAAGTCAAAGTGGCCTCGATTTCTTGTGCTCTTTCCTCTTTGTATTAAAAGTCAGGAGACCAGTTGTTTCTCAGGAATCAGAGAATGCAGCTGACCAGAAAGCGTGTCCAGGTGTGCTGACAGTGGTACAAGCACTTGATGAGTCTCGCTTCCACTGGGCTCTCTCCCACATCAGCCATGGCCTCCTGTCTCAGTATGACACTTACTCAGTGGTTCTCAAAGGTCGGTCTGGGTTAGAGTAGGACAAATGGACTCTGCAGAATCTTACTAGAGTTACCTTTCGTCTTACTTGGTGTGACCGAAAAGATTTGGATTGAAATCTTAATTGTATTCAGTAGCCAAATAAGTTTCTAAGTTTAATTGATTTTACACCAAGTCCTTTTATGTCTTCATGCCTGGGCAGTAGAGATGATCAGTTTGGGTGGCGATTTTCTTTGGGGTTTTTTGGCCTGTAAAAACAGAGGTTTATTCCTTGTTGGGTGCTAAGGTCATCACGGAGCAGCTGCAGCTCAGCTCCAATTCCATCATCACTCCAGGGCCCAGCTGATGGGGCAGCCTCTCCTGGGGGCACAGCTGGCTGAATGGCAGAGGGACAGGAGGCATAGGAAAAGCACCTTGGTGCCCGAGGCTTCTGTTCAGGAGTGATGCTTCCCACTTCCACGTGTGTCCTTGGCCAGAGCAAGCCCCGGCCCCCCATGTCCGTGTCCAGTAGGGCGGGAATGTATAATGTGCGGTCCACACAGTGTCATCACAGGGAGGTGAAGGCACCATATGTTTTGGAAACTAACAAAAATCTCACAGTTCAGTCAGGGTTAACATGAAGAGGGATCAGATTTGACAGAAAAGAAGCAAAATATCTAAGACTTATTAATTGATGATACATCAGCAGTAATGGAAATAGAGGAATTAAGGGTCAATTCTAGATGCGTGGCACGTGGCCTGGTCAATCAAGTAGTGGCGCTGCCATTCACCGGGAGCCATCTGCCTAAAAGGGAGTAGTTGCCTGAATGAGACCATGACGAAAGCATCTAAAGGGGAGAGAGCTGAGGAAGGACCCCTAGGGCCATGCTGCCTGGCCTTGTTCATGCACGTGCACGTGTGGACGGTGGCATTGTTTGGGCAGCACACTGGAATAAGCAGATCAGGCACCTGGTTCTGCAGCCCACCTGCCCTGGGGCTCTGACCACCCTAAGGGCTGGGGGAAATCAGTGTTTTAGGGACGTCCCTGGTGGCACGGTGGTTAAGAATCCGCCTGCAGGGGACATGGGTTCAAGCCCTGGTCCGGGGGGAAGATCCCACATGCGGCGGAGCAACTAAGCCCATGCGCCGAAACTACTGAGCCTGTGCTCTAGAGCCCGTGAGCCACAACTACTGAGCCTGCGTGCCTGGAGCCCGTGCTGCGCAACAAGAGAAGCCACCGCAATGAGAAGCCTGTGCAACGAAGAGTAGCTCCCACTCGCCACAACTAGAGAAAGCCCGCGTGCAGCAACCAAGACCCAATGCAGCCAAAAATAAATAAATAAATAAATTTATTTAAAAAAAAAAATCAGTGTTTCAGCAGCACACCTCTAAGCCATGGCTGAGGAATAGCCACAAAAGAAGGAAACAGGAAAGAGTGCTTTCACGGAAACAAAAAGAAGAAAGAATTGTTAGAAGGTCAGTGAGATTGACAACAAGAAATGCTCCAGAGAGGCTGAGAAATGAAAGTGGCAAGATGTCCTCTGGATTTGGCAATTTAGAGAGTTACTGTTACAGATAGACTGTAGGAGAGCTGCAGGTTTCCTGATTGGGGAAACTTACAAAGTTAAGCAACCAATGGTTAGTTTACCATGCAGTGGGCTTCTAGGCTTTGGACTTTGCGTTAAATTCTCAGTGCGTTGCCTACACTGGTGTTCCTGAAGAAGTTCTAGTCTGTGGTCTTTAGGCAACCTGCATTAGAATCACTTGGGACTCTTGCTAAAAATGAGATTCCTGGGCCCCACCCTAGACCTGCCAAATTAGAATCTGTAATTTCCGTGTATTTTAATCAGCGTGAACAGGCTTTAAGGTTTGAGAGGCCTTGTTTTTTTTGTATGGGCAATCCTGAGTAGTAGCAAATCAAAGCCACCTAAAGATCTTAGGCTCTAAGTCCACAAGGACCAATGTTTCAAGGATGTGAAACCAGGAGAACTTGTCAGTCACTGCAAATGAGAGCATCAGTTGGTCAGGCACTTTGGAAGTCTAGCCAAGTCAGAGTTGCACCTGCCCTCCCACCCAGCAATTGTACCTCTAGCTCCAGGCACAGGGAGATGTACCAGAATGTCACAGCACATTGCAGATAGCATATTGGTTGTAGCTTGAGTGGCCAGCAAAAGGAGCCTGGGTATGTAATTTGTAATATACTCACTATTTGAGTAATTGAATATTATAGTACAGGGATCCCCAACCCCTGGGCATGGCCTGTTAGGAACCAGGCCACACAGCAGGAGGTGAGCGAGAGACGCTTCATCTCCCACTCCCCATCGCTTGCATTACTCCCTGAACCATCACCCCCTTCCTGCCCGCCCCGCTCCATCCATGGAAAAATTGTCTTCCACGAAACCGGTCCCTTGTGCCGAAACGGTTGGGGACCACTACTATAGTATATATACTATACTCTAATATGATGTCGTATACTATAGTAATTGAATACTCTTCAGTGAGAAGTGGAAGAATTAGAGCTATCTGTGTCCATATGCATGAATAATAGAAATAAAGTATTGAGCCAAGAAAGCAGGTAGCAGAAGAGGATGTATATACCATCTTGCCATTTGCATATTAAGTTTTTAAAAACCTGCAAAAGAAAAGCACCAGTCGGGGCAGGGAGGGAGAAAGTTATCAGGAAGGGGATACACATGGGGCTCGAACCATGTGTTATGAAGCTCCCTGAGTTGGGTGGGCACAACGGTGTTTGTGATAGTACACTTCACTTCTTTCTATGTGTCCAGAATATTTCATGGTATATTTCTTTTAGAGAACTGATAAACAACCAGGGTATTATTTTAATCACCCTCATGCAAATAAGTGCTTTATTAGATATAAGCTACATTTTTTTCTCTTTCACCTTGGTTTTGAAATGCTTACCTTGGTCATATTACATCTCTGTTGTAAGTAGTCACCCAGGTCATTCTTAGTCCCGTGGTGTTACCTGAGCTGCGCCCAGTTAACTTCTGCGCCGGTGTCCGAGTCTCATGCTGTCTCCTCCCCTGCAGGTATTCACGACACTGTCGGTGACCAAGCGCTCGGGGGGAAACATCCTCCAGACCGGTTGCTGAGGTTAAGCCCCAGTGTGGGTGCTGCTGCCAGGACTCCAAACCACTGACGTATTTCTTGCCCAAGTCCAAGGCGAAGTTTGTGGAAGGCTCTCGGGCTTCAGCAGCCACGTGTCCTGTGCTTATAGCCCCGAGGCCCCCTTGGATCTCATGGGCCGGAGGTGACGTGTGGGTGGCAGGCAGCATCGCACTGGGGTCAGCATGACGCACTCGAAACTGACTTTCGGCAGAGCTTCGCAGAGGGGCGTCCATGAAGTCACCAGCCTCAAGCCCGCGCGGTGGGTGGTGATGGAACCGTCGAAGCAGTTTTTGCATGGCCTTTCCTTTGTAGGTTTTCTTATTCTCACTGTCAACCTTTCTCATGTTGGTTATTTTTTTTTTTTTCTCCGCCGTGTTAGTGAAAGTAGAGATGATAGCAGACAATTTTTATCCAAAAGCAAGTCGTTATCCAAAAGCAAGTCGTGGCCACCGTGTGCAAATAAGGCGGCTCGTTGCTGGGACGGCACGCTGTGGCTCCTAGGCTTGTCCCGGGGAGAGAGCGTCTCCCCAAAACAAGTGGTCACCACTGGCCAGGTGTGCTCCCAGGCACTATACCACCGATGATGAAATGGCTACCTGGCCAGCCTGTTGGAGGAATATTCCACTGCAGGGAACTTGGTCGTACAGCGTGATCTCCACTGTTCTTCATCATGGAGGCAGATGCACAGCTGAAATGGGGAAAAACAATAAATGTCTTTATTTAGTCCGTTGTGTGCTGGTCTGAGTGAGCTGAGATCTTTTGCAATGGGAAACATTTAGCACTTGTTTAAGACTTTTTGGGGGGTAGCTTTTGTTTTAAGCTAAAATCACAAAATACTACAGCTTTATTTTTCATGTGTGTTATGCATGTATCCCTTCCTAAGAACTATATTCATGGGAAAAATAAGTCTTTCCACACTTAACAATTTAACTCTTGTGGTAATTACTTTTTTAAAGAAAGCTGTTAATATCATAATTTATTATGTTTGAACACAGGTGGATGTGAAGGATTTTCATGTAAAAACCACATGGTTTTGGCTTTTTCTGTTGACTGTACTTGGTGGAATTTGGGCAGAAGTGTTTCTGCTCCATTAGCGTTCCAACTCGTATTATCACAAAGAGGTATTAACCCTACAGTTACAGATGTCTGGCTAAATGTACTGACGACGGATCTTATTTAGGCCGTTTTCCCACTACAGAAGTTGGGTTTTAAACATGTTGTGGACGTCAGACCTCCCACCAGCAGTTCTTATAGCTCCTTTTTCGTTTCCTCCCCTCTGTGTGTGTTTCTCGGCTACAGCACTGAGTGGTTGATTGAAAGTATGTTTCTCGGTCACCTCAGGGAACTCAGCATCTGCCCAGCATTTAGTCAGCAGATCCCCTAACCCTGTCTGCCTCACAGCCCTGCCTCACCCTCCGTCCCATCTGGTTGTGTGGAGACAATGGGAAAAGGAAAAGAGGAGAGGGGAATTGAGACAGCCGACTGTGTTCAGTTTTCTTTATTTATTTAAAAATTTTTTTTTTCTCATTTGTTTTTTTCTCCAAGTCTGCCAATCTCTGAAATTAGAACGTAGGCAGTACGGGGTGATCATGCCTAATCATGTTGTGATTCTGTCTTCTTTGTGGAATAGAATGTTCTGCCCCCACGAGAAGGATTCCACTTTATAGACTTGTCTGTGTAATTGCCCAGTGTATCAGAACTCATATTAAATTCCATGTATTTTTGTTATAAATCTTCTGAAAAGAAACAATGTGAAACCTTAAAAGCTGTTAATATCCACCCTGTGTGGCTTCTTGTTGAATGGTGGTCTTGGGATTGTTCAACTGAGAGCCCAGTGGACTTCAGGGCTCCTGTTGGCGATGGTGGGCACTAGGTGCTGAGTAAGTTTCATCGGTGCTGTGCTGCGGGGCTGGTTGGTGTGCTGAGGCTCACATTTTAGCCGTGTTGGCATTCCAGATCCATTTTCAGCTTATCCCCACTTGATCTGTCAATCTTAGTTTTTAAGGTGGCAAAACCGCCCCACCTGACAGCAGCACTGTGCGGGTGCATGAGCCTTCCTTTCTCTCTGAACTGGATCAGTAAGTGTTTACATTGATGTTTATTGTCATGCTCAGGTTATTCACTCATATGCACTTAATTTTCTTAACGCATCAGTTGTTGAGCAGAAACTCCTATCTTGTGGTAATCCTTACCAAAAACCTTCCCAGAATTCCTCTGTGTCCTGAGTAATTTGCAGAGTGCTAACAGTACCACTTCGTGCTTGTTACTGCAGCATGTACCAGGCACATAACAGCCCTCTCAGGACGCTCCTGTGCCCACTTACAGGTGGAAGAGCAGGCTCAGAGGTAGGAATCCTTGCTCAGGGTCACACAGCTAGTTAGTGGTATAGCACATTTTTGAAGCCAGAGACGTCTGTGACTTCAAAGGCCCAGAGCTCTCGACCACCTTGCAGTCTGCCTTCATTCATCTCTGACGGATGGGAACTTTCATGAAGGGCGACTGAGCCGAAGCCTGGGGTCCCATCGTTTTTTTCACATGCCCTCGAGCAGTGTTGTCCGCACAATTAACAAACACCTTGTCTGAGATGTTGTAGTGCTTTTTCTAACTGGTCTTAACACTGCCGGTGTATTTCCACACTACTGCCAGGATCTTATTCCTCAGGCTTCCCTTGCCCCGAGTCCCCAGGGTCTTCCAAAGCCCTGTAAATAGGCTCTGGGCCCTCTGTCAGACTCTGGGCCAGTCACCTGCACCTCTGACCTCTGCCCCAAAGACACCGCTCCTAACCCCCCTGCGCTGGATTGCCTCCAGCCAGAACTCTTTCTGCATGTACTCCACAGGACTCTGTACTTTCTCTAGAGCACTTCAGGTTACCCTGCACGAAGCCACTTCTAGATAATTAGGGTTCTTTACCTCTGTGTGCTGCGTAGCTTCCAGCACGAAGCCTACAAGTGCGCTACAGAGGCGCACAAAACTGTGTAATTGGGTGGGCAGGTAGAGCCTTAACCACTTGGATCAGTACCCATCAGAGATGACCACTTCAGGATACCGTTAATCTCTCGTGTCAGGAACCTTTGATCCAAATGTTAATGAAAGTAGAAAGGGCATAAACATAAAAATGGCCAGCCTCCCTCATTGAGGAAATACAATTAAACTGCTGTGAAATACCATTTCTGACCCATTCTGTGGCACAGTGTAGAGAGTTTGACAGTATCAAATGTTGGCAAAGATGTGGTGCAAATGGAACACATTTATTGCTGTGAGGAGTGTAAATTGGTACAATCACTTTGGAAAATGATTTGACATGACCCAGTAAAGTCAAAATCCTGTGCATACTCTAGGTGTGTACCCAGCACAGGTGTATCTGTGCACCAAAAGACACGACACTGTTAGCAGTAGCAAAAAACGAAACATGGAAGCAACCCAAATATTCATCAGAAGAAGAATGGAGAAGTCAACTGTGGTGTATCCATAAAACAGAAGGCAAGTAACAGCAAGATACATATTATAAACAGTGGATCAGTGAGTGAAAAGGTCAAAGGCATATGTACAGTGTGATTCCATTATATACATAAACAGGCAAAACTAAACGATATGTGTGTGTGTTTAGATGGACAGTTGGAGTAGAACCACAAGGGAAACAGCAATTCAAAATGAAGAATATGGAGTTTAAGCTGAAGGTCAGAGCAGAGGCTGGAGTCAGGAAGGGGCACCCAGGACCTAAAGACTTCTTTCCTAACCCAAGTGGAGGACTTGTGCATTTGTTGCATCATTATTTATGTTTGTTACAAATGTTCCTTTGTATCTACTCAGTAGTTCATTCAAATAGCTTTAAAAGGTGGGGAGGGGGCAGCTGGGAGTATTAGAATGCCAGGAGCAGGAATGTGTCCATCAAGGTCTCACACAGGAGCTAGGAGACCAGACTCTAAAGACAGAGAATACAGCAGAAGGCCTTTCCTGACCATCTATGAGTCCATCCTTGATATGAGGTCTGGGAATGGGCTAAACATGCACTAGGTTTGGGAGTAATTGTGACACAGCAATCGATAATGAATACATGGGAGTTGGAGAGGTCGCACAACAAGCAGGCCAGGTCCTCTTTCTTAAACCCACTTTAAATCAGAGCACTCAACTTTTAACATTTCAAAAGATTTTATTTAGAAAAAGAAAAGAGCTTAAAATTTTTTTTTTTTTTAATCTGAAATTCACTCCTAAGGAACCAAGGTTTTTCCTGCAGACCCTTTCCTACGGATGCCCTATATCACTGATACGGTACGTTGCCCTCTGGGCACTCCTAAGAATCTCCGGAGGAGCTGAGCAGAACAGGGTTTTCTGGATCCCTGGCTATCTCTGAGCGTGATCCCACCACTGAACAACCTTACTACAGCTGTTCGTTTCTCAGGCGCTATTTCATAGGCTTTGAGATTGGAAAGGGAGGTCAGCTTCTCCAAGTCCGTCTACAGATGCAGAAACTGAGGGCTAGACAGGTGAAGCTGACTGATCAACATCAAGGTCAAGGTTAAACAGCTAAACACAGATCTGAGACCGGAAGCCATCTGGCTTCCAACTCTGTGCTTTTCTATGACATGATACTACTTAGTTCCTGCCACCATCTCCTTTGTAAGTTCTCCTACGTGCTTAAAAACACCCAGCCATGTCAGCACACTCTGATTGCTGTGAAGATGAAGGGCATGGGAGCGTGTGTTGACTCTGAAAAAGCCAATAGGTAGGTCCTTGGCCCTGTGGTCAGCACACAGTAGGTGTGCAGGAAATGCAGGCAGACTGACCTGAAGGGAGGCATCAGAGCCCTCCGTGTTGGCTTTCCTGCGTGTGTGATGGGGACACCTTCTTGTCTGTCAGGAAAATGAGGTAGAGCCTGCCTCATAATTGCAAAATCAGCACCTTGGAAGAGCAGTTGCTAAAGGAGTGAAGAGACAAGAAACAAACTTCATGGCATGTGCTGTACATCAAGGCACAGTGGATACAAAGTGAATGAACACTGATGGTTAATTTATGTGTCAGCTTGACTGGATCACAGGGATGCCCAGACAGATGGTTAACCATTATTTCTGAGTGTGTCTTGAGGATGTTTCTGAATGAAATTGCATTCATCAGTGGACTCAGTAAAATGGTTTGCCCTCCCCAGTGTGGGTGGGTATCACCCAATCCATTGAGGGCCTTAATAAAAGGAAGGAAGAATTTGGCTCTTTCTACCTGATTGCTTGAGCTGGAACACTGACCCTCGGCAGTCCTGGTTCTCAGACCTTTGGACTCAGACTGAACTACTCCACTGCTTTCCTGGGTCTCCATCTTGGCAGATGGCAGATAGTGGGACTTCCAGCCTCCGTATCTGCATGAGCCAATTCTTTATAATAAATGAATCTATCTATCTGTCATCTTACCTGTCTCCTACTGGTCCACTTTCTCTAGAGAACTTTGACCAAAACAAACGCAGACCTCACTCTGAAGGTGTGTGCAGTCAGGTAGGGTGGGTGAATGTACACAGTTACTCCCTCATTTTTTCAACAAATACTATGTACCAGGTACTGTTCTAGGCAGGAGAGTTCAGCAGTGAACAGAAACATCCATAATCCTTGTCCTCAAGGGGTTTACATTATAGTTGAGGGAAATAGGCAAAAATAACATAAATAAGTCATTATATTGAATAAGTGGTGATAAGTGCCACGGAGAAAAATCTAAGCAGGGAAGGGGAGAGGTATGTGGGGCGTGGGGAGTGGAATTTTAATTAAGGCGGTCAGGGAAGACCTCATAGAGAAGGTGACATTTGACTGAACACTTGGAGGAGGTGAAGGAGATCCTGGGGGAAGGAACATTCCAGGCAGGGAGGTCAGCAAGTGTAAAGGCCCTGAGGCAGAGAATGACTGGGATGTTGGGGGAATGACTCTAAGTCCAGCATGGTGGGTGGAGTCCAGCAAGCAAGGGGGGGAAGAATTAAAAGTCAAGGTCAGAGAGAGAACAGATAGGTAGGGTCTTGTTGGTTGTAGTAAGAAGCTGCAGCATTGGGAGCCATTGGAGGGCTCTGAACGGAGGAGGGGTGTGACCCCACTTCCAGGTGATCAGGAGCACTCGGGTGGCTGGTCTGAGGGCAGCCTGAGGCTTTGGGCCGGTTGGAGGCTGCTGCAGTGATCAGGGGTGAGAAGATGATGTCTTAGTCCAAGGTGGTAGCAGTAGGTATGGTGAGTAAATCCCAGTCTGACATAATTTGAGAGGAGAACCAATAGGACTTAGTGTTGGATTGGATGTGGGATGAGGGAGAGAGGTTCAAGGATGACTCCTACATTTTGGGCTTCAACACTGGAAGGATTGAGGCTGGAGGTGCCATTTCACCGAGATGGGAAAACTACGGAGGAGGGGCAGGTTTCGAGAGGAATATCAGAAGCTCGAGTTTTAGGTGCCGAGGTTGAGATGCCTTGTAGACATCCGAGTAGAGGTTTTGGACGGTTAGCTGGACACATGAGTCTGGAGTTCCAGAAAGAAGTTCAAGATAGAGAGTTAAATGTCAGAGCATCAGCCCAGAGAGGATATTTAAAGTCCTGAGCAAGATGAGGCCCCAAGGGCATGAGTGCAGATGAAAAGGAGAAAAGCTCTGCTAGAAACCAGCAGCTACCCCAAAGGAAGGGACCCCATGCCAGGAGAACAGAGCAGGACTAGGGTGAGACTGTGCAACTCAGATTGACACTGGAACCCACATGCTGGGACTCAAACCCAGCCGGAACCCAGATTGGGACTTGAACCCAAGGCCTTTTAATTGAGATCACACACCTGGTTTCAGGACTTAATGAAGCTCAGGTTATTGATGTCTCCTTGCAGAAAGAATTCAGTGAGAGACAAGGTGATAGGTAAGAAGTGGATTTATTTAGAGGGAAACACTCTCCACAGACAGAGTGTGGGCCGTCTCAGAAGGCGAGAGGCCCTAAAATATGGGGTGGTTAGTTTTTACGGGGTGGGTAATTTCATAGGCTAATGAGTGGGAGGATCATTCCAACTATTTTGGGGAAGGGGCGGGGGTTTCCAGGAATCAGGACATGCCCACTTTGACCTTTTAGGGTCAGGACTGTCATGGCGCCTGTGGGTGTGTCATTTAGCTAATGTATTGCAATGAGCATATAATGAGGCTCAAGGTCTACTGGAAGTCGAATCTTCTGCCATCTTGGACCTAGTTGGTTCTAACCAGTTTTTGTCACGTCCTGTGGCTATGTCATTCCTTTAAAATGTCGTGCCCTGCCCCCTTTCCCTCCTGTTTCAAGGGGATCTCCTGGGGACCCTTCCTGTGAATGCCAGGTGGCAGGTTTTAGATCCACAAGGGGTGGGAAAAGATTCAAGGGGTAGAAAAAGGATGTTCCACACAGACAAGCAGTCAAGACATGGAAATAGAAAATGAGAGAAAGATGGAGAGATGAGTTGTAAGTTGCCTCAAACAGCAGGCCAACGCTTTGGGGCATCATTCTGGGGCTCTGGGAAGCGAAGAAAGTATACAACTGCGGGGCCGGGACTGGGGTGAGGAAAGTGAGGCAGGCACACTCAGGGTCACGTAAGAGCAGGAGCGACCCCTGCACAGCTCTGAGAATCAGATTCCGCACCCTCGGCTCCTCCCTCACCCTAATCCCGGCCCTGCATAGATGATGAGTAGCCAGGTTTGGGGCAGATCAGTGCCCTCCCTACCCTACTCCAGACCAATGCAACGTAGGCTAGAATCACAGCTCTGCCACCTCTTGGCCAAGTTATCCATGCTTAACCTCACTCTGCCTCGTTTCCTCATCTTCAAAACGAGAACATTAATCGTACCTTCCTAGGGTGGCTGCGAGGGTTAAATGAGTCGATACACGTAAAGCACTGAGAGGAAGCATATGGTAAAGTCGACTGTTATTGTCACACTGTTTGGTCAGAATAAAGAATGGAAGGAGGGTCGGAGAGATAAATTTGTAGGCAATTGCAGGTCAGAGTAAGAGATAAAGGGAGCCTAAAGAGGGAACTTGTCCTGAAAAGGTGAGGTGATGGATGTTATGAAGAATGGTAAAATCAGTGGGACCCAGCGGTGTGCTTGCATTCCACAATTATGTGTAAAGTTACTACTGTGAACTTGGAGTTGTTCTGAGAGCTGGTTGATTGGAAAGCAAGGGAAAGTCTAGTCTTCCAAAAAAGACTCTTGAGGGACAGAAGGAGACAAGTGGCCTCAGCTCAATCCCCAAACTTCCAGCTGGGCAGTTCAGCAAAACAAGCCTAAAAACGGGCTAAAGGGAATCCCAGGTGATTTAGGGGCTGTGGGTCTCGAAACAGGAGGAAGGTTTGAGTCTCCAGCAGGGCCTGGGGCAACACTTAACCGCTACTGCCCAAGGGGGCCTGACCCATGCATGGGTCCCTCAGCAAAGAGCAAGGTCTGAGCCCCATGAGCTCCAAGGCAAGTCCACTTGCTCTGTGAGTCCCAAGCGAGGCCCCAAACCCACAATGGGCAGGCTGAAGTGGAGGTTGGGTCATAGGTAGTACTTCTGGTCTCCGTGACGGGTCTCACCTGAGAAGGGAACTACCCATTCCATCACTGTGTATTAGTTTGTCCAGGCTGCCGTATCAGAATACTGCAGACTGTGCAGATTAAACAACAGAGTCTGGAAGCCAGAACTCCAAGAGCAAGGTGTTGGCAGGTTTGGTTTCTTTTGAGGCCTCTCTCCTTGGCGTGTAGACGGTCACCTTCTCCTTGTGTCTTCACATGGCCTTTCCTCTCTGTGCATGCATCGCCGTGTCTGTGTCCAAATTTCCTCTTCTTTTAGGACACCAACCATGTTGTCTGAGGACCCCACCACATGCCCTCTTTTGACTTTAATCACTTCTCTAAAGACCGCATCTCCAAATACAGCCACATTTGGAACTTACGGCTTCAACGTAGGGATTTGGAGGTGGTGAGGGACACAGTTCAGCCTGTAACACGTTCATTCTCAAACATTTCAGAGCCTACAGTGCCCTGTGCTAGACCCATATTCATGTTGAGCTAAAAGGACAAATGACATTGGTTTCCCTTTGAAATAAATGTATTAAATAGCAGTATAGCTGATACATGGATACAGGAAAAATCACAAAGGTGAGTTTTTTAATGGCTCCAGTTTAGAAAACACTGAAAAAGACCAAAATAGAAGTGAGAACACAGACTATTTGACTGACATGATCATTGAGTTTGTATAACTCTGCCCTTACAAATAGAAAATACACATTTTTCTTTTATGTCCATGAAACATTTGTAGAAACCACAAAAGAAACCTGAGTCCATTTCACAGAGATGTAATATAACAAGTATAATACCTGATTACATAAATCAAAAGCAAAAATATAAATTCAGGAAACTTACCCACCTGGAAATTGAGAAACATTCTTCAAAAACTGGATCAAAGAGGTGATTAAAACTATGATAACTGAAAACAACAGAAAGAATACTTATGGGATACAGTTGAAGTTGTACTCAGAGGAATATTTAGAGCTTTTTTATTTCAAAAAAAAAAACAACAAACCCAGAAAAATTAGTTGATAAAAACAATTTTCAAAAAAATGAAATAAAGAAAATATAGAAAGAAATAGTTCAAGAAGCTATTGTTTTTATGCAGAGTGACTAAGATGAGAAAAAGGAAAGGAAGCTATGCACCAGGCATTATGCAGCATGATACAGGCTTTATTTTTTTAATTTTCACAATAATCTACATAGGTCTTATTCCCATCTTTCATAGGAGGAAACTGAGGCTTAGAGAGATTCTGTAATTTGCCTAACAGTGTATGATTCTTACATTACAAAATCGAGATTGAATCTAGGTTTTGAGCACTTGGTAAAATACAGATTCCAGGGTCTCACCCTAGACCAACAGAATCAGATCTTCAAGGGAATCAACCAACCTGGGGATCTGTATTTTTATCAAGTACTCCAGGTGAGTTTTATGAGCAAGCCCATCTTGGAGACACTAGGGTACATCCTGTGGAGAAGACAACTTCTCTGAACAGAGCAGTAGTAATAAAAAGGGAATTTAGTACTTGTCCAGGTACTTTGCACACATGACTCCTTTTCTATAATCCTCACAACTGCCTTTCTGAGGTCAGTGTCATTAATATCCCATTTTACAAATTAGGAAGTGAGCATAGAGAGGCTAATGAACTTGCCCAAGATCACAGCTAGAAAATGGCAGAACGAGAATTTGCACTTGGCCTGGCCCAGGGCCTGCGTTCTTGGCTCCTGCACTAGAAACAAATACCGCACATCCTCGAGTGGACTTAGTGGGGTCGATTGAGTGGAAGATGGGTAGGTGGGTCTCAGGCTCAGGAGGCAGGGGAGGTGCCGGGTTTGAGCCAGTACCTATACAGCAGGGCTATCGACAGCCACAAGGTGAGTTAGTGCTGCTGAGGCAGAGAACGCTGGGCTGTTTTATCCACTAAGTACTATGAGCAAAAGACCTAGTGTTTATAAAGACATTTGAGACCTTTTACAAAATGCTTCAAAATATGAAGGAAAAAAAAATTGGTGCAGCAAAAATTGCAATGGACGAGTCTTTAAATGCCTCCGTAATATTATTTCAGCCAATCAACTGCCGTTGGATCCAATGCCCATATATTTGTAAACGTTATATTTAAGACAGGAAGGGCTGCAGTTCACTATGTTTGGAATGACGTGTGGGTAGCTCTGCAAGTACAAGGGCATGGGGGGAACAAAGGCCTTGAAATTGGCCCCAAGAGGAACTATGAAGAGAAGATGCACTACTAATGGGGGCTGCAGACAAGGAGAAAGAACTGCACCTCCAGGCCACTTTCTGTGCAGTGAGTGGTTCTGTTTTCATCTCTGTAAGAACCCTTAGAACTGTGGTACCCATTTTCCAAGTGAGCAAAATGAGGTTGGGAGTTACCTAGTCTTGTCCAAGCTCACACGGCTTGTGTGGAGCAGAAAGAGAAGGTATGCCCCCTAGTGTCCACCTCTGTGAACAGCAGGCTGCCGCTTCTGCTTCGCAGCCCTCCGTTATTTTGCTTGGAACACAAACTACCCTCTTGAATAAATAAAGCCGCAGAGCTAAAAAGTTGCAGGGCTTGCAAATCAAAAGAAAAGGACAAATACCTTAGCAGATAATACTGGAGAAACTCGATCACTGTATGTATAACTATAAAACTGCATCCTCATCAAGCACCATATAACAAAGCTAGGCTTCAAACAGTAAAGACCTAAATGTATATGGTACAACCATAAAGTTTATATGACAAATACAGAAAATATCTCTGTGATCTAGAGGTGGAGAAGGACTTCATGCACCGTGCCCTCAAGGCACAAACCATAGGGAATTCCCTGGCGGTCCAGTGGTAGGACTCTGCGCTCTCACTCCCGTGGGCCCGGCCGGGTTCAGTCCCTGGTTGGGGAACTAAGATCCCACAAGCTGAGAGGTGCGGCCAAAAACAAAAGCACAAACCATAAGGCAAAACGACTGCATCAAAAGATCTGACCCACAAAGACCACCACGGAAAAGAGTTCTTAGAGAGGCAACAACATTGGGAGAAGATAGTTTCAGTGTCTAAAACTGACAAGAGACTTAGACCCAGATGACAACAAGGAATTCTGGCTCATCAATAAGAAGACAGGAACCCCAAAGGAAAGCAGGCAAAGGACACTGACTTGGTTATTCCTGGAAGAGGAAACCCCAAAGTCTAACAAGAGTTGAGAGATGTGCACACTCATGAGTGATTAAGAGGTGAATGTTAATAACGAGAGAACGCCTTATACTCATCAGACCTGAGACAGAAAGCTGATTAACGCCGAGTGAGGGGACTCCCAGGCTCTGCCGGTGCGAGAACAGACCGTTGGCTTCTTGGTGTTTAGACAGATCATGCACCATGTACGCCATGACCCAGCAGTCCTGCTCCTGGCCATCAGCCCCGGAGAACTGGACAGACATCTCACATGTGTCCATAAGGGAACACCCATAAAGATGTCTGTTGTAGCATCGTGTGTGATGTTGGGAAGTTGGAGCCAATCCTGATATCTCTTACTAAGGGATGAACGAGTAGGCCAGGGGGAGGCAGAGGCAGGAGGATGCAACAATATTGCGGGATGTACCATGCGGTGGGTGAAAAAAAGCAAAACAAGAAAGAGAATGAGCCCTACAACTGCCTGTGTACATTAAAGATGCAGGCACATACCGCCATGGCCCGAGTCTTGCAAGGACCCCCGCAGACAGCACACATCGAGCAGATCAGAGCAGCCGACTGTGGAGCTATGGCACTACAGGGAAGTTGAAGAAAAAGAGAGCCTCTCAGGGTCTCTCTTTTCTTCCCCATTAAATGGGGATAATAACAGTCCTCACCTCCCAGAGTTGCCTCGAGGATCAAGTTAGTTTCGCACGTGATCAAGCGCTTAGAATAGGGGGCACAAAGCTGGCAGTGCTGGGTGAGTGGATGCCATTGTTATTATTATTTATTATTCTTATCAGTTGAGTTATGAGTAACTCAGCTCTCAGCAGATGAGGTCCAAAAATGTGAAGGGGCAGCACTGAGATTCAAGTTCAGGACAATTCCTTGTCTCTCTCTACTCCAGCCCCACTCACTCCCACCTACGACTAAAGCCTCCAGATGTCTGTCATTCCTGGGCCCCAAGCCAGGGAGTCTGTTGGGAATTGAGAGAGCACTACACATTTTTAAATACCTTCCCGGGGGACCCTGAGCCCAGTTGACGTGGGGTGTGTCTCAGAGCCTCCACTGATGGCTCAACGATGTGAGGGTGACCCCAGGGCGAGCGCGGGGCCAGCAGGAGGGAGACCAGAAGGAAAGGCCTGTCTCTGCCTTGGGGACAAGCACAGAGGCCAGGGAAGAAAAGGCCCCTCCACACTCTGGCCCACATCAGCCAGCGGGAACCCACATAGGCCTCATCTGAGAGTAGTTACAAAATTAAACAAGAGCACAGCCTTGCATTGTGCCTTCCCATTTAGGAACCCTGCAAGGTAACTTGATGGTGGGTGTTATCAGGAGCCAGTACCCCCCAGCCCTACCCCAAAGCCCTAGCGTGGAAAGGGGATTTTGTGGGACGAGTCCCCACTCTAGGGTGTGGGGTGGTGATTGCCTTTGTCATAGGCACCTCCCTTCCCCGGCCCCTTTCCTGCTGTAGTGAATTTGAGCCTAATAGTTGGTGAAATGAATTTCTCATGGTGAAGTGAGGAGACAGGAACGTGATTAGGAATTCAATTACCTTGCCTGCTGTGTGGCTCGCACAGCTTAATGACTGCCTTGTTCTAAATTTCTTTTTATGATTCTTGTGGCATTCTGCCGGAGTCCACATTCAGGGCCATTAAGCAAAGGAAGGGAAGCAAAGGCCATCAGCAGCTGATCAGGGCTGGGCCTGCCAGGGGTCATTTCTTGGTAGGTGTGGTGTCAGGCAGCTCTGGAAGACTGGGGTGGGACTCCCCCACTGCCACATGCAGAATTTCAAGAGCTGTGCTTCACAAGGGCTTAGTTCACTGTCACTGTTATAAACTCTACTCTCCCCTGAATCTATGAAATAAGGATACTCTAAGAAAAGCACCCCCTCTCTGCACACCATCTGAGGCACTTTCATGCATCATCTCATTCAGCTCCCAGATGGACCCAAGAGCTGGGCATTATCATCTCACTTTCCAGAAGAACCTCTGGGTGGTAACACATGCGCAGAAAGGTAACACATGGTTTCTTCAGCAGATAAAGTACAAAAGGGGGAACAACAAGATGGAAGGAACCAGGGTTCCTTCAAGGACCCTCCATCTGCTGGATGAGAGAGAAAGACACGTGTCGTATTTGGACCACTCTTTGATATAGCAGCTTAGCGTGTACTTCAACTAATGCAGCCATTAAAATTTTTTTTCCAGAAAATAATGATATGAGAAAAAGCTTATAGATTGTAGATCGGGGGAAAAGTCAGTATATTAAAGGAGATGCTTAGGGCAGTGAAACTACTCTGTATGATACTATAATTGTGGATACATGTCATTATACATTTGTCCAAACCCATAGCATGTACAACACCAAGAGTGATCCCTAATGTAAACTATGGACTTTGCGTGATCACGATGTGTCAATCAATGTAGGTTCATGAACTGTAACATATGTAGCGTTCTGGTGGGTATGTTGATGGGGAGGCTGCGTGTGTGTGCGTGTGTGAGTGTGTGCATGTGTGTGCAGTGCGCGTGCACGCGCGTGTGTGCATGTACGTGTGCGTGCGTGTGTGTGCGTGCATGTGTGTGCGTGCATGTGTGTGTGCGCGCGTGTGTGTAGGGTCAGGGAGTTATGTGGGAAATCTCTATACCTTCTCCATTTTACTGTGAACCTAAAACTGCTATAAAAAATCTAGTTTTTAAAAACCCCAGCTACATAGGTGTACACCAAATATAGAAGACCCACACGTTTTTCTGGGGTGTGGCCTCAGCCTTCCCACAGCTCACTTGAGAGGCCCACATGTTTATTGAAGGCAGTGCCTGGGACTTGGGGTTTTGTGTTCCAGTGAATAACTCTCTATGTAAGATGCTCAGGTAGGCTCAGCTGGGCCTGAGGGTCTCAGCATCCCTCCAACCAGTGAATGAGCAAGAATCCAGTGATCACAAGAAAATCAAGCCTGTTACTATGTAAGGGACCATAATGGCATGACACGTGGCATATCATGAAGTGACTATTTATGACAGTTGTAGGCATTTCTGAGCATGTTTTCATCTGATCCTTTTGAAATCAATCTTAACATTGTTCTGTGCAATGGTAAGCATGCCCCACCTCTTTTGAATTCAACACAGCTCCTTAAACTATTTCTAAGAAGCACACGCTTCGAGTTATAAGGGCCGATTTTGAGAGTCTGCGGATATCTTGTGAAATCTGAATTCAGTTATGGATAATGACAGTATTTGACTCTCTCTAAACTTTGTGCATTAGATCCACGAGGTGTTGTATCTGAGAAGAATGAGAGTGTTAATTGTATTTATAATGAAATTCATTAGTGCATAAATAAAGTGCATTAATATTTTATTCATAACGATTAAGGGCTGTGAGGCAGGCCAGCACTGTGGTGGGTACAAGGAGTTTTGAGCTATTGCTGCATTTCTGCAGCTTCCCTGCTCCTTTGTTCAGACACACGGGGACCCAGAGGTACTTACGCAGGCACGAGTGTACACGTCTGCACCGAGGCCCCTTGCGCAGCAGGAAGAAGGACGGTGTCCAGGGGACTCATCCCTTCTGGAAGCAAATACATGTCAGGCGTGATCTAATGGAACCTCCATTACTTGGATGTAACCGTAGAAACAGAGAGACCCCAAATGGTCTGACGTTCTGTGAGAGACAGGAGGCCCAGGTCCTACCAAGAGATGCCCTCTGTGGCTGGGAGCCTTCTCAGTAGGGTCTGTGCCCTCCGCCTGGGCTCCCCTTCCTTCAGAGGAGAACGGGTCCTGGGGAAGGGCTTCTCTTGAACCTCAACAAAGCACCTTCCAGCCTCTCTCGCTGGGGGGAGGAGGAGGAGGGGGTGAAGACTCTGCCCCCCAGCCCCCTCCCCTGCAGAGATCCCCGTGGACTTCCTGTGTGTGTCATCCCATACCCGATTCGTACTTTTTGTCACCTCTGTGTATTTACTTAGCACTATTCCTTAAAGTGACTCCCCTTCTTTTAAATGTAAACACAGTTATTTGAAAAGAAAATATATATCAAAATCATAAATGGGAACCAGCTTTATTTGCCATAAATAGGTATTAATTTTTTAAATACATGCAAAAGCATATTTGCATATGCTTACATACACATAAAATATTTCCGGAAGGAAGGCATATGGATCTCCTATGGAGAGAAGAGCTGGTGGCTGGGGATGGAGGTGGGGACAACGTTTAGTGACTCTTCCTGTATATTCCCATTGATACTTTCTGCTTTGGGAATTAAATAAAAACAAACGGTTTGGAAAAATGCAATGAAAGCAAAACATTGGCATTAAATTCTGGCTAGATACGTTGCTTCCTAAAGACGACAAGCTGGAGGCCTCTCCCTGATAAAGAGGTTTAGCAGCTCAGGGAGGTGGTAAGGATGTGGTACGCATCCAGCTGAGACTTTCTCTTTGATGCGATGAAAGGACCCAGCATAGTAAGAGGCTATCTTTCCCACGCTGTTATTCACTCCACCTTCCTTTCCGCCCTCAGTCATCCTGTCCCCAGGTCGCTGCATCCTGGCGCTGACTTAGGGTCGTCAGCGCGTTGCTCCGGTGTTGCTTCCAGGCCCCAGGAAGTAGGAACTGAAAGCAGCCCTAGAGGCCTCTAACCGAATATTCCTGCCCTGGTCCAGGCATCCTCAAAGGGGCCCTGTGAACTCCTGAAACTTTATGCAACATTTTATGCTCACGTGTATTTCCTAGGGAGATGGTGCCTGGTCTTCGTCAGATTCTCAAAGAGGTTTGTGGCTTCAAAGCTGCTCACTTTGCAGAAGCAGAAACTGAAGCTCAGAAAGGAGTGACTCATCCAAGGACGAGCAGCTCATGCCCATCAGACCCACCACAGTTGGCGTCTGTCAGCAAACTCTTGTGGGACACGTTAGTGAGGTCATGGGTGTGGGGAGTGGTCCTAGATCTCTAACCTGCAAGGACCCATTTTGTTCAGCACTCTGCCTCGGAGCAGGTGAGGGCTTCCCAGCCTCAATTTCCAAAGGAGGCATGGAGGTCCAGAGAAGTAGCTTTGAGGATGCTAATGGCTCCAGCATTTACACAGTGGTCGAATGTCACACTTATGCAAAGCAAAGCAACCTGAGTGTGGGACGCTCCGCCGTGACCACGGGAAAATGGGAATTTCTGACATCACCAACTGAGAAGGCGCTGATGACAGATAAGGCGCTGATGAGGTGTGCTCCAGGGCACCTCTGCCGTTCAGGTTGTGTTCCTTCCCAACTGTTAAGATGATTCAAAGACTGGAATGTGCATCCGGCCTAATTCCTCCGTAATTTTTGAGGTTGTCTCTCCCCTAGAAAGCGGAGCCGCAGGACTATGTTTTGGCCGCGAGTTAGTTCACAGCCTCAGGTCTTATGCGAGGTTGAAGGATCCTTCCTTTGATTAACGGATGTGTTGGCTGTTTTGGAATTTCTAACCCGATAGTTCTAGAGCAGTAGTTCCCAACTCCTGAATGTCCCCAAGAGGGGACATTCAGCCGAGTCTGGAGCCAGTTTGGGGAGGAGGTAGGGAGGGAGTGCTACAGGCATCTAGTGGGAGGAGGCCAGGATGCTGAGAAACATCCTGTCATGCACAGGACAGTTCCTGCCACAAAGAATTATCCAGTCCAGATGACCAACCTTGTCAAGGTTGAGAAACCCAGCTCAGGGCTACTTAGAATATCTTTCCAAGCTGTTTCCAAGTCTCCACACGAAAAACCCCACGGGACTCTAAAGGGACCCAGGCATTTGGTATTGGGTTGAGTCACCTCTATACTTTCAAGGCCTAGGATAGAAGCCAGATTATAAGAGGAGGGAAAATTGCATCTGCCAAGAGAAACTTCCCGAGCTAGGTGGAAAGACTAGGGTTCTGAATTATAGGAAGGAGAAAGAGCCACTGAAGCCGTTTAGTTATCTGTTCATTTATTCACTCAGAGACCATCATCAGGGGCCTCTGATGCCCAGGCTCTGTGCTAGACTTGAGGGCACATCTGTAGGTAAGACCAACAGGGTACCTGCCCATGTGGAGATTCCAGTCCAGTGGGGGGAACAGACCTTAAACAAATAATTGCATAAATAATTATTTAATTACATTGCAATAAGTGATACAACATACAATGAGTATTTGAAGAGAACCTGAGTATTTGAACAGGGTGAACCACTATAGTCTGGGGGGGTGGGGACATGGGAACTGGATGGGACCACACGAGTGTTTACACAGGCAGATGGAGGCTGAGGGTCATTATGTCCCTTTGTGCACATAGCAAGTGTCCATTTTTCCTGACATCATCCAAGAAGGTGGTGGCCAGGACCCAAGGGTACCAGGGACTGCATTCAACCATACCTCTAAGATGGGAGGGAAAGTTTGCTCAGTATTACTTAAACCAGACTTCTGACAGCTAAGACAGTTTACTTTTCCTTTCTGTGACTAAAGTCCCTACTGGTTAATGTCTGAAATTAATTGAGAATGCCCTCTTGCTGCACACAAACCTGGACCACTGACCCAGGAAGACATATCAATTGCTTGAATGAAGTACTAGACATTCATGGCCAATAGATTTTTCTGCTACATGGAATTTCTGCCACCACTGTGGAGGCAGCTGTGAAACAGTGGGGAGAGGCTAGGAAAAGGCATGAGAAAACTTTAGTTCATGTTCTGTTGATTAGCAATGGGACTGTAAACAAGACACTCTGTGTCTCTGGCCTTGCTTTCCTCATCTGAGTAATGGAGATAATAACACCCAAGGGTATTGTTTAGGAGCAGTTTTGGCTGCAAGTAACAAGCACTCAGTAACAGGAGCTTAAAGGAATGTTTATTTTTCTCACATAAAGAGAAGTCCCAAGGCAAGTGGTTTTGGCTACTGGAGCAGCAGCTCAGTGATGTCAGGGTTCCAAGTATGCTTTTTTGCAATTCTCTTGTCCTTTCCCTCATGGTCAAAGGATGGCTGCTGCAGCTCCAGGCATCAAGTCCATAGTCAAGGCAGTAAGAAGAAGGGGCAAAAAAGGGTGGAACTGCCTCTTTACTTTTAATTCAGCTGCCCCAACATTCTCCAGCAGACTTTTGCTTTTATCTCCTTGGCCAGAGCTGTGTCCATGGCCACCCGTAGCTGCAAGGGAGTCTGGGGAAGTGAGGTTTTCTTTTGTTTTTTTTTTTTAGCTTTTCTAGTCTAGTGAGTGGATTAGCATGTAAAGCAGAGACAACCTTGGGTAGTGGAGGGAGGCAGAGCAGAAACTAATCTTTGTTTCATGTCATCCTCCTCCTACAGCCTCCATCACTCCCCCTCACAGTTGTTGTAGGACTCAAAACAGATTGTGTGCATGAAAGAGCTTTGTAAAGTTATAGTCATCACTCAGAATATCAGAGCTGCCAGGAGGGAAAGCAAAACTAACCATCCTAAAACAGTCTGCTTTTCCCCCGTTTACTTGTTAGAAGGTTTGGATTTGAGTTAAATCATCATTAAACAGTTTCAGCATTTGCTTGAAAACCTCCCCTCTTGTGATCCCTCCTTGTTCTGTTCATTCTTTGTTCTCGGTGCAACAGGGGCCGGTCAGTTCTCTCTGCAAATAAAATCAGTGAGAAAACTTCCGTGTACGCTTCAAGGCATATATAGCGCAGAGAATGCCGACTGGGCTGGGGTGTGTTAATTCATCAGCGGGAAAAAAAAACTCTGTCAATATTTGCAGAGAAGAGAAGTCTCCACAAATAAGAAAGGCCACATTATGGAAATGGAATGTTTTGTGCAGAGAGACATTTTAGAATCAGAGAGGGTCAACGCAGAGGCTCGCAGGGTTAAGTACTTGTGCATAAGAGTAAGGCACAGACAAGTCTACTGGCTGAGAAATAAAATGAGACTTTGTGACCTACCCCTCCCCACTGCCCCACGTCCCCATTTGAAGAAATAACGGGCATTTCCCAGGAACAATTCTGTGGAAAAATCTAGAGGTGTTTATGCCAAAAGGACCTCGGGGAGAACCACCTCTACGAATCACCACAGTGTCCTGTGTTCTGAAATGGATTGGCTGCTTTGTTCCTCTTCAGTCGAAAAGGATTTAGGGGAGGGTGGCTGAACCAGTAGCTTCTTAAATTGGACAAGCTGGGCTCAAACCTAGCTTACCACGTACTGTGTGACTTTGGGCTTGTCATTTAACCTCTCTGTGCCTCAATCTCCTCAGCTATAAAATGAGGTGAAAACATCAGTACCTCCCTCTCACGGTTGTCATGAGGACTAGATCAGTTAACTTTGGTCAGTAGGGTACTGACAACGGAGCTTGCCCCTAGAAAGTGCTCCGTTGGTGTTAGTGATTGTTATTATATGTGAACCATTGGCAGATGGCAGATCTGGCCGTCAGGAGACACTGGCTTTTCCCCAGCCACGCCCATGAATGTCGCATGTAATCAGTCCAAAGACACGTTTTTTCTTTCTTTCCTCTTTGGTAACCAGAGCAGTGATTTTGCAAGCAATCATGCATTTTCAAGAAGGAAGGCACAAGAGACAGGGGTAACCAGGTGCTGATCAATGGCATAGCCCAAAGGCTAGGAATCCAAGCTTTGCCATCAGACACGTTTTGGTTTGAACTCAGTCGCTGCTACTCACTAGCACGGTCCTGGGGAAGTTATCTACCCTCATGTGTAAAGGAGAGCTGGTAAATGCTCCTGGGTCAGGGGGGGCTGCTCAGAAGATTCAATAGGACAATGATGTAAAAAGGTTGGCACCATGCCTGGCACACAATAAGGGTTCCGTAGGTTAGTTTAGTAACGATAATTCAGTCAAAAGCAGCCTGTGGCCGAGGGATTTGCCTCCCGATTTTCTGCCCCGTAATCTTTCATCCCACCAAACGGCAGACCCAGACCAAGTGCAGGTGGAAGTATTGCTTAGGTCCTGGCTCTGGGTGGAATGCTGCCATTTTCCCACTCCGCTCATTTCGAATCACCCCTCAGCCTGCTGACAAGGTCCCGGAACCCTGGAGGGCCAGTCCCAGTGGCTGGGCTTTGAGGGGAGGTGGGTGTCAGGAGCTGGTGTTGGATGGGGAAGGGGGCTGTAAGCAGAAGAGACTGGACAACCTCCCCACCGCCTCTGGAGTCCCCATTCCTGTTTCCATGCAGCGTGGGAGCGGGGAGAGTGGCTCCGGATGCAATCGCATCCTTCCCTCCGTCGGGAGAGAAGCGAGTTATCCAATCCGGGCGCTCAGGGGAAGGCGCTAAGCATGTTCGGCACATCCTTTCCCCTCTGAGAGCAGCCTGTCCTCAGGAAGAATACTTTCCACCAACCCTGCACCCCACATCCTAACAGTTTATAGGTGCAGGCCCAGGGGGTGGGGAGAGGCCTGCAGAGGCCCAGACCTGCCCCCATGATGGGGTGCAAGTTCATGCTGCAGTGGCCTCTTAAGGCACCTTGTGCATGGTCCCTGGTCTCCTGGCCTCCAGCCTGGCTCGTGTAGAAATGAGCTGCTGTTAATGGAAAACAAACTGATGGTTACTAGAGGGGAACGGAGGGAGGGATAGATTAGGAGTTTTGGATCAGCAGATACAAACTACTACATATAAAATAGATAAACAACAAGGTCCTACTATATAGTACAAGGAATTATATTCAATATCCTGTAATAAACCATAATGAGGGAATTCCCTGGCGGTCCACTGGTTAGGACTCTGCGCTTTCACTCCTGAGGACCAGGGTTCGATCCCTGGTTGGGGAACTAAGATCCCACAAGCCGAGTGGCCTGGCCAAAAAAACCATAATGAAAAAGAATGTGAAAAAGTGGTGCCTATACATACGTACATATATATAGGTATCACTTTGCTGTACACTAATACAACATCGTAAGTCAACATCGTACTTCAACAAAAAGACGAATGAAATGGGCTGCTGTTTTGCTCTCCATCCTGTGACTCCTGCAGGCTCTGGTGAGGGGTGGGTAAGAGAGGGGTATCCCGATTCCCCCCAACTCTGTGTGTCACTTCTACAGTCCCCAGTTGATGCGTCTTGGCTGCAAATGCTACAATTTTTCATTCAGAGGGTCCTTTTTGTATTTGAGACTCACTCAGGAAGATCTGAAAATTATTAAAGGATAGACTGTTTCGCCTTTGGGGCAGAGGCTGTGTCTGTTTCGTTCACTTATCCCCTGGGCCTAACATAATAGGAATCCAATAAACATCTGTTGAATAAATAACTGAAAATCAATTTAAGTAGTGAGTCTGTGAATATACCCAATGTACAAAGATGTTTGTTGCAGCATTATTTATAATAACGAAAAACGATTTTTTTATAGTCTGGTGAGGAAATCTGTGTATTGAATACAATGAAATGGATGCTATTATTAGAATCAACATGAGGACTATAAAAAACATGAAAAACTGTTTATGGAATAGAAAGGAAAAGGATATAAATGAAATTTAATAATACTGTGATTAAAACAATATGAACAATATGAAATTTATACGGATTAAGATAGGAAGGCACATTTAGAAGTAAATTATTGTGTAAAATTAGTGGGCTTATGAACAATGAAGAAACACTTTTGATGAAGTCTCACAGTGGATTCTAGAATATTTTCTAAAAATCTTTTAAAGAAACCCCAGCAGTACTTTCTAAACAGATGAACCAGTTGTTTGCTGTTTTCCAGGGTCTATTTGGTAAGCTGTGAAAGGCCCCAGTGGATAGGGGGCTTCTGAAAATTTCCATCTCCCCACCTCCTGGTGCAAAGCAGTTCGGACCTGGCAAAGTTATTCTTGGCAAATGTAATCTGTCTGAGTCCTCAGCGCAAAGAGCTTCCAGCAACCAAGGTGCTATAATCTGTGCTGGTAAAACTTGGTCCAGAGCGGGGATTTGACAGAGGGCTTTTCAGGCTTTTCTTTACAAGTCTGTTCCTTCTCCTTTTCTGTTTTTCAATTTTGGTAAACAACCCAGGGGTGTAGTCCTGCGTTCCTCCAGGTCCACGTGGTTGGGACACAGGGAAGGATGCCTTGTCCTGACTCCACCCCCCCGCCTCTGCCCCTGCAGCCCAGCCCAGACCTCTGTCCCCCCAGCCACTCCTCCGGCTGCCCTCATCCACCCCTCCCACCCCGGCACCCGCCTGTGGTCTCCCAGAGGACCCCAGCACTCACGGAAAGCCAACCTGCGCCCGCCCTCGCACCTCCTCCCGCTGGACCGCCCGTGTCCTTAATGCCACAGCTTGACTCTGTGTGGGACCTGCTGGGGTCCTGCCCAAGCACTGGGGTAACTTGCCTCTGGAACTGCAGCTTCGAACTATCCAGGGCTTCATTTCCAACAACTGCACCCTGGGACAGCGAAGTAGGTCTCTGAGGAGGTCCAGGTGGGGCTGGCCTGGGCTCTGCCCCCCCAGCCGGCGTGCCAGCAAGACAGAGGGCCCCAGCACCACCACGGTGGGCACAAGCCAAGCGGGGCCACTGGACGAAATTCCACCGCATCTCCTGGTGGCCCCTTCCTCTTACCCAAATTTCTGGGCCTTCCACTTGGGTGAGTTAGAGCAGAACCCTGAAGGTCAGCTTTAGGGGCTGACAGATTAGAAGCGTCTTAGTGTTTATCTGGTCCCACCTGACATCACAGGACAAGTAAAGGCTTTCATTTCTCTTGTATTTCCCAGTGCTGCCATTTACTAGGGCAAGTTTCATAACTGCTGTCATCTATGCAGTGCCAGTTAGGGATGTGCTCAGTGTTTTGTATGCTCCATCCTCTGTAATCCTCTCCACAGCTCTGGGGTATGTGTACTCTTCAGAGATGAGGCCCAGAAAGGGCAAGCTACTGGCCCAGGGATGCCCAGCTTGCAGCTGGTGAAGGCAGGATCCAAACACAGATGGGTTTTCCTCCCAAGCTGATGACTTCATCCCCACTCTGTGCTCCGTCCTCCTGTCCCGCTAAGCCAGTATCCCTCACAAAGCGGCAGAATGATATATAGACCACGTTCCCTTCTCCATAAATCTACACTGCAAAAATTCTGACCTCTGAAAGTTGCTTTTTCTTTCTTAAACATACTTCTAGCTCCAAAACTTATCTACTGGCAAAACCTGCCCTGAGCTGCCACAAGGCTCTTTGTGATCTTGATTTATCTCACTTATTGTGAACATTCATGTGTTTTACTGAGGAAATCTTTTTTTTTTTTTTTCAAATTTTTATTGGAGTATAGTTGATTTACAACGTTGTGTTAGTTTCAGGTGCACAACAAAGTGACTCAGTTATACATATATCCACTCTTTTTTTTAGATTCTGTTCCCATTTAGGCCACAGAGGAAACCTTAATGATGACTTGGATTGTGGGTCTGTCCTGGAATCTGCTGGAGATACAATACGGTGCATAGAATGTACACTATGGTACTTCTCTAGAACCTGGAAAATTCTGAATTCTGAAATACATCTGGTCCCAGGGGATTCAGATAAGAGCCGTGGACCTGTATAAAGCTGCCCACTCACCTCACAGGGCCCCCCTGCTCACCCATTCCCTGCAGGATCTCGACAGATGTAGGCAACTTGGTCATAAATGTCAAAAGTTGACATGTACATGCCCTTTGACTCAACAGTTCCTCTTCTAGGAATTTCTTCTAAGGATTTAGGAATAAGGATATTCATCCCAGCAAAAATCTGGAAACAGCCTAAACATCCCAAACTAGGGAAACAGTTTAAATAAGGGCTAATACATTCATACAGTGGAATGCTATGCAACCATTAAAATCGCTGCTTGACTTGTAAATTTAGTAATATGGAAAAATACTCATTATGTGCTGTTAAGTGGCCTGGGGTGCGGGAAACCCAAATTTACAAAATGGTACGTACTATATGGTCCCAGTTTTGTGAAAAGGGAAAAAAAAAAAAAGATAAAATGACAAGAAAGAACAGTGTCAGCACATTTCCACTCCTGGAAGAACCATTGTCTGCTTTGCATTTCTCTTAGACAAAGGGCAGCCCTGGGCCATCAGAGCGCTGAGCAGGCTGAACTGGCTGTTGATCTGTGATGATAAAGGACACCATCTGTCCTTATGTCACTAGGACCCTTCCTGTCTTCATCACTGCTCTCCCGAGTGAGGGGACCTGGGCATAGGTGGCCAAAGGGCCAAAACAGATTTTAATTGGGCACTTTCTGTAAACTGATGTGGGGTCATTTAGGGATTTTTTCACCCATTCCTTCAACAAACATGTCTTTTCTTTGCTGGGCACTGTGCTCAATGCCAAGGGTGTGGAAATGAATAAGACAGGAGGCTCCTGAACTGTACGCTGCCCAGCGGCTGTGGCTGTGTCTATTCATCTCTGTCTGCCATGTTTAGCATGGGACCTGCCATGTCCTAGGTGGGGCTGGCCAGACGAATGACGGATGAACAGGGTCCCTGTCATGGTCTAGGGAAGGGAAGCAGATGAAGAAATACGCTTGATAAAGTGCGGTTGGTGGCATGTCCCGGGCGGGGGTGGGGGGGGACATACACAAGAGGGAAGATTTATTCTGAGGGGACAGGGGGAGGGGAAGGCTGGTGCTAATTCAGCCTTTATTGGTTTCACAAGCACTCTCTCTGGATGGATGATCTCATTATGCCTAACCGCATGGTTAACGCCAGCGCCAGTGCAATGAACAAGCTTATTCGGTGCCTTGGAGCAAAGAGGGTAAATGCCTTCGAGGTGCTGGGACAAAGGGGCCCTCATGTTACATCGCTAATAAAGGATGGTGACAAAGAAGACAATTCAGGCTCCTGCCTGTTTAACCCAGGGGGCTCTTTTCCTCTTTGATCTCTCAAGTCATGGGGGCCATGGGGAGGGGTGGAGTCCTGGGGGAATTCACAGGTGGAGCTGTTTTATTTTTCAGAATAGTTTCCCTGCCCTAAAAATGCCTTGTGATCTGCTTATCCCTCCCTCCCCCCAACCACGGACAACCACTGATCTTTGTACGTCTCCATAGTTTTGCCTTCTCCAGAATGTCATACAACTGGAATCCTACAGGACGTAGCCTTTTCACACGGGCTTCCTTCACTTAATAATATGCATTTAAGGTTCCTCCATGTCTTTTCATGGTTTGATAGCTTGTTTCTTTTTAGCGCTGAATAATATTCCATTGTCTGGCTGTACCACAATTTATTTATTCCTTCACCTGCTGAAGGGCATCTTGGTTGCTTCCAAGTTCTGGCAGTTATGAACAAAGCCACTATAAACATCAGCATGCACGTTTTCATGTGGACGTGAGTTTTCAACTCCTTTAGGTAAATACCGATGGAGTAACTTGGTTCATGGCCATTCTGCTTCCTGGTTCATGACCCAACAGGAAGGACCTGGCTAGGAGATGCACAGTCAAGGGCAGGGCCAGAGGTGGGGTGGATCTGGGCACCGATAGACAACTGGGAATTTTAAAAGTCTGTAAATCAAGGATAATACCAGCATTGCCTACTTCATAGAATTGTGGGGGAGAGGGGTGTCAAATGAAAAATGGATGTAAGAATGCTTGGTAAAGTGTAAAGCATGATACTCTGAGGCTTGAGGTTTTATATTTGTGCAATAGCCATTTTGCCACTGCATGGAGGCACTTGATAAATGTTATCTGCTTAATTTAAAAAATAAGTATTTATGCTCATTAAAATCAGTCACTTAACAAGTAGTTCCAGAGTGCCTGCTCTGTGCTAGAAACCAGGTTCTGGGGATTCAGCGATGAACTGAAGGATCCACTCACATAGATCTGACTTTCCAGAGAGAGCCCCTTGCCCCTTCAAGCGACAATGCACGTGAAAGTGCAATTGTAGGCCAGAAGCTCTGAGAACCCAAAGGCACTGGGGTATCTGTCCTTCATGGGGAAATGAGTAGGGGACACGTGAAGGGGGACGTTGGGCAAGGGAAGCCCCGTGTCAGCCTGGAGCCTTCCTGCATCATCTTCCCAACCCTGGAAAGTTCCCTCTTGACCTTTCGGAGGCAGTCAGAGAGACTGATGTCTGTCCACCAACCAGAAAATACAGCCACCTGCAGCTCCCTGATCACCGTGAGGTCACTTCAATCCCTTAACCGGGGTTTGTGGGTTCCCTTCCTTTAATAATAATTACGCCTAATGGTATTGAGCGCTCTGGATATACCAGGCGCCATTCTAGATGGTTTACATGCAGTAACGCATGTAAAATTCTCACAACTCCATGAAGGTAGGTCCTGTGTTATTCTTTTTATATCCGTTTTTCAGATGAGGATGCTGAGGTAGAGAAAGGTGAAATAGCTTGTCCAAGGTCCCAGCTGATAATCCATAGAGTTAGGATATGAACCCAGGCAGACTGAACTCAGCACCCATTCTCCTAACCCCTAGGCTCTGACACCTTTGATTATATGACGGTGCATAGGATACAGTCCACACACAGGAGGAGCTCAGGGCTTATCAAGGGAGACAGGCCTATAAATAAGTAGCTATAACGCGATGCAGTCTGAACTGTGATCATGGTCTGTGTCTGGTGGTGGAGAAGTGCTGAGGGGTGACTGCCCAACACTTGTCTATCTTCCTTCCTCTCCCCCCTTCCTTCCCTCTTTCCCTCTGTTCCTGCCTTTCTGTCTTCCATCTCCAAATATTGATTGAGCATCTATGATATACAAAGATACGGACCAGGCTACAGGACATACAGGGTCCTGTCCCTGTGGATCACTGTCTAATGGGGAAAGCAGAGAGTAAGCAATAATTATACTGATCCCATGAGTCTTGTGTAGGGTTATCAAATCGTCCTGGCTTTAGCACACAAAGTCCCCAATTCTGGGAACCCCCTCAGTCCTGGGCAAACTGGGATGGTTGGTTATTTTGGTTACCCTAGCTGTGTGAAAGGGGAAGCATGAATTATTAACTTCCGTTTGATTTACTTGTAAATTTGCTCATTTGACTTTTTTTTTTTTTTTTTGGCTGTGCCACGTGGCTTGCGAGATCTCAGCTCCCTGACCAGGGATTGAACCCAGGCCACGGCAGTGAAAGCCCAGAATCCTAACCACTAGGCCACCAGAGAACTCCCTTGACTGCTGTTTTTATGTTGCCTTTCTTTTGATCATCAGGGAGGTTGAACGATGCTTTCGATGCTTTTTAACCAGTTGTATCTACTTGTCTGTGAATCAGTGGCTCCTATTACCAGAATTTGTCTACTGAGGCAGAGGCTCTCAAACTTGAGTGGACATCAGAACCGCATGGAGGGAGGGCTTCTTAAAACACAGATGGCTGTCTCTGATCCAGCAGGTATGGGGTGGGGCCTGAGAATGTGCATTTCTAACAAGCTCCCAGATGAGGCTGATACTGCTGGTTGGTTGGCCCGTCCTTGGAGAAGCAAGGGGAGAGCTCTTCATTTCACAAAGCGGTTCTCAACCTGGCTGCACGTAGCATCACCTGGGGAGCTTTCCAAAATACAGATGCTCAGGCCCTCCCCTGGATTGAGTGAATCAAATCTCTGGGAATGGAACTTGGGCTTTGGTAGTTTAAAAAAGTTTCTCATGTGATTTCATCATCACTGTAGGGATGAGCAGCAAATGGGAAGGTGAAGAAAATAAAATGCTTTCTACTTTATTTGAAATAGGTTATTGTGTGGGTGTGTTTTATATTTTTTTAAATAAATTTATTTATTTTTGGCTGCATTGGGTCTTCGTTGCTGTGCGTGGGCTTTCTCTAGTTGCGGCGAGCGGGGGCTACTCTTCGTTGCGGTGCATGGACTTCTCATTGCGGTGGCTTCTCTTGTTGTGGAGCACGGGCTCTAGGTGTGCGGGCTTCAGTAGTTGTGGCTTGCAGGCTCTAGAGCGTAAGCGTAGTAGTTGTGGCGCACGGGCTTAGTATCTCCACGGCAACTAAATTGCTCCTGGACCAGGGATCTAACCTGTGTCCCCTGCATTGGCAGGCAGATTCTTAACCACTGTGCCACCAGGGAAGTCCCATGTTTTGTTTTGTTTTGTTTTTTTCATGTTTTGTATTTTTAAAAATTAAATTAAATTAGCCTAAACCCAATCCCGAAGATTTTCTCCTGTCTTTTCCTGAAAGTTTTACAGTTTTATGTTTTGCATTTAAATCCGTGATCCATTTAGAGTTATTTTTGTATTAAGTGTATAGTTTAGGTTGAGGGGTATTTTTTCTTTTGGTTGTGTTTTAGGTTTGTTTGTCTATGGAAGCCCAATTCCACTACCACTATGTATTGAAAAGGCTATCTTTCCTCTCTTGAATTACTTTTGCACCTGCCAAAAATCAGTTGAGCATCTTCGTATGGATCTATTTTGGGGCTCTCTATCCTATTCCATTGATCTATGTGTCTGTTCCTCCACCAACACTACACACTCTTGATTACTTTTGCTTTTTAAGTCTTAAATCTGAGTAGACTGATTCCTACACTCTATTCTTCTCTTTCAAAATTGTTTTAGGTATTCTAGTTCCTTTGCTTTCTCATATAAAGTTTAGAATAATCTTGTCTATATCTACAAAAATCTTGCTAAGAGTTTGACAGGAATTGGGTTAAACCTGTATATCAAATTGGGGAGAATTGACACCTTTACTATATGGAGCTTGCCAATCCATGAACATAGTATGTCTCTTCATGTATTTAGATCTTCTTTGATTTCTTTCCTAAATATTTTGTGGTTTTCAGCAGAGGAGCCCTATACATGTTTTGTTAGATTTACACCTAAGTATTCCATCTTTTTGTGAACAACTGTAAATGGTATTGTTTTTAAAATTTTGATGTCCATGTGTTCCTTACTAGTATATAGAAATACAACTGATTTTTATATATTTATCTTGTAATCTGTGTCTTTTCTAAGCCCACTTATTAGTTTGAGGATATTTTTGTAGATTCCTTGGCGATTTTCTACCTGGATAATCATGTCATCTGCAAACACATCTTTCTTTCTGGTCTGCATGCCTTTTATTTCCTTTTCTTGCCTTACTTCACTGGCTAGAACTTACAGCACTATTATAAGAGTGGTAAGAGTAGATGTCTTTGTCTTGTTCCCAATCTTAAGTGGAAAGCATTCAGTCTTTCACCATTAAGTAGAGTTTTATGGGTTTTTTGGTAGATATTCTTTATTAAGAAAATATTCCTCTATTCTCATTTTTCTGAGTTTTTTTTAATCATTAATGGGCATTGAATTTTGTCAAATGCTTTTTCTGCATCAACTTATATGATCATGTGATTTTTCTCCTTTAGCCTGTTAATAGATTCCACTAATTGATTTTCAAATATTGAATCAGACTTGCATCCTTGGGATAAACCACACTTGGTCACAGTGTACAGTTCTTTGTATGTATTTCTGAGTTCCTCTTGCTAATATTTCATTAAGGGTTTTTGAATCTAAATTCATGAGGAGTATTGATCTGTAGTTTCTTATTTTGTACTCCCTTTGTCTGGTTTTGATATCAGGGTAATACTAGGATAATACTAGCTTCATAAAGTGAATTGGAAAGTGTTCCCTCCTCTTGTATTTTTAAGAATTAATTAATTTATTTATTTTTGGCTGCATTGGGTATTTGTTGCTGCACACGGGCTTTTTCTAGTTGTGGCGAGTGGGGGCTACTCTTCATTGCAGTGCGCGGGCTTCTCATTGTGATGGCTTCTCTTGTTGTGGAGCACAGGCTCTAGGCACGCGGGCTTCAGTAGTTGTGGCACACGGGCTCAGTAGTTGTGGCTCATGGGTTCTAGAGCACAGGCTCAGTAGTTGTGGCACATGGGCTTAGCTGCCCCGCGGCATGTGGGATCTTCCCAGACTGGGGATTGAACCTGTGTCCCCTGCACTGGCAGGCGGATTCTTAACCACTGTGCCACCAGGGAAGTCCTTGTATTTTTTTTGATAAAGAATATATATAGTGTTATTTTTTCTTTAAGCATTTGATAGAACCTTCCAGTGAAAGCATCTGGGTCTAGAGACTTCTTTTGGGGGGAGCTTTTAAATTACAAATTCAATTTCCTTAACAGTTGTAGGCATATTCAAATTATCTAGTTCATATTGAATGAGTTGTAGTCATTTGTGTTTTTCAAGGAATTGGCCCATTTTATCTAAGTTGTTAAATAATGTGAATTCTCAATGGCTTTTTAAAATTCACTTTCCTCTATTAGTTCCTCTCACATTGAAATGAGATGCTGATTCCCCGACACACCTTCCCTACCCTCATTCAGGTCACAGAGCTGATAAATGACAAAAAGCATTATCCTGAGTGTCAACCCAGAACCAGCATCCTGGACCCTCAGGCAGAGCCCAGGATGCGACAGTCCCAATGTAAGCTCGCAGAGTTTCAGGGAAGCAGCTGACCTTGGGCTTCTCTAAAGTGTCCTGGGATCCGAGAGGGCTGGAGATCCTCTAAGTCCTCCAAGACTCCCTAGAGCGACCTCAGAGGAAGGGAGATAGTTGGAGCCCCTTCCTCTGACCAGGTTTCAGAAGAAACGCTGGGGACCCTGGGCACCACTAGGTGGCGCTCAGAATGCACACTTGCTTGCAGTGGCCAGTGGTGGCGCCCAAGATGCTCAGCTTAGCAAGACAGGGCTGTGGGGTGTTTTGTTCTTTCAGTGAGATGAGCTCTAGAGTCCAGAGCCTGCAGAGACCTCAGGAGCACTGGGCTGGTGGAGTTTGCAGCACTTCCTCAGATTTCCCTGCAGACAAAGGTGCTAAAGCTTGAGAGGGTGGAGCTGGCTTTGAGGTGTCAGAAGCACCAAAGAGCAGCCGCGGAGAGGAGAACGTCCACCGGAAGCCTCTATCTGGTTAGGAAGCAGTGACCCACCCCCAGCCAGTCCTGGAGCAGAATCCTGAAGAATCTACCCCGGTCTCCTTCCAGGCCTGGCTACTCAGCGTCCCCCCTCCCATCCTAATTCCTCGACCAGGGATCAAACCCATGCCCCCTGCACTGGAAACGCGGAGTCTTAACCACTAGACCACAGGGAAGTCCCTTTTTTTTTTTCAACCCCTGAGGAAAGAGTCCTCTGGTCCTCTGGAATCCGTCGGGACGCTGAGGTTGTTCCTGCCTCGGCCACTAACCGTGCACCTTGGGCAAGTCTTCTGCAGCATCTTTTCTAGATTCTGGACTAAGTCCAAATCCTGACTACCACTCACAGGCTGTGCCACCTTGCACAGCTCCTTAACCTTCGTGAGCCTCAGGTTCACGTCTGCCGCGTGGAGATGCTGGCACCCATGTCATAGTGCTGTGGCACTTTAATCTGGGTTGACGTGCAGGACAGTGTAAGCCCTCGGCGGCTGTTAGCGGTTATTTTTATTGTCACTCTTATTACTAGTTTTTGTGCCTTTCCCACCCCAGCCCAAGCAGTGGATGTATCTGTTTTCTGCTGCTGCTGTAACAAATGACGACAAACTTTGTGGCTTCAAACAGTGCAGATTTATTCTCTTACAGTTCTAGTGGCCAGAAGCCTATGATCAAGGTGTTGGCAGCATTCTCTCTGGAAACTTCTGTGGAGAATTTGTTTCCCTGGCTTCCAGAGGCCACCCACATTCCTTGACTCATGACCCCATTCTCACATCCCTCCAACCTCTTGCTTCTAACTCCCATCCTCTTTCCTCCCTCTTTTTTTTTTTTTTTTTTTGTCTGCACAGCTTGTGGGATCTTAGTTCCTCGACCGGGGATTGAACTCATGCCCTGCAGACTCCACTGCTTCCTGCAATGGAAGCGTGGAGTCTTAACCACGGGACCGCCAGGGAAGTCCCTTTCCTCCCTCTTTTAAGGATCCTTTTTACCTTGGACCCATTCAGATACTCCAGGATAATTTTCCCATCTCAAACTCTGTACCTTAATGATGTCACCTAGTGAGGAGAGGAGCAGTTTGTGAGAGACTCCAGGGAAAGTTCTCTCTTCCACAGGACAGGAATGAAAATGAAAATCACTTAAGCAGTAGGTGTGTAAAAATGCCATATGCGGAAGATTTTCATCACAGCATTACCTGTAACAGTGAACAACTCGAAGAAACTGTAGAATTTGGTTAAGTACGTGCTGGTGTATCGATAAAAAAATGCCCTGCTCTTACTTAAAATTATATGGTAACTATAAAACATGAAGAAAGGTTTAGAGAATAATATTAAGAGAAAAAAATTATGCACAAAACTCTGTGTGTGTGTGTGTATATATATATATATATATATGCTGTGATTATAACTATGTAAACATTATATGGATTTATAAGAATTAAAATTAGAAGGCCATTATTAATAAATGGAAATAATTACTTTGTAGGGCTGCTGGGATTTTGAGTAGTTAAAAATACACTTTAAACTATTCTACAGTGGCCTCTATATATTTTATTTTCTCTAAAGACCCCCCTGCAGTAATTTCTGAACAGGCGAACCAATTGGTTGCCATTTTCCAGGGCATGCTTGGTGAGCACATTATCCCGATTTCCCTGGCAGTCACCCTCCGCTCTCGAGGGTCCCAGCCTTCAGAGGGGCGCTACGTATGGCAGAGTGGAGGGACGGAAAGGGACAAGATCCCTCAGGATCTCAGCGAGGTGCTGGCCCGAACTCCTGCCCTCCTCCTGGGGGGGCCAACATATTTCCCAATTGTTTAACACGGCTGGGATTGGGCTTTTGATGGAGACAGAAAGCATCTTAACCTCAACCCTTTCCATGACTTCTCCACAGCTTTCATCTCATTTTAACAACACTATAAAGTCAACATACTACTTTAAATATTGTATATTAACGCATATATGTGGAATCTAGAAAAATGGTACAGATGAACCTATTTGCAGGGCAGGAATAGAGACGCAGACGTAGAGAACAGACATGTGGACACAGTGTGGTGGGGAGTGGAGGGTGGGATGAATTGGGAGATTGGGATTGATGTATGTGCACTGCCATGTTTAAAAAAGATAGCTAGTGGGAACCTGCTGTGTAGCACAGGGAGCTCAGCTCAGTGCTCTGTGGTGACCTAGATGGGTGGGATGGGGGGGTGGGGTGGGAGGGAGGTCCATGAGGGAGGGGATATAGCTGATTCACTTCATTGTACAGCAGAAACTAACACAACATTGTAAAGTAACTATACCCCAATTTAAAAAAAAGAGCCACTTTTGATACATCTCAGTGTTCATTGCAGCACTATTTACAATAGCCAGGACATGGAGGCAACCTAAATGTCCATCAGCAGAGGAATGGATACAGAAGATGTGGTACATATATACAATGGAATATTACTCAGCCATAAAAAGGAATGAAATAGTGCCGTTTGCAGAGATGTGGATAGACCTAGAGACTGTCATACAGAGTGAAGTAAGTCAGAAAGAGAAAAACAAGTATCATATAGTACCACTTCTATGTGGACTCTAGAAAAATGGTACAGATGAACTTATTTGCAAAGCAGAAATAGAGACACAGATGTAGAGAACAGACTTATGGGTGGGAGGAGGGGGGAAGAGGGGGTGGGATGAATCGGGAGACTGGGATTGACATATATACACTGTTGATACTATGTATAAAATAGACAACTGAGGGGAACATGCTGTACAGCACAGGAAGCTCTACTTAATGCTCTGTGGTGACCTAAATGGGAAGGAAATCTACAAAAGAGGAGATATATGTATACGTATAACTGATTCACTTTGCTGTACAGCAGAAACTAACACAACATTGTAAAGCAACTACACTCCAATTAAAAAAAAAAAAAGAGCAACTTTTGGAAACTGTGTTCTGTAGAAACAACTTTCCTTATGCTCCCCTCCCCCCCATGTCCTTTGTCCCATCTTTTGCCCATCTTTTCCTACCGTCTTTTTTTCTAGAACTGTGACCCTCAAACTTAGGTCATGTCAGAATCATGGGGAGGAGCCAGTTTTTTAAATATAAATTCTTGGATCTCACTTTCAGAGTCTGCTTTAGTCCAGTTCCCGAGTGTGGTCTTTGTAGGTACATTTTTACCAAGCTCTCCAGGTGACTGTATAGGCACTAGATTTCAGAACCAGTGTTTGGCTACATTTTAGGGGTGTGCCCTGGAATTGTGGGCAGACCTAGAGGGGATAAAGAGAAGAGACCATCTGAAGAGAAGCAATACCATGCTTGCTTCCTTCTCCTTCAGATACGTGATCAAACATCCAAATGAAAAATGACAGTGATATTTGCAAATTATATATCCGATGCAGGGTTAACTTCCAAAATATATAAAGAACCCGAACAACTCAATAGCGAAAAAACCCAAACAATCCTATTAAAAAATGGGCAGAGGATCTGAATACAAATGGGCAACAGGTACATGAAAAGGTATTCAACATCACTAATCATCAGGGAAATGCAAATAAAAACCACAATGAGGGCTTCCCTGGTGGCGCAGTGGTTGAGAATCTGCCTGCTAATGCAGGGGACATGGGTTCGAGCTCTGGGAAGATCCCACATGCCGCGGAGCAACTAGGCCCGTGAGCCACAACTACTGAGCCTGCGCGTCTGGAGCCTGTGCTCCGCAACAAGAGAGGCCACGATAGTGAGAGGCCCGCGCACCGCGATGAAGAGTGGCCCCCGCTTGCCGCAACTAGAGAAAGCCCTCGCACAGAAACGAAGACCCAACACAGCCATAAATAAATAAATAAATAAATAAATTAATTAAAGTTAATGGGTTATTTAAAAAAAAAAAACACACACAACGAGATATCACCTCATACCTAGAGGTGAATGTGGCTATTATCAAAAAGACAAGAGATAATGTGTTAGAGAAGGTGTAGAGGACCCTTGTGCACTGTTGGTGGGAATGTAAATTGGTTCAACCCCTACGGAAAACAGTATGGAGTTTCCTCAAAAAATTAACAATAGAACTACCATATGATCTAACAATTCCACTTTTGGATATTTATCTGAAGGAAATGAAAACACTAATTCAAAAAGATGTATGCATCCCCACATTCATTGCAGCATTATTTATAATAGCCAAGACACGGAAGCAGCCTGAGTGATGGATGAACAGATTAAGAAATTCTTGTATATATACACAATGAAATATTGTTCCGCCATAAAAAAGAATGAAATCTTTCCCATTTGCAATAACATGGATGGATTGGAGGGCAGCATGCCAAGTGAATAAGTCCGACAGAGAAAGACAAACATGGTATGATCTCACTTATACGTGGAATCTAAAAAACACAACAAAACACGGAGCTCAGAGGCCGGAGGTGGGTGTGGGGATGGGAGGGAGAAATGGGTGAAATGGATCAAAAGATACAAATTTCCAGTTGTAAAATAAGTAAGTCATGGGGATGTAATGTACGTATATTTGAAAGCTGCTATGAGAGTAATCTTAAAAGTTCTCATCGTAAGAAAAAAAATTTTATGTTAACTAGAATTATTGTGGTGATCATTTCACAATATATACACTGTATTATGAAATACAATATATTTCACAAATATTGAATCATTATATTGTAACCTGATGCTAATATAATGTTACATGTCAATTATATCTCAATTTAAAAAATGACTTGTGACCTGCAAATCCAGAAGAAACTTTGGTAAAGATGTACATGCACCTGACTGGGGTCAAAATTAAGCAGCCGAGCTGAAAATTGTGCCCTCGTGGAATGACAAATTGCATGTGCTCAAAAGATGCATTTAAGCAACTGGTTGAGATTCTGACGGAGTTTAACAGTTCTTTACAATTAGATGAAGGTGTGGACTTTGATGATTCAACCATTTTTATACACTTTGTTCTATTTATAATGAGAATGCAATACTATTAACATATTCTCATTGATTCTAAGATACAACCCCTGCCCCCCTGTACACACACTTTTAGCAGCTGTGTAATTGAGATGTCTTATGATCAATGTGTCAAGTCATAACATGGTTGTCATTGCCTGACATATCCAGAGAGTAGCACCCTTAAAAGAAACACTCCCTCATCGATGCCACTGATTGCCTGGAAGCCTACTTCAGGTTGAAAATATGCGCCCTGACAGCCTTGGGTTGAAAATCACTAAGAAGATTTGGTCTCTGTGAAGAAGTTTTTGAGAATAACTTAACCAATTTTTTTTCACTTATACCTTCCTATTTAGGTGTGCCCAAGGGCGACATGTGATATACCTAAACAAGTACTTTTGATAAACCTGAAATAAAAATGTTAAAGAGCTAAAGCATTGCATCATAGCTTAATTGGCAGCATTGTTTTTTCTTTCTTAGTTGTACATAAAACAGTGGTGCTTCTTACAACTGATGGCATCTTAGATACAATGACATGAAGGAACACCTCACACACAGCACTCCCTGCTTGCCAGACATTAACATTTTATACCCGGGCTTCCCTGGTGGTGCAGGGGTTAAGAATCCGCCTGCCAGTGCAGGGGACACGGGTTCGAGCCCTGGTCCGGGAAGATCCCACATGCCGCGGAGCAACTAAGCCCGTGCGCCACAACTACTGAGCCTGCGCTCTAGAGCCCGCGAGCCACAACCACTGAAGCCCGCGCGCCTAGAGCCCCTGCTCTGCAACAAGAGAAGCGAAGCATGCGCCCCACAACGAAAAGTAGCCCCCGCTCTCCGCAACTAGAGAAAGCCCGCGCACAGCAACAAGACCCAACGCAGCCAAAAATAAATAGATGGATAGATAGATGATAGATAAAACGCTCCAATCTTTAAAAAAAAAATTTATACCCACTAACTCATTCAAATCCTCCTGATTTTTAGTCTGTTTTACAGATAAGCAAACTGAGGCACTTGGGAGATAAGGTCACACGACTAGAGATTGGTAAAGCTGGGTGGGGTTCCCACCCAGGCAGTCAGCTCCAGGGTCCAGGCTCAGATGCTGCACCGCAGGATCTCGCGTAGAAGGGTGTAAATATACAATGTGTCAGTTAGTAACTGGTGAAGTGTTTTCAACTGGATTGGTTTTTTAGCATTTGAGGGAGCATAGAATTAATTAGGGAAAAAAGGTGCAAATATGTTGCAAAGACAAGGTCAAGTGTGTGACAGGCAAAAGGGCAGTAGAGGTAGCCTACATCAAGGTTATTTCTCACCCTGAACTCCCCAGCAAGCACTGCCTCATTTTACCACAAGCACCTCACATCAGAGAGTTTCTCTCGGTTTTCTCCTTGCATCCAGTGAACATTGAAAAGAGCAGGAACAAAAGCTGTTTGGCTGCTCATCTTTTTCCACATGACATGGAAATGGGGAGTGACTTTTTTTAAAAATAAATTTATTTATTTTACTTATGGCTGTGTTGGGTCTTTGTTGCTGTGTGTGGGCTTTCTCTAGTTGCGGCGAGCGGGGGCTACTCTTCGTTGCGGTGCACGGGCTTCTCATTGCAGTGACTTCTCTTTGTTGCGGAGCATGGGCTCTAGGTGCATGGGCTTCAGTAGTTGTGGCTTGCGGGCTCCAGAGCGCAGGCTCAGTAGTTGTGGAGCACGGGCTTAGTTGCTCCGCAGCACATGGGATCTTCCCAGACCAGGGCTCGAACCCGTGTCCCCTGCATTGGCAGGCGGATTCTTAACCACTGCACCACCACGGAAGCCCCGGGAGTGACTTTAATGAAGACTTTTGCACAGATATTTGCTGCCTTTGTCAAAGAAAGAGACAGTCCCAGTGTTCAGGGATCAAATTCGGGGTTGAATTATTCTTCTTTGCAAAGGATTAAGTAGACATGAGGACAAAGAGTAAAAATGTGGATTCAGTATTTGACCTGATGGTAAAGGCTACCTCCTAAGTTTACTTTACTTAGCAGATTTTTTTGCCCTGAATTAGGGCAAATTTTATTTTACTGCTTTTACACACATGACAAGATTGATAGGATGACAATGAAATTTGAGAGATGGGTACCTGCAGTTGATCACGAAGACTGAATCTTTGAAGGATTAGTTCATTTACAGGTGACAAAAGTTACAACCTCGGTGATAAAACAAGAACAAAAGAACCAGTCGTCTTTGTTCATGGAAAATTTCTTTTGAAACCTGTTGTTTTTCCAAGGTAAAAACAACCATCAAAAAAAGAGACTGGGATCAGAGACCTTAAAGCCCATTGTCTGACCCAGGCTTCCTGCCCTCTCAGCAAGAGGATACTCGTAGACTGTCTCAGGACAGGAGCCCCGAAGAGGTGCAAGAGGCTTCTTCGCTCCCCGCCGCCCGCCGCCGGCAGCACTGTCTCCTGTGACTTCCCTGCCGCCATCTGCCATCTGACTTCTACAACCCACATCTTTATGCGCATCTGAATTCTCAAAAACCAGGAAAAGAAATTGCCTGGGTCCTGAATCTGCTATGCAGCAGGCACTCCCTTCAGTTCAGCCTGAATTTTCTGAAATGTACAGTCTTGGTAATTTAGCATTGACCAAAAAAAAAAAAAAAAAAAAGGCAGAAATTTTTAGGAAACTTATAAGTAATTTAAAGCATTAGTTTTGTATTAAGAATCAAATGCAAAAAAAAAAAATTAAATGCGACTGTGTTATTGAGGAAAATGTGAAATCTACATGAATTTTAAAGAGAAAATTAAAATTAGATCCATTTCCGGCTTCCTGGTCAGCTTCAGACTAGACACCCTCCCAACCCCGCCCCCGAAGCCCCCAGGGTTGAGCATTCATTTTCAGCTCCCCTGAGGGATACTGATGTGGAAAAGTTTGAGAAGCTCCACTTTACAAAGAGTCCCCTTGAGCCTCATGGCCATTGATCGTTAGGCAGAAAAGTACAGCCAGTTCCTTCGGTCCTAGGCTGCTTTCCATTGCTGTGCACGCATGACCATGGTCTGCCCGTTGATGGGCAGGGTCTTCGGAGTTGAAGGCTCTCTCGGTAGAATGTCCCCTGTAGTTTTAGCCCAGGAGCCCATGTAGTGCGGTTTTCAAGGTTAAATTAGAGACCACTCTAGAATTTGGGGGCTGAACTGAGGCCTTTTCCTCTCTCTGTCCCGTCTGGCTTTGGTAGGGAGTCAGAGCTGTGACGGGCTCTATTTGGGAGCCTAGTGAAACAACCAGAGCACTTTGGAAAACCAACAGAATCCACATCTCTGTGCATAGAGAGGATGGAATCTTTGCAAATCTTTAAATAAGTTTTTCTTATGGTACTGAGCTTTTAAAAGAAGATAACACATTTCCATGTATTCTGATATTCATTCATTCAACAATATTTTTGTACTGCTTTAGGCATGAGGAATATAGCGGCAAACAAAACGGATAAAAATCCCTGCTCTCAGGTAGCTTACGTACTAAGGTGGGGAGAGAGAGAATTTTAAAAATCACTAAGATATCTAGAATATCTGATGGTGATCTATAAAGAAACATAAAGGAAGAGGATGAGAGTATGTGTGTATTAATGGGTTGGTTGCGATATTAAGTCAGATATCGAATATCACTTAACAGGTGACATTTGAGCAAACAATTGAGGGATTCTGGGTGTGTTGTTTTGAAGGGACAGCCTGTTGGGTTGCCTGATGAATTGGATATAGGGTGTGAGAGAAGGAGAAAAACTGGGGCGTATTGCAAGGTGAGACAGGCAGCTTCTGACACGGCTCCTTACGATCCCCGCCTCTTGGTAGTCATGTCTCTGTGTAATTCTGTTCCTCTTGAGTCTGGGTTGGACCTAGTGACTTGTTTCTAATGACTAGAATATGGCAAAGTTGATGGAATGGCACTTCTGTGATTAGGCTACAAAAGATTATGATTTCCTCTTGCTGGCATATTCTCTCTGTTGCCCTCTCAGCTTGCGCGCTTCAGTGAAGCAAGGTCCACATGGCAAGGATCTGAGGGCAGCCCCTGGCCAACAGCCAGCAAGGAATTGAAGCCCTTAGTCCGGCAACCCGTGAAGAACCAAATCCTGCCAACAACCATGTGAGCTCAGGGCGGGTCCTTCCCCTTTTGAGCTTTGAGATGAGACCGCAGTGCCTGCTGATACTGTGATTACATCCTGCGAGAAACCCTAAAGCTGAGGGCCCAGCTAATCCATGTCCAGGTTCCTCACCCACAGAAACTGAGAGATAATACACGTATGTTTTATTTTTTTATTTTTTTAAGAAATTCACGTTCTTTTATTTATTTATTTATTTATTTATGACTGTGTTGAGTCTTCGTCTCTGTGCGAGGGCTTTCTCCAGTTGCGGCAAGTGGGGACCACTCCTCATCGCCGTGCGCGGGCCCCTCACCATCGCGGCCCCTCCCGTTGCGGAGCACAGGCTCCAGACGCGCAGGCTCAGCAATTGTGGCTCACGGGCCCAGTCGCTCTGCGGCATGTGGGATCTTCCCAGACCAGGGCTCGAACCCGTGTCCCCTGCATTGGCAGGCAGACTCTCAACCAGTGCGCCACCAGGGAAGCCCTACATGTATGTTTTAAATTGTCATGTTTGGGGATAATTGATTATGCAGCAATGTATAACTAATACACAAGGGTTTTGGTCTGGGCAACTGGAAGAAAAAAATGATCACTAATCATATCATAAGATGAGTGTAGATAGAAGAGTTTTCTGGTTGGGAAATAGTCAATTTGGTTTTGGATATGTACAATACACCCATATTTCTGTTTCTGTGATCATGTTTCAAATGGTAGTTAGCTACCAGTATCTATGATCTAAATGCTCTCCCATGAACCACTTTAAAAAATGTTAATGCAGCTTCAGAAATCGGATTCTATAATAATTTTAGTCACAATTATTTCTAGAAACTGAGAACATCACATCCAGTACCAACCTATTAATTCTGGTGTCTCATTTTTGAAGTTTTTTTTTTTTAAGTTTATGCAAAAACTGGGATAATTTCATCTTTTTATCTCTATAAGGAAAAGATTTGCTGGAAGAAATTGACAGTACAAACCATTTAACAGAAAGAATCTTTAATTTTTAGCATTTGAGAAGTACTTATTTATATGTTAACGAAGTTATTCCCTGTCAGTAGAAGATTGCCAGCCTACTGACGCTTTGAATTATGACAGCCTAGATGATGACCAGAAGTAAGGCATGGAACCAAGAGAAATGAAGGAGGTAAAACTGGCAGGTGGTGGTGATTGGTAGGGCGCTGGGGTTAGGAAAAAGGAACTGTGCAGACATTGTATACTGCTTATCCACTCCCTCATCTTTCTTGCCCAAAGAGCACCATTTTGGTTCTGGTAATAGGTGGCCAGTGCGACCAGAGAGACTGGGTCTCTATAGGACCCCAGAAGGTGAATCGTTGTTAATCTCAGCCATTCTGATGATTCCATTCCCTTTGCCCATGACTGGCTTAGGAATGGACATACGACGAAATCCTGACCAGTGGGATGTGAAGGAGATCTCCACTGGGGCACCTCTGTGAAGTGTTTCTTTGCTCTTTAGAAGAGAATGCTGGGGACTTCCCTGGTGGCACAGTGGTTAAGAATCTGCCTGCCGATGCAGGGGACACAGGTTCGAGCCCTGGTCTGGGAAGATCCCACATGTTGCAGAACAACTAAGCCTGTGCACCACAACTGCTGAGCCTGCGCTCTAGAGCCCGCGAGCCACAACTACTGAAGCCCGCATGCCTAGAGCCTGTGCTTCACAACAAGAGAAGCTGCTGCAATGAGAAGCCCGCGCACTGCAATGAAGAGTAGCCCCCACTTGCCACAACTAGAGAAAACCCACGCGCAGCAACGAAGACCCAGTGCAGCCAAAAATAAATAAAATTAAAAAAAAAAAAAAAAAGAAGAGAATGCTGAGGGGAAACTTTCCTTTTCTGCCTGTGGACATTGTTGTCTGCTCGTGTGACCTGGAACCCGGGAAGCCATCTTGGGAGCATGAGGGGAGTCAGGCTAAGAGACTGAGTCAACAGGCCGAGGGTGGCCCAGTGGAAAGACAGAGGAACTTGGGTCCTCGGTGCTGTGTTTGCTCCACCACATTAACCAGTCCTAGAGCTGCTGCATTTGGGGGCTTGTTTTTATATGAAATGGACTATTTCCTAATGGTTTAAGGCAGTGAGTTGGGTTTTCTGTTACCTGCAGCTGAAAGCATTCTGAGAGAGGAGAATTCTAGGATAAGTTCTAGTTTTCTGGCTTGGTCAGCAGACTCATTTACTGAAACAGGAAATTCAGAAGGAGAAGGTGCCAAGGCTGGGGGCGTGGAGAGAAATGATGGCCTGGGTTCAGGATACATTTATTAGCGGTACCTGTGGGACAGCAAGGTGAGGACATCTGTGGAAGTTCCGATGTGTGGTCCTGCAGGTCAGGAGCGAGCTCTGAGCCGAAGGAGAGCTGTGAGAATCCTCGTGTAGCACAGAGGTTGTGGCTTTATCACAGCCTTGGCTTGGGCTTGAGTCCACGCTTTACCTCTTGATACCTGTGTAAGCTGGGTCAGGGAACTTAACGTTTCATTTTCTCATTTGTAAAGTGGAAATGCTTACCTCAGTGCTTCCCAAGAAAGAATCTTACTGTACTGTAGCAGAGACCATGCTAGATCTTCACTAAACCTGTTTTCCTTTCCCCCTGGATCCATGGGCAAACCTCATATCTCAGGGTTCCATGCTATTAGGTGGGGTCATATGGAGGAATTCTGGCCAATGGGATGTGATGCTCTCCCTTCCCGCATCTGCCAGCTGGATGCAAAGGATCCAGGGGAGGCCCTGAGGCTCCAGGGAATGACGGGACCTTTAGATGGAAGAAGCCTGGGTCCCTGAGTGACTTGGTGGAGAATCCCCACCTCCCAACCTACACAAAACTGTGACATGAACAAGGAATAAACCTAGACCGTGTTGTTTCTATAGCAACTAGCGTTCCCTACCCTGATTCACCTACCCAGCATTCCCTGCCCTGACTCACATACCCAGTATCTGATAATCAAGATGATTTAGATGGTACCTAAATGATTATAAACTTTAAATTGTTACCCATTTATTTTATAGGTATTAGAAAAAATATAGACATGCACAGAAAACTAGCTCACAAGTCTTATGATTTCAGAGATATTATTACTCGAGACAAAGGTTGATTTAATAAATTGAGAAGGTTAAAAATATCGAGTAAATGCAAAACAGGTGTTAGGTGAAAATGGTAAAAATGGTAATGGTGGCACACACACACGGGCTTACTTTGTGAGGCGGTTGTGTGGCTAAAAGGACAAAATGTATGCAAAGTACCTCTCCTAGGCCTGGCACATAGTAAGTGTGTGATAAATGGTAGCTCTTATCTTGTAGCTCGGAAGCCTGTATCGTAGGATTTATCATATGCATCATGTGCCTGGCTTATTGTTTACTTGCTTATCACCCCTGCTAACGGTGAGCGCCTTAGGGATGGGGATCTGTCTTCCCTCTCACAGAATCTCTAGTACTAGCTCAGTGCCCAGCACCTAATGGGAAACTGATAAATGGAGATTGAATGTTGATAATCTGGGGGCATAACATCCTTACTAGGATTACAGATTTGAATACACTGGACTATGAACCCCACACAGACAAGGCCCATGTCTGACTCAGTGCTGGGTCCCAGCACGCAACACAGCAGCTGGTACATCGTTGGTGCTCAGGAAAGATTTGTTGTAAATGAACATACTTATTTTAATCATTCTCGCAGACTCCTACACCGTCCACACGGGCCTGAACCTCGAGAACAGTACTTCTCACTATAGATGAGGGAAGTAAGGTCTGGAGAAGCAAAGTCAACCTAAGAGATCACACAGACACAGGAATATGCAGTGGGGCCTTTGAAAGTCCCATGGGATGTGGAATAATTCTTCATTATATAAGACTGTCCTGAGCATGGCGGGACATCTAGTATCCTTGCCAATGCCCACTCATGCTAATGGTGTCCCCCGTCATTGTGATCATCAAATATGCTCTCACAGATCTCCAGAACACCCCATAAGGAAGAGTACCCCAACTGGGAACTACTGGTCCCAGAGGCATGAAGACTGAGAAAAGGAGAATGACTTGTCCAAATGACTGAGCCAGGGTTTAGACACAAATCTCTGATATTGCGCCAGTAATCTTTCTCCAATCATTGATAGTATGAAAGTTCAGATCAAAAAGTGAGTTCCGGGAGGGAGCAGGGGTTTGGGGTTAGTCATGCCTTAGTACCCCAAGGTGGTGTTAGGGCTCCTGCCACCAGCTCATGAGGAGCGGAGCCCATGGGACTCCCCTCCCCTGTCCCCTTGTCCTTTCTCCTGTTTCCCAGCAGCTCAGCCCTGCATGCAGGAGTGGGGAGAGTGGGGCAGATGTATCTCCCTCTGAGATAAAAGCTGGCGCTGCCTCCTGATAGAACTGAGATGAGTGTGTGTGTTTTAAAGCAAATGTTTCAGGACCCGAGAAGGGAGATGTTAATGGCTCCATTCGAATCCAGTGGAATTTATTTTCCATCAGGGCCAGACTTTCTGAGAAGCGTGGTTCAATCAAGGTTAGACATGAAAGAAGCACTTGTGGGCTGAATGGACACAAAGTCAACCCGCAAACATTCATCCACTGCACATTTCTTAATTAAATCTCCAAAACTGCAGCTGCCTCTGGTTGGTACACAGAGAGACATGCTAGATTTTTCTTGCTCTTTTTGGCTTTTTCCATGGTGGAAAAGGTAATCTTTTCAAACTTGTTTTCACAATCAGCATTGAGACAACCAGCTAACTACCTACCCAGGCTGACCTGTGTGTCTCCATCTGAGGGGCCCATCAGTCAGTAATGACAAGTTTGGCCTGCCCTTTCAAAATGATTATTTTAAACAATGAATGGTGTTTACAGAAGTGAGGCTGGGAATAGAGATTCATAATGAATAGCTCCAGCAATAATTGCTTATTTTCTATATTTATCGAAAATGACTGCATACAGTATTGCTGTTTTCTCTGAAAAGAAAAATGCGGTAATTATCACAACTATTTATCTACTTTCCTATTTTAATGAATAGCAATTGGCATTTTTTAATTACTAGGGCAAAAAGGAAAATGTTACCCCTTGGATGAGAGGGCTCTAATGTCATTAAGAACACATTTGCACATTTATATCAGTAACTGTGCAGAGAAAAAATATATATATATACACACACACATATATATATATGACATTTGAGCCTTGCAGCATAGCATCCAGCTGTTCGGCCTATGACAGAAAAGTAACTTGGGGTTGAAACTGCCCCTGGAATCCTCGAATGAGTTAGTTTTCCTTGGAGTTGTATGGGAACTACCTCTCTTAACCACAGAGGCATATTCTAATAGCACATGTTCACTTATGTTTAATGATATACTGGCAAATGCTCAACAACCAGCTTTCCACGGAGAGGAAGTCCCCATATATGTAGCACTGGCCAATTTCTATGGTGTAAATATTCCCTTCATGGCAGATTTTAAGATACCAACACGATATCATTGAACTTGCGTTTGGGTCGAGATGTGTATAATTGACTCTCACAAGCTGTGACTGGCTCCAGCACATCACTGGATATAAGTCACATCTGACACATTTATTGAGACCCTACTATGTGTGAAGCACTGTCCTAGGTGCTGAAGTCACAGCAATGAACCAAATAGGCAAAGTTCCTGCCCTAAGATTGAGTAAGAGACAGATGATCAACAAACAAGCTACATTTGTAGAGACGTGGATGGATCTAGAGTCTGTCATACAGAGTGAAGTAAGTCAGAAAGAGAAAAACAAATATCATATATTAACGCATATATGTGGAACCTAGAAAAATGGTACAGATGAACCGGTTTGCAGGGCAGTAACTGAGACACAGATGTAGAGAACAAACGTATGGACACCAAGGGGGGAAGTGGCAGGGGGTGGTGGTGGTGGTGGTGTGATGAATTGGGAGATTGGGATTGACATGTATACATTTAAACATGATGTGTTTAAAATGGATGACTAATAAGAACCTGCTGTATAAAAAAATAAATAAAATAAAATTCAAAAAAAACCAAACAAGCTAACTAGTGAACATGTAACATACCTTCGAGGAGCAATGAGTGAAACATGAGGCAGAGTAAGAGGGAGGGTTGTGACAGAGTGGGGACAGAGTGCTTTTGTGTACAGTGGATGGGGAGGGCCTCTCTGACGGGTGTCACAAGCACAGGTTCAATGAAGTGAAGGAGTGAGTCCAGAAGGATGCCTGGGGAAAGAACATTCTAGGGAGAGGGAAAAACAAGGGCAGAGTCGATGACGTGGGAGTGGGGACGGTGCCTGGGGGGTTGTGTTTGGTCTGTGTTTCCGAAGGGCCTGAGATGTGGGAAGCCTGGGGCTATCTTCTAGGACACAGATGTATTTCTGGCTATTCATGCTCCAGTGAAGCATTCTCGCCCTAAATATAGGCAAGGGTCGAGACTGGGGTTGACCCACAACTCTCTCTCTCCCACCCAAGTGCAGAGGCTCTCCTTCGGGATGTGTGATATCCTAGCTTTTATTCTCATGTCTACCGTGCCTCCAGCTCCTTCAGTTTCCTCAAGTAGATGGCTCCTGATCTCTGCGTCCCTCTTATGTTCAGACTTATGCCCCCTGCCTGGAATGGCGCTCTGCAGGGAAGAATTTGTTCACTGCTGATTTCCCATCTCCCATAAAACTGCCTTGTCTCCTGCCCCCTGTTCAGCATTCAGTAAATATTGAGTTAATTAACACAAGAAGATGCAAGCATCTAATTAGTTCATTAAGACTTCCAGCAAGGTCTGGCCTGAGCTGTTAACGCACACCCTCAACATTTTAAAACCCTCTTTCTGCCGGTTTTGCTCACCGTTCAGCACCTACAGAATTGCCTGGGAACAGGCACTCATAAACATTTGTTGAATGATTGAAAGCATGAACATTGTTTCATTCTAATTGACTTTTATTTTTATTCTAAATTTATTTTTATTTCTCCTTCATACATTATAGATAGGGCATTCTACTTATTTTCTTTCTCCAATTGTGTGGGAAGGGAGGTAAAATTATCTATGAATTTCATTTCAGCGCTGTGGAGGAGGCATTACAATCTTTTGTTCTGTGAAGTGGTTGTTGGGTCTGACAGGTGTGAGAATTCCTGGGCTGGACAGAATGAGCCTCAGTTACTTTCCAGTTACTAACAGCCCCTGGGGGTCACCTTGAGCATCTCGGAGGCTGTAAGAGAACTTGGGCAGGCCGAGGGCAGCTCTGGGGACCTTGGGAAACTTCACCGGGGTCTTCAGTGACACCCACATCGGGCACAAAGGCAGGCCTTCCTTTCTGGGCATCCCCGATGAGCATGAGTTGGAATCAAGAGGGAAAACCGTTTCATTTCCAGCGCTTTTAGAACCTGTGCAATGATTCAGACAGTGGGGGCTTGAAGTGAGTTTCTCACTTCAAGCCGTATTTGATGTTCAGCACACAAAGAAAGTACAAAGTCAGAGAGGTGACCCGAGAAGTGAGGGTCCCTTTCTTGAGGGAGCAAAGTCTTGCCAGGTTTAAACACAAATCAGTGTGCTCTATGCTGATAATGAGATTGGGAAATATATTGACAGTGCAGGTGTTTTAAGTGTGAAGATAAAACAGACGGCTCTTTTTATCTATTTATCGGTGACAAGTCTCCCAGCTCAAGAGATTTTGTTGTACTATTTTATTTTATTTTTTTCACACTGACTTCTAAAGTAAAGAAATTCACAGCAGGACCTAATCTTCAGAAATAGGTAACTGGCAGCTCAGGTTGGACTGTCACAGCAGTAATCATTGACTCTGTCCCCCACACCCTGCGATCAAGGCTGGAATGGTCATCTCTGTGTGAGAAACCGGGAAACCAGGCTCAAGAAGGTGAATGGATTTACCTGAGACCAGCCTTCTGGTAAGGGGCAGCTGGCTCTAAGACTTTTGACAGGGGAGTTCATAATAGAAGGCAGGAACCATGCTGTACAGTCGGGGTTCTCCAGAGAAACAGAACCAACAGGATGTATATACGTATATATTTAGAGAGAGAGAATTTATTGTAAGGAATTGGCTCACAGAATTATAGAGGCTTGGCAAATCCAAAACCTGCAGGTTAGGCCAGCAGGCTGGAGGCTCAGGGAAGAGTTGCAGTTTAAGTCCAAAGGCCATGTGCTGGCAGAATTCCTTCTTACTGAGGGGAGGTCAGTCTTTGTTCTATTCAGACCTTCAAATGATTGGATGAGGCCCACCCACTTTATGGAGAGTAATGTGCTTTCCTCAAAGTCCACTGATTTCAATGTTAACCTCATTCAAAAACACCTTCACAGAAACATCCAGAATAATGTTTGACCAAATATCTGGGCACCGTGGCCCAGCCAAGTTGACACACTAAAATAACCATCACATGTTCATTTTAAAGTACATTTCTTAATGATAGCAAGGGTAGGCCATATTCAACATAGAAGTAAGAAAATTGCGAAAAATATAAAAAAGAAAAAACTCTGAGTCCTGCCAGGGTCTATTAGGATGGATATTCCTTACTATCTTCATTCTGGGCATGCAAACAGTATAACAGTGTGTTTTCATACCCCTGCATGGTGTCATTTCACAGTAATGTCTGGCAACACCCTTTTTTTTTTTTTTTTTAGCAAGACCCTATGAATTTTTCCCCAGGTTAATAAATATTCTTCTCCATACTGAGGTCTGTCTCATGATGGCTGTAATGAATGGCTTCCCCTCCTGCTCAACATCCTTTCTCTTTTTTTGTCTGATAACAGCATTTGGCTCAGGTGGTGCTAAGTCCTACCTCTTGAGCCAAAGGATAGACAAAAGTTGTAAATATCAAGAAAGAGGGTTTTCTTTTCTTTAGGTTTATAGGCTGGCACAAGATAGGTCTAGGTTCAGGACTGCTGGAGGCCATTTTTTTCAGTACTTGGACTTGATCCTAAGAACAAAGCTGGTCTAGAGGAAAGCAAAATAGAGAAATGAAGAAAAACAGACTCATGAGTACATTGTTTGAACACCTGGATCCAGCCATGCCTAAAGCTACTCTCCTTTACTTTTCAGCTATAGGAGATCATAAATTCCTCCTTTTTGGCTTAAGCCAGTAGAATTAGATTCTATTACTTTCCCCTGAAAGAGTTCAGAGTCCTGTCTGATATGGTATCACTCCACCTGACATGCACCAGTACATGACTGTGTGATGTTTTTTGGTTTTGGTTTTTCTGATAATTTATCCACTATGGGAAAGATGTTGCAAAGGGATTTGGAGATTGCAAGATGACTTAGACGTATTCCTTGATCTCAGGGAGCCTGTGATCCAGTAATTGCGGCCAAGTGCGTTTTTGTCATCTACAGGGGTGTAATTCCAACAGTTTATGGGTATCAGGACAGCTTCCCAGAGGGATAAGCATTTGACATTGACCTTGAAGGAGAGGGAGAAAGGGCTTAAAATTCCTTTTCAGGATCTAAAAGGTCCTCCATGGCCTAGTTTTGAACCACATATTCATGTGCATATGAATGGCCTGGAGATCTTACTAAAATGCAAATTATAATTCAGTAGGTCTGGGGTGGGGACAAGTTCCTGCGTTTATAATGAGTTCCCAGGTGAGGTGGGCTGCTCTTTGAGGAGGGAAGGGAAGGCTCTTGCCCATTCCTCCAGCCTCACCTCACAGCAGCCTCTACGTGGCCCCTCTGCTCAGCCTTCAAGGCTCCTTTGTGTCCTGGGAGCTCACCCAGCTCTGACCTGCCTCAAGGCCTGCAACCCACTGGACCTTTGCCTGATTGCTCTTTCCTGCAGTGGCGGGCGTGCTTCTCTCCAATCTCCCCTCACAGGTCCACACCTCAGCAGGCCATCAGCATCCTTGCCTGTTTCACATGGTGCTTCCCCAGCACTCGCTATTTTCAAGCTTGTTTCACATCGCCCGCTGCTAAAGCAGAAAATGATACTTGCAGGGCTCACCGGCCTAAATGGATGAGGGAAATGTGGAGGGGCTCCGTATCTCTCACCTCGGTAGTCCGTTCTTGGCACGTGGCCTGGAAGCTTTCTTAGCAGTTACTAGAATCTGCAGTGATCAAGTTGAGTAGTTCACCATCTGCCTGAAAGGCAGAACCTGTTCATCTCACTCACGGCTCTCTCAGACACGTGGCAGGTGCTCAGCAAATATTCCCCGAATGAATTGCACGTGTGTGTGGAGTGAGACAGGAAGCAGGAAGGACACTTGCGGCAAAGGGAGGATCATGGGCAAAAGTGGGGAATGAAATGAGTCCCCCGGTTGAGCTGGAGCCTGGGTAGAGCACGTAGAGGAGGCGAGAGATGGGAAGGAGGGCTGGGACCATTCCGCAGAGAGTGCTCCAGAGGCAGAGCCGGTAGGTGATGGGCACCGTGATCAGATCTGATCACAGACCAGCTCAAGCAGCAATCCCTCTGGCCGGTGGGAAGGGGGAGAGGGAGAACGGGGGCTGGGAATGGGGCTCCAGTCATTGCCAGAAAGCTCTTAAGGCAGTTCAGGTGAAAGTGGAGGTGGCGCTGGAAGGGAGGAATGGAATAGATGAGAAGGCAGGTGAGGAGGGTGACGGGAAACACAAGACTTAGTGATTGAGTCAGGGTAAGGGACCAGGGACGTGTGCCCAACAAGGGTGATGCTCCGATTAGAAATGGAGAGGTTAAAGGGAGGGGCAGATTCTGAGTGAAATTAGAGTCATTCCTTGGTTCGCTGATTCTAGTTTGGAGGACGGATAGAGTTATATAACATGAACTTCCGAACTTAATGAAAGTGTATACCTGCGCTACTGACAGCCAAAGCGGGGGGTGCATCACCTTCTTGTTCTGAACGTCAGTGTCTGCGATCTAGAATGGGGGTGATAAGCATGCCTTGTAGAACCGTTGGGAGGTTTTGAGACAGCACACGTAGGTGAGCGTTCATGGGAGGACGCAGGGGAGTGCGCGTCGTGCTGTGCCGGCCGGAACTCCTCCAGGACAGAAGCATTTATTTCCCCAGTTGCTGGGCATGTTGGTGGCTGATGGGTGACAGAGAGCCCTGACTCGCCCCAGGTCAGCCACATCCAGGGACGGGTGGATGTCGGGTCCAAAGGCTCAGCTCCCCGCCAAGCTGGGACAAGTCTGAAGCACCAGCCTAGCGCCAGAGCTCCCAGTGGGATGAGCTAAGCTTTGTTGTGACGGCACCACAGCCCAGCCTCTCCCTCTGTCTAATCCTGCTTCCTTTCTTACCCCACAGGACAGGGTTTATTCCCAAGTACACTCCCCAGTAAACTTCCTGTATGTAAATCCCCATCTCTGAGTCTGCTTCCTGGGGAACCCAACTTTCGATGGATGATGGTATTATCTTGGCACAATGATTTTAAACCACTAGAATATCGGGTGTTACTAGCTGGGCAGAATCTTAGACACTAGTCTGTAAACCTTCAGAAGCTGAGAAAGAGGCCTGGCCTGTGGGTCAAGGGGCTTCTCACGCATGTCAGAAATTCTTTTTTGTGCTATTGAACCCTTCTTAGATTAATGTTTATAAACACGTAAAACAAATACATAGGATTGCAAACTAAACGAATTTTATCGAAACATAGTTATCAAACTGTTACAAAAATAAGGCTATGCCTATTAATATATGATACAGCCATATAGAAGGTATTACGATACCGTAATATAGTTAACGAAAGATGTATCAGTGGGTCTAATAATCTAGAAAAACAGTGAGTGTTGATATCTCAAGATGTATATGGCAGCTGTAGTGTGATATGAAAAGATCTGACTTCTGTTGATGAGAAATTACAGGGTTTGCAAATACCGAGGTCAACAGAAGTCAAGATGTCATTTTCCCCTACGCACAACCATGGACCCCCTGAATTCTCTGCATGGAAGCCCAGGGGGTCTGTGGACCTCAGGTTTAAAAAAAATAAGCCTCGGTATTATAATGTCTGTCATCTACTTTAAGATGTTTAGTTCTAGATGGTTAAGCCAGGCAGGAATCCACACTCCTGGGGTGACAGATAACATTAGATCAGAAGGCTCCCACCTCAAGGCATCTGCAGCCAGCTCCTCTGTGTTCTGTATCTCTGATCAATGCCTGGTGTCTTACTAATTAGTACAGAGAATAGCAAAAAGGGGGGAGGTTTACTGGTGGAATCTGCGGCTAACAAATGTTAGAAATGGGCTCTCGTTAGTAAAATCAGTGGTATTCAAGATTAGGTGATTGGCTGAAATGTTTCTGAGACACTCTCCGTGCTTGGTTGAATGGGGCGGAAGAATCAAACAAGGCTGGTCCTACACCCTCAGGGATGGTGCCTGTGTCCGGCCACCTCGTTGGAGGTTAGCTGTTTGCCTAACGTCAACCATAGGGATAACAGGATCCTGCCTCTGAAACCTTGCTGTCTAATCCTCAAGAAAACTTTCCCTCTAACGTGTGAACAGATCAGGTAAAAAGTTGGAGAGCTGGAACTTTACCAAGTTTATAGTTGTGTGGTATAAACCATTTGTTAACTGTATGCTTGTTAAAGGTAAAGTCTGTGAAGTGTGGTGGAATTTAATCTGAGGCTCACTTTCAGTCTAACTGGTAGCAAGAGGTTGCAAGAGAAGTTAACCCTTGCCCACTTCAAACGTTCTGGAAAATTCTTACAGCTACCAAAAAGAACCCAAGAGATTGTGCATGACCATATTGGCTTAGGTCATTTTGCAACAATGACACAAATTTTCAAGAGTTCTGTCAATCTAACATCATCTACACCACCACCAGTACTTTACAAGAGACGGATTTAGGATACAGATGCGAGACCAGTCAGAGCAAAGTGGGTGGAGCTTTGAGTTAATTACCCGATGGATGTTTAGATAATTAGCCTGGAGGGGATGAGAGGAGGTCAGGGTCTAATGGCCCCAGAGAGAGGGTCTATTTGACTTGGCTGCTTCCCTACGCAGCTAATGTGAACAATTCTTGCTTTGTTGGGATGATTCCAGTCTTAGCAAACAGCCAGCAGGGCTTCCCTAAATGCTCCTCCAGAGGGAAATGAATCCTGAGAAGGGGGCGATGGTGGTCAGGGAGAGCCGAATGTGAGAGTGCTGTGTCTGCCCTCCTTGCTGTATTGGGCTTCACTGGGGATGAAGAAAAATCTCTTTGAGTCTTACTTGGAAAAAACACAAGATTTTATCAGGAATGGATCATAGTCCAAACTAATTCTTTCCTTTTACCAGTAATCCTGTTGTATAAAACCAAGTAGCAATCACAAGACTAGGGTGAAAGAAAATAATACACTGATGCATCTGTAAGTTATAAGGGAAGGGGAAGAGGAGGGAGATGAGTAGGAATCCAGTCCACATCACCTCAATAAACACTTTGCTCATCCCGAAACAGAAATTGTAGACCAGCAAGCTCATCCATCCAACCATCCACTCATTCATTTGACACATGATTTTTACTTCCTACAGTGCCCCAGTTCCTGTGCTAGGTGTTGGGGTATGTAAAGAACAGGAGAATTAAGGTCTCATGGATCTTAGACTGGTGGGAGAGACAGACAACAGACACATACTAGATGTAATTACACAAATTAGCATGTAATTCTAATCATAATAAATGTTAAGGAGGAAAAGGAGGATAACATGAAAACATAAAACAGGAGGAGGGGTGGCGTCTTACCTAGCCTGGGAGATCAGGGAAAACTTCCCTGAGGAGGTGACATTTAAGTTGAGGCCTGAAGATTGAATCAAACATCAGGAATGGCTCCTAGCAGGTGAAGGGTGTGTCCGTGTGTGTGTGTGTGTGCATGTGTAGAGCATTCCTTGTAGAACTCATGCAAAAGCCTTAAGGTGGATAGTAGCCCGGCCAAGTTCAAGAAGTAGAAAGAAGGCAGAGTGACTTAGGTGGGGCATAAAGGCAGAATGGTAGGGGAAGAGGCAGGGACTGTGCTGGGGATACGGATAAGAATTAGATACAGCTGTCCTTGGGGCTCGCCATCAAGTGGGAAAGATCATTGTGTGACTGGGTGAGTTATGGCAAAATAGAGGTATCTACCAGGGAGCTGAAAGCCTTCAGAGAACAGTGTGGCTGATACTGCCTAGAGGAGTCAGAGAAGGCTGCCCAGAGGAGGTGGTATTTGATCTGGGTCTCAATGGTTGCATAAGAGTTTGTTAAGCCAAGAGAAGGACAGAGAGGAAAGCATATGCAAAGGCCAGGTAAGCAGTCAGAGTGACCAGACCATAGAGTGTGGTACAGGAAATATCAGGAAATGATCCAAGACCTACCATAAGAGCTGAGGGCCAAGGAATATTTTTTTCTTTTAATATTAGTTCAAATGTGAACTTTACTCTGCCTGATAGACACAGTCAGCTACATTTTTCTAATTTTAAACACTAAAAATATTGCCATCATTTTTGTTTTCTGGGTTCATAAGTGGATTCAATTCTAGTTCTTGGCTGGGTGGAATCTTTTCAACTACCCAAAAGCTAAGGCCTCTGCAAATATGTTTAAAATAGTTATATTTTTGCAGATTTATTCTACACTACCCAGCCCTGGAGTCTGTGATATTTACATAACTCAGATGTCTGAGCTGGGGGCCATGACACTGATTAAGCTTTGAGGAATTTACATTTTTCTATTTGGAGACTTACTGAAGCACAGAGATGATTCTTGCTGTATCCTTAAAATCCTCTCATTACACACATACACTTCACTGCCTAGATCTATCTGGGGGCTTCTTATTTCTGGAATATTCACTAATCCCATCCATTTTCCAGTCCGTCAACAACATACCTGGTCTACGATTTCCCATCAATAGACTCATGTATTTGTTTTGGTTAAATGTTAATATTTAAACTATACCAGTAATTAGCTATGCAGTAGTGTACTAGTTAATGGGGAGGAGAATTTGTAGTTTGCCAATTACTATGGTGTTAATATTCCCATCATACCAATTTCAAGCTACCTATTTTTGACAACTGGCTCACAAAATTCCTGAAAATTTAGCGATTGGCACCCCACTGGAGCTGTGTGACCTTTGTCAGTTTACTTAACGTCTTCAGACTGTTTTCTCATCTGCAAAATGGAATAATAATAGTAACTACTGCCTGGGGTGGGTATGAATATTAAATAAGTTGATACATTGACAGCATTGGCCAGGGTACCCATATGTATAATAGAATGTGCATTCAACAAATAATTGTTGTGATTGTTGTTATAGTTTACAAGTACCTGATTAGTATTTAATGAATTAAGCCAAAACAAACAAACAGAATACTTCCTCTAGAGCTCCTATTAAGTTGTGGATTTCTACAGATTGCCAGAGAGGTGGGTCATGTATAGTTATTTTGCTGCATATGAGCCTTTTATTAATAGGTAGGATTTTATTCACTTCCATTTAGCAAAAGATAGTTCTACAATTGCTTCAACAGCATCCTGCTAGTGTACTGTTGGACTTTCATGACTTTGTCATCTTAAAAAACAAATCTTTTGGCTTTTCATGATTCAAAAAAACACTGCTGAAAGCATGAAAAGTGTCCCTTATGATTTTCTCTTTAATACCTAGAAAAGACTGAATTATACCTTATTCCTTAGTGTATTTCAGAGGGAATGGAAATTAACTTGCCTGCTCTATGCCGCTAATAATATAGTACATGATGCTGTCAAAACAGCTTTATAGATTAGCAACACTACCCGCAGATGCCCTGCCAGCCTCCAGAAGTTGTATTAATGGGCAGCTGCTGAAAATCTGGCAGAGGGAGCATCTGAGATAATGGTTTTGGTGAGAGCTTCTGGAATGTCTCTTTTGATCCTTAAAGAAAAACAGACTAGGGGTGTAATAATCTTTCATTTTTATAATAAAGTGTCAGGATGTGTCTGGCTACACATTACAGAATACGTAACGATGACTGGAGCAATAAAGACATTTAATTATCTCTCGTAACAAGATGTCTAGTGATAGGCGGTTCCAGGTTGGTGCAGTGGCTCCGTGATGACTTTCTCTCTTCATCCTCCATGCGCTGCCTTTGTTCTTAGGCTTGTTGCCTCATGGCTGCAAGATGGCTGCTGCAGCTCCAAGCATCTTGTCCTTACACCACCATGTTCAAAGCAAGAAGAGGGGAGGGGATGGCTTTAGGGAACTCTCCTCTCATGACTTTTCTTAGAAGCCCCCAAGCTGACTTCTCCTCGAAGCTCATTGGCCAGAACTCAGGCACATGGCCATGCCTAGCAGTAAGGGAGGATAGGAGAGACAGCATCTGGCAAAGAGCAGTGGTATCATCATGTTGGTTTAGCCCAATCATGATTTATTGCCTGGAGCTTTGGGAGGAGTCCTCAGTCCCTGAGCTCAAGGGCTCTTTATCATCTACCAGAGCAAAATTCAAGTTCTAGGTTCTGTTAGCAAGAGATGGGGGTGTGGAGGTGGTAGAGCAGTATATGCCACCTATAATAAATAAATGTCACATGTATGACCTTCATATGTTAAATTTGACTTTGTGAGGAAGTTGAGGTTGAGTAGTGGGCACCTGATTCTGTCTGCCCGACATTAGTTCCTCTTTCTTCTAATGACCAAACCTTGATTTGCCTTTGGTGAGTCGTCTCTTGTGGGCTCCTGGAACACGTGCAGTGGATCGAGACTCCTAGGGGTCCGGTGACCCTGGCTGATCCGCTCCATCCACCTTCAGTCCACAGTGATTGTTTCGGGGTTGGACACCTGGCCCAGTCTAGTTCATGAGCCTCAGTCCTAGGGGATTTTGGGTAGCTGTTTGAAACAATTAGGTTTCTTTGGGGGCTGCTGGTAGGACGTGAGCCTTGGCCATCTCAAGAGGAAAGCAAGACAGGAATTAGAAAAAGAGGTTGCTGCCAACATTGTGTGAACGCCTGATTCCAGCTGTGCCTCGTCTCCTTGATTTTGGCACACACAAGCCATCATTGTCCTTTTGCTTATACGAGTTTGTGGGAGGTTTGTCTATTGTCACAGAAAGAGCCCTCAGTTACCTTCTAAGTGAAACTTACCTGACCTCCTGAGGGAGCGTGACTCACTCTTTCATTTTTGCCCCCACTGACCTGAGCTAAGCTCCGTGGTCACCCTCTCAGTGCCCAGCATTGTTTTTTCCTTTATGTATGCACCTGTCTCTCCCACTAGGTTGTGAAGCTTCTTGTGGCATGGACCATAGTAGCTAAGAGCACAGGGGCTGAATCCTGGCTCTGCCTCTTCCTGGTGTGACTGCTCCAGTCAAGTTGTTTAACTTCTCCAAGCCTCGGCTTTCTCATCTGTAAAATGGGGACGATATTGGCACTGCATGTATTAATTTCCTTTAGCTGCTGTAACAAGTTACCACAAATTTAGTGGCTTAAAACAACACAATTTTTTTTGGCCATGCCGCACAGCATGTGGGATCTTAGTTCCCTGACCAGGGATTGAACCCATGGCCCCTGCAGTGGAAGCACGGAGTCTTAACCACTGGACCGCCAGGGAAGTCCTGACAACACAGATTTTTTAATCAATATTTTTTTAAATTGAAGTATAGTTGATTTACAATGTTGTGTTAATTTCTGCTGTGCAGCAAAGTGATTCAGTTATACATATATGCACATTCTTTTTTTTAAGATTCTTTTCCATATGGTTTATCATAGGATACTGAATATAGTTCTCTGTACTATACAGTAGGACCTTGTTGTTTATCCATTCCATGTATAATAGCTTACATCTGCTCACCCCAGCCTCCCACTCCATCCCTCCCCCAACCCCCTCCCCCTTGGCAACCACCAGTCTGTTCTCTATGTCCCTGATTCTGTTTCTGTTTCGTATATAGATTCATTTGTGTCATATTTTAGATTCCACATGTAAGTGATATCACATGGTATTTGTTTTTTTTTTTCTGACTTACTTCACTTAGTATGATAATCTCTAGGTCCATCCATGTTGCTGCAAATGGCATTATTTCATTCACAAAACAACATGGGAGTTCCCTGGCGGTCCAGTGGTTAGGACTTGGCACTTTCACTGCCAAGGCCCAGGTTCAATCCCGGTCACGGAACTAAGGTGCCGCAAGTTTCAGGGCACGACCAAAAAAAAAGAAAAAACCCACAGTTTTATTTTAACCTTACAGTTCTGTAGGTTGGAAGTCAGAAATGAGACAGGTCTCACTGGACAGAATCAAGATGTGGGCAGGGCTGCATTCTTCCTGGAGCCTCTAGGGGAGAAATCGTTCCCTTGTCTTTTCTAGCTTCTAGAGGCAGCTTGCTTTCCTTGCTTTGTGACTCCCTTTTTGCATCTTCAAAGCCAGCACTGGCGGGTCAAGTCTTTCTCACTTCTCATCACTCTGACTTTGCTTCCGTCGTCAGTTCTCCTTCTCTGACACCGACTCTTCAGCCTCCCTCTTCCCCATTTAAAGTATTCCATTGGGCTTCCCTGAATATTGCCCTTATTCCAAGCTCAGCCAATTAACAACCTTCATTCCATCTGCAACTTGAATGCCCCTTGTCATGTAACATAATATAGTCACAAGTGATGTAACATATGCACAGGTTCTAGGCATCTTTGGGAATCTATTATTCCACACCATATCATAAGGGGTTTTGTTTGTTTATTTGTTTTAATGTTTAAATGAGATAGTACATGTATACTGGTACATAGCAAGTGCTCAATAAATGTTGGTTATCATCTCTGTTTCCTCAGTGCCTGGCACATAGCAGGTTCTTGTCATAGCTACTCCTGCCATTGAGATGTGGAATCTATGTCCCCTCTCTTGAATCTGGGCTATGAGATTGCTCAACCAATAGAATACGGTGGAAGTGACACTGTGCCAGTTTTGAGGCCCAGGTCTTAAGAAACTGACAGCTTCTACTTCCTGTCTCTTGGGACACTGGTTCTCAAAGCCCAGCCACCATGCTGGGAGGAAGCCCAAGTGGCCCCATGGAGAGGCCCCCATGGAGAGGACCTGACAGCCAATGCCAAGCAGACAGCCATGGGAGAGAGCCGGCTTAGAAGTGGGTCGTCCAGCCCTAGTCGAGCTGCCCCAGCTGACGCTGAGTGGACATGTGACACGCTGTCCAGCAGAGTCCTGCTCAAATTGCAGATGTGTGAACAAATGAAATGGTTATTGTTGTTTAAGCCACTAAGTTGGGGGTGATTAGTTATGCAGCAACAGGTAAAAAAAAAAAAAAGGCTCAAAAAATTATTCAGGGAATGACTAAGTAAATAAACCATCAGGATTTAAAGAGAGGAAACAATCTGCTCTTTAAAAGATTCTTGCACGTTTCACCCACAGATCATTTTAAAGCTTATGAAGCATCTTCACAAGGGCCGTGAAGGATGACGTCTTTACAAATGACTAATGCCCCAGCTGCATTTGCACCTTGTAACAACCAACTGAAAAGTAAAAACCTTCAGGAATGGCCACTTCACTCTGAATGGCTGGACTGGATGGAGGTATTGACACAGGCTTTGTGAGTTGAAGCTACTTGGAAAGGAAGATCTCAGAGTTCACTCTGCTGCAGTATCTATTCCCACCCCCGCCCCTACCCCCAGGCTAAATCCTGAGCAGGGAGCTGGAATTGGGTTTCCAGGGTGGGAGGATCATTTCCCACCCAGTTCTGGCATCACACAGGGTGACATTCTCATTCAGGGGCAACCCAAGGTTCGATTACATCCCTAACAAGAAGGCTGAGGGGAGAGCACAGAAGCCCTTTCAGAGGAAAAAGGCATTAAGAATGCAACACCAAGATCTTGATTTATAACGTTCACATCTACCTGTCAGTCTCCTTGGATACGCCTCTCAGTTGCAGGGTATGGTTTCGGTTAGGAATTCTGCTCACATGCCGGGGTTGGTAGCTGCATAATTAAACGAAAAAGAGCCACCCAAGGAAGCTGGAGAAAGATGACTGCCTTCGGATGGATGGCTAGGGAGGAATCCTAGGACCTCGGAGCCCACTGCTGCTCTTTGCCACTTCTTCCCACCAGAGCGGAAGGTGTTTTGCTGCCTACAGAAGGTGGGGTGTTATCAGAACTCCCTCTGACCTTTATGATTGATTGCATGGCCTAGGTCAGACGCAGTGGCTTACGGATCCATACGTGCCCTCCCTCACTCTGCATTAGGCCAATTCACCTACCCAGGCGTGGCAAGTGCAGGGCTAGACCACTATAGTGGGTTGAATAGTGTCCCCCCAAAATTCACGTCCACCCAGGACCTCAAATTGTGTCCTTATTAGACATAGGATCTTTGCGGATGTAACTGGTTAAGATGAGGTCTTACTGGATTAGAGGGGGCCCCAAATCCAATGACTGGTGTCCTTATAAGAAGAGGAGAGGACACAGAGAGACACACAGAGAGAAGACACTCTGAAGACAGAGCCAGAGATTAGAGGGATGCAGCTACAAGTCAAGGACACCAAGGATTGCTGGCAACCACCAGAAGCTAAGAGAGAGGCAGGGAAAAGATTCTCCCTCAGAGCCTCCAGAAGGAAACAATCCTGACAACACCTTGATTTCAGACTTTTAGCCTCGTGAACTGTGAGAGAATGAATTTCTGTTGTTTTAAGCCACCTGGTTTGTGGTACTTTGCTATGGCAGCCCTAGCAAATTAACACAACGGTCCAGCACAGTGATGTTCTAGGCAGGGTACAGAGTGAAAGATGCAGGAGGGACAGAGCCGAGAATGCCCTGGTTCTCTCCCAACTCACCAGGAAAAGAAGTCACATTTGGGGTTGGAGGGAGAGCCAGGAGTGAGACCCTAGTGGTGCTCATTCACGCGGAGACTGGAAGCAAGATGAGAAGTGTCTCTCCCAGCACCACCAATAGACTTCACCCCAGTGGAGCAGAGCCTTAACTGAGCCTTGCGTTCAGCTAGAGCCCTGACCTGGTGAACTTTCATTTTTTCCTCTCTCTTTACTTGTCAGAAAAATAAACAAGCTTATCTCAAGTACTAAATCAAAACACAACCAGGGACTTCCCTGGTGGCGCAGTGGTTAAGAATCCGCCTGCCAATGCAGGGGACACAGGTTTGATCCCTGGTCGGGGAAGATCCCACATGCTGCAGAGCAACTAAGCCTGGGCTCCAAAACTACTAAGCCTGCGCTCTAGAGCCCGCAAGCCACAACTACTGAGCCTGCGCTCTAGAGCCCGCAAGCCACAACTACTGAGCCCGTGTGCTGCAACTACTGAAGCCCGTGTGCCTAGAGCCCGTGCTCTGCAACGAGAAGCCACCGCAATGAGAAGCCCGCGCACCGCAACGAAGAGTAGCCCCCGCTCGCCGCAACTAGAGAAAGCCCGCGTGCAGCAACAAAGACCCAACGCAGCTGGAAAAAAAAAAAAAAAAAAAAAACTTAAAAAAAACCCATAACCATGTCCAAGGGTAATCATAACCACACACAGATGTTTTTATCCGCAGATTCACATGTACACTGTTGGTCTCAAGAACAGTGACCACAGCTGTTCAAAATGGCATGGGTCCACGGGGCTCAGATTACTCAGGCAGGAAAGGCCACTAATAAATGCTGTATTCTCAACCGCAGGTCTGGGTATGGCTTAGTAAATAAGAATATGCAATCAAGCAGAACATATATGTATTTGCCTTGAAAATTGTAGTTAATCAAGTTTCACTTCTGTCCAAGCCAGCCTAGGGATAGAGCCAAGCCCAGATGATACAGAGCAGAGAGGTGGATCCTGGTGACATTGCCTGAGGCCTAGATGAAGCTGTGCCTGAAGCCATCTCTGCCTACTGCCTTTTTTTAAAAAAAATTGAACAGCAGTGGAGAAGGCCGAGTTAATCATAATCCTCATATCGTGGCACTTTATGCAAAATCTCCTATTTACTTCTTTATTTCCAATAACTCTTAGTGCTTACTCCTTTTTCCCCTCCCTTCCTATGGGCAATCTTTCTGATGTGTCTAACATGTAACTTTGTGTTTGTATGCTTTGTTGTATGTATTTTTAATTTACACAAATTATTTTGTCGTGTCTCATTCTTCCTTTTATTTTTTTCACTGAGTAACATGGTTTTTTTTGGTTTTGTATGTTTGTTTATTTTTTGGCCGCACCGCATGGTTTGTGAGATCTTAGTTCCCCGTCCATGGATTGAACCCAGGCCCTCGGCAGTGAGAACAAGGAGTCTTAACCACTGGACTGCCAGGGAATTCCCGAGTACCATGTTTTTAAGGTCCATACATGAGACTACGACTACCATGCTATCCATTATTCTTATTAGTTCATACTTCTCCCCGGTGTACATTTACTATATTTTATATATCCATTCCCCTGCCACAAAATACACTGCATGAACATACCGTAAGTGTCCCCTGATAGAGCTGTGTAAGAATTTCCAAGGATCATAACACTCGCATTAGGATTGCTGGGTCCTGCGAGCACTTCATCTGACTAAGTTGCCTGATTTCTCTGGGTAGTATCCCAGTCTACACTCCCAACAACAATGTCTGAGGGTTCCCCCAGCACTTGGCATTTTCCAGCTTTCTTGTTTCTGCCAGCCAAGTAAAAATAAGGTAATAGCTCATGTTTTTAAAATTGGCATTTCTCTGATTACTAATGGTTTTGAGCATCTCTTCGTATAGCTATAAGTATTTTGAGTCACCACTTCTACAAACCGCCTTCTGTAAACTTCTTTCAACTGCCTGTTCATTCCCCTTGTCCAGTTCCTTTTGTTGATTTGCAAGGATTCCTTATATATTATAATGATTAACCCTTGTCGGTTTTAGAAATGGAAATATTTCCCTCTGTCTTTCATCTGTCCATGAACTTTGCCCATAGCGTCCTTTGTGGACCAGAGATCTTTAATTTTAATGTCATCGTGGTAGGTAGAAATCTAAAGATGTCCCCCCAAGATTCTCGATCCCCGATCATCCAATCAAACACTAATCAAGGTACTGCAGTGAAGGGACATTGCAGATGTAATTAAAGTTATGGGCTGTGATAGTCCGTTCTGGCTGCTATAGCAAAACACCAGAGACTGAGTGGCTTATAAATTTGTTTTGTTTTAAACAAAAATTTATTTCTCATAGTTCTGAAGATCAAGGTGTTGGCAGATTCAGTGTCTGATTCATAGATGGCACCTTCTAGCTGTAACCTCACATGGAGGAAGAGGCAAGGGAGCTCTGTAGGGCCTCTTTCATAAGGGCACTAATCCCATTCATGAGACTCTGCCCTCATGACCTAATCACCTTGCAGTGGCCCTACCTCCCAATGCCATCACTTTGGGGCTTAGGTTTCAACTTACGAATTTTAAAGGACACAAACGTTCACACCTCAAAATAGGGAGATTATCCTGGATTATCTGGGTGTGCCCATGCCAAGCACTTGGGTCCTTAAAAGCAGACATTTGTCTGGCTGACATCAGTGAGATGCAAGAGGAGAAATCCAGGAGAAAGGAGGTCAGAAAGACTGGAATCGGAGGAGAACTTGACTGTATCCTGCTGGCTTGAGAGAGAGAGGAAGGAAGCCACTAGCCAAGGAATGGGTGCGGCCTCTAGAAGCTGAGAAGGATCCCTGGGCTGACAGCCAGCAGGCAAACGGGGAGCTCAGACCCACAACTGCACGGAACTCAACTCTGCTGACACCCCGAATGAGCCTGGACATGGATTCTCCTCCACAGCCTCCAGACAAGAATCCAGGCCAGCCTGCTGGGAACCTAGGCCAAGCTCCCAGCTGAGTCCACTGGACTTGGGACCTACAGAACTGTGAGATAATAAATAAATGTTGTTTGAAATCAAAAAAATTGTGGTAATTTGTTATGGCAACAATAGGAATTAGAATAGTCATCAAATTTATCAGTCTTTTGCTTTATGATCTGTGCCTGCTTTTGAGTTAAAAAAAAAAAAAAAAAAAGTCTCTCCTAACCTATATGTGTGCAACATTGCCAGTGGGTGGGGTGATCACGTCCAGAAGGTGAAAATTACTTTTGCGGGGAGGTGAAAGGAATCTTAACTCCTTCTACGTGTAAAGCACAGAGATACATACAATATGTAAACAGAAAATCAGTATAACTGTGGTATTAAAATTTCCCTGGGGTGAGGATCAGGGGTTACAATTAGGGGGAAAATGTCTAAAAAAGCTCCTTGAGAGGTGATAATAGAAAAAGCTTGAGAAACATTGACCCATGTCACAATGATAGTCTATAGTTCAAAAACTTAACTTTATGGTTCTATCTTTCATATTGAGGTTTTTAATCTATGTAAAATCTTACTGAGTTCCTCTAAAAGAAATCCATATGGGATTTTTATTGTGACTGCATTGAATCTGGGGGGGAACTGACAACCTTAAAATATTAAATCATCCCACCAAGAACTTAGAAAGTCACTTCACTTATTTGGATCATCTTCTGTATCCTTCCCCAGAGTTTGAAAGTTTTCTCCATAGAGGTCTTGTGTATTCTTTGGTAAATTGTTCCCGAGACACTTTAAAATATCTGTGACTATTATGAATGGTGTCATATTTTCAGTTCTGTATTTATTCAAATCTAAGATGCCATCAATGTAAGATGCATCCCAATTTCACAGACATTAAAATGTGGAAAAAATTTGTCTTAAAGTTACTTTTTTCTATTGATGTATTGCTGGTGTAGAGAAATGCTATTGATTTTTATGGGCTAATCTTGTATCTGGCAACACTGCTTATAAATTCTAATATTTTGTCTGTTGATCCTTTTGGTGTTTCTAGGTAAATGATGACAGTTTTATCTCTTACCTTCCAATTTTTACACCATTTCCTTCTTTCTTTATAGCCTTGGCTCTGATCTGTAGTACTATGTAATCATTAGTGGTGATAGTCGACTGCGAATTTTCAGTTTATGGGCTGGTAAGTTATTCTTCTTAAGTCAGTATGCTTGGGTTTTCTGAAATTTACAATCCAAGAACCCTAACTGATATGAACTAACTTCTTCAAGGATATTGAGTGCGGAACTATATAGCCAGTTCTTGAAGGAATCCAGATTCTTTAGTCATCTGTCTTCTCCACGGCACCTGGTACAAATTTAGTGGCTTAGTCCTGCCTTGGTTTGTGGATAAAGGCAAATTCTCTTAGAAAGGGGTGTGGGGCAGGAAGTGAATAATTGGTGGGCTTAGCAGAGTGATAATAATAATTAAGATAATTACAAAGATAATGATTCTTCCATCTTTATGATTTTCAGTTTTCAAAGTAATCCTTTATCACATTTGATTCTCATGATAGTCCTACGAAGTTGGGTAGGAAAAGTATCATTATCTTCATTTTCCACATGAGGAAAGGAGAGTTTTATTTTCTACTTGGGTCCATGGGTAGCTTCTTGGGAATTGGCTTACAAGAGTTGGTGGGGACAGGGCAGTGGGGTAGAAGGGTCCCTGGATGGAGTAGAGCTGGGGGGCGGGGGCTGCTTATCTAAGACAACCTGCAGAGCATGGCTCAGATATAGAACTAAAAGTGAGCAAGTGCACAGTGTCAGAAAGAGTATTGGATCTGAATGGAGGAAGTCTAGGGTGGTAGTTCAGAACTAAGACTTTGAACCCAGGTTGGTGAGAGGCCATAACTGAAAAAAAGCCCACATCATATTTAAAATTTTATGTCTGCATTGTGCTAGCATTTGCAATAATGCTATGCTAGCGTATTGCTAGGACGGAGCAGCCCTGTTTGAAATTTTGTTAAAAGTCCTTCAGCCCCTATATCAGTGAGGGTTCTACCAGAGAAGCTGAACCAGTAAAATTCATATATATATATATATATATATATATATATATATATATATAATATTTCCTACTGGTTATAAATGGAGAGATTGATTGATTGCAAGGAACTGGCCGAAGCAACTGTGGGGACAGTCTAGGCAAGTCTGAAATCAGTGGGGCGGCCGTGATGAAGGGCAGGCTGACTTCTTGGCCTTGAGCTGAAGCTGCTGCTCACAGGCAAAATTTATTCTTCATCAGAAAAGCCTCCGTGCTGCTCTGAAAGCCTTTCAACTGATTGAATCAGGCCCATTCAGATTATCTAGGATAATCTTCCTTCCTTAAAGTAAACAGGTTATAGACTTTAATCACATTTATAAAATACTGTCCCAGCAACACCAAGATGAGTGTTGGATTGAATAACTGGGAACTACAGCCTAACCAAGCTGGCACGTGAAATTCACCATCACAGCCCCTATGGAAATATACAATAGAGCATGTTCATCCGTTGAGTTCATTCTCACTTGAGTCTGTTGACTCAGGACAGGGAAGGCTGTAGAAAGCGAGAGAGCTCTGAATTACATGAAGGGGAGACAGTAGTAGGTTGATGACATCAGTTTCTTCCTCCCAAACGACCTCTCCCAATCTTCCTTACTTGCTGACTGGCTGACTGGCTTACAGGAGCAAACAAGCTGTATAGGTATAATATAAATCAGAGAGAAATATTAAAACCAAAAGAGGAATGTCCGCCCATTGTGCCTGAGCTGCCCCACCCTGCCTCTTTGCTATCCTTGGAAACAGTGCAAAACATAGATTGTGTAGGTTAGAAGAGAATTGTATTGTAAAGTTCTTGCATTTGTTCCATTTTCCTGTTTAGTTATTTATTGTGCCCTTGTATTTTGTAGCTTTTCTTTTTTGTGTTTTGCAAACTCTTCTGAGGGTAATGTGGTGAGTTTCGAAGGTGAGGAATGAAGTGGAAGAGGAGAGTTCTAGGGCTAGGTCTACGGACAGTCCTGATATGGTTAGCGATGAGGGATAACAGGTGGAATCTGACACCAGAAGTCAGTGATGAGAAATTACAGCCTCTGAGACACTGCGCTGTGCTACTCAATTAAGGGACACAAGCGACGCTGTTCTTTACAATGAAAGTCATGAACGTGCTTCCACAGGCTGGTGACCCACGAGGTCCTGTCCCACCGTGTGTTGGTGTGACAAAAAACTCGAAAGTGCAGCCATGGCCTGGCCCACTGAAAAGATGCTGAGCTACAGGCCATGGCCATTGGATAAGGAAAGAGCTAGTCATTTTAAACAGCAATTGGAATCTCAAACAAACAGTGTAAAGCTTTGGAGAAAAACTCATGCTCAGGCACAGGAAGCAAATTATCCAGCAGCAGAACTTAGTGCCCAGAAAAATAAAGGCCACACAGTTGCTGAAAACCTAATAGTACCAGTAAAATTGTGGCGAGTAAAGTGCCAGGACAAGATGCAGGATGAGGAGTTGGAAAGGTTTTTCTCTCAAAGAGTATAATCAACATAATGATGACATGTCACATGATGCTGAAGAGGTTTCTATAATAAAGTGAAAAACAATACCTTCTGTATCCAAGCTGATATGTCAACAGATTTCACCAATACATGTCATGGTGTAGCATTTGTAAAATTTATAAATGATGACATTCAAGAATACTTTTTCTGGGGCTTCCCTGGTGGCGCAGTGGTTGAGAATCTGCCTGCTAATGCAGGGGACACAGGTTCGAGCCCTGGTCTGGGAAGATCCCACATTCCGTGGAGCAACTAGGCCCGTGAGCCCCAACTACTGAGCCTGCGTGTCTGGAGCCTGTGCTCCGCAACAAGAGAGGCCGGGATAGTGAAGAGGCCCGCGCACCGCGATGAAGAGTGGCCCCCGCTTGCGGCAACTAGAGAAAGCCCTCGCACAGAAACGAAGACCCAACACAGCCAAAAATAAATATAAAAATAAATAAATAAATAAAAGATTATTATTTAAAAAAACCAGAATACTTTTTCTGCTGGAAGGAGTTGCCCCAAATAAATAAAGACCAACATGTATTTTTTTTCATTTAATTTATTTATTTTTATTTTTGGCTGTGTTGGGTCTTCGTTGCTGCACATTTCTCTAGTTGGGGCTACTCTTCGTTGCCATGCACGGGCTTCTCGTTGCGGTGGCTTCTCTTGTTGCGGAGCACAGGCTCTAGCCGCGAGGGCTTCAGTAGTTGTGGCACGCAGGCTTAGTTGCTCTGCGGCATGTGGGATCTTCCCGGACCAGGGCTCGATCCCGCGTCCCCTGCTTTCACAGGCGGATTCTTAACCACTGCGCCACCAGGGAAGTCCCCCAACATGTATTTTTTATTAAGGTTTTTTTTGCATTATTTGATTTGATTGTTCATTGTTAAGGTATAATTGCCATACGATAAACTGTCTAATTTGATGAGTTTTGACATATTTGTACACCTGTGAAACCATCACCACAATCAAAATAATGAACGCACTCAGGAACCCCAAAGCTTCCTCATGCCTCTGTGTGTAATCCGTTTCTCTCTACTCCTGGGCCCAGGTGAAAATATTGATCTCACTGCTAGTATAGTTTGCATTGTCCAGAATTTAATATAATGCAATCATATGGTATGTATTCTTTGGTGTCTGGCTTCTTTCACTCAGCACAGTTATTTTGAGACACCACAGAATCATCCCGTTGTGTGTATCTGTAATTTGTTCCTTTTTATTGCTGAGTTGCATTTCATCGTATGGATAGACATTTGATTTGTTTCTTTTGACAAAGCTGCTAAGAACATTCATGTAAGTATTTATGTAAACATATGCTTTCATTTATTTTGAGTAAATACCTACCTCGAAGCGGAATGGCTGGGTCACATGGTAGGTATATGTTCAACTTTATAAGAAATTACCGAACTGCTTTATAAAGTGGTTGTACCATAGTATATGTATTACCTGAAGACTGTAAGAGTTCCAGTTGCTCTACACCTTCACCAGTATTTGATATGGCCAGTCTTTTTAATTTTAGCCATTCTAGTAGTGGGTAGTACTATCTCATTGTGGTTTTAGTTTTCATTTCTTTAATTACCAATATGTTGAGCATGCTTTCACGTGTCTACTTGCCACCTATATCACTTCTTTGGTGAAGTGTTGTTCAAATGTCTTGCCCATTTTTTTTTTTATTAGGTTGTTTATTCTTATTGAGCTGTTAGTACTCTTTATATTCTAGATATAAGCCTTTGTCAGCTATATGTTTTGCAAATATTTTCTTTCCAGGTGGACTTGCATTTTAATTTTCAGAGCTGTCTTTTAAAGAGCAAAATTTTAAATTTTGATGAAGTCCAATTCGTTGATTTTTTTTCCTTTCATAGTTCATGTTTTTTTGTGTGCCCTATTTAAGAAATCTTTGCTAAGCCCAAGGTCACTAAGATTTTTTTCTAATGTTTTTGTTTAGAAATTTAATATATTTAATGTCTTTTCATGTTTGAAAACAAATGGTCTGTCTTGAAGGAATTATTTGGCATCTGTAGGGATGGTGCTCCATCCTTGGTTGACTCCAGGAAAGGTTTTGCCTCTCTTATAAAACAGAAAATCTGGATGTTGTCAAAACATACTGCTTTCTTCCTTGACACCTGATGGTATGAAAAACTCTTGGTGATTAACTGAAAAAGTTCTAGTTGATGCTACAACAATAGTTAACTTTATTAAAGAAAGACAAATTCATTCAAGATTGTTTAAAAATGGTGTGAAAATCTGGGGTGAGGAAGAAGGACTTATTTTCTCTTGGAACACTCACTCTTGTGATCCAGCTGCCATGTAAAGAAACCCAAGCTGGGTACGTGACCATGGGAGAGAGAAAGAGAGAGGTCCAACCTTCTGCTGCTGCGGTGCCAGATGTTTGAGCAAAGCCATTTTGAGTGTTCCAGCCCCAGCTGCCATCTTACTGAAGCCACAAGAGAGACCTCAAGTGAGACCAGCAGACACTGTTACCAAGCAAAGAGCTCAGTGCCCAGCCTACATGGAAGCCAATGTCACGGCACCGGTTTTTGAGAAAAGAAAGAGCTGTGTTACGAGGCTGACCAGCAAGGAGACAGGAGGCAAGGCTCAAATCTGTCTCTCCGATCTGGGGTTTGGTCAAACTTCTATGAATTAGGGGAGGAAGGTTGGGATGTGCAAGTGCTGGTGGGCAGGTTTCAATTGGAGGGCCTTGGAACTTGGCCTTTTATGATAAGGTGTGGTATAGGGGCTTCAGCACCGGATCTTCCTGGACAATGGACCCTGTGCTTCTGAAAGGGCTCTGGCCTTCAGATTCCGGTCATGTCCCTGTCCTTTGGTTCTAGGTGTGGTTTGAGGTCAAAATCTTCTCCTCTGAGCATGCTTCGGCTGCATGACTTGCAGTTTTGTTCCATTGTCTCTGAAAAACAACTCAGTATCTTGTTAAAAACAGGATAGGGCCCGTTTGGGGCTGGTTCTGTGGTTACAAAATGAACCATCTGGTCAATGCAGAGAATTTTGTGAGTTACTAAAATGGTTGTTGTTTTAGCCATTAAATGTTGGTATAGTATATTACCTGGCAATAGATAGTCAAGCAATCTAGTATAAAGGTCCCCAGTGAAGCTTCCGGGGTTGAGAAGATAACCCTGCTGTAGAGTATGACATCTGCTCTCTTCCAGCCTTTGGGAATGTGCTTCCACTACTGAAGAAGGGCAAAACTCAACCTCTGCCTCTGCAGCTGGTCCCCAGCCTCCTCCGAGCTCAGCCAGACCTACCACCACTGTGCCCAGAGCAGGGGGGTCTGTGGGTCAGAGCTGTGGACTCATATTCCCCTAGGCACTCCTGCTTCGGAAGTATTTTCCCTCGTGCCCCAACATCCCTCTCTCTGCCTTTTCTCTAGAAAGATCTGTGGCTCTCAGGTTTGTTGCAAGAAAAAACACACCTATGTGACTTGTTAAAATGCAGACTCCTGGCCCACGATGCTGCAGATTTGGCTTCAGGATGCATATTTTTACATAGCGGGTGATTGTGTATAGGCTGTCATGGGAACCGTGTTTTGAGAAACTCCGCCCTGGGTTCCCAAGGTTCTCCTGGTGGACAAGGGGCATTTCTCTGTCACGAGTTGTTCTGGATGAGTGACAGTGTGCACGTGCGTGTGCGCGTGTGTGTGTGAGCGTGTGACTGTCAGCAGGCGAGCATGTGTGAGTGAGCAGGGACGTGTGATAACGTGTGTGTCAACCCAGCACCGTGAGCGTGCGCGGAAGGTACTAGACCCCGGGTAGGACACAGGGTCGGGCGGCCGCGTGTGCGAGGGGCAAGCCAGGGAAGGGGTGTAGGTGCCCTCGGGAGGAAGAGAAGACCTTTGGGGTGGGTCTGGGTCCCACCCAGTTAACTTGATGGCAGGGTGGGTCCCACCCAGTTAACTTGATGGCAGTGGCTGCTGGTCCTGGTGGCCGCCAGCGCCCAGCAGCTGCTCTGTTTTTCCTACAAGCACATGCTCCTGTGCTCCGTCTGAGTCCAGAAGCTCACGTTATAAAAAGGTGTCCTGTGCGGGTGATGGAAAAAGGGCAAAGAAAACCACGTGGACCTGGGAGGGGATCTGGGCTGCGCTGGAGCTTGGCAGGCGGCTGGGCCCTCCCGAGGCGCCCACGGCTCCCTGCCAGCCCTCTGTGGCCCGCGGCCACGCTCGTCAACGGCCTGGACGCTGGGGATTTCACCTTGTTTGGTACCGCCCCTGGCCCCCTTTAAACGAACTCCTGGCAGTCGAGCTGGGAATTAGTTGTGGTGTGCTTTTCAAAAATTCTTCACTGCCGTTTGGAAAGTGAAAGACATAATAAAAGTAATAATAACACTTGCTAGAATTTATAGAGCGTAGCTCTCCCTTCCAGACACTGCGTTGAGTGCTTTGGGGGCATTTACTCATTTAATTTCAACTTGGAAGATCACAGACATCTTCTGGAATAGCGATCCTGAAATTAACATTTAAAGCAAAGTATAGATTATCTCTGCTTAAAAGTTTTAAATAAAAATATAACATATAGGAAGATGCACAGTCCACCAGCGTGCACCTCAATGAGTTAGCACAGGTGAGCACAGCTGTGTAACCAGCCTCCAGGTAAAGAAATAGAGCTTTGCCTCCTTCCCAGACCCCTCCCCCGGCCCTCGCAGAAGTGGAAGGAACCGCTTACCCTGCTTCCTTCCCAAAGGAATTGCTGTCCTTTCCTCTAACCCCTAGGTTCATAAACTTTCTATGAATTGAACCACACAGGTAGTTTCTTGTGTCCAGCTTCTTTCCCTTGATGTGTGTCTGTGAGATGCATGTATGCAGGAGCATCTGGCAGTGTCTCCTTCGTTTTCTTTGCTGTATAGCATTCCATTGTGTGACTACATTGCGTTTTATTTATCCACTCTGTTGTTAACAGATTTTTTTTTTTTTCTGGCTTGGGCTATTACAAATAATGCTTAGATAGCTCCACTTTTCCTTGTTTGGTTTAAGGAAATATTATGATATGTCCATATTCAACTCACAGTCAAAAGTGCTAGATTCACATCCTGGATACACTACTTACTAGTTCTGTGAACTTCAGGAAAAGTCCTTAACCTGTCTGAGTCTCATTTTTTTTCCCCCTCTGGAACGAATAATAATGCCTGCTGACTTTAGTTTCCTCATCTTTCAGTAGGAATGAATAAAATCTACTTCCTAGGACTACAGGGAAGGATGGATAAGATAAGGCCTTTCCTTGATTCCTCCTGGGACTGTTGTGGACTTAAATGAGGTCATTCCTCTCATGTGCTTGGTGACATCCTCAGAACTGTGCCAACACATTTCCCTGTCCTTGTGTTAATGCTGGGAAAAGAAAAAAAAGAAGTATTTGTTCCTGGATTATATTAAAGAGAAAAACCACAGACTCCAAATGGTGTCACTTGTGCTAAGGCCCATGATACCAAACTTAGATTTAATACCTAACCTAATTGTAGTTTCAACGTTCACCAGAAATGTAATCTTAATCAACCAGTCTGAAATTTTCCAGTCAGCACAAATGAAGTGATTTTCAAGGGGACTATCTATTCCTGCTGTCCCCCTCTTTCCCCAAGAAGACGCAATCTGCATGATAAAACCTTTGTAGTTCCCTCCCCCACAAAAGATGTCCTGGCCTAAAAATAATCCTTTTGTTTCTTTTACTAAGAGCTCCCTTGCCCCATCCTTCTTCTATATAAACCTTCCAATTTGTTCAACCCCCTCAGAGCACCAGGGATGCTGGCCCATTCGTGAATTACCTAATAAAGCCAATGAGACCTTCAAATTTACGTGCTCGAATTTCGCTTCTTAACAAATATAAGACTGTACACTAACCAAATAGTTTGCTCATCAAGACTGACAGCTTGGTCGTGAAGAATCTCACCCCGTGATTCACACCAAATCAAAAGCTATTGTATCACTATATTTGAAGCAAAGTATAGATTACTATACTATACAAAGTATAGTATACAAAGTATAGATTTGTCCCCAAATCTCAACAGTCTCCAGCTATGCAAGACCCACTTTGAAACCAACCATCTCCAGCCCTAAACCCTGTAACTGTCCTCCTAGACATCCTTCTTCTGAGACATCACTCAGATGTTGTCATGGTGATGTTCTCCCTTATTGCAGTAAGTCCGATGAAGTTGCGTGACCTATGGGTTTTTCTGGGCTTTTGGGAGGTCAGTGGTCAACATTTCCCTTTCTGCCCTCCTCCTCCTTCCATAGGCATCATCTCATCTGATCTTCCTAACAGTCCCAGAAAGTGGGTATTATTTATCCCTATTTTATAGATGAGAAAGCTGAGGGTCAAAGAGAAGTAGCTTGCTCAAGGCTACAGTTGGCAAGTAGAGGATTTGACCTCTGGCCCACTCTAAGTCTCTGCCTGTCTTTGTGCTAAGCACATGGGGGGCATTATTCATGTTGTTATTACCTAGAGTCAAGCTGAGTCATAGGGAGCTTGGCCCATCAGGGCTCCTGAAGACATGGAGGCAAGAGTGATCTGACCACTACCTCCTGCACTGAGTCATCTGTTCCAGACCCTATTTTGTAGGGGAGAAGGGGCTTCTTCCCTTCTAGGTTCTACTCTGAAAAGGTGGAAGTCCTCACCTTAAATACCATCTTCAGCTAAAGACGGGAGAAGATGTCAGGGGTGGAGAGTCAGTTATGGGAGGTGACCAGGAAAAAGCACAGTGAACAAGGGTAAGGTTGTGATGCAGATTTAAGTCCTTGCTTTCTCCACTGATAAGAGTTTCTAGAAGCTGAGTCATCCTCCTTTTCCTGGTGCAGCAGAGAGACACCCTTACAAATGGAGATTTCCTTATACACGGAAACATCTCTTAGGAAGGGTAACTTCTACTTGATTTTCAGAGCTTCTCCCACGTCTGCCGTTTCTTAAAAATAACCAATTTAAAATAATCCTTATTCCAAAAAGACACACTTTGGGGTGGTAAATTCTGCTCCCCTACAGTTTATATTCTAAACTAAAATAATCTGCTCATCAAGACTGATAGCTGAGTAGTGAAGACTCCCACCCTTTGGCTCACATCAAGCCAAAAGCTATTGGATCATATTCTATTCACCAAATCCCAAACACATGTTACTATTCCATACTCAACTCTCAGTCAGAAGTCCTGGATACAGTACTTCCTAGCTCTGTGACCCTTGAGAAAATTACTCAGCCTCTCTGGGCCTCATTCTCCTCTGGAAGGAATAGTGCCTAACTTACCTCAGTTTCCTATTCAATCAACACGTATTTGTCAAGCATCTACCACATGCCAGGCACTGTTCTAGGAGATTAAGGAGCCAATAGCACAAAGATCCCAGTGTTGTTTTGTGCCTTTGTCTCTTCAGTCCTGCCCCCTTTTTTCTTCCAGTTTTACTGAGATATAATTGACATACGGCACTGTATAAGCTTAAGGTGTGCAGCATAATGATTTCACTTATATACATCATGCCATGATCACCACAATAAGTTTCGTGAACATCCATCCTCAGAGAGATACAAAATTAAAGAAAAAGAAACAAATTTTCCCCTGTGTTGAGAACTCTAGGGATTTACTTTCTTAATAACTTTCACATACAACGTACAGCAGTGTGAATTATATTTATCATGTTGTATATTATATTCCCTGGTACTTATTTATCTTATAACTGGGAGTTTGTACCTCTGACCACCTTCGTCCAATTCCCCCTCACCCACACCGTTCAGTTCCCTTTTCTGAGAAGCTTTCTCCCCCTGAATCTACCCTCTTCCTCTCCCCCGACCTCCACATATTTGCCTAGCTATTGCCTCCTCATGCTTCTACGCTCAGATCTGATGTCCTTTACCCTAGGAGCCATCCAACAGAGCACTGGCCACTGTTTACTGAAATGCTGGGGAGCTCAGTCTCCACAATTGTCTCCCCATCACCTATGAGCTTCCCCAGGGCAAGGACCAGATTCCCTGCACTTTTGTATCCTCGGTGCCTGTTACAGGGCTTGGCTTATGGTACAATCTCAGTATAAGTTAAATATAACTTTTCTTGCACAGGTGGCCAAATAATACAGTGTGATGGACACTCAGGGCACATCTGTTGAGTCATCAGCACTCCAAGGACGTCAGTACTGCCCTCAGAAACCAGAATTTAGTCCAGGTAGGTTGCAAGGGATTCAGCCATATTATGGGGGTCTGGGTCAAGAACTTGCCTTCTCCAAGCCTCTGTCTCTCATCTGTTAAATGGGAAGAACAAGAGCTGCCTTTACATATATCCAGTGTCGACTGAAGAAAAATGCACAACATAAAAGTTCCAAGTTACGTTTTATTTGGGGACCTTACCGAGGACTATAGCCTGGGAGACAGCCTCTCAGGGAGCTCTAAGGAACTGTTCTGAAGAGGTAAGGGAGGAGCCAGGATATTTAGGAGTTTCTGCTGAAAAAAAAAAAAAAGAAAAAACTATGTGGTCAAACATTGAAAGATTACTGCTAATCCCCCAAAACAGACATCTCCAGTTAATGATTTTAGTGCTTCTCTGTGTATGGGAAGATGCAAGAATCTAGGCTCATTGAAATTATTCCTTAAGCATGCATCTTAAAAATCTAGGACCAGTATCCTGTTTTAATCCACCCTGAGTTCCCCTGAGGGCACACCATTGGGGGACAGCTGCAGTGGTTGATGGCTTGATGGCAGGCAACCTTCATTGTTTACTGGTTTGGCAGGCAACATTTTTTTTGTCCACACCAGCTTAAAAGGTGCTTTATATTATTTTAACTCATTTAATCATCTCAACACCCTCGAGGGAGGGGCTATGATAATTGTCAATTTATAGACAAGGAAACCAAGGCACAAGGGGTTTGGAGAATTTTCCTAAGGCTACACTGACACAGCCAGCAAGTAGCAGACCTGGCAAGGAGACTGTGATCTTGACCACTACAGACCACCCTGCCTGGGGCTGTGGCTGCCACCCTAGAGACTCATTACAGAAACTTCCATAGAGCATGTTAGCACAAGCTCTTCCCCTGTTCACCTAGAGCCAGTTCCTGGCAGTAAAGTCGCGGCCAAACACAGCTTCCTTTGAAAGTCCAAACTGTTCCCCTGTCTTTCTTGATGAGGCCTCAGGAAAAATGAATTGTTGCCTCTGTGTCTCTGTCACAAAGAAACAACTGCCTTAACATAGTAGCAGCTTGTGTGTATGGGAAGCACAGGGAAAACTAATGATAATGAATTCATAAGTTCAATTCCAGATGTGTTGATGATAAAATGAATTGATAAATTCATTCATTTATTTAACAGATATTTATTGAGTACCTACTCTGGCAGTGTGGAGAACTAATTCTAAACAAGGCAGTTGAGGCCCTTGCCTGGATGGAGTTTATGTTTTTGAGATGGGAGGTACAAAAAAAAGTTTTCGTTTTTTTTTTTTTCCCATACTTTTCCTTCTTTTATTTATTTAGTTTGTCCAAATTTTGGTATTTTGGCTTTTCTTCAAGTATTTCATTCTTGCATTTTCCCTTAAAATATGAAAGAAGAATTTAAAAGCATTTAAATTTAAAAGCATATATATGTGTATGTGTGTATATATGTAAAAATGAGAGTGTTAAAGAGGGATTTATACAATCTAAGAAACATGAAATTATAGCATTGGAAAGGAACTTTCTGATCCAGACACCTGTCTTGAGTGAATTCCATATGAAAAATCACAGCACGTTAGAGCTGGCAGGGACTTCTTAGGTCTACTAGGCCAATATTCCTCAGGCACTGATTTATGGGATGGCCTTGGATTTCAGGGAATTTTTTCCTACTTATAAAACTTTAAAATCTGAAGGTATTTACGTTTGACTCACCTGGACACAGATGGATAAAGACAAACTTGACTCTCCATGGTCAAGCCAAAACTGAATTTTTTATGGACCTATCTGTAAATATAATTTCCCTATGAAGATTTGTAGGGTTTTATTAAGGATAATGAATAAAAAAGGAAAGCTTAATAAAAAATTCCTAACTTGGGACTTCCCTGGTGGCTCAGTGGTTAAGAATCTGCCTGCCAATGCAGGGGACATGGGTTCGAGCCCTGGTCTGGGAAGATCCCACATGCCGTGGAGCAACTAAGCCCGTGAGCCACAACTACTGAGCCTGCGCTCTAGAGCTCTTGAGCCACAACTACTGAGCCCGCGTGCCATAACTACTGAAGCCCACGCGCCTAGATCCCGTGCTCCGCAACAAGAGAAGCCACCGCAATGAGAAGCCCATGCACCGCAACGAAGAGTAGCCCCCACTCACCGCAACTAGAGGAAGCCCACACGCAGCAACGAAGAGCCAATGCAGTCAAAAATAAATACATAAAAAATAAATATTTATTAAAAAAAAAGAGTCCAGAGCCTTCTCCCGGTGGAGTCACACAGGATACTCTTAACTGCTTTAGCAGTGAGTTGTGACAACACGTGTGAAACGGTGTCTATCAGGGAAGCTCCACTGAGCCTAGGAGTCCAGGGACTTTACTGAGGCCAGTCATGTAGGGACCCTTTGCCTAGCATGTACCAAATTTTCAGACTTCCAGAAGGAAGGCAGGGGTCTGCATAAACCATACTGTTAATACAAAGAGTTTTGGCCTAGCGAGCCACTGTTTTCTGTTCTGGGGATGGTGAGAGCCCTCTCCAAATCCAAATTCTCAGATGCCAGCCAAGGGCTACCCTTGCAGATACTCTCAGGTCAGCTACATTAACTCTTTTCTGCACAAGGCCTCGGATCCACATGTGTCTTTTCTGGATCAGTGACCACTGCATCACAATAGGTTCTAGGTTCCGTTGGAGGCGACTTGCTTTCTGAAGCCATGCATATCCCACACAGGCCACAGGAAGCTAGGAGTGGTGTGGCAGGCCACCTCGCCTGTCAGACACATCCTTCTACTGTGTCTGCCACCCTGTGCTGGACTCCTTTCCACCCCTCCGCTCCAAGTTACTTATGGGAAAATATGGCATGACCCCCCTCCTGCTAGAGTCCGATATGCCCCTTGGGTCTGATCATTCATCTCTGGCTGGGTCCCAAGGCAGAGGTGGAAGGCGGTACAAGGTCCTGGCATTTGAACTACTCCCCCTGCCTTCTTTTCTCTTCTTCCCACAGTCCACTGCGGTGGGAACAGGTGGCTTCCCATGTCTTCTGGGTCACAACATCATATGTGGAGTAAACTCTGGCATCTGGGCCACCTGGCCTGGTTGTTGCTAACGGGTTAATGGGAGCTAAAGAAATATAGACAGTCCTTTTCTCTCTTGGCAAATCCTGGCTTCCAGTACTACTTCATGACTCAAAGCTGATGAATGACCTTTTTGCTTTAGATGAGGCCTTTCCTTCCACGGGGAGAGAAGCCTCGTGGTACACAAGGCATGGCTGGCTGCAAAGGTGGGTGAAATTTAACATCCCCGCATTTCATTCCAGAAATGATCATTTGCATTTGTATGATGCATCACGATGTAAATGTGCTTTTACGAACATTGTCACAACAACTCAGCCGTTGAGGTAAGCATATTCATCGTGCAGATAAACTGAGACTAAAAGAGGGCTGGTTCATGGCAGAGGTTGGACTTGAATTGATGTCATCAGACTTGATGTCCAGGAAACTTCTGACATTCATTGCTGGCCAGAAATCTTTATTGACTTTTGTACTCTATGGACAGATGTGGTAAAAAAAAAAAAAAAAAAAAAAAAAAAAAAAAAAAAATCTGTTCTTTCCCATCCAGCGCGGTAGTCTGAGTAATGGCCCCCAAAGATGTCCAATCCTAATCTATGGAACCTGTAAATATGTTGCCATTGAAGGTAACATATTTACAGGTGTGACTGAGTTAAGGATTTTGAGATGGGAAGAGTATTCTGATTATCTGGGTGGATTCAGTTTAATCACTAGGGTCCTTATTAAGAGGGAGACGGAAGAGTGAGAGTCAGAGAGAGAGACTGGAAGATGCTGTGCAATGGCTTTGAAGATGGAGGACAGGCTACAAGCTAAGGAATGCAAGTGGCCTCCAGAAGCTAGAAGAAGGCAAGGAGACAGATTCTTCCCAGAGCCTGCGGAAGTGACACAGCCCTGATGATACCTTGATTTTAGCCCACTGAGACTGCTTTTGGATTTCTGACCTCCAGAGCTGTACGATGACAAACTTGTGTTACTCTGAGCCACTAAGTTTGTGGACATTTGTTACAGAAGCAATAGGAGACGAATACATCTAGCATCCCTTCTTGTAGCAGAATCCGTCTCAGCCTCTTGGGGTGGTTGCCTCTGGAGAGCCACCCTGCCCCCACCCTTGCTTCCTGTGATGTGGGTGGGGCTGACCCCACATCTGGCTCCAGGACGAACATGTTATCCAGGCCTGGCCAATGAGAATACCACATGCTCTGTCCCAGTGACAGGTGAGGGCATGAGCACATGACCACAGCTGGGCCCAGCAGAATGAAGCGCTGGACTCTTGCTGGAGCCGTTGGGAAGGAGGCAGGCAATTGCCACCGTGGGTGCAGAGCTGAAGCAGGTAAGCCTGGAGCAGGTGGCAGCCACCTGAGAATAAGGACGACACGTAGGGGAGCAGAGCTCTGGAAAGAGACATTGTCCTCAAGACAGTGCTTGAAACCTTGAATCCAGTCATGCCTAAAGGCGGCTTTGACCCTTGAAGCTCCCAATTACAGGAGCCAGTAAAGGTCCCTTTTGGTTCACCCGAGTTGGAGTTGGATTTCTGAACCCAAATGTCGCTGGGTAATAGAGTTGCTTGGTCAGAGGTCATCTAAATGGTAGCATTGGATGACTGATTTTGTTGAAGTTCAACACTATTGAGCATAGCCTAGTACTACTCAAGAGGAGGCGTGTTCTTGTCCAAATGGCACTGACCTTGCAATTAAAACCATGGAGAAGAGATGGATCCTTTCCGCCCAGAGAATGTTACCGCTGAGTATTACTACCTGAGTCCTTTTACTTAACAGAGCCTAACAAACACTTAGGTATCTGGATATTGCATTTCTCTGGCTTTATCTCAGGTGGCTACTGAGACCCAGGGAAGGAGAATGACTTGCTTCAAGCCACATGATCGGCAGCTGGCCGACCTCGGATCAGAACTCCTGCCTCTGAGTCCCGGCACCGCGCTCCCTCTGAAGCATCTCATGTGAGCATAATCCCTCCCGCTCCCACGGCTCTGAAAATTCACACCCTACTGTGTACAATTAGTCCTTGCTGCTCTCCCTTGCTGAGAAGCAGTCTTAATTTCATTTTCAGAGCCCTGGGTTTGTCATTATCATGATAAGATTATTTCACATCTTGAATATTAAAAATTTGACTCCGCAAAATAAGGTTTGTGTTCCAAGGTGATTGTTGTTTACCAGCCCCCAACATTCAGCCTGCTCTCTTTTGAGAAACGTCACTTTGAGGGTAAGTCGCCCGCCACCTCCCCCACTCTCAGTAGAGGTCATGTTCAAAAGGATCTCTGTTTGAGTTCCTAATATCGATGGCATTGCTCTGACTCATCTACAGGAACCTAGAATTATCAGCTTTCAATTCTAGAATCACCCCAGCATCTTAAAGTTTACGTAGTCCCATGTTTGCAATTCTCTGAATCATAATTTTTTCCTATGATTTAAAGACGTCCTTTTAGGGAGTTCCCTGGTGGCCTAGTGGTTAGGACTCTGGGCTTTCCCTGCCATGGCCCAGGTTCAGTCCCCGGTCAGGGAACTGAGAATTCCGCAAGCCGTGGCACAGCCAAAAACAAAAAAACAAAAAAAAAAAACAAACTAATTAAAAAATAAATAAAGGTGTCCTTTTAAAATTAAGACAATTTTTTAGAGCAATTCAAGGTTCACAGCAAAACTGAGTGGAAAGTACAGAGACGTCCCGTATACCTGCCCCCACTCATGCATCACCTCCCCATTATCCACACCCACACCAGAGCAGGACGTTTATCACCACTGATGAAGCTGCACTGATACATCATAATCACCCCAAGTCTATAGTTTCCATTAGGGTTCGCTCTTGTTGTTGTACATTCTATGGGTTTAGACAAATGTATAGTGACATGTATCTCCCATTATGGTATCATACAGAGTATTTTCACTGCCCTAAAAAATCCTGTGTGCTCCAACTCTTCATTCCTCCCTCCCCCCAACCCCTGGCGACCGCTGATCATTTTACTGTTTCCGTAGTTTTGCCAATTTCAGAATGTCATATAGTTGGAATCATACAGTGATTGGCTTTTTTCACTTAGAAATATGCATCATTCCTTGCATTTTCCTGTGGGGAAAGTAAGCTTTGGAAAGTCAAGTATGTATCACTCAGAGTTCTTGGTTAAAGGCAACTACTCTGCTAGCTTAAGAGGATCGTGAATATTTTAAAGGCTGTTCAGTAGCTCACAGAAATCCAGGAGGGTCAGAGAAACAACTAGGTGCCCACTCAGCTGCAAACAAGCCCCTCAGGGTCTGCTCCAGTAAAGACATCCCTGTTGCTGTCTGTAGTGGGTTGTAGCGGATGGCTGGTGGCCGTCATACTTTATAGGTTATAGGTAACCACACTCGGTGCCTCAGCCCCACTGCTGGGATAAAGGACACCTGTACTCCCAAAGGGGTTGTTCCAGTTGCTTCAAGGAAAATGTATCATTTCACACAAACCTTTGCTACTTTGATACACTAAAATGGTGTTGTCTGTTTTGGTTTGCTTGGCTTAAATTATTGAGGTTGTAACTTTCCCCATGTTCTATTATCGAGTTATATTTCCTGCCTGTCTATATGAAGAATTCCGTCCATGTTTTTTGTTCATGTGTCTATTGGGGTCTTGGTGGTGTTATTAGTTGCTCACATGAGCTTTTTATATATAGTAGTTTCATACTTCATTTTTCTTTCCTCCTTCCTTCCTCCCTTCCTTCCTTCCTTCCTTCCTCCCTCCTTCCCTTCCTCTCTCTCTCTCTCTCTTTTTCAATGAATATTTCCATCACATTTTTACTTGCTGTTTACCTTTGTTCCTTTTCCTCTGACATATAGGAGTTTTATATTTTGGAGATGAATATTTGACAACTATTTCTCAGGCTGCCCACATAACCCAAGAGATTGTTTAATGGAAAAACATCTCTAACCCTGAATATTTAGATAATTCTTTTTTTGTGTCCTGCCACCTCACAACACGTTTGGGTCAGTCGTTTTGTAGAGAGCCCTTTCATCTCCAGAGAGGGTCATAAACAACTCTGAGAGGCATGGTTTTTCACTACACCCCAGGGCAAAAAAAAAAAAAAGATGAAGGTGACTATTGTTTGAGCCAATCTTTTAGACAGACTCATCTTATCCTCCCATCTAAACAACTGTTGAAGGGAGAGAGGAGAGGGGGGCAAGAGAGAATGTTAAACCCTGGTTTAAAAGTCACTGAGGTTTGACCTGCACTAGGAAAGGCTCTGAAAGTGAGCATGTCTGTGAGTGCAAAGGGGAAAATCCAGATGACTAGTGGAAAAATCTCTCTGTTAACTCCTGATTGCCTGTCCCCCAACTCCCGTGCGCTTATATGACCTCTGTCCCCAAGCTCCTCAAAGGGTTGATCTTGATTAGGCATGACCTTGATGAGAAGTCTAGGCGAGGTGCTGTTCGATGTTTGAAGAACGGATAGACGTGGTTGATTCACTCTGAAGCATGGGTCTTGGTGCCACATAACCGTGGTTCAAATCCCACCTCCCACCTGCACATAACAGCTGCGCAAATGTGAGCAAGTCCCTTAATCTTTCTGAGGCTCAGTTTTGTCATCTGTGTAATGGGATGCTCACACTGTCCTTGTGTGACTGAGATGAGGGTTAATGGTGGTGGGTGTCACGTGTTAGCAGTGTCTGGCCCGCGGCAGGTAGCAACAGGAGCCCATTGTAACATATCAGGAAATTAACTGGCAGTCCTCGAGGGTCATCTGCTATGTGTCCGGCATTGCAACAGGTCTGTGGCAACAGGTCCCAATGTCACCCTCCCTGAGCTTATGCAGTGTGTCCCAGGAGATGGGGCATAGCTCACCAAATGACTCGCACCTGTATGACAGTGTAGACATGCTAAATTGTAGAGGAAGGGTCCAACTCTTACAAGCGGGAAGAGATCTCTGTAAGCTGAAGTAAGTAGCGAAAGCATCATGGTGGAGGTAGGGGTTTACCTGGGTTTTGGTGATTTAAGAAACATATTCTCTTTTTTTCGACAGAATATTTTTCCCTCTGAAAATGAAAATAGCTGTACAGTTTTCCTTTTTAAAAATAATATGTACTCTTTAAAAAATAGTTAGAGGGCTTCCCTAGTGTCGCAGTGGTTGAGAATCTGCCTGCTAATGCAGGGGACACGGGTTTGAGCCCTGGTCCGGGAAGATCCCACATGCCGCAGAGCAACTGGGTCCGTGAGCCACAACTACTGAGCCTGCGCGTCTGGAGCCTGTGCTCCGCAACAAGAGAGGCCGCGATAGTGAGAGGCCCGTGCACCGCGATAAAGAGTGGCCCCCGCTCGCCGCAACTAGAGAAAGCCCTCGCACAGAAACGAAGACCCAACATAGCCAAAAATTAAAATGAATAAATAAATAAATTAATTAATTTAAAAAAATCACTTCCACCATCAGTATTTATGGCTTCTCTTTTCTCCATACCCTTCCCAGCAGTGGTTATCGTCAATATTTTATAATCTTCGCCAGGCTGATAGGTAAAAATGATATCATTCATTTAATATGTATTTCTACACTGCCTAGCGTCTACGCTGTCATGTTAGACATGATACAGGAATGGTCCCAGTGGTCCCAGAGCTCAGAGACCACTGGAAATAGACACGTTGAATAAGTGCCCAGTGAGGTTTTTCAGTGATGTAACCTCATGTCTAACAGTGGACCAAGGAGGTGGCTGTTCTTTTCTGCCTCTGTTAACTCACGTAAGGACACAGATGGTAGGGAGACAGTACAGGACATCCCAGGGATTCAGGGGAGGAAGATGAACTCAATCATGCTTTTCTACAGCATCCTTGGAGTCCTATTATTAATGTCTTGAGGACTGCACCTGCCTATGGGGATTTATATTCTGAGGTGGCATACTTTAATTGTACAACATGGGATAAAATAATAATAATATTAAAAGGTGCTGGAACAACTGGATATCTGTATTAAAAAAAAAAAAAAAAAGACCCCCATGTTTACCTCATACCGTACACCAAAATCCACTCAAAATGGATCAAAGACCTAAACCTAAGTGCCAAAAGTATGACACTTTCTTCAAGAAGCCACAAGAAAAAAATCTTTGTGGCACTGAGTTAGGCCAAGATTTCTTTAACAGAACACAGAAAACATGAACCATCAAAGAAACAATTAATAAAATGGACTGCGGCAGTTTTCAAAACTTTTGCTCTTCAAAAGGCACAGTTAAGAGAAACAAAAAGGCAAGCAGACTGAGAAAAAATATATAAAAACATATATCTGAAGAAAGGCTGGTATCCAGAATACATAAAGAATTTAATAGTATTACAACTAATGAAAAAAAAAAAAAAAAGAAATAATGAAAAAAAAACAGCAAAAGATTTGATCAGATATTTCAGAAAGGAAAATTTCTGAATGATCAAGAAATGCATGAAAAGATGCTCAACATCACTAATCATCAGGGAAATGTAATTAAGACTACAATGAGATATTACTGCACACTCAGTAGAATGGCTAAAATCAAAAAGACCCACAGCACTAAGTTCTGACAAGGATGTGGGACTCTCCTACTTTGCTGGTGGGAATGCAAAAGGGAACAGTCACTTTGAAGAAGACACAGTCTCATAGAGTGTCTTAGGTAGTTTTCCAAGATAAATGAAAACATTTGTTCATACAAAGACTTATATGCAAATATTCATTGCAGCATCATTCAGATTAGTTAAAAATTGGAAAGAGTGCCAATGTCCATCAACCAATGGATAGATAAATTGTAGGAAATTGATTATCATGGAATACTGCTCAGCATTATTTCTTCCAGAGTTTTAAATTTTTCCCCAAGAATGTCTTTATTAAATCCCTCAGGCAAGGTAGCACAAAGCCTGCTTGAAATGGAGGAGCGAAGAAGTAAAGAATACCAGAACAAGCACAATGAATATTTCAATAAATTACCATGCCGTTAATGTCAAAGTGTGCTTAAGAAATGCTACTGTTGTCACTGAGGAGGGGCACAAGGAGGGACTAGTAGAGGTGAAAAGGGAAGAAGAAAACAGGGAAGGCACCCAACAGTCACTGAGTGCCATGTCATCCTCTTCGGTGTTCTGTCCTTCGAGGCAGCTGCAGCTGCCTTCATTTTATAGGTGGAGAAAGTAGGGCTCAGAGGGGTGAAGTGACCTGCCGCAGGTCACACAGGTCCACCGGGTCTGTCTGAGCCCTCAGTCCAACTGGCAGTCTGGGAAGAGAAGAGAGGGGACCCTGGACCCACCGCCACTGCCTGGCTTCTGGCTTTTCAACCTTGGATCTGCCAGCACCAGCCCCGTGACCCTGGGTATGTCACTTTTCTCTGCCTCAGTTTTCTCCTCTGTAAATGAAGATAAGAATGGCCCCCACCTGGAGGCTTGTGGTGAGGGGAAATGCATAAAGCATTTTAGACACCATGTGAACGATGGCTCCCTCTGTGACCATGCTGGAACAGGGGTGCAGGGTGGGCAGGGGGGTGGACGAGACCATCTGACTGGGGCTGGAGGGCTTTGGGTCATCTGGATAGGAGTTTGGGTGGTGACCAGGGACCCCCAGTTAAGAAATCCTGGAGAGGGATGAGAAGTTTGGGGAGCTGATTTCTGGGCTGCGCGTGGAGACGGGGAGGGTGGTTGAGGCCACCTAGAGGGCAGTCGGAGGGGGCTTGGGGTAGTGCCCAAGGGTCCGAGGGTCTGACAGACCTCCTTCCTCAGTAAGGGAGGGAGAGGAGTCTCTTGGGCCTGAACTGGGTGGAAGGGCAAAGGCAGCATCAGAAAGTGAAACAGAATAATAGCGCCTCTTTCTTCCCTCCTTCCTCTCCTTCCTCCCCTATTTTCTTCCCTCCCTCTCTCCTTTCCTCCCTCTTTCTCTATTGCTTCTTCTGTCCTTTCTTTCGTCCCCACCTTGTTCTGAAAGGCCAGGGAAGAAGAGCCTCGCTCAGAGCCATGTCATGAGTAACCCACTTGTGTCCTTGTGGTTTACCTACCTGAAGAAGAGTTGTACCCTAAGATCTCCACATGCTGTGGGCACATGGTTTCTGATTCAACTCCACAAATATTTACTGTGCTCTGGTTAACTGAGTGTACTTTGTGCTGGAGGTGCCAGAGAGATGCAAACAGGCAAAGCCCATCCTGGGAGGAGTCAGTCTGGTGCCCCTGGCTGATGTTGGCCCAAGACATGCCCCCCCTTCCCCAAGGATGCAAAAGAGCTCTCTGTCTACCAGTGCCCTAGGCCCATATCTCTCTCCAACAAAGTGCAGAAACTGGCGCCAGTTCTGCAAGATCTGAACAAGACAGTACATTGAAGGCATCATCTACAGGAACGAGGTAGAGCTCAGCCTGCAGGTATTGGCGGGCTTGGTAAATATCTGTCGGTTCACTGCTGATGGCAGACACAAGCCGGAATTCTGATTTTGCATCAGTCTCTTCCTCTCCTCTGAATTTTCCAAGATCATCCACACACATAGAACTTTCTCCTCAACACCGTGTTCAGGGGCCACGCCAGGTTTTGAAATAGACCCCAGATTCATTTGTATGTTGTTTCACTTGGAGAGTAAGATTCATGCCTCACAATCAACCAAGGTTTATTAGCCAGGCCCCACGATGAGCCTGGTGTTGATGTGCAGAAACTCTTGGGGTAAAAGGGAATTTAGAAAAATGAAGGAAAATAAGGTCTGAGGAGGGATGAAGGGTTGCAGCCAGGAAGACTATTTCTTTTTTTTTTATAAATGTATTTATTTATTTATTTATGGCTGTCTTGGGTCTTCGTTGCTGCGCGCGAGCTTTCTCTAGTTGTGGTGAGCGGGGGCTACTCTTGGTTGTGGTGCGTGGGCTTCTCATTGCGGTGGCTTCTCTTGTTGCGGAGCACGGGCTCTAGGGTGCGCGGGCTTCAGTAGTTGTGGCACATGGGCTTTAGTAGTTGTGGCTCGCGGGTTCTAGAGCGCAGGCTCAGTAGTTGTGACACACGGGCTTAGTTGCTCTGTGGAATGTGGGATCTTTCTGGACCAGGGCTTGAACCTGTGTGCCCTGCGTTGGCAGGTGGATTCTTAACCACTGCGCCACCAGGGAAGCCCCAGGAAGACTATTTCCCAAATGCTTTGGGCTCTCTGACTTCCTGGCCTGGATGGGATGTGGAACAGTGGGTGAGTAGTTCTGGTTGATACATGATGAGCAGAAGTGACACGTGCTCTTTCTAGGTTGGATCACTGAATTGTTGGGGTCAGACCTGCGAGAGACCCTCTTTCCTCAGGCACTGCAACCGGCCAAGTTCTAGGTGGGGGCTGCTTCGGCCTCATCCTGTACATGGTATTCCACATGTTCAGCTCCTCTGCTGACCCACGGCAGGCATGTGGTGGAGCGAGACCTAATCCCTGGTTGTTTTAAGACACTGAAGTTAGGGCTTGTTTGTTATTGCAGCATAACCTCACCTGTCCTGACTGCTACACTTGGAAAACAAAAAACTTGATTTGAGAGGCAGCCTTCCATTGACCTCTCTTCAAAATTCAAAATATCAAATCTCCTTTCTCCTCAGTCTTATCAGTCAACACTGTCCTTTATCTGGTCGATATTTATCATGTAGCATGCATAAAAGATACAACAAAGTTTTGTTAGGATAAGAATGGAAAGAAAGCAATGACTGTACTTGTGGTTGGGAAGTTTATTACTGTGTGATGAGGAGACAAGAAATAGAACTTTTCTCTCACCCCTAAGGGGCACAGAACAACAGAATCGCAGACCACTACCACTGACGGTGACCGTAGATTTTAGAGGGGATCTAATTTAACTTCCTAGCCCAAGAAGGCATCACCTCTCCATCTCAGATTTATTTTTACCTACCAGGTGCCAGTCGCTCTGCTGAGCACTAGAGAGAAACAGAGATGAATAAAACTCAGCTTAGTAGGTACAGTGACCCAGGAGGGGTTTGGACCTAGTGCTCAGAACACAGAGGAGGAAAGAGGCCACTTCTGGTGAGAAATCAGGGAAGGCTTCTTGGAAGAGGTGGTAGTTCACTTGTCAGAACCTTATCCCTCACTGTATGTTTGGGCCCATTCCTGACTGTGAGAATGCAGAAAGGTATGCTGGGCATGGTTCACCATCCTTCCTCACCAGGTGGGCCAACTCAACTCACCATGACCCACCAGGGATTAGGCTTCTGACCTCTCCCTTGGCCCTGAGACTTCCCAGACTGCCTTATGCGTGTCCAGGCTTTTGTCCAGGTACAGTGTGGTCTCTGCCCTGGCAGGCGAGGGACCAGTTGGGTGACCTGGGAGCAAATCCCAGCCTGCTCTATAAAACTAGGAGTTAAGCTCTTGGAGGAAGACGCGGTCGCTGTTGCTGCGGAGCCTTGGGCTTCCCGCTCCCGCTCCTGACTCACCGCTGTTCGCTCTCGCGGAGGAACAAGTCGGTCAGGAAGCCGCACCGCAGCCATGGCTTTTAAGGACACCGGAAAGACTCCCGTGGAGCCCGAGGTGGCGATCCACCGGATTAGGATCACTCTCACCAGTCGCAACGTGAAGTCGCTGGAGAAGGTGTGTGCCGACCTGATCAGAGGCGCGAAGGAGAAGAATCTCAAGGTGAAGGGGCCGGTGCGGATGCCCACCAAGACCCTGAGAATAACGACGAGGAAAACGCCCTGCGGGGAAGGTTCTAAGACTTGGGACCGTTTCCAGATGAGGATCCACAAGCGCCTCATCGACCTGCACAGCCCTTCCGAGATCGTCAAGCAGATCACTTCCATCAGCATTGAGCCGGGAGTCGAGGTGGAAGTCACCATCGCAGATGCTTGAGCCAGCGGCTCTAATAAATTGATAATCGGCAAAAAAAAAAAAAAAAAAAAACAAAAAAAAAAAAAAACTAGGAGTTAAATGAGAGCCTGCTGTTCTAGGCCAAACACTGCAAGTGCCCATCTAGTCATGCTCCCTGCGGGGAATCCCTGCCTTGGTCAAGGATGGACAGGTAGGTGGGTAAGGGCAGCTCCCATCCCTGATCTCCCGTGGGGGGGAATCACTGGAGAATGACTTTGTACTGGATCTTGTTCAGCTCGGCTGCTTTAGTAAGCAGCTCATTCACAAGTGAGCACAAATTAATACAGTACAAACCGGCTACATAAATATCGTGCTATAATTGATTGTCTTCTGTAATCAAAGGCAAGGCTGCTGACTTTGTTACTTTCCCTGCTTAGCAACTGCTGGAGGAAGACTTTGCGTGGAAGGGAACTGAGGTTGTTGAGGTGGTTTTTGCTGCAGGTATCTGTTTGCAAATTGTGTCTCTGATGTATTGAGAGGATAAGGCCCATTACATTCAGATTCAATAAGTATCAAATGCCTGCTGTGTGAGAGGTATAGAAAGACCCATTATCTTATTTCATCACTAATTGCGTTAATAGTAGTAAAGATCTGATAATGTGTGCAAAACTTATTGTAGTCTTTACAGTAACTTTTTTTCCTGGTATATATTATCGTTGGAATTTAAATAACCCTTTAGATCTTCCATTCTAGGTAGCTTGATAAGTGGACTATAGGAACCGATTTTCTCCAGCTAGTACTAGGTAGGTGAGACAGTGATCTCTGCACTGTTTACCTGCATCCAGTTTGACTGCTAAACAATCTAAACACATGGAACTGGAATTTTTAAGTCACCTCACTCAACACAAGAAAGCAACGCCATCTTTCCATTTACCTGCCAACGCTAAGGCGGGCTTGGTTTTTTCCAGCAGTTGGTTGTACTGGGAGGAGTGACTTAGTGGGGGCATCCTCTCCCATCCACCCTTCTAAGACTCTGCCCTTTGGAGGATTTGGAGGGAGCTCTACCCTTTGGGAAATCAGGCTTCGAAAATCCACAAAACCCCTTTTGCCCTGTTGAGGTGGGGTGAGTGTCAGACTGCATAAATCCCGGGGAAAGCTCAGCTGTCTCCTGACCCCTGAGAATTACGCAGTTTTCCTAACCTTGACCTGAAGTCAGACGTCTTTAATTCCTTTCCAAAACGTCGCTCGTGGTGGGCTGTCGTTGGAAAGAAAAAACAAAACAAAACAAACAAACAAACAAAACCCTAAAAAACAAAACAAACCCCCCCCCCAAAAACCGCCCTATTCTGAGACTCGGGAAAAGGGCACTCGCTCCCTGGGGGCTGGGGACAACTTCCCGGCTACCCTGCCCAGGGATTTTAAATAATCGCGTACCGCCAGACCCCTTCGCGCTTCCAGTGCCCGACCCGCACCCCGCCACCTCCCTCTTCACAGGCCGGCAGGAGGGGGTGGCAGCACCGAGGCGATTTTATTCGTATTTTTTTCCTCCGGGTTTTGTCATAGAAACGCTGACACACAACCACCAGACTGCGGCCGGCCCGGCGGGGGACTCAGGGCTTTTGGGACCCTGCGGGAGCGCGGCGCGCACTCCGCGCTCCCCGGGAAACAGCTGGACGCGACCAAATCCCCGGTAGGGGCGGGGGGAGCGCGACGCTCCGCCCCGGCGCTCGGGTCCCTCCCTCCGCCCGGCTCTCCGCAGGCGCCCTCCCCTCGCCGGGGGCTGTGAGTTGCATTTGGTAAAACCCAGCCCCGGAATATGTGGATCTTTGGAGCGCAATGAAGTAGCCTTTGGAGAGGAGGGAGGGGGCCCGTCCGACAGCCACAGCGGCCAGAAAAGCGGCAGCGGCGGCGGCACCACCACTGCTCGCCCCCCAGCCGCCCGGCCCGCGAGGAGGCAGCGGCGGCCGCTGGCGGGGGCGGAGGCGGCGGCGGAGAGGCGAGGAGGAGCAGCGGGAGGAGCAAGAGCGCGCAGCCGGCGGGTCCACGCATCTCAGCACTTCCAGAGCAACTCCGGCGCCTTCCACACCCCTGCCCGGGGCTGGGGGCTCCGAGAGCGGCCGCGAAGCCAACCCTATCCTCCCTGCGAACCCTGCCCAGCCCTGCCCTGCGCCTCCCGGGCTCCGCTCCGCGCGGCGGGTTTCCCGCTCCTGCGCTCCGGGCGCGCCTCCCGGACGCCCGGGTCCCCGCAGCCAGGACAAAGCCATGAAGCCGGGGCTGCTGGAAGTGATGAGGATGAACAGAATTTGCCGGATGGTGCTGGCCACTTGCTTGGGATCCTTTATCCTGGTTATCTTCTATTTCCAAAGTATGTTGCACCCAGGTAGGGGGCGCGTTAGCGTGGTTTTGTTGGATATTTTCTGCTCTCTCGCGCTTTTGCTCCCTCGCTCGCTCCGCCTGCCTTCTGCCTCTTCCAACCTTACCTCTTCTCTGTGGGCCACCTCGGGGTTCCTTGCTGACCGAGTCCGCCCGGAAACCCGAGTCGGGATGGGGAGGAGGAGGAGGAAAGATGTGCTCTCTCTTCTTCTTCCTCCCGGCTCCAGGCTGGAGGATGAGACCCGAGGGGCGGTAGTTTTGTTTTGTTCTGTTTTCTTCTTTGTGTCTCTTGTCCGTCTGTCTGCGAGGTAGCAGGGCAAGGTAGAGGTTGTGGGAAGCTGCTGAGGGTGGAGGGTGGGTTTGAAGAGAACGAAACTCCTTCCCGGCTTCTGCCGAGGTCCGAGGATGAAAAAGGCGCCGGGAGCCAGCCGCCCGGCGCCCCAGCGCGCTGCCTCTTCCTGGTTGGGGGGCCGGGGGCGAAGGGTGCGCGCCCCGGCGAGGTTGCCAGTCCCCTCCGCGAGCTGGGGAGCCCGGAGCTAGGCTCCCACGTGTCCGGGGCTCGGCACCGCGCTGAGCAGGTGTAGGGAGAGGTTGGGTGCCCGGCACTGCCCCTCCACCAGGCTGCGGATGGGGTCCGGCGCCAGCTGTTTGCCCCGGGGTTCGGCTCCGGCTCCGCATTGACCTTGCGGCTTGTGCCCCGGGGCCTGCTCCCTCCCCGCAACCCCGCTCCCGACCCTGTGCTGGGGGACTCAGAGCTCCTGGGTCGCGCGCGCCACCGCAGTTTGGGAGGAAACTTTGGCCGGGTCCTGGGCTGACCGTCAGGTTGCATCCCCCACCTCCTGCGTTCCGAACCCCCCCGGGCCCGCCGGGCCGTGTGGGAATGAGCCCCCTCCCCGCAGTCCCCGGTGGCTTAGACAAGTTCCACACCTGAAATCTGCACTCGGGAAGGGACAAGGCTTGCTCCTTCCGAGGGGCGCGAAGGAAAGTTTGAGACCTGGGGAGGGAGGGACGACCTCGACCGTGGCGGCCCCGGGTTCGCAGCTCCGCTCTGGAGCCCAACAGGTAAAACCTTACAAAGAAGCTTCCGGGGCAACGGGAGTCTCCCCGTGGAGCCATGGTCCTCCACCCCAGCAGGCCCCCACTGGGCCACATCGGCTCCCAGATCCATTTTTCACGCCTCCGAGTTGCCTTTCTCAGTATAGTCACAGCAGTAACTTGCTTTTATAATTGCAAGGAGGGAGGTGCAAACACATTTCCTTCCAGGGCTGTAGGGTTGGTGTTTTCTTTTTGCCTCCCGCATTCTCCTTTCAGTGTGTGTCTAACCCAGACGCAGCCCCGAATTCATCTAACCTGCATTTGGGTCGACGGCATAAAGCTGTTCTTTCCGTCAAACAGGCAGGGCTGCCCGGTGCGGGATTCCTTGACAGCTCAGGGCAGAATGGCCTCTCTGCCCTGCTGGGCCTGGAGCAGTTGTTAAGGCGGCCACTTTGCCAAGAATATGGTCATATGGCCTGGCACTACCACATGTAACCTCAGGACACCAAGCCAGCCTTGTAAAGGGTGGCTTTTGTTTGCAGCTGGGTATTTTTAGTTTCATGTCAGCAAACTACAGCGGTGTTTGTCTCCTCACCCAAACCGGTGGTTGTGAAACTTCTAAGGGAATTTAAAAATGGACCTGGCTTGCCTGCCGGCTGCCAGGCGATGGTTGCGATGGGCAGGACCAGACAGACAGTGCCATCCCGGGCCAGATTCCCCTGGGGCGGGGTGGGGGGGCGGGGGCTGGAGACTGGGTGGTGTACAAATACACTGGTGCTCCAGCAGTTTAAACAAAGGGCCGAATGATTTGGTCTAGACACTACAGATGTGTTTAGGCCACTTAAAGTTTTGCCTGGACCGAACATGCCAGGTAATTCTCTGCAGAAATGCCTGGAACAGGGATGAATATTAGTCTCCGGCAGGAATGTACTTTAACTTCTCTGTACCTGTTAATTGTCCGGTGAGATACTAACTAGAAAGACTGCTACTATCCATGGTTTTCATGCATCCTGGGCTTTTCTTATCCTCTGTGAGAATTAGGAAATAACTGTCTAGCCAGAGATACCAGGAAGAAATTCCCAACTTGTAATTTGCACTTTGTGAAAATTTCCAGCTCCAGTTGGAACATTAAGTTGACTTGAAAGCAGTGGTGTTAGCTCCTTTCAGTCTGGCCTTTTGGAACCAGGGACAGAACCTTTTCCAAGGCTATGCTGATAAGGATCCTCTGCTCTCAACCTTGGCTTCCCTTCCGGGTCCCACTTCCTCCCCCAAAAATAGCATTTGTTGATTATTTGTGTCTATATGAACATGTTCTTCTGATACTTTCCCCCAGTCCATAGCAAAGACTACTTTCAATACATGCTATTGAATGTAGAACTGCAGGTAATTCAATTGAAAGGTCTTCCTTATTTTTTTTTTGGCCACGTGACAGGCATGTGGGATCTTAGTTCCCCAACCAGGGATCGAACCTGCGCCCCCTGCAGTGGAAGCGTGGAATCTTAACCACGGGACCGCCAGGGAAGTCCCGAAAGGTTTTCCTTATTTTGAATTACATATGGTTCCATGAAAACTCCATGTCAGTGTCAATGGGACATAAAAATATGCTTTGAAATTCATATTAAACATTTACCCCCCCCCCATTTTATTAAACTACACTGTTGATGACAGCTGATGCTATATCTTTTTCCTACCGCTTTGCATTTCCTTAAAAGTTAGCTGCTCTTTGGTTCTCCGAAGGATTTAGGGTAATGATAGCTGATCCTTTAGCCTGGCTCTGCAGTTTCTGTTTCTCCAGATCACTCAGGGAGAGGCAGAAGGGACCACAGCATGGCACAGATTGTGTTGCTAAAAATTTGGAGCCCTCTGGCAGGAGGGCTATTTCTATTTCTATCTGAAATAGCAAAGTAGTATTCAAAAAAGAAATGGATTCCTGGCTTCGTTGATGGCTAGAGAATACCTGGAATGTGTGAGGAGAGAGAGAAAGAATAAAAGGAGACAGCTGGCAGGGTGGGGGGGGCGTGGCGCTGGCTGTCTCTCCCTCTGATTCTAATCTAGGGTTCATTGTCTTCTGTACTTTTCTAATATATAAACTTGAGTAATTGATCTTTAATTTGGTTGGAGGGTTCAGCAGAAGTGGGCCTTGTCAGTAAAGGCAGTTTTCTTTAGAGCTTTGACACTCTGAGTTAATAGTCTTAGGGCAGGGACTGGGTTTTAGACCCCATTCTAACCCCAGTGTTTGGCACAGTGCCTGGTACATAATAGTTTCTCAATAAAATATTTGCTGGATGAATGCATGAAGTGGCTAGACTCTAGGAGACCTGCTTCTCCAGTTTCTGGGAAGGTTACATTAAACCTTGCCAAGAATACCTGGTCAGTAAGTCTGGCTCTCTAGGAGGAATGTGGAACACCGGGGACAAGGTCTGGACACTTCTCTGCCCTCCTGGCCTCTGAGATCCCCCGAGTCATGGATCAGGTTTAAGCTCATCATGCGCCAGACAGGAGCATTCCCCATGGCCTAGATTTGCTGCCCTGAAGTGTGAGGCGGTGAGACACTGCTTGGGTGTCCTGGGTACTGGGGAGGCTTGGCCTCATTTAGCCACTGACCTATAGAACCCCATCTGCAGGGGACACCTTCTGTGGGCGTGAACCGCTCCTGATGTCGGTGAGAATGGAGCTCCATGCCTGTGGTTTCTGCACAGGTTTGACTCCATCAGCGATCATGTCCTGTGAAAGTGCCTCCCGAGCATTGACGTGGCTTGCATACCTGCCGAGACCATACCTGCCCCAGATGGCTGGCCTCTGATGGAGCTGCGTTGGGCCAGGCAGAGCTGAGAGGCCGCCAGGCTGCATTTGTGCTGAGTGTGTGAAGGCAGCTCCTCTGAACCTTCCCTTTGTGTTACTCCGTAGGGTTGTGGTTTTGTTTGAAAGCTCCTGTTCATAGGAGAGAAGCCTGCGGAGAAAGCCTTTTTTTCTCTCTTGCTCTTCCTCTCTCTCTTTTTTTTTTTCCTTTTGCGATATGTTTACTTTCATTGTCGCTTGGGATTTCTTTGCCTTGCTTGAATGTATTGAAAGATTATACCCTTTATTTAAAGAGTTCTTGGGTTACCCCTTTGTAGTTCACTTGATTAGATTGGATGTGAAATGCTCTTGGGTTATAATTTTAATTTAATTATAAACGTAATATGTGCTCATTTGAGAAAATTTAGGAAGTACAGAAGAAAAACAATCATCCATTAATCTACGACCCAGAGGCAATGGGTACTTTTTTTCTGTATATTATGGAATATATATATTAAAAAAAATTTGAGATCACATCCTGGATTTTGTACCTTGTTTGATAGATAATATGTATTTTAGACAAATACATCATTATGGTCATTATGGTGACCAGTTATTAAGTTTAAAGACAGAAAATTTAACCACAAACTTTTAAATTTATAGAGTTGCATATACCTCTCACCTTCCATCCCCACCCCTTTGCAGGATGTCAGTTTGGTATCATGTCTTTTTTTTTTTTTTTTTCCCCTGCATGTATTTAATTTTAAAGAATCTTTTTGCTGATACATGAAATGAATTTGGAGTTATACCAGTTCATAGGGACTGTTCTTTTATATCTGACATCTTTATCCTTTGAAAAGTTGTCAAGAAGGTCTCAAATATGACACTGTTTTAAATCCTGGAAACAGCATTAAATGACTGAAAGATAAGATGTTTCTAGCATGGGGTCTCCCCTTGGTGGTTTAAATGTTTGCACCTCAATGGGGAATTTCATAGTTGCACAAAGATAAGACAGATACACTTAGGCAGTTTCCTTCCACAGTTATAGCTGCTGTCCAGGAGTCTTCATTTCGTTGCCTCTGAAATAAAAGTGGTGATTGGGCACCAGAAAAAGAGTGGTTGGGGTACTTCCGATGGGTGAGGGGTGGGAGAATCCACCCTCCAGCAGAGGCTGCTGTTTGTATTTATCTGGATGAAAAGTCATTTTGCTTATGACGAGCTCTGTGGGCAACAGCCATTTAAAAACAGGAAATCAAAGGCTTACAAGCATGGGTACCACCCTTTCCCTTCTTAAACCCACGAAAAGGACAAAGCTCTTCTTAATCTGGGGACGGTGAGTGGAAAGACTTTCGTGAAAGTCACGGCTGCTTGTAAGGTCAGAGTCTGAGACAAAACAGAAGTTGTTTTACATACTCATTTTCACTTTTTAGTTTTTCTTCTCTTGACTTTTGAGACCCCATCTTTATCACTGGTGAAGAGGGAGGCAGTTCTGCCTCTGACATCATTGAATAATCTGATCTGTCCATTAAAAATTCCTAGAATTTGTAATTTGATGCATCTCACACCAGATGTGATTGATCAGAAAGTAAGAGTGGAGTTGCTTTTTCTTTCTCTCTGTCTCTCCTCTACTCTGTGTGGGGTATTGTTCTAGGCACTGGGGATGCAATGAAATATTATTTTTGCCCTCATGAAACTTACATTCTAGTGGGATAGGCAGGCTTTAAGGAAATGCAGAAGTCACATAGGTGCCACATCAGATGGTGTGAAGAGAGAAAAACAAAGCAGGGGAGATGAATGAGGGATGTGAGAGGCCAGGCTTGCAATTTAATATAGAGGACGTTACGGGATGTCGCTGACAAGACGACTGGACCACAGAGACTGGAAGGAAGTGAAGGAGCTGACCACGTGTCCGCCCAGTCCCAGGCAGAATGTTCCGGGCAGAGAGCAGCACAGGTCTGTGCCCTGCGGCAGGACCATGCCTGACAGGCAGCTCTGAGTGTCTGGAGCAGAGGGAGGAAGAAGCTGAGACTAGGAGGTGGAGAGAGATTGTGTGGGCCTTGGCCGTGACTGGGGACAGGATGGGAAGCCCTGGAAGAGTTTGGGCCGAGGACTCTTGGGGGATGGGGCACAACAGGGGTGGATGAACCGAGGCCTCTTGCTTGCGCTTCTGTGTTTATCTTCAGCAGCCCTTGGGTGCACTTGGGTGAAGTGGTTACCATGTAAATCCCACTTCCCCTCCACCACCCCCCCACAAACTAGACCACCCCGTTGTCAATTTTTTTAAAGCAGTACAAATCAGAAAAAAAAAAAAAAAGATTTGACAGGAATTTTAACTGAGCTTGTGTTGGGAAATTCTTAAAATGTTCCGGGTGTGATCTACGGCATTCATAGATGAGAACAGCCATCAACAGCCGCTGACTTATGGAAGCACTCAGGAAAAGTAGAGATTGAATGGATTGATGATTTGGGAGTGAAAGACCCAGGTCCTACTGTGGGCATTCTGCCTAACCCTATGAATTATTATGTTTTATCAATTCTAAAACACTCATTTTTTTCCCCACATTTTCCTTTTTATGAAATTTGATGTGTTGTAATTGATAGTATCTTAGCACTGTGCTGACCTTTAACGGAGAGCCTTTTTTTTTCTCGGAGGAACATAAAGTGGCAGTGTCTTACAGTTGATGGCTTCGGACCCACCTCTGTAAATCGTGAAAGTACTTTTTGTAACCCATGGTGCACTCCATAACCTCAGTCAGGTGATGAAAAATGGCACTCAGGCTGCAACTGAGGGCCTGGAGGTACCTGATTAGCCCTGATCACCTGCTTCATACAGGCTTTGCCGGCGTGCAGGCCTTTGAGTCTTTTCTGCTGTGCCTGGGAAATTTGCACCTATTTTCAGAGCCTCAGGGCTTGCAGTTAGCATGTCTCTCTGGTTAACTGATGAGGTTGGTAAGAGTCAGAATGGGGACGTGGGGGAGTGAGTTATTTAATGTGGGGCTCAAACCTGGAAGTTCACAGAGAAATAGACCTCGTGATGTTTCTTGAGGAAAATGTCACTGATGTGGATTTTTACTTTCTTTCGAGGCCACTGAACGCCCATGGCCTTCGTCATTTCTCTTCTCTAGCCCTTTTAGAAATGGGTAGTAGTTATTTGTTTACTTGTACATCTCCACATTTTGAGGAACCTCTACCAGGTTCCTCTTTATAGCCTCTAAGGTCGGCCCAGAGGTGCTTAGGAAGCATTTAAAGAGTAAATAAGTGATTGGCAAAGACGTCTCTTCTGCCCCGTTGCCCACCTCACCAATATGCGTGTGGCCCAGAGGGAAGAGCCAGGTTGGTTTGCTGTATCCAAATAGCTTCTGGTGCGGTCTTGTTTTATTTGTCTCCCAAACCTCTTTGCTCCTGGTTTGCTAGGATTCAGTCAGGCTTCGGGGCAGGAACTAGAAAGCGGTCTAGGTATTTTAAGCAGAAAAGTATTTAATGGAGGGAATCTGGTCCTTACCAAATTGTTGGGAAGGCTGGAGACATAGAGCTGTCGGCTGGACCTCCATGAATGAGTCTCAGCTAATAGTAGTAGTATACGTAACAACATATAGGCAAACATATATTGGCACGGCTGCTCAAAAAAACTGACCCACTAAGTGTGCTACCACTTCTGAGACTGTCTCTGGAACTACTGAATCCAAGAACAAACTAATGACACTGAGAACCTGGGATCAGAAATCTCAGTTGCAGAATCGGGGTGCTTCCCCCACTGCAGCCACCTCTCGACACCCAGAAAGCCATAGGGTGGTCCCTTCCATGCTGTTGCAGAAAAAACCCTCACATCCCCGTCCCCGGGAGGGTGAAAACAACCCAAAAGGCAGGAAGGTGTCCTCTTTCTAAATCTGAAGTGAGTGCTTCTATTTGGGGGAGTCAGACTCACATTCAGAACCCTAGCTTCAAGGAAGCCTGGGAAACACAGCTTTTAAATCAATAGCCGCTGCGGTATAGAAAGACCTTCTAGAAGGGGGTGGAATGGATGGTGAGCCGACATCCAGAGTACTCACCACACCCTGTTGGTAAAACATATGTGAGCAGCCATCCCCCACATATTTTGTTTATAGCAAGTGTATACATATCACTCCCATTATCTAAATATGTAGGATAAGGATATTTCTAAGTTTCTAACAATAGTGATCGTAAATCCACATGTTCATTACCATCTGGGAAGTTCTGTTATCTAACTCCCAGTCAACTCCAAGTCTCTCATCCTTTTTGCCTTGTGATATGGCATACAAGACTCTGGGAGAGAGAGGAATGCCATTTTCCTGTGTGCGTGCATTGTGAGTATTATCTCCAAGCTGTAGTTTCTTTCTTTCTTTCTTTTTTTTTTTAACTTGGCCACGCCGAGCGGCTTGCGGGATCTTAGTTCCCTGATCAGGGATTGAACCTGCGCCTCGGCAGTGAAAGCACCACGTCCTAACCACTGGACTGCCAGGGAATGCCCTCCAGGCTGTAGTTTCTTGACTGGGATCTCTTTAAGCCTCTATTCCATTTTATGAGGATTAGTTTAGGTGAAAGTAGATAATATAATCTGTAAATCTACTTACGATTCAGTTATAAATGGTGATCCATCAAAATATGCTGAGAGCAGTGGGGTGACTGAGTTCCTTTGTCCTTCTTCCGTCTCCCTCCTCAGGATGCCTGAGTTTCGTAAATGGCATGTAACTTGCTATGACAGTTTAGATGGGGGTGTTTGTTTCGATTAATATTTAACATGAATTCATATTTTTAACATTAAATTTCTTTTTCTAGAGTCAATGAAAATGGAAGGCCTGATGTTTCCTTCCCAGGCCCCTTTGTGCTAGATCGAATGTCCACTGGACTTTGGGACCCCAGGTGTAAACTGGTCTTGAATATAGTTGCTGATTGTCAGACCTGCCACAGTCAAGTGTGGGTAAAAGTACAGTGTTCACCTGGAGCTCGTTCTGGCAGTGGTGAGTCCGAGTTCGGCTTTGGATACATAGTATGGGCAGGAATGATATTTCCAGTATCACTGGAGTTCAGGTCCCACTCAGATAGGTATGGATAGAAATAAAGAAACTCGGTAATGTAAGCGTTGAAATCCTAATCAATCTCTGGCTTGAGTGCTTATCTTAAAAGCCTTGTGAAAAAAAACCCACAAAGGCAACGCCAGTGCAATAGGCTGGTGGATGGGTTTCTGTTAGAAACTGTTAACTTCACAGGATCCCAGAAGAGGGAAAACACAAAGGCCCCTCTAAGGTAGTGTTGTTAACACTTTACATTTCTTAACAGTGGACATATTTTACTTCCAATACTGTTGTTCATGATCGTTCACTATGGTGGAAAAAAGCACAGAATTTGCAGCCCAGGACCAGCGTTCAGGCCCTGGCTGTCCACTGTATCCATTCGACATCACTCAAGATATTTTTGTTGAATACTTGTTAAGAGTTAGGCTCTGTGCTCGGTGCTGGAGATACAGCAGGGACCCAAACAGACATGGTTCATGTCCTCATGGTACCTTCAATGGACGGAGACATAAACAAATGCATGTTTAAACCATAGTGTGTGTGTGATGGTGACAAGTGCTGCAGAGAAAAAATAAAGCCGGGAAGGAGGATGTGACATGGAAGCAGTGAGGGGACTACGCTTTTAAATGGAGGGGTCCGGGAAGGCTCCCTGAGAAGGGGGTTTTAAGATTGAAGGAGATGCGGGTATAAGGGGGATGAGCTGATAAAGAAATTCAGATATTTATTGGGTATTATTTCCTGGAGGCTGACATGGGTCACGTGCTTAACATGTGTTATTCCTTACAGGAATCTTACAAGGTTCACCTATTACAGTCACCATTTTACAAGGCGAGGTGGGGAGACTGAGGTCACACAGAGAGGAACTGATGACACGAGAGTTAAACCATGGCTGTCTGACTGTTGCTCTGAATGTCTAGTAGGGGCTCTCAGTTGGGGGCTCCCCCCTGGCCCCCACATTTGGAAATGTGTCTCGCCATGCTTGTTTGTCCCAAGGATTGAGGACATCAATTTAGTGGGCAGGGCCAAGGATGCTAGACATCTCGCACGGGGTGGGATCTTTGTGCCCATCAGATAGTCATCCTAACCAAGGGCCAATGATACTCGTCCTGGAGAAATACCTCAAGACCCTACACGTTTCAGCGACATCTGGTATGGTACCTGGCCATACTCGATGACTTGGGAGGGTGCCCGGCTCATTGTAGGGGCTTAATAATTGATTGAATACAAGTCACAAACGCAAGAGATTTACTCTCCTTGTTTGCCAAGGGAAGGTAGTAATATTATCTCTCTTCCGCGGTGGTGGTGAGGATTAAATGAGAAATGAGATGTGAAAATACATTGAAAATGGACGCAAAAACAGTGTATGCATATTGTTAAAATAAATGCACTGTGTTTCCTCATTCTAAGATTTTAATCTTTGTGTTGACAACAGCGCTGTTGTGTTTCATTCTGCTGGAATCCTGAGCAAATGTTTTCATGTTTATCCGTTTCGTGGGTGTGACCTACCCTGTGAGGTTTACCGAAAGGGTCCTCTGTCTAGACTCCTATGATATCGTCTTTCTGGATGCCCTGACCCTCTGTCTGCTGTGCTGTCGCACCTCCCATGCCAAGGCCAAAGCTTAGCTGTGCCTCTGTGTAGTGTTTTGCAAAAGCTGAGTTTACCCTGTGAAAGATCAGCTTGCGGTTCCATGCTGAATGCAAAGGACATGGGTTTTCCCCCCAGTTATGCACATAAATTACCCCTCAGGTTCCCGTTAGCTTTAAGAAGTGACACTTGAAAAAATACAACACAGGGCACCCGTCAGTGCCATTTCTGCAGCGGAACTCTGAGGAGGATGCAAGTCGTTTCAGAAGAATAGCCATTGAGGAACGGCAGCCCTTACAGGAGCCGTGGTTGGGTGCATTGCACAGGCCAGGACCGAATGGCCTGGGTCTCCACATTCGAGCCTGTGGTGTGCGGAGGAGGACTTTCTGAGTTCTTCTTGCACTGGGGCCAGTCACCCCCCCCCCCCCGCCTCTTAACTGCGGGCCTGGTGGGGCTTCCTCTGCTGGCTGGCACTCCTAGCAGGGGCAGAGGCCCATTTCTGCCCGTCATCACCAGAGCAGGTACTGAAGTTTAGTTGAAAGACTAATCCTGATTTGCGCGAGGCCCAGGGTTCTTCAGCCTGAGACGGAGGGCCTATCTGATGCTCTTCCACTCCGCCTCTGGCCCTTCAGACAGTTCCTGCTGGGCTTAGTGCTTAAGGGAGGGTGGGAGTCTGTCAGTGCTCCCAGTTCTTTACAAGAACTTTATCTTTTTAAGCACGTGGCGCTCCGGATGAACTTCCCACCTCATCTAACTGATTTAGACCAGTGGTTCTCAACCGGGGACAGTTTTGCTCCCTTCTCCTCCCCAGCGCAGGGACATTCGGCAGTGTCTGGAGACAATTTGGTTGTCACAGCTGGGGAGGTGGGTCCTACTGGCATCTAGTGGGTAGAGGCCAGGGATGCTGCTAAACATCCTATAACACACAGCACAGCCTTCCACAAGGAATACTCCAGCCCAAAATATCAGTAGTTGGGAAATCCTTATTTAGATTCCATATGTTGCTGATGCTTTACTAAAATAACACTAATGAGATGATCACTTAGTGATACTATGTATCAGACAGTATGCCAACTGCTGTACTTGGATAATCACATTCACTCTTCACCACAACCTGGTGAGATGGGCGTTTACCAATCCCATTGTACAGATGAGGAAACTGAGGCTTCGAGAGGTTAAGAAGCTTGCCTGAGGTCATAGAGCTGGAAAGTTGGGACAAGATCCTGGCTTAGGTCTAACTGACACCGGAGACTGTTCTCTTCACCTCACCAGTGTATCGCATCTACATGTTCTTGGTTTTAGCTAATTAGGTCAAGAAGTAATTATTTTATAAGGGCCTTAAGCACAGCTGTAGATTCTCTGTGGGGCATTCAGTGATAGCCCCTTCTCTTCTTACCTACACTCTATCCTGGGTGAGCACATCCCCTCTTGGGGCCAGTGCTATCACCTGTGTTCAGATGACACTCACCTCTCTTCAACTTGGTTGCGTCTTGAGGTAAAATTCCAGTTCATATGTTACCTCCTGTGTGAAACCAACATCCATCTCCTCTTGGCCAGGTAAGCGGATGGGTGTCCTTCCCCTGTGTCCCAGGGTACTTCCTATGTGCACGCCTCTGTCATTACGTGCGCTGGTGCATTGGCTCATCACGAGCAGGCCGTGTCTTGTGTGCCACGGTATCCCAGCACCTAGAATAGAGCCTGGTAATGGTAGTTGTCTTACTCTGTTTGGGCTGCTGCAACAAAATCCCACAGACCGGGTGGCTTATAAACAAGACATTTGACCTCTCATTTGCATCGCCACAGGGCGGAAGGGGTGAGGGAGCAGTCTCGGGCCTCTTTTTTTTTTTTTAATTAATTAATTAATTTATTTATTTATTTTTGGCTGTGTTGGGTCTTCGTTTCTGTACGAGGGCTTTCTCTAGTTGTGGCAAGCGGGGGCCACTCTTCATCGCGGTGCGCGGGCCTCTCCCTATCGTGGCCTCTCTTGTTGCAGAGCACAGGCTCCAGACGCGCAGGCTCAGTAGTTGTGGCTCACGGGCCTAGTTGCTCCACGGCATGTGGGATCTTCCCAGACCAGGGCTCGAAGCCGTGTCCCCTGCATTGGCAGGCAGATTCTCAACCGCTGTGCCACCAGGGAAGCCCTGGGGCCTCTTTTTGAAGGGCACTAATCCCATTCATGAGAGCTCTGCCCTCATGACCTAACCACCTCCTAAAGGCCACGCCTCCTAATATTATCACCTTGGGCATTAGGTTTTCACAGTATGAATTTTGGGGGGACACAAACATTTAGACCATAGCAGTAGTCACGTAGTAAATATTGATTGAAAGGACGAATACATTGATAGTAATTGGTGGCCAAGAAGAAAATCCTTTATTGGGATGGCAGGTATGGAATTTTCAGCAATTTCACTGCTGATTTGATTTCGAGTGTGATTCTACAATGAGCTGCCAGGTAAGAGAGCAAAGAGCAAATCACTTAACACCCTGGTTAGATGTAGACACAGCCAAAAAGTGAACAGTTCTCAGAGATACGGTTATTATAATGCTGTAAGCAGTGTGTGCCGGGATCTGCAGATGCAGCTCGGAGTACCCTGCTAGGGCAGCGCTGCCCAATAGAAGATGCTGTTAGCTGCATATGTCACTCTAAACTTTCTAGTAGTTGCATTAAAAAGGTAAGAAGTAACAGGTGAAATTAATATCTAAAGTAGCATTGGGACTTCCCTGGTGGCGCAGTGGTTAGGAATCCGCCCGCCAATGCAGGGGACACTGGATCGATCGCTGGTCTGGGAAGATCCCACGTGCCGCGGAGCAACCAAGCCCGCGCGCCATGACTACTGAGCCTGCGCTCTAGAGCCTGTGCCCCGCAGCAAGAGAAGCCACCGCAATGAGAAGCCCACGCACCGCAATGAAGAGTAGCCCCTGCTCGCTGCAACTAGAGAAAGCCCGCACACAGCAATGAAGACCCAACGCAGCCATAAACAAGCAAAGTAGTATCATTTTAAGAGGCAATACATATTAAAAATCATTGAGATATTTTGCATTTCTTTTTTTGTACCAAGTCTTCAGAAACTCAGTGTATATTTTACATTTACAGCACATCTCAATTCAGATTCACCACATTTCAAGTGCTGCATACTGAATAGTGCAGCTCTGAAGTGTTGGAGAACTTTCAATGCATTGGATTTAAGTTTTTTTGTTTATTTTTTTCTCTTTTTTTTTGCCCCTTCCCCCCTTTTCTAAGGGGATGTTTTCCTTCCTGGGTTTAAGCTGTACCCTTTGGGAAGACTATTGATTCTCTTAGGACTCTAGGTGTTAAATAAGAGATATATGTTGTGGAGTCGCATATGTATAGCTGAAGTAATTTCAGGCCTCTAAGGAATCTTCAGTCTTGTTAGCTAATCAATCGCCATCTGAAGCTTGACTCTCCTAATGAGAGCCTAACAAACTCTGTAACCTAGAGAGTCTGTCAACTTCATTCTACAGATGTAGTGGAAACTCAGAGGGGTTCAGGGAACTGCTTAAATTTGGTTTAAAATGGGTTCTAAAGCAAACGTTTGCGTGCAGAGACTGGTCCAAGGAAGAGTCATTCTATCGAGGTGGACAGAAGCACACATGATTAACTGTCCGATGGGGCCAAATGTGATTGGGGTTACGAAGAGAGAGAGAAACAGCTAAGGAAGGGAGGGGTGATTGATTTAGAGAGGGGTGTTGAGGAAGACTTCAGAGGAGAGGTGATGTTTCTGCACTGGGCCCTGGAGGACGACTGGAGATTTGCTGGGGAGATTTAAGAGGAGAGAATGGACACTTCAGGTGAGGGTACCTGCCAGAACCAGGGTGGGGTGGGAAGGAGAGCGATGTCTGGGGACACAAGAAGCTCCAGGCTGGAGAGGTGGGTCGGCCACCAACCTGGAGGGCCCTGAAGGCTCTGAAGTTTGAATTTTATTCTTGGGACCCGGGAGCTATAGAAGGTTTAGGGTCTCCTGTTTTTCAGATGATGAAATTTAAGTTCAGTTGAATGAAACTGTCTTTGAAGAAATGTCTATTTAGGTCTTCCGCCCGTTTTTCGATTGGGTTGTTTGAATGAAGCTCTCTTGTTTCATTAGAAGGGCAGAGGTTTTCAACTCACTTTCTCAAAATGAACTTGGAGCCATTTTGAAAGAGTTTCTATTATTATTATTTAATGGGGGAGGGGTGGAAGAAGATTATTCATGAATGTCTAAAGTGCAAAGTAAGTAATAGCTTAAAAGCGCTCTGGGACGGGATTGAAAACTCCGCTGTTTGCATTGCTCCTGCCGAAATCAGAGGCCACGGAGGTTACGTTTCAGTCGCTCAGTTAGTTGCTAATGGTGCCCTCCGTTCACCCTGGGAGGGCCCTGGGAGAAGTGACAGGAGAAAGGGAAAGTGTGTAAATAGTTGCAGGGCGGAGAATTTCTTGCTTCATTGTGGGCTCTTGGGTCTGTCTGGGGTTGTCAGGTTGCGGCTGTGGGCTGCCCCGGAGGTGAGCAGTGTAGGCTGGACCGAAGTCAGACCCTTCCTCCTGGGAACCAAGACCCCAGGCTTTAAGGCCCCGTAGAGACTCGCCCTGTGCGCTGTGTGTGGGGTCTGATCTCTTTGTCTCCCTGAAAGATGCTGCCCTGTGTAATCTTCATATCAAAAGGCCGCCTCTTTTGAGTCCCCACTCCTGGGCTGTGGGAGAGAGGGTGGGTTAACTGTAGAGCTCTTGCACCACAGAAGAAGCCATCTCTCGCTTTCAGAATCACTTCTGAGGGTCATTGTGCTTGGTAGGAAACTGAGGGCCCCCTTCATTTTCTCTGCTAGCCAGTGGCACTTGACATCCATTGGTAAATATCCTCAGAGCTGGTTTCCTCATTGGGGTATCTCATCACCTTTGATCTCCTTTTTTTCCCCATAAAATAACAACCCACAGGGAGAACTCTCCCAAGTGCTTAATTAAAAAAAAGGAAGAAAGAAAAAGCAATACAATGTCATTACAGACGTGCAGCACTTTTTAAGGGGGTGTGTGGCTGTGCAAACTACAGTGGTTTTGGGATTTATACTTGCAGACTTGTAAGGATTTAGGGATTAGGGATTGGAAGGTCTAATTTAAGACAGTACTTATTATTGGGAGTCTATGCCAAAGTACTGGAATGGAGATTATTTTGAAAATGGAAGAGGTAGGTCGTGAATCCTTTTAGGAGCCAAGGTTTTACGGTATGTAGGGCTCTCTGTATAATTTTGCTGTTCAAAAATAGAAGTACAGGTTTGAAATCAGAAACTGAACAGGCAATTTTTTAGTCACCTGTAATAAAACAGCTTTTATTGGGAGAGTGTGGGCCACCCATGAAAGACAATTATGTGCTTAAAAATATTAACTAGTAATGGTGGCCTTGCTCATTTTAGCATAATCCATTTAACTCAGGAGGGGAGTGGTTCAGGGTTCTTTTCTACAGGATTCTGGAAAGAATTCTTTTGAGGCTTGTGCCGACTTTTGTTTCCTGTGTCTGTAAAAGCAAATTGAGAATTTAAAAATAAATATAGGTCTGATAGCAAGTGCCTTCCTGAAAGTGGCATTCAAGCAACGTGAAGGATGTTGTCATTGGAAAGTCACAGCGACATTCCTCCTATATTTTCATAGGAAATAAAAGAGCCATGAATTCAGAGCACTGAGTTCTCAGCATGTAAGCCTTGGCTGCCATAGCTGAGGGTTTGATTTGTTCTAAAACAAGGGTAACCCTGACTGGAAGAGGAGGTGCAGTTAAGTTGAAAGGGCATTGGGTGAGGGGTCAGGAAACAAGGGTCCTGGTCCTGGTTCTTCCACTTCCTTCTGGGGACCCTCTCACCTGTTACTAACGGATGTCAACGTTGGCAGTTTTTAAACTGCTGCTTCAATCCCACAGGGTCCAGAGCAGATAACTTAATGTAAAGGAGGGTTCCAGACCCCACCCATCTCAGAGTGGCTCTGTGCCTGTTTTATATTTTGGGGTTCTGAGTAAAATTTTGTTAGAAGAAAGTGTTTCAAGGCTAAAACCATCAACAACTTTGCAGTTGACTGCTGAGACTATTTCTAAGACTGTTTCTCCCCACTCAGATTTTATTCTGTTAGCAATTCTCAAAATTGATACACATTTACAGTTAAATCTCAGTTGAAGTGAATAATTACTGTTAATCCAGTATGAACAGGCTGACATCTCTACACCCCTCCATCCTTCACTCAAACATTTATTGACCAAACATTCATCTGACTACAGAGACAAATCTAAATAAGACTTAGTTCCTGCATTCAGATAACTTGCAATTTAGCGAGTGGTGACAGACCCATAATTGTGAGCTGTAAAACTTTGTAAAAACGGCTCTGGGCCTCTAGAAAAAGAGGAGTAGTTAGTTTAGGGGAGGTCAGGGAACTTCACAGAGGAAGAACATTTGAGCTGGACTGCAGTCATTCATTCAGTTATTCAACAAGCATTTATTGAATGCCTTCAGTGTGTGCCAGGACCCTACCAAGTGCTAAGGAAACAGCAGGGGACGAAGCAGACAAGATCCCTGTCTCAATGGAGCTGACATTTCTTGGCATACAATCTATCAAGTGGCAAGGTTGGCAACACCTCTGGCTCCTTTCCATCATCACCCCACCCCTGCCCTGCAATATCAAAGTAAAGCAATGGTTTGTATATATATATATTTTTTCTCTTTTTCAGATTATAAACTTAATTCAGGCATATTATGGAGAATTTTGGAAAAAATGCAACCCACTTCCAAAAATGTCACCGCTGATCCTACCGCCCAGGAAGGATCTCTGTTAACCTCTAGTCTGTTTTCCTATGCATCCATACAAATGCATATATTTATGCATCTATACAAACATATGTATTTGTATAGATGCATAGAAGTTATCATGCATATATTACAGTGTGTCTTGCTTTTGCTGCTTTGTACTGAATCATAGGCATTTTTCTCATGTCATCCAATTTTCTTTGAAAACACTGTAATATTCCATCATATGGATGTCATAATATTCCATTGTATGGATATGTCATCATATGGATGTAATTTAGTCATTCTCTTTTGTTGAACATTTTTGAAAATGATTTTCCCTCTTAAAAAATTGCCACAGTACACCTTTCTGTACCTAAACCTTTGTCTGAGTTTCTTAATGTCTCTTTGAAATAAATTTTCAGAAGGGGAATGCACAGGTTATAAACTATCGAAGGTTCTTGATTGGTGTGGCCAGAGTGTTATCTAGGTGGTTGTATCTATTTATGTTCCAACTGCAGTGTATGAGAGTGTCGGTCGTACTGATGGCAGCCAGTTTGATTTGGCTGCTGTCCAGATTCCTAACAGAACCTCCCTCAAACTCAGCATGGATGGTCTTGTTTAGTTTTTGGTCCATACTAGATAACAGGCTTCCAGAGAGCACCAAGTGAGTCCCCAGTGCCTGCCCTGTCACAGACTTGCAATAAAATGAAGGTTTGTTGAATACATGCTTTTGTGTCTGAACGAGTGAGCCACAAAGGGTAGGAGGGAAGTTTCACTTGACAACTGGGAAGAGAAGAGAACTCCCGTCCTTGTCCCAAATCACCTTATCAATGGACTTTCAGGAAGAGGGAAACCCATCAGTACACAAGTGCTTATCTGAAAGCCACCTCCACAATCTCCATGCATGTCCGAGAGGCCTGTTGATCATCCACAGGGTTGAAATTCACTTAAAAGATATGTGTTGACTGCTGACTCCTTGGGCGTCCTTTATCTTTGTTAAATCATTTAGTCATCTCAACAGCCTGGTGAAGGTAGCACTCACTTTTAGGTGGGACTCAGAGAAGTTCTGTAAGTAACTTAAGGTAACACAGCACTATGGTCTAAATATTTGTGTCCTCTCAAAATTCGTATGTTGAAATCCTAACTCCCAAAGGTGATGGTATCAGGAGGAGGGAACTTGGGAGGTGCTTTGGTCATGAGGATGGAGCCCTCAGGAATGAGAATAGTGCCTTATAAAAGAGGCTCCAGGGAGCTCCCAGCCCCTTCCACCAGGTACGGGCACAGAGAGAAGGTGCCAGCTATGAAGCAGGAAGATCACGCTGGCACCCTGATCTTGGATTTCCAGCCTCCAGAACTGTGCAAAATTGATTTTCTGTCGTTTATGAGCCCCCCAGTCTGCGGGATTTTGTTGCGGCTGCCCGAAGACACACAGCTGGTAAGTGGTAGAGCTGGGATTCCCAGGTCTGTTGGACTTCAGATGCTCTTAACTTCTGTGTGCAAACATGGGCTAGTGTCTGTGTGAAAACCTCCTTTCTGTGATTGAGGAGGAAAAATGGATAGCAGGGCGATCCCTGAGCTGGAAGGAGAATGGACAACTGCTCAACGGTTGATAAGACATAATAATAGCTCTAGGAGGCATTGTGCACTCAATGGTCCTCAACCAACGTGAAGAAGGAATTCAGATGAGAGGGTGTTTGTGTAGTGACCAGGACCTAGGTATTATGGCACCATGGAGCCATTCTTTACACGCCTTGCGCCATTCCCAGAAGGGTGACAGTTAGCAGTGCCCTGAGAAGGAAGCCTCTTCCTGGGCAGCTGTGCCTTGATGCTCTCAGGGTTGGGGGATCAGGCTCCCCTAAACAGGAAGCAGGAGTAGAGGGGGTGGGGAGAGAAAACCAAAACCAAACCCAGCTCATGACTATGTCTTTCCTTTTGCAAAAGTGAAAGAGACACACACACACACACACACACACACACACACACACACCAGATGGGGGTTTCCTGTGTGCTCTCTGCATTGCCTCTGCCTTCAAAGGGGAGGCCTGGATATATTTAATCATTCTCTTTTCTTGGGTATTTTAAAACAAGATTTTCCCTTTAAAAAAAAAGCCACAATAATCTTTTTTTTTTTTTTTTAATTATTTATTTTATTTTTGGCTGCATTGGGTCTTCATTGATGCACACAGGCTTTCTCTAGTTGCGGCGAGCGGGCTTCTCATTGTGGTGGCTTCTCTTGCTGTGGAGCACAGGCTCTAGGTGCACAGGCTTCAGTAGTTGCGGTGCGCAGGCTCAGTAGTTGTGGCGCACGGGCCCAGTTGCTCCGCGGCATGTGGGATCTTCCCGGACCAGGGCTCGAACCCGTGTCCCCTGCATTGGCAGGCGGACTCTCAACCACTGCGCCACCAGGGAAGCCCAATAATCATTTTTATACGTTCATCTTTGTATTATTTCTTTGAAACAAGAATGGAAAGTAACTTATTCTTGATATTAGAGTGAGACTGGATATAAGCCACTCTGGTGGCAGCAGCAAGGGGTGTTTTAGGGCAGACTGTAGCCGCCCCCATAATTTCCACCAGCCTGCACTGGATCGCCCCAAAATACACACTAGGGAAAAATGCAATGTCTGCTATGCAGACGTAGTACCTGGCACCTCCCTTCCTCGAGACAGTCTCCCCAAAGGCTTTTCATCTCTGAAGTCTGGAGTCATCACCTTCCCCCTTCCCATATTCTTTCTACGCACACCCTGACTCTCCATCAACCTAGCGCTGTGGTAGAAGTGGATGATGGGGAAGTGAGATGAGTCTAAAATAGCTGGCTATTAGGTTTCCTGTTAAATAGGATGTGGTGAATTAACTTCGGTTATCTGTGTGTCTAGTTCAGGCCCTCGTGCAACAGTGCGTGTACAGAGGGCCCCGGAGCGTCCTGCCTGGGCTGAAAGCAATTTAAGCAGCACAGGGACCCAGTAGCCACCTTGGAAAAGCCACTGTGATTTAGCTCTTTGGGAAATGAAGGCGATGTTCCCTGTAGCTGTCAGCAGTAGCAGGCAATTTCAAGAGCTCCAGGAGGTGGCTGGAATCATCTAGTCTCTGGTCGTTTTGGGGCTGTTGACATGGTCTGGTTCCTAACGCACAGTGGGAGAGGCCGTGAACTGGACCCTCTGTTCCAGGAGGTTATTGGAGGGAGGTTTTTTTCAAACTGTAAATGACCACATGGAGGGAGGAGGGTGAGTGCCTGGGGTGAGGAATGTTCAAGGGCCAGTTTCAGAAAAGTTACCTGTCTTTATGGCATTTCCAAACTTGCCTCAGATATCTGAAGAAGTCTTAAGGGATTGGTCAGGAGTCTTTTTTTTTTTTTTTTTTAATTTTTATTGAAATATAGTTGATTTACAGTGTTGTGTTAGTTTCAGGTGTACAGCAAAGTGATTCAGTTATACATATGCATATGTATATATATATTCTTTATATATATGATACATATATATTCCTTTTAGCATTCTTTTCCATTATAGGTTATTACAAGATATTGAGTAGAGTTCCCTATGCTGTACAGTAGGTCCTTGTTGTTCATCTATTTTATATTTAGTAACGTGTATATTTTAATCCCAAACTCCTAATTTATCCCCCCCGCCCTTTCCTCTTTGGTAACTGTAAATTTGTTTTCTATGTCTGTGAGTCTATTTCTGTTTTGTAAATAAGTTCATTTATGTCGTTTTTTTTAGATTCCACATAAGCAATATCATATGATATTTGTCTTTCTTTGTCTGACTTACTTCACTGAGTATGATCTTCTCTAGGTCCATCCATGTTGCTGCGGATTTTTTTTTATGACTGAGTAATATTCCATTGTGTATATATATATGGGTCAGGAGTCTTTTATTTTTTTTATTTTTTTATTTTTATTTTTAAAATTTATTTATTTATTTATTTATTTTTGGCTGTGTTGGGTCTTCGTTTCTGTGCGAGGGCTTTCTCTAGTTGCGGCGAGTGGGGGCCACTCTTCATCGCAGTGCGCGGGCCTCTCACTGTCACGGCCTCTCTTGTTGCGGAGCACAGGCTCCAGACACGCAGGCTCAGTAGTTGTGGCTCACGGGCCCAGTTGCTCCGCGGCATGTGGGATCTTCCCAGACCAGGGCTCGAATCCGTGTCCCCTGCATTGGCAGGCAGATTCTCAACCACTGCGCCACCAGGGAAGCCCCAGGAGTCTTTTAGATGCAAATCTTCTTCCTCCTAACCCCAGTCGAATTGGTTCAAGCCAAAAAGGGACTTTGTTTTGGCTCAGGGAACTGAGCGTCAGTAGGGCAGGATTCAGGGACTCTAGGATCTGGTCTTTTATGCCTTATCTCTCCTTGTGGTGGCAGGATAGCTGTCTGCACTTCCAGCCTCCATCCCATCCTCTCAGCAATCCCAGTACAAAGAAAGGGTACTTCTCTTTCCCACTAGTTTCCACAGAAGTCCAGGAATAGAAACTCCATGAGGGCAAGGATTTTTTTTTAAAATAAATTTATTTATTTGTTTATTTATTTTTGGCTGCGTTGGGTCTTCGTTGCTGCACGCAGTCTTTCTCTAGTTGTGGCGAGCGGGGGCTACTCTTCCTTGAGGTGCGTGGGCTTCTCATTGCGGTGGCTTCTCTTGTTGTGGAGCACGGGCTCTAGGTGCGCGGGCTTCAGTAGTTATGGCACACGGGCTCAGTAGTTGTGGCTCTCGGGCTCTAGAGCGCAGGCTCAGTAGTTTTGGCACACGAGCTTAGTTGTTCCATGGCATGTGGGATCTTCCCGGACCAGGGCTCGATCCCATGTCCCCTGCATTGGCAGGCGAATTCTTAACCACTGCTCCACCAGGGAAGTCCAGGGATTTTTATATTTTATTTACTGTCACATCCCCAGCTCCTAGAACAATGCTCGGCTTAATATGTGTTCAATGAATAAATCTCTTTGGTGTTGCTGGGGTCAGATGTCTAGTCCAAGAGTTGGGCTGGGAGCGGGGGAGGATGGATCCCAAAGCAAACTGGGGGTGCTGATTCCCAAGATGCGGCATTGGATGCTAGACAGAAATCACCCAGCGTTTGAGTTGAGCTGTACCAAGGCTATCAGGCCCATATGAGAGCACTGGGGGAGCCACGAGGCAAAACCAAGGTGACTACTGAGTATAAGCCTGATAACCGGGCCAGCAGGAATTCTAGCCGGATCCTGGAATCCTCTAACTTCATGATGCCCTGATGGAAGAGTTCAGGTAAGAGCTTCCAAGACTTATCTTGCAGCAGAAATAGGAGGCTTGGAATTGGCCGTTGAAACCTTCTTGAAGGTTTCCATGGCCACTGGGGACTCCGCCCTCTCTGGCCTTCACCTCACCCCAGAGGGTGGACACAGCACATCTAACACCCAGGGTCGTTCGGCTTCTGTGCAGCTGTGACAACAGTAAAATGACTGAGTTTCCATTTTCCCTGCAAAGGGCAGACCGACACAGGCTCCTCTTCATGTTCCCATCCATTGTCAGACTTGGGAGCCGGGTCACGGGGAGCCTTGAATTCAGGTCCAGAGGTTGGTCTTTAACGTTGCACAGCGGTTTTCTGATCAGCGGGGCTCATCGTAGCGCTTGAGCTGAAAATGGAAACAGTGGGAGAATGAAAAGGCCTCTGACCACAGACTTCCTGCTGGCCGCCTTCCTCCTCCACGCGGGGTGCTCCTCGGGTTGTAATGACCGACACGCCGTTTTTAGGTGGCGCGGCAATCTAAGGTGAATTGGGGCTTTGCACAGCTTGCCTTGGTTTACAGCTGGAGCATAAATGATCACGCAGCTCTGTGTGTGTGTGTGTGTGTGTGTGTGTGTGTGTCTCCCCTCTACTCCTCACTGCCTCCTCTGCTCTGCTGGGGCTTCAGTGCTTTTCCTGCCCCACGAGTCTCAATTTGCTGGGTTGCTTCCAGGCCACGGTGCCGCCGCTAGTCATTCCTGCTTGACCTTTAGATTTTTTCTCTTTAGGGAAAATATGATCCTTAGTCTGTATTCCCCAGCAGATGGATTTGAATCACAGGCCGTCTTCCCACCTCATTTCACACCCATGGAAGAAAAGTGTTTTAAAGTCCATGCACATTTTAAAAAGTTTTTTATTTTATATGGGAGTATCGTTGATTAACGATGTTGTGTTAGTTTCAGGTGTACAGCAAAGTGATTCCGTTGTACATGTACATGTATCTGTTCTTTTTCAAATTCTTTTCCCATTTAGGTTATTACAGAATATTGAACAGAGTTACAGAAATGAATATTCATGAGAGGACCACTCTGTGGCTAATGGCTATTCAGAAGGGCGTGCCCGCTTTTGGAGATGATGACTTCAGCTTTTCGGGGGTCTGGATTTTGGCCTGCTGGGGACACAGTGTGGCTGGACTCTACGATTGGTTGGCCAGAGTCTGATCCTGGGCCCCGTAGCCGTGTGTGCCGGGGAGTTGGGGAGAGCCAGGCCGAGTTCGTGGGCTGCCTGTTCTGCTTCATTCCTCTGGATGGTGAGAGTGTCTAGAGGGTGTGTTCCCGGAACTTTCAGTCAGGCTTCGCTGTGGTGTGTATTTAATGACCACACATGAAAGGCCTGACTGCCAGGGCCGCCCCTAGGACAAACCGAATCATGGAATTTCAGAGCTGGAAAGAGCCCCTGAGCAAATCTGAGGGAGGAGACAGACCTTCCACAGGACCAGGGAGACCCCGGCTCGGGGCTCCGATTCCACTCCCGGATTTCTGATGGAGGAACATGTTTAGAAGCACCAGAGGACTTGCCAGCTTCCTACTTTTGTTACACAAATTAATAATGGTCCAATTTAGCAATCTGGTAGAGCTAGGTTTTTAAAAAGAGGCAGACCCAGACGGAGTTAAGACTAAACACAAGCCAACCATATTTCTGGTCTGAGCTGTTTTCAAGTCTCACCTTGCTTTTGGTGAATCCACTGATGGATGCGTTAGACTAGGTAAACGAAGGACCCAGCCTTGGGTGATTTTCATTTCTCTTTGCCTAAAAATAGTCTTCTCCCTATCCCGTGACTTTGTCAAAAATTCTTGCTTGTAATGACCCATTGTTCCCAACAGTTACTAGGCTCATAATAGTGGCGCCTCTTCTTGAGTGCCTTCTACACGCGATGCCAGGTACTTTAGAAGCAGCCTTGTCTTACACAGCTTTGGAGAGGTCCTCACAGATGAGGAAGTTGGGCTTGGAGAGGTAGGGAAATTTTTTTCAAGGTCACCCGTGGAACTTAGATTGCTGGTTCCTTTTGCGTTAAGAAACCTGTTAAAAATGCACATGGAACAGTATGTATCTCTTTTTGTTAAAAACGTAAGTAAATCTTCCTGGGTGGAAGGTAGGTCATTTTATTGTTTCTGCCTCCTTGTATGTATTCTTTGCATACCGGTAAACGTTTAAAAAAGACGTATTATCTGACAACTAAACTTTTGATGTGGATGATTTTTTTCTTTTTTGTTAAGTTAGCTAGGGAGGGGCCAGGACTTCTAGGAATCAGGCTGTGCATGTGGGAATAGTGCTTGAGGGAAGGAGGAGAAAGAGGCTTGTTCTGTCCCAAGAGGCAGGTCCAGGTCAAGACACCCGGGAGACTGAGGATTTGCTGCACCAGCTAGAGCATCCGCAGAGTGGAGTAGTGTGTGTGTGTGTGTGTGTGTGTGTGTGTGTGTGTGTGTGTGTATACACCTAAGCCTGCTGCTTTTTCACTGTTGTATTAGTCTGCTTGGGCTTCCATAATAAAATACCACAGACTAGGTGGCTTCAACAACAGAAGTTTTCTCACCGTTCTAGAGGCTGGAAGCCCAAGATCAAGGTGTCGGCAGGTTTGGTTTCCTCTGAGGCCTTTCTCCTTGGCATGTAGATGGCCGTCTTCTCCCTGTATTCTCACATGGTCTTTCCTTTTGTGCACATGCATCCCTGGAGTCTCTTTTTGTGTGCAAATTTCCTCTTCTTATAAGGACACCAGTCAGATTGGATTAGTACCCACCCTAATGGCCTTTTTAAAACTTCAGTTACCTCTTGAAAGGCCCAGTCTCCAAATACAGTCACATCCTGAGGTCCTAGCGGTTAGGACTTCAACATATGACTTTTGGAGAGATGCGGTTCAACCCTCAACAACCATTACTGGCATACTGTGGCAGCGATCTGTGCCTCCAGCATTTCAAGGGAGCCGAGGGCCACCGGGCTTCCCATACAATCTGTCGCGGGAGTGTGAGGACGAAATTGAGTCTTAGACCAAATTCTGCCTCATGTACATTTCCAGAAAGCAGCCACATAAACATTCATTTACAGCTTGTCCTTGGAATCTGGTGAAGTCCAGTTGTCTGTACTTTTAGGCTGTCTGACTGCATCCTGCATGGACGTTTCCCTCAGGGCAGGTGAGAAAGCTCTGGGGCAGCATTCAGCTCACTTTTTTTTTTTTTTTAAATTAATTAATTAATTAATTAATTAATTTTTGGCTGTGTTGGGTCTTCGTTTCTGTGCGAGGGCTTTCTCCAGTTGCGGTGAGCGGGAGCCACTCTTCATCGCGGTGCGCGGGCCTCTCACCATCGCGGCCTCTCCCGTTGCGGAGCACAGGCTCCAGACGTGCAGGCTCAGTAGTTGTGGCTCACGGGCTTAGTTGCTCCACGGCATGTGGGATCTTCCCAGGCCAGGGCTCGAACCCGTGTCCCCTGCATTGGCAGGCAGATTCCCAACCACTGCGCCACCAGGGAAGCCCCAGCTCACTTTTTAATTGAATCAGGCAACAGCATCCTCTGCAAACATCTGCTCACAGAGCAGGTGATGCTCTGGGCCAGAGTGTACTCTGAAATATGTGGGTCTTGGCCTACAGTTTGTTGAGGAAAAGTAGATAAGTTTAGCCAAACCACACATCTTGTACACCCCTCACTTCATGGATGCAGAATTAGTTCTAACATTCACTAAGCTACATTTCCTACCTTCTGGTGCCTATGGGGAATAAAGATGGCAGACGTGCTATTAGACAGACAATGGGGAGTGGGATTCTGATGGTCATCTGTCAAATACTGACCATCCCCAGCAGTGTGTGTTTCCTGTTTAGGGACCTTAGATGTTACCTGACTGCACCTAGATTAAAATAGACATACCCTATGTCACACAGCTGGTGCCAAAGTGTTTTAAAGTAAATTGCAGACAATATAAGGGTTTGTCAGAAAACTTTACCATATCAACATGGTGTCTTGAGCCTGCCCTGTTCCCAGATCAAGACAGAAGCACAGTGATTTATTTCCTTCCTTGAACATTTCAACAAAATCAAGAGGGAGATTGGATTTGATGCTGCATTTTTATTAAGTCTTGAAACTTTTTGCTGAACATTGGTTAGGGGAATTGGAGAAGTAGAGATGGGCCTTCTCTCAGCCTTTGAAAAGAGAGGATAGATTCATTGGAAGAACGGACATTTAAAAAAAAAATGCTTTAGGGATATCCCTGGCGGTGCAGTGGTTAAGAATCCACCTCGTAACTCAGGGGACACGGGTTCGAGCCCTGGTCCAGGAAGATCCCACATGCCGCGGAGCAACTAAGCCCGTGAGCCGCAACTACTGAGCCTGTGCTCTAGAGCCTGTGAGCTGCAACTGCTGATCCTGTGCTCTAGAGCCTGTGAGCCACAACTACTGAGCCCGTGTGCCTAGAGCCCGGGCTCTGCAGAAAGAGAAGCCACCGCAATGAGAAGCCCACGCACTGCAGTGAAGAGTAGCCCCCGCTCACCGCAGCTAGAGAAAGCCCACGCGCAGCAACGAAGAGCCAACACAGCCCCCCCCCCCAAAAAAAAATGCTTTAGTATGTGTGATGAGTCTGAAGAGACAACAGATCTCAGGAGTGCCTATTTTTGAACTGTTTCCAAAATCTAGAACAAGATTTGAGAAATAATAAAATATTGACCATCGTTCAAAGAGAAACATACAGGGTGATCTTTGGCAAAGCTTGTCATTTTGCTTACATTTCACTCGTTTCTCTAACTTGTTGTGAGCCCCTGCTGTGGACCAGGTCCTTTGCTGCATGTCAGGGGAAGTCTCTGACTCTTTTTGATCTCTGTCTTCGCATGCAGCTTAGGGGAGACAGTATACTGAATCATTTATCCAACAGGCATTTCTGAGAGCCTGTTGCGTTTAGGCATGGTTCCAAGCTTTCAAGTATTCGCTCACTGGGTACATAGCAAATGCACATCCTGTTAGATTTTCTCCAGATATGTCCTCTCGTGACCATCAGAGAGAATCCGGGCATTGCCAGCCCTATCCACCATACCCACTTCATTTGATCCAGAGTTTTCTGAGAGTGACCTGGGGTAGGACGGACAGGAGAATTTAGCAAGAGCATCTAAGTAAAATCTGCGTAATGAAGACTCGCCCCTTATCCCCAAGATCTGTTCTTTACACAGTAGTCTGAAAGAGAGTTAAAAACAAAAATCCAGAGCTTCCTGTTGTACTTAGGATGAAATTCTGACCACCACTTACTAGGGTCTACAGGCTATTCAAGACCCAGCCCTTGCCCACCTTTTTGACTGTTTCCTACTACCCACAGCCTCACCGGCTGTGCTTCAGTTCCATGGATCTTCTTCCTATCTCAAAAACTGCCTCAGGGTCTTTGTGCTTGCTATTCCCGCTACCGAAATGCTGTTCTTCCCGAAGACTGCCTGATTTCCATGAATCAGTCTCCGCTTACATGTTACCCCCCTTGGAGACACCTTCCCTGACCATCTGTTATAAAGAATTCCCCCTTATTACATCACTCTCTTTTATTTCCTTCAAAGCATGTATCACTCTCTGAAATTTGTTTCTTTCTTCTTTTTCCTTATTCTTGCCTTTTTCCCCCAGTCAGCACAGAGGCTGCCTGAGGGCAGAGCCTTTGTCTTTTCATTCCTCCCTGGGTATCCCTGGCATATACTTAACTGCCGCCTCCAAAGTAAGAGCTCAGTAAATATTATTGTTGACTCACTGAATGAATAAATCCCTGTTAATGCCCTTTGGAAGCTGTGAATGAAGAATGGAATTCCTGTTTAAAATTATACTTTTGGCTGTTGAATGGTGCTTCTGGAACAAGACTCAGCTTGGAGATACCACCATGGGGTATGACATCAGTTGCGCTGATTAGGGTTTTATTAACAAGCACCCAGGATGTAGCTGAGGAAAATTTTGAGTTGAAATCCTATGCCACACTTACCCATATTTCTCTTTCCTGCTTTCAGCCAAGTTAGATTTTCTTGACCAGAAAAAAAAGATCAGAAAGTGAAATAAGACAGTAATCTAAATGGTGTGTTACAGCTCAGTGGTTTGCTGGCAACACGACGTACAGGCTATTCACATGCATGGGGGTAGTTTCTGATCTGTGTGTACTTGGGAACTGGTGTCTATTGACGTCTCAAGATCTTTACTGCTTTCTCATCAGATGATGGATGTAGAAGAGAACATTTTTACCTGGAACCAGGTAGGCCTTGGGACATTTAATTGGCTCTTTAGTAGACACAGGTATTTTCAGAGGGCCCCAGGCATTCCCTTAACAGCTATTGAATACCACCTATTAGATGTGAGGTGCAGGGTGTACATTGGTGAATAATACAGACATGCCGGCTTGTAATCTGGTGGCTTTGGACCTGTCCTGTGTGAGAGAGGTGGAAATAATATATGCAGATATGTCAAATGCTTCATAAATGGTAAAGGCGTTTTTTTACTTACGTGGGAGTTGTGCCAGGAAAGCAGACATCAGGTTGGCAATGGAGGGACCATTTGAAGGCCTGAGGGTGTGAGCAGCCAGCAAAGCTCCCTCCCGCTGTCTTTTTCCCTTCCCTGACTCTGGTTCAGACTCACGCTGGCAGTGACTCACCCTGGGAGGAAGGGAAGGACAAGAGGGACTTGTACATAAGAAGATGGGTTTAAGGTCTGTGGAGGGCAGTCCCTTCTGAAGCATTTCATCAGTTGGTGCGATGCTCCCTGGGGTCTGACATGCGCAGAGATGAGCTTTTTGTTATTTATGACCCAGCGGCTGTATGAGGATTTGGGGCTAGAGGCCGGTGGATAGAATTGGGCTCATTTCCCCCGATCTCCCACAGGAGTCCCTCTGAAGGCATGCCCGGGAGACGAAAGATAGAGCCTGCACTACCAACCAGAGCCCTGGAACTTGGTAGCCTGCTGGCTGGCCCCTCTGGCTGCGGCCTCACTGGTATCTCTGAGCCCTCACTGCCTTGGAGCCATCGCTTCACATGTTAAATGTTCCTTATCAAGGCTCTTATTTGAATGGTTCGGAGATAACATCTCCAAAGTGAAAAGTAGGGTCTCCACTTAGGAGGATGTGATAAGTGAGTTCGAGGCAATTTCCCAGGGGAAGGATTTTGTCTCAGAGCATGAAAAAAAAAAAAAAAAAAAAATATATATATATCTATTTAAATTAATTAATTTATTTTTGGCCGTGTTGGATCTTTGTTTCTGTGCGAGGGCTTTCTCTAGCTGCGGCAAGGGGGGGCCACTCTTCATCGCTTTGCGCGGGCCTCTCACTATCGCGACCTCTCTTGTTGCGGAGCACAGGCTCCGGACGCGCAGGCTCAGTAGTTGTGGCTCACGGGCCTAGTTGCTCCGCGGCATGTGGGATCTTCCCGGACCGGGGCACGAACCCGTGTCCCCTGCATTGGCAGGCGGATTCCTAACCACTGCGCCACCAGGGAAGCCCCAGAATACTTCTTTTAAAGTTACCTTCTCAAACTCCTCCACTCCTGAGCCTCTTGCTAGCAGCAGACTCCCACGACGAGTGCTCTACCACTTCTGGGAGCAATCTTGTAGGCAAGCATAGGCGTTCTGCAAATTGCCATGAATTCTGAATAATAACTCTGGGGTGGGGTGGGATGGAGGCTAGCTGACTGACTTGGAGGCATCTAGAGGTCATTTTTAAAAAGCATGTAAACGATGCAGTTGCTTTTCTGGGTGGATTTTTTAAAAAATTTGATTGTAAAAATAACATAAAATTTACCATTTTAAACATTTTTAGGTGTGCAGTTCAGTAATGTTAAGTGTATTCACATCATTGTGCAACCGATGTCGAGAACTCTTTGCAACTTGCAAAACTGTATCCATTAAACAATTCCCCCATTGTGCCTCCTCTCAACCCCTGGCAACCACCCTTTTACTTTCTGTCTCTTTGAATTTGACTACTTAAGTGTCATAAAGTAGTATCAGTCTTGTGACTGGCTTATTTCCCTTAACATAATGTCCTGAACGTTCATCCATGTTGTAGTATGTGTCAGAAGTTCCTTCCTTTTTAAAGGCTGGATAATATTCCATTGTATGTATATACCACATTTTCTTTATCCGTTCATCCATCAGTGGACATGTGGGTTGCTTCTACCTCTTGGCTATTGTGAACAGTGGTGTTAAACATGGGTATGCAAATATCTCTTTGAGATCCTGCTTTCACTTCTTTTGGATTTATATCCAGAAGTGGGATTGCTGGGTCATATGGTCATTCTATTTTTAATTTTTTGAGGAACCACTGTACTGTTTTCTGTAGCAGCTGCACCATTTTATATTCTCACAAACAGTGCACGAGGGTTTCGATTTCTCTACATCCACGCTGGCACTTGTTATTTTCTGTTTTTTTGATAGTAACCATCCTTGTGGATGTGAGGTGGTATCTCATTATAGTTGAACAATGCAGTTTTATTACTTTATACTTTATGTTGTAATCAATATATAAATTGGTACTAATCCAAACTAATAACAACTGTTGATTAAGTCTTCCAAATATTGTACCTTGCATGACTTAACTCTCACTACCACTCTATGAGGAAGGTTCCATTTTTCTTTTTTTTAATAAATTTATTTATTTATTTATTTTTGGCTGCATTGGGTCTTTGTTGCCCTGCTTGGGCTTTCTTTAGTGGCGGCAAGCGGGGGCCACTCTTCATTGCAGTGCGCAGGCTTCTCATTGTGGTGGCTTCTCTTGTTGCGGAGCACAGGCTCTAGGCACGTGGGCTTCAGTAGTTGTGGCACACGGGCTTAGTTGCTCTGCAGCATGTGGGATCTTCCCAGACCAGGGCTCGAACCCATGTCCCCTGCATTGGCAGGAGGATTCTTAACCACTGCGCCACCAGGGAAATCCCTGAGGAAGGTTCCATTTTACCCCATTTTACAGATGAGGAAATTGAGGCTCGGAGACTTTGAGTAACTTATCCAAGGTCATACAACTAGTAAAGGCTTACATCTGGATTTGAACCTGGCTGTCTGGCTTCCAGAGAATTCTCTGCCTCCTTTTTCCTAACTAACTAAGCTGTTTAAAATTCACATCCTGAGCTGACCCATATCACAAAAGGTATAATAGATAATGAGATCCTTCCTTGAGAATAGAGTTCCTTCATGGGCTCAGGAGTTGAAGATTCCAGAATAAGGCCCATGCCTCAGTCGTTATGGAAGTGTGTAAAGCCCAAAGCCAGGACTCTGCAAATAGTGGCCAAGTCTCTTTAAGCCCTTGGCTTGTAAAAGACTCTGTGCTTTTTTGGCCTGAATTCCCCTAAGTCTTGAGTAAATAATAGAAAAAGTGAGGAAAGAGACACATAATTTTGAATATTTTTTCATGACACTATTCAACTCCTGAATTTGGTTTCTCTTCTGTGTGTGCATGTGTTAGGGGGAGGGGGATGTTGAGTTAATGAGCTATTATTGCATTAGAGGGTTTATTCTTAGAGCCCCTGGATTTTCTAGAAAGCCATGGAAGCATTGGAATGCCTGCCAACTTAAAAATAAATGTCAAGTACAGTCTTCCCTTGATATTCTCGGGGGATTGGTTCCAGGATCTCCCGCAGATACGAGAATCCTCGGATGCTCAAGTCCCTTGAATAAAATGGCGTAGTATTTGCATATAACCTATGCACATCCTCCTGTACACTTTAAATCGTCCCTAGATTACTTATAATACCTAATACAATGTAAATCGTGTGTAAATAGTTGTAAATACAATGTGAATGCTGTATGAATAGTTGCCAGTGCATGGCAAATTCAAGTTTTGCTTTTTGGAACTTTCTGGACGTTTTTTTTTTTTTTTAAGTGGAAGCGAGTGTATTCCATAGGCAGAAAGTAGTCCCTCTCAGAAGGTGAGAGACTAGAAAATTAAAAAAAATTTTTTTTTGTTCCGTGTTTGGTTGAATCCGCGGCTGTGGAACCTGCAGATACAGAGGGCCGACCGTACTTGGTTTATTTTTTGTTAATCTTTATCTTCTTTAATTGTGTTTTTTGATCAGGACTAATATTAGTCAATTTTCCTTTAGGGTGTTATTGAAGTGACTGCTGGCCACAATTCCCCATATCAGTTCTCATGTTTGTGTTGGATTATTGTGTTAACAAACGCTTCAAATTACATTAGGAAAAATACATTACGTTATTTCAAGCCAGGGGAGCAATTCCACCTCACATCTGCTAATCCTATCAGTAAATAATGGCGCAGGGCCAATGAAATTTGCAGGCCCACTCCTCACTCTTTGAGATGTTTTGTTTACAGTTGTCTTATTTTGGCACCATAAAATCAAGTCTCCATTAAGAACTCAACTCACAGACTCCTCCCCTAAAACTTTTTTTTTTTGTTTTAAACAAGACAGAAAAACCCATAATGTGTCGTTTCCTATCACAAAATCCTACACAGAGTTTGAAGGATGAGTTTTATGGTGTGTTCTGAAGATCATTGAACTGGAGAGTCTGAGAGAATTTGCCGTCTAGAAACAGCCTTTCCACTGGAGCTGGGGAAGGCAGGCCTCCTCATCCCCATCCTGGGCTCAGACCTATCTTTATACTTATGCTGTGGATAATTTAGCCACCTTCTAACTGTGTGACACTTGGAACCCTTATCCATGACTTATAAAGGAGAATATCTGCCCTCATGGGACCTCTGCAAAGATTTAACAAGCCGAGGTGCATCAAGGACCTGGCATAATACGATTGTCATATGCCTTAAAGGACAGTTACTGTCATTAACAGTTGTTACGGGCTGAATTGAGACAGGATCTTTAAAGAGGTGATTGAGTTAAAATGAGGTCATATGGGTGGGCCCTAATCCAGTCAGACTAGTGTCTTTGTAAGAGGAAATTTGGACACACAAAGAGTCAGCCAGAGGTCCGTGCTCATAGAGGAAAGACCATGTAAGGACACAGGGAGAAGGTGGCCGTCTGCAAGCTGAAGAGAGAGGCCTCAGAAGAAATCAACCCTTCCCTGACACCTTGATCTTAGACTTCTAGCCTCCAGAACAGTGAGACAATAAATGTCTGTTGTTTAAGCCCCCCAGTCAGTGGTATTTTTTTATGGCAGTCCTAGCAAGCTCCTACATGAGTTCATTCCTCTGATGTTGTCACAACTTCTTGAGTACCTTGTGAATTAAAAAAAGGTTCACATACTATTTTTTCTACAAATAGTTTCCTTGGAGTTTTCTTCTTTGGTTGTTTTCTGTGTTTTTCTAAGAGGGCCCGAAGTCTGTTGGCCTCCACTAACCTTTCCTCCTGTATGTTGATTTCTGTCTTCTTTGTCCCACTCTTTCTGAGGCCCTGGATCAGTGACGGGGTAAGATGGCATGGAGAGGAGGAGGGCCAGGTGACAGCAAGCGTGCTGAAGCCAGCTGCTCCTTGACAAGCCGTTTACTTTGTCCGCGGCCACTCTGCCCTGCATGAGCTGCTGGTGGGCATTTCCTGGGTCATTCTTCCTGTCCCCTACTTCGTGCCATCCTGTGGCTCCAGGGATGTTGGACATCACGTTTCACCTTAGTAACGTCTCCATCTTTGTCGGCGGAGGGGTGCCCTCTCTCCCTCCTGGTCTGTGCATGGGTAAGATGTAAGATGTAAAATGTTTCCCTAAGCATATGTGTCCATTTTTATTTAAAAGGCTTTACTGCCAACCATTACTGGGAGACAAGCAGATAGAATGAAGAGTGACTAGATTTTAGGGAAATCTTCAACTGCCAGGGTGAGCTTCACTTCAGCCCAATAAAAAGCCAGAAGAACAAAGGAATGTACACATGGAGAATAGGGATAGTGTTAGTGTCTCATGACCGCAGTAATCTACTGCGGAGTTCACAGGAGGGCCAGGCCTTCAAAGATGCTTTTGTTGGAAACTTCCCTAAGAGACCCTTTTCATTGAAGATTTCAGCAAGTTTCACTTCTGGGTTATCTGACTTGTCGGGAAGGGGTCTTCTTGGTTATTTGTGCAAGTCTTAATGATTTCCAAGAGCCCATTCAAGCGGATGTGGGGAGGATTCAGTTCAAAGGGCTGAATGCTTGAGTTAGCTATTGATTTTAATAGTCTTTTGCAGCTGATAACATGGTGAAAATTTTCTTTGAGAAAACTTTTAATAGTTTTTAGGTGGCTGGAGGAAGGGGTTATTTTTGTTAATATTCTTTACCAGCAGTAAGAAGAAAGAGGTGATTGAGTTTTGAATTTCTTCTCATGGTGTCTTTATCTTTTTAACCCCTTTTCAACATGGCCGCCACTCTATTGCTCCGCAGCCTTCAATGGCTCACTATTGCCAGTCCTCATCCTTTTTTTTCCCCCAGGATTAGCTTAATTTAGGTCTCTCTGTCTGGTCCATGGTTCTTGTTTTTCAATTCACCTGGATCCCAAAGAATAGAGCAAGCACTTAACAAATGCTTATTGGTGAATCTTTTCTGTGGGGAGGGAAGGAGTGTTAGGTTTTTTATCCTTTTCTTAGAGGCTGTTAGAGAAGCAGACAGTTTTTTTTCTCATTCTTTTTTTCATTGAAGTGCAGTTGATTTACAATATTATGTTAGTTTCAGGTGTACAGCAAAGTGATTCAGTTATATATATATTTTCAGATTATTTTTCATTATAGATTATTGTAAGATATTTAATATAATTCCTTGTGTTATATAGTAAATCCTTCTTGCTTATCTATTTTACGTATAGTAGTTTGTATCTGTTAATCCCTAACTCCTAACTTATCCTTCCCCCTCTCCCTTTCACCTTTGGTAACCGTAAGTTTGTTTCCTATGGAGAAGCAGGCAGTTTTGATGTATTCCTCTGCACCGGGGCTTTCTGTAGAGGCCACTGGGGTGGGGGTGAGGGTGAGGGGCGGGGGTGGGTATCTCTGAGCCTCAATCAGAGCTGGGGTGAGGCCTGTAACCAGCCATTGGAGCCTCAACAGTTGAGGTAGAAACACCTGTAGCCTACTTCCGGTTCCTCACCTGAATGGGGTGGGAAGGGAGAAATTGGGGGAACCCCGTGTCCAGGTGCCTGGACTGTTCTTCGACCCCGCACCGCCCCAAAGCCTGGAACAGCAATTGCTTGTTGGGTCATTAACTTTATGCAGCTCTGGGGCCAGACTCTGCATTCTTTAACCTTGGCTTCAGCAAGAAAACGTCAAGAGGGAAGATTTGGAGAAAATGTGCCCTGACAAATGGATACAGAACCATGCTGGTGGGTCATGACAGCTTTGTGAGTATAACGTAGTCGTTATTGTATAAATCAAATATACACTTAAGTCTGGACAGCAGGTAGCTCAATATTGGAGAATTCAGACCAAAAAAAAAAAAAAAAAGACAGGAAGAGGAATCATCAAAAATAAGCATGGGTTCTCCGGGGCCTCCGACTGCCTCCTGCCATGGTCTAGGTCCTCAGCGGCCCCCTCCTCTCATTCTACCCCCCCTTTTCTCTTGTTATCATTTTCTGGGCATCCTCCCTGGCCACGAGGCTGCCACCGTAGGGTCTAGGGCATTCTCTGAGCCCCCTGTGCCTGGTACAGGCAGCCTGGGGCCCAGTGGGGAAGCCCTCCATCAGTATTTTTTGATAGAGCTAAGTAAGATTCATATGGCTTTGCAGGATTTGATTGTGGACTTTTAATCCAACACCCCAGGTGACCCTTAAGCTCCTACTGTTTTTCCCTGTAGCTATCTTCTGAGATACATTTGCCAGGCCTTATTAATAGTTTGTTTTTTCCGCTTTGATTTATTAGATTAGAAGCTCCGTTCTTGACCTCCCCTCTCCTTGGGAGAAGTTCTTGCTTTGTCTCCATAAAACATTGCTGTTGGGCCTTTTCCTGGTTTATTACTTTGCATTAATACCTGGCAGTTTACATCTGAGCTCTCCTTTTATTTCCTTAATGTGTAATATTGCCTCCCTTTCGGAGGGCCTGGTGCTTGCTAAGGGTTTATTGGCCTCTTTTTTTTTACATTGGGAGGTAAGGGTTTGGATTTATCAGTCCTAGCTTAGTGATAGGCGGCACAGAGAATTTTAAATGTTTGTTTTAAGCCACATGATTAGCAGGGGCAAAATGAACCAAGGATCCAGAAATGGATGAGAGAGGAAGAAGGTGAATGAACTTCTGATGTCTTCCTTTGTTGTCTTACTCATACAAGACTCATTTGTGTTTGGCGTGGTGTTTCTCTGTGAAGGGATAGAAAGGATTACATGAGCTAAGAGAGGAGCGTTCAACAGGAAAGGGGTAGAGGAATAAAATGCCATGATGATTATGACGCTGGATTTATTGAAGTTGCAGGTATACTTTTCCCCACAAGACCTACTTTGGTAGAAGAATTACAAATCCCTTGCATTGTGAGTTTTCAGTTGGATGACAAAGCTGCCAGTCATTTTTCACCCTAGGTTGGTGTGGGACTCACTCATCCACATGCTTTTAGTTTCAATGCATGTGATTCTCTGCAGTAAGGAAGGAGAGGAATTGAACTATTGCAGCAGGCTGGCTGGCTAGTCTGGGACATTAGGGAATAAAATGGGGGGAGGTTCCTCAGGTTCTGGTCTGTGTAGGGTCCCGGACGGGAAGGTAGGTTTGATCAAGGGGGTTGAATAGAGCCCTTTGATTCCATCCCTAGCACAGGGCCGGCATTCATTGCAGACAAGGGCCTGTTGGTAAGGACGCTTCATTCCTCTTGGAGTCCTTGAGGATTGCAAGGGCTCTGGGCTTCTCAGTCTTAGAGAGAGAGGGGCAGAAAAGTGGAGCAGCTTTTCAGAGCATTCTGGAATAAGAGATGGGACCAGGTTCTGGGTATGGAGTAGAAAGATGCTCGAGATAGGACCCCTCCCACTGGCATTCATAGCTGGACCATGAGTCCATCTGTCTTTTGCAGGTTTCCTGTCCTTGACTGTAAAGCCTGCACCTAGGAGTTACCAGGGAAGGACAGGTGTTAGAGTGCATCCTGGGTGGATACATAGTGGGACCCTGGGATCCAGGAAGTAACGAAAGGGCAAACACCAGGTCCCTGGAGGCAAACACCCTAATTTTGCTAGGTAGTCTTGTGGAGGCACCGAATGGAAGGTGCTGGGCTCAGAGTACCTTTCTCCCTCTTGGGGAATGTGGTCTAGCGTTTGATGGTCAAATCCTCAGTTCCAGTCCTTGCCCAACCACAACTAGATCCTTGACCTTGAGCAAGTCATTTAAGCTTGCAGATACTCAACTGACCTGCAAAATGGGCTCAGGTTGGGTTGGGGTGCACCCTCGTGGGCATTTGTGGGGATTAAATCAGCTCATGCAGGAAAAGCGCTCAGCCTCAGGGCCGGCCGTAACATCAGCCAGGAGGGAGTGAACTTGTAGTTATAGTTTGCACGTGTCGAGCTCCTTCAGGTGCCCCCAGATGCAGGAGGAAGGAGTCAACCTCCCCCTCAGAACACAGGGCAAGTCTTTTGTTTTTGGCCGTGCGGGGTCTTAGTTCCCTGGACCAGGGATTGAACCCACGTCCCCTGCAGTGGAAGCACGGAGCATGGAGTCTTAACCACTGGACCGCCAGGGAAGTCCCCAGGGCGAGTCTTAAGTGCCTTCCACCAAACCCTGGTGTCAGTCACTGAGGAATGTATTAATGCCGGTTTGGGTAAGGCACAGCTGTGAGCAAACACGTGACCTTCCCCTCTTCCCCTGACAGCACCTCCAGGACCTCAGCTGCTCTTTCCTATTCCTTCTACACGCATGGTTTTTACAACAGACTGGATTGGCCAGATAATTCAGTTAATGGAGATACACTTGTACCTGTTGATCGCTATGCAGCAAAACAGACAAAGACATGAGCCCCCAAACAGAGCTCATGTCTTCTCCCCAGATTGCTAGTCATTTAATTGGATGGAGATCATTTGATTAGTGAGTGGTAATTTCCATCTGCCCTGCAATCAGTCTTTGAACTTTTTAGCCACCACCCGCTGTGTGTGTGAGACAATTAACATGCGAGCTCTCTGGAAGGCAGCGGCCGGTGCTAAATTGGGCAGCTGACAGACGTTGTGCAATTCAAACCATCACATGCGCCGATGAGGTGGAGAAGGGAGAGAGCAAGGGGAGCCATTGGGAAAGAGTTTGAAGGGAGTACAGCAACGCAAATGAAAAAATCTTCTGTTAGACTCCAAAAACTCCTGAGGCCCAGACCCCAGGAGAGCAGCTCCTTATATTGAATCAGGAAGATAAGGATCTTATCAGCGCTTCTCAAACTGGATTCAGGAGGTCTGGGGCAGGGCTGAGGAGTCTTTCTTTCTAACAAGCTCCCCGGTGGTGCTCCTGCTGCTGGTCTGAGGACCACCCTTGGTGTGGCCAGGTCTTAGATGATAGATTAGGCATTACCTACAGATCTGTATCATGTGACTAAAGGTGTTAGTTACAAGGGAGAAGGAGCTGTGGGCGCACGGGACTAATACAAACGCCTTGCCAAACGTTCCCCGCGGTGGTGTAGTGGCATTGCATGGGCTGTGTTCAAACCCCACCTCTGTCGCTTCCTAGGTGTGCGACTTTGGTGTCTTAGTCTGTTTGGGCCGCTCTCACAGAACACCACAGACTGGGTAGCTTTTACACAGCAACTTTATTTCTCATAGTTTTGGAGGCTGGAAGTCTGAGATCAGGGTACCAGCATGGTCAGATGAGGGCCCTCATCTGATGGAAGGGGCTGGGGATCTTTCCTCACCTGATGTTCTCATCTGATGGAAGGGGCTGGGGATCTTTCTGGAGCCCCTTTTATGAGGGCGCTAATTCTATTCCTGAGAGTTCCACCGTATGATTTAGGCACCTCTAAAGGCCCCACCTCCTAATACCATCATCTTTGGGAGTTAGTATTTCAATATAATGAATTTTGGAGGGAAACAAACATTCACACCATAAAACTTGGGCAGTCATTAACCCTCTCAGAGTCTCATTGCCCACCTGCAAATTGGGGATGGTAATTAGTACCCACCTTTATTTATCTATTAAATTTTTAAAAATGGAAGTATATATATTATTTTCAGATTCTTTTCTATTATAGGTTATTACAAGATATTGACTGTCGTTCCCTGTGCTATACAATAGGTCCTTGTTGTTTTATCTATTTTATATATAGTAGTGTGTATCTGTTAATCCCAAACTCCTAATTTATCCCCTCCCCCGATTTCCCCTTTGGTAACCATACATTTGTTTTCTATGTCTGTGGATCTATTTCTGTTTTGTAAATAAGTTCATTTGTATCATTTGTTTTTTTTAGATTCCACATATAAGTGATATCAAATGATATTTGTCTGACACTTCACTTAGTATGATAATCTCTAGGTCCATCCATGTTGCCACAAATGGCATTATTTCATTCTTTGTTATGGCTGAGTAACCCACCTTTAAAAGTGTGTGTGCATTTAGGAATACAAGAGCAAATCTGTGTAAATGCTTACAACAGCTCCTGGCCCATACAAAGTAGCCAACAAGGTTCTTTCCATCCTCTCATCTGGGAGCACCTCTACTTAATTGGACTCGACCAGTGAGACTTTCGGCCTGTGGCCTTCTGTCCCCAGCACGTATTTCAGGACTGGGAAGCTGGCCTCCTCTCACCTGGTTCATGGCAGGGCTACCTTGATCCCTCCTGGGGATTCTGGCCACCATCAGCACATGGGACCCGTTAGGACCTCTAACCCCTTTCTCTGTTTCAGGTACTGATGGGAAAAGCCAAAAAGAAGGGCTGTGACTGAATGGACAAGGATTTATGGGAAGAAAAAGAAAATCCTTGTAAGAAGAGAGAAAAAATATCATTGGGCAGATTCATGAATTAAAAGTGGTAAAACGCTTTTGGGCTCGACCTAGTGTTTTTGAGCTCAGAAAGCCCCTCGGTTGCTTTGCTGTAGGGCAGAGACTTGGTCATAGTAACTTGGTGTTTAACTCTAGGAATTGCAGGTCTGTTCCTGGGGCCAGGTGCCCCAGCAGTCCCGGCTTCTACTTACACCCTTGGGGGTGTTGGCTGAATATTAAAGTTGGTTCAGGAAAGTTCCCTTCAGATACAGGAAATAAAAAAGCAACAAGATAGGGCCTCTGGGGTTCTTAAAAATGAGCCCACTTCCCGTCCCACCGTAAGTGCTGGGTGTCCTGGAGCAAATTACTCTTGAGCTCTGAGCCTCAGTTTCCTCATCTGTAAGATAGAGTCCGTCAGGCTTCCTTGCAGCGTGGCTTGTGCTGGGGTGAAGGAGGTGGTGCACGCGTGTTGGATGCTCTCCGTAAATGTCAGCTGTGTCTTTCTGGCTCTTTTGAGTACCTTCGACTGAGCGAGCCGTCGTCAGGAAACGGTTCCGGCCCTCCGGCTGTCTTCCCTGGGGATACCCGATGCACTCAGGGCAGCGACCTCGCAATCAGTGTCTCGCTGCCGGAGAGTCCGCGGCTGGGAAGGAACCTCTCCAACGGGCCTGCGCTCGCACCGCATGCAGTTCTGCAGCTGTGGAAAGAGCCTCACGTGTGCGTCTCATTTCCCACGACTGCCCCTGGCTGGAGCAGCCCCGCCTCACCCGACTCCATCTGACTGTGCTAACGTAATTAGCGGCAGGTTTCCGCAGCACTTAAGACAGTCAGGCCCCGCGCGCGCTGCCTTCATTCCTGCCGAGTGCCACGCTGGAGGTGGGATGCGGCCGCGGTGGGCCCGGAGCCCATGCTGGGGCCCGGTGTGTGGTTCATGCTGGTTGGATCGCACGGGACAGCCTGAGGACTCTCGGTAGGATTTGGTTTCTTTGAGTCAGTAGCACCTCTGGGTGGGGAGGGGGCCTGAGTCACTGACGAAGAGGGTAAAATCCTAGAATTGGGGGCCTTTTGAAATGTTCTGGTCTACTGCTTCCTAAAAACCAGTTCAGGGATGAAGTGCATAAGAATATCTTGAGAAGCTTATTAGAGAAGCTGATTACGGGGCCCGGCGGGGGTGGGGGGCCTTGTGGGGAGGGCACCACCTAATCTGTATTTTTATTTATTTTTTTATAAATTTATTTTTGGCTGCGTTCGGTCTTCGTTGCTGCGCGCGGGCTTTCTCTAGTTGCGGCGAGCGGGGGCTACTCTTCGTTGCGGTGCGTGGGCTTCTCATTGCGGTGGCTTCTCTTGTTGCGGAGCACGGGCTCTAGGCGCGTGGGCTTCAGTAGCTGTGACTCACGGGCTCAGTAGCTGTGGCTCGTGGGCTCTAGAGCGCAGGCTCAGTAGTTGTGGCACACGGGCTTAGTTGCTCCGCGGCATGTGGGATCTTCCCCGACCAGGGCTTGAACCCATGTGCCCTGCACTGGCAGGCGGATTCTTAACCACTGCGCCACCAGGGAAGACCCTAATCTGTATTTTTCAAAACAACTTCCGGGTGATTCTCATACGCAGCGAGGTTTGGAGGAGCCCTGCTCTAGGTCAGCCTTTTTGGTGGTGGGGCTGTATGCAGAGGTGCAGACCTGATTCTGTCACTCCCAGCTTCACAGGGCAGGCAGTGACAGACCTAGAACCCAGTCCTTGGAACCCAGAGGTTCTTTTTTGGCTTACAGACCCCTAGGAGACAGACAGGCCTCTCATTTGTGCATACAAACTTCTACTCCGTGCCAGAAATTCAGCCCAGCAGAAAAGCATTCTCATCTAGCCAGTGGTTCTCAGCTGGGGGCTCTTTTGCTCTCCCAGGGGACATTGGATACAGCTGTAGATATTTTTGGTCATCATGACTTGGGGAGGAAGGGGGGTTATTATTGGCATCTAGTGGGTAGAAACCAGGGATGCTGCTAAACATCCTACACTGCACAGGACGGACCCCCACAGCAAAGAATTATTCAGCCCCAGATGTCAGGAGCGCTGAGGCTGAGAAACCGTGGTTTAGACAGCTGCTTCTCTGACTTAACTGTGTACTCAGTCCTGATTTAGTAGGTCTGGGGAGCGGCCTGAGATTGTGCATTTCTTTTATTTTTTTATTTTTTAAAATTAATTAATTATTTATTTATAGCTGTGTTGGGTCTTCGTTTCTGTGCGAGGGCTTTCTCTAGTTGCGGCGAGCGGGGGCCACTCTTCATTGCGGTGCGCGGGCCTCTCACTGTCGCGGCCTCTCTTGTTGCGGAGCACAGGCTCCAGACGCGCATGCTCAGTAGTTGTGGCTCACGGGCCCAGTCGCTCCGCGGCACGTGGGATCTTCCCAGACCAGGGCTCGAACCCGTGTCCCCTGCATTGGCAGGCGGATTCTCAACCACTGCGCCACCAGGGAAGCCCAGATTGTGCATTTCTAATAAGCTCCTGGTCGATGTTGATGCTGCCCTTCTGGGGACCACTCTTTGTATAGAAAGTGTTTTTACAGCAGTTGATTTCAGGGTGACACTGATGTGGGTTGGAATCACAGCTCTGCTACTTAATTAGCTGTGTGACCTTGGGCAAGTTACTTAGCCTCTATACATTTAGGTTTATCCGTCTGTAAATTGGGGAGAAATATTACTTGGGCTCAAATGAGATGGTATCTGTAAAGAAGTTGGCCTTGGCAAGCAGTCAATAAGTGCAGCTGTTATTTTCATTATTACCGTTGTTATTATTTGCTTAGCAATTCAGCTTTATTTTTCCAGCATTTCATTATTTACCTACTTTGTGCCTAATGCTTTGCTAAAATAGGATTAGTTGGAAGGAGGCACAAATGATTATGTCTGTGATGGTGAATTATAAAGACAACTAGTGTCAATTTTCCTTGTAAGTCACTCCACCCTCTGGCACTGGGTGGGAAATTGAGGCTGGAATAAATGTAAAATCAACAGTGTTCTTCACATCCATGGAACACAGTTATACTACACTTGCTCATCAAAAGTGAGTATGGAGAGAATTTCCTAAAAATAAGGTGCTTGTTTTCTGAGTTTTCATTCTAATGACGGTTTTATGGGTAATAGGGAAACATCACAAGTGAACATAGATACCCAGTATCATCAGCTTTTGGAAATACCGAAGTCATCTAGCGTATGAGGATTTCAGAGCAGGTTTAGAGCATGGGGTTGATCTTTGTTCAAAGCCAACATTACCATGTATTAGCCATGTGACCTGGGAGTTATTTAATATCTCAAAGCCTCAGTTTCCTCATCTCTAAAATGGGAGAAAAATTGTACCCACTTCTAGAGTTGAAATGAGGCTGATGTGAGATGAAGCATAAATTACCTGCTGACTGTGGACCAGTATTGTTCTAGGCCTGCAACTGAAGGTTGTCACTAGGAAGACTGTTTTCAAGAGTCAATGCATTAGAATCATGTGGGAAACTTACTATGTATGAATACAGCTTCTAGGGCCTCCCTCAGGTAGTCTAATTCATTAGGGCCAAGCTCAGGAACCTGCATTTCAAATAAGCAGCCCAGAGGATTCTGTACTGGTGTGCCACTTTGAGAAACGTAGTCCTAGTACTGAGGTTAGAGTGGTCACCTTTGGTACCATGGTGTTCGGCAGAGATGGAAAACACACAGGAAACCTGGCCAGGCGGAGGGGTAAGAGGACACAGTAACTCTTGCGAGTTGTTCTGACAGACTTTTTATTTTGGCAGAGGGTTATCTTTCTTTGCCAAGCCATCATTCATTACTTGGAAAGAGGAGGCAGAGTGGGGAGGGAAGAGGGGACAAATACAGCTGGCTGTCAGAACAGTTGACTTCCAAATGGGATAACCTCAAAGCCAGGCTTAAGCACTCCAGAAGCAAGAAGTGGAGGTGAGGGAGGTGAGAGCAGAGGCAGGTGCTGGAGGCATTTCTGCAGATTTCCTGGTAAAGGTGAAAAGATGATGCTGGAAAGCCTGGCAGGGGGTGAGCATGGGGAGGAGGGTGAGTGGAGAGGAAGCCCCTGTTGGCTCCAGGTGTGGGTGTTACCGAACTCAAACTTGGATCTGCTTGCTCGACACACAGCAAAGCCAATCTGCTGACACTGGTGGTGGTGAAGGAAAACACAGTGTTTACGGCAGGGTGCCAAGAAAGGAGAATGGGCAGCTTGTGCTCCAAGACTCGAGTTCCCTGATGGCTTTCAGGGAAGGGTTTTTAAAGGCAACATTTAGGGTGAGGGCTGCAGCTTGTGGACCTTCTTCTGATTGATTGGTGGTGAGGTAACAGGGTGATGTTTCGGGAATCTCCATCATCAACCTTCTGGTTCCAACCAGTCTGGGGTCTCCATGCTTTCGGTCAGCAAGTAGTCATCATCTTCCACCACGTAGGGGTCTTAGTTTCTGCAGAACAACTCAAAGATATGCATCAGATTCTTATCTATATCCCTTCAGGAGGAACTGTGACTCTCTCTTGTCCTGATCATTAACTGCTTGAGTCTGCTTTTTGGAACTCAGATGGCCAAACAAAAAGCGGGGCGCCATGGAGCGGCTTTTGTACCCAGGAAGGCCCTGCAGGGTCCTACTTGGTTTCATTCCCCCCTTTTCTTTGATACTCCTCAATCCTGAGGGGAACAGGGATGGACAAGAAAGGGAATAAAGTTTTGGATAGAGAGGTTAATCATAAACTCAGCAGGGGAACTCGGTTTTAGGGGGACTCGCTTTCACTGGCCCCGAGGAGGCATCTTTGGAGGAAAAGGATCTGAGCTGTGACAATGCGATGCAGGGAAAGGTAGGGAGAGCTCAGGTGTTGCAGAGCTCCCGGGGAGAGCAGATGGTCCCCATCATGCCAGCACTAAATCAATGACTAGAGGGAGGTGAATGCCACCAATTAGCAGGATACCCAGGATCCCTCCTCCCAGCCTGGAGGCCCCACCTGGAGCCCAGGCAGAGCACTTTGCCTTCTGATAAAGATTCAACTCTCACTGCTTTATGGAGAGAAGTTATGGTGAATGAAATGGATAAGAGCAAAGACTATAGAGCCATTGCCTGCCTTCAAATTCCGGTTTTGCCACATACCAGCTGTGTAACCTTGATGAAGTTACTTCACTTCTTTTTGCCCCTGTTTCTCCATCTGTAAAATGGGGATGATGACAGTAGTACTCCACCAGTTATTGCTGTAATAATGCTGCCTAGCAAACAACCACTAAGCCTCAGTAGCACACGGTAATAACTGTTTATTGTTCACGCATCTGGTGGTTCAGAGGGCTCTGTGATCATAGCTGGCCTTGCTCACATGTCTGAGGGTCACTGATCCAGAATGGCCTTGGCTGGGATGAGTGAGGTGGTTGGACTCAGCTCCACACGTGTCTCTCATCCCCTGGCAGGGTTGCCAAGGCAAGTTCTCATGGATGTGACAGAGGTGCAAGAGACGGTGAGCCAGTCATGCAAGTGCTTTTAAATCCACTGTGGAATGTTAGCTCACATCCCATTGACCAAAGCAAGTCCCCTGGCCAAGCTCAGAGTCAGAACGTCGGGCAGAATGTGCTGCCCAGAATGGCATGCAGACTTCCATGGCCAAAGGAGTACCTCAGGGTGGGGTGAAGAAACGGGGCCATTTTAGTGACTTACCACAATTACTAACCTCACAGTTTCTGATACAGGCAAACCCTCGCTCACCCAATTATCATTCTTATGACGTAGGATGTATGATTTGTGTGTGTGTGTGTGTGTGTGTGTGTGTGTGGATATGATGATCATGTGAGAAAATGTGAGGGTGGCAGTGGAAAGTATCTCCTGTGATTGTTCATTTGATGGGACAGTCCTTCGAATAGCTGACCTACCATCATCACCACCACCACCTAAGGCACAACCAGAATTATCGTTGTCATCCTTTCTGCTCTTTGCCAGATCATCTCCTCTTGGCTAACGTTCCTAACCAGCTTCCCCCACACAAGTAATAGTACTCTACTATTTTGTGTTTTCTACATGCTTCTATTCTATCATAGTGTGTTTGAAGTCCAGTATTTGTTGATGGGTGTCTCTTTGCCCCTCTTTAAGAGGGTAGAAAACATGTCTCTGTGCCTTAGTATCTAGAAGAGAACCTTTCATATGCTATCAGTTAATACCAGTTGAGGAACTATTGACAGAGGAGTTTTACATCACTCTTGTGATACCCTTGTTCTAAGACCAAAGACTGTGGGAGAAGGCCCCCATGCTGCTATGGTTTCAGAGGCACATAATAAGAGTAGCATTCACAGGTGACACAGGACACTGGGTTCTGTGGATAGGCACATTTTAGGAAGCCCCAGAGCAAGTAGGGGCTCTTGATGCTTGTAAATGGACTCTTCATGACTGCCTGTATTATATAAGGTAACACTAGCTTCTGTAACAGAAATCACGAAGTCTCAGTAAATGAACCCAAGAAAAATTTCTCACGCAGAAGTCTAGAGTAGGAGTTCCTGCTGGGACAGCTCTCCTCCATTTGGTGTTTCAGGGACCCAGCCTCCTTCCATCTTGTTGATCAGCCATTTTCAACCCAAGGCTCCCAAGGTCATTCTGAAGGTCATCTCCTTTTTATAGGCAACCAGGCAGAGGGATAAGGACATTGAGTTTACTGAACCAGGCCTGGAATCGGCTCCCATCACTTTGGCTCCCATTCTGCTGGCCAGAGCTTGGTCTCCATGGGGCAGAGAAATGTAGCTAGCTATATGTTCATTGTCTGTTTAGCAAGACCTCCCATGACAGTGTTTATGTAAGAGATGTGCAGCATTCTTTTTTTTTTTTTTTTTAACACCTCTTCACTGTTAAGCCAATCTTAACCAAATCCTACTTCCATTTCATGTAACACTGGGTCTTGGTCTGCAGCCCTGTGACGAAATGAGGATCTTGGAACCAGGAAGGAGGGGTTGGAGATGTGAGCTGCTGTTTATGATTTATGATTGTTGCTCTGTGCCTTTCCCAGAACACAGTTAATTTTTAGGCTAAATGTTTATATGTGTGGTATTGCTGGCTGGCAGCTGCAGGGACACAGTGCCCAACTTGCTTGGTTTAAAACCTTTGAGATCAGTGATAGCTGAATGTGCTTTAGGGAGCAGAATTTAGTCTGCAGGGAGTTAGTTGGTGACTATTGAATTTAGTGACTGCAGCTTCTTTCTCCTCGTCGTGGAAACATCGTTTGTACAGCATGTCTTCCATAATCAATCTAAGCGAGGCATTAATGAGAGTCTCTTGTTCAGCAGACAAAGCTTTCTCTTTGTTGGGATTGAGATGCTCAGCTAATTTCCTGGGAGTGTATTTATGAGAAAGAAGGTGGTTTGTGATTCTTGCAAGTGTATACGTGAGGTTCCTGTATTTTTTTTTTTTTTTAAGGAAAAGTCAACAACCCATTGTGCTCTTGGAAAGTATTTTGGTAGCTTGTAATTTGAGGAATGTACCCACGCGAGTCCCTAGTTTTACGGATTTGGGAAATTTGTACACACTTTAAAATAGGTGGGGTGGAGGGGAAACGTTAAACACGGACATCTCACTTGGAAGAACCTCTTGTGTTAGATGTGAAACTGCCATCAATCAAAGCATTATGGGAGATGAATTTTCTAGGCTTTGTGTGTGGAATTTCACTGACAAGAAGTTGGACAAAGTGCCAGAGAACGCTCGATTCCATCAGTCTCCACCCTCATGGAGTTTACAGCTTAAATTCCCTTCCCTCCGTAAAAGCAATTTTCATCGCTCCTGTTTAGTAATAACATCTCTTTCCCCTCCTCCCACTGTTCCCCTCACCTCGCCTCAGAAAAGCAGGTGCTCACTTCTTTTTATCGCTTAGGAAATTCTGTTTGTGGGTCCCATTTGTGGGACTGGCCAGCAAAGCTTATTTGACATTTGAATATCAAGATGCCAGTTTCTGCCTTCCTGCTTTTTCTCAAAGAAGGGCTGTGCTGTATGTTATCATAGGGTCTTGCCAGCGTTCTTCCAGGTCTCCTCTTTTTCAGTTAGTTTGAATCCACATCACGTTAGAGGAAGTACAGTAGACAGTCAGTGGTATAGTTGGGCCACGCATCATCGATTTCATGGCTTTGCATAGCTTGCTGAATGTTATGGCACCTTGTCTCAATGGTGAAATGGTTTTGAAAAGTAACACTCTGGAACTAATATGTTATGGTTGGTAAGTCTTCTAGTCAATGGAAGGGAATGAGCTTGGCCAGAGTCTGTGACCTTATGGGAATTATTTATCCTCACTGAGCCTCAGTTGCTTCATTTAGAGACTAGGTCTACAAATGCTTTCCTTGTTAGGGTTGTTGGGAGAATGTATCTATGGTTCCTCAACTGTAATTAACATACATAGGACTCAGTGATAACTACTATTAATTATTATTTTACACAAAATCACTATTGGTGAGAGATTTAAAATTAGCCATGGTGGAAATGAAATAGAATATCAGAAGCAGGGATTTTTCTGGTATGATTGTATTTTGTAATAATCTACAGCATCCTTTGCAGAGACAAATCCATAGTAGCTGGTACCTTTGGTACCTATTATTTACAGATTCAATTCCACAAATGTTTATTATTTAGCACCTATGGTGTTTCAGTGCTATGCTGGGAACTGTTCGGTTAAAAAGGTGGGACAGAGTCAACAAGGTAAGATAAGTGCTCTCCCTCTAAGACCTTATAGTTGGAATGACTCTATGCCCCAGTTTGCCATGGACAGTCCTGGTTTACTGTGGTTGTCTTGGCATAATTATTAATAGTGCCCCTTTCATTTCAAAAGTGTCCTGTTTTGGGAAGTCAATTATATGGTCACTAATATAGTCAGTTATTGAGACAGAGGGAGTTGCTTGAGAAGAGGACTATTGAAGTACTGAACAGGAAGGAGCACAGTGAAAGCTGTTCCTCCGTGAGTTGAACTCAGGCTAGAGGTAGAACCAGAGAGGAGGTGACAGAGGGAAGGCATTTTGGAGCTAGATTAAGCGCTACCAGTGGGATTAACAGAAACCCAACTGGAGACGCCAAACCCAATCGAATCGAATTCCGGAGTGTGAAGAACCAGCCTCAGATGCTCAGGCTTTTTTTTTGTTTAGGTTTCATCCATCAGCAGGTCCCCATATTTTTTCGTGGAGACCTTGACCATTAAGCTTTAACTTTTGCTTAAAGAATTCCCTAACAAAAGGAGGGAAGGACATCTACTGCCTGTCCTTCAGATGCTGAGCTACGCTGAGTTATTGCCCTGGTTTTTATGGCCATTTCCTTTCTGATTCTAGGTAGGTACTCAGGTCTTGAGAGGTGAAGCCCAGGGTTAGTTTTGCATTTCCACCAGGGATTCAAAATAACCTGGTTCCTGAGTGGAGGGGGGGCAAGGTAGTTAACCCTTCCTTGACACAGTGTTTGAAATTGGAGGGCTTTGGTTTGTTTGTGCCACGTCTCACATACACTGAGAAAACATTGGTTGCAATAGATTTGAGAAGCATTATAAGGTGATATATCCATCTGTCCAGAGGTTATTTCTAAGGCAATAATCATGTGGAATGCAGTTCAGACTTTTTGGATTTTGGATGTGAATTTTTTTTCCCCCGAGTGTTTGCCTTTGGTTTGAGTGTCTTAATTACTGTTCAGGGAACCTTTAGGAAATTAAGGTGGAAATAGAGTCACGGCTGGCTTAGGTATTACAGTATAACACTATGTGTTTTTTGTGGAGGCTTCACCTTTAGAATTCCTATTTGCCATCCTGGGCAGCACAACCAATTTTCTGTGTCGTTAACTTTTTCCTGTAACACCAAAGGGCAGGAGGCTGCTGGTATCCACATTTTCTTTCTCTGAGGCAAGTTGAACAACCATCAGTGCTGTGAGATGGGCTGCCCTCTTGATTTGGTATTTGTGTTTTGATACACGAATCTTTGCTGATTCTGGTGCTTACTTCATTGGAATGCTCCTGCTAATACTCTGAAACCAATAATGGCAGCCACTATGGAAAACAGTATGGAGGTTCCTTAAAAACTAAAAATAGTTACCGTATGATCCAGCAATCCCACTCCTGGGCATATATCTGGAGATAACCCTGGTTTGAAAAGATACATGTACCCCAGTGTTCATTGCAGTGCTGTTTACAATAGCCAAGACATGGGAGCAACCTAAATGTTTATCGACAGAAGACTGGATAAAGATGTGGTCACATACACAGTGGAATATTACTCAGCCATAAAAGAGAATGAAATAATGCCTTTTGCAGCAATATGGATGGACCTAGAGATGGTCATACTAAGTGAAGTAAGTCAAAGACAGATATCATATGATATCACTTATATGTGGAATCTAAAAAAATATATACAAATGAACATATTTACAAAACAGAAGCAGACTTACAGACACAGAGAACAAATTCATGGTTACCAAAGGGAAAAGGGCATGGAGGGAGGGATAAATTAGGAGTTGGGGATTAACAGATGCACACTACCATACATAAAATAGATAAACAACAAGGACCTACTATATAGCACAGGGAACTATATTTAATATCTTGTAATAACCTATAATGAAAAAGTATGTATATATGTATATAACGTATAACTGAATCACTTTGCTGTACACCTGAAACTAACACAATGTTGTAAATCAACTATACTTTAATTAAAAAAAATCAATAATGGGTTGAGGTTTTTGTATCCATATTGGCAAGGATTTGTGACAGTCTGTTCCATGCGGAAAGAATCCTGGCAGTGGAGTCAGAAAGCTACGTTCTGTGACTTCAGGCCTCAGTTTCCTGAAGGTAAACTGAGGTAGAGAAGGATGTGAAGAACCACCCCTCCCAAGGTTGTCGTGAGGATGAATGAGATGATGATCGTGAAAGGACTCTGGGCCATCTCAAGGGTGTAATGTTTTAATGAATAAATCACCAAAATTCACAAAGACCTAGAACAAGGATGAGCAAACTGTGGCCCACATGCCAAATCTAGCCCGTCTCCTCTTTTCGCATAGCCCTCGAGCCAAGATCCTTTTCACATTTTAAAATAGTTGGGAAAAAAATCAAAGAATAATATTTCCTGATACATGAAAATTCCATGAAATTCAAATTGCCAGTGTTCTTAAATAAAATGTCACTGGAACTAAGTCCTGATCATTTGTTTACGGATCTTCTGTGGCTGCAAAATTTTGCATGACTGTGGCAGGGTTGAATAGTTGCTCCAGAGACAGAATGGTCTGCAAAGCTGAAAATGTTTGCCTGGCCCTTTACAGGAAAAAGTGTGCCAACCCCAGCCTAGAACAATGGTTCTCGTAGCAGGATGAACCAGGTTCTGCACAGAGATCTTTTCCCCTGATAATGCTAAAGCTTGGGGAAAGATGAAGCCCCCAACTTCCTCAGGAAGGACTCTAAGCTAGATTGTTTGTTTGTTTGTTTGTTTGTTCATTCATTCATTGTTTCACCAAATATCTCTTGAGTGCCTGCCATGTGCCAGACACCCTTTTGGGTGGTGAGGGAAAAGCAGTTAAGTGACACAGAAAAAGATCCCTGCCCTCATAGAGCTTACAATCTAATGGGAGGAATTAGATACTACACGGGTAAAAGTACCTGTCACGTCAGGGGGTGAACACTGCTCTGGGGGAAGGCTTGGATGGTCAGGAAATGTGAAAGAGGTGAGGTGTGAGCCCTGAACACACATGATGGGTTGGGGGCAATGAGGGCGAACTGCCCAGAAAGAGGGAAAAGCAAGCTGCAAAGCCTTGGGATGGAAGCACTGGGGAAAGTCAAGCAAAGTATGGTATGCACAGTGGGGTTGTGTGTTTATTTTCACCATTGGCCACAGAGCTTGGTAATCTGATTTATGGTCATGTTAAAATAGTATCTGTTGTCCTCTTCAGGCACATTAGAAAACAAGAAAGGAGACGATATAGTACAGTGGATAAGATTGGAAGTTCTGGGGCGGGGCTTCTTAACCTCTGCACTGTTGACACTGAGAGCCAAATAATTCTTTGCTGTCCTGTGCACTGTGGGATGGTTAGCAGTATTCCTGGCCTCTACCTACCAGATCCCAGTAGTAATCCCCCAGTCGTGACAACCAAAAATGTCTCCAAACAATATCACACGTCCACTGGGGGCAAAATCACCCCCATTGAGAACAACTGCTCTGGGGTTAGGTTGCTTACCAGCTGTGTGACTTTTGACAAGTTACTTACCCTCTCTGGGCCTCAGTTGTATCATCTGTAGAGTGAAGGTAATACCTCCACCTGCCATCCTAGGGCTGTTGAGATGGTTAAAAGGGGAATGCACCCAGCACAGCGTGGTGCTTGGTGTGGCCCAGGCCGTTGACAGATGTTAGCTGGGAGAGCACAGACCCTGGCTCTCACTTTTCTCTCATTCACCTTGTTCTTCAGCCGAGAGCACATTGTCTACCCATGGCCTAGTGAGAAGTGTATTTATATGATTTATGTGATTGGCTCAGATCCTTGTGTTAAAGTACAAGCCAGCAAAATGTCATCTTTTGTGCTTTTTTTCCTTTAATAATCACCATCCCTCCTGTGTGGCTGCCATTTGACAACTTCTAAATTGACCTGTGATGCAATGAGGTGGACACGATTTCTTCCACTTTTAGCAGTGGTCAGAAATGGAGGGCCTCCGAGCCAAGGAACATGCCCGAGGTCCCCGAGTCGAAGGGCGAGAAGCCCTAGCTCACGGTCATTGGTCATCGGGCTCTGGGTTGCCTGGCCAATGGGGTGTGAAAGGGGAGGCCGGTTGTGCAGTTAGGAAAAGGGAGAAGCCTTTGCACTATTCCTCTGTGGCTCTGCTGTTAACACATCCGTTTAAAAGGGCTTCTTTGCACCAGGGAGCCCCCAGGACACGCTGGCTGACGCATGTCACCCTTGGCCCTCCTATAGAATGAAAGAGACACCTGCTGTAAAGAGGAACGGCAGCCAGGGGAATCGGCGGACACTAGGCAACCTGGCATTTTTATCTCCCAGTCTGCTCAGGGCACCTAGAAGGGGCACGTGGGGAGAGCCTGAAGGATGTGCCTCTGTGAATCCGTGTCCGTGTTGGACTCATTTGGGCTTATTTCCTCCCCTGCACCTCCTCACCCGTGCCTGTGCTGGTCACGGGACAGAGTTCCTGTTGGTGCTTCCTTCTAGACTGTTAGATGGCCAAGGAAGGATGACTAATGTTTTGAGCACTTACGATGTGCTGGGAAGTGCTCTCTGTGCATTATCTTGTTTCACCCTCTTACTCCTCCCCATCAGGGCTCTTATCTCCACTCAGAGACCCGGAAGAGAGTTCCCAGGAGGTTAAGTAACTTTCCTGGGCTCAGCAGTTAAGTAATTTGGAGAAGCTGGAATTTGATCCCCATGATTTTTTTCTTTCACAAAATCTTGGACGCAACAGAAGGGGAGGTTGACGATTCTCCAAAGAAATTAAAATTGTACACCGAAGCTCGGTGCCTGGTGGGATTCCTGGGCTCCACCCTCAAAGCCTTTCACCTGTCATTGAATACACTTTTCAGTATGCATGTGGATGAGCCCCTTGAAGTCCGTCTCGGTGATGGACCCACAATGGATTGACATCCTTCTGGGGAGTTATTTTTAATAGTATCATAGTGTCTTCTTCCTTCTGCCCATCCTCTTCCTTCTGAAGCTTGTCAGATTTAAGGTTAGTTAGGAGAACCGGCGTGCATGAGGGAGCCTTCCTGACCCCTGTCCCTGTCGTCATCCTTTATAGAGCACGCCTGGATGTGGGAGAATCCCCCCCCCCCCCCCCCGAGGGATCTGGTTTAAAAAGCAGATTGTGATTCCTTTGTAGGCCTGCCCTGGGGCTTGAGTCTGCGTTACAAATAAGCTCCAGGGTGATGTTGAGGCTGCGGTCCACCGCTCACACTGGGTAGCCAGATATATCAATAGATGATGGTGCTCTTGCCCCTACTGCAGAGGCTGAGCCAAATTCTTAGGAGTTTTGGCCCAGAAGAGACTCAGGAACCAGGCTCCAGGAAGAGTTCCATCTTTTAGCGGCACATGGAGTCAACGTGATGTGGTGTTACTTAAGTTGACTACTGATGAACCTGGTGAAATTAAACCAGACATTTTATAATTGGTCCCTTCTCTTAAGAGAGTAGCTAGCATTTTCTGAATACCTACTATGTGCTTTTACTTTTTTCCACTGAGTAGCACACTGGATCCCTGGACCTAAGGTCCCTTTGGCAATGAGAAATGCAACTCATTTCTAATAAGCTCCAGCTTTGAGTCAGCAAGCCTGCCATCGATTTGCACGCCAGGAGCCCGTGGGTAAGATTTAGGTTTTACGCACATTTTCATGCTGTATTTCCTTCATTCGTTATATGGGTTCTGAGGGAGCTGGCTTCTTGGAGGCCCAGTAAGGAATGTTAGGGAGCTTTGTCAATTGCCTCTGTGCCGGATTCACTTAGATTCTCATAAAGCCCCTGGAAAGGCCTTCACTCTCAGACCCCGTAACGTCTGTGCCTGGTGATCTGGGCAGCACTTAGGAGAGCCTGGGCAGAGATGCCGTCACTATCACTCTACCCCGGGCTTTCCCCTCGCTCTGTATATGGTGGCTTGTGTGAAGAAAATGGGAGACTAGAAAATCATTTACGTGTCACTTGCAGGATAAACACTTCAGGTAATGAGACGGGATTTGAGGACTTGAGGATTTGAGTGGGCAGGTGACTATAGCCAACCCTTCATTCCTTCTCTACAAAATAGTTAACATGCTGTCTGCCAAGCTGCCTCATGAATGTAGCATCCAGCTGGAGAGGTCGGGTGGGTTTATTCTTTTATCTGTGATCTGATATTAATTTGCCTTAAACAAAAGAAGTAATTTATGGTGTAATTCTGAGGCTTATGGTGTTTCTACTAAGTCCTTTCATCTTTTAAAAGATGGTGCTATGCATTTTAATAGAAACTATTGTTTTCTTAAAAGTCTTTTCTTTTTTTAAAATGCTTTCTTCTCTCTTCAATCAAATCATAGAGTTGGAGCTAATACTGTAGGAGCTTTGAGGCCCAGAGCTGCAAATCTTGAGGGGTGTGTGTGTGTTTCTTTCTTCATAACAGTACCAGCCATACAGAGAAGTGTGGCACGATACCTTTTGTGGACAAAAGCACTGTGTCTCTACCAGGGGATTTGAGCCTTCACAAATTGTACTCAATTTGGGTTTTTGTGCCTGTGTATGACGCTTAGCCAGTCTATCAATTACAGACTTCCTTTAAGGAGTTTCCAGGAAACTCACTTACCATGAAGTTACAAATTAATGTTTTTCTAGTTTAATTACAGCAGTTTCGAAAGGAAGCACCTTTCAGACCATTATCTAAAGCCAGCTTCCTTTAAAATTAGAGGAGGGCACAGCATGATAGATGGAAATCTGCCCTAGCCTGCTCACATTCACGCGTGCCTGGGGGCAGTCACGTGATGTGTTTTTGACCTTGGAGGAGAGGATTGTTTTTTTGGAGATCAGGGCTGGGGATATATGCAGAACAGTGAGTGGACCGCCTTTCTCTTAAGGCTGTCATCACACTTGTCCAATTGCAACTCTCTCTTTAGTAACTATCTCCCTGCCCTCCAGTGAAGTGACCCCAAGGAGCCCATTGTTACGGTCCTGGCTTGATGGATAATTACTGGTTATGAGGTTTGGTTTGACACCAGCATTTTGCGTGATAGCCTGTTGGATTTGCTTGGCTCAAGTTGATATTTCCATTCATGTGAGGCTGCGGCGTGGAAGCACGGTTGCAGTGGGGTTTGCCAAGATGTGAACATTTCCTGTGCTGTAGCCGGACCAGGACAGCTGTCCTGAGAGCTGTTTCGGCAAAGCCTTCCCAGTTGGTTGCATTGAAGGTTCTTCGGCAGGTGTGGGGTTGACTTCTGAAGGATGATAGTCTGGTTTTCCTGGGAGACTACTTGCAGTGTGTGTGTGTGTGTGTGTGTGTGTGTGTGTGTGTGTGTGTGTGTGTGTGTGTGTGTGCATTTAGTATAAGAGGCCCCCACTAGGAGAGAAGGGGACTCTGTCAGAGTATAGGAGCTCCTTCTGTCCTTCCTAGCTGCTGGCATCAGAACAGGACAAGGGATTTGTCTTCAGAGTCACTTGTCTTTGCACAGCCATGCAACAGGCAGTGAGGGGGATGTAGTAGCAAAAAAACCCAAAAAACCTTATTGCTTATCAGCTGTAAGCCCTTAGAGTAGTCTCTGAAGTGCTGAGCATCAGTTTCTTTAATCTGTTAAGTGGGTCTAATAATACCTGCTCTGCTTATCTCACATGGTCTTAAACATCCTGTAAGATACCAACAAGTAAATGCTTTATAAACCAAGAAGGAATAGATATGGGTCTGTTCAGTGAGAGGCAGTATAGCCTGATGGTTAGTGGAGATAACGTCAGCAGAGTAGTTGTAGTAGTTGTGAGTAATAAGAAGAGCTAGTTAGTTCATGGCTGGTAGTTAGGAGGAGTACTACCGCTGCTACTACTTAGCCAATTGTGGGGTTTTTTGCTTTTTTTTTTTTTTTTTTTTTTAAACTCTGAGTTTACTGTAAGACAGATGGTTCTGTCGCCTGACATTCCAAAGCACTTGAAGGAGGTTCTTAGTTAGGGTGTACTAGTTTTGTTCCGAGATAGGATCTTTTTCCCGCGGCATGGCCCTGGCAGTGGACAGCTGTATGCATCGAGCCAGTGTGGCAAAGTCTTCTGTGGCTGGAGCTAAATCTGTCCTGGGCTCTGAGCATCAGAGGGGGAGGTTTTGAATTCCCTTGAGAGCCCTTGACCTTGGCTTGTCTCTGCTCAGGAAGTCAGACAATCTACTGCCCCTGGTACATGCGTCTCCCCTTGTGTTTTCTGGCCTTGGAGGCTGTGGGCCTTTTGTTTTGAAGTCAACTGCCTGATATTCCTTTGGAATATGTGAGTCGAGGGGGAAAGAGTTGGACATGTTCCGAATCTTGCTGGTGGACTTTTTTCATCTATTAAAGGAATCTTGGCATCACTTAATTAGACATCTTTTCCCCCCCAGTTGATTTGATTAAATAATAGTAGTCATAATAATAATAATGATAATAATATTGATCATAGTTGATCTCAGTGTCCCCTACCCCCAGTGTAGTTGCTCATATATTCAGTGAGCAGTTGGACTTGGAGACCTACAGAGGAAGATTTGGAGATTTACCATTAGCTTCAAGTCTGGGGAGACTTTAAGGCAAACATTTTTTTTTTTTTTAATTGAAGTATAGTTGTTTTACAATGTTGTGTTAATTTCTGCTGTATACAGCCAAGTGATTCAGTTATACATATACATATATATATGTACATTCTTCTTCTTTTTTTTAAAGTTATTAAGCCCCAGGATGCTTTCCAAGAAAGGCTTTTTAAAAAAATAATTAATTAATTAATTTTATTTTTGGCTGTGTTGGGTCTTCGTTGCTGTGCACGGGCTTTCTCTAGTTGCAGTGAGCGGGGGCTACTCTTTGTTCCGGTGCACGGGCTTCTCATTGCAGTGACTTCTCTTGTTGCAGAGCAGGGGCTCTAGGTGCGCGGGCTTCAGTAGTTGTGGCTCGCAGGCTCTAGAGCTCAGGCTCAGTAGTTGTGGCGCACGGGCTTAGTTGCTCCACGGCATGTGGGATCTTCCTGGGCCAGGGCTCGAACCTGTGTCCCCTGCATTGGCAGGCAGATTTTTAACCACTGTGCCACCAGGGAAGCCCTATACATTCTTTTTTTAAATATTCTTTTCCATTATGATTTATCACTGGATATTGCGTATAGTTCCCTGTGCTATACAGTAGAACCTTGTTGTTTATCCATTCTATAAGTTTGTGTCTGCTAATCCCAAGCTCCCAATCCATCCCTCCCCCACCCCCTCCCCCTTGGCAACCACAGTCTGTTCTCTATGTCCGTGAGTCTGTTTCTGTTTCGTAGATAGGTTCATTTGTGTCATATTTTAGATTCCACGTGTAGGTGATATCATATGGTATTTGTCTTTCTCTTTCTGACTTACTTCACTTAGTATGATCATCTCTAGGTCCATCCATGTTGCTGCAAATGGCATTATTTCATTCTCTTTTTATGGCTGAGTAGTATTCCATTGTATATATGTACCACATCTTCTTTATCCATTCATCTGTCAGTTGACATTTAGGTTGTTTCCCTGTCTTGGCTATTGTGAATAGTACTGCTATGAAGATTGGGGTGCATGTGTCTTTTTGAATTAGAGTTTTGTCTGGATATATGCCCAGGAGTGAGATTGCTGGATCATATGGTAACTCTATTTTTAGTTTTTTGAGGAACCTCCATACTGTTTTCCACAGTGGCTGCACCAACTTACATTTCCACCAACAGCATGGGAGGGTTCCCTTTTCTCCACATCCTTTCCAGCATTTGTTGTTTGTAGTTTTTAATGATGGCCATTCTGACTGGTGTGAGGTGGTAACTACTCATTGTAGTTTTGATTTGCATTTCTCTAATAATTAGTGATGTTGAGCATTTTTTCATGGCCTTGGCCATCTGTAAGGCAGACGTTCTTTTTCTCTGGATTTCTACCCTTTCCTTTTCCTATGTAACCACTTTCTTCTTATCCACATGCATACGGCAGTACATATCTCCCACCGGTGAGCACCGCAATCCGATTTCAAGCAGGGTGGTTTTCTCCCTCCTACAGCTTTCCTGTGCTCAGAATCTTGGGAACACCCCCCCACCTCCCGACTGTCCTGCCGGCCTGGTGGCTACTGTGGTCTGGGTTTCATATGTTGTCAGAGCTGACAGGGGATTCAAAGATGGTCTCATACCACCTTTGCATTTTGGAAACTCAGGCCCAAAGTGAAGTGACTTGCCCAAGAACATTGAGTTAGTGGGGCGGCCAGATAGAAACCTTTGTCTCCTGACTCCTCCTAGCCCTGGCCTAATTCCGAGAAAGCAGGCTGTGACTTCTGCCCCGGAAGGTCCGGCAGAGATGATATCCTGGAGGGCGATGTCCTGCATGGGGGTGTCAGAGTACCCCACTCTGCCCCTCTTGGGGACCTGGGTGACTCTGATCCTTTGGACACTGAGGGGAAATGGGCTTGGGTCTTCTCTACCGTCTGATTAAGATGCGGCTGTCCCTCCCCCAACCTGGGGAATGGTATCCTGTTTCCCTGCCGGTGGGCATTTTCTGCCTTTATCCCTCTCCTGGCTGCTGCGTGGGACGCCCAGGCTGTGGCCTGCAGAGCTGCCCTGCAGGCGAATGGACTTGTTTGGCCCAGTTCCTGCTTGGTGGTAAAATCCCAGATAGGATCTTCACACCCTCCCTACGCCCAGAAAATTTGACTCTACTGAAGCTGATAAAATTGGGATGTCTGTCTCCACTAGCGTTGCTTTCTCAGTTTTATTAATCAATAATAGGAAATTAAATCAAGAAGTTCCCTGACTCCGCACTAGCCTCTCGAATACTTTTATGGGCTCTATGTTCTAATACTCTCCCTGGCTCTTTTCCTCAGAAGATTTTTCTCTGCATCGTAGGAGCACAGAGCAGGCTTTCTTGGGAAAGCCTGGGAATTCATACCTCCTGGGCAAATCAGTATATATTTGCAGGTTCCGGATCGAATCTGCGGGTGGGTGAATCCGCAGGTACAGAACCCGCGGATACATAGGCCGACTGTAAGGCACTTGAGCATCTGGGGATTTTGACATCCATGGGCGTGGGTAGGGGTGCTCTGGAAGCAATTGCCTCAGAAACCGAGAGACGACTGTATTACGGTGAGGCCCAGTTTTCTTATCTGTAAATGGGTGTCTTGTGCCAGTCTTGAAGATGTCGTAAAGATGACTTGACATTATACTTTGTGTGGAATATGTCTCCCTCGGTGTTTGGTGCTTGGTGGGTCTACACATTGCGGTGGGTGCTGTCCAGAGAGCCTTCACTCCAGAGTGATCTGTGTAGGCGTCTTGCAGGGGTTTTCAAGCAGGCTGGTCATCAGTTACCGGGGTGCTTTCAGACACTAGCACCCCCAGCACCAGATACCTGGGCCCCTCTAGACCACCCACTCATTCAAATTTCTAGAGGTGGGCCCTGCATTCCGTCATTTAAAAAGGCCCCCTAGTGCTTCTTTTGACCCTCAGCCATGTTTGGGAACCTCTGCAGGGTGGGTTTTTTTCTAATCATCTTTGACCAAGGCTATGTGGTGGTGTGGTATAAATGATATGAGGGTTTAAATATTCTGGCCATGTATTGGTGTTAGATTTGGGCTCTGTTTTTCATAGCAGGTTATTTCGATGGGTTGGGACGCGTTGGGTGGGAAATGGGACAATTATAAGAAATTGTCTAGTAAGAGAAGATGTGATGCTTGACTAATTGGAAATGGATAATTTGCTCCTAAAAAGGCCTTTTTCATAACATGAAAGTCAACTGGATTGTCTCTATTCTGGTGCACCTGGGTTCACTTGCTAGACACAGAGGTTTGTCTCTGAGATAAAAACTTTAAGATGGGGTCAGTCAGCTTGCAGTTTCCTATCTGTGTTGAGATGTGTGGGTGGAGTTTCTCCTCTGTCTCCCTTGCGCCTCCCCCCCACCCCCCACTCCTTCTCTCCCTCCTCCTCTGGCTGGCTGGGTGCTGGGAGAACTCTTAATCACCTCCTGCAGGACCCTGGTGCTTGTGGAGTCAAGGAAGCCAGCTTAAGTTCTGGCTCCAACCCTTAAATGGCTGGAAACTTCATAAAGATGGGAACTCTTCCCAGCTTGGAACTTAACCTGAGTATGGCCTGGCACTTATCGTGAGACCTTGAAATGTTTCTGTTGAGCAATGAGAAATATATCATGGTTGGATGTAAAACGTGCCCCTTTCCCTTTCCTGGTGCTATGACCTGAGACAAGAAATTGAACCTAATCAAGTGAGCTATGGTTCTCTTCCTGGTTAAAAGGGGTGTTCACATTCCTGTCCTTAGCTTTCCCAAATGAAATAGTATGTAAAGATGTTTTATAAAACCACAGAGCCGTGTCACCTCGTATAAGGAATGTAAGGAATGTTTCGTTGCTTGTTAGAACACTGGCATTTACTCAGAATTTTTGCTGATTGTTTGCCTCTTATTTCTATGTTTAACATGGCAAATTATTTGTATGTTTCTTTTTTTTTTTTTTTTTTTGCTTTCTAGTGCCCTGGGAACCCTGCTGCACCCAGGCACTTTGAAGAAGGGTGTTCTGGGAATCTCACATGGGTCCCCACCCCCACCCTGGCTATCTTTATAAGTCCATCTCCTGTGCTGTGTTGCTGGAGAGAGAGGATAGATGCCTGTGAGCCCTGGCTCTGACCAGCGGCCTCAGAGCTGCGGTGTTCACAGAAGCCAGAGGATTGTTTCTTTCTCTTTGTTCCTCAATCAGAATCAAGTGGCACTGCAGGACTTGTTTTCTGGAGTAGTTATTGACCCAAAGTGTCTTTCTTGTTACTAATTGTTGCTTCCCACTATGGTGACTGATGAATGGGAAGGACACAGGGAGAAGATGACGAATATGCTTTGGTGCCGACAAATGGGGCTGCCTTCCAGAAAAGTTATTTGCATTCAGCATGTGTTTAGTTAATGGGCAGTTATAGAGTGCAGTTGCTGGCATCTGTCTGCCTGTCCTTGGGGAAGGTCATAGATCGGAAGCAGCCCACGTTTGGTCCTACTGTCACTGTGCTAGTGGGCTCTGAAGCTGGGTCATTTGTTTATCTGAGTCCAGGGGGACGGTTGAAAAATATATATTTGGCCAGAAACAATCTTAAACATACAAACAGAGGGAGAATAAGTTCCTTACAGATAATTTTCATTTTTAAGCATTGGAATAAGCATCTCTTCGTCCGTCCACCCACGCATCCATCCATCCATCCATCCATCGATCCATCCATCCATCCATCCTCCATTTTGGCAAATGGTTTTTAAGCATTACTCTGTGCGAGTCTGTGCTAGACTCTGGGGATAAGAAGTGACATAAGACATGATCCCTGTCTTCAAGGAACCAGCAGTTTGGGTGCAGGATGTTTTCCTAAATTTTAAGTCAAATTCTTATTCGACACATACCTATTTTTGTATTGTTTTGGTTCTCATCTCTTTTGAACAAAGAACGGCATGTAACCATTGTGACATTCTCACTTGTTTTTGTAAACCCAAGTTCTGGTTGGATTTCATGTTTTGCATAACTCTAAGCATAGTGTAAGTGCTTATATTATTAAACACAAAAAGAGGGAAGAAATCATAATCCAGAAAAAAAAGATCAAATCTTAGGACAGCAAAAATGTATTAAGGTACCCACTGGAATTCTTAAAAGCTTTTTAAAAAGCCTCATCATGTATAATATTCAAAATTGCTTTTTCAGTCTTGGGTAAACTTAAGTGCAAAACATCTTCTAAATATATTAAACTAGAAGGCCAGTTGGGTGGCAGAGAGTTCCGTCTTTCAAATTAGCACAGAGACATACCATTACCATTAGTGATTCAGAGCATAGATTTGGAATCTGACCAACCTGGATTTGGATCTCCATTTTGCTGCTGTCTACCTGTGTGACCTTGGGCAAGTTTCTTAATCTCTCTGAGCCTCAGTTTCCCTCTTTGTAAAATGGGAATAGCGACAGTATTCACCTGAGAGAATTATTATGAGGCTGAAGTGAGAGCAGAGATTTGCCAAGTGCTTAGCACAGGCCTGGCCTGTAGTAAATGCCCTGGAAAGTCTAGCTATTTTGATGATTATTAGGAGAAAAGGGATTGGGGTCGTTCCAAATATGTATATATAAATCTGGGCAACTTGAGGTTTTAGCGGTGGAAATGAGATACGTGATGCCTTTTGGTTTTACACAGCTAACAATCCCCTGAGAAATATTAATGTAATGCTTCTCCTATAGCCCCTTTTTGCATCTTTGGTGTGACGGGCATGAATGGTGAGCTAGCTCTTTTTGCAGCTAAAGGGTTGGTGAGTGTTTGTGCATGTAGAGAGAGCAGGGAGGTGAGAGAGCTTTAAGCCTCTGAGCAGTGTCATAGATTTTCAGCCAACAGGCCTGAGCTCTTAGTGTATCATTCAGGTGGGTCACCTACTCAGGTGAAATTTCTGAAATTAATTTCAACAAATCAAAAGGCAATTGGTAATTGTAGCTGACATTTTTTAAAGGGCCAACTAGAAAGTTGGATTTTATAGTAACACTTGAGGCAAAGGGTTCGGTGTAGTGGAAACTGTTTTCACAAAAGGATAGTTTTCTTAAAAAAAAAAAAAAAGAGAGAGAGGAGGGGGGTTTCTCTTGGTGTTTTGTTTTGTTTTGTTTTTTTTCCCATGGAAGGTAGTTCTATATACTGTTTATAGAGGCCTTGATCCTTTTTAAACTTTAAGGAGCACAATTGGCCTCCATGGTAATAAATCAAGAGCCATATGGCGGCTCAGGGACCCTTAATTTATGTGCTTGACTTCTTCCCCCAAATCAGCTGGCTACTTCCTGGGATGGCGTACTTGATTGATGAGTTTCTGGCATTTTGTGCTGCTGGGATGTCTTTTGAAGTTTCTCCTATGGGCCCTGATGTTTGCCCCTGTGAGGTGTTAATGGGTTTCCTGCCAGGGCTTTATTTGTAAGGGGCGCTTGTTATGGGGGCCTCAGAGGGGCAGCTGGGGACACCAGAGTTCTTGTTCTTCTGAAGGGTTCACTTTCAGGCATTGGGTCCCCAGGCTCCCAGCTTGTGTTTGGAAGACACTGCAGCATTGTTTTTATTCCTGTTCCCCAGACCACTGTTTGTTTAGCTTCTGGGGCCCCCCAGACCCTGGCAGGTATTGGTGCTGGGTGATCAGGCCCAGTCTGGGAACATGCTGGAAGAGTGGGTCCAAGAAGAGAATCGAATCCACATGGATGGGAAAACTCCTCCCAGCAGAGGACAGCAGGGATTTACCCTGGGTAAGAAGAGATTGTGTCTTGAACAAAACAGCCAAGTTCCAGCTAAACACATGCCCGGGGTTGGTCCCTGCATTGTCTCTTTGGTGGCCTGCCTGCCTCGAGGCTCTCCCCAAATTCCATTCTCTTCATCACCAGCAGAGTACTCTTCATCCTGTGAAAACCTGTTTATGTCACTCTCCCCTTGCAGCTCCTTTCATGGTGTTAGGGGTTGAATTGGGACCTCCCGAAATTCACATGCTGAAGTCCTAACCCGCAGGACCTCAGAATGTGACTGTATTTGGAGATGGAGTCTTTAAAAAGGTGATTAAGATAAAAGGAGGGCATACAGGTGGGCCCTAATCCAATCTGACTGGTGTCCTAATAAGAGATTAGGACACAGACATGCATGCTCGAAGAGGTAAGGCCGTGTGAACGCACAGGGAGAAAGCAGCCGTCTACAAGCCAAGGAGAGAGGCCTCAGGAGAAACCAACCCTGCCACGACCTAGATCTTGGATTTTTAGCCTGCAGAACTGTGAGACAATACAATTCTGTGGTATAAGCCATCCAGTTGGTATTTTGTTATGGCAGCCCTACCAAACTCATACACACCGGCTACCTTTGACTCGGGGATAAATTTCCAGCCCCAAGGAATGTCACAGGAGGTCCTTTGTTTTCTGGCTTCTGTCCGCCATTCTCCCCTGCCTGATGAACTATAGATCCTTCAGCTAAATTCAAGGGCTACCTGCCCTGTGAGACCCTCTTAGCCCACCCCTCTCTGTCCCCGCACACTTGGATCTCCCCCCAGTACTCCTGCAGCACCAGCACTTACCTCAGCTACAGCTTTATCAATCATTCTATACTTGTCTGTTGTTTTGTCTCTTTCCCACATTAGATTCTGAGAACCTTGAGGGTACGGATTTTGTTTATCTCTTCACCCTAACACGCAGCTCTGAGCCTGGTAGTTAGTCAACATTTACTGAATCAGTTAAGACATACCATTTTCTTAGGAAGCCCTCGTTCCCCAGCCTTTGTACTGTGTTAGAAGAGTTGATAAACCTTGATTCTCTACGGAGTGTTGCTGGCTCCCCACAGGTGTGTCCCCAGGTGGCAATGATAAAATCAGTGATTTTAGCTCGTGTTGATCGTGCACGTTCTGTATGCCAGATGAGCATGTACCTCATCTAACCATCCTGACACCCTTTCAAGTAAGCTTATCTTTGGATAAACTTGAGCCAACTTTCCCTAGAGGATGGTGTAGCCTTAGCTGTGAGCAAGAAGATCCGAATGTTAAAGGCTTCCAGGTCCTTCCTGGCAGGCCTTGATACCCAAAGCAGAATTTTCTGAAAATGCTCAATCGCATAGCAAAATTTCAGTGAAACTGGTGAGAAAGTGAAACCTGCTTTAACTCACTCTTCATTTGAAAATGTAGGGAGGAATTGCTTTCAGTGAAAGCTCTGTTCACTAGAACTGTCATTAATTCCCTGGGCGCCCTGCCGCTTGGGAGCTGGCTCTTCTTCCCCCTGCCACTTTTTGGATGTGGAAACTGAGACCTGGAGAAATTTCTGAGACTTTGTCAGGTCCTAAGAAAAGTTAGTGAGTGAACCAGCTTCTGTGCTGCTTTTCCTTTCAGATAGAATTTTAAATTCACTCCTCACTCTTGGTACTCTTGGAACTTTTTAGTTGTACTTGACTTTGAAAACTGGTGAAAGAAGAATGACGACTTAGCTGTTTTTCGATTGAGCGCACTTGACAGCATTTCCTTGTGCTGCTGTGTCCCCGGGACCGACTTTGCAATTCTTTCTGAATTGTACCACTGAGGAGAACCGCACGTACCTTTTGGAAGGGAAGTGAGAAGATTAAAGAAGTGTAGAAATGCAATAAGCCTGTCGCTGGGCTTAGAGGACCTCAGTCTAGCATTGAGAGACCCAACTTAGGTGAAGAAATAGCTGTGTCTGCAGCACTTCAGCAGCATTCCTGTTTCACTGTAGTGCTCAGATCAGCCCTGCAGAGGAAATGAGATTTAAACGGAGAGGTGGCAGAGTCTCTAACTGAGCTTCCTTGAATCTGGGGAAGGAGACAAAGGGCAGGCTGATTCCCCCAGAGACTGAAATGGCCAAGGGCAGCCAAGGAGTTGTGGCCACTCCCCCGTGGCTGGAGAGCTTAAGGCTGGCCTCAATCTTTGGAAGTTGGTCAGATCCCTTCCTTGGTTCAGGTTGACTGGTTTTGTGGCAGGGAGGTGTTATATATATGTATTTTTTTTTCTTTTTTATTGAAGTATAGTTTACAATGTTGTGTTAGTTTCAGGTGTGCAGCAAAGTGATTCAGTTTTATATATTTGTGTTTTATCAGTTCAGCTATTTTGAGAGGCTCAAAATAATAATTGCTTCAAAAAAATGAAAGTTAATTTCTCTCTGAAATATGGCCAGGGTAGAGGGGCCCAGGAGGCTTATAGAAGTCCCACAATGATCAGGGACTAAGCTCCTTTTACCTTGTTGCATTGCTATCCTTAATATGTGCCTTCTATCGCATGGTCCAAGATGGCTGCTTTAGTTCCTGCCATCATTTTCTACATTCCAGCCAGGAAGGGGAAAAGGGAAGTGGAGGGTGTGGTCTGAAGTTTGCCCACTGTCTCATCCCATTGGTGAGAGCTTAGTCATATGACCACATTATTCAAAAGTGAGCTAGGGAAATTTTAGTTTTTAGCTGGTACCTAACTAAAAGCTCTATTACTATGTAAAAAAGAGAGATTGGATATTAGGGAACGACTGGCAGTTTCTGTTCAAGAGTTAGGTGTTCAATAAATGTTAGTTATTATCACCACCACCACCGTCATTACCACAGTCATCACGGTCATCATTTCTGATCTTAGCCTATAAGATCATCCTCCATGAACTCATGTACTAATTTGCCCCTTATTTTCCATTTTAGACCATCTTAGCTTGTACTTTGTTCCATTGCACAATTTGTTCCCTGTGCATGTACTTCTGACCCCTTTTTATACCTAGAGGTTGGCAATGTAACCACAGCCCTCCAATATCTGTGTGACAAATTGATATTAAAGCTGGTGAAGACATTGACGATTTAGGAATAGGGGAGACTAGAGCATAAAATCTTAATAATCCATTTGGCAGCTTAATTAAAATATTGCAGGAAAAGTTGACGAAACGAAGAAAAAAGTCCAGCTACCTTTAAATGTAGGTTAAGAATTTGTTTTATTTTTAACCACTTCCACTCACATGTTTGTGGGCCTGTACTGAAGATGCCTTGAATATCCACGGAGTTCTTCTCATGGCATTAGTCTGGCTATCCAGCCTCCTGACTCTCCTTTGGGGATTTCAAGATGCAACAAGCTCAAAATCCTTGTCCCTGGAAGGATGTGGAAGCCGAGTTTCTTTTAATTCAGAAGCACTTGAAATAAATGAGGGGATTTGTTCCATAGACCCTTATTCATGATTTAAATGCTCTGCAATAGTCTTTTCTGGTAGAGATGGTTCATTGAGAAATCACATGGACTTTGGACTCATTACAGCCTTGAGGAAGACGGATGCCACTTTCCTGCTATAAATCCCAGTGAGGCTAATTTAATGGAGCTCTAGCTAGCCTTCATGGTTTCCATGAGCCACATCTCACCTCCATCATTTGTCTCCTCCTTTAAAAAGTACTGTGTCAGAAAGTGACATTTTTTCTCCTAGGAGGAATTGTGCCAAGATTATAACCTTGCTTCTTTCTACCAAGTCACTTATCTTTAAAGATGATGGGCCATGGAGACAAGGGACTGGGATATCTTTGGACAGAAGAATTGATGTCGTCATCATTTTTTTACTCTCGCTCATCCTTTTCTCTTCTCAGCCCCCGTTGATGCTCCCTGAGAAATCTCTTGGTAATTCCTCTCCATTATATTCCTTCTGTTACTGTTCTAGTCAGGCCTTCAGCATCCCTTACCAGGGCTGTTGCAATAGTCTCCCAGTTTCCCTGCTTCCTGCCTCTCCCCCATCCCATGTGTGTTCTCCCAGCATAGATCTGGCTGGGTCACGTTCTTGGTTATAGATAGTCACTTCTTTCCATTGCAATCAGTGGCAGGGAGTCAGCCTTCCTTGGCATGGGGTCCAAGGCCAGGCCATTACTATGGTTGTCTGCTAGCGTGTCAGTAACAGGCAGAATAGTTAGCATGATGGTAGGTATTCTTTTTTTTTTTTAATATAAATTTATTTATTTATTTATTTTTGGCTGAGTTGGGTCTTCGTTGCTGGGTGCGGGCTTTCTCTAGTTGCGGCGAGCGGGGGCTACTCTTCGTTGCGGTGCGTGGGCTTCTCATTGCGGTGGCTTCTCTTGTTGCAGAGCACAGGCTCTAGGCATGCGGGCTTCAGTAGTTGTGGCTCGTGGGCTCTAGAGCGCAGGCTCAGTAGTTGTGGCTCATTTGATCTGTGGCATGTGGGATCTTCCCGGACCAGGGCTCGAACCTGTGTCCTCTGTATTAGCCGGCGGATTCTTAACCACTGCGTCACCAGGAAAGCCCGGTAGGTATTTCTGCATAATCCTCTTTTACAGCAGAAGAAATGGAGGCTAGGGAGTTTAGGTAACTTATCTCATGACGCTTGCTAAAAAGTAGTGAAATCAGAATTGGTCTCCAGAACTGGTGCTCAAGCTTCACATCATGTGTTGGACTCATTTCTTTCTGGCCTTTCTCTGGCCACTTCCTTTCCTCATGCCCTGGCTTCCAGCCCCACTAATCGCCTTTCACGCCTGTCTTGTTGCCTTGAACAGCAAGCCCTGGATATTGGCCATGTCACCGTGTCTTTGCCTTTGCCTTTGCAGTTCCTTCTGCCAAGAGTGCCTTCCCTTGCCTTTTTGACCAGCAGAGTTTTCCTTCAGGGTCTAGTTCACAGCCTCCTCTCTGAGGATTCACCCCTCCCCCTCCTGTTATGTAAATGAGCCAAAGATGGCCACTGTGTATTGGCCCCAAGGTTTTTATTTCTCCACTGCAGGCTGAGACCCATGAGCTCAAAAACCTGCTGGTGCCAAATGCAAACTTCTACACATCCAATTGCTTTAAAAATAGGCCAGACAAGCAGATTTTCAGCCATTTAGGGTCTGTCTGCCTGCTTTGCATACCCCGTGAAACTGCACCCAGCATCTGTTGGTCGTTACTTAAGACGGAGCTATGTGGTTCTGAAACCCCAAGCTGCTACTGCCCTTTGGAACTCTGTGACTCTAAGACTCCCCCCACTGCTGCTGAATGACATCCCTTAGACAAGCCTCCTCTGCAGTTCCTCTCCCCCGGGAGTTCCCTAGTCCCCCTCCCCTTCTGAATGGTGGACCCTGAGCCAAGCCTCTGGTTGGTCTCCTGCTGTGAGGGACACCCCTTCCCAGTAAAGCTTGTCGTGGGTCTCTCGTGTTTATATCTTTTTCCTTGATCAGCCCCCAAATCACTTGAACCGCTACACCCCCAAAAGATTTGATCACTCTTTTATGAGTTCCCATCATATTTTTGGAACCTGCCTCCGTTACCGTACTCATTGCGTCCTGCCCCAGTTGGCCATGCATCACAGACCAGGAATCAAGGGAGCCTAGGGGCCCTGAGTTCAGAACTGAAAGAAGTTTCACCCGTGAACATGATCGCGCTTTCCCATCATTATAGACCCATTTATTGTTTTGCACTTAATCACACTTCACCTTGACGTCCAGTATAAAAGTGTCGGTATTTTGTGAAATAGTAGGGGTAGGTCTCATGAGTTTAATTTTCCCTGATTCAGAAGAAGTAATGACCATTGGAAATACATTGAGTAGGAAGGATGGCTAAAATTTAGAGCACTTTTCATCAAGTCTTATTTTGATGGTTGTGTGTGTCCCGCCCCCTCTTTTATCCGGTTGGCCAACAAAAACAGAATAAATAGAATAAATAAACAAGGGGGAGGGTTACTGGCATTACGAAAGGATTCTTAACAGGGTTCCTTCCCAGGTGTGCTCCCCTAAGACACTGAAGTGGTGGCTTGTGGATCAGTAAGGCTTGGTGGGGAGAATGGAAACGCAGGAGCCAGCGGCAAATGCCGAAAAATATGCAGTGACATGAAAGTGCTCTGAAATGGCCTGCAAGTCACATGCAGCTTTTCCAGAATAAGCCTTTTTTTGGGTCTAGCTCACGTCCTGTTTATATAAATCTTCATCGGATTGGCCTAAGGCTGGCAATATGAAGGCATTTCTTTTGCTTGCTTTCTTCTTTTATTTATTTTTTGATTTTAATTGTGCAGCAGTTTTTTCCTAGTTTTATTGAGAAATCATTGACATACGTTACTGTATAAGTTTAAGTTGTACAGCAGGATGGTTTGATTTACATATATTGTGAAACGATTACCACGACAGGTTTAGTTAACACCCATCATCCCATAGAGACAGAATAAAGAAAAAGAAAAAAAATTTCTCCTTGTGATGAGAACTTTTAGGATCTGTTCTCTTAACAACTTTCCTGTGTGTTCTACAGCAGTGTTAGCCATAGTCATGTTACATCCCTAGTACTTACTTATAACTGCAAGTTTGTACCTTTGGACCACCTTCCTCCAGTACACCCCCCCACCCCGCCCAAGGCATTTCTTTAGAATGAAACTAAAATGTACTCTCCCCCCAACCCTTTAAATGGGATTAAAGTTACCCCATAATAAAAGGAAGGTCTTGGGTTAGTAGAAATGCTCTTTAAAAAAACAAAACGAAAACCCCAAAATCCTAAAATGTGGTTTTCTTGGCATTTGGCAGGGTTCATTTTGAAGAGCTGAGTTCTCTTTTCCTTCAGAATTATTAATGTAATAGTGATATAACTCTTTTGTTAATAAATTTATTTTATTTATTTATTTATTTTGGCTGCGTTGGGTCTTTGTTGCTGCACGCGGGCTTTCTCTAGTGGCGGCGAGTGGGGCTACTCATCATTACGGTGCTCGGGCTTCTCATTGCGGTGGCTTCTCTTGTTGCGGAGCTTGGGCTCTAGGCACATGGGCTCAGTAGTTGTAGCACGTGGGCTCAGTAGTTGTGGCTCGTGGGCTCTAGAGCGCGGGCTCAGTAGTTGTGGTGCATGGGCTTAGCTGCTCCACGGCATGTGAGATCTTCCCGGACCAGGGCTCGAACCCGTGTCCCCTGCATTGGCAGCCGGATTCTTAACCACTGCGCCACCAGGGGAGTCCTATGATATAACGTTTTAAGGGCAAATAAACTTATTGAGCCAATCAAGTTATTAAAAATTTCTGTGACCAGTTGGGTTTCTTAGTTGAGAGTATCTTATTAAGGAGGAAGAACAGCAAAATGAGGGTCCAGGGCTGTTCCTTTCATTCCCGTTTTCTTTGATGGCATAATAGACACCACACACGAAGACATCGGCCCTGAAACAGTGTGTGGTTTCCCTAGCGATTCTCAAGATTTAGCTTCTTAACTCTTCTTCCCTCAGAGCCAGGGAAATCGAGCAGGAACACATTTCCGACAATATTTTTCCAAGTGGCAATTAGTCAGTTTGCGCTCACGGCTTCTCTTTAGTAATTTGCATTTCGCTGAACTTTTTGCTTAGCATGGAGTGACTTTTAAATTCGTTTTGATCACATTAGAAACACATACCTGAGGGTTGCGGGGTGGGTGGATTTCAGCTGATCGCGTGGAGGATATGAGAGAAACTGTTGTCATCTTTGTGTTTCCTTCCAGGAAGGAAGGCTTCCGGGGGGGTAGTCCAGTATTGGCTTTGCGTGGTTTCTGCAGTGCTCATCTCCAGTCTGCCAGATTAAAGAATGGGATGAATGTGTCGATTGATTTCTTGGGAGCTTTTGTTTTGATTATTTGCATACTGGCTTATTAAGTGCCGGCACATAAGGCCTAAGATTTTTTATTTTTATTTTATTAAGGAGCTCAATTATTCTTTGTTCATAGAAGCCACCCATCTTCATTAGGCAATTTAAGATGTGAATTATACACTTTTTAGAGAGTAGCTAATTAGGGTAAAACCTGACGCCTTTGCATTTCCATAAAACATCTTTCTGCAGCAAAGAAGAAGCGAGAAGACTACACCGTACTGAGTTGTAAATGGCTCCCACCACTTCTGGTGGGAGCTATTTCTTTTTGTAAGAAAACTTGTAAATGTGAAAAGATAGCACGTTATGCCTTTTCAGCCTCTTTTCAGAGACTTCACTGCCCTTCGGAGTCTGTGGGCTCTTACAGCCCAGGGGCTCTCTCCTTGACATCCCCATAGAGACTCCCTCATCCTCCTGGACTTCGGGGTGGATTGGGGGTAGGAAGACAGGAGTCTAACGATGTCAGAGTGTGACACTCTCTCCTGTTCAGGTGGCAGCTTGTCTTTGGGAGTGTCTGTCCTTGGCACTCCATGGGTCATCCTGCACTGGGTCTGAACTGCAAACTGTCTCAGCACAATAGGATCTTAATGTCTGGGTGTTCTAATCTGCCCATCCCAACGAGGCCTGCATGTCCTTAAACCTCAGGGCCAGATCTCACACTGACTCTGTGCTGCATTCCAGAAACCATGTGGAATGTTTCTTACCTAGAGGAACATAAACCTTACATTGTGGGATGGAAGCATTTGAAAATATCTTCTCCTCTCCTATTGCCAAGGTGGCTCAATGTGCACTAAAATTACATCCATATGGGTACGCTGAGCAGATGGGGAGCTTTGGAGGGGTTGGAAAGTACACTGCCTTATGTATCTGTGATGACACTCATTTACCCAGAGGAAACCTCAGAGTTATAAACCGGGGCATTATTGCCTAAACAGGATCATGTCTTCATTTATGGTGCTATAGAAAATTTAATTTATACATATACATATGAAAGAGATCTTAGCTCTGGATTCACTGTTAATAATCAGATTCATTTTAGAATCCCACATACAGTTAGATGGTGAAGGACAATTCTTTTTATTATATTACATTAACTTTCCTTTATGACATCTATTAGTTCAGCTATTTTCAGTGGTAGGTCAGCATATTTAGAGGGGATGTACATTAGAAATGGGGGAGAGACTGTAATTTGATAAAGCATATCAATTCAATTTCTTATATATAGGGTATAATGAGGATGCCACACCTGAGTGGCAAGGCCTTAGCCAAGGCTCTTGAGCATGGAATGGAAACCATGAAGATCAATGCCAAGAAAAGTAAACCTGGTGTCAAAATGTGTGGAGAACTGGAGTTGGAAAGAACTTGGAGGCAGAGAGACCAGCTAGGAGTGAATGTGAGCCTGTCTCTTTGAAAAAGTACAGAGTGGAGAAAGCAGTGCTGGGGGAGCCTGGGAGACCTGTTATTCCAGGTCCATTCATCTGGCCAGGAGCACAGCCAGGAGAGAAATTCAAATGCCTGAAGAGTTGGGCACCAACTTAAACATGAATGTTCATAGCAGCATTATTCATTGTGGCTAGAGGGTGGAAACAACCCAAGTGTCCATCAACTGGTGAGTAGATGAACAGCATGTGGTATATCTATATAGTGGAATGTCATTTGGCAGTAAAAAGGAATGAAGTACCAGAACATGCTACAGTGTGAACCTTGGACACATTGTGCTAAGTGAGAGAACCCAGTCGTAAAAGGTCACATGTTGAATAATTCTGTTTATATAAAACGTTCAGATTGGGCAGGTCGATAGAGACAGAAAATAGGTTAGTAGTTGCCAGGGCGTGGGGGAGGGAGGAGTGGGGAGTGATTGCCGGTGTATACGAGGTTTCTTTTCGAGGTGATGAAAATGTTCTAAAATTAAATATTGGTGATGGTTGTATTTGTGAATATACTAAAGCGCATCAAATTATATACTTTAAAAGGCTGAATTGTATGGTATGTGAATTATGTCCCAATAGAGCTGTTATTAAGAGTCAACCACCTGACCTAAAGGTTTAAGGGTCTCCCGGGCTCTGGAGGAGAGGATGCAGAGAATAAGAATTAGCAATAGACCCTTAAAGCAGGTTGTTCATGTTAGTAATTAATTGTGTGTGTGCAAACCAATTCACAAGTCTGCAAACGGCCGTCTCCTTTTTCTTCCCATTTATTCCAAATGTGGGCTGGAACAGATGCAGCTTAGGTGGGGTTCACCTGTGCGGAGTGCTCAAGTCCCCCCAGCTCCTGCTAGCTGCCCCCAAGTGAAGGAGCCCCAGGGCTCCCCTGGGCTCTTGCCCCATGTGGCTCAGAGATCTTATAAAGCATCTCCTTCAGGTTTCACCTGCTCTTATTATAGCCCCTCTTTCTCTAGGACTCAGTTTCTGCTGGAGGACAATTTTAAGTGATAGACACTGTTTTGTTTTCAAGATGGCCCCTTTGACCCATGGTTCTTAAATCAAGTTGTGAGCCATTATACCATTAGAATGAGAGGCTTCCCTGGAAGCTGCTAGGACTGTGCCCATAAACCAGCTCTCCCAGGTGTTCCCTGGTGGCCTGATGGTTAGGGTTCTGGGCTTTCCCTGCCAGGGCCCAGGTTCGATCCCTGGTCGGGGAACTGAGATCCTGCAAGCCATGCGGTGGGATAGATTGAGAGTTTGGGATTGACATATACACACTACTATATTTAAAATAAGTAACCCACAAGGACTTACCATATACTGCAGGGAACTTCGCTCAATTTCTGTAATAACCTAAACTGGAAAAGAATTTGAAAAGAGAATAGATACATGTATATGTATAACTGAATCACTTTGCTGTACACCTGAAACTAAGACAACATTGTTAATCAACTATGCTCCAACGTAAAAAAAAAGACCAAAAAACAAAAACCACAGCTCTCCAGAAAAGAGGTTAAGTAGCAAATGGCAGAGCCAGGACTAGAGCCTCTGTCACTTGGATTCCAAAGCAGGTGCTTTTAATCACTGCACTGCCCCACTCACTCCTAAAACCCTCACATGAACTCACAAGATCCCCAGCTGTAAGGTCTTCAGAAAGGAAATGGCCCAAGCAAAGAGGCGTCTTGGACTAAGTAAGACAAGAAAATGGGTATCATTCTAACCTCCACTATGGTTGATTTCAAACTACCAATGTGATGTGATTGAACATAGAGTAGGGAAGGGAGGAACAGGATTGGCTCTTTTTTGGTTTTTTTTTTTTGCAGCCGCACAAGGTGGCATGCGGGATCTTGGTTCCCCGACCAGGGATCAAACCCATGCCCACTGCATTGGGAGCACGGAGTCTTAACCACTGAACCGCCAGGGAAGTCCCCAGGATTGGCTCTTGAGAGGCGGAATGAGCCTGCTCCAGCACACCATTGCACTCAGGTCTTTTGGGCAAGTACACCCTGGTGGCTCTTTCACCAGCTCTTCAGACACATTTAGATGGGTTTATCCTAGGGTATTCAGAACACATGAAAGGTTTCCACATTTTTCCCCATATCCACTTATTTGATACTTGTGCAGGCACAGAGGACAGGGATGAAATACTAGTGAGGAAGTGATATGCAGGTTTGATATGAACAAATTCCATAGCAAACTACTGATAGAGGTGAGATTAAATTCCAGATTTCTGATGGAGCCAAGTTGGTTTGCTATCCTGTCGGTTTTGGAAAACCTATGATTATGTAGGATGGATCCATATACCTTTATATGGGGCTTAAATGTAAAATGGTAGACTTCTTTTTGCATATTTTATCTAGTTCCTAGTCTTCAATCTGGTGGAGAAACCTAAACTTTAGCATGCTATCCTCAATCACTTTTCTTAGGTTTCCATCCTCAGTTTTGCATTTTTCTTACATTAAAACCGTCATCACAATCTGATTTTAGAGCATTTTCAACAAGCCCCCAGAAGAAACTCCATACGCATTGATAGTCGCTCTTTATTCTTGCTCCCTTGCCACACTGTTCTGACCCATTTCCAGGCACTGATCTACTTTCTGTTTCTGTGGATTTGCTTATTCTGGACATTGCAGGTAAATGGAATCATACAGTATGTGGTTTCAGTGTGTCTGGCTTCTTTCATTTAGCATAATGTTTTCAGGTTTCCTCTGGGTCATAGCATCTATCAGCGCTTTATTCTCTTTGATTGCCAAATCACGTTGTATTGTATGGGTATGCCACATTTTGTTTATCTGTTTATAATTTGATGGACGTTTGGCTTGTTTCCACTTTTTGACTATTGTGAATAATGCTGCTATGAACATTTGTATACAAGTTTTTGTGTGGACGTCAGTATTTCTCTTGTGTATGTATCTTGTAGTGGATTTGCTGGGTTATATGGTAATTATATGCTTTAACCTTTTGAAGAATTGCCAACCTTTTTTCCATCATGATTGCACCATTTTACAGTCCCAATTTTACCAATACTGTATAAGGGCTCCAGTTTCTCCATATCTTCACCAACACCGGTTATTATCTCTCTTTTTGATCATAACCATCCTAGTGCATGTGAAGTGGCATCTCATTGTGGTTTTGGTTTACGTTTCACTAACGATTGATGAAGTTGAGCTCCTGTTTATGTGATTATTGATATCTTTTTTGGAGAAGTATCTGTTCACATTCTTTACCCATTTAAAATCTGGATTGTCTTTTTATTGGTGAGTTGTAAGTGTTCTGGATATATCATATATATATTGTCAGATATATTTCTTGCAAATATTTTCTCCCATTTTCTGGGATATCTTTTCACTTTCTTGATTGTATCATTTGAAGCACAAACGTTTTTAATTTTGATGAAGTCCAATTTATTTGTACATTTTTCGTTGCTTTTGTTTTTGGTGCCTTATTTAAGGTATTTAAGTATAACCCAAGGTCATGAAGATTTATTCCTATATTTTCTCCTGGGAGTTTTGCATTTTTAGCTCCTACGTATAGGTTTATGATGCATTTTGAGTCAATTTTTGTTGATGGTGTGAAGTAGGGATCCAAGTTGGATATCCAGTTGTCCTAGCACTATTTCTTGAAAGACTATTTTTTCTCCATTGAATTGTCTTGGCATGTTTGTCTAAAATCATTTGACCATAAATGTGATAGTTTATTTTTGGATTCTCAGTTCTGTTCCACTGATCTATATATCTGTCCTTATGCCAGTACCACCCTGTCTTGATTACTTTGTAATAAGTTTTATATTTATTTTATCATAAAAAGGCATTGGATTTTGTCAAATACTTTTCTGCATCTGTTGAAATGATCATGTGGTTTTTAATACTTTATTATATTAATAAGGAGGTTAAACCAACCCTGCAACTCCCTTTTGCTTTTAACTAAGACCATGAAAAATTTGGAAAAGCCTGGCTGCTGTCTTCTGTTGCTGTGGGAGATTTTGCTTTTATTTATTGATTGATTGATTGATTGATTGATTGATGGCTGTGTTGGGTCTTCGTTTCTGTGCAGGGGCTTTCTCTAGTTGTGGCAAGCTGGGGCCACTCTTAATCGCGGTGCGCAGGCCTCTCACTATCGCGGCCTCTCTTGTTGCGGAGCGCGGGCTCCAGACGCGCAGGCTCAGTAGTTGTGGCTCATGGGCCCGGTTGCTCCGCGGCATGTGGGATCTTCCCGGACCAGGGCTCGAACCCGTGTCCTCTGCATTGGCAGGCAGATTCTCAACCACTGCGCCACCAGGGAAGCCCAGACTTTGCTTTTGAACTAGGCTCAGCCTAAAGGTGACTGTGTATAATTATCTTGCCTAAGTCTAGCCCTGGGATTCATTCCCAGGAGAAACTGGGATCTGTTAGCTATGTATCCTTTGGGGATGTTATGGAATGAATGTTTCTGTCCCCCCCATCCATATGTTGAAATCCTAACCCCAATGTGATGGTATTGGAGAGGTGACCATGTCTTGAAGGTGGAGCTCTCATTATTGGAATTAGTGCCCTTATAAAAAGAACTCCAGAGAGCTCTCTTGCCTTTTTTTTCATTATTTGAGGACATAAACAGAAGATGGCCATGTATAAACCAGGAAGTGAGCCTTCACCAAACGCTGAATCTGCAGTGTCTTGATCTTGAACTTACCAGCTTTCAGAACTGTGAGAAATAAATGTTTGTTGTTTAAAAAAAAAAAAAAAAAAAATTTCTTATATATATATATATATATATATATATATATATATATATATATGATGCAGAGAGTAAAGCTGGACAAGTCTTCTGGCGCAGTAGGGACCAGATGGGCTGGGAAGGCATCTTAGGGACATAGGTTCTGAAAGGCTGAGAAATGATGCCTTGGGGTTCATGAAAAATGATAGTGGGTACTTTCTCACATCCTTTTGGGCCAGAGTAAGACCATTTAATTTAAGTCTGGTGTTGGTGTCCATAAACCCAGGATGTAAGTCTAATGAGGCCAATCTCTCCTTCACACAGAGCGGTCTGTGAGTTTATGGCCTTTGTGGCTTGGTAAGCGCTCCTACTCAGACATGTGTTCTGAGGACCACCAGCATCACCGTTGTCAGGTATTAGAAATGCAGAATCTCAGGCCTCACCTGCCCATGTCGTGTCCTTGTATAAATTGCCTGCACCTTTGCTTCGCCGTCCTTCCCTGTTATCCACAGTAGCCCACCATGGATCACTTTCTTCCTTGGATGGCAAGGAGTCCAGATTTGGGATCATGACAACTGCACTTATCTTGGCTTTGCTGCTTGAAAGTCATGTCACGTCTCTCTGCCTTGCTTTCCTCATCTATAAAGCGGAGAGAGCAGCAACGACCTCATAGGGATTTTTCAAGCATTAAGAAGAGAATATTTGTAAAATACTCATCCAAGAGCCAGGCAGATAGTACGTGGTGGTTATTAGTGCAGCAATGGTGATATTCATGTCATATTTCCCTTGCTGATGGTACGTACATGCCTTTGAAAGAGGCTTCCCGTCTGCTTCATCTTTGTTTTCTTCCGTGCCCCTTCTCTGTACCTGGAACCTATTTGATGGATGATGGAGTTGTTGTCTAGCACTAGCATTAAAATCCTTGGTCTTTGGAAAATTCAGTTTGAGTGAGAGATGGCAGTCCTGATAACTTTAACTCCACGGGGAGCATTCTAGAAGGCTACCTATTATGAGACAGCTCCTTTGGTGTCAGGTTCGGGCAAGTCCACGACTGCTCTTTGGGTGCATACCACATTGCACACAGGTGTGTGGAACGAAAAGGAGTCGTTGCTGAGAAAAGGCCAGCTCACAGTTTCCATCATCATGTCACTTTGGAATGAGATGGAAAATGAAGAGCCTGAATACATTTTAAATGGGCTTAAATTGCATATCAACTTGGGAAAATGTCATCTTGGAATGGGGTGTGGTTGTGAGACACAGAAGCTCTAAAACAACAGATCCTAGCATGGTGGGCTAGGGTTGACCATGGACACAGCCAACCAATCAGGTGGGACTTTTAATCACAGGCATCCCGAGGGCCCAGCATTGAATTAGCACTGGTCTTGCAATAGTCACATGGGCTTTTCATCATATTAGGGGATAATGAGGTCAAGTATTAACTGGTTGGGTTCTGAGGTCTGATGACCCGGCTTGAAATCTTAGCTCTGTCTTCTAGCAGCCGGATCACTGAGTCTCACTAAATAGATGAATTTATGCCCTGCCTGGTCCCCGAGGTTTTGAGTTGGCTGATCAATAGACATTTAAAGAAATCTTTAAGAATGGCTATCATCAAAAAGTCTACAAACCATAAATGCTGGAGAGGGTGTGGAGAAAAGGGAACCCTCTTGCACTGTTGGTGGGAATGTAAATTGGTGCAGCCACTATGGAGAACAGTATGGAGGTTCCTTAAAAAACTAAAAATAGAGCTACCGTATGACCCAGCAATCCCACTCCTGGGTATATATACGGGAAAGACGAAAGCTCTAATTTGAAAAGATACATGCACCCCAATGTTCATAGCAGCACTATTTACAATAGCCAAGACATGGAAACAACCTAAATATCCATTGACAGATGAATGGATAAAGAAGATGTGGTACATATATACAATGGAATATTACTCAGACATAAAAAAGAATGAAATAATGCCATTTGCGGTAACATGGATGGACCTAGAGATTTTCATACTAAGTGAAGTAAGTCAGACAGAGAAAGATACCATATGATACCACTTATATGTGGAATCTAAAAAATAATAAATGCAAATGAACTTATTTACAAAACAGAAATAGACTCACAGATATAGAAAACAAACTTATGGTTTCCAAAGGGGATGGGGTGGGGGATAGATTGGCAGTATGGGGTTAACAGATGCACACTACCATATATGAAATAGATAACAAGGATATACTGTATAGCACAAGGAACTATATTCAATACCTTGTAATAAACTATAATGGAAAAGAATTATTAAAAAATATCTATATGTATAGCTGAACCACTTTGCTGTATACCTGAACTTAACACAATATTGTAAATCAACTATACTTGAATAAAAAACCTTTTAAAGGCATTTTTAATTTTGGAGTAGCTTTAGATTTAGAGAATAGTTAGTACAGATAGTGAAGATAGTACAGAGTTTCCATATACCCCTGACCCAGTTTCCCCTATTAACATCTTATATTAGTGTGGTACACTTGTTATAACCAATGAACCTATATCAGTACATTATCATTAACTGAAGTCCATATTTTATTTCGATTTCCTTAGTTTTTGCCTCATGTTGTTTTCCTGGTCCAGGATCCCGTTCATGAGATCACATTACATTTAGTTGTCGTGTCTTCTTAGGCATGTGACTGTGACAGTTTCTCAGACATTCCTTGTTTTTGGTGATCCTGACCATTTTGAGGACTACTGATATTTTGTAGAATATCCCTCAGTTGGGATTTGTCTGATGTTTTTCTCATGAATTGACTGGGGTTTTGGGATTTGGGGAGGAAGACCCCAGAGGTAAAGTGCCATTGTCCTCACATCATATCAAGGGTACATACACTCAGCATGACTCATAACTGTGGATGTTGACCTTGAGCACCTGGCCGAGCTAATGTTTGTCAAGTTCAAGTTTCTCCATTAGAGAGTTGTCTCCGCTCACCTGCCTTTCCATACTGTGTTCTCTGACAGGGAGTCATTATCTGTAGCCTATACTTAGGAGTATGTTCAAGAGAAGTTTTTTTTTTTTTTTTTTTTAAATTTTTCCCATACCTTTATCCAGCACTTTCTACATCCCACATCTTATTAAAATCCACCCTATTTCTTTCCGCCACTAGGTTGTAATTTCCTTTATGGAAAGAAACATGGCTGATTTGTATAAACATTATAGGTCAGTTGGCCAGATTACTTGACATTTGGGATTTCCTGATTTCCAATCCTTGGTCTTTGGAAAATTCGGTTTGAGTGAGAGATAGCAGTCCTGATAACTTTAGCTTATATAATATTATATATATTATATAATATTACCCCAGTTCAGTATTATGGTATCCATCATTGGGACTCTTTACCGTCTGCATTTTGAGAAATGCTGATTTTTGAATAGTTGAGGCCTAAGGATTTCACAATAATATCAATAAAAGCTCACACCTACACATACTTCTTATGTGCCAGACACAGTTTTAGCCTTTAACACATGCTAACTTTTTTACCCTATAAAGCAGCCGCTATTAATGTCCTCATTTTACAGATGAAAAAAGTGAGACACAGAGAATTGTAGTCAGAGAAATATTGCCCCAGGTTGTACAGCTAGTAAACTACAGAGCTGGGCAATGGAATTTGGAGAGCAAAAAGTTATCTGTGTGTTTGCTAACTGTCCTTCCCTGCTATCCACACTAGCCAATAACTCCAGTATCCCTTTCCTCCTGTGACAGCAGAGAGTGCAGGCTTTGGAGCAGAACAGCCCTGCGTTTATTCCTGGCTCCAGCACCTACCCGCTGTGTGACCTTGGGCAAGTTATTTCCCTTCTCTGTCTCTGCATTCATAAAATGCAGATAATAATAATATTGGTACCTCCCTGAGAGCTTTGATAAGATAATGCAAGTAAAGCACCAAACCTAGCATTTAGCATATATTACAAATACAACTGCCATGTTTTCTGAATTAAAAGTAGGGAAACACAGATGAAAAACTGTGTCAGTTTAGGGACGATAGATGAACTATTTAAAATAGGGATCATCTCCTAAAAGTAGGATGGCTGCCCAGTGGAATTATAAGATACTCACAAAGAAGGTGGAGGAGCTCAATGGTGGAAGCGACTGAGAAGCTGGGACAAGGCAGGACCTGCGTCGTTTGGGAGGGACGTATCTCAAGACCATCTCATATACCCCAAAATTGTCAGCCATAATAGCATAATACATAGTAAAGCATAAACTGAAAAACTTAAGTTATCTTTTCAGACTCTTAACAATTATCTAAATACAGGAGTAAAGGTCACAAATAACATTAATAAGTAAAGCTTGTCGTTAAAGTGACCTATGTTTTAAAATGTTATTGCAATTTAAGATCCATAAGAGGAATATAGATAGGTAGCATCTCAGATTTAGGGAAAGTCACCATTTTTAAGCTAAGGACCATCAGTTCCTAGACTTTTAAATTTTAACTTTGCTTCTATCAATAGCTCTGGCAGGCAGCTTTTCGGGGAGAGCCATATTTTTGCAAAGAAAGAATGAAAGGAAGAGAGAATGTGTCAGAGATAAGAAACCCCATGCCATCGCCAGGTGACCGGAGGCCACACTCCTGGCCTTTTCCACTGTCACCTGGATGCTCTTGACTCAGATTCGTGCCTCAGGAAAATCAGAAACAATTGACATGTCGACATGTCAAGGACCTTTGGGGAACGTTGCAAATGGGTAAACCACAGTGTTTGGTCTGGGAATGCCAAGTCTCCATCCTCTCTAATTACAAAGCTAATGAGAATTGGAGGCAAGGGCTGCAGATGGCCTGCAGTGGGCCAGGAAGAATTTTGATGCCCTAAAATGGCACATGTTTTCATCCTGGAAACATGGTCTTATCTATTCGTGTGTGTGTTGGATTGAAGCAGTGGAATGGAAATTGAACTGTACCTCTAAGATGCTGCTTCCTGAGTTAAGGTTGAAATCAGGTCAGAAAAATACTTTTCATCTGCCATGTTTTGAGAGCAAAAGCAAAGAGTCAGTGGCAGAGCTTCTGAATGACTTTTAAAGGAAGACCTGGCATCCCTGAAGTATCCAATACACTAGCTTGTAAGAACAAGGATCAAAATGAGACACACAAATTTTTGTTCCACAGAATGTTTTCAGAGTAAGAAAAGGCTCTGGGATTATATCCAGCAGCCCTTTTCGGTTTTGTTTTGTTTTAAACACACACACACACACACACACACACACACACACACACACACACACACACTTAAAAAGTTTTCATCTGCCCTGGTCATGCTGTCCTCATTTGATGATTAATTGTGAGTCTTTGGCTTTGTTCTATAGACGCCAAAGCTCTTGAAGGTGACGTACACGGAGTGGTATCAACCTACAGAGTGATTCCTCACAAGACTGAGAAGTTAACATCTTAAATGACAATCTGTCTTAACATCCCTTTTGGGAGTTTCTTCTCAGTGTCTGCAAGACCCTTCCCATTCAAAGTGGTCCATGTTCAGGTGGGAATGTAAATTGATACAGCCACTTTGGAGAACAGTATGGAGGTTCCTTAAAAAACTAAAAATAGAACTACCATATGACCCAGCAATCCCACTACTGGGCATATACCCTGAGAAAACCATAATTCAAAAAAAAGCATGTACCACAATGTTCACTGCAGCACTATTTACAATAGCCAGGACATGGAAGCAACCTAAGTGTCCACTGACAGATGAACGGATAAAGAAGATGTGGCACATATATACAATGGAATGTTACTCAGCCATAAAAAGAAACGAAATTGAGTTATTTGTAGTGAGGTGGATGGACCTAGAGTCTGTCATACAGAGTGAAGTAAGTCAGAAAGAGAAAAACAAATACCGTATGCTAACACATATATATGGAATCTAAAAAAAAAAAAAAAAGGTTCTGACGAACGTAGGGGCAGGACAGGAATAAAGACACAGACGTAGAGAATGGACTTGAGGACACGGGGAGGGGAAGGGTAAGCTGGGACGAAGTGAGAGAGTGGCATGGACATATATACGCTACCAAATGTAAAATAGATAGCTAGTGGGAAGCAGCTGCATGGCAAGGAGATCAGCTCGGTGCTTTGTGACCACCTAGAGGGGTGGGATAAGGAGGGTGGGAGAAAGACGCAAGAGGAAGGGGTATGGTGATATATGTATACATATAGCTGATTCACTTTGTTATACAGCAGAAACTAACACAACATTGCAAAGCAATTATACTCCAATAAAGATGTTAAAAAAAAAGAAGTGGTCCATGTTCAGCTTGCATATAAGTTCTGGGCAGTTCTTTCCTTTCACTGAAGCAAAAATAATGGTAGTGTTCTCTCTTTGATTTCTTAAACCTCCTTGTCTGACATTCATGAGGCAGTTCTCTTTAACATTTAAAAAATTTCCATGCTGGCCCAGTGGGTGTTCTGAAATAGAATTTTGGCCATTGCCTCTTCCTTTTGAATCCCTCTGCTGAGGATGGGGTATTTACTCAGAATGCATGTGCTCAACATTTTGGAGACACTCTTCCTCTTTGCTCCATTTCCTGGGGGAATTGGGAAAACAGCTGAGAAAAGGGCAGTGAAAGTTATTTCAGGATAGCTAATCTGAAGGGAAAGAAGTATCTTAGGAGTAAAGACCATCAGACAACCTGTTGTTAGACCATAACTAATCATTGGATAATAATGCATTTTAATTCCTAGCAATTCTCATGTCTATCATTCGAGATCTTGGATGTGAAGGATCAAGTTGGGATAACAAGTAATTTCATTTTTCCTTAACTGAGAAAAGTGAGGACTGCATTTTAAAATGGTAGTATAGAACATCGTGGAGAATATACTAACATTTGTCTTAAGATAATCCACATGCAGCTGCCATGAAAAACAGTATGGCGGAACCTCAAAACTTTGATGTAGAATTACCAGTGGAGTTCACTTCTGGGTATATACTCAAAAGAATTGGAAGCAGGGATTCAAACAGATATTTGTACACCGATATTTATAGCAGCATTATATACAATAGCCAAATACTGGAAACAACCCAAATGTCCATTGACAAATGAATGGATAAGCAAAATGTGGTGTATCTGTGTGTAATGGAGTATTATTTACCCTTTAAGAGGAAGGAAATTCTGACACATGCTGTAGCATGGATGAACCTTGAAGATATTCCGATAAATGAAATGTCGGTTACAAAAGGACAGATACCATATGATTCCCCTTATGTGAAGTACCTAGAGTAGCCAGATTCATAGAGACAGAACATAGAATGTTGGCTACCTGGGGCTTGGGGGAGGAAGAGGAAACAGGGCGTTAGTGTTTAATAGGGACGGTTTCTCTTTGGGAAGTTGAGAAGGGTCTGCAGATGGCTGGCTGTGGTTGCACAACAATGTGGATGTACTTAAATGCCCTGAACTTTAAAATGATTAAAATGGTACATTTTATATTAGGTCTGCTTTACCAGGGTATGTAAAAAAATATTCCACACATACCAGCACATGTACCCACTTGCCTTTTGGGGAGGACACACTGGAAACTGGTCCAGTGATTATATAAAACAGGCCAGGGCCTAGAAGCACAGTGTTCTGGCACACAGTGTATGTTCTGTGAATTCTTTCGAACAGACCGTGGTTGCCTAGGGCGGGTGGAGGGGAGGAGGGAAGACGTATTTTCATCACAGGTATCCTTTCACGCCTTTTGGAATTTTTGGGTACTGTGCGGCTTCATTACTTATTCAAAAAATAAATTCACCCCTCAGATCCAGTGGCAGTGAGGGTGGTCCAGGGAGATGTAAGTTCACCTGAGAACATTTTGGGGCCATGGAAGGGTCATTGCCTTGTAGAACAGTTGACGATGGCACTCAGCCTCTGAGAGGTCGTCAGGGACAGAGGGCTGGGCAGGGGAGGATAGCTCTGTGTTTCAGTTTTTATGTGAGTGGGACAGGTGTTCTTCTCAATATGTCATAGTTCATGTGTTTTCATTTGTTCCTGGATGGGGGGGAGGGGCGTGGTGATCTCTTCTAGCCCTGGATGCCTTTAAATTTTTTCTGCAGAGGAATGTGGTCTTTCCCCCTACCCTCCCTTCCCTCCTTCCTACTCTGGAATTGGCCCGGTCTTGCAGGAGCCCAGAAGTGTAAATCGAGAGAAATTAGTACATTTGGTTGACTCCTGCCTGATGTCCTTTATCTGTGTGTGGCCTCCTGAGACGCACAGTGACAGTCACCAAAGTCATCTGATACTTCCCCCTGCCACCTCTACCTCTCCCTCCCCCGCTCTAGTAACCTACAGATTCCACTCACCTGGGCTGATTATTGATCTTCTTCCCTTCGCTTACTGCAGGCACCAGTTAAGAAGTATGAAAAGAATGTCCATATGTAGGATTTCTGAAAAGAACTTTCCTGATTCTGAAGAAGGTGTTGGCCAGCTAGCCTCTCTGGGCTAGTTTCTCAGAAAGTAATGAGCAGAGTTAAGGATATTAGAGAAAAGTGTAAACTGTTGGGAATGTGCCCCATGTCAGCATGGAAAAATGGACAGCTTTTGGGGGGAGGGAAGGGGAGAAAATTTGTTCTGCTGTTGTAGAAATCAGAAGTTTGAGCTGAAACAATGAACTGTGGTGGTCAGAATCCTTCCCTGGAGATAACAAATTAGGTACTGTCTTTTGGGTTTTTCAAAATAATAATAAAGGCCTTTCCAACCCCATCTGAATCACTACAGTAAATTTATATGGGGTGGATGCTGGCCTTCTCACAGCAGCCGTGCGGTTTAGAAGTTCACTGTCAGTTTGCCCTGTGGCTGGAACATGAGGAAGTGCTGTTTGGTTAGATCCGGATGCAGAATCCTTGTTCTGAGAAGCGGGAGGTGTCGGCAGTGGTACAGGGTCCTTGTCTGGATGGTCTGTCTGGAAAGCGGAAATCCCTAGAGAGAGGCACAGATCCTGGCTGAGTATCCTTGCTGTTACCCCGCAGGGTGAGAGGGACCAAGGCAGATTTTGTTACAAATTGGAAAAAGAAATCCATTTATTGCCTTCTTAACTCCTCTGCCGTGTTGTGCATGCATGTGAGGTTTAAGGACTATGCGCCACTGGCCCCTCGAGGGTAGGGGGCGGTCTCTCGGCTCTCCTGAGCTCTGGTGTTGTGACCCTTGGAATGTATCCATCATGTCAGTGTTGCTTTGTGGAGCTGGTCCAGGTTTCCTTCGCTGAATGAATGCGGACTGTGTTCCGAAGAAGGGCAGAGGGAGAAAAACCACCCTGAGTCAGGTTTTTGAGAATAACAGTCCTTGTCTCTGTCTGCTGGGTACACGCTTGGTTGATTGATTGAAAATCTAGAAACCTGGGCTTAAATATAGAACAAATGGATATTAAGATTTTTTTTTTTTTTTGAGAGGGAAACTAATATTTGTTGAGTGGAAACTCAGTGTTCTAAACAGAATTTTTTGCATAGTTCTCCCAAGATCTAGGGAGGCAGATAATAATGAGTAACATTAATTACAAACAAAACTATGTGTCAGGCTCTCTTCTAAGTATTTTGTGTGTAAAATTTACAGATTACTCCTTTCAACAGTGTTCTGAGGGTAGATGCAAGAACTCAGGATGCTGAGACACATCAAGGTTAAGTGACTTGTTTAAGATTACGCTTGGTAAGTGACAGAGCCGGGATTCAAACCCAGGTGTTCTGGCTCCAGAGCCCAAGCCTGAACTTACCCGCTTCCCTAGGGATGAGGAGCCACATGTGACTTGCCCGAGGTCATCGGACTATAAGTGATCTGTTTTATTTCTCATTATTTGTGATTGATCAGGGGTAGTGAAAAGTTTCGCTTTCCTTCCCAAGGTCTTCTTGGCTAGCATTAGCATAATGGGGATACTCTGAGCCACCCAGGGTGCCCATTTAGAAAGCTCAGGTTTTGCTTCAATGCATATTGAAAAAGGAATTGCAAGGCCACCCAAGAAAGAGGCGTGTGCAGCACTTGGAGATCCTTTTTTCCAGGATGGGGAACAGTTCTATCACGTCAAGTCCCTACAGCTGCTTCACTCCAAGCACTTCTTTTCTCTCCTGGACAAAACCAAAACAAAGCAAAACAAAAAGTCCAGAGAGAAGTGGTGATTGGACTAGCCATGTTCCCTTTGGATAGTTGGCACTTGCTCAGGGATTGAGCCCAAACTTGCCATGACAAATAACAGCCCCAGGCTGTGCCTTTTCTAACAACATCCTCTAAAGCACTAGTTAAGCGGTGCTTAGATTTCCAAACCAGATAGATGCTTTTCTTTGCAGATCAGGATTTCTAAAGCTGGCGTATGTCATAGAGACACCAGAGCAACCAAGTAGAGAACTTACATTTTCTATTTAAAAATTTATTGCTAATAAAGGACTCAAGTCTTTTGGCCACTCTAGCAAATACTGATGTTTTTTTCTCCTGCTGTGTCTAGGGAGAATAGTTTGTGGTGGGGATGCCAGTGGGGTTAGAATTTTCTGTGATGGGGGAGTAATTGGAATAGTACAAATCGTAAGATCTGTAAAAAGGAATGCAACCCTAGCAAAGGGGGTGTGCAGTTACAGGCAGATGGGCCAAGGGGATGGTCTGATTGCCAAGTGGATTGGAGCCCAAGTCTAAAGGTTTTCAAGTAGGTAATTAGCAGAGGAAGGAGCCAAACGCAGGCCTGCTGGCGCCTGGAACAGCAAGATTTTCCGTTCAGGTTGGATAGTCTTAGAGCTGAGATGGGTGCATATCAGTTAACAAATGCAAGCGCCTGATATTATGTTCATGATTGGGAGCGGGGATCATAGAGGAATGAGCAAACAGGATTTCTGTTCCTGAGCAACAGAAAGTCTTGGGCTGAAAGATAAATACATGCAGCAATGGAGAACAGTCCAAGGCAGATAATTAAGCAGTAGATTGCGTGCTTTGCTCCCAAGTGCTGGCATCTCTAGTTAGTGGTATACCTGACACAGCACAGGCTCTGGAGTCAGAATGTTTGGGTTTATATTCTGGCTACCCAGGCTGCGTGGCCTTGAGCAAATTAGTTCATCTTTGGGGGTGTCAATTTCCCTATCTATAAAATGAGAATAGTTCTAGTAGCTACCTCATGAAGTTGTTTTGAGGATTAAATGATTTTCTTCCTGGATAAAAAGAAAAAGGCCACTTACCCCTGCTTCTTGCTTTTGAACACAGGCTCGATACCTAGAACTGCAGCAGCTCTCTCGTACACGTGAGGCGATGAGCATGAGGGAGAAAGTTGATAACGTTGGGATCATTAATGACCCTGCTGGGCAACCAGACCAATGCCTACCTCCAGACTCTGGACTCTCTCCATTTAAGAATGAACCACTGCTGGTTGAGGTTTCTGTTGTTTGTAGCCAAATGTATCTTAATTCATACAAATGTATTACGAGACTGGAAATTCACTGAAGGCAGGGCAATGACGTAATCACCTTTGAGTTCTCAAGGAGAATCTAACATAATACCCTGCATACAGTAGGTACTGAGTGGTTTATGAGGAAGATAGATGGTTGGAAAGAGGGGAAGGAGGCTGGTTGAAGCGGTATGCTGGTAAATGTTTAACTGTTAGCTCTCTGGGGGAAAAAGGTCCTGATTTGTAGCATTCGTCAGTTTCCGTGGTGTAAATATTTCCATCATGGCTGATTTCAAGCTACCAATGTAGCTTGAACTCAGTGATGGGGAGAGAGACACGTGTGATCAGCTCTTGTGAGCTGGTACAAACCAGCCCCAGCTCACCACTAGAGGGACAGAGGGGAAAAAGGAGGGAGAGAGAAAAGGGAAGGAAAGGTTTTATTAAAATTGATAATAGTAATAATGGTAATAATAATAGCACCTCAAATTGACTGAGGATTTACTCTGTGCCAGGTTCTGCTCTGAGTCGCTCCCAGGGGTCTTCTTTCTCCTCCTTGTCCTGAGCAGAGTCACATGATCTTTTCCAGCTACAAGAGAGGCAGAGAAGAAAGAACACAGGGGAGTGGGCAATGCTATAAATCAACGGTCCCCAACCTTTTTGGCACCAGGGACTGGTTTCGTGGAAGACAGTTTTTCCACGGGGGAGGCGGGGTTGGGGGAGAAGGTTCAGGCGGTAATGCGAGCGATGGGGAGCGATGGGCAGCGGCAGATGAAGCTTTGCTCGCTCACCCGCCGCTCACCTCCTGCTGTGCGGCCCAGTTCCTAACAAGCTGTGGACCGGTACTGGTCCAAGGCCCCGGGGATGGGGACCCCTGCTATAAATGGCTTAGACCATTCATGTGTCATTCTCTAGAGGTGGGCTGCTTGCCTCTCTGAACGCAGGTAGGCATCTGTCAGTGATAAGGGACAGCTCTCAGATGGGCAGCCAAGAGTGTCCAAAAGGCAAGACTTTCCAAGCAGAATGGGATATTTTTCAAACTTCAAAACTGCCTTTTCTGCAAAGTTAACTAGCTCCATTATCATCAGAATTATAAAGTTCTCCCCTGCCTTCCTCCACCTCTGGTTACTACTCCAGACATCATAAACTGACCTTGTCCTTCACAGTAGAACAGTTGGTTTTCTCAACCAAACAGGTACCAACACCAGTGATAAATGAGGTGGGAAGAAAAAAGATAACATGTGGATCGTCAAAACACGATTGCAATAAAACATCCAGAAGAGAAAACAAGTGCTTCTGATGTGCTGACTCGCTGCATTTCATTTGGGCTGTGAAGTCCTGCGTGGGTTTGGGGTGGGGACCAGCTATGGCCAGAGCGAAGTGACGAGAATGATTGGGGTTCCTACTGCAGAATTCCTTCCTATGGGATCAGCTTCCTCCTTTATACATTCTCTGGGCAGACTGCTCATATCAGACTCCAGAGTTATCACTGTCCTCTGGCAGGTAGAAAATATAAAGGAAAATGCCAACATTGGGGTTATTGTTGGGGGGGAAAAAGGCAAGAACTAAAGGATATTCCTGTACTGTCTTCAGGATTTTTGCAGATTTTATATCTAGGTGTCAGTTTCTTAAAAAAAAAGAATTACAAGTGATTTATCGGTTCCACCTCATCAGAGGCCCAGAGAGGGTGAGCAAAGGCGGGGAGGGAAGAGATGGGAGGAGATGAATGATTCTGCTTGGAGGACTTCTTGTGAGCTTAGGCTCTGCTGTGTATCTAGTGAACGTGAGAATGATGAAGCGCTCAAAGACCAGACCGTGCTTTTTTTTTTTTTTTTTTTTTTTAATAGATCTTTATTGGAGTATAATTGCTTCACAATACTGCGTTAGTTTCTGTTGTACAACAAAGTGAGTCAGCCATATGCATACATATGTCCCTATATCGCCTCCCTCTTGAGCCTACTTCCCATTCTCCCTCTCCCACCCCTCTAGGTCATTGCAAAGCACCAAGCTGATCTCCCTGTGCTATGCTGCTGCTTCCCAGTAGCTAACTATTTTACATTCGGAAGTGTGTATATGTCGATGCTACCCTCACTTCGCCCCAGCTTCCCCCTCCCACCCCGTGTCCTCAAGTCCATTCTCTATGTCTACATCTTTATTCCTGCCCTGCAACCAGGTTCATCAGTACCATTTTTTTTTAAGATTCCACATATATGTGTAAACATACAGTATTTGTTTTTCTCTTTCTGACTTACTTCACTCTGTATGATGAGTCTCTAGGTCCATCCACGTATCTACAAATGACCCAATTTTGTTCCTTTTTACGGCTGAGTAATATTCCATTTTATATATGTACCACATCTTCTTTATCCATTCGTCTGTCAGTGGACATTTAGGTTGCTTCCATGACCTGGCTATTGTAAATAGTGCTGCAGTGAACATTGGGGTGCATGTGTCTTTTTGAATTATGGTTTTCTCTGGGAATATGCCCAGTAGTGGGATTGCTGGGTCATATGGTAATTCTATTTTTAGTTTTTTAAAGAACCTCCATACTGCTCTCCATAGTGTCTATATCAATTTACATTCCCACCAACAATGCAAGAGGGTTCCTTTTCCTCCACACCCTCTCCAGCATTTGTTGTTTGTAGATTTTCTGATGATGCCCATTCTGACCGGTGTGAGGTGGTACCTCATTGTAGTTTTGATTTGCATTTCTCTAATAATTAGTGATGTTGAGCAGCTTTTCATGTGCCTCGTGGCCATCTGTATGTCTTCTTTGGAGAGATGTCTATTTAGGTCTTCTGCCCATTTTTTGATTGGGTTCTTTGTTTTTTGATATTGAGCTGCATGGGCTGTTTATATATTTTGAAGATTAATCCTTTGTCCATTGATTCATTTGCAAATATTTTCTCCCATTCTGAGGGTTGTCTTTTCGTTTTGTTTATAGTTTCCTTTGCTGTGTAAAAGCTTTTAAGTTTCATTAGGTCCCATTTGTTTATTTTTTTTATTTCCATTACTCAAGGAGGTGGGTCAAAAAAGATCTTGCTATGATTTATGTCAAAGAGTGTTCTTTCTGTGTTTTCCTCTAAGAGTTTTATAGTAACCGGTCTTACATTTAGGTCTTTAATCCATTTTGAGTTTATTTTTGTGTATGGTGTTAGGGAGTGCTCTAATTTCATTCTTTTACATGTAGCTGTCCAGTTTTCCCAGCACCACTTACTGAAGAGGCTGTCTTTTCTCTACTGTATATCCTTGCCTCCTTTGTCACAGATTAGTTGACCATAGGTGCGTGTGTTTATCTCTGGGCTTTCTATCCTGTTCCATTTATCTGTATTTGTTTTTGTGTCAGTACCATATTGTCTTGATTACTGTAGCTTTGTAGTATAGTCTGAAGTCAGGGAGTCTGATTCCTCCAGCTCTGTTTTTTTTCCCTCAAGACTGCTTTGGCTATTCGGGGTCTTTTGTGTCTCCCTACAAATTTTAAGATTATTTTGTTCTAGTTCTGTAAAAAATGTCATTGGTAATTTGATAGGGATGCATTGAATCTGTAGATTGCTTTAGGTAGTATAGTCATTTTCACAATATTGATTCTTCCAATCCAAGAACATGGTATATCTCTCCATCTATTTGTGTCATCTTTGATTTCTTTCATCAGTGCCTTATAGTTTTCTGAGTACAGAAAATACAGTTTTCTTTTACATCCTTAGGTAGGTTTATTCCTAGGTATTTTATTCTTTTTGTTGCAGTGGTGAGTGGGATTGTTTCCTTAATTTCTCTTTCTGATCTTTTGTTGTTAGTGTATAGGAATGCAAGAGATTTCTGTGCATTAATTTTGTATCCTGCAACTTTACCAAATTCATTGATTAGCTCTAGTAGTTTTCTGGTGGCATCTTTAGGATTACCTATGTATGGTATCATGTCATCTGCAAACAGTGACAGTTTTACTTTTTCTTTTCCAGTTTGGATTCCTTTTATTTCTTTTTCTTCCCTGATTGCCATGGCTAGGACTTCCAAAACTATGTTGAATAAGAGTGGCGAGAGTGGACATCCTTGTCTTGTTCCTGATCTTAGAGGAAATGCTTTCAGTTTTTCACCATTGAGAATGATGTTTGCTGTGGGTTTGTCGTATATGGCCTTTATTATGTTGAGGTAGGTTCCCTCTATGCCCACTTTCTGGAGGGTTTTTATCATAAATGGGTGATGAATTTTGTCGAAAGCTTTTTCTGCATCTATTGAGATGATCACATGGTTTTTATTCTTCAATTTTTTAATATGGTGTATCACATTGATTGATTTGCATATATTGAAGAATCCTTGCATCCCTGGGATAAATCCCACTTGATCATGGTGTATGATCCTTTTAATACGTTGTTGGTTTCTGTTTGCTGGTATTTTGTTGAGGATTTTTGCATCTATATTCATCAGTGATAGTGGTCTGTAATTTTATTTTTTTTGTAATATCTTTGTCTGGTTTTGGTATCAGGGTGATGGTTGCCTCGTAGAATGAGTTTGGGAGTGTTCCTTCCTCTGCAGTTTTTTGGAAGAGTTTGAGAAGGATGGGTGTTAGCTCTTCTCTGAATGTTTCATAGAATTCACCTATGAAGCCATCTGGTCCTGGGCTTTTGTTTGTTGGGAGATTTTTAATCACATTTTCAGTTTCATTACTTGTGATTGGTCTGTTCATATTTTCTATTTCTTCCTGGTTCAGTCTTGGAAGGTTATACCTTTCTAAGAATTTGTCCATTTCTTCCAGGTTGTCCATTTTATTGGCATAGAGTTGCTTGTAATAAACTCTTAGGATGCTTTGTATTTCTGCAGTGTCCGTTGTAACTTCTCCTTTTTTCATTTCTAATTCTATTGATTTGAGTCCTCTTCCTCTTTTTCTTGATGAGTCTGGCTAAAGGTTTGTCAATTTTGTTTATCTTCTCAAAGAACCAGCTTTTAATTTTATTTACCTTTACTATTGTTTTCTTTGTTTCTATTTCATTTATTTCTGCTCTGGTCTTTATGATTTCTTTCCTTCTACTAACTTTGGGTTTTGTTTGTTCTTCTTTCTCTTGTTCCTTTAGGTGTAACGTTAGATTGTTTATTTGAGCTTTTTCTTGTTTCTTGAGGTAGGATTATATTGCTATAAAATTCCCTCTTAGAACTGCTTTTGCTGCATTCCATAGGTTTTGGATCATCGTGTTTTCATTGTCATTTGTCTCTATGTATTTTTTGATTTCCTCTTTGATTCTTCAGTGATCTCTTGGTTATTTAGTAACGTATTGTTTAACCTCCATGTGTTTGTGTTTTTCATGTTTTTTCCCCTGTAATGGATTTCTAATTAGCGCTGTGGTCGGAAAAGATGCTTGATATGATTTCAATTTTCTTACATTGACCAAGGCTTGATTTGTGACCCAAGATGTGATCTACCCTGTAGAATGTTCCCTGTACACTTGAGAAGAAAGTGTAATCTGCTGTTTTCGGATGGAATGTCCTATAAATATCAATTAGATCTATCTGGTCTATTGTGTCATTTAAAGCTTGTGTTTCCTTATTAATTTTCTGTCTGGATGATCTGTCCATTAGTGTAAGTGAGGTGTTAAAGTCCCCCACTAATATTGTGTTACTTTTTATTTGCTCTTTTATAGTTGTTAGCATTTGCCTTGTGTATTGAGGTGCTCCTATGTTGGGTGCATATATATTTATAATTGTAATATCTTCTTCTTGGTTTGATCCCTTGGTCATTATGTAGTGTCCTTCCTTGTCTCTTGTAACATTCTTTATTTTAAAGTCTATTTTATCTGATATGAGTATTGCTACTCCAGCCTTCTTTTGATTTCCATTTGCATGGAATGTCTTTTTCCATCCCCTCACTGTCAGTCTGTATGTGTCCCTAGGTCTGAAGTGGGTCTCTTGTAGACAGCATATATATGGGTCTTGTTTTTGTATCCATTCAGCAAGCCTGTGTCTTTTGGTTGGAGCATTTAATCCATTCACATTTAAGGTAATTATCGATATGTATGTTCCTATTACCATTTTCTTAATTGTTATGGGTTTGTTTTTGTAGGTCCTTTTCTTCTCTTGTGTTTCCCACTTAGAGAAGTTCCTTTAGCATCTGTTGTAAAGCTGGTTTGGTGGTGCTGAATTCTCTTGCCCGTAAAGCTTTTGATTTCTCCATCGAATGTGAATGAGTTCCTTGCCGGGTAGAGTATTCTTGGTTGTAGGTGCTTCCCTTTCCTCACTTTAAATATATCATGCCACTCCCTTCTGGCTTGTAGAGTTTCTGCTGAGAAATCAGCTGTTAACCTTATGGGAGTTCCCTTGTATGTTATTTGTCATTTTTCCCTTGTTGCTTTCAGTAGTTTTTCTTTGTCTTTAATTTTTGTCAATTTGATTACTATGTGTCTCGGTGTGTTTCTCCTTGGGTTATCCTGCTTTGGACTCTCTGTGCTTCCTGGACTTGGGTGGCTATTTCCTTTCCCACATTAGGGAAGTTTTCAACTATAATCTCTTCATATATTTTCTCAAGTCCTTTCTCTCTCTCTTCTCCTTCTGGGACCCCTATAATGCGAATGTTGTTGCATTTAATGTTGTCCCAGACGTCTCTTAGGCTGTCTTCATTTCTTTTCATTCTTTTTTCTTTATTCTATTCTGCGGCAGTGAATTCCACCGTTCTGTTTTCCAGGTCACTTATCCCTTCTTCTGCCTCCGTTATTCTGCCATTGATTCCTTCTAGTGTATTTTTCATTTCAGTTATTGTATTGTTCATCTCTGTTTGTTTGTTCTTTAATTCTTCTAGGTCTTTGTTAAGCATTTCTTGCATCTTCTTGATCTTTGCCTCCATTCTTTTTCTGAGGTCCTGGATCATCTTCACTATCATTATTCTGAATTCTTTTTCTGGAAGGTTGCCTATCTCTACTTCATTTAGTTGTTTTTCTGGGGTTTTGTCTTGTTCCTTTATCTGGTACATAGTCCTCTGCCTTTTTCATTTTGTCCATCTTTTTGTGAATGTGGTTTTCATTCAACAGGCTTCAGAATTGGTGTTCTTCTTGCTTCTACTTGTATGCCCTCTTGTAGATCTGTTTTTCTCTTTCTGACTTACTTCATTCTGTATGACAGACTTTAGGTCCATCCACCTCACTACAGGTAACTCATATCCAAGAAACAAACAGTCCTGTTAAAAAAATGAGCAAAAGACCTAAATAGACATTTCACCAAGGAAGACCTATGGATGGCCAAGAGGCACATGAAAAGATACTCAACATTACTAATTATTAGAGAAATGCAAATCAAAACTACAGTGAGGTATCACCAGACTGTGCTTTGCAATGAGGACTAACTTCAGCTGGAAGAAACGTCTAGAAGAGCAGAGTTCAAAGAGGCTGTGATTTCTCAGCAGCCTGCAGACTGTACACTGGGAGTCAGGGTTGATCCCTACCTGACCCCTTTGTTCCAGGGGAACCTTGGAGGAGGTATCAGTCTTTTGGGGCTTTTCCAGTGTTGAACCTACAACCACAGCAGAGGAGCAGTGTTGGTTCTTTGTTATTTATAGTGTTTTTCCTGGGTTGGCTGGCATCCTCTCATGAGGTCCATCCTGTTGTGTTATAAAGGCAGAATTCCTATAAATTAGACATCAGGATCTGGGGAATTGGTCATCCGCCAACTATTTTGACCTTTCTTTAAGCAGAATGGAAAATACGTTGTACGTTTACCCTGCTACGCGCATTGCCTCGTCCTTCTAAAGCAGAGGCTGGCTAACTTCTTAAAGGTCCAGGTATTAAACATCATCTTAGGCTTTGTGAACCATATGGTGTCTGTCACAACTTCTCAACTGTGCAGTTATAGAGCAAAAGCCATCTGTAGGTGCTAAGTGAATGAATGGGTGTGGCCGTCTTCCAGTAAAACTGCGTATTTACCAAAACAGGCAGCAGGAAGGGTTTGGTCTGTGGGCCATTGTTTGCCTGCTCTACTCCCCCTGCTCTATGGGGCGTCTTAGATGGAGTGGAAGCCTCTCTCTTGCCAATATGGATGACACTGCATTGCAAATGTCAATGCGTTATTATGCTACAAGACCCTTCCCCACTTGAGATGAGAGTGGGGAATGAAAAGGGGACAGTAGACCCTCCCTTCTTGTCCCATTGATGCTGATGTGGCTAATCAAGGGGTGTGGAGGCAGAGAACATCTTCAGGCCACTTTAATGATGTCACTGCTCTTGTCTGGATGGTGAGCCGCCAGGGCTTGCAATGCGATGGTGTTAGTGTGTTTTGTGTTGGCTGGCTGGTTGGCCACCATTTAACTTTCTGCCTAGGACTTTGCTAAGACCTTCCTTCTCTTATTTCCTTCATCCTTCTAATAGTCTAGATAAAGAGGAAAATAAGGTGAGTGCTGACGACTTGACACATATGGTAGTTTAGTTCTCTGCAATTTTCAGGCTTTAGTCTTATTTCAAAGGCAACCTACTCTGCCATCTTGAAGTGTGGGTTGGGATTCACTGGCTTTTCCTTCCGGATGGGGGATGGCTGAAGAAAGGAAAGCAGTTTCCAGTTTTATAAATGTGATTTCCTTGATAGACTTCCAACAGGAAAAATTAACACACAGTTGCACACTGCACGAATCTATTTTCACATGAAGACCCAGAGGAGGTACACTGGGGTCAGGCTGATGCCTCATAGACCTACACATTCAGTGTTAAAATGTTCAAATGCTGGCAGCACAGTTCCATGTGGTGGGGTGCAGGGAGGTTGGCTGGTCTTGTACCTTGTGTCTGCTTGCTTTTGTACGCATGTATTGGTTATAGATTGTTAGGAGTAGTTCAGCTTCAAGCGACAAAAGCCCTCCTCATGTTGCTGGAACCATCCAGTTTCAATCACTTTGAGGTCTTGCAAGAAGAAATAACATAACCTTACCCCCTCTTTTCTGGCTTACACTGTGCCATTGTAACTTAGGTGGGTGCCCTCTCTGTGAAAATGCTGGATTAACATCTTTTGCTAATTACAGCTGATTTAACAGAGTGATTTACAGGTGATTTAACAGTGGGGAGGCTTCATGAGTGTGAAGAGTATTTTTAACCCAGCCATGTGGGTTTGATAACCATTTGCAGGTGAGTTATGGAATTTGGAGCTTCATGTGAGGCTGTGGGGAAGCAGTGGGAGGTGGAGGGGGACTGAGGCTGTGGAAGACTTGCATGTGGACAGCCGTTGGGTGATTTGATCCTGAAGTGGGTTGGTGGTCTCCTTCCACGCTCTGATGACAGTTGTCAGTTGGTCTGCTTTATAGGGTGTGAAATTGACACCCTCCCTGTTGTTTGGGATGGTGAGGCTGTCTGGGTGCTGTTATGGGTACAGCTGGAGTCAGAAACTTGATCTGCAGGGCATTTATTCAGTCAACAATTATTTGTCGAGTGCTGTAGACCAGTTTCTCCAATTTTCATGTGCATTCAGCTTACCGGGTGATCTTGTTAAAATGCAGATCCTGACTCAGTAGGTCTGATTCAGTAGGTCTGAGGTTGGGCTGAGATTCTGCATCTCTAACAAGTTCCTGGTTGATGCTGGTGCAGGCACCACACCTGACTCGCGAGGCCAAAGCTCTGTGTCATTTTGGTGACATATGACAAGATGAAAACAAGCTTCTTCCCGCCTCGGTGTCTTACTTTCCCACCCACCCACCCAGATGCTCCTTCCCTGGGTCTCTGCCTGGCTGTCTTCTTCCTTTCATTCAAGTCTCAGCAGCAGTGTCACCACCTTGGAGAGACTTGTTTCCCTTGATGGCCCAAATCTAAAGTAGCTCCCCATCTCTAATTTACCTCTTACATTTCTCTGAGATTATCTTGTTTCATATGTCTTTTCTGTCTGTCTCTGTGAGAAAATGAGCTCTAGGAGAGCCAAGTATGTGCACTTGGCTGTTTTGTTGACTCCTGTCTCGTCCTCCCATCCTCAGCTGTGCTAGCAGAATGCCTGGCAGATAGTAGATGCTCAGTAAAATTTGTTGCATGAAAGATCAGAAGTGCCGTCTTTAAGGATCCCACCGGCTAGATGGAGAGACAGAAAAGTCAGTAACTAGTTGTGTCTCTGGTGTTAAGAAAGAGTGTAGGGAAAGAGTTATCGGTATAGAGTAGTGTGTCTTTAAAAAATCTCTCTGGGCCTCAGTTTCTCATCAGTAAAATGAGCTTAAGTAGCAGTACCTCCCACATACATTTGTTGTAGGATTAAAAGAGATAATAGATATAAAACACTGAAACCCCAGTACCTGGCATAGAGTAGAGCCTGAAGCAATACCAGTTGTGATGATGAAAATGGTGAAGGTGGTGGTTATGGAGGGAAAGCCTGACTTTTCACTTTTCAAAGTGCCCTTTGAGCTCTCTTTCAAAAGGCAAGTAGTAATTCTTTAGGGCAGTATATTAGATACCAGTGCCATGTAACCAGTTGTCACAAATTCAGCAGCTTAAAACAACACACATTTATTATCTCCTAGCTTCTGTGGGTCAGGAGTATGGGCATGGCTTAGATGGGTCTTCTGCTTCAGGGTTTCTTTCAGGTCATGGTGAAGATGCCAGCCAGGGCTGTGGTGTCATCAGAAGGCACAACTGGGGAAGGATCCACTTCCAAGCTCACATGGTTGCAGGCAGGATTCAGTCCCTTGCAGCCTGTTGGATTCAGGGCCTCAGTTCCTTCCATCTGTTGGTTGGAGGCCTCCCTCAGTTCCTTGCCAGCGGGCATCTCCGTTGGGCAGCTCACAGTGTGGCAACTTGCTCCATCAAAGCCATCAAGGGAGAGAGTGATGGCCAAATAAAAGTTGTAATTTTGTGTGATGTAATCACAAAAGTGACATTTTTACTGTATTCTATTAATTAGTAGGAAGTTGCTAGGCTAGCCCTACTCAAGGGGGAAGGGAGATTACACAAGGCTATGACTGTCAGGATTTGGGGATCATTGGTAGTCATCTTAGAGTCTCTCCACCAAAGGCAACAAGAGGGAGCAAGACTGGGAGCAAGGATGCGTGGGCTCTGGTGCTGGCGCCGCTGCTCCTGGCAGTGAACGAGGGTCTGTCCCTTGCTCTAGCCTTCCATTTCCTCTGCAGCACACAGTGAGCTGAGGCATTTTCACTTGGGTGCCAGGGAAGCTGGGGCTCCACGGAGGCGTCTCAGGGGCTGCTGGGGAGGATAGAGGAGTCGGGAGGTGTACATTCCCTCCCCATCAGAGCAGCTTGGCTTCCACCTGTGTTCGAGATTGGCTCTTCTGTCCAAGGTTTTCTTTGAACAGAGACTTCCACGACTTAAAATCAGGTTGGAACCATTTGCACCAGCTGCCCTCGGAGGGCCCTCTTCTGCTGGCCCCATGTGGTTCTCTTAGGGTTCATAGTGGCTTGCGCCAAGACCAGAACTGTAGACCCTGAGCCAGTTAATGACATTGGCATCATTCTCCCATCCAGAATTACGGGAAAGAGGGACCTGAGGCTGCACTGGGGTGGGTGGGGAGGTGGGTTACTGAATTATTGGAAGACCAGTTTCTAAGCCACAGTGGGTCCTGGTTTAGGAACTAACTGCTACTAACCAGCTGTGGGACCTCGGACCAGCTGCCCAGCCGCCCTGGGCCCAGGTGGAGGTTGGGCTGCATGATTTTGAAGCCCCTCCTGACCTTGCCTGGTAGGTAGGCTTCTATCTGATTGCTGTGTCCAGAAGCGTTAAAATTCATTGCCTTCCCGGGAGCCAACTGTCGCTCCATTAAACAGCTCGTCCCTGAGGCAGATGGAGCTGGCAGGGGGACTGTCCTTAAAAGCAACAGGTTGGGTGCTTGGCTGGCTGACAAAGGAAGTCTCCGGGGAGGTCCAGCCTCCCTGCTGCTCCCTGGGCAGGGGCTCTGGGCCCTGTCACAGCCTGAGGGGCGGGAGAGGGGCCCTGCCCTCTGGGAGAAGGGGTTACTGAGCCGGGGAGGGGGGGAAGTGCTCCCAGAGGCAGACCCTGGAACACTTGACAGAGGTGGAGGACAATCCTGGGATGAGCTCTGGAAGGACAAGAAAGACCTCCCAGGAATAGGAATTGTAGTAATATCAGCTGATGCTTTCCTGAGTCTTCTGTCTGTGCAAGATAGTTACGTACACTATCAATAATACCGGGGATGACGTGGTGCCCCATTTTACAGAAGGAAACAGGCTCTGAGAGCTCAAGGGACCTGGCCCAGGTGACTCAGCTGGGAAGTGATGGAGCTGAGACTGGGAGCCAGGTTTGGTTTCAAAGCCCCCCCTCTTTCCATTGCCCCCAGTGAAAATATCATAAGAGGGATGCAAAAAGGGGTTCTAAGTCAGGTCACATTCACAGACAGGCACCTGGCGGTTAGGATTTGGACCGATCTTTTTGGGGGACACAGCTGAACCCACAATTGTGGGGATGCCTTTAAGGCGAGAATAGGCAGAAAGCGAGGGGTAGGGCTCACGCGTAGCTGGGACCCCTGAAGCTGGAGAGGCCAGCTCACAAGGGCTTTTGGACCCTGCTGAGGACTTTGGACTTAGTCCCGGACTAGGCACTGGGCAGGGTGGGGGGCATGGAGTGTGGGTGTGTATGGTCAGGTGGGCGTGGTGAGCGCTGGGAGGAGGGTGCATGGGACGAGGACAAGAAGGGTGTGATCTGGGGGCCATCACGAGTCTTCTGTAAAACCCCTCTGGGAGAGACGAGCAGGGCCTGAACCCAGGCGTGGATGGAAGGGTGAGAGAGGAGGGGTGGGGGGTGACTGGGAATTGAGGTGGCCAAGTGGGCAGGGCTCGATCTTGAAGGCAAAGGGCAGGAGAGGAGGGAGTGTCTGTCGAGTGATTTGAAGGAGTCAGTCGAGGAGGGTGGACTTGCCCTAGAAGGAGCAGAGAGCATGACGGGAGGAAAAGCACGCAGGAGAGGCACGGAAGCCTGGCCACTCCACCTCGTGGGCCTCGGATTCAGCTCCCAGAGAATGTGGAACCTGGCCTGGTTCATCTGAAAGGTGCCTTCCGGCTCTCACATTCCGAGGTTTCTGTGATTCTGAACCAGTGCAGGCTGCGGCTATCAGAGGAGGCTTCGTGGGGGAGGGGGTCTTGACTTGGGGGAGGATGTGGAGGGCGTTTCAGGGGTGGGGACGGCTGACACTGAGGCCCAGAGCCGAGCTGAGTGCTTTGATGACCCCGGGCAGCAGCAGGGCCTGTCCTCCTGTCTCGGGACGTGCAATTACTGTCCCTCATCAATATTTCAGTCTCCGCTTTCACAGAGCTCTTCCCTCTGCCTTTCACCTTTGTCAGCGGCCTCAGTAAATAAAAGGAAGAAGCGCCGCCGGCCCAGCCGGTGGGCCCGACAACAGAGGGGCTTCCCGGGCCCTTGAAGCCTTTGCGTTTGTTTGTGATTGGAGACAAATGAGACTTCTGGAAACTGAGCCCCCGGTCCCTTCACCTGCAAACTGGAGGCTGTCATGCTTGTCCCCCCCCCGACCCCGTTCCTCAACTCCCCTCCCCACGGGTGTAAAATTAATTCTGTTGTGCCATCCTCCTTCTCTCCCTTCAGACAGAAACTCTTCATCCCAAGCCCTCAGACACTGGGATCACCTCGAGTAGAGACCTTAGAGACTTTTCAGAAATTTTTTTTTTAATTAAAATTTAATTGACATTATCTAGTTTTTGTTTTCTTTTGTTTTGGCTGCTCCGGGTCTTAGTTGCGGCATGCATGCGGGATCTAGTTCCCTGACCAGGGATCCACCCCGGGCCCCCTGCATTGGGAGCTCAGAGTCTTAACCACTGGACTGCCAGGGAAGTCCCCAGAAATGGTTTTAACTGGTTGTCAGAGGCGGGGGTGGGCAGTAGGTGAAATGAGTGGAGGGGCTTCGAAGCTACAGGCTTCTAATTAAAAAACAAGTAAGTCATGGGGATGTTGTGAATAGCATGGCGACTGTAGTTGACAGTACTGTATTGCATATTTGACAGTTGCTGAGAGAGTAGATTTTCAAAGTTCTCATCACAAGAAAAAATATCTGTGACTGTGTGTGGGGACGGATGTTGACTTATTGTGGTGATCATTTTGCAACATAGAAAAATATTGAATCCTTATGCTGTACACCTGAAACTAATGTTATATCTCAGTTTAAAAAATAGAAACTAGTCATGTCAGTTTAAAAATGGAAAAATTTTAAAAATGGTTTTAAGCTTCTGTGTAGGTGACTACTTTTGAAGCAGAATCCTCACCTACACGGCATAAAGAAACGCTGTGGTTCGATTTTCCGTCTGGGGTCAGTGCGGAACCCTTGTCTCCTGTAAGCGGAAGAGGCTATGCATCTGAGGGCAGAGCTTATGTCACACAGGTTTGGGCCCCCCCCCACTGGGAGCCAGGGCTTGTGGTTCCTCAGTGTCACGCAGTGGGGTGGGGCGGTGCTCCCAGAACACCGTTGGCACCCTCTCCTCTAGCACTGCTCGACTGAGACACCTCCCTCTAGCATCTCCCTCTCTCAGCTGTGAACGCAGGGATAGGAACATTGCCTTGCTTGTTTTTAAATCTCTGTATGCTCAGAGCCTCATGTAGTAAGTATACAATAAATGTTGGTGGATACAGATTAATGTATCCAAGGCATTTTGCAAATACTTACTGAGCACCTGCTATGTGCCAGCCTCCCTTCCAGGCTCTAGAGATAAGAGCAGTGAACCAGATAGACAAAGCCTGCTCTCACGGAGCCTCCATTCCTGTGGGCAAGACACACTATCCATGAATGAACACGTGGGACAAATGACATGATTTGGGGTGATGAGGAATGCCATTCAAGCAGGGTTAGGGAACAGAGAGTGGGAAAGCTATTTTGGAAGGGATGGTTGAGGAAGGCCTCTCTGAAGAGGTGACTTTTGGGTAGGCACTTAAGGGATGTGAAGGGGTGAGCCAGGTGAAATTCTAAGGGAAGAGTGTTGGTGGCAGAGGGAACACCGAGGATGAAGGCCCAGAGGTGGGGATGAGCTTGGCAGGTTAGGGGAATGGTGGCTGGAGTGGAGTGGGAGAGCTAGGCAAGGGCTAGATCATGCAGGCTCTTCAAGGTCAAGGTTGGCTTCATTTCCAGGAAGTCTGTTGACGCAGAGGATGACCCTGGGGGTTTCCTGGCAGTCTTCCATGTTGTCTACACAGAATAGAATCCATTGGTAGAAACGGCTTTGTGGGGTGGCCCCTTGGGGGCCATATGTTCTCAAGAACAGTTATTTGAGATCCTACTACTACGGGGAGACACTGAGGCGGCATCAAGGACAAGGCAGACTCAGAGGAAGGAGTCTCTGCCTTCCAGAAGCTCTGTCCCGCAGGACTCAGGCTCCCTCCCTCCAGCCTACCCTCCTCCCTGCAGCTCCAGTGGGTGGCACACGCCAAAGTGGGCTGGGGCCTGGGTTTCCCCCGGTGGGCCTCCTGCGTGTGTCTGCGTGTTTCAGCATCACAACGTTCCCCTTTGCGGATTGGTCCATCTTGGGTATTAAATCTAGCATCCGGATGCTTAGGCTTGGATCCCAGCCCAGCCACTCTGTAGCTCCCGATCTGGTGCAGTGCCTGGAGCCACATGTGAAATACATAGATGTTGAAGGAACGGGTGAACAGCGTGTTGCTTTGGGCAAGTCACTGAATCTCCTGGTGTCTCAGTTTCTCATCTATAAAGCAGGGATAACAGAGGATTAAATGAGACAGTGCTTATGATAGGAGTCTGAGTCGCTGTGCCCAGTGTGTAGCAGGTGTGCAGAAAACATAACTGCTATTTTTATGACGTTGTTCCCGTCGTCCCTGACTGCTCAAGGCTTTCAGAGCCTAGTTTCCTTTCCACATTCACTCCCCATCATATCTCTTTTTCTCCCCAAGTCTGTCCAAGATGAGACTCAATGATCATTTGCCAATGTACTATTTTTCCCCCAATAAGACATTTGCCTTTTACCTCCAGGGGCCTCTGATGGTGGGACTTGAAGGTTCCTGGCTGCACATGGTGATAAAAGTCAGAACCAGCTACAGCTGTCTCTGAGCTGCCATCCTGGAAGAGACTCCAGAGACCACCTTGTGCAGCCCCCATATTTTTTAGGACATTAGTAACTTGCTTTCTGTATTGGACTGATATTCGGTATTCTAGGAGTCTGCAGGCAGCGTGGCAGGGGTGGGGAGATGTGAACGCGTGAGGATGCCAGGGCCCAGGGGAGGAACCGTGTGGTCCTGACATCACCTACCGGCGGTTAGAAGCCTGACTAATGAAGGCATTCTGCACTTGGTGATTTCTTGTTCTTGTCAGCGGCCCCTTGAGATCGGGCTGGTCTCCAGATCTTTTCAGAGATAAAGGAGCAGAGCGTAGTGTTCTTTCTTCAGCAACCGTCGCATCTCTCTCAGCCGGGCAAGCTGGCGGGAAACGGAAACGGAGGCTGAGAAGTTGGGATGGAGACACCCAGACGATGTTTACTGAGTTTCTCTGAGCCATGGGATGGGCCACGTGGAAACCACCTTCTCCTTTCCTCGTGCCTCCTCTTTGTCTTCACTCCCTAGGGCCTGTCAACATTCCAGATCCTCCGGCCCTGCCCCACTGCAGCCCCTAGAGGTGTCTAGTCTGTGTTACTACAGCGTGGAAAGGACAGGGCTTGGAAGCCGTTCGCTGGCTGTGTGCCCGTCCCATGGAGTTAAACATCACGACTCTGGGCCTCGGTGTCACTGCTGTATGGGAATCTAGAATGTCCCGCACAGACAGGTCATGCGGCTTCAGGGTCCCCGTAAATTATTCTTTCTCCGTTGCCTCTCCCAAGGTCTGTCTCAAAATCCATAGACATCATTATTGTCACCTGTGTCGCCGTTCTCTTTTTCCTTAGTTGCATTGAGGGGAGTGAGGGTCTTTCTATAAAGTGAAAGCTGCTCATAATGGAAATCATTTTAGACCCTCACAGAAGTTATTATCGTGACTCAACAGCTGTGCAGAAATGCTGGGAAACCATTCCCCTTGTCCCACTGGGTCCCAGTGGAGGAGAAACTTGTGACCGCACCTTGGGGGCCTGTGCTCACAGGGAGCTTGTAGGAGTGGGTTTGGGAGGGATCTTCCCAACACAAACAGCACTTTTTTCTCTATTTGCAGCAAGGGGATGGCTTTGAACCCATGAGTGTGGCCTTTATAACTCAATGCTCAGAGTGTTCGAACCAATAGGCCTTTAGAGATTCTAAAAGAACCCTCTGTTTGGGACTCAGTTCTAAGATCCTGAAAATCATCTATCAGGAGGGTCCTTTGAGCTAATCCAGGTACCAGCAAACACACCTCCCATCTCTCCTTAGTGTGACCACAGCAGACATCACCAGTAGATCCTAGCACTTTTCTCCACACTGAACTAGAATGGAGCCTTGGGATCCTCGCCCCACAGTGTCCAAGACTGAGAAACCCTATCCTATGCCTTTGCAGTTATAGAAATTGAGACCCAGAGCCTTACATATCCAGCTCAAGGCAGATCTCCTTGTTAGGTGGGCTAAAACATACACACACACAATGTTCATACACACATAAAGTTTATACGCATATAAAGTTTATATAAGCAGCTTTCATAATGTATAAACGCACATGTATGTGTGTGTGTGTGTGTGTGTGTGTGTGTATAATAATATATACATAAAACTTCTCCCCCTAGTTCTTTAAATCTGAGGACCGATTCACCAGAGGCAAAATTTGCTGACGTCCCTAAAGAATAAAGTGTACCGTCACTCCGATAAAATATCATAGCCACTTCAGTCAGCCACATTAAAGCTGCAAGAATCTTTAGGAAATTGAGCCTCGTGGGTCAGACGGACCACATTTTGTGGAACAGGCGAAATGCATCTGAGGTTGAGGGTGACTGACAAGTCGGGACATTTTTAGATAGGCAGGGAAGTGCAGTTACAAAATACCTTTGAGCTTCAATCAGATCTGGCAGAAAATTCAATCCTTTTTTAGAAGGCAGAGAAAGGTTTGTTTTAAATGGTGAGTTTCTCTTTGGGTAGAAAGGTGTTCCTTGGGTGCGTGGGACTTGTGTCACTGCCCTTCTTTCCCTGCCTCTTCCACTTCCTTGTGTCTCTTAAGATCCAGCTTCCTTCTCCGGGAAACTTTCCCTCTCTTGACGGCACCTCTAGTTACATTCCTGCTGAGATACACTGTCTTGTGTTCTGTTGTTCTGTCCTCAGTGAGACATTCCCAAGCTCCAGTTGGGCACGAGCTCTCTTGCGGATCTGCCTCCCTTCCTGAGGTATGGAGAGCGGTTCCAGGCCCACCTTGAGCTGTGTGGAAGGTTTAGAGGCTAAGCTGGTCCATGCATTTGTGGCTCCCCAGGGCAGGTCACTATAGGGAAGGACCAATGTGTCTGTTCCTTTCCACACCAGGATTCACAGGCTGGGGCTGGGCCCTATCACCAGGGCTGCTATTTAGGGCTGGGGTCTCCTTGCCTTCCAGCCTCATGGATGCTTTGATGCTGACTGCATGCAGGGGACAGGCTCTCCTCTCTCATTGCAGTTTACTGATGCTCTTCTGTCTTGGCAGCTCCCGTTGCCATGCAACAGCCAAAGGTACCGCGCCAGTGGGCCCCTCCCACTGTTTGTGCATCAGCCCTGCTGTCTGTCCCCCTTAGCTCTCAGTCCTGCTGCAGGATGGGGATGGAAGGACCTGGAGCAGCAAGCTGGGCCAATTTTAATTGAATTCTGCTTGCTACGCCTTCACTAATGATCTGTACATTAGCAACTTTGAACAGAGCTAAGATGGGGTGAGAGTGGCTAATGGCTGGTTGCCTAGTTGCTTCCTGGGACTTTGAATGTCATCTTGACGTTTTACAAATGTGACTCTTTGTTGCTGATGGGACCTCCCCTAGAAATACAGTGACAGCCGCACACTGTCATGCTTTGTTATTACTTACTATGTGTTTGTATTCACTTAAGCGTGAAGGCAATATTAGTTCCATTTTACAGAAACTAAATCTCAGAGAGGTTGAGTAACAGCCAAGATCACACAGCAAGTAAAAGCAGAACTGGGATTCAATCCCAGGCAGTGTGGTTTTATAGTTTGTGTTCTTAACCAGTATTCTATACTGCCTTTCTACTTATAAAAGTTGAAACCCACCCTAGGAGATTTTAAAAAGCTAATGACCTACTTTTAAAGGCAGTGCTGCCTTATGTATATAGCTACATTTATTAAGTAGTTAATAAAGTAAGTACTTAAAACTGTGCTAGGCACTCTTTTAAGTGTTCTTATCATAGCTCATTAATCCCCACAACAGTCCTGAGAAGTATTACTATTATTCCCATTTTAGAGATGAGAAAATTGAGGCAGGTGGAGATTCAGTAACCAGTCCAAGGTCATAGAGCCAGGATGTGACAGAGCCCGAATTGGAACCCAGTAGTCTGATTCCATATTCTACACACATAAGTAAAACTACTAGTTTATAAAACAAAATAAGGCAAACTTCTTGACTTGGTGATTGTGGGGGAAGAAGTTCTAGGGATAGAGAGGGATAGAAAACCCTCCGGGAGTTGCCATATTAGTTACTACAGCTCAGTCTATGAGACCCCTCATTTTTCAGAATGTTTTATATTCTGAATGAAAGAAAAAAAAAAAAAGCACATGACAAATACAACCCGTCAAATTTACTTAAAGGAACAATCATTAGGATTTGTGGGCGGTTTACTTAAAAACCAGTCTCCCTTATGTTCTCAATATTCTGTTATGAGCAAGTTGCTTTTAAAATTTAGAGAAGAACTCAGAGGATGTCTGATTGCATTTTGTAATCTTCCTAACTCGTTGCCCGCAGCTGAGCACATCATAGGCACTTGGGAGCAGAGTGCACATGCTGGATTGATTGAAAGTTGAAGTGTTATGTGTGGGATTAGAAGATAATGAAGTGGGGAGATTCCAGGCTAGGTATTTAGGGACCACATTTTTTGGGTGCCTCCAGGGTACCCAGGCTATACCTTATCCATCTATTCTCCCACTCGTGGACCATTGGGGGATAAATTACAGCATTGTCAGTGATGGTGGTGCAGGTAGTATTGGGGTGGTGCCATTGACCATGCGGTGCTGGGAGCCCCCAACACCTGGCTTTCCCTCTTGAAGGCCGACACTCCACGTAGCCATGTTGATTCTGCTTCATAATCTTAGTTTACAGTTGGCAGAAGAGGACAGGATTGCGAAAGAAACTCTTCGCAGTCAGCGCGCTTGGCCATCCCAGCAGCTCCGCTCCACATTCTGCCAAATTGCTAAATTCAGAAACGGTTAACAGTTTTGACATATCTGATAACCTACAAAACCGACATGTCCTGGGTTTGATCTTCCCATCTGTGTCAGAGGAGCATGAAATGAGCATGCGAGCCAGGCTGTGATGCAGCCCATTGGGGAGGATCTAAATTAAATCTGTGGCTCCCCTGCCGTCCCCCTACTCGACTGCTTTCCAGTCCCGTGTGCCCCCCACCCCACCCCTTCCTCCCAAAGGGTTAAGTTACACAAGAGCGGGGCCCAGGTGCCTGTTTCTCTCCTTCTCACCCTGTTTGTTCCTCTCCCCATCACTGTCTTCCTTGTTGATCTTATTGTCTAAGAGAAAGTTGACTCATTTGTAACATTTAAACCAGCCTCCCCCTCCCACTAGTAGGTGTGTGAGCAGCTGGGGGCTTTACCATCTGTGATCCTCCACACTTCCAGCAAATTCTCTTTCTACCTTTGTGGCGCGGTGCAACCAACCCAAGCTCCGTGCCTTCTCTGTGTCCCATCTACCCCCTCTCTCACACCAGGGATCAAGCTGGAGGGTGATGGGCGTGGGATGACCTCAAAAAAAATCCCACTCATTTCCTTCCTTCTAGAAAAATGTGCCAGGCATTTAGTGTTAGGGATAGAGAAGTGAGTACACAGGGTTTCTGCCCTCAAGGAGCTCATGCTTTTAGGAGGAAAGGCAACAATATGCGTGTTACTAATTGCTGCAGTTTATTGAGTGCTCAGGATGTACGACGCACCGTACTTTACCCAGATGATCTCATCTGATCCTCACAACAACCTTGTGAGCTTAGGAAGTCTTCTCATTTTATTTTATTTTTTATTTTTATTTTTGTTTTTTTGGCTTTAGGTAGTTTAATAAAAATTTGGGGACAGAATTTATTTCAACAGATGCACTGCTAGGCCCCAAATGGCCTTTTTATGGCCAGCATCTGCTTTGACTGGTTAGGGTCTGGACCACACCATTGTCAGGGCCTTGGACGGCAGCCCATGGGGGTTGGGGGCAGAGCAGTGGGGTCTCCTCGTTGTGCCCCGTCTGCCCGAGCTTGAGTGGATATCATTAAGGTGAGAGAAGCAAGAGGGGCTGGGGACGGAAAGAGCCTCATTTTGGAACTTAACCTTTGCAGCAGATAATCTGCAGAGCTTTTGGTGTCTTTTCTTCGCTCCCCTTCTTTCCCCTTCCCCAGACACAGCCTTCTAGGAAAAACAGTAGGGAAGGGATAATGCTTGGCACCGTTGGGTGTGCAAAGCTCTGTACCCAGGCCGAACGTAGGCACAGAACGTTGGGCGACTAGGGACAGGCTGGGTGCATGGAGTCCCATACGCCCCGGAGCCCAAGGCCGGATGCGGTAATGGACAGGCACGTCACGTTCCGGCTGCATCAGCCCGAAGCCGTACCTGCTGAGGTCAGACTCGGGCATCTCCACGTCCGGGCTGATCAGCTCCAGGTCAAAGTGCGCCAGCACAAAGAGCACGAGTTGTTTGGTGCTGCTGGTGGCGTAACCCCTCCCCAGGCACTGGTTGTGCCCTGCTCCCCACGTTATGCTGTAGTTCTTCAGTCGCTTCCCATCCTTGCAAAAGTCTTTCTTCTCTGATCCATCAGGGCTCAGGCATCGGTCGTATTTAAATACCTCTGGGTCTGTGTAGATCTCCGGGTCCTTCTGGGGACTCAGGAAGGGGAAGAGGGGGAGGCGGTCGCCACATCGCAGGGTGAAGTCCCGCCCCTCTGCCACGGGCAAGGCCAGGTCCACCACGACCTCGCGGTGATGACGGGTGCGGCGGTGAGCCTGAGGCTGTCACTCAGCACGCTGTCCAGCACAGGCACGCTGTCCAAAACCTTCTGTGGGAGGGCGGTCATCTGCAAAATGGGCTGCTCTGCTCGCAGGAGAAGAGGCTCCAGCTCTCCACGGACAGCAGCCAGGGCCTCGGGGTTCTTGAGGAGGAAGAGCGGGAGCCGGAAGGCAGCAGGATCCACGTTCCCCTGCGTGGCCCAGAGCTGCAGCACCAGCCCGTGCCTGCATCTCCTCTGACACGCCCGTCTCCTCCAGCCATTTGCTCTGGTGGGCCCGAGTGGCCAGCCTGGCTGGGGACAGCAGCTTCCCCAGGCGACCTTCGACCCTGCACACCTGGTCCTTATCCCCCAGTGACAGGGAGCCACGTGCCAGTTTGGGGAGCAGCAGGTCGAGCTGGCGGAAGGCGTGGAAGCCGTCGGCTGAGTGGATGCGGTCCTGGGTCTGGCTCTCCCGGGCGTGCGCGCTGCCTCGACGCGGTGCAGAGTCAGGCAGCCGGCTCTGAGCGGGCGGCTGTAGGAGAATTCGAGGAGTCCCGTCTCATGCCAGCCACTGCCTGCTTCCCTGGTGTCACCCAGCAGGACCGGGTGGAGGTTGGTATACACGGCTTCCGTGCGCGCCTGGAGTTCTTTGTGGAGGAGAGTCAGTTTCATTTTGGGCTTTTCATCGCTGGGGCTGTAATGAGAAGTTGCACGTCGAAAATCCTCTCCATGAGGAAGACGGCAGAGGCGTGGAAGTCCCAACCTGGTGCGAGGCTCCCACACCACCATGTCATAGGAGTGTGGGTCCAGGAGGACAGTGGCATACCTCCCCCCACCAGCACAGTAAAGATATCACCGTGCTTCTCCTTCATCCTAGTGAGGAAGCTGGCGGCATCTTTTCCAAACTCCAAAGCATAGCCCAACCGGGGGATACTGCCCAGGTCCGGCGGAGGCTCGCCAGGTCGCCTCTCTGTGAGCCAGCTTCTCCCGAAGGCTCCGTTTAAAGGCTGGCACAGCCCAGGGCTGGAGGAGCCCATTGTGCACCAGCCCTCTCCCAGCCCAGGTCTGAGCCCACAGACAGGACACGGGAGCGGCGGTTTTCACACAAGAGGCAGGAGGGCAGGATGGTTACGAGCCTGACTTTAGCACCACACCTCCTGGCTTCAGATCCCAGCCATGCTTCTCGCTGGCCGTGTGACTTTGCTTCCCTACGCCTGCTTCCTCACCGCGTGGGCCGGCGGGTCAGCAGCAGCGCGGCCAGAAGACCGAAGACCACGGCCCAGGACGTGGCAGGGCCGGCGACCAGGCTGCGGCTGCGGAGCACTGTCTTCTCATTTTAGAGATGAGAAATGGCAGGGATAGTAGGTAAATTGGCCAAGGTCACATGACTGGTAGGTGGTGGACTCGGTCCTCTGTCTTCAGAGGAGAAAAAATGCTATTATTATTATTATTCATAATAACATTTACTGAATATCTACCACGTGCCATGTATCAGGTGCCTACATACGTGCTGTCTTTCAGTCTCTCTGAAATACTCCGAGGATGGTTTTATCAGACAGTCATGACTTGCTGAGGACAACACGGTAGGAAGTGGCAGCTTGGGACTGATACCAAAGTTGGTCTGATTCTAGAACTTCCAGGCTCCTAGCCCCTGGGCGGTATCACCTCTCATTAGAGCAGTGCAAGGTTCACCATCAAACCAGCCACTTGTTAGAATGAAAGGAAGAGCTTTCAAACTTGGCTCCAGGCCCACAGGCATGAATGGGACCGTCTCAGGGTACCTGGGTTCCATGTTCACCCTGGCTGAGATGTACGATTCAGGCATCAAGTATTTTCCAGTGTGCCAGGCACTGTTGTTGCAGTGAGCAGGGCAGGGGGTCTCTTAGAGCTTGACGTTCAGGAGGGAGGGGACCGTGGTGAGGTCCCTTCAGGTCGGGGGTCAGTGCTCTGAGGAAGACACACAGGATAATGGGATGAAAGGGATGCTGGAGAAGGCCTCCCTCAGGCGGGGCAACGGAGCTGCAGCCCGAGTGACAATCTGGGTGAAGAGGGTCTTGGCTGAAGCATAGAAAGTTCTGGAAGCAGGAACAGCTTGACCGTAGGAAGGAACAGAAATTCCTGGGTGTGTTCTGAGATCTCTGAGTGGTTCCGTGGGGCTGGAAGGTGACATCAGTGGGTGAGGTGGGATGCAGTCTGCAGACTGTCCTGCCTGAGGCACGGAGTCCCCACGTGGCTCCCTTCTGAGGGAGGCCGCGCTGGGAGCAGCAGGGTTGGAGGGCTTTCTGATAGAGTGGAGAAACTCACGTTTGAAATAAAAGGGTTGGCTTCTCAAAGTCATGCTTGTCACCTCTAAGCCAAAGGGCCGTGATTTGTAATCACAGGGTGGATGGCACGCACAAGTTCTGGTCTTTTCTTAAATAATAGAAGTGTGAAAACAGTCATCTGTTAGACTTGTTCCCTACCAAGCACCCCACGTGCAGCGTATTAATAAATACAATAAGAGTTAATATTTCTTAAGTGCTCCTTGTCTGTGTTCCAGTGGGTTGAGAGCTTTTCTTGCATTAGTCCCTTTAGTCCTCATGAGAGCTCTGTGAGCTTAGTACTCTTTTTATTCCCGTTTGAATGATATGGAAGCTGAGGTCTAGAGAGGTGAAATGTAAAGAGCCCAAGGCCACACAGTTGGGAGAACAGGGCCTGGAACCCCTGATGCAACAGCCCGAGGAGTCAGCCAGGGCAGGTACTATCAGGCCCATTTTACAGAGGGAGAAGACTGAGGCATGGTCATGAAAAGGGTGTGGAAGAGAGTCGGGCCTGGAATCTGGGTGTTCTGGTTCTGGCGGAAGGTCCACTAGCCGTGGGGAAGGTGGGAACCGCACACTCTATACTTTGCCCAGACTTATTCAAGGATTCAAAGCCAAGGGCCTCCTTGAAGTTGGGAAAGAGCCCCTGGCAGCCTCCACTGGGGAGCAGTCCCCGTGGCCACACCCCTTTGGCTGATTCTAAAGCCCACGTAAGGGCTGCATCTGGTCCACCTACCCCCCTGCTCAACCCTTTAATACACCCCAAGTGCCTCCAAATCACCTGGGACATTTTTTAAAGGGCACATTCCTGGGCTTTGAGAGAGGCCTGTTGAATCAGGATCTTGGTCATGGGACCCTGGAATCTGCATTGACCTTCCCCCAGGCAGTCCTGAGGGGCGTTCAGGTTGGAGAACCACTAGTCTAGGTCTCAGTACTGAGCCCTCTGGGAAGGGTGGAAATGGCTGTGGATTTACTCTAAGGCTCTAGGCATGATGCTTAAACAAATTTCGTGGTTACTTTGGCCAGGCGAGAGGCTATTATCATCAGCCCCAGACATTTTGGGGACAGGCTGGAAATAGCTCGCTGGCTGAGTGTTTCTGTTTTGCATCAGTATGATTAGGTGTGTCTGGGGGCTGCAGTCTAAGTTTTTTTTTTTTTTTTTGGTATCTTTAAAAGACATTGTGGTAAAATATACGTATCATAAAAGTGACCATTTTAACCATCTTTAGGTGTACAGTTCAATGGCATGAAGTACATTCACATTGTTGGGCATGCAGCCCAATCCAGAGGGTTCCTTTTGGAACAGTCTAGGAGGAAAAGGCTGTGTACACATTAGGTGCTTAATAATTTCTTTCAGATGACAGTGGAGCAGCGGGGGTTATTGGGGTGATGGGGTAAATTCTTAAGCATTAAGTAAGCATCCCCGCTTCAGACTTTCTTGTGAGCCACTTAACCTCCGTCTGAGATGCTGGTGAGCTATGTTTAACGTTCAATTTCTATTTCTGGGCCAGGCAGGATGATGAGTTCATTGTCTGGTCAATGCCAAGGGCTGGTCGATGCCAAAGGCAACTTCCCCTGCCTCCCCCAGTTCCCCAGCAGAATAGAGGCTATCTCTGTAAAGAATCCAAGTTTCCCTCCTATGTGTGTGTCGCTAAGAGGCAACCCACGGTCACGACTGGGACTAGGGTTTCAAATGCTGCCGACTCAAGACTGATTGAGTTGAGAACCAAACAAATGGGCCTTTTTATATTTAAGAGGAGATTTTTTTTTTTTTTTTTTTTTTTTTTTTACCGTGTGTCAACAAAAGATCTGTAGATCATCTTGTTATAAATTTCACACTGCTGACTTCATACGTATGAGAGCGCTCACGACCCATTTACATTTTTTGGTGCATTTGGGTTCATTTCTGTGGTTACCACTCTGAGGAGGCCTACAAAAGCTGGGCTGTTCGGTGGTGGAGCGTGGTGCCAGTGGAATTTGGTGAGCCTCACAGCAGCGGAGGGGAGGGCGTTGGATCAGCACGTGGACTGAGTTGCAGAAGGATTGAATTTTGCAGCTGGAAGGGATCTTCTGTAGAGTAACCCCCCTGATTTAAAGATGAGGAAACTGAGACCCAGAGAAGGGGGTGGGTGCTTACCCGAGGTCACCCTGCTGGTGAGGAACCCAGCCCAACACGGGCCTCCTGGTCCCCAGCCCACTGACTTTCCACTGCATCAGACCTTTCTAGTTCTTGAACTCTGGCTTCCATTGACCGGTTGGCTTGCAATATTAAAAAAAAAAAACAAAACCTGAAGATAAGTTTTCCTGAATTGAGAAGTCTTTCCAAAATCATTTATAGATCATGTGCCTTCTCCATTTGCCTTTTCCTGTACTAGGGTAGAATCAATCTTTGCTCCTGGGCAGACGCTTCAGTTTCTTTCCTAAGATCTTTATCTTCCTGATTACATTTTGGAACCCCCTGCCTCTGTTCTGATGAGAGCCCTGGGTGCCGTGGCTCTCCTTCCAGGATGGCAGCACAGCTGGTTTGAAAAGTGGAATATTGAGTCATCAGCTTTCTGGCGTGGCTTATCCTTTCCCAGAATTCTGAAGTCCCATCTGATGTTATTTAGTCACTGTCCTTTCAGTCTGGGAAATGATTCAGATATAAGCTACACAAAGAACTCAGCAGAGCCCTCTGTGATAGGGGTTCTCGAGGAGACGTGGAAAGCTGGCTCTATTGTTTGGACACCGACCATCGCTCGAGAGCCAGACCCCTCACATTCCCCAGTAAAAACTTCTAGGAAGATTCTGGGCTCTTGTGATGTATAATCGTCTCAGCTGCAAAATCAGATGAATTGATTGACTAAATATTGTGTTTATGGAGGACTTATTTTGTACTGACCCCACTCAAAGTAGGAGGTACAAAAAGGAATTTAACATGGTCTCTGACATAAGGAAGAAGCCATGAGTTGGTGCCCCGGTATCTCTTAAGGGGCTTTATTACATGCTTCTGTTTTCTTGTTAGCCTTAAAGAATCAGAGAAAGTTGCTAGAAGAACAACAAAGGGCACTATTGAGCCTTGAAGCTCAGTGAGGGCTGATCTATTCTCTTTCGCCTCTGTGGTCCCAGGACAGTGTGTGGATGCTCAAAGAATATCTCTTTCCATGCACAACCCCTCCCCCGCCTTCTTAAAACAAACTTCCATAAAGGAGGCACCTTTTGTGCAGAGGGATAAGACTGAACCTGGGCCTGTATTACCTGGGTTTGAGTCTCTCTTCCACCACTGAGCTCTGTGCCCCTGAGCAAGTCACTTACGTCCCCGAGCCTCCGTTTCCTCATTGATAGAATGGAGACGCCATGGTTCATCTTGGGACTGTGGGTGCATCACTGAAGCTCTCTGATCGGGGATTTCTCCTTTTTAAAACAAGAGGCAGTGAGGATGCGTGTGGAAGGCCACTGGAATAGGCAGACAGCTAAACAGGTATTCATTGTTATTCATCCCGTGTCAGGAATGGGCTGTTTTACTCTTTCATCTCCAATGGAGTTTCAAGGGAATACTTCCATTCCAACACAGGTAACTTCCGATTGCCAGTGTGTTGGTGAATCCCCTGGGCTGCGTCCCTGCCCACCCAGCCCCGATTCTGCTGCCGTGCTCACAAGACGCAAGGTCGTTTGAGTAACTTTTGAGGCCAAATGTAACTGGAGGTAAAATCTAAACGTTCAAGGATCCTGCTTAGCAGTCCCAACCGACCAGAAGCGACATTTTGGATCACCTACTGCTTCTGAATGGCTTGGGTCACCACACCCTCAATTATCACCGGCAGTGATAATTGAGAGGCACATGGAATGGTTATTTACAAATGGTTATTTGTAATTGATAGACCACCGATAATGGTCACATAAGGTCAACCCTAAGTAATCAGTCCCTTTTATTTCTTCTGTTTTTAAAATTTTATTTATTTATTTATTTATGGCTGCGTTGGGTCTTCATTGCTGTGCGCGGGCTTTCTCTAGTTGCATCGAGCAGGGGCTACTCTTCGTTGCGGTGCGCGGGCTTCTCATTGCAGTGACTTGGCTTGTTGTGGAGTATGGGCTCTAGGGTGCGTGGGCTTCAGTAGTTGTAGCACGCGGGCTCAGTAGTTGTGGTTTGCGGACACTACAGTGCAGGCTCAGTAGTTGTGGCTCACGGGCCCAGTTGCTCCGCGGCATGTGGGATCTTCCCGGACCAGGGCTCGAACCCGTGTCCCTTGCATTGGCAGGCGGATTCTTAACCACTGCGCCACCAGGGAAGCCCAGTCCCTTTTATTTCCGATAGACATTTGAAGAAAAGGCTTGAACATTGAATAAAACCATTTGCTTTTTGCTGTCACGGCCCTTCAGTTATTTCATTAAGGGACTGAAGCCAGAAATCATTTGTGACTTTTCCCCCATACATTATAGATTTTGGGGATAAAATATCTTTTGGGATTTCTGTTAACAAGAAGGAAGAGTCTAGGCTTAAGCAAGAGTATAAAAGAAAATTGAAACTAAAAATTGGTTTCTCGATTTGACTAAAGTTTCCAGTACAGTAAAGCCAAAAGCTTTGACTACATGCACGAGCCAGCATAGTAAAGGTCAGGATGTTAAAACAAAAAAGTTTAATTACAAAAAAGTTTAATTACTTAAGTTTAAATTCGACATTGGGCTGCCTGTTTCCAAATACCCTGAAGCTCAATTATGCTCATCGTGAAAAGCATGTGTTGATGTTTATTGAGATCAGAGGGAAGTGAAAGGCCAAAGTGCTTCTGTTTCTATGGCCCTCCCACGTCTGTCCTGATTTCCCTCTCCGTGAAGTCACTCACCCGTGACCTTGGACATCCAGGAGCTTACTTCTCCCATCAGGACCTCTTAGAAGCAGGTGCTTCCTGCATCCTCACTCTTATGGACTTGGGTCCTGCTCCCAGGATGCTGACCTCCTTGACCTTCTGCTGGAGGAATAACCTCAGACTTGGTCAGATGGAGGACCACCTGGAAATCACCGTGCTCTATTAATATATGTCAATGTATGTATATATCTAGTCATGTATATGTCAAGCATAACTGTGTCAAAGTTTATGGGAGAAAAGCTTGATAATAGAGAAAATTCGACCCCTATTTGTTTGCTTTTGATGTTGTGGTTTTTCAAACGTTTAGAAAGCTGGTTGTTATTTGATTTAGTGGCTTAACATTGGAGACGCTGTCTGGGATTTCTGGCCTCAAAAATTCTATCACCCTTAGGGCTAACATCTTTAGCCACTTTGCTCTACCCTCTGGCCGTGAAGTCCGGGCAGTTATTTGGAGGAGGGTTGGGTCTTATAATAAGGGGGTCTTTCTTGGTTCTGCTAAAGACCACTACCCCGCTCTGCCCTGACACTCACAGGGTGTGGTGGCTTCCAGTGTTATTCAGGCCACTGGTGCAGGGACCTTGGCGTTGTGATGAATGGCTCGGGTACCGGGCTATCTCAGGGGGCTGCTTATCCTGGAGCTTCCTGCCTGCACCTGAGCGAGCCTTCTCTTTGGGGTCACCCTCAGAGGGTACAGGGCATTTTGATGCTGCAGCACTGTGTCGTTTGGACTTGAGGATATTTATCTTGGCTTGGAAAAGAAAGCATTAAGTTTGCAGTCGGGAGAGAGAGGAGAGAGGAAGGGAGAAAGGCAGGGAGGGACACATTCCTTCCAGGGGTTTAGACTTTAAGATGAGGCGTGGGGATGGGGATAGGGATGAGGGGAGGCCCACAGGTCTGTGGAGGGAGTCAGGGATTGTCACCACCATCATCATCATCCTATCCTATCTTATCCAGTCGAAAAAGGCTATGATTGTAAGATGCCCCTCGATTTCAGAGAAGTTAAAAAACATGAAAATGACATGAATCATGGTTGGCAATGTTGGTGCTTTCATCTCACGTAATCCTCTTAATCTTAAAAGGCAAGTTCTCTCGTTCCCATCTTATCGGTGAGAAAACTGGGACACAGAACTTGCAGAAGATCACTCAGCTGGCTAGTGGAGGAGCTGAGATTGAAGGAGGTATTCTACCACCCTTAGGGCTAACATCTTTAGCCACTTTGCTCTACCCCCTGGCAATGAAGTCCGTGGTGTTTGAACACTTTGATGTCAACATTTTGACCCAGCTGTGTCAGACAGATATGTTAACTCTGTTACATTACTTTTAGTAAGTAACTTAAATCTCATTGACATGTTTTCACATTATTATTCTTAATAAGGGCTGGACCCAGGGTTGTGAAATGCTGCTTTCGGTGTGTTTCATGTCTGCTCTGCTCCTCCCCCTCTCCTACATCAGGTAGATCTCTGTTGGTAACATTCAGATAATAAACACTTACCTGCTATACTAGTCTAGACAATCTGTTAGTTACTGGCTGTGTGACTCTTTGCAGATACCTCTCTGCACTTGCTTCCTCGTCTGTAAAATAGGAATGACAACACTTAACGTTTCAGGATGGTAGTGAGGAAGGGAAGGTTAAATAACGTTTACTGAAGTACCTGGCATTCGGCATGGTGTATAATAGGAACTCAAAATATGTTCAGCTTGTTCCTGTCCCCCTTCTCCCTGGGTCACTGGATAGTAGGTGGCCACAAGCCCTGAACCAGAACCCTTTCTAACACACCTGGCCATGTCTCATACATATAGACAAGCAAGTGGCTCTCACATCCCCTTGTAGCTGGAATCATTTGCAAACACCTTATTATTGTTTTACAGCTTTTTAATTTGCCTGCACAAATAGAGCCTGCCTGGCTGACTTTGAAGGAATTTTAATATCTAAATGCAGCCTGGACGTGTGTGCTGCACCCCAGGAGGGCATGCCTTCCTGCTTATCATGCCAGCAAGGATCTCGTGCATGACTTCCTTACTTTTCGGAGAAAGATGGGACTCTGTCTCTCCATATTGTCAGAAAGGTTTTTTTTTGTTTGAAAAAAAAAAAAAGTCTCAAAATGGGGAACATTTTCGTGGGGAAAATCGCTGCGGTAGCTCAGGTCCTTTCTTGCCCCTCCTTGGGTTCATTCCCATCCCATTGCATGTCTTCGGAGGGACTGTGGAGTGAGGTTCAGCCTTGCATCTTGGATTCCCTAAGAGGGAGGGAGGGAGGGAGGGAGGGAGATGGGAAGTGTGGGAGTGTGTAATAGGATACAGCTGCAGTGGTCTTTTCCCTCTGACCATATTTCAAGAATAACATTTGAAGCACAGCCTAGCTTCCCCCAAAGGCCACATGTGCCTTTTCTGCCCCCATCCTGAGCCTCCCCTTCACTCATTTTTGGATCTTCTCCTGCACCTGCCTCATCCCTCCACTACTTGGTGGTGGCAACATAAATTACACTTCAGCAACTTATGGCCCTGAGACATCCAAAAATTAAGTGCTCTCATTTTTCAAAGATCTATTGGGGAAGACTGTCCACATCAGTGGCTGCAGATAATTTTGGTGTCCTCTTTGAGAAAATTCCAGCTTTTTGTTTGGAATGTCTCTGGCTTTCCAGTAGCACCTTTAACACTGAGAGCTGATCTGGATCTAGTATTATATTGAAGCCATCATTTTTAAGTGGGAAAAATGATATACAACATAGAAGAAAGGCACGAGGCACTCTGACAATTGTTTTCATTTTTATATGTGTGTACATTTACCTAGCCAAGATCCTGATCCTCATAATATTATGAATTCTGCTGCTTTCACTTCAACCTCTTTTCCATATCTTCATTATTGCTTTTAATAACAGTATCGTTTTTTTGAGTAGTGAATATACTGTGATTTGTTAATGATGTACCTAAGTGAACTATGATTTATGAAATTATTCCTCTGATCTTGGACGTCTTAGAGTGTTTACAGTTTTTTCCCATCAGAAGGGAAATATTATAGTAAACATCTTTGTGCATAAACCTGTTAGCTTCTGTTGAATTGTTCCCTTGGTGTAATTTCCCAAGAGGGAAATTGCTGGAGTTGAAGGCAGTAAACATCTTCACAGTTCCAGTGATGCAGCGCATATGGGGATATTTTTAAAAATCAGTGTTCTCTCTGCTAGCGTCTTGTGCCAGAAACATGTCAGAAGAAAATAATACAAGTGAACAATTAAAAAGATAATTTCCATCTTCAACTCATCTAGACATATGGAAATGAAAATGTGGGTTTGCGTAGATGGGTGGCTGGCTGCCTTGGAAGGCTCCAGCTCTTTATTACTGTGACTGTGTCTTTCACTGTGGGAGACGATCTCTAGCTGTCTTGTGCTTCTGGAGAAAAGGTGTGCACGCTGTCTGTTCAACACCCCCGCTTCAGCATCCTGAACCTGCCTTACGCTCATTTGGAGCGGAATGGTTAGACCTCCATCATACGTCACCAACTGTGACGAGAGTTCCTCTCCCATTCGTGAAATAACCTAGTGTCCACAGATTAATATGTGTATATCATGTGTACAGCAGTGAGATTTTGGGTTGGAATAGACGAGGATTTTGAGGTGCTCTTTTGGGAGAGAGAAAAAGAAGGTACTGGACGTCAGGAATGGTTAGCTAATTATAGCTTATTGAGGACTTATCTCAGACCAGGTGCTGTTCCAAACGCTTGACATGGATGAATTTATTTAGTCCTCAAAACATCCCTACTAAGTAGGCATATCATTATCCCCATTTCACAGATGGGGTAACTGAGGCCAAGAGGTTATCTTGTCAGGGTCACACAGGACATGAACCCACGTGTATTCGTTTCCTAGAGCTGCCATAACAGAAGGACCACTGTGTGCGTCTGTCTGTGTCCTCCCTTCTTATAAGGACCAGTCATTGGATTTAGGACCCACTCTAATCCAGGACAACCTCTCTTAATTTAATAACATCTGCAAAGACCCTATTTCTAAATAAGATTCCATTCTGAGGTTCTGAGGGGGACAGTATTCAGCCTACGACACTATGGGCAGGGTGGAGAAAAGGGAAAGAAAGCAGGAGCCCAGGCAGGAGCAAGGTTTGACCAGATGGCCCTGAGAGAGACACAGGATGGGCGAGAATCCCCTTGGGCCTTTGAAGAGGCTGTGTGGCTGGGAGCGAGTGGAGGAACCCTGTGCAAGAGATGGGGGTGCCCGGCACAGCCCGGCTGTATCAGCGTGAAATGATCCTGCCCGGAGCCAGCTAGCTTTGTGGGGATGGCTTTAAGGAGTAGGTTTGGGGTTAATGCCCTGCCATGCTTGAGGAGCTTGAGGAAAGGTTACCTAGAATAGTTCCCTTCTCAAGCAGCCGAGTTATTCATTACACCGTGTCTCTGAAGCTGTGGGGGAAGCCCAGAGGCAGACATAAATGTCTCCAGTCGTAAAATCAGACTTGGAGCACCAGCCACAGGGAAGAAAGTATTTTGGCATATTATCTGCATCACTGCAAAATAAATTCATAACCATTCCAAGAAAACTGCAGGGGAGAATGTAGAAATTCTCCAGCAGGCAAGGAAAGGTAAATGAAAATTAACTGTACCATGCCCATTAATTATTCCTCCCAGGTGTGTAGAATGTAATTAATATGATGCGGACCGCCGTGCTGTCTCTCTTGTTTTATTTAGGTGACCATAAAAGGTAATTTATAAGGGCTTTCCTAGGTTAACTGCCAATTTAATTCCTTGGACTGTGTTTTTCCACAGGCTCTTAGGTTTCTCAACAGTAAAATTCATCCACCGCTGTAGGGGCTTTCAGGAATGTGTGGTGAGGTTTGGGTTGGGGGCTGCTTCTCTTCACCTCAGATGCTCAGTGTCTCCACCCTGAGACCAGCCCGAAGGTGCCAATTCCTGTTAATCCTCTGTTAATGTGAGCGTTTTCATGTCACTGAGTGTGACAGTCGTGTACAAGAGAAGCTTTTAAAGAACTTTAAGTTATAAATCTAGCAAGCTAGCCTTTAAGTTAAGAATCTTACTCTGCAACTCATAAATCTAGTAAATTTTAAGTTACATTTAGGATAGCCTCTGATTAATCATTGACCCTTGGACAAACTTCACCTTCTTTTAACGTTTTAAATTGCACTTAAAATCTCATATACTTAATGTCCTTTTTGAGTACTTCAGATGTCTGATTAACAAACAAATACTTAAATAATATAAATCTAATACCTCAATGATAAACATTAAGTTTCTTAAATGCTCCAAATGTTATATGTAAACGTAGAAGATTTCAACTTAAAATCTCAAGTCAAATAAATTGTTCAATTAAATCCTCCACATTGGTAAGGCAGGGTAACTCCTCCTACTTGAGTAGGTCAAAATCTTAACAATATTAATCTTATGGGTTTTCTTCTTAAACATTTCTGTACTTATTTAAAATAATAGCCTTATTGAGATATAATTTACATATAAAATTCACTTACTTTAAGTGTAGAAGTCAGTGAATTTTAGTATGTTTGCAGAGTTCTACAACCATCACCACAATCTAATTTTAGAACATTTCCATCACCCTAAAAAGAACTTTTGCATCTATTTACTGTTCCTTGCCTCCCTATGCCCGGCCTTACACAAAACCACTAGCCTACTTTCTGTGTCTTTATATTTGCCTGTTTTGGACTTTTTTGGTACTTAATTTGAAATCATGCTGGGTTTTTAAGGAAGCAATTTTGATGTCTCAAACAATTTTGGGGTCACCTCCAGCCATTTTTGGGGTTACTGCCTCCGTGGCTGGAAGTGTCTTTGTGAGCTGACCCCCGGCTGGGGAGCTGAGCTCTGCCTCCGAGTGGGCGCTCTTGTAACCCATGACCCAGACTCAAGTCACTTACTGCCTGATTCAAATGTCTCCCCACGGAAGACCAAACCCCACCTGGGGGCTTCATTCCATTCTGATTCCCTGCCCGCCCACTGGGCTCACTGCTCTAAGACCCAGTGAAAGTGGCAGCTGACTGCAGACCGTGGTGTCTCATGCCAAGGCCACGGTTCTGAGGTCACGCCCGGCGAGCCACGCTCCTGTGACCACCTAACGTCCTCACATCCCACTCATAGGCCACCAGTCAAGGCACTCACCCAGCAGCCTCTTGGCCTATCTCGGGTTCACGCTCCATGTCCCAGTGAGACAGCTTAGAAAGCAAAACCCCGGCAGGGACTCAACCAGATATTTGTACCTCCACGTTCATAGCAGCATTATTCACAGCAGCCAAAAGGCGGAGGCAACCCAGGTGTTCATCAGTGGCTGGATGGCTAAACAAAAATGTGGATATACATACGGTGGAATTTCATTCAGCCTTAGAGGGAGATTCTGACGTGCTACACCATGGAAGAACCTTGAAGACATTACGCTAAGTGACATAAGCCAGACACATAAAGGACAAATACTGTTTGATTCCACTTATATGAAGTCCGTAGAGGAGTCAAACTCATAAAGACAGAAGGTACCATAGAATGGTGGTTGCTAGAGGAGAGGTGATAAGCGGGCAGGTGGGTCACGTGGGGCTTCCTGGGCCATAGAAAGGACTCTGGATTTTGTTCTAAGATGGTGGGAAGACTTTGGAGCAGAGAGGATGTTGTGAACTGGTTTATATTTTGAGAAGGTTATTCTGGCTGCTGATAGGGAGTAGGGTAGGGAGGCCAAGATGGCAGCAGGGAGACCAGTTAAGAGGACTTCGTCCTAGCCCCAGGGGCGGTGATGATGGCTCGGACCAGGTGTTAGGGACCAAGATGAGCTGATGGGGGGAGGGGGTGATGGCAGGTAAGGCACAGGAATTAAGAATGACTCCTGGCTGTTGAGTCTGCCCAGCTAGGTGCATAGTGGTGGTGTTTACCACAATGGGGAACATCGGGGAGAGGGACGTTTTAGGGGTGGAAGTCATGAGTTCTCCTTATCAGTGTTTATTGTGTTCAGCAACCCCAAGTTGAACCTAAACGAGCACTCTTATCCCTGACCTGATTCTTTCAAGATGTCTAAGTTGGGGAGTTTTAAACCGTGTCTCACGACCCATCGGTAGGTTGTAAAATCAATTTAATGAGTTGTACTAATATTAAAGAAAAATAGAAGAGAATAGAAAATATCAGAGCATCACGTGTAAACTGGGTTCAAAAGGAGAAAGGGACGAGGAACAGGAGTCAGGAGACCCTTGTTCTGGCCATACCTCTGCCTCTAATGAGCCATGGGGCCTGGAGCGAGTCCCTTATGGCCCTGTGTCCATTGCCTCACCTGTGAAATGGGGCTGGGGTGAGGAGGGCTCCACTGGATTCACCCCATCCTCCCCCCTTTTCTCTCCTTCGACTCTTCCATGCTCTCTCAGTAGGCGGACCACAAACCGTACTGGCCAGAAAGGTCATTATTGAGCTTTGCTTCCTGCCATGTCTGTTGTTCAGTCAGAACCAATTCTGAGGGTGCTTTTCCCCAGCTGTACATACCCAGGCCCTTCACTGGTGTGGGAGTCATAGCACCAGCTGGTCTCTAAAGACCCTGCTTGTCCTAGATGTGCCTCTGTCTGTACTAACCTATCTGGTCGACAGCTGGCTGCACTTGGGCAGGGACCTTGTGCTTTTTGGAAGTTGGCACAACCCTCTGCTCTGGGCACGTTTTCACAGAAGGGCCAGGATCATCTAAAAGAGGGGGTGGTTTGATTGCCATGGATTTTGGTGAGTGTATGTGATAGCTGAGTTCTTCTCCCGGCAGGTAAGTATTGTAATGTATACAGTATATTCTTCAAAGCCGAGTGTCAGAGTCCCTCAGTGGAAGGTTTCTATGTAGTAAATCTCCTGGCTTTTAGATGAAGCTGTGTTCTTTCTCTTCTTGTGTTATACCAAGCGCATTCACCTAATTCTTAGATTTATACCCTTGACCTTCATCTCCGGAAAGTTTAATTCATTTTAGTTCTACAGCCACAGGTTAGACATCAGGAGCTTTGAGGAGCTTACAGTGAGTAGGAGGGAAGATTGACATGGGAATTAGCTATAGTAAGGGTTCAGATTAGTCCCAAGTCAAAACCCCAGATCCCTCATTATTCTAACTGCTTGTAGGGTGTCCAATAAGGAGAAGCAGATCTGGAGATGTTTTTGAATGGCTCTGGGATGTCCCTGTTGGAGGGACTGTGAGAAGGAAGGAATAGGAAGCTGGAAAATTGAAGTTTATTAATTAGGTATTAATGGCAGCTTAGGCTGAACCCGGCTCCCACTTCAGTGTTTGGGGCTCCTGAAAGGTCACCTGTGAACACAAGTGTGCTGAGTGTCTATAAAACACCTGAAGGTCCTGGTTAGCTGGAGAACACCGGGTCAATATTCAGGACTGCCTTTTTGCCTGGCCTCTTCCTGTCCTGAACGTCTGTGAGCTGTAACGTGTCTCATTTCAGAGGAGTAGGGGAAGCCTGCGGGGATTGGATCCCAACTGAGCTACTCACTAGCTGTGTCATCTGGTAGATTCTTCAATCTCTCTGAGCCTCAGTTTCCTGGTCGTCAAAATGGATGTGATTCCACCTACCTCCAGGGTGGTTGTGAGGAGTAAAGGAGAGACAGTAAGACAGGCTAACGTTTATGGAGTGAGTGCTTGTCGAACTCATTTCAGGCACACGACAGATCCACGAGAACACATCATTCATTTTGCTTTATGTTTTTGTTTGTTTGTTTGTTTTAACCTCTTTGACTAAGAAGGCCAATGAAAGAATGTTGAGGAAGTTTGCTAGGAAAGAACATGCCAACTTCTTTTCTTTGTTCTTCTGTTATTAGTAAGTGGATTGGCCTGATACCTTTTAGCTGAAAAAAATCTCTTTGGTGAAACCCTCAGGTCACTTGACCTGTTGGTTTATTTTCATTCATTTGACACAAATGTGTGAGTATCTACTATGCACTAAGCACTCCCTTAGAGGGGAATAGAGAGGGGCAAATGAGGTAGCGTGGGGCTTGGCCGCCAGGGACCCGAGTTGGAGGGGACCAGCTAGCCTAGGGGAGGGCAAGCCTGGCCCTGCTCTCCCAGCCCTGCTGTGGGACCCTTGGCCGTTCTGTGCCCTCCTGGGGCCCAGTTTTTTCCTCTGAAAATGAACAGGGGTGGTCAGATGGGGCTAAGAACCCCTCAGTCTCTAAACATGAGTTTTGATTTTTTTTTTTTAATTTTTATTGGAGTATAGTTGGTTTACAATGTTGTGTTAGTTTCAGGTGTACAACAAAGTGAATCAGTTACACATATACATATATCCACTCTTTTTTAGATTCTTTTCCCATATAGGCCATTACAGAGTATTGAGTAAAGTTCCCTGTGCTATACAGTAGGTTCTTATTAGTTTTTTATTTTGTACATAGTAGTGTGTATATGTCAGTCCCAGTCTTCCAATTTATCTCTCCCTCCCCCTTACCCCCAGTAACCATAAGTTTGTTTTCTTTTTTTTTTTTTTTTTTTAAATAAAGAGTTTTAAAATTTTAGTTCTTACATTTAGGTCTTTGATCCATTTGAGTTAATTATAGGTCCAAGTTCATTCTTTTGCACGTGGATATCAATTTGTTGAAAAGTCTATTCTTTCCTCATTGAATTGTTTCCTCACTCTTTTTTTTTTTTTTTTTGAAAAGAAAATAGCTTCCATTTTATTTTTAAGACGGTAGCACAATCTTTTTATCAAAAGTTTATACTGGCATTACAAGAAAGAAGAAGTACAAAAGAAAGCAAAAATGCTAAATAAAATATTAGCACATAGGCACTAAAGAAATATATAAAGAATAATATACATCATGGCATTACGCCAAGAATGCAAGGAAAGTTAAGCATTCAAAAAACAATTCATGTATCTTACCATGTAAAGTTTGTTTTCTATATCTGTGTCTCTATTTCTGTTTTGTAGATAAGTTCACTTGTACCCTTTTTTTAGATTCCACATATAAGCGATATTGTATGATATTTGTCTTTCTGTGTCTGACTTACTTCACTCAGTATGACAATCTCTAGGTCCATCCATGTTGCTGCAAATGGCATTATTTCATTCTTTTTTATGGCTGAGTAATATTCCATTGTTTATTATGTACCACATCTTCTTTATCCACTCTTCTGTCAATGGACATTTAGGTTGCTTCCGTGTCCTGGCTGTTGTAAATAGTGCTGCAATGAACATTGGGGTGCATGTATCTTTTCGAATTATGGTTTTCTCTGGATATAGGCCCAGGAGTGGGATTGCTGGAGAGTTTTGATTCTTAATTCTTTGCAGACAATGAATGCTGAGGTCTGGGCCCATGGGTTCAAAGTGGCTCAGAGTCCTTGAGATAAAACTACATCACACAGACCTGCAGATTCCTCCTGAGCATTTAAAAAAATTTTAGCAGACCGTACCATAGTGTTTACAGGGTCTTGCTTACCTCTCTTTACCTCTCAGAGAACTCCTTAGGCTGGAGCCAGTTCTGAGCCGGAGTGTGATGTAGAATAGCCCTTGGAGCTTCATTGCTCTCCCACCCCTCCCCGCCCTTCCCTTTATTTTGCTCTCTCCTCCTCTGTTCTCCAGTTCTGAGTATTCCTTCCAGAGATCCAGCCACAAACCACATTCAAGTTCTAGTGTGAGCGAGTGCCTCAAAGGGGGTTTCTTCCTTTGCATTTTAAAAGGAGAGTGGTGGTCCCAAGGTCGATGCTGAACTCCGAAGGATGTGAGTTAATCCCTGAAGGCGAGGTTCACGTGTGCATCTGGTACAAGGTTGGCTTCTTCCCGCTCTGGGATTTCCTAACCTGATTCCCCCCCAGTGGAATTTCAGGCCAGAGCCCTTGGGAGACTGGAATGAGAGGGTTTTGTTCTGAGAGCTTGCCCCTGAGGCCCGTGCTGGAGACCACCCAGCTCTGCTTCCATATAGGGCTTTTTGGGGGGAGGGGGTCCCCATTTATAATAATGATTATTTTTACTATTACTATTATTTGTAGAAGGTATTTTCCACTTGAAAAACCTCTTCATCCCAACCTTTGGTAGTGGGTTGTAAACTGGGAAGAAATTGATGGAACACCTGTTTCACAGCCAAGTACTGCTTTTCCTTTCCCAGCCTCTCCTGGACACATACTCTTCTCTCCCTCCTTCCCTCAATCCTGCTTAACCTCCACTCGGGTCCTCTGTTCCTCCACCCTTGCCCCTTATACCCAGGTCTTCTCTAGGGCTTTTTTAACCTGAGGTTCTCCAGGGAGACCTCCTGCTGTCCTGTGCTTAGAAATTAGGAACTTTGAGTCAGAAGGGACTCAGACATCTTCTGGTTTGACCTCTTCACCTGACCAAGGAGAAATCTGAGGCCCAGGGAGACCGTGTTCAAAGGGAGACGCTTCGTGTAGTGGCAGAGCTAGGAGATCAGGCCTCTGACTTTTCCCATGGACGGTTCTGGGTGCCAGGTCCCAGGTAATTTTACGTTTTCATTTAATTCCCACAACCACCCTAAGATTTAGGCATTATTGCTGCATTTTAACACTGAGTTTCAGAGATGAGGACATTGACCCAGTGTCCCAAGACTAACCTAGAACTTGAATCCGGTTCCAGTGGACTCCAGTGCCTGAACCTTCTCATTCCACAGGGTGCAGCTGGGTGACCATCTCATCCCGGTGTGCCTTTGGCACAGTGACGTCTGAAGCGGATGGGGGAGAGCTGTGATGTAGGGCCTTTCAGGGCGAGCTGTGGGTCCCACAGCTGAAAGCAGCATAGCCCGTCCTGACGGAATTGGCTCCCTCTCGGGGAGTCGGGTATCGCTTGCCCTTCTCCTGACTTGATGAGATTGACTCAGACACTGCCCCATTCCAACGTCCTTTTGACAGACGGGCTGGACCGTACTGGACCAGGGCACCAGCACGAATTGGTGCATTGGGAGAAAACACCTCTGTAACTGCATCACTGCTGTGCGCTTAGAGTGTGCAGTGACAGAGGAAGCATGCCCAGGCTGTTAGCAAATGAGGGGATTTGAAAAGCGTCCGGAGTCTGCTGAGTGTTAGGGCTGTTTGGCCAGCGGGAGGAGTGGAGACCCATCTGGACTTGGGTGATTTAGTACAGAAGTGCCTCACCTCGAATCTTGAGGGAAGTGAGAGCACTGATTTTTGTGGTGGGAGCTCTAAGTGTAAATACATCTTTGCCTGCCTTTAGCGATAGCATGATAAGGTGATGAAGACCTCTGGTTCCGGAAACAACCTAGGTTTGAATTTACTACCTGCTCTGCCATTTGCCGGCTGTGTGACCTCGGGCAAGTTACTTAATCTCTCTGGGCTTCTGTTTCCTCAACAGTCAAATGGGAATAAATGCTATTATTCAGTATTTCTAACTTATAGGGTTTTGATGAGAATTAAATGAAGCAATGTAAAAAAAAAGGCTTCGCCTCAAGTCAGGCATCAGATACTTGGTAAATTCTCGATAAATGCTAGTTCTCATGATTATTATTATTAGCTAGTGCTGTATTTTATAAGACCTGAGTTCCAGCCCAGGCTCTGCCGCTGGGTGCTCTGGGGACCTTGGCAAATGCTTCAGCTCTCTGAGTTTCTTCTGTGAATTGAAGGAGCTGGACTGTAATCCAGCTGAGAATTCCGGTGCAGCAAAAGCAAGTTTCCACCCCGGATCCCACAGCGTTTTAGTTTTATGTCTTTAGACACAAATTAACTGCACAGGCAGGGTCACAGGAAACCACTCAGGGAATGAGATGGGCTTCCCTCCTTTGTCACTCGGTAGCCTTCTGGCCCCTGTTCTCAGCCGACTGGGAGTGGAGCGTCCACTTACGAGCATTCTCTTCATCATAGCGTGAAGCGGCAAGCGTGGGTGGCTTGGTTTTAATTTTAGCTTCATTCATGTATGTTGGAAAAGTGACGGTTCCTGACGTACAATGATCTGACCTACGATTTTTTAACTTTACGATGGTGTGAAATCGATACATATTCAGTGGAAACTGTACTTTGAATTTTGATCTTTTCCCCAGGCTAGGATATGTGATCTGATCCTCTCTTGGGCTGCTGGGGAGCTGCGGGGGCCCACAGATTCTGGTGAGCACGCGATCACCAGGATAAACAACCGATACGCTCATAGCCATCCTGCACCCAGACAGCCGCTCCGTTTTTCGCTTTCAGTACCGTATTCAATAAATTACATGAGCTATTCAACACTTGACTATAAAATAGGCTTTGTGTTAGATGATTTTGCCCAACTGCAGGCTAATGTAAGTGTTCTGAGCATGTTTTAAGTACGCTAAGCTAAGCCATGCTGTTTGGTAGGTTAGGTGTATTAAATGCATTTTCAGCTTGACAATATTTTCAACTTACGATGGGTTTATTGAGACGTAATCTCATCCTAAGTCAAGGAAGATCTGTATACCCAACTGTTTCTGGGTCCAAGAAATCATACTGTGAATTGAACCTATTAGATTCTTATAAAATGGTCTTGCATTTCATTGATTTGAGTTTAGAAAGGAGGAAACAAGTGCTGTAGCTAAATAATACTTGTGGTGGCAGGTGGGCAGCGGAAGGCCACCGTTAAATGTCCTCAGGGACTCCTTTCTTAGGGCTTTTGATCATCAGACCTTTCATTTTCAAAGGAAAAAAATAACAGCAGCCTGTTGATACTGGCAGTTTCCTTTTTACATAGCAGGAAACAATCTGTCTGATGAGTGTAAAGGAAGCCTTAAATCCTAGATCATTCATGAACCTCTTTGAGTACCTACTGTGTGCCAAGCATCAGAGAAACAACATGGATAAGATGGAGAGGGTTTTTACCCCCCCCCCCCCTTACTTAATGTCTGGCATATCCTAGGTGCTTAATAAAAATTTTAGTAAGAAAATTAATATGGGCAATAACTGTTAGTTAATAGTTTGGCTGTCACATCACATCATTTTGATGACTTGTATAACACTGGGTTACATTTTAAATCACCTGTCCTAGAAACGGTCAGCCAACCAGGTCTGGGGCCAGGAGGAAACTATTGAGATGGTGGACTTGACACCTGCCGTTGGTCCAGCATAGCAGCCGAGAGCATGGGCTGCCTATGTCAGAATCCTGTCTTCATCTCTTCCTAGTCACGAGACCTAGGCGAGTTCCCTAACCTTACTGTGCCGCAGTGTTCCCATCTGTAAAGTGGGTACAGTAGTGGGCCCACCCCATAGGGTTGTTATGTGGATTAAATGTGTGCTCTGCTTGGTGCACTGTGGGTGCCCTCCAAATGTTAGCTGCCACCCTGTGCGTGTGGTGGTCACTCGACCTCCTGTGATGCATTAGGCACACAGGGTAAATAAACCCATGTGCGTGATCGCTGGCCCTTCCTTTGCCTCCCAGGCCCTAGCAAGTAGGTCCTCACTGCTATCATTTGGGTATGAAAGAGCTCAGTCATCAGGTTGGAGTCTCAGCTTGGCAACTTTCTCCCTGCGTGACCTTGACCTTGGTCAAGTTCCTGAGGTTAAGGGAGGCTCAGAGAGGTTATCTGGAAAATACAGGTACTTCCTTTACTGTGTGAAGGATTATGCTGAGCCAAGTGCCCGGCACACAAGGCGTACTCCATAAATGGAGGGATTGTTATCAGCCCCATAAAAAGCACCCAAGGACCTGGCTTTTGTGGCCTGGGGTGCCGGAGCTGGTTCGTGGGGCACCCACTGAAGTCACGGGCTAGGCCTGCAGGAGGCCCCGAGGGCGGCCGGCCTTGGGAAAGGGCCCACAAGGTCAAAGCATTTTAAAGGCCTTGTATTAGAGAAAGAAAACAATTAGATAATACTGCCCCCCCATAAAAGCTGACTTTTAATGGGTTCTGTGGTGGGGTTTTCTCCGTGGCGGTCTCGTAGCCATAGGTCTTGGGGAGACTGTCTGCCTCTATGGGGAGAGTTTAATCTTGCACGGTGTGGGCATAATTTTACAAGTTTTACGGCTGTTATGTCTCCCCTGAAGTGTTGCTGTGTCCTTGTGCGCTGAGGGCAACCTGCGTGCAGTTAACAGTTTACCTCGTTTTGGGTGGAAATGAAAAATGAAGTAATAAATTAAAAAAAAACACAACGTGGATTTTTCCCCTCTTGTGGAGACACCCGTGGAAGAACAAAGAACCCGTGTCTTCCCGGACCACTTACTCAGATTCTAATGGCTTTTATGTGTAGACATTTGCCCACAGGATCCCCTCCTCCCCAGAGAGGGCCGCAGGGCACGTCGGGTCTGTTTGGGGCTTGAACTGCCTTCCCCAGGGCAGGGGTCAGCGAACGACAGCCCAGGGGCCACATCCAGCCCACCGCCTGTTTTTGTGAAATGATTGGGAAAAGAAAAATATCCAAAGAAGATTTCCTGACACGTAAGAATTACATGGACTTCAGCTTTCAGTGCCAGAAATGGAGCTGTATTGGCACATAATCCCGCCTGTTTGTTTGTGTGTTGTCTGGAGCTGCTTCTGCCCTGCCCCAGCTGAGCTGAGAAGTTTCCATATACTGTGTGGTGCAAAGCCAAATACTCCCTTGCCCTTTATGGAAAAGGTTGGCTGACCCTGCTCTAGGAGGCAAAGGAAGTGAGAGAAAACAGCTTCAAGTTTCTTGGAATTGATGATTTATTCTCAGGGTTTCCATGGGGCTCAAAGTGACGAGTCAAAGGAGGATTGCATGAAAAGGAGTCAGTTCTCCTGGAGACCTTCCAGAGGAATCGGCTGCTTGTGGAGATGGCTCTCCTCGCTATTCTGACCTCAGGTTGGCTTCTGAGCAGAGGGGCCTGAGTTATCCCCCTCCGGCCAGCCCTCCCCATCTGCCTGGCTTTCCTGTAAGACTCCCGAAGCCCGGCTTGAGGTCTGGTAACTTCTCATCAGCTCCCTTGATGGTTCGAGAATAAAGAAGTTTCCACCTTCCCTCCCAGGAGGCAAGCGCTTTTTGTCATAAGTTCTGTGCAGACCTAGTTGATGATCTCCAGTAGCTTCAGAAATTTGTAACAGACACTTTTTGGCCAGCCCCAGGCTTAAGCATTCTGCATATAGTAGTAACTCATTTAATCCTCACAACCAACGCAGGGAGTGAGGTCTTCTTCTCACCCCCATTTTACAGAGGAAGAAACAGGCACAGAAAGGTTAGGTATTGCTTAAGGTCATACAGCAGGTGTGAGGTAGAGCCAGGATCCAAACCCAGGCTGTCTGCTCAGGAGTGTCCTGCCTACTGCCACTACACTGGGGGGATTCTTTAGGCCTGTGAAAGGATCTGCTTTCCTTGTCCCCACCCCCACCCCCCGCCCCTACAATGTCATTCCACAGGAAAACGGCCTCCTATATGAGAAGGAAGCACTCGTTGCTTCGTTAATTCATCCCTCCCTCCCTCCTCCTTCTCCCTCCCTCCCTTCAACAAATAATTGTCAGGCGGGTGACTATGTATTAAACTCTGTGCAAGGGGCTTCACGAGTGAGGGTGTTTTGTGAACAAGAGGAATGAAAAAAGAATCTTTTTTCCTTTGAAAAACATTTCTTGGTATCCTCAAAGCTGTTGGGTTTTTGAGAAGTTCACTTAATTCCTCCTCTTTTATTCATTGTAAGTGCTCATCCTTACAATGAGAACCATAAACCGTAAATCTCATCCAGAACCATAAACCCGCATCCTTTCTGCCTCAAGCTGATATTGTCATTAACAATAACCTAATGTACAAGAGGCTTTGGGGAGGCTGGCCCTCTGACTTACCCAGTGGGAAGAGCCCGCCTGGGGAAGGCCCTGTGCCATTCTCCCCCTCGACACCCCGAAAGAAGGCTCCCACAGGGGTGAACTCACCACCCAGCTCGGGAACCAGGAATAAGAGGTCATAACTGATTGTGGAGGGAGAAGGCTGCCGAATTTTAAAAATAGCACCAAGTCTGGCTAGAACTTGGCTAGTTGGTAGAACTCGCTCTCTTGGGACAACCGTTACAATGTCGTCTGCAAAAGTTCAGGGTTTTAGATGCCTGTCTTGTTTTCTGAAGGATTTGCTGGGCAGAATTTTCAGCATTATTTATGTCCTTCTGGGTGTGGACAAGCCTGAAGGCCAGGGAAGACCCATGGGCCCCCATGGCACCAGGCAAAGGATCAGCTCAGCCGGAAGCCTGTTCTCTCTCTTCCTTCCCCAACTGTTTCTTCTTCCCTCCTCTGTGCCCTTTTCTTGGTCAGACAGCAAACGTTTGTTGCTCATTTCTGATGAGCCTTCACTTTCTCTCCTCAGTCATGCGGAGGAACCCCTTCGGTGTGGACATCTGCTGCCGGAAGGGGTCCCGAAGCCCCCTGCAGGAACTCTACAACCCGACCCAGGTAAGCCCTGGAAACGTCCTTGCTTCTCAGCTTGGTCTCCATGTGTCAGTTTTTTGGGGGGTGGAGAGGGATTGAAAGACTCCCAAATTCTGGTCTTTGGGTATTTGAAACTTCCCTCCCCTGCCTGGCATTTTACCTTCAGTGGTTGCTTTCTTGGTCACCCTTTTGCTATAGTATGGCTCTGAAATTCTAGTGAGAGGTATTTAGAATGAGAGGAACAGCTTGGTAGAGTGCGGGGCTGAGCTTTCAGACCTGCCCAGGTTTTGGATCCCTGAGAGCCATACAGTTGCAGGTGCCAGCAAGGGGGCTCTGAAGTTGCAGAGCCTGCCAGGCTGTGCGGTCTCCCCCTTGACACCCCCAAAGAAGGCTCACATGGGGGTGAACTCACCACCCAGCTCCCACGTCTGGTTATTAGAGCCCAACGATGTCCCCAGGAGTTGCACCTCACTGCGTCAGTTTGACAAGACTCCCTTGGGTGGGGAGACTTTTTGCTTAAGTGACTGTCACAGTAAGTTGGACTTGATTATGAAAAGAGTTCCTCTCTGAGCAAAATAAGCTCCAGCCAAGGCAAAGTGCCCTCCATGGAAAGCTAGGAGCAAAGGGAGGAGGCCTGGTTGCCACGGTGATGGCCTTGTTGGTGTGTGTGGGTCTTGACGTGGAGACTCCAAGGCTGGTCCTTTTGCGGGAACATGAATTAGCTTGTGATGCCAAGAACTGGTGAATGAACAACTAGTGGCCCATTAGCTGACCTTTGACAGCTGGTGAGAAAGGGGGGGAAAATGTACTGCTTTGGCTGTAATCTTTGAGGTTTATTTTGTATCAAATTCTTGATTTAGTATTTCTGGGGACCAAGGTGCTTGTTAGAGGAAGAAACTGCTTGGTTCCCCAAAAGTGATGAATTCCCAGAAGTCTTGCAAAGGGATGAGCCTGAGAACTTTCTGATTCCACATCTCCATCCTGTCTTTCACCCGTACTCCCGTCTGGAAAAATGGACTCCTGAGTTTGTGCAAAATGGGTGGCCTAACCATGTTAGTTTACTCCCCTATCAGCCCACCGCTTTGGAGCTCAGTGGGATGAGGCCAGATTCACCAGGTAATTGCAAACTCAGATTGCCTGAGGCCTCCTTTACTGGGTTCTCTGGTGACGCAGCAGGGAATTTGTATTTTGTTTTGCTTTTGTTTTTTTTTTAATTTATATTGACGTGTAGTTGATTTACAATGTTGTGTTAGTTTCAGGAATACCGTAAAGTGATTCGGTTATACATATATATATATATATATATATATAAAAATATATATCCTTTTTTTTACATTCTCTTCCATTATAGATTATTACAAGATATCGAGTATAGTTCCCTGTGCTATACACAGTAGTTCCTTGTTGGTTATTTTTTATTTGGGTTTTGTTTGGTGCCCAAATAATCTGATTATTGCAGGCCAGTCTCCCAGCCTGTTCACGCATTGGTTTTAGGGAAGAGGATTTCTGGAAGGCCTTTGAAAACAACACACGCTATTGAGATGCAAAGCATCCCTCTCTTCTGTTGACGTCCTCTGTTCTCAGATCATTATCTATTCCAAAACCAAACCATTGAAGTGCTCCTGCTTTCCTGAGGAAATTTTACAGGCAGCATATGGGTGTCATGGGAGGAGCTATTTCTGAAGTAGATGCCCCTCTGGGCAGGAATTCCATGGACTGGGTCTGCGCCTGTCACTCTTGTGTCCCTGTAGTGGGTGGCCCCAAATATCTGTGACTGAAAGAACGAAAGTCCAGGTTTAAATTCCTACTTCAGCTCCAGCTGGTTGTGCAACCTTGCATACATGATGAGTCCTCTGTAGGGGTCAGCTCTCCCATCTCTCTGGAACGTTGGGAGGATGAAATAATTCTGATGTGTCAGGGGCTATGTAAACATGATCCGTCATCACCACGGTCATGAGAATGGCTTCACTCGTGGAAACCTTGATTTTAGAGTCAGACCTGGATTCGAAGCCTGGTCTCATTTATCAGCTGTGTGAGTGAGCACAAGACATGTAACCCCTCTGAGACTGCCTCTCTCCTTTATAACGCGGTGCTGACAATTCCTGCCTTGCAGCCTTCCGTGAAAAGATATGCCTTGCTCAGTGCCTTTTGTGGAGTTTGCTCATTCCCAGGTTCATTCATGCATTCACTCGTTCATTTCTTCACGCACTCTTACGAGTGCCCACTATGTGTAGCACAGTGCCAGGCACTGGCCACAGAAGGGTGAGCAAGGGCCTGTGTGTGGTTAGCCTTCCGTGTCTGGTTCTTCTTGTTATCCCAGAGCTGGCTTGAGTGGGTTATCTGGTGAGGGGGGGGACCCTGCTTGGTCCATTTGTAAACCAATCAGAGGAGAGAGAACCTTCCTGGGTAGAGCTCATCCCTTCCATCTGGTGGTGTTGGGTTCAGATGCTCACTTAGAAGCCTAGGACCCGGGAGGGAAGATGGGGCTGGAGAGGCAGCTCTGGGAGCCATTTGTGAGAGCCTAGGTGGGTGAGTCATCAGCCTCTGTCAAGCACTCACGGGCAAGCTGTCTGGCCCCTTTTGCTGGTAACCAGGAAAATGTCCCTGCAGGAGGATCTCCCCGTTTCCTCGGGATGTTGTCCCGGGATGTTTTTTCTTAGGCTGGTTTCCTTTACAAGCTGCAATTATGTTCTCTTCCCACGCACGTTCCGTCGGTGACGCTTCTCAGAGAAACCGTCTTGGTGATCTTTGGGGCTGCCGTGAGCCGGGGAGTTCAGAGCAGAGAAGGGAGCAGGAGTTTCTGTTGAGTTGAGTAGGGTTTTGTGTCCCTGAGACGTTAGCAAACATTGCATCCGTTGGGGCTTGGTTGTGGTTTCTCGTGTTCCCCTACCAGCCAAGCTGTGGAAGCCGCTAAGCCTGGATTGATGTTATCACAGAGGCAGATGACAAGCCCTGTAATTGCTAGAAACTGAACTGCTCCCGGAGATGCCGTTTCCCCATTTTATGTTGATTGGTGGTTTGGGTTTGATATATAATGGTGAAAATAGGAACCGTTTATTTTAGATGATAAGAAAACCAACACAATGGCGAGAAGCACCATCTTAGTTACCAGGAACTGGTACTGTAGGCCAGATGCTATCTAGATGCCTACAAACATCTCGTGGAGTGCTTGTATTAAGCCCCGTGCTAGGTAGTGCACCCCCATTTTATGTATGGGAGAACTGAGGCTGAGGAGGTTGTCACACAGCTTGTAAGAAGCCGAGTAAAGATTCAGATCCAGGACGAACTACAGATGCATTTATCTCCATGCTGTATTCACTGGCACCAGCAAAGTTCTCTTGGCAGGAATTACCCCATACAAAAAACAGAAGAGAGAGAGAGAGAAAAATCTTATCCAGATTTTCACTGGACAAACTCTTAAAAGCTCCCTTAGGAAAATTGGCTATAATCTGATTTTAGTGTCCAAGGTTTTCTTATTTTAGTGCCTCACAAACCCCTAACCATTAAAACAACAATTGGTGAAAAAGAAGTTTGTAGTTGATATTCTTAGAAAAACTGCACTCTGATGTCTTATAATTTTCCTGGTTCTCTGCTGTCTTCCTGGCCCCAAAATAAAACGTAATTGCTGATCAGATCAGCTGGCGTCAAGTCACCGTAAGTTCAAGAGTTGCCAGCTGCATATTTGTGGGCCGAGCACATCTGTGGGCCGCCCGGCTCAGCTCAGACTGCAGGGTAGAGCTGTGCCGTTAGCCATTAATAGGGCATAATTGCCCCTAAAATGCCAGCGAGGGTGAGTCCTGCCTCACCCACCTCCCGGTCCTCCCGTGGGTTCCCTGAAATCTTCCCAGCATCACTCATGTGGTTCAGCCCTGCCCTGCCTGGTTCTTTCTTTAGCGTTTATACTTGCTCTGTGATTACCATGTTCTGAGAATACAGATACTCAGCCCAGGGGCTGACCAGGAACTCCTCTAAGTGCTGAGTCTAGGCGGTCTTCACTCATGTACCAGGGGCGTGCGGGCCTTCCTAGGGGCCTCTGAGGACCAGTCAATATAATATTTTGACCAGTCAACATTTTATTATAATAATAAAATTGGATCTTTATTGGTGCAATCTTCAATGTGTTAAAAGTAAATTTACTTCTCCGTAAGGTAGGCTCGAGGAGGAAGGATGGAGAGAGGGAGAGAAGGGAGGTAGGAAGGAAAGAAGGAAGGGAGAAAGAAAGGAAGAAAGTTACTGTTCAGTGAATGTATAATACACGTCAGTGACTCTTCTAGGTGTGACTCTTCTAGGTGTTTTCCACACGTATCTAATGGTATCTTCACAACAATCCTAAAATCTGATAGCCCCATTTTTCAGGTAAGTTAACTGAAGCTCAGAAGGACTGAGCAATTTGCCAAGATCCCACAGTCCCTAAATGGTAGTGCCGGGTCTATCTGACCTGGCGAGATAGTGGGAGGGAAAGAGCCTATCCCGTTATCTTTCCCAGGGGGAAAAAGGCTCCCTTGAGGTTCTTTTTCATGGTGACTCAAGCTGAGATCAGGGACATGCTCAGGATAGTTGTAAAATTCCCAAAGGCAGGGGCCAAGGCTCATGGAATGGTATGGAATGCACAGTAGATGTCCAATAAACAGTTGCAGATTTTTTCTTCTCACTGAACATGATATTTTTGGAGAGGCCTTTGTCTCCTGGCTGGAGCCAGACTAAGCAGGAGTCACCCCCAAGAACTCTGCTGTAGGATAGCACAGCTTGGTGACATTTGGAAGTTGGGGTCTTTGATTAAGTTTTAGATTGAAAAAAGCTTGAGTTGTCCAAGGGAGGGTGGGAAACTCTTCTAGCTCCAATCTAAATAGTTTTCTGAGCAAGGCTTGCCAAGATTCGTTTTGTCTACAGATGTTCATAGGATAAACAGAGGAAAAAGACGTCAGGAAGAGAGGCATGTAGGTAATAGAACATGACAAGTGCTGTGTGATCGAAGCATTCTGAAAGGTTATGGGAGAATCAGGAGTGAGCAATTAACCCTTTGAGGCACAGGACACAGTGCGAGGCTTTCTAGAGGAGGTGGCATTTGAGCCAGGCCTCTGAGGACACATCAGACTTCACTGGACAGAGAAGAGGGGACAGCCTCCCAGAGCGAAGGAACAGCAGGAGTGAGGTGCACAGGTGCGACGGTCCATGGCACGTTCAGAGAATGGTGAGGGGTTTGTAGCTGGCGTGAAAGAGCATGTTGGAAGCTGATTGGAGAGAAGGCAGGCAAGGCAGGTTGGTACCAGCTGGATAAGGCTCATTCGCCCTTCTGGAGGGTTTAGTCTTCAGCCACCGGCAGGTTGGTGGTCCCGAGGAGCCCCCTGGAGATGGTGTGCACCTTACAAACCAGCTGTTGCTTCTCACTTGGCCACTTGTTAGCTCCGGGGCTTCTCTAAGGAGGTCTGGCCCCTCCTGGCCGCAGCCTCCTCATCTGTAACATGAAGGGGTTGGACTGGACCCGTGCTTCTCAACACCTCCTGCACTCAGGAGCTTTGAAAAAATGACCAGTGCCCAGACCCCCAGAAATTCTGATTTTATTTGTTGGTCTGGGATAGGGCTGGGGTGTCAGTATTTTTCAGAGTTCCCTAGGTGATTCTGATGGGCACCCAGAGCTCAGAAGCACTGGGTTGGAGGTTCTGTAAGGGCGCCTCCAGTTTTAAAACCTTCGATTCTCTGATTCTTGCATAACCCATAACATGAAAAGCAACTCACAGCATGTGCATTGAGGTTGCTCTCTATCTTTCCTGCTGTCTTTCTATATGAAGGCCCGTGTGAATCATTTGCACTCAGCCTCATCCACCAGGACACGGAGACCATGTTCCTTCCTGTGCTGCATGGGACGGAAGGTTGTTGCGTCAGTGCCCTGAGTGTTGGAGACTCGTTCTGTGAACAAACCCAAAAAGCGGAGCCCGAGGGCAGAATATTGGGTGGGGCCCTGTGTAAACGAAACTTGAGCCACTTAGCTCTTGATCCCATAAGAAGGAGAACCTAGACTTGTTCCAAGCCAGACATCAAGTGGGCGCTTCTGAAAGATCAGCTTCAGTCTCACAAATAAGCATGAAAGGGAGAAAGGGCTCTCTGCCTTGAGAATCGTTCAGGAAGAACAATGCTGAATGGCCGTGTCCACTGGGGAAGGCAAGAGAGAGCAGACATTGTACAGCCCCCAACTCTGGTCAATTAATCCCTTCATTACCAACCACCTGGTAAATGACGAGTCCCTCTAATTATCTTGCATTGACCCAACAGCTGTCTACCAGCCGAAGAGGGATTAATTGATTTAGTTGTGGACCGCTTCCTTATGCAAAGATATTACTTACTGTCAGCCTAGCAGAACGACAGCTGGCTGGCAAAGATGAAATATTACATCAACTTGATCTTACATACAGAACTTGGGAGAATGCTTCATTATTAATTGCAAATTACAATAGATGAGCAGAGCCCATTGCAAAACCCGGGGACAATGGGCCGCCTTTTCCACTGTGGCCAGTGGCTTCATTATTCTTGAACCAGGGAAGGTGCCCTGGTCAGATTTCCAATCAAGCCTGGACAGATGGCGAATCTAGAGTCGGACGCAATTCGGGTTGGAAGAGATGATTGGATGCTGGAAGGAAGGGAGGGATCCCAGCCCAGGTGTATGACGTGGGGCAATTACTTAACCTCTCCAAGCCTCGATTTCCTTATCTGTAAAATAGGAGCATGATACCACTCTTGTCTTGCAGGTTTGTGAGATTTAAAATCGTGTATGAAAAGCACCTAGGGTGGTGCCCAGGGCAGAGTTGGTGATAGTCAGTAGCTGTCAGTGATCTGGGTTGAGTTAGGTCACCTGGGACTTCTCTTAGGGGGTCTGGGACCATGCTTGGTCCCTGTCCTGCAGGCTCAGACATTTGGCAGGTGTGCACTTGAAATAATAATAATAAGATTATTTTGTTGAATAATAATAAGATAGATGATTTCCTCTTGCCTGGAAGCTACTAGCTATTCATCATGAGCACTACCTAAAAATTTTGATTTATGTTATGTGTCTGGTAGACTCAGTTATAGGGAAGCTTGCTGTGCTGATTTTTAAGGCCATGAGTGTCTCTGTGTGTGTGTGTGTGTGTGTGTGTGTGTGTATGTGTACACTCAACCCACATCCTGGAAAATGGGCGGATTCAGCTGTTAAGTTTTAAAGGTCTCCTGTGGTTGTGTCTGTCATACCCACAGCACGTAGCTAAGTGCCTCATTAATAGTTGTTAAATAAGACCATCTCTGGGCCGTGTTAATGCGAGGTCCACATTTCATTCAGGCTGTTTTTATAGGCAGTTTTTCTGTTTCTGGAAGCCTAATTTGACCCAGTATATTCAAATCTGGATAGCTCGGTGCTCTAATGGGGTTTTTCTGTGTCAGGCTGTGTGGATATAATCTGGCATATTTCAATGAGAGGAGGGCACTCAAGTGACAAAACAACCTCAGCAATTTCCAAATGGTAACACAGCTGTAAAATCTGCCATTTTTGGAAAGTTATTTCCTAAATTACCCTCAATTATAAGAGGTCTCTACATAATTTGATTTTTCTGTAAATTATACAACTCAGGGAGCTTCTCAGCCAACTGGATTTTAACCTTGTTGGAATGGGTAGAGCTGAGACAAAGCCCTGGCTTGCTCTCAAATTCTCTGTAGGAGAGACGGGGTGGGGGGATGGGGTGGGGTGGGCGTCAGCTTACCCCCATCCGGCCTCCCTCTTGACCTGCAGGTCTGGTGGGGAGCAGGGTTTCCACCCTGCCTCCACCACAAATTACTGTGAACTCTGGGGCCAACAGCTGAACCTTTTCAAACCCTTCAGACCTTGTTTATAAAGTAGGAATAAAATACTAACTGTTCAGTTATTAAGGATTAAATTAGAATATATATAGCAAGTTCTGGGCATGTGGCAAGCTGCTCAGTCGATACTGTTTTTTTAAATTCATATTAGCTCAGATGAAAACTCCTCCAGGAAGCTCCCCCTGATTCCCCCCCGCCCCCCTCAAACTCAGGTTAAATGTCCTTCTAGAATGGTGCTGCCTACTCACAATATAATGTGACTTGTATATGCTATTCGAAATTTTCCAGCAACCACATTTAAAAAAGTAGAACAAAAACCAGGTGAAATTCATTTTAATAATATACTTTATTTAACCCAGTATAACCAAAGTATGATCTTTGCTACGTGTAATCAATAAAAATATTAAGATATTTTACACTCTTGTTTTTGTATTGAGTCTTTGAAGTCCTGTGTATTTGACACAGCACATCTCACTTGGGGCTGGCCATATGTCACATGCTCAATGGCCACACGTGGCTGGTGACAGTCATACTGGACAGTGCAAGTCTGTCCTCACCCCCATGCCGATGTTTCCCTCGTTCATGACACTTATGTGTTTGAAATGATCTCACTAGGCTTTGAGCCTCTTGAGGGCAAGGGCTGCGTCATTCATCTTGGTACCCTGTGGCTACTCCAGCCAGCCACAGAAAAGGAGCTCAGTAGGTGCTTGGCACTGAGCGAATCGCCTGTCCCTGGGCCTTGAGCAAGCCCGGTGTGTGGAGATCATGCTGAGGAGGCGACCAGGGCTTCGTGCCCCCAGAGACGCTGAGGCAGCCAACCACCAGGGCGGGAGGCTTGCTGGGGCCCAGTAGGTCCTTGGTCTGAAGAGGACGTCTCCACTCCAGGCTGAGGCCTGATGTTTCTCCTAAAAAACATCCTTCCAAAAGTCCAAGTGCAAGGACCATGGAAGGGCTGACACTTAGATAGATGCTGGTCATTTACACCTCAACTTAGGTTTTGTTTGTTAGTTTTTCAGAGAGAGGTTTAATGCTGTGTGCACTCACACACCAAAGCTGTTTTCACAAGCATAGAAAGTCTAACTGTGTATTTCCTCGAGGTCCATCCCAAGAGCGTGGGCTGTTTCGGATGTGGATGGAAGTAGGCAGCACCACCAGATTCCAGAGGGGTCTGAGGGGCGTCGGTTTAATTAATTGTCCTTCTTAAACTTGCCATTGTTGTAGGGCACCCAGTCCAGAATCAGCCGCCAGCCGGTGGCCCACACCAGTCCCACGGGGCCCATGGCGCCCCACACGCCCACCGTGGGCGTCCAGTTTCCGGCCAGCTCACGGTAGTGACGGCCCAGGAAGTTGCTCAGCATCACGGCGCTGTCCTAACTGCTCAGCTTCGGCTTCATAAGATTCTGTCTTGAGACGGGCGTGTGACAGTGTGGGGAGCGTGGAGAGAACAGGCACAGGGAACTGGATGCTTGAAAGAACTGGAGAAAGTGAGTCCCGGACTCAGAAGGAATGGGGGGAGGGTCGGGGAGGGGACTGCTGAATCCAGACCTCGCCCTTCCTCAGGACACAGCCCACATTCAGCCCTGTTTCCTCCTTCCCTCCCCTCCTCCCTCCTTCCCTCCCCTCCTCCCTCCTTCCCTCCTTCTTCCAGAGCAGGTGGCACAAGTAGGAACCCAGTAAAAATGCACTGAATGAAATGGAACTGAAATTCCTGGATGCCATCTTTCCTTCCCTCCCTTATTACATACCTACCGTATTCATTTCCCACGGCTGCCGTTAACAAAGGACCACAAACTAGGCGGCTTAAACCACGAAAATGTATCGTTTCCCATTTCTGGAAGCTGCGGGTCCGAGATCAAGGTGTTGGCAGGGTTGGTTCCTTCTGGGAGCCCGAGGAAGAATCTGTTACATGCCCCTTATCTAGCTTCTGGCAGGTCGCTGCTGATCTTCGGCTTTCCTTGTTCGTAGAAGTATCACCCCAGTCTCTGCCTTTGTTTTCATATGACGTTCTCCCTGTGTGTGTGTGTGTGTGTCTGTGTCCAAGTCTCTCTTTTATAAGGACTCCAAACGTAGTGGATCAGGACCCACCTGCTCTAATAGGAGTTCATCTTAACTAATTACGTCTATAGTGACCCTCTTTCCAGATAAGGTCACCTTCTGAGGTACCGGGGCTAGGTTTTCAACATATGGATTGGGCAGGGGAGGGGTGGCGCAGTGCAACCAGTGACACCTGCTGTGTGTATGGCGCTGTGCTGGATGCTGGGGCACTTAAGACAAGTCCTTGCCCTCTGTTAGTTCATACTCTAGTGGGCAACTCAGGCCAGTAAACTGACCATCACAAAACAAAGTTCTATTTGAGTTTGGTACTCGATGCTGGAGGAGCGTAGATGGACCAGGAAGTTAGACGAGGCATGTGCACGTGGGAGTATGTGCTCCTGTGTTTGTGTAGCCTTTGTCACCCCGATTGAGCAAAGACACGGGAGGTGACACACAGAGGACCATCTGGTCCTGCCCTCCCCCGCATAAACGCCAGCTAAGGGGAGAGGATGTCCTGACTCTCAAGGGACTGGAGCACCGTCCCTCCTGGGCGGGCACCCCATCCATGCCCCTCTGGTGAGGACCGGCAGCCCAGGGACGCGTGAAAACCGGTTTGACCGTAGCTCCTGACTTCTAGAAAGGTCTGCAGCTCCAGTGTCTCCAGCTGATAGTCTGCTGTTCACTATCTACATGACCACGCCAGAGGACACCGCCAGGTTGGCCCTGCTCCAGCCTTGGCAGGTGCAGAGCTGCTCTGGAAGGAAGCTGGAACAGGCCACAGGGGTGGGACGCCCAGGCCGACTCCGCTGCTGCCTAAAATGGCCTGTTGCAATGTTTCCTCCCCTTTGTCTTCTGTCAGGGGTTGAAAGCCACAAAATGGCCAGCATACAGTTCTGGCAGTCATTTGGACTCTTGGGGAAACCGCTCTGCCCGCCTGTTCCATCTCCAGCCCGTGCCCTACGGGATGTCCACAGATACGCCCACAGCTGTAACGGCGTCTCGCCGATGCAGGGCTTGGCTGTGGAGAGCTCGGCCAGCTCACTGCTTGCTTGGATCCAGGCCTCACATCCTGTCCCAGTATTTGGGGAAAAGTTCTGAGAGAAAGGGGCATGTCTGAGGCCCTCCCTAGCCGTGGTTAAGAGCACGGGCCTTAGAACCAGCTGGAACCCCATAGCCACCGCCTGCCAGCTGTGACTTGGGGAAGCTGCTTACCTTCTCTGTGCCTCAGGTTTTTCACCTGTAAAATGAGGATAATACATACTAGCATCTATCTCACAGGGTCCTTGTGAGGATTGAATTTGAATCCACAGAATGAGGCCGACATAGGTGTTCGCTGTTTGCTGTTATTGTTATTCAGGCACAAAAGCCAGAAAGGAGGAAATGATCCTGGGGACACGTGAGCAAGCTGAAGTTCAGATCACTTGGAAGGCAGGGCTCCACGTAGCTGACTCGTCTTCTACCTGTTAAAAGGGAACTCCGTCTTCTAGAGCAGAGGGCCTCTGTTTTGGCTGCACTTCGGAAGCAAAAAAGGAAATTTAAAACATCCACACATTCAACCCACTAAATCAGAATTTCTGGGGGTGTCGGTACTTTTTTAAAAGCTCCCAGTTGATTCCAGTGTGCAGCCCAGTTTGACAACCACTTGCTCTGGCTTTTTTCCTACTCAAAGACAGGTCCGGGGACCAGCAGCCTTGGCATCACTTAGGAGCTTGTTAGAAATGCCTTGGCTCCCACCCCAGCCTGCTGAATGGAAACCTGCATTTTAACAGGGTCCCAGGTGGTCTCCAGCATCCTGAGAGAAGAGTCCACTCCCTGGGGGCTCCTCGAAGCAGCAGCTGTCCGTGTATTAGATGACCAAGGACAGGGGGTACAGAGTCTGCATGGATTTCAGAGGCAGAGGCCAAGAAGAGGTCCCTACCTTTCGTGGAGCCTGGCGCGCTGTTGCTTTCTGGAAACTTAGAAGACACATGCTGTGTTTATGCTGCACAGGGTGCTTGTCAGGGGCAGGGAGCCGGAGTCCCGTGGTGGGCTAGATGGAAGGGCAGCCTCTCGGGTCCCCTGGATGCGCTGAATGTTCATAACTGGCTCAACTTGGAGGAAAAAACGTGACTTTGAACGGGGACCCTGGAAGCGAAGGCCACTGTGATGCCTTTAAAAGGCCTCGTCCTTTCTGGGTGCTGAGTTCCTGGGGTGAAGGGGATTTGCTGGGTGAGGAGCTGAGCTCCCTTGGGTGGCCGCAGTCTGAGTTTGTTCTCCTCACGGTTTGGGCTGTTCCTGACCTCACGTTGTCAGGAAACAGGAAGGAGGCACCCAAGGTAGACCCTCCGTGCTCCCCTACCCCACTTCAGCCTTTACCTCCAAATGACATTTTGAGGTGTCACCCTCTCCCCTCCCCCAACCCCAATTCCACCACCCCCCCTCCACTGCCTCGAAATGCCAGGCGCAGCAGATCTCAAGCAATGGAGTTTAACGGGAAGAGAATGGAATTCAGAGCCCAAAGTCCTAAGTTTAAATTTCTGCCTCTTTCTGCTTACTAGCAGTGTGATCTTGGTCAAGTATCTCAGAGTGGAAAATAATTTATTTAGTTCTAGCTGAAGAGGCCACATAGTATAGCAGTTAAAACTGGGGTTCTTGGAATCAGGCTTCCTGGGTTCAAATCCATACTTGCTGGCAGAGTAACCTTGGGTCATTTACCTAATCTCTGGGTACCTCAGTTTCTTTATCTGTAAAATGGGGAGAACAGCAGTCCCTACCTCTTTGGCTTGTTATGAAGATTTAATGAGTTGATTTGTGTCAAGTGCCTATAACAGTAGCTGGAGGCACAGAGACAAGTATGTTAGTAAATATTCTTTTTTTACCTTTACATTTGCATATTTAAAACTTTCCACTGTTCTTTTCAAAAAAAATTGTTATCACAGTTCGGGTTCTAGTAACTGACTTTTAAGAGAAGCTTCTCTTGCCCAGTGACGTTTATAGTTCCTCACATTCAAACAACCTGTTGTTGCTTTTCAAATGCAGCAGTCCCCATTTTACAGGTGGGGAAACTGAGGCACAGAGAGGCCTTATTGGCTTTTAAAGTAACACGTGCAGGGTCATCCGATCCAGTCAAGGAGTTGCAGAGCCACAATTCAGCCTGTTGTTCTTGGGACCAGGCCACCTCCACCAACTCAGCTGGCATAGAGATTCGTTGACTACATGGGTGACCCGAACGCGTTTGATTCTCAATTCATTGGTCCTTAAAGTAGTGATGGAACCCCCTGCTCCCCGTGAGAACTTGTAAATGGGCTGGCTCCTGCCTGCCTTTGGTAGGTGGTGACCACGGCGCTCCAGGCACACCTGGGTGAAGGACGCTGCTTGGTCCTGGGGCCCCTTCTATCCCAGCGGGCAGGATGTGGTGAAGGGGAGCAAGGATGATGGGGCCTCCTGTGCTGGCCACTTCTCTCCTGGCTTCTCAGTCTCCCCCAGAAACTCACTCACCCCTCACGAGTCAGACAGAGCATCTTTAAACCAGGAGCAAGATTGCTCAGGCCAGAGGTGGTACCTGAAATAGGCAAGTTACAGGAAGTGCTTCTGAGGGTTTAAGAGTTGGAAGATTGCTTCTTTGAGTTCTTCCCTGCCTAGGCACAGTGACCATCTGTAATTGTCTCCTCCATTCATTCTTCTTCTTTTATTTTTTAAAATAAATTTATTTTATTTATTTATTTATCTTTGGCTGAGTTGAGTCTTCGTTGCTGCGCACGGACTTTCTCTAGTTGCGGCAAGCGGGGGCTACTCTTCGTTGCGGTGCACGGGCTTCTCATTGCGGTGGCTTCTCTTGTTGTGGAGCACGGGCTCTAGGCGCGTGGGCTTCAGTAGTTGTAGCACGCGGGCTCAGTAGTTGTGGCTCGCGGGCTCTAGAGTGCAGGCTCAGTAGTTGTGGCGCACGGGCTTAGTTGCTCCGCGGCATGTGGGATCTTCCCAGACCAGGGCTCGAACCCGTGTCCCCTGCATTGGCAGGCGGATTCTTAGCCACTGCGCCACCAGGGAAGCCCTCCATTCATTCTTGTCAGGAGTGGCCTGTTGCGTTCATCCCCCCGGGTCTGTGTTATGAGCCCAATGGAGACACTGTTTGGCGGCCTCTTGCCATCCTCTTGCCGTCCTCTTGCCAGAGCCCTGACCAAGAATCAGTGTTCAAATAGGAATCAGGATGATTCCAGGTCTCTTTCCTAATTAGCAGGAAGCACAGAGCCAGTGAAAGTAAACAGTCAGCTTGGTAAGGCCAGGGTGAGGGCTGCCCATTTGGGGAGGGGTTGGCCACACTGATTGGTAGATCCACTGGGCTTCTGTTGTGTCAGTTGGTTCCACAGCCTGGCACAGACCATGGCAGTAGTTGGCAGAGGGAATTATAGGCAAGGGTTAACTCATCCCCAAACCCCTTGATCACTAAGAGTAAAGAAGTAGGTAGACTCACACTAAGCCAGTGGTTTTTGCAGATGGAACATTCTGGGTTCGACTTTTCAAGAGCAGCCTGGAAGTCCATTAACAAGGGACACGTGTAATCTTTCAGAGGAACAAATTTGAATCAGAGGAAGCCAGTCCCTCAGCTCACAAGTGAGCCCAGCCATCCCCTCAGCACAGCAGCTTTGTAATTCTGTAATCATCATTCCCAAAGAACCTTCATTCTAGGACTGGTGGAGCCACTTGAAAATTTCATCTCATTTGGTAGGGAAATTGCATGCTAGCATTACATTTAGAAATGAGAAGGCTGTCTTGGGACCTGTCCCTCAAACGTATTTTGTCACCACATAGACTGGCTCACAAATGGTACCCCCGCTTTCTCCCACGTGCTACGTTGGGTCTCTCTCATTCATAGGATGGTTAGTCTCAGTTTAGCCTCTGGGCCTTCGCTCTCAGTAGGTTTTCCTTCATTTTACAGGATAGACGAGCTGGTGCCTGAAAAGAAATGTGACTTTTGAAAGGAATTGGCAGATACTACAGGAGTTCAGAGGCAGCTGATACCCAATTATTCACGGTCATGAGGGAAAGGGGTTGAATGAGAAATAGAAATCCACACGTAACCCAGACCTCTTGTTAATCAATAGCCTGCTCTTCCACCATGCCTTTAACCTTCTTGGGCTGATTCATGGCTCTCTTCAGAACTGAGATCCTGAGTGATCAGTACAAAAGAAATAATTTACCAACCCCTTTCTTAACGAGGAGCATCGAGAGGAACTGAAATTCTTTTTTTTTTTTAATGTATTATTATTACTGTTTTTGTTTTTCACTCAGAGTAAAGTGTCGTTTTTCTTGAGCAAGTGGCAAAATGAGCTTCTTCTGTGGGTTGGTTTGTTCATTGTTGTCTTATCGGAGAACAGCATATAACACAGTGATTTTCTTTTTTGCTAAAAAGAAAAAAATTATTGGGATTCAGGCCTAGAACGCTTTGAAATAAAAACCAGGAGCCAGGAGAAGGAGGGTCAATTGCAATTGATAATTGAGTCTCCTTCCCCAGGATTTTAGGGCATAACTCAATCCGAGGGGAAGGAATGATAAGTATCTTGTTGAGACAAAGCCTGGCCAAAAACAGCCCCTGGCAATTGCTGCCATTTGTTATCTGATTAATGCACAAGGTACAGTCTTTCCTGAGCCTAAGAACCCCTGCTTGTCTTTATCGGTTGCGCGTTGTTCCAGTTGAACTTGTGAAATAGCAATGTCCAAACCCACTGCAAACCTTGGGAGGTGGTGGTGCTTCTGATCTCAAGCTTTATGCAGTAGGATCCTGGGGAACCCCACAGACCACAGCCAACAGTTTGGGGGCACCTTACTCAAGGCCTAGGGAAAGGATCCATTTGGGGAATAAAAGCCAAGCCTGACTCAGAGGTGAAGTGTGCAGCAGGAGCTGCTACACCCACTTACGGGAACCAGAGCAGACATCTGTTCTTCCTCTCTGGTACTGTCCTTGCCCTTGCCCTTGACCCAGGGTCATTTAAAACCCAGAGTCTGTAGTCACTCGCTTCCTAAACTGTGGTAGGCAGAATGGCCCCACAAAAGACATCCACATCCCAATCCCTGGAACCTGTGGCTGTGTTACCTTACAGGGCAGAAGGGACTTTGCTGGTGTGGTTAAGTGAAGGATTTTCGGATGGGAAAATTATCCTAGATTAGCTGGGTGAGTCCAGGGTAATCACAAGGGTGGTAAGAGGATCAGAGACAGAGTGGCAGATGGAGATGGGATGCTGATAGAAGCAGAGGTTAGGGTGCTGTGAGGATGGGGCTCCGTGCCAAGGAATGCATGTGGCCTCCAGAAGCTGGGAAAGGCACGAGAATGGATTCTCCCTTAGAGCCTCTGGAAAAAACTGTCAACACCTTAACTCTAGGACCTGTGACCTCCAGAACTGTAAGAGAATACATTGGTGTTGTCTTAAGCCACTGGTTTTGTGGTGATTGTTACAGCAGCAATAGGAAACTAACAAGCTCCCACCTACGTCCAGGGTCCGAGGGAAGCCTGGGAGATGCTGATGTCAGGAGAGCAGAATCTAGCAGCAGTAGTGTGAGTGTGAAAAGTGGCAGTAGTGATGATGAAGGTGCTGTGATGCTGCCTTCTTCAGAGGTTGTTTTGAGCATAAAGTGAGCTACCATGAAAATACCCAGTAAATCTAAGTTGTGAACCAGCAACCCTGATTGGCCGAGGCACTGGCTCATCGTGGCTCATGGCCCTTCAGGGACAGGCCAAGCAGGTAGAGCCCAGATCCTTACGTTTGTAAGCGTCTCTTTTATGACCATATATACCACCTGAAATTCACATCAGAGCACATTTGTGTTGATGGGTTCCCATAGGTGGGAGTTACTACCACTGTGTTTAGTCAATATATTAAAAAAAAAAAAAAAAGAAGAAGAACTGAATACATATTGGGAGTTTGTGTTGTATTTGTCACGATTTTCCTTCACAATTATATCATACTTCCCGTGTTCTCTAAGTACCTTCACAGGGGCTAGCTTCACTGAAACTCACAATTCTTTGAGGGTCGGCAGGGTAGGCATCATCTCCCGTGTTGTAGATGCCAAGAGAAGGAAGCTCCAAAGGCAAGCTCTTAATACACGACTGAGATGAGGCTAAACTTGAACATCTAGCCCAGAGAGGGGAGCAGATCATGCTGGTTAAGAGCAGACAGTCCTGCCAGTCACTAGCTGGGTGACCTTAGGCAAGTTACTTGACCTCTCTGTGCTTCAGTTTCCTATCCGTCAGTGTAGGGATAATCATAGTACATACCTCATAGGTTTGTTGTGAGGTCTAAGTGATCATAAAGCCATAAAATGCTTAGAGTGATGCCAGGCACATAGTAGGGTGTGTGATTGTGTCTCAACGGCCGCAGCACCAGCTACACAACCATAGCCAGAGTCAGCCGACTACATATTTCAGTGCCCACACTCCATGATTGCCCACATACTACAAGCCAAAAGCATCCCAAACCATCCCGTTCTACTTGAACATTCCAAAGTGCTAAACTAAGTTGGTGCCTTAAGCTCTAGACCAGAGGTCCACGAACGTTTTCCAGACAGTCAGAATTTTAGGTCTCTGTTGCAGTGACTCAACTCCGCCCTTGTAGTCTGAACGCAGCTGTTGACAATATGTAAATGAATGGACACGGCTGGATTTGGTCCACGGGCGACCGCTGCTTTAGACAATGCTGAGAGCCAGAAATCCCAAGTTCAAGTCCCAGCCTTCCCACCGTACAAGGGCGTTCTGGAGCAAGTCATGAAGACTCCCAGGACTCATATCCTTCACCTCTAAAAATAGGAATCACAGTGGTGATTCTTTCAAGAGAATGGTGAGCCGATGAGAGCGTTTGTAAACTGTAGAGGGCTGAGCCTAATTTGGTTATTAGTATTTTGTTGCTGATGTACAGTCGTGGTCCAGGCCACCTGTGGTGGATGAAGCATGCACGTGCACTTGGTAGAAAATGTTGGGTGTTGGCCGACCAGCTCTCCTGTCTGCAAATGCATGATGAAATCAGGAAAGGGCTATTTGATTTCAATTACATTCATCTTCTTTTGGGATATGAGAGGAGCACCAGCCTCTCAAAGCTTCCCTTTCCTGCCATGAGATATTTCTCAAGAAACAATGCTTTCATTTTAGCCCCAATTGATCTCCATTCTGGAAATTGCAAATGAGCAAAATGACCGTGATGAATGGGGGCTCGTGATGAATGGGGGCTCGGGAGAAACACAATGCTCGGGCTCAATGTCTCAGGCTGGAGAAGGGAAACCTGGAGGCATTATCTGGGGAAGATGGGCGGAAAGTGAATTGCCGAGCTGAATTACAGGACGGTTGGTGAATAAATGCATTGTGCTGAGCAATTATGCATCTCATTAAGATGCCCTCAGTTTTGGCCCCAATACTACGGGAATTGTCAGAGCGATTATGTGCAAACCTCAATTTTGAGGTTTGAAAAGCGGTCAGCACATAATTGGCAGGAGAAGAAAAAGAAGGGAGATGGTTCGAAACAATAGGGATTAAATGGCTGTTGAAGCAAAGAAGACAGGGATGTGAAGAGGCACGTTGATCACTCAAGACTCAGTGTGTGTGGTCTCAGGGTCACACTCGGGCCACGTGGACCATGCATTTGGTGCCCTTAATAGGCCTTCTGGGAATCAAAGCGGTTTGCTCTGTAGAAAGTTTCAAGTGTGCTTGGGGCATGTTTATTGAATGAATGAATGACTGGTGCTGGCCACATGATTGTCAAATCAGTGAATGAAGGAGGGAAGGAATGAATGAACAAATTTATAAACCAATACTTCATATGAAATGAAATGATAATAGTACCTACCATTGTATGACTGGTGGGAGAATTAAATGGGAGAATGCATCTGAACCTGCAGCACAATGCCTGACAGTAGCAGGCACTCAGTTTCGGCTGGTACTGTTATTACGTTTCCGCATGTGTATTAGTCTGCTTGGACAGCCATAACAAGATGCCACAGACTGGGTGGCTTAAACAACAGACATTTATTTCTCAGTTCTGGAAGTCCAAGGTTAAGGTGCAGGCAAGGTTGATGTCTGGTGAGATCTCTCTTCCTGCCATGCAGACAGCCGCCTACATGCTATGTCCTCATGTGGCCTCTTCTCAGAGAGATCTCTGGGGTCTCTTCCTCTTCTTCTAAGGACACCAATCCTGTTGGATTAGGGCCCCACCCTTATGACCTCATTTAAACTTAATTATCTCCTTAAAAGCCTTGTCTCCAATTATAGTCACACTGGGTGGGGGGAGTTAGGGCTTCAACATATGAATTTGGGGAGGGCACAGTTCTATAACACTCAGTAAAGAATCAAACCTTGCTTTTGCCTAACCCTGTCACTAAGCAGCTACACTGGAATAATCTTTTCCTGGGAAGAGGAATTGGAAATGTCCCAGTGTTCTGGAAAATTGGGTGGATTTCCCACAGTGTATGTCCTTCCACATAGGGGTGTCTGTCTCGTGCTCTTCAAAGACCCCAGCAGTCATCCTTTTACTCCCCACTGTTAGACAAATGGGCAACTCACTCATGCTTTTTTTTTCTTAAAAAAAGCGAAATACCTGAACTTTCTCTCTAAGGCTTCTGTAAAACACGTGCCCTGGGAGAGGAAATCGACCTCGTGAACCCACTATTCTGTGTTAGAGAGAGCACTAACTAGATCTCATTTCTTTTCCTATTTTCGTTTTCGTCTCCAAATATGCCTGGAAGACAGTGAAAGCTCATTAATTTGAACCCTGTTCATTTAGAATATGTTACATTTCCTCCAAGTTCACCATGAAGTAGGAATTCGTGAAGCAAATTAATTGTGTGAACATAATTAGAAAAGACGAGTCGTGTAGAGCTGGGAGGTACCTGGAGGTGATCTAGTCCTTTCCCTTGGTGGCTTTTTCTTTTCAGATGAAGGAATTGAGGCCCAGCAGGCAGACCTGGCTCCTCCAAGCTCACACAGTGGGACTGTTTCCCTTCCTTTAGGACCCCAGCCTAATTCACAGAGTCTTGTTTGTTTGTGAAGGACACAGGCGCTTTACCACTATGGGTTCCTTTTACTATATGGACTTCACATATTAAAAGTACATTTAAAAAAATATTCTGCATTTCAAGTTTTCCACTAATTATGACTGGCCTTCTCCCAAGTTAGTTTGAGCTATTTGGTGAGGTTTTATAGTTATTTAATAAGAAAAAGCTTTATAAAAACCTCATAAAAGCTTCTGTACAATTCATTCTAACCAACACTCCCTCTTACAATTATGTCACTAACAACTTCTTTTTAAAAGGCCAGAACTTTTGTCTATTCATGTTAACCTTAAAAGCAGCATTCACCGAACCCCTGAGAAACAAGAAGTGTAATACTTTATAGGATTGGGGCAGAGCAAATGAAATAATGCACGTGAAAGGGTTCTGTACATTTGGGAAGCATATACAAATGCTTTATGTTTTCCTTTATTGCCGTCTCTGGTCTGGGCAGCCCCCCAAAGAATGGTCGAAATACGTTTGTGGATGTAAAGGCAGAATTTCTGTGGAGATTCCCCAGGGAATGGGCTGTTTTTCCATGGGATTTAAACAAATAAATGAGATGCCTATTTATTAATTTAAATCAAACTGTAACTGCCACAAGGCCTGGAATGTTCTCACCAGCACATCAGCACGTCCTCTCCCTGGAGTCAGACCAATTAGGGCACCAGACAGCAATCAACAGATTATTTAGTGAGCCCAGGTTCAGAGTACCGGTGAGGTGGACAAAATTACAATGTGTTCCTTAGCCTTGGGACTTGAGGAATTCTCTGCACAGCCATGGTCAACAAGAGTGGAGCACTCCCAGTATTTGGGGGGGCTTCTAAATCTCTCCTTCTTGGGTATTTAATGCATCTTTAACTCCATTTTGGAGATTGTGGAAGATGAAGGGTTATTCCCTTATTCGTAAGGCCAGTTCTGTACTTGGTAGGATGATGAGGGTGATGGTGATGGTGATGATGATATAGCGGCGGTGGTGGTGGTAATAGCAGCAGTAGTAGTTGTCGTTAACATTTCTTGCACACTCACTCTGTGTACCAGGCACTGTTCTGGTGCTTTGCACACATTACTTGAATCATCACAACCCTGTAATGTAGAAACTCGGTTTGACAGATGATGATGACAAGGCTCAGAGAGGTTAAGAACTCGCCTTAGGTCACACAGCTGGCAAGTGACAGCAATGAGAAGTTAACCCTGGCCATCTCGTGCCCTCTCACTGCCTCCTGGCCTAGTGCTCTGCCTCCACCTGCCAAGGCTCTTAACGAGTCCCAGGACACACGCTGCTCCCATATGGTGACTCAGAGGCCCGGGAGCAGCGTGTGTCAGGGCCCCGACATTAAGCCTGAGGTCAGGAGACAGGAGACAGGAGTTCTCTTGCTTAATACCAAATGTCCAAATGTCCCATTTCTCCTGTGTTTCCTTTAGGGGGCCTTATCTTCAGTTGACAAGCGCTGACAGGTGGCCCCTCACCTCACAGAGCCAACTGACCACACGAGCCTAGTCTCTTTAGGGTTCAGTTTTTTGCATTCAGGAAAAGACAAAGGGCAAAAGATTTCTGTTTTCAGCTGCCAGGGTCACAGCATGGGCCTCTCAAAGCTTGCTGAATTTGGAAGCATTTCTGGTTTCCTTCTCAGAAAGCAGTTATTTGACTTTGGGCCACCGGTGCTCAGTGAAATGAGTTTGTTATCAAGGGTAATGTGTTGAGTTCCTCTGATGGAAGAGGATCAGCACCAGCTATAATGAGCAGCACCGTTTCAGTTGAGCTGGCTTCTCCCTCCCTCTTTAGTCTCAACTTGGGCCCCTCTTTCCCTTCCCATCATTACAGGACCTGGTTCAGTTCCTCTGTTGTACTTGCTTCTTCCTGCCACTGGGCCTTTGCACATGCTGTTCCCACTGCCTAGAAAGCTTTCTCCTCTCCTCACCTCTACTTGGTTAACTCCTGCTCAGCCCTAGGACCTGTTACATGTTCCCTTAGCTCCTTTACTTCTCCTTTTAAGCCCTTTACCTATTGTAATTATTTTATTTTATTTTTGTTACGTAAGTGCCGTCTTCCCCATTGGATGCTAAGGTCCATGCTGGCTGCCTCTGTGCCTGCTTTCTGGCTAATGTAGTTCCTGAAACATGGTGGCTACTGGGTAGATGGGGTGAGAATGGGGTGCCCCAGTCTTCAAAAGATCTGGGTCTTCTGGTCAGTCTATACCGTAACTCCTTTTCCATCCATCCCAGATCCCAGATCTAGAATGGCCGATAGAGAAGTGGTTAAAATGAGAACTCTAGACTCAGGCTGTCTGGGTTTGTATCCAAGCCTTGCCTCTTACTAGCTATATTTTTCTATTGCTGTGTAACAAATTACCACAAAGTTAGCATTTTACAGCAACACACATTTATTATCCCAGTTTCCACGGTACAGGAGTCTGGGCAGGCTCGGCTGGATGCTCTGCTCAGGGTCTCACCAGGCTGCAATCCAGGTGTCGGCCAGGGCTACAGTCCATGTGAGGGTCAGGTCCCCTTCCAAGCTCTCGTGGTTATTGGCAGAATTCGTTTTCTTTTAGCTGTAGAAATCACAGCCGCTTGGTTTTTCTAGGCCAGCAGGAGAGTCTCTCTGAGTTTAGAGAAAGTCTAAGCCCTCTTTAGAATGCTCAAAGAGGATGGGGCCCGATAAGGTCAGGCCCATCCAGCATCACTTCCTTTTAGATTAACACACAGTCAACTGATTAAGGACCTTAACATCTGCAAAATCCTTTTGCCTTATAATGTAACGTAATCATGGAAGTGATATCGTATTCCCAGGTCCTTTCTGCGCTCAAGGGGAGTGGATTATAGAGGGCATCTATATCAGGGAGCCAGAAATCACAGGGACCATCTTAGAACTCTGACTATTAATCTAGCTGTGTGGCCTTGAGTAGGTTGCTTAACCTCTCTGTGCCACTGTTGCATCATCTATAAAGTAGGAATAATAGTAGCACCCACTTCATAGGGCCTGTTATGAAGATTAAATGAGTTAATTTATGTTAAACGCTTAAAACGATTCCTGGCAGGTGGTGAGTATTCAGTAAATGTTAGCCGTTACAACCATAAAGATGATGATAATCCTCAACCAAGCCAGTGGGATCCAAGGTTAAAAATCCAACCCACCAACTGGCTGGAAAATGAAACCTGAGAAGCCAGGCCGAAGGGGAAAGAAGAGACTGGAGACTGTCAATGAGCTTGGTAAATAGGCCATGCTAAAAGGAAAGCTGACAGCTTCCATGCCACAGGGCGAACACGGGTGAAGCAGATGGAAAGCTATATCAAATTACTGAAGCAAATTGGATATAAGTGGGTGCACGTGCCCACCATTTTAGTTCCTTTCATTAAAGCATCTCTTCTCAAGACAAAGAGCAATGTTACCATTCCAGAAAGCTTAAAATCCCTTACATCAGGAATTAAAAAAAAAAAATTTTTTTTAAAGTCTTTATTGAATTTGTTACAATATTGCTTCTGTTTTATGTTTTGGTTTTTTTCTTTTTTTGGCTGTGAGGCATATGGGATTTTAGCTCCCCGACCAGGGATCGAACACGCACCTCCTGCATTGGAAGGTGAAGTCTTAACCACTGGACCACCAGGGAAGTCCCTACATCAGGAATTTAATCAAGGCTGACACCCCGAATGTGAATAGATGAACATAACTGGATATTTGGGCAACTTTTGTAAGCAGCTGCACCCCCAAATTTAGGTTTGACCTAAAGGAAGGCTTTCTCCTGAAACAGGATCCCAGTTGGTTCAGTTTAAAAATAAGGGTTCCTCGTCACCCTGGTGAGACCTACCACCACGTGAACCGGTATCGTGAGATGGGGCTGGAGGGAGGCTGCTGCGGAAACCTGCTCCGTGATGCCTGCGATTTGCTGGGGAGCGTTAAGAATTGATTTGTTGCTCCGTCTGGGATGCTGTTAACCAAATGTGGGCAGACGCAGCGAGGTGAGTCAATGAAGCAAGTTCACGGTGGCATATTTATGCATAGCGGCGGGCAGGGAGAGGAAGATGACGCAGCTTCTGTCTTTGGAAGGAAGTCACTTCACTGAAATCCCTCTCAGTTGGGTCACGCAGGGCAAGTCATTCACTCTCTTTAGATTGTGTACTTTACATCTGATAATTCAACTCAAGTACTATTGACGGTGGTGGTGGGCACCTCTGGCACTCTGCCGAGACCCCCTCGCATCCCCTTATGGTTTCCAGGCACCCATCCTGCAACTTCTACGTGCTTTGTTTCCTTTTTTTTTTTTTTTTTTTAATTTATTTATTTATTTATTTTTGGCTGTGTTGGGTCTTCGTTGCTGCGCGTGGACTTTCTCTAGTTGCGGCGAGTGGGGTCTACTCTTCGTTGCGGCGCACGGGCTTCTCATTGCGGTGGCTTCTCTTGCTGCGGAGCATGGGCTCTAGGCACACCGGCTTCAGTAGTTGTGGCACACGGGCTCAGTAGTTGTGGCTCGCGGGCTCTAGAGCGCAGGCTCAGTAGTTGTGGCTTGCGCGCTTACTTGATCCACGGCATGTGGGATCTTCCCGGACCAGGGCTCGAACCCGTGTCCCCTGCATTGGCAGGCAGATTCTCAACCACTGCACCACCAGGGAGGTTCCTACATGCTTTGTTTCTAATGGCTGCACCTGCGACTTGTTTCTGAGGCTGCATTTGGGCTCCTGAAGTTGCTTCTTCCTATGCACAGAGATAGGGAAGAATCCAGGATTTACCTCTTCCTGGGCAGCCCTGAGCCCCGCTCCATCATCCCAAGGTGCGACAAACTCAGAAGAGTGAAGTTATGCTCCTGAGCTCCCCATGGGATCCAGTTTAAGTCTGGCATTAAGCCTGAAATTACATCCTTGCTGGGCTTCTTCACTCCCCTGTCCTACTCCCAGGACCGGCAACATAATTTGTAGGGCTCCTTGTTAAAATATTATTAAAAATCAAGATCTTGGGGCTTCCCTGGTGGTGCAGTGGTTGAGAATCTGCCTGCCAATGCAGGGGACACGGGTTCGAGCCCTGGTCTGGGAGGATCCCACATGCCGCGGAGCAGCTAGGCCCGTGAGCCACAGCTACTGAGCCTGCGCGTCTGGAGCCTGTGCTCCGCAACAAGAGAGGCCGCGATAGTGAGAGGCCCGCGCACCGCGATGAAGAGTGGCCCCCGCTTGCCGCAACTGGAGAAAGCCCTAGCACAGAAACGAAGACCCAACACAGCCAAAAATTAATTAATTAATTAATTAATTTAAAAAAAAATCAAGATCTCAAGATGGTGACAGCAGAACGTTACACCCAGCATGAGACCCTTGTGATTGGCAGGCCCTGTGTGACTTCACAGGTAACACACCTGCGTAGCTGGCCCTGCCTGTTCCTTCCGCTTTCCTGGGAGCATCGCTTATTAAGTCACTTGCGCATGAATTCTTGTCTCGTGCTCTGCTCTGGATGGATTCTAAGATGCATACGGCACCAAGCCTTCCCTTGAGGAGCCGGGGGAAGACAGATGAAGGCACAGATCATTATATCACACGTCAGACCATGAGGCGAAGCCTGATCCTGGAGGTACCCACAGTGAGCCATGTGGGGAGGAAAATGCTGTCTGTGAGTTCATGAAGGCTCCTGGGTCCAGGCCAGGATTCTTTCATCTGCCCTGGAAACATGCTGTGCGCCCCAAATGCTGGACAGATAGAATTGGGGTTGATGGTGTGGGAGAGGGGATAAGAGGTGACTTCAGAAAGGAGGCACAGCGTGAGCGACGGTGTAGAAGTAGGACCTCTGTTTATTGAGCAGGGGCCTACTGTGTCTGTGTGCTCAGTGCAGAAGGTTTGAATTTAAAATGACCCAATCCCTGCCCCCAGGTTGCTCCTGAGAAATGCTTACAATCAGCTCAAGTTGAATTCTGTGCAAGGGAAGTGCTAAGCTGAAGTGGGCGAGAGGAAGTACTAGTTATGAGAAGGAGTCTGGTCTTCCAAGAAATTACCATTAGTCATTATGAGTCCTAGAGATTCACATCAACGAAAATATTCCCTAACCGTGAAATCTCAGGAATTGACAAGGTGTTGGGATTCATTTTGGGGGAGATGAGGGGAAGCCTCTGGAAACTACTCCATGTAATTGGTTGCCTAGTCCACTCAATTTGGTTCCCTAAGTCTAACTCATCAGTTTGCTCGGATGAAAGTGTTAAATCCTCTTCCAAGTTTGTTGAACTCTTATTTGAAATGATTCCAGGTCCCTGAGTTGCCCGTCAGCTGCATCCCAGCCTGGGCTGGGGTTGGTGCTCTGCAGACAACACCCACTCTTTCCTGCTCCTCTCCAGGGAGCCCACAAACACCCTACCAGTTCCCCAGAACACTGAAGCAATTGTTGAAATGAAGGAGTCTCCACCACCGAAGCCGGGAAATGCAGGCACTCGCTGTGGTCCTCCCAGGGAGGGCGGGAAGGGGAGGTGGTGTTGAAATGCCCGTGGTTCTGTGGGGCCCTGGGAAACTCTTTTCTTTATCATCGACTTTGTCAGACTGAGGCCATCCCTCATTTTTCACAGCATGCCTACGGGCAAGGCGGATGATAGCTCTCCCACTGGGAATAAGGGCATAAATGCCATAAAAACCACGGGGCTTTGCCAGGAAGCGGAGGTGGGGACTTCTGCTTTATGTTGTGCTGTCTTTCTAATACTTGAAATATTTAGTTGCTCCGATGTGAGCATCCAGTGATCACGGCTCATGATTCTTCCTTGGCAAATGTCCCATTTGGGGCAGTAATTCACAATTTCTTCACTGCCTTCTATTAAGCAATTAAAAGAAGGCACAGATTATTCTTATGGATATATATAATCAGATGGTTTTTAATTACTTAGTGGTGCTGGGAGAGGGAGAGAACAGTGAGGGGAAGAGCCTGACGGTTTCCTCTCTTCCTCTGCTGTCTTAATTTGGATTTATTTTTTTTCCCGAGGCTTCAAAAGCATCCTTGAACGTGGCTGTGCACAGTGGGGCCCCTGCCAGCCTCAGGCCACATCTTAGGGTCCTGTCTCCCAGGAGGTTTCTTCTAGCCCTTCTGACACTCCAGTGCCTCCTGTCATCTGACTGTTCCCTCTGCCTGTGGCATCCTCCGCAGTCTCAGATCCACTTACCGTGGCTTCCTCAGGAAAGCTTTCTCTGGTGCCCCCAACTAGCTTAGGTCCCCTCATCATAGGCTCTCACTGTGCCCTTTGCTCTTCTTTTATAGCACTTCATTCATTCAACAAATCTTTATTGAATACCTACTATGTGGCAGGCTCTGTTCTAGGCACTAGTGACAGATCAGTGAACAAAACAGACACAAACCCCTGTCCTCATGGAGCTTGTGTATTCTAAATTCATTGAGATTGTGATGATGAATAATTATTTGGCAGTTAGTTTATTGACGTGTCTTCCCCACTAGCCTGGGAGCTCCATGAGGACAGAGCCATATCTGCCTTGACCAGAGTCTTCATCCTGCCAAGGGCCATGTAGACATGCAGTAGGATCTCGGGGAACGCGAGGCGGCTTGTGATCTGATGCCTGCCCTTTGATCATCTCGGCTCCCCAAGGTGGTGGTGTCTTCCCTTGGAATCCAGACATCATCATGTGGAATTAGCTTCTCAGGAGTGGATTACAACCCATGAGAGGGAATGTAAGGGAAGAGGAGTCAGCTCAGTCATGGGTCTTCCAGAACCCCGGGGGTCTCCTCTGTCTGTCCTCTGTGATGCACCCCACAAATCTTGCACCATTTTGAAATCTCTATTTAGCTTCTGTGTAGTTGTACAACTTCTTGGGGTCACTGAATTTTATGGCAGATCTGTACTTGCTGGGTGATTGTGACGGCCCCTTTACTTGCCCCAAGGCCACCTCATTCAGGTGTCACGAGGGGTGTGTTTTAGAGTTGGTTGGGCAACGTCTATTTCAGCAACTTTGGTTTGAACCCACGACTGGCTGCTTCCTTCTGATCTGTCTTCACTTCAGGCATTAACCTCCTAAAAGCCCACCTGGAAACTTCCACTGAAAAATGCATCATCGCCTTCCTCAACAAGATGTGTTTGCTCCATTTATCTCATGGGGCGGTTTATGTGACCACGTGTTCATTATGCAGTCATTCATAACGTAAGGGAAGGGGCAGGGCCAGGACTGGACAGAGGCAAGCAAGGCTCCTGGGTTGCAAAAGGTCAGGCAGCGTTGACTGTCAGGGCTGGGCAAGTGCAGGGCAAGTGCAGGTGCACAGATCTGGCCCTGGGAGGGAGAGTAGGAGGGTATGTGGGTGTGAGTGAAGGCATGAAGGCATGAAGGCCCTTCTCTCTGGTGCAGCAGTGGAAGTGAAATCCTGCCTGGTCTCTATAGCTAACTCCACCCCCTTGTAGATTTCACCGATCACAAAAGCCTTTCATTAGGTGATCCCGACGCCAGATGTGAGCCCAGGGTAACACATTGAGGGGCCTTAACACAGCCTTTCCTGATCCCCCCCCACCATGTCTGTGCTTTGTATGTTGCAAAAGCCTGTGAAAGACAGTGTAAAGAAGGGAGAGGGCCAGAATCTCCACCTTTTCAGGAATAAAAAGTACATATTTCCTCTTAAATGATCATTTACAGGCCCCTTCCATCGCAAATGCTACTTGGTCACCTGGCGGCACGTGTCCAAGGCTTCTCATCTTTTAATACATGCCTAGACTCTTAAAAGGACTGTAATTGCCAGTTGTCTTACAAGCAATCATCTCATCACAGGGTGGTTTGGGAAGAGAGTTCAGGAGGCAAACAACGGCACGAACACCTGGCAAATCCAATTCAGCTGGATAATGTCTTTGAACCAGACAAAAAATGACTGCGTTGACAGCTCCGCGTTTCCAGACATTTGGTGGGTTGATATAGCCATAGGAAACGTCTATGGCCACGTCTGCTGTCGCAGACCTTATCTGAGTGTTATGAATCCCATTTCTCACTTCTAATCAGGGAAGAGTTCATCAGTGCGGGTTTCATCTGAGAAGTGAAGTAGGGAGCCCAGTGGTTGCAGATGTGGGGTCATGGCTCAGTAATCGCTAGTGGAGAAGCAACTGCTGCTGGTCAAGTCCTCTGTGTTCAACAGATCCCAGGCTAACACGTGACACGGCCTGGGCAAGCATCATTCCCATTTGGCCCCGTGGTGGTTTTCATTCCAGGCAGGATGGGCTGGACCAAATATAATTTAATAACTAATAATAATATAGCTAATGCTGACGGTGGGTTATGTGCTAAGAGCTTTACATGAAGTTCTATTACAGATTGTAACCGTGATCACCCCCATTTTACAGATGTAGTCACTGAGGTCGAGGGAGCTTGGTGACTGATCTCGGGTTGTGCAAGAGAGCATTGGTGAAGTCGGTATCCAAATCCAGGTCGTCGGCCATCCTATATCCTCATTTTTGTGCTGTTCAGTGTTCTCAGTGTTGACTTCTCCACCCAATCCTGCCACCTTCTTCTTTAACCAGACTGAGTTTCTCTCTGGCTCAACTAAACATCACGGGCCACCCCGTCCTTTCCAGAGGACAATGGAGGCCTGGAGAGTGGAGACCAAACCAGAGGAACATCCCGGGTCTTAGCCCTTTGCACAATTCTGCACGTTTGTTCTCTGTGTTCTCTCTGCCAGCTTGAGGTGCTCCTCTAAAAGTCCTTGGCCCTTTGGGCATGCTCCAGTATTCTCCATCTCTGTGGCACCTTTTATGGCCAATTCAGGTAAAGAGGCAAGAAGGAGCACCCTCTTTCCTTCTCTAACACTTGTTTTGTGTGTGTGCGCGCCATTTATTTAATTAGTGGCATTGTATAAGAATCTGAACCTGAATCTTGGTTCTGCCACTTACCAGCTGTGTGACCTTGGGCAAGTTACTTAACCTCTCTGTGCTTCACTTTCTTCATCTGTAGAATGATGGTGATATTAGCAGTAGGTGTGGAGTGAAGGTGAACCAGATGCCTGGATTTGAACTACCATACTCCCTAACGGAGGTGGGATGGGAAAGGGTGATCAGCACCCAATGGCTGCTCAAGTTACCAGCACCTACCACTCTGGGGACACTCTTGGGGCGGGGGGTGGTTGGAATGGGGTGGAGCATGGTGTGAAGTTGGGGTTGGGGTGACATAGAAAACCAGCTGACACATCTGCCAGGAATCCCCTTCTATTGGCCTGGCCAGTTTGCAGAGAAAGAGCTGTGGGAATTTGTCTCCAGTTCCTTTACCTGTGTTGCTGTGATGGAAATCTCCACTGAATATGTGAGGGAAGAGTTTCTTTATCTGCACAGGTCCAGGTCCTGCAATTCCTTTTGTTCCCTGTAATGTTATTTTCTTTATTTTTCAGCTTTTTTCCTCCCTTTTTTTCTAAAACCAGAAAGGTATCAGCAGTCTTCAAAGAGTGGTGGCTTTGAGCTTAGCAAATCTCAAATATCAACGGCAGGCACAGATCCAAAGAGCTGTGTACATGCCTTTTCTCCTGGCACTCAAGCTGAGCATGTCTTTTCTAGAAATGTCAGTCTGGGAGTGGAAAGCTTGAAAATGTCAGTGTAAAGTGCATTTCCTGGTCTTGTTACTCTAGATGCACCTTGGCTCAGTGACTTTCAGGGACCGGGGTTCTCAGAGCTACATCTGGTTTCCCATGACGTTTGTAGGAATTTTATGCCATCCTGGGGTCACTGGGACATGCGGCAGTAACTTCTGACTTTTGCACTTTGAGATACAGGTTTGGAGTCCCATATCCTATATCGCCATTTTTGGTATCAGTTGACACGGTTTGGACTATAGTAGGATATACTTGTATATTACAGTTTGAAAATTAATATGACAAAATATTTTAAAGCAGCTGGTCACAGCACAGAGATTGAATGTTCATAGCATTATTCATAAAGGCTTTAAACTGGACACAATGCAAATGCCTACAAACGTGTGAATGGATATATAAAATGTGGTATATCCATGCAATGGAGTACTATTCGGCAATTAAAAAAGGAGCAAGTACTGATATATGCAATAACAAGGATGAATCTCAACAACATTATGCCAAGTGAAGGAAGCTGGACTCAAAAGACTACAGACTGTCTAATTCCATTGATACGAAATTCTAGAAAAAGCAAAGCTATGGTGATAGCAGATCAGTTGTTGCTTGGGGCTGGGGTGGGGCAATGATTGACTGCAAGGGGCAGGGGGGAAGTTTTTGGAGGTGATGGGAGGATTTTAAAATTTGGATGTGGTTGTCCTTGCAGTTTTTAATGTAATTTACATTCACTGAAACATCAATCTGTACACTTAAAATGGGTAAAATTTATTGTATGTAAGTTACAGCTCAATAAATTGGTAAAAATGATTTTTAAATGGCAAAAAATATAATTGGAATGAACAACATGACCTAAAAATTGGGCAGAGGACACGCGAAGGCATTTCAGGAGAGAATACAAACGTCAATGAAAAGATGAAGGTGTCCAACCTCACTACTAATTTTTTTTAAAGGGGAAATTAAACAATGAATCTGGACACAGACCTTATGCCTTTCACAAAAATTAACTCAAAATGGATCACAGGCCTAAATGTTAAATGCAAAACTATAGAAGATAACTCCTAGAAGATAACATTGGAGAAAATCTAGGTGAACTTGGGTTTGGTGATGATAACCTTTTAGATACAATACCGAAAGCACAATCCATGAAAGAAAAAATTGATAGGTTGGACCTCATTAAAATTAAAAATTTCTGCTCTTCAAAAGACACTGAATGAAAAGACAAGCCACAGACTGGGAGAAAATATTTGTAAAACACATATCTGATAAAGAACTAGTTTTCAAAATATGCAGAAAACTCTTAAAATGCAACAGTAAGAATACAACTCAATAAGCATGTGAAAAGATGCTCAACATCCTATCATTAGGGAATTGCAGATTAAAACAATAAAGAGATAGCACAACACACCTATTAGCATGTCTAAGATCAGTAACACTGACACCACCAAATGCTGGTGAGGATGTGGAGCAACAGGAACTCTCATTCCTCTCATTCATTACTGGTGGGAATGCAGAATGGTACAGCTACTTTGGAAGTTTCTTACAAAGCTAAACATACTCCTACCGTATGATCCAGCTGTTGTGCTTCTAGTTATTTATCCAGATATGCTGAAAACTTATGTCCATACAAAAACCTGCACATTGATGTTTATAGCAGCCTTATTCATAATTGCCAAAAGTTGGAAGCAACCAATGTGTCCTTCAGCAGGTGCATGGATAAACAGACTGTGGTACAGACAGACAATGGAATATTATTTAGCGCTAATAAGAAACAAGCTATCAAGCCATGGAAACACATGGAGGAAACTTACATGCATATTACTAAGGCTGTATACTATATGATTCCAACTATATGACCTTCTGGAAAAGGCAAAACTATGGAGACAGTAGTAAGAATGGTTGCCAGGGGTTGGGGGGAGGGAGGGATGAATAGGCAGAGCACAGGGATTTTCAGGGCAGTGAAACTATCCTGTATGATATTGTAATGGTAGATACATGTCATTACACAGAGAGTGAGCCCTAATGTAAACTAGACATTGGTTAATAATAATGTATCAATATTAGCTTCTCAATTGTAGCAAATGTATCACACTCATGAAAGATGTTAATTGTAGGAGAAGCTGGGAGTGAGGAGTGAGGGGGTAAATGAGACCTCTCTGTCCTTTTTGCTCCATTTTTCCTGCAAACCTAAAACTGCTCAACGCTTCCCCCACCCCCCTCAAGTCTATTAACTTAATTAAAAAACAAAACAGTGGGCTGACCTTACTCACCTTCACACTGGCAAAAATGAAAAGGTGGATAGATGCTCCTCGGTGCTGGCCAGGGCATTCAGCCTCTGGAGGGCATGTTAGCAATGGGTAACAAAATGAAAAGTATGTAATGCCTTGAGCTGGCTTATTCCACTTCTGGGAGTTTGTCTTAAAGCAGTGGTTCTCAGCTGCCTAATGTCTGGACACAGTTTTGGTTGTCACGGGGAGTTGCCACTGGTATCTAACAGGTAGAGGCACCTAACAGGTGGTGCTGCTAAACATCCTTCCCTGCGCAGGACAGACCCCCCAACAGAGGGTTATCTAGTCCACATATCATTAGTGCCGCTGCTGAGAAACTCAATTGGGAAAGTGGGCAGGGACATAGATACTCATCTCAGTGGTTCACAGTAGTGAAAAATGAGAAATACCCAAAACATGATTCAGCAGAGATTAGTTAAATAAAAGACAGTGGTATTCATACTGTGGAATCCTGTGCAGCCTTTAGAACGGCAGTGCGGAGCTATGATTTTAATATGAAAAAATGTTCATGAGACATTGTAAATGAGAAAAGATTACAGAGCAACGCGCAGAGAATAATTCTGTCATTGTGAAGACACACTGTCTGTGCATTTCTTAAAACATCTGGGAAGATACCTACCAAAATCTCAAGCCTGTGTCTGGGTGGTTGCAATATAGGTGATTTTGACCCTCCAAAATTATTTTTGATATTTAGATTGTTTTTTTACAATGAACAGTTATTTTTTAATTAAAACAATAAAGCAAAAGTGCATTTTTTTTGAAATTAAAAAATTATGCAACTGGAAATGTAGTCAAGTTGGCTGAAGTTTTAAGGTTTATTTTCAACTATGACTTACATTTGAAAGTATTTTAAGGAATGAACTCCCATACCGATTAAGAGCCCACTACATGCCAGGTTTCAATACATCTCATTTACTTCTCAAAAGATCCTGTTGAGTTGTTGTTCCTCAGCTCTGTTGTAGGCAGCAATGGGGTTATGCCCTGTGGTTTCCAAATCCCTTTCCTGCTCTACCACAGTAGGGTCTCTGCCACAGTGCATGGTAATGTGCTGATGTTGGATTATCAGTAATATGTTAGATGTTCTTCTTTATGTTTTTAAAAATCCCTAACACATGTAGGGGATTTCCATTTTGAGAATTCAGAGAACATTCCTAGAATTTCTATTCATACATAGAAAAAAGTTTTCAGTACTGTTTTCTTTATTTGCTAACGACCCTTGGAGAGCTTTTTCTTTCTTGGAAAGTTCCTTTGTCTGGAATAGCTCATTCTAGATCAGGGATGGCAATGTGAGTTGTGCCGAGGAGTCGGGTTTGAGTCTCTTGAATGTATTTACTGGCTCCCATGAAGCAAAGACTTCACAGTTCCAACCCGCGGCGAGCAGGGAGCACATCACAACGTTCCCCGGCTGTCATCTCACAGTCAAGACACTCATACCTTATTCCCCTGGTACTGAGAGGAAGCAGTTTGAGTTTCCTTATTTCCCCTGGGGTTTGGGAGCTCAATTAGCAAGGAAAGGGAACCCTTAAATGTCCTCAACTTTGCCACCTGCTAGGAGGCTGGTTTTCTTGGACGGTTTCTGCACGGGAGTTGTCTGGTGTAATTTGGAATGACTCACAGCATGGAGAACCATTTCATCTTGAGAGGAGAAGGCTTCCTCTCACTAATCTCAGCCCTTACTGATGCTGAGGAGAGGCTGGTGGGAAATGAGTCCTGCAACCTCCACTCGACACTCACCAGAGCACACGCTCCTGAGTATCTGTTCAGAGAAGTTTCCAGACATCCCCAGGTGTTCCCTCCCTGTCCCTGACACACCTGGGCATTTCCTGCATCCTCCTGCTGTATTTCATCTCAGATTGCCTTTAGACTCTCCACCCCTTAAAATTACATGCAACGACCTCCCCAGATATCACCATATCACCTTCCCGCTGAGGTCTTTCCGTCCGTCCCCTTTTAAGTGGTTTTTTTTCTTGGTTCCATCCTTCATCAAGGACAGATTCTATTTCCTGCCTCCAGTGTCTAATGGGTGGCCAGTCATCTCCCTTCAAATGCAGAGTAACTTCGCACAGCTGCCAGAAAGGCACACCTGTATCCCTGCAGCTGGCCTGGCACGGCCTGGGGATCCGGCCAGCGTCTGCCTTCCTGCCGGAAGAGTGTTCCTGCTTCGTGGTTTGGAGGCCCAGGGAGCAGCTCTGGGGAACAGGCTTGGAGTCTGGGTTGAAGTCCTGGTTCAAGCGTTCGGCAGCAAGCAGCGGGACCTTGCCCGTGGCACTGGCGCTCTGGACAGGGTAGTTCCGTCTCCAAGGGAAGCAGCAGGACTGGCCGGGTTGGGTGGGGAAGAACATTGGGGAACCCCAACCCAGGTCCCTGCCTTGAAAGTGGGGTTAAGGCTGCACCCCCTGGGTGCCTGAGTCTGTGAGACAGTCTCGGGTCAGAGCCGAGAGGAGTAATTGCAGAGACGGGGCCTGGGCGTTGGAGTAGCCTGGCTTATCTGCATGAATACCCGAGGACAGATCCATTGAAGCTGGGCTTATCGTACTTTCCAGTGAATAATAGTAGTTACTGTGGTTTGAGAGCCCTCACTGTGTGCCAGGTACTTGCAGTAACCCTCTGGGGCACGTACCCTGGTTATCATCCCCATTACACAGGTGAGGAAACTGAGGCTCAGAAAAGTTAAAGGAACTTGCACAGCACAGAGCCAGGGGCTAGGCCAGGACTAGTGCTCAGGGCCTCCTGGCTTCTGCTTTGGAAGAGGTATTTGCCTTGGAAACTTGGCCTGAGCTGGGGGAGGAGTGACCCACAGGTAGGGGTGGGTACCACACTTGTTTTTGCTTTGGCCTCTCCCGAGTTTGCTGTCTGTCTGCTCGAGCTCTGGAGGTGTGTCCCCAGACCCTGCTTTCCCCGAACTGGACCTGGCCTCCAAGGACCTGCAGCCCTCCACCCTGCCCTCCTCCTGGCTTAGCTGAAGACTAATCCCTCGTCCCATTAGGTGAGCCAAGACAAGATTAGGGCTTTATTAAAAGGAAATTAAACTAGGAAATGAAAGGATAAACAAATCCCCAACGAGAAAAGGCAACAGCAGCAGAGCAGATGAGTTTACAGAACCCAGTTCTTTATCCTCCAGGGCTGGACACCTCCCCACGCACCGTCCACCTCCTGTCTTCCCCGCCCTCGCCAGCTCTGCAGGTCGGCCGTGGTCAAGATGGCTGTGCGGTGCTTTCAGCAGACGTGGTTCTCTAGGGGCCTGGGCGGTGGGGCCGTGGTCTCTAGCACCTTGCTCGTGTCTGTCCCTCCTTTTGGCCCTTTTCTGGGTCTCACGTATAGAAAGCGTCTCCCTGGGGAATGGACCCAGGTAATGGCTTCTGTACATCTTACCCCCTCCATGGGGAGAAGCTGCGTTTCCTACTCCTCTGTATCCCACGTCCCAAGGCCGTGGGTGGCCCACTCCGCGCATCTCTCTAGCCTCACTGTTCGTCCTCTCTGCTCCTGCCCCACTGTCATTTCTCTGTCACCTCAAGCTTCTAAAGGCCTCCACCTGTGCTCTTCTCTACCTACAGTGCTCTTCCCCTGCCACCTGTTTTCTTGCCCAACTCCTACTTTTTCTTTAGACCTTGTCTTAAATGTCTCTTCTCTGGAAGGCTTTCCCTGACCTGCCTAAACTAGGTTCCTCATGGCCTCTTGAAATCCTCCTTCACAGCACTCATCATAGTGGTAATTGGGGATTTCTTTCATGCCCATCTCGTCTGCCAGACTCTAAGCTCCTTGAAGGCCAGGGCCGATAGGTCCCGCTCAACCCTAAATCCCTAAGCCTGGCAATTACTATTTAGCTATTCATCCATTCACCTATTCAGTTATTCATTCAACAAACATTCCTTGAGTGTCTACTGTATACTGGGTGCCATGCTAGGTGCAAAGAATACAGCAATAAACAACACAAAGTGCCCACTGTCATAGCGCTTGCTGATCAGCCACACATTCCGTGGTTAGGAACATCTGTTTATTCTCACTGAGACGCTTCCAACAAGGAGAGTTACCAGCCAATGGACTGGCTGCCTCGGGTGGAGGTGAGCTCCCTGTCACAGGAAGCATTCAAGAAGAACCTGGGTGACCGATTGTCATGATGCTGCAGGTAGAGCCTCCTGAAGGTCCCGTTCACCTCCAAACTTCTTTGATTCTCTGAAGGACACCATGGGCTGGCTGCCGTTGTATAGGCGTCAAGCCACAGCCAGGCTGGACCTATAGGGAGGAAGCAAAATGAGATCAAGAAAAGGGCCCTGGGCAGCCTGCAAGGTAGACTTTGTCATCGTGTTTTCCTGGTGGAAGTAAACAGGCTCCTCTTGAAAGCTGGAGCCAAACGTTTTCACTTTATGTAAAATAAATTTCCATTTAAAAAATATACCAGGAGAACTATTTTTTGAACGTTTACTTTATTTGGACAGATTATGAAAAGTGATCATTTTGGAAAACACAGAAAAACTTAAAAGAAAATTGGAAGGACTTTAATTTATCTACCCAAAGATAATCATTGTAGACATTTACATTTACATTATTTTCTTTCAGTCTTTTTTGATGAATATATAAACACACATTTTTTTAAAAATGGGATTACATCTTATATCTTGTTCTTTTCATTTAGTAGATTGTGAGCATTTTTTAGTTACCTAAATATTGTTCCAAAATAAGATTTTTACCTACTCTATGATGTTTCCATTTACGGGTTATCTATTGAGATCACCCCAAAGCTTAGTGGCTTAAAACAATAACAGTCATTATCTCTTACAATTTCCATGGGCCAGGAATTGGAGAGTGGCTGGGCTGGGCAGTTGTGGTTTGGGGTCTCTGGTTTGGTTGCGGTCAGGTGTTGGCTGGGCCTGCAGTTATCAGAAGGCTGGACTAGAGCTGGAGGACCTGCTTCTAAGGTGGGTCACTCTCATGCTGGCAGGTGGCGCTTTCCTCATGGCTTTTCCGCTGGACTGCTTGAGTGTCCTCACAACATGGCGGCTGGCTTCCCCCCAGAGTGAATGGTCCCAGAGTGAGAATGGGCCAGGCAGAAGCCGTGTTTTTTCTACGACCTAGCCTTGGAGGTCACACAGGGTCATTTGGGTAGTATTCTCTTTGTCATACAGGTCAGCCCTGTCGTACTGGAGGACATGAATACCGGGAGGGAGGATCACTGGGAGACACCATCAGACTGACTGACTACCACACCATCCTATTTCTCTAACCTCCACTTACTTAACCAATCCCCTGTTGCTGGGCGTCTATATTATTTCCACTGTTTTGCTATTATATGGAACATACAGTCCTGAAAGCCTCAGGCACCTGATATTTTACAAGTGCCTCATCTGCATTTGGTTTCACTTTGTCCAGTCAGGGTTTCAAAGTCATTTGGGGCCTTACCCAAAGCTGGGCCCCCTTTGAACCACTCCCTTTAAGCATTGACATGATGACGATCCCCTGAGGGGATTGCCATGGTAATTCAGTGAATTAGCAAGGTCTGGCAGGAAAGAGAATCCAACTCAGGCTCTAATGAAGGAAGCACTTACAGAGATGTGAGCAGGGAAGGAGACTAATAAGATTAGAGGCATCCTGAGACTGGCCACCAGAGATAAACCACTGCCACCCTGAGGCCTGAAGGGATGGGGCCACAGAACTGCCGGAACTGTGGTGCAAGCAGGGAAGGATATCTTCCCCTAATCTGTCTCCTCTGTCCATTCTCCAGTCTCCGTCTGCTTCTCTTTTTCTCTCTCTCTCTCTCTCTCCCTCCCCGCTCCGCCGCCCCCCCCCCCTCCGCTTTCCTCTCTCTCCTTCTGCTGGTTCCTCCTATTGGCCAAACTGAAACAGAGGTCAACCAATAGCCAGCATGGAGCCCTGTTGATGTGGTCCATAGGGTCAACCTACAGGTAAAGAAAGAAGCATGGGAAATGGATGGGAGGATGGAGAGAAGAGGGAACAAAGAATAACCAACTCACTGTTAGTATTTTTGGAACATCTGTAGGGTACAGAACAGAGGTAGCTAACCCTGCCATAGTGTAGATGTGGGGTAATTTTTTAAAATTAATTTATTTATTTATTAATTTATTTTTGGCTGCTACTCTGCATTGTGGTTCGCGGGCTTCTCATTGTGTTGGCTTCTGTTGTTGCGGAGCACGGGCCCTAGGTGTGCGGGCCTCAGTAGTTGTGGCACGTGGGCTCAGCAGCTGTGGCTTATGGGCTCTAGAGCACAGGCTCAGTAGTCGTGGCGCACGGGCCTAGTTGCCCCACGGCACGTGGGATCTTCCCGGACCAGGGCTCGAACCAGTGTCTCCTGCACTGGCAGGCGGATTCTTAACCACTGCACCCCCAGGGAAGCCCCGGGGGTAATTTTATTGTTATTAATCATCATAACAGCAGTTTAGCCATAATGTGTTAAGTATTTTCCATGTCCAGGGCAATGTATTACATTACAGGGCATTTTACACACGCTATTTCTAATCCTTATAGCCAATCTGTAGGGCACATGTTATTATGAGCCTTTTTCAGGCAAGGAAAAATGGGCTTGGAAAGGCTCAAGATCCTGCCTGAGGTTACAAGATGAGTAGCAGGGCTGGGATTGGACTCCAGTCTGCTTTACTCTAAACTCCAAATGCCTTCCTCTCTAGCAGCCTAGGCCAGCCCCACAGGGTGGACCGATGTGGTTTCTGCAAGAAGCCTTCCATGGCTTCTTCTAGAACAGAGCAGTACTTTTTAAAAAAAGAATAAACCTTTGAACACACCATCTCATCTGGACAGCTGCCCAGGAGCTGGAGTATCGTGTGTTTAGCAAATTATGAGTTTTGCGCCCGTGCATACAGAGTAGTCACGATCCCCCTTGGAATAACGGAGTGAGGAGTGCAGCACTCGGCATGGGAGCTGACCTAACAGAGGTCGCCTTCGCGATCTTAGTACATTACGGCGCTGAGGCTGCTGCTGGGCCAGGCGCACTGGCATCCCCTGAAAACAGCGTCCTGGACACGTCCAGGGTGTCCCTGGGCACCCAGGAGGCACTCCGACAATTACTTGGTTTTAGAAGAAAATTTTCCCCATGCTGCAGATGGATAGGTGTGAGGAGAATTGGAGGGAAGAGGGGTGGAGGTGGCGGTGAGGAAGAGAGAGGATGTAATGGCATTACTTCGCGCTCAGCATTTTGCGATAATGAAAATGACCCACTCTGTCTTCAGTGCTGGACATGTGATCAGAAAAATTCAGGAACTTCCCTGCTTTGTCTTCATGCACATCCTTGGGGTTCTTGCCGCAAAGGAAGAGTGGCCGTGGTGACGTTGTGCTGGGGAGGTCACCTAGGTGGAGGAGGGGCTGGAGCTCTTGGGAGCCCAATACTTTGGTCAGGGTGTCCTGGGGCTGCAGCCAGAACCTGGTGGGTTCGGGGGATTTGGTTTGCACTTCTCTTCCCAGGAGAGAATCTCCTATTTATACTTCAGACTCTAGGCGCCATGATTGAAATACCTAATCAACCCTGGGGTCATGAGACACCCGGTTAATCTTGCTAGTTGGAATCCAAGTTCATGCAGGGCGGTCTCTGGAAGGGTCACCAGCACACTCTGCTTCCTCACGTTGGAGATGTAGGCACAGCATGGGGTGGGGGGTCGCAGTGGGGAGGAGGTGCTGATGGGGGTGGGAAGCCCATGTGTTCATGAAGTTTCCAGGCCAACAAAAAAGGGGGACCAGGTTCCCATCCAAGTCTTTGCCAGCCAGTGGGACAATTCATGGACTGGAATATGAAATTGAATTTGATCTGAGCCTACAATGTGGAAAGCATAGTAGTGCTTGGCGAACTGTGACCCAGGGTCCTGCACTCAGTAGGTGCTCCCTCAGTCAGCATTGCTGAGAACCTCACAGTGTAAGGGTGGATAAGAAGGGGGCCTTGGGAGCGAGACCACCTGGTCTGCGTCCCACGCGCGGTGATCCTGGGTGAGTCACAGATCACCGTAGCCCTAGCTGGTAGGGTTGTTACAAGGGCTAAATGACTTAGTACTTGTGAAGAGCTCAACACATAGTATGTGTTAGTCATTACTGTTCCTAGTTTTTAGCCCCATTTTCAAATAGATGGCCCTTTATACCTGGATTTTTCCAGGACCCCCTGACTTGTGGCCCCATTGCCAGTTCACCTCCTGGTCCAAAGCTGTCCAGCATGACACCATCAGATTAATTTCTAAATTGGCTTAAAGCTTTGTGCTCATTGCTTATTTGCACTAAAGTATTAATACTGAATGTAAGAGCCCTGATTTACAATTTGGCATCCGTTCATGGGAAAATGGTCTGTGAGTTCACGCTGAAAAGAGTTCAACGTGAGCCAAGAAAGTGACACCCTGGTTTGTTCGGTTTGAACTGGAGGATGTTCGGGTACATATAATTTAATTATATGATCAAACATCTCCTCTGTTCAGGGCGCTGTGCTGTTCATCGTCACATATCTCAACAGGGCCACCTCCCACCCCCGCCAATATTTTTGAGAAGGGAAACACTTTAAACAAAAATATTAACTTGGGACCTTGGGACCTCAGATAAAGAGAATGGTTCCAGTTTGGGGTGGGGTGGGAGAAGCCTGGGCCCCTGCTCAGCCTTTCTCCTGTGAACCAGTCCTGTGCAGGCTTCCCCGGCCTCACCCGCTCCCAGGTCACTGCTTCTTTGTGCCGGTGGGAAAAGTGACTGGAAGTGCCCAACCCAGGGCCATGCTGGGAGGTTTTGATGAGATAAACCCAGAGGCCATGACTCCCAGCCCAGTGGCCTTCTTTTTTTTTTCTTAAGCCTTTTATTGCTCTTTGCTCCTTTTTTTTTTTTTTTAATAGATCTTTATTGGAGTATAATTACTTCACAGTACTGTGTTAGTTTCTGTTGCACAACAAAGCGAATCAGCCATATGCATACACATGTCCCCATATCCCCTTCCTCTTGTCTTTGCTCCTTATTTTTTAAAAAAACTTGTTGTTCCTATTGCCCTTGACTCCTCCCAATTCCAGCTCTTGCTAACTTGACCTAGTTTCTTATGCATTGGATCTTGCATCCAGAAGTTCCCGATAGGTGTTTGGGGGTTGGGGTGAGGGTGATATCTCCACGCTCCCTCTACCCAGTACAAAATTAATCTCTCTCGCTCTCTCCCTCCCCTGCCCCCCCCCCCCATCCTTCATCCCCCTGTCTCTTAAAATCCATGAGCAAGGCCACTGATTTCTGGATTTAATGATTAGGTGACATTAGACAAGGCCGGTAATGTCCCTCAGGCTCCGTTTCTTTATCTGCAGTGGAGGGATAAGCGTACCCGCTTAGCCAGGCTGTGAGGCATAAAGGAAGTGTGGCCGAACCCAACACAATGTCAGGTCGCCTCCTTCCTGCCTATCCCAACTCTGAGAGAGTCATGAAAAATGCAGAGGTTGGTGTGGGTTTTTTTGTTTTGTTTTGTTTTTTGGGGTGGGTTTTTTTTTTTTTTCTTTAGTGTTATTTTAACAGTCATTTACATTTTCGGTGCAATCGAACTTGCAGTTTGATTGAGAGGAGAAGAATGACCACCAAATAAACTAAAAATGGCACTGGGCAATGACAGTAATTGTCGACAGCAGGATGATTGATCTCCTTACACAAAGGAAGCAGCCTGCTGGGGAGCGGGGCCTGTCAGCGCCTGCAGGCAGCAGCTGCCGCCGGGTCCCACGTCCTGGGGGGCTGCAAGAGGCCTGGGAGGTCCAAACAGGTGAGGGGACAGCAAGGGGGGCAGCCTGCCTGCAGTAGGAAATGGTGCCATGTAGCGAGCAAACGATCACTGCTGTGTACCCTGCTGGGTTGTCTCCGGAGAACAGAAGGGAGCATTCAGGATAATTTAGAAAATATTTTACGACTGCTGTGTTTGCTCTTGACTCAATCAAGCCCAGTCCTGGTGGGGAAACTGTTAAATTCCTAAGACCCAAGACAGAGACATCATTTACAAAGCCAGTCCAGGAAGAGCTACCCTCTTCATCTTGGAAGCCCCGACATGGCTCCCAGGTGGAAGTGAGGCTGTGAGTTGGTGAGTCTTGTTGTTGGTTTTGATCCTGAGCTGTATTCCTTTTCGGAAGCAGGTGCAAAGGGCCAGGGGCTGCCACCCTGCTCCGAAGGTGATTTCTACCCACGCTGTGGGCCAACCCACTTCACCCTGGGCCTGATGACCGCCCACTCCATCTAGGGAGGTTGTTTACCTCCTTTTTCAAAACATCGTGGTAAAAAAACACATAACATAAAATTCACCCTCTTAGTCATTTCCAAGTTTACAGTTCAGTAGTGTTAAGTATATTCACATCGTTGTGCAACAGATCTCCAAACTTCTTTTCTTGCACATCAGACACTCTGTACCCCTCAAACAACAGCTCCCCATTTCCCCCTCCCCCGGCCCCTGGCAAACCACCTTTCTGCCTCCTGTTTCTGAGTTTGAATACATTAGAAACCTTGTGTAAGTAGAGTCATACAGTATTTATCTTTTGGTGACTGGCTTATTTCACTTAGCCTCATGTCCTCAAGGTGCATCCATGTTGTAGCATGCTACAGGATTTCTTTCTTTCTGAAGGCTGAATAATATTCCATTACATGTATATGCCACATTTTCCTTATCCATTCATCCATTAATGGATATTTGGGTTGCTTCCACCTGCATTTAACACTTTTTAAACAAAGATTTCCTGAGCACCTACTTTGTGGCAGGTACCCTGTCAGCTGCCACCCCCAGCACCCCCTTTTCCATGTGCCAAACTGTATACAAATGGGAGGCACAGTGTATGTAAGCTAAGTCCAGTACCTGAGAAGAAAGAAAACTACATCTCCCTTTAAGTGAGAGCTAAATATGGACCACAACCACAGTAGCCCTATAATGTAACGACCCATGTTTATCGAGTCCCTACTATGTGCCAGGCCCTGGTCTGGGGTCTGTATTTGTGACATCATTTTACATCATCTCCTTTGATCATATCAACAGCCTTACAAACTAGGTACTACCATGATATCCAGGGAGGAAACAGGCTCAGAGAGATGAGGGGACACACCCAAGGCCATGTTGCAGGTAGCGACAGGATTAGGACCCAGGCCGTACGGCTCTGCACCTGCAATTCCTAAGTGGTGGGTGCATAGTTTTACTGTGGAGTCAGGCCCAAGCAGTGAGGAGTGTCCCGAAAAAGCTTCCTGGGCAGTTCCCCTGCATAACCTTGACCAGTCACCCCAGACCCTTGTCTCCACCCCTCTTCCCCCAAAAGAGTGTCAGGGACCTGCTGAAAAACCTCAAGAGGGTGCTGTATTTACCTCTCAATGTCCCTTGCACTTGCAGGGGGCCACGGTGCTGCTCCCAGGGCAGTGAACACACCCTCACCCTGCCCCATGGTCTGGAGCAAATCACGGAGGGGTGGTTTCCCAGTTGGCAGAAAGCAGTGGGGTGCCCTGTGAGGCCAGGGGGCGCCCAGTGTGCTGGGCCTCTTCTTTAGCCTTTTGCTGTCTTCATATGATAAGGTAAGGGGTGCCGGGTTTGCGACATTCATTTTATAATTATCGAGCACCTAATATATGCTAAGGGCTGGGGATGCGAGGATAATCTAGAAGACAAAGACCCTGGCTTCACGGAGGGAGCTTCTTTGAAGACTGCGACCGGAATTGTAAAGGAAGGAAGCTCTCTGGCTGCCCGCAGCGCTGGACAAATTATTGGACAACTAACCCTCTGCCTTCAGAATGCTCCGGGTTTATCCTGGCGCTTAGTGGAACCCAAAGCCTTTTCCATTGGCTCCTCCCTGTCAAGTTTTCTAAAAAGCCAGGAGTGTGAGAGAAGCTGCTTGCTTGTCACAACAGGATGGTGATGAGATCAACAGCAAGATGCCCGTAGGCTCAGTGGGAAATGGCCCAGGATGCGGCAGCGTAAGGTGGGAGATAACGCAGTGCGCTCCCGGCTGGGGTACAGCGTCCTGGCTCCCGGGTTCCCCACGGGCATGACACCCTGCACAGAGGAGGGGTCTACCTGGCAGGGAAGCTTCCTTCACCATTCCTGTGGGGGCTAGACCTCCTGTGTACCTCCTGCCCCCAGCCCAAGGCTCTTTAGAGATTTTGGCCTGTTCACGCACCAGGAGCAAGGAGTTGGTGCCAGATGACCCCAGCACGTTGCCCAAACTGGGTGATACAGGTCCCTTCCAGAAGGATGCTGGTGAACTTGATAACCATGCATCTCCTCCATCCTTACTTCCTGTTAATCTCCACTGCTAGCTTCCCCCAGATGTAGACCTCATCATCGGACCACCAGCCCCTCCTTCTTCAGAATGGAGATGATCACGGCACCTCCCCTGTGAGGACTGAGTGAAATCTATGTGAAATATTTGACACAGTGTCTGGCAAATAAGGAACCCGCCGTTAGCTCTCATTTCTCTTGGCCTTTGCCTACTAGCACGTGTGTTTTGGGTCTTTCTCTCTGTCTACTCCTTCATGAAATTCTGGGACATGCTCAGAAGTTGCGAGGAGGAGGCTGCAGTTATGCCCATTAACAGTTGACGGAAATGGCAGGGGGCTTTGTGGAGTCGACAGGAAAGGTTTCTGCGTGCCCTGCTTTGGGTGGTGGTGGGGTGAGCATCTTTGCAGAGCTTGGAGCAGACTTCCAGCTCTCAGCACAGATCCCCCCACCCTTGGAGCTGGAGCAGCAAGAAGGTATTTTCCACTCTGTGGCATTTCTTTTAATTCTTTCCTGATTGATTTAGGGGATGTCAGTGTGGAGGCAGCTCTGCCCCTCCAGCCTCAGCAGGATGTTGAAAGATGGATTCCTTCTGTTTTCACTCCCTTGAAGACCCATCAAGCCTTTACCCTGAACCCCAGGCTGGAGGATGAGGGGCCGTGCCTGTGGCGGGACAGAAGGGAAAACTGTCTTCTTGTGACTCCTCTACGATGTGCATGGGGAGCAGGAGCCCCTCCCGAGGCTGAGACAGGTGTGTGGCAGGCAGGGGACTCCTTCTCAGTTTCCACAGCCAGAGGTCACTAGCAAACATCAGGCTGCCTTGCCTCACTTCTTGTTGCTCAGATAGAATATACTGGAGGATCAGCATCACAGATAAACTGTTCTGTGAAGTGGATAAGAGATTTGGGTAAAAAGAAGAGTGGAAATGTAATTGTCTCGAACCCTAGAAGCTCAATTGGGTTAGAAAATTCCAGAGTGTAATGGGGATGCTGTTAAACCTGTTAAATCACTGTGGGCCCATTCAGATATAAGTTACAGAGACCTCACTATAGTGGCTTATATAAATTAAGAGGGTTTTTTTGTCCCTTGTCATGAGAGGTGCAGAGTTAGAGTTGCTCTCGGGTCAGAAAATTTCCCTTGTGGTTGCAAGATGGCTGCTGTAGCTCCAGTTATCACGTCTGAATTCCAGGCAGCAGAAAGGAGGAGGGGATGCAAGACCAGTGCCTAGAGCTAGAAAGCAAAGCTTTCTGAATAAAGTCCAGAAGATTTCTGGTTACAGTTCATTGGGCAGAACTATGTCAGGTGGTCATCACGAGGGAGGTCAGGAAATTTACTGTCCACTCCCAATAAAATCAGGTACTCTTTAGGGACTTCCCTGGTGGTCCAGTGGTAAAGAATCTGCCTTCCAATGCAGGGGATGTGGGTTTGATCCCTGGTCGGGGAACTAAGATTCCCACGTGCCACAGGGCAGCTAAGCCCGTGCGCCACAACTACTGAACTCGTGCACCTCAACTAGAGAGCCCATGCGCCACAACTAGAGAGAGAAAACCCGCACACCACAACTAGAGAGAAGCCCGCGTGCCACAACGAAGAGCCCAGGCTGCAACAAATGATCCTGTATGCCTCAACAAAAGTCCCGCATGCCTCAACTAAGACCCAATGCAGCCAAAAAAAAAAAAAAAATCAGGTTCTCCTTGGTAAGGAACAGAGAAGGGGTAAATAATTAGCATTCCTACTATAGTACTTCTCTTGAATTAAACCAAATCCTGCCCCTTTTAATAACCTCCACCCAACTTTCCTCATTTTTTCTGTTCCTCTCCTATCCTTTGTCTAAGTCAAGCCTGAGACTCCCCAGCACTGAGACGCAAGTGGTCAGTCTGGGACTGAGGTCCAGGGTCTGTCTTCAGACCAAAGATAGTATGTACCCTGACGTCATCACAGCAGACAGTTTGTCTCAAGTGGCCACAGTCACTGTTTAGATCCACCTCCACCATTGAGAGTCAGGGTGCACGTTGTGACCCGTCCTTGGCCTCCATGGAATTTGAACTCCAGGACCTCCTCAGCCCCAGGCTCACTACAGTCAGTCTGACTGATGCACAAGTGGTCCCTGCCAGCTTTGCTCCGGGGGGCATTGGAATGTTGCCCCCAGCCAGTGAGTTATAGAGTAACACACACCCACAAACCATCTTCATACTCACAGGGGGTTTTGGGGGGATGGAGGAGGAGGAGACAGTAGAGGAGAAAGGAAGGTCAAGTCCTTATTTATTGTCTTTCTGTTCAACAAGCGTTTATTGACCCTTTCTAGAGGCTACAGAGGTGACCCAGCCCAAGTCCCTGCCTCTTGCTCATAAAAGTTCGTACAAAAGGTTTCATTGTTTCTGATATATGGAATTCTTTGCAAAAGGACCGCATGCTGGGAAAGACCTATAGACATTGCCTAATCAAACTTCTTCTTTTTTTTTTTTTTTAATTGATGAAGAAAGGAAGCAAGTGTGGCTCAGGGAAAGTGAGTTACATAGGGCCACACAGCTTGTGAAGCTTCTAGAGCCCAGTCCCAGCCCTGGGTCTCTGCATAGTCAGTCCGGCCCTGTGCTACCACATTGATTTGTTTTGCCAGTTACATAACAATCTAGTGGACCACGTTCCCTGTGCTAGGAAGCATCCATAATTCACAATCTGCAGGTCTTTCTCATCTCTGGGAGAGAAACAAAAAGAGTAAACCTCGAGGGTTTCACATCCTTCACCTAAAATGACCATTCGTCCACATTTTACATTATTTTCAGTTATCTGCATTTTCTTCTAATACAAGACTCACTAAGTTTGGTTAATTCTCCCAGGAGAAAGGCATGATTGATTAGGAACTAAGAAGCTGTTCATGGAGAGCAACGTGAGGTCTTTTAGCAACCCGTCCCTCACGCAGGAGTTTTCAGGATGGAGAATTGATCCGGGAGTCCCAGTGCCTTCTTTCTTGCGTGGCAGATGAGAAAAACCCCTCAGAATCATTTGCAGGCTGGCCGCCCAACCCCATGTTCTGTCTGCGAGCAGCATGTGAGAAATAATGCACGTCGCATTTCACAGTTTGGAAAATTAGCAATAATTGTCTCAAATTGCTGGGCTTTGGGAAGAAAAAGAAGGAGAGAAAATTCCAGTGCCTCGTATGTTTGAATCACCAGGGCATCGTGGCGCTGGCCACCTGAGCAGCTTCTGCCACCTTCCCCCTCGGTTGCTGCAAGCTCAGGCCTTGGATGGACGTCTGTGCATTTTGGAGGGTCCGAGGGCCCCTTTGGAGTGTGCTGGGAACATGCGGAGGGAGAATGTCGCTCAATGAGCCACTGTGTCTGCCTTGGCTCAGGCGGGAGTGCGGTGTCCAAGGGAGCCTGGGCCCGAATAAAGACACACTTTATTTCCCTTTCAGTTGACAGAGGGGGATTTTGAAGGTAGCAGGGGAAACAGAGTGAGCAGTGTTCAGGGACGCAGCCCACCTTCCTGGGTAGTTTTCCACTGCCACGTCCCCACCGAAGCAAGCTGGCCCAGGAGACTGAGATTTTACAAGCACGCCGTGTGGACTGGGGCTGCACACTGATCTGGAGGCCCTTTGGCAGCGCCCCCATCTGCAGCATTGCTTGGTCAAGGGGATGAGGAAGATGTGTATCTGCGAGTGATTTAGTTTCCTGCAGCTGCCATGGCAAAGTACCAGAGGGGGCAGCTTAGATGATGGATATTATTGTCTCCCAGTTCTGGAGGCCAGAAGTCCAAGATCAAGGTGTGGGCAGGGCTGGTTCTTTGTCAGGGCTGTGAGAGCAGGAGCTGTCCCAGGCTCTCTCCTTGGTTGATAGATGACCTTCTTCATGTTCACACGGCGTTCTCCCTGTGCAGCTGTCTGTTCACAAATTTCCTCTTCTTATACAGACACCGACCATATTGGATTAGGGTACTTCCTAATGACCTCATTCTAACTTGATTACCTCTATAAAGACCCTATCTCCAAATAAGATTACTTTCTGAGGTACTGGGGGTTAGGACTCCAACATATGAATTTTGGAAAAACACACACAATTCAACCCACAGCAGCATGTACCTTATATTCCATCTTGTTTATCTGAAGATAGGGAAGCAGCTGTGGGGCCCGTTACTCTGGCATTTCATTGTGGATTGATGATTGGCCCTTTTTCTCTGCCTTCTTCTTCCATCTTCCTCCTTCCGGGCGTACCTGTCAGAAACCCCCAGCATCTGAGCCCTGTTTATACCGCAAGAACTAGAGCTACTCCTTACTGATTGCTTCTTCAAGTACCAAGCAAGGTGCTGGGTACTTTGTATTAACTCGTGTAATCCTCATGATGACCCTTGAGGTCGGCTCTGTTATCCCCACTGTATAGACAAGGGAACTGAGGCACAGGAAGGCCAAGTAACTTACCCAAGGTCACACAGCTAATCAGTGGTAGAGCCAAGATGTGAACCCAGGCCATTTGGTTGCAGAAGGTACACTATAAACTACTTCCACTTTACTTAACAGACTCAGTATTCAACATGAAGCCCTTCATAGCTTCCATGCTCAAGAATTGGGGTATTGTGATGGGTGAGAGCACAGGCTCTGGGTTCTGCGTCTGTGTGCCATTATTTACCAGCAGTGTGACTTTGGCAAGTGATGGAACCTCTCTGTATCTGACTTTTGTCATCTGTAAAATGGGGATGACATTCTCATAGGGTTGTTTGGGGAAGATCACGTGAGTGACTGGCATATGGTAACTGCTTAATAACTATTATTATTGATGATAACATTATTTCCCCACCTCGTTCTCCGTCTTTACAGTCCAGAGCAGTGCTGTGCAGTATGGTAGCCCCAAGCCCCAGGTGGTTATTGAGCGCTTGAAATATGGCTAGTGTGAACCGAGATGTGCTGTAAGGGTTAAATACACAACAGAATTTGAAGGTTCAGCACCTCTCCCACCTAATGTAAGTTATCTCATTAACAATTCTATATTGATTATACATTGAAGTGATACAGTTTTAGATATATTGGGTTAACTAAAATACATTATTAAAAATAATTTGTTTTATTTTACTTTTTTAATGCGGCTACTAGAAAATGTAAACTGGCATGTGTCACTCACATTGTACTTCTGTTGGACAGTATTGGTCTAGACCGTAGACTGTAATCTCCAGGGGCCACATCTGTTTTGTTTACTGCTGTATCCTAGCATCTTGCTCAGATCCTGGCCTTATAGGAGATGCTCAAAAATATGGTTGTTGATGCAGTTTTGATTATACAGAGGTTCTGTTCTTAGCACCAGATAGGTCTGTAGGGTACCAAGCCCAGAATGGGGAAAACCCTGAGTTCCCAAAGCTTGGAGAAGCCCTGTAGCCTGGAGTTTCTAGCTCACCCTTGGACTTGCCCAAGCTGGCCTCCCACTGAATGGCTAGGTTTGATGGCCAGGCCTCCGCCTCTCGTGAGGTAGCCTCGCTATTCAGCCCAAGGGAAAACACGGCTGTGGAAGTCTCTTCTATTTTCAGAGAAACCGATTTTGCACAGAGGACATGAAAGCTCACTTTGTCGGCCAAAGGAGGCCCATGAAAGAGGTCACTGTACACAGTGAGCAGGAGAGAAAGGCCTGAAGGAAATTTCCACCAGGTTTGAGGTCCTCTCCTGGACTTGGCATCTCAGATTGAGCCTTATGAAGATAGAAGATTTCGTCTTTCTGACTCTGTCCCTCCTCCACATCCCCTTCTTCACAAAGTGAACCCCAAAGCCAGCCCTCATAAGGGGTGTGTATCTGACATTCCCCTCTGACCTCACATCTGTGGGAACTGATGTTATCTCCACCCACGGTCCTGACAGATCCCAAGATTTGAGGTTACTGAGTGAACGAGCCAGGGGAGGAATTTCAGTCAAAGAATGCTGGAGCTGGAAGGGGTCTGAGGGACAGGTCCAGTCTCTTCTATCTTGGATTTCCATGGTTCTTATCCTTCCCATGACATCTCTGCTGCTAGGGCGGGCTTGGCACACAGGAGACGTGAACCCACATGACCTCGTCCGGAGCTTGACCTGGTCCACTTTCTCCTCCCGCCACAAGCCCGGGCTTTTCTCATTCACTCTTCTGAGGGTGATGTGACAGAGTTTATATGCACATTGATTCCCCTGTACCCAAATCCTGATGTAGCTTTGTTGGAGTCGTGTGTTTTGGAGCAACTGACAACTTCTCTGAGAGTTGGTTTCTTCTGTTAACATGGAAATAGTAGCACCTGCCCAGCTTGTTGCTGAGGTTAAATGAGATAGTATGTAAATAGCAGCAGGCAGTGCCCAGAACGTGGTAGACATGAGCGACCCTTCTCTACTGGTTCCTAAGGGTTTGCTCTTCCATCTCTCCCTGCTCCGCCTCCTGATTCATGGCAGCTTCCTCTGACCAGGGCAGGTGAGAGTCGGTGAAGGCTGGTCTCTACCGCACACAGGATTTTCACCCCAACTGAATGGCCGCTAATGAAGAGTTCTCTTCCGTGGCACATCGGAAACTTGGAGGAGGTATTCTGGAAGTTGGAGATTATTAGTACTCCTACCTCCTTGCTTTTCAGAAGCCACCTGTTCCTTCTCTTTGTGTCAGGATTAGAGCAAGGAATCTTGGCAAAGAGGAGACGTTGCTTTTGATTAAACATCCTGAGCCTCATTTCCCATTTTGGAATGACTCAGTGAGCTCCATCTGGGTGGAGAAGGGGAGCAGGAAGTCATTTTTACATGAAATATAAACTCAGATGGTCCCAGGGGTTATTAATTAAAGTGAAGGCTTTTCATTGCCTAGATGGCAGCCGGCACGTAGTAGGATCTTAGTGTGTGTTGATTTCTTGTCCTTGGTGTGGTACCTGAAGCAGGTCGTAAAGGAAAGGAAAAAGGTTGGAGCCCTCGACCTGGGTTCAGGGGGCAGCACAGACTCTCATTAGCAGTGTGCCCTTGAGCAAGCCACTTTCCATCTCTGAGTCCCTGGGAATTTTCATCTTAAAAACTGGGAATAACTGCAACTCTGTCTACTTCATGCAGTGGTTATGAAGACTGAGTAACTAAATGAAAGTATTCTGTAATGGCAACACAGAATATTAGTTCCCCATCCTTAATTATTGTGGTTAATGATAATACTTGTACCTCTTTGATTTGATTTGGGTAAATATTTGTCAATTCCCAGTCCTGATTCAAACTAGATTTTTTTCAAATGATACAGTTTCTAGACCATTTCCCAACCAATTGTCAACCACGTTTGCTTTCTAGCGGCAGAAACTTAGGTGTCTTTCATCTTTTATTCCTTTCTGCCTGATCCATAGGCAATCCCCTGCTCACCAAGGTACCAGATGGGAGATCAGGAGTGCTTTTGAAAAGAAAGAAAAAGCTCTTTGAAAACACTGCTGATATAGGATGTTTATTTAATTTCAGAGGAGGAGGTGGCTGGTTTTGTTTTTTAGGTGTAATGCAAGTAGAGTTTATTGCTACTTGAGTTTTCAACTGGTTTACTAATATTTTTTATAGCTTCTTATTTTAATGTTTGCAGGTCCCCAGATGCTGGGATTTACTGACGTCCGTGAAGGGATTGATAAATGATTTAGTTGAAATAGCAAAACTGGAGGCATTGTATGAATTAGAAATTGTGCCGTGGAACCCACTCTGGAGTCACAGATTTGTTTAGCGTGATCTGTGTTCTGCAGCTGTTCCTCACCAAGTCACAGGAAAAACAAATATCAACTGTTCCGCCAGCAGAGCAGTTGGGGGGGGGTACCCAAGGGATTGGGGTGAGACCTCTAGAGAGCATCCGATGGGGGCTGGCAGTCTGGTCTGGGTTAGGTCAGCAGGAGTGGGCTTCCCTCTCTTAATCCACTCTGCCCTCACTTCTGTGTGAGTCCAGTGAGGTTTACCTACATGGATGGAGGGGAAGATGGACACGTGATCCTTACATCATATCAGAGCAGCTATGGGACTTCTACAAACAGATTGACCCTCCTCTGTCAGCTGGGGTAGAATCCCTCTAGCGTTTCTTCCGACCTCACGATTCTCTGTTGAATCTGCGATTTTTCTGAGGCTGATTTCTGTGGGTTTGTCTTGCTGTTACTTCTTCTCTGGCACAGAGATTTTTTGCAGGTTTTTTTTTTTTTTTTTTTTCATGTGATGTGGAAAAATACACACAAGGGAAACACGCAGTTGAACCAATAACATCATAACCTCTTTCCACTGATCCATGTAACTTACATTCCTTTTTTTTTTTTTAATTTTTATTTATTTATTTATTTATTTTTGGCTGTGTTGGGTCTTCGTCTCTGTGCGAGGGCTTTCTCTAGTTGTGGCAAGCGGGGGCCACTCTTCATCGCGGTGCACGGTCCTCTCACTATCGCGGCCTCTCTTGTTGCGGAGCACAGGCTCCAGACGCGCAGGCTCAGTAGTTGTGGCTCACGGGCCTAGTTGCTCCGCGGCATGTGGGATCTTCCCAGACCAGGGCTCAAACCCGTGTCCCCTGCATTGACAGACAGATTCTCAACTGCTGCGCCACCAGGGAAGCCCTGCAGTTTTTTAAATGAGTATTTTTTATGATATGAAAGAAATACTTGTTTATAACAGAAAATTTAGAAAATACATACAAGTCAAAATGAATAAACTAGAAATTGCCAGCAAATCCATCATCTAGAGATAATCATTGTTATCAGTTTGGATAAATACCCTTCCACTTTTTTCTCTGGTATACCTCTGTATATTTTTAAAAAATGGACACACATAGCCTACATTGCTTGGTAACCTGTTTTATTCACTGGTCCTTTTTTTTTTTTTTTTTTTTTTTTTTGGTCCTTTTTGAGCAGTTTTCCTCCATAATAGGTGACGGCCTCTCTTAGACTGCTGTTCAAAGGAGCTTATTCACACTGACCCTAATAAACAGGTATCTGGCTGGGAATCGTTTGCCCAAGTGCCCTTGCAGAAATGTGAGATTGGCTGCAGCGATGCGTTTCTCTTTGGGTTGCTTCAGTGTCATATTGAGGGCACTGACATAGTACAGAAGCCCATCCCCCTTTCTTTAGCCCATTTAAGGTACCATTCTTTTTTTTTTTAAATATTTATTTATTTGGTTGTGTGAGGTCTTAGTTGCGGCGGGCAGGCTCCTCAGTTGTGGCAGGCAAGCTCCTTAGTTGCGGCTCACAAGCTCCTTAGTTGTGGCTCTCCAGCTCCTTAGTTGCGGCACGCGGGTTCCTTATTTGTGGCACGCAAACTCTTAGTTGCAGCGTGCATGTGGGATCTAGTTCCCTGACCAGGGATTGAACCCGGGACCCCTGCACTGGGAGCGTGGAGTCTTATACACTGCGCCACCAGGGAAGTCCCTAAGGTACCATTCTTAACAAGTTCATAAGGGTGACTTATTTTGTTCCCTTTCTTTCTTCCTTCTATCCATCCATCCATCCATCCAATGTATTGAGCAACTAGGCTGTGCCAGGCATTGTGTTTGGTAATAAGGATGCAGAGATGTATGATCCAGGCCCCTGCCCACCAGGAGTTATCGGTATCCACTCTGTATTGCTTCTTTTCTATAAACCCCTAAATGCTGACTACACCTATAGCCTAATACTCAGTGGGACCACAAGATGAATATTAGAGCAGACTGAAGTGGCAGCAACATTTTTAAAAAACCGTTTCTCACTACGACTATTATGTATCTCATATCAAAGAAGAATGAGGATTTTTGATTCTTTTTTTATTTTAACATCTTTATCAGAGTATAATTGCTTTACAATGGTGTGTTAGTTTCTGCTTTATAACAAAGTGAATCAGTTATACATATACATATGTCCCCATATCTCCTCCCTCTTACATCTCCCTCCCTCCCACCCTCCCTATCCCACCCCTCTAGGTGGTCACAAAGCACCAAGCTGATCTCCCTCTGCTATGCGGCTGCTTCCCACTAGCTATCTATTTTACGTTTGGTAGTGTATATATGTCCATGCCACTCTCTCACTTTGTCCCAGCTTACCCTTCCCACTCCCCGTATCCTCAAGTCCATTCTCTAGCAGGTCTGCATCTTTATTCCCGTCTTGCACCTAGGTTCTTCTGACCATTTTTTTTTTCTTAGATTCCATATATATGTGTTAGCATACAGTATTTGTTTTTCTCTTTCTGACTTACTTCACTCTGTATGACAGTCTCTAGGTCCATCCACCTCACTACAAATAACTCAGTTTTGTTCCTTTTTATGGCTGAGTAATATTCCATTGTATATATGTGCCACATCTTCTTTATCCATTCATCTGTTGATGGACACTTAGGTTGCTTCCATGTCCTGGCTATTGTAAATAGAGCTGCAATGAACATTGTGGTACATGACTCTTTTTGAATTATGGTTTTCTTAGGGTATATGCCCAGTAGTGGGATTGCTGGGTCGTACGGTAGTTTTATTTTTAGTTTTTTAAGGAACCTCCATACTGTTCTCCATAGTGGCTATATCAATTTACATTCCCACCAACAGTGCAAGAGGGTTCCCTTTTCTCCACACCCTCTCCGGCATTTATTGTTTGTAGATTTTTTGATGATGGCCATTCTGACCGGTGTGAGATGATATCTCATTGTAGTTTTGATTTGCATTTCTATAATGATTAATGATGTTGAGCATTCTTTCATGTGTTCTTTTTTTAAGTGTGGCCTTCTTAGGTCTTGGAGACACAGCAAGGCTATTCTATTTAGATTTAGACGATATTCCCCTCCCTCATTGTGTGTTCTAGAGAAGCATGGCTTTCTGTAAAAAGGTAAAATTTATTTTTGCCAGTAAAATATACCTCAGAGCCCAGCAACAGCATTCAGCAGGAGGAAGTACCTCGCTGGACGCCGGCGGCAGTTCCTGTAAAATGGTACAAGTGTGAACAGCCTCCACTCCCCCCGTCAGACAGCGTAGGCTGCGTTTTTTCCAGGGAAGTGGGGTTGTTTTTTTTTTTTATGATGCCATTTCCACTTCCTAAGACCGCCGTAGATTTATAGGGAAATAATTCTTCCAGTGGGCCTTGTGACATCCTTAAGTTTTACATGTGCCACTTATGAAATTGCTAGAACCATTCCATGCAAACATTTCCATGTCACCAACCTAGGCCCCTTTATTACATTTATGCAACTACACTGTGTGTGGTTTTTTAAAGATACCCAAATATTTTTAATAACCCCAACGCTGAGGCAAACCTTGGAGGTTAATTATATTAACGAATGTGGTCGACACCCTTGCTATTGAGAAAGAAACAGACAGTGGCTCCTGGCCCTGCCTGAGTGCTGCAGACATATCTTCCACTTAGCATAGAGCAGGAAGTTCCTCCACAAGCCCTCTCATCTTCACTTTCCCCTCCCTGCTGTCGTTTCTCTAGGTAGTCTGGCCACTCTTGAGTTGATTGCAGATGTATGGGAATAGCCTGAGTCTGAGGTCTGGCTCTGTCCGCCCAATTTGTTAGCTGTGTGGCTTTGGTTAAGTTACTGTCCTCCACTGGGCTTATTTTTACATCTGTAAAAGGCTGTAATAATAACATTCATCTCAGGATTTGGGGGAAAATGGAGCTTTGGGAGGGGAGCAAGAAGCAGTATAGGAAGAAAAGAAGGAAATAATACCACCTTACCATCATTTAAAAATGTATCATCATCCGGAAGACTCTCATTTCAAACTGTGCCATCAACGTGGAGGTAGTTGCGCGTGGAAGTTACAAGCGCAGGTTCTGGGGTCATGCTGCCTAGGTGTTTGGCAAGTGTATCAGTGTGTGGCTTTGGGCAAGTTGTGTATCCTCTTTGTGCCTCCATCTCCTCTCTGTAAATTTGGGGTAATAAGAGTAACTATTCACGGAGTCATTCTGACCATTAGCTTAGGTAATCAATCTGCAGTGCTGTGCATAGTGTCTGGCCCATGTATGGTCAATAGATGTAAGGAGTAGCATTCCTAATTTTTAACTTTTTTCTGCCTATCTCCACTTGTAAATTTGAAACAAAAATTTATAATTTTTCTCTGGATACAGAGCAAATATCCACTTTATGTGTTTTTCCCCCCTTCGTTGTTTCCTTCCAGCCTTCCTTCCTCCCTTCTTTCTTAGCATATTTAGACCAACATATGTAGAACTGACATTGGGATACTTTAAATAGCTACCAGTTTCAAGTTCTGTTTAAGTAGGGGTTAAACATGTATTTTGTATTATGAAATTGTGGCAAGTGTAGCTTCTCTCTCACTGAAGAACACCTGAACTATTTTCCTCAGACTTTCCAAACAATTGAACTTTGGATGGAGGCAAGAATCGAGAAATTTAATAAAAGAAGTTTGGGGTTTCTTTTATCCAAAAGGCAATACAGAAGACCAGGGGCTATTGTGAAACATGGGCAGCCTCTTGCAGCCCCCTCTGCCTTGAGTTCTGCCTTGCCAAAGCAAGATTTTATTAAGATGAGACTATCCAATTTCCTTCTGTTGTTCTTGGGACTCTGCATTTTTGTAACCATTTGCATCTGTCTGCATGTTGAATTCTAGAGGGTGTGATTACGGACAAATAAAATGGGATGGAATAATAGGGGCATCTTGCTACACTGGTATTCAAATTCAGTATTCAAGGCTCATCACGCCTGAAATACAGATTTTGCTCTGAAATACAATGGATGGCCAACAAATGTTTCTTGATTAAACAAAGAAGGAAAGAAAGGAAAAGGAGGAGGAGAGGGAAGGGAGAGAAGGAGGCGCAGATAGGAGCATCCAATGTGTAGAGGTAGGTTGGGGTCAGAGAGGTGGGGAGCGGTGTGATAACCCCCGTGTCCACAGTTCTACGGTCCTATGTGTGGTGGGGTCTGGAGAGAGCCAGAACGATAAGTTGTTGCCCCATCCTGTTCTCCAAAACTATGCCAAGGGTAGCTGACAATATGACTCTCTTGGTCATATTCCTCCTGCCTGGCAAATAGTAGGTGCCTTAAAAATACTTGTTGAATGAAACATTCCATTAACCTGACGGCTACTTAATGAACATAGCCATTTCCATTTACAGAACTTGCACTGAATGATGCAACTGTATTTTGAGAGGTGAGTGGTCCTGACTCGTCTGCAAGAATCGTTCGGTTTAGTGCATTTGGTCCAGCAGAGACTCCGGTTCTTAATAGCCATTTGACTTGAACTGTTGACTGCAAACATTAAGGTTCTTCTAGCCTCTCTCATAAAATGTTGACAGCATCTTGGTGCCACGGAGGTCTGCAGGTGTCCACCTCCCTGGCCACTATTTTTGTAATAAAATGTGAGAGTCATGCAGCCTCAGCCCCCACGACTTGGTGTTCTATCTCCCATGGGTCCTCCAGCTCTCAGGTTGCACGCCTAGGCTGTGTCTTCCATAGGTTTTGCTAGAACATGGGTCTAGCTCTAGATAAATGTTATACGTTAATAACACATATGCTCTCAAAAACTCTGGCCCTTGGCGTTTCATGCCAGCCCTTACCTTGCATCTCAATTAAGGACAGAATTTCGCCCTTTGTTGGGAAGGGGCCCAGTGGAGACAGGGCACCGTGGGACAGTGGCCCTGACCTCTTTATGCATGTCTCCATACAGAGCAGGATGTAGAAACTAGAAGGGACTCTAGCATTCAGCCAGCCTCTGCTTCCTATACTCATTTATCACCTTGGGCAGCCATGAACTCCCCTGGGCCTCAATTTCCTCATCTGTAAAGCAGGGGTAGTAATGGTCCTACCCTTAAAGGTTGTGAGGATTGAAGGAGGCATGTCAGCTTCTTAGCACTGCCTGAGGGCCCAGGTGATATTGGTTATTGTTGTCACACATTCAGATTGCCTGGAGGGCCTTTCCACCACTTGAGATGCCCAGACCTACTGAATCAGAGTCTCTGGAGGTGAGAACCCAGGAGTTCGTGTTTTTTTAAATCCCCAGAGATCATTTGCGTGTTCAGCCACAGTTGAAAGTACTGATTCTAAAAGAGCTGGATTCATGGGGTATTCTCTTCGGGAGGCGGTGTAGCCAGTATAGCTTCTCATAGAAGCTAGAGTCAGAATATTTGGGTTCCAACCCCAGCACACCTCCTTCTGCCCCCCAGAACCATTTGCCATTGACCTTGAGCCAGTGACTTAACGTTGCTGGAAGTCAGTTTACTCAAGAAAAGAGGACAATATTAGCACCCCTCATAGGGTCATATAGGGATTAAATGAGATAATATTATGTCAGTCTTATAAGTACCCCAGTAAATGGTAAGCACTTTATACATATTAAATCATTTAATCTTCATAACAACCCTAGGTGGTAGGTACTGTTATTACCCACATTTTACATATGTGGAGACAGATACACGGAGCATTTATGTAACTGCTCTAAGCTCACAGGTGTTTGAACCCACTCCCAAGATGCCGTGCTCGTGATGTGCTGTCAGCCGAGCCAGTGGATCCCGCTAGATGGCCTGTGATTGCCTGGTCCAGGAGCAGCAGCTGACCACACGAGTAGGGGCAGTACATTCTCCGTAGTGATGTTTATCTTATCTGGGGCTAGAGATCAGCTGTGTGGTGCAGCCGGGAAGAGGCTTCCCAGGTCCTTCCCGGTATCTTGCCTGGGAACATTTACTGTGCGCCTGGGTTGGTCGGCAGTAATTCGTACCAGTCTGATGGCAGCAGCCCCCAGAGAAGTATGGGTCATGGCAGAAGAGGCAGAAGCTCACCCCAAACCTGTGCTTTTCAGAGGGTGGTGGATTGTGGGGATTTCTAGCCCTCCATGAACTGTCCTCCTTTTTGGAACCAGTACAGTTGTCTTCCTGTAAGAACAGAGAAGCCCCAGGCAACGCTGGGTTCCAGAAATGAAGGCATCCTCAAACAGCCCTGGCAGCCCTGCCATTTCTCTCTTCCATTTTCATGAGCGAGGATGACTTCCCGCAGGAACCAGGGGGGTCCCCAGCTCCAGCGCGCCTTAGGCGCACAGCCCTCTGCAAGCAGCAAACCTGCACAATTGCCGCTGTCTCCTGCCAGCCAGCTGGGCTGAGTGTTCCTGGGCACCCGAGCCTTTTCCTTCCCCCTCCCCCCTCCCCACTTCCCACTTCTCCTGCCCCTCTCGCTCCAAACCCTCCTGAATGTTCCATTCTAAACAGCCACAATCAGGAGCCTGTTCCTGTTCTGGGAGAAAGAGCAGCATGAAGGCTTTTAAACTTGCTGGGTAATTTAAGGTATTTATCGCTATTTGGAGAACTTTGCTTATTTTGAATCCTTTCCCCCTCTGGCTTTCAGAAATGGTGCAAGTGATTTTTTTTTTTTTTTTTTCTCTCTGAAAAGGATGCTTCTGGGTCCTTCCACTGTCCCCGAGGCTGGATTCTGAATGCAGCCTCCAGACCTGGGTGCATTAGCTGAGGTTTTGTTCATTCTTCATGCAGGCTGGCCATAAACATTCACTAGGCGCCTCCCCGGTCCAGGCCAGACTCCTGTTTGCAGACTGCTCCCCGTTTCCATGCCAGACTTCGAGGGTTTCCAGCACATGCAACAGCAACCTTGGAGGTCAGGGAGCATGCCTGACCTTTGCATCCAGGTTGACCCTGAGGTCAAGCCATGCTCTGCCAAAGAGCACTGTGACCCTGGGCACAGTTCTCAGCTTCTCCAGAACTTTTGTTTTTCATGCGTAGAAAGAGTATGATAACAGCGCCTGCCTTATTGCTCTGGAAGTCGGACAACCTGGGTTCAAATCCCAGCTCTGCCACTTCCTCATGCTGTGGTCTAGGCCTCTCTATTTTGTGAGTTAACTTTAAGTTCGGAATAACAGGGAATCCTCAAAAGGGAGCGAGAACTAACTGGGTTAATGCACACAGAGTGCTAGTGCCTGGTACTTAGAAAGGGCTTGATGAAACCAATGGTGGTTGAGAGAGAAAGAGGGAACACACACACACACACACACACACACACACACACACACACCCCCTTCCGTAGCAAGAGGCACTTGATAAATCTAACTCTCTCCTTCCCTCCTTACCTCAAACCTGAGCCAGCCAAGAGCTGGACAGCAGCAGAAGTTTGCCAAGAAGTTGGAAGAGTCTGGACTCTCCACTCAGCTTCCTGAAGGTCTTACTCACCTGATAGGAAGAGGAAGGAGAAGGGTGTCCCCTCCCCAGGTGCACTCTAGCCGGAACAGTCCACAGAAAGTCCCGTGGTCTGCTGACTACCCTCTGTCCTTAAGATGCTAAGGGAGGCCCTCTCTAGGGGACCCACAGCAGAAACGGTGCTCAAAACCAAGGCTCAACATCTACAAGGAACGTCTGCTCCCTCGGACAGAGTGTCCTTCCTCCTTCCTCCCTTTTCCATTCATGTCCCTCCACGAACTGCTTCCATCTCCCCCGTGTCCCCAACTCAGCCCTCTTCATGGATCACACACACACACACCACACTCCCGGCTTAGTGTTTCTGCTGCTTCCTTTTCAGTTACTTTGATTTCCCATGTGTGGATTACCCAAAAAACAACAATGGTTTTCCTGACCTGCCTTCTGAAGGTGATGGGCAAATGTGAGCCCTAAGACCATGTATGGAGATGAAAAGATAATCACCAGATTGGAAGGTTTGAATTAAAACAGAGGCAAATGGCGAGTCGTATCTTTTCTCATTAACACGGGGTGGGGGCAGGTGATCTTTCTTCTGCAGCTTCATTACATATAGTCTGTTGTTCTGCATCCCCTCCTCCTGGAAGCCTCCTGTGATCTCCACTCTGATCAGGTACTACAGTTTTGTCCTGCCGGGAGCCTAACCAAGGGATGCAGGGGGGAGGGGGGGCCGGGGGGCAGGTCACAGCCAGGCTGCTTGATTGACATCTTGACCCTGCAAGTGATTTGTTCTGCCTTGGCTTCCTCATTTGCAGAATGGAGCCATTATTAGCCCCTATTTCGTGGGTGGTTAGGAATATTCAGTGAGGCGATCCATATAAAATATTTAGACTGTCTGGCCACCTATCATTACTATTATTATTATTATCATGATTTTCATCACAGAAGCACTTATTAGACTGGACCGTAATCAGTGATTTACTCATCTGCTTCCTTCCCCCGAGGGTCTGGCAGCAAATTAAGAGCCAGAACGGTATCCTATTCAACTCCAGGGAACAGTGGTCATGGAGAAAAGGCCACTGTTACAAGCAAGGTGATAATTTGTTTCCAGAAGACTCCTTTACTTCCAGAAAGCCTCCCTTTAACTTATGATTTGATATTTAGACATTTCACTCAAACAATTTTGTTCTCTTCTCTCTCCTTTCTTTCTTCCAAATTGCACAAAGTAAGCGGAGTCTTTTCAACAGCCCAGAGGATGCCCCCTGTGTCCCTTATAGTTGTGTGGCAGCGGGAACCCTGAAGCTGGCCAACTGGGCAGTGACTCAGCGATTTCCTCCCTGTAACTGGGGTCACTGCCAGCGTCTCTTCTGATTGGTCAGGGACCGTATCATACTGGTTAGAAAATAGTATTTTAATTATCAGCCTTGGAGGAAAGAATGCTCAGATTTCTGCTCTGATTCGAGATATTTTGATACCATTTAGGGCAGCCCAGGTTTTTGATCTTGGCTGTGAGACTGCCAGGGCGGTACAAGGGCAGTTGTTTCCGGATGGACGGTGAACAAGGCACATGCATGGTACCTACAGGCTCCCCAAGGCCCATCTGGTCCACACAGTGGGATGGAAACTGCAGAAATAAGGGGGCCGTGGAACAGTTTCTAAGGTTGGCTCTAGCACGTGGAGTAACAGCTCATAGGAGTGACATGTACAACTCCGCCCTATCCCCGCTGTCCGGCTGTCTTGTTGCAGGTGACCGTGTGGAGAAAGGCGGGGAAGAGCAGCTCGCTCCGGAAATGGAGAATAAAAAGGTTGTTGCTTTCTGCCTCCTGGCAAATTCTGCTAAAATACCACGGTGAATGAGAAACTTTAAAGGAAAAACACTTTATGAGCTATCATGTGACTTGCGTCCATGGATGCTGTGAGCAAGTGTTTCTGCGACCTGGCCGCCTGCCCGGCCCTGGCCTTCTTCAGTAGGAGAACGTGTGAGTGGGGTTGGCTTCAGACCCTAGTCCGCCCGTGCTACCTCCAAATAGACCTCGGGAGGAATAACCTCCCGAGCGGGCAAGACGACCCCCTGTGATGGGCGGCTCCGTGCACGGCTGGGAGCGCACGCACTGCCAGCGGCTCTCCTGGCTGGGAAACTGGCTCGTTGTATCGACTGCGCGTCTCCCCCTGCAGCTTCCAGACGGGGAGCCTCCCCCGCTCTCCCATGCCCCTCACTTGGCGCCGTCCCCTCCACTGCGTCCACCCAGACACCCAGGCCTGAACCAGAGCCTCAACTCCTGATGCGGAGTCTTACCTTCCCAGCTGCTTGCCTCAGGCTGCCGTGACCAGCGACCACAAACCAGGTGGCTTAAAACAACCGAAATTTATTCGCTGTCAGTTCTAGAGGCCAGAACTATGCTCCCTCTGGAGGCTTTAGGGGAGAATTCACTTTGCCTTTCCCAACTGCTGGTGGTTCCTGGCTTCCGGGGCCTAGGGCCTCATCTCTGTCCATCCTCACGTTGCCACCTCCTGCTCTGTCTCTTACAAAGACATTTATCATTGGATTTAGGGTTCACGCTGGTGATCAAGGATGGTCTCATCTCAAGAGCCTTAACTTTATCACATCGCAAAGAGCCTTTTTCCAAATCATGCAGAGGTTCCAAGAATTTGAATGTGGGTATATTTTGGAGGGGGGCACATTCAGTGCAGGTCACCTCTTAATGGAAAGGTTAGTTATATGGATTAACACTGACTTGAGGTTTTCTATGATGCGCCTAAAGCATTTTCTCAAGAATAAACATCTGGTGATATCTATTTCCAGCTGTTTGACAGATTACTTAACCTCTTTGGACCTGTTTCTTCACCTGTAAAATGGGAATAATAATCATAGCCCCTACCCATAGGCTTGTTGTGAGGATTAAATGAATTCACACAAGTGCAAGGCTTTGAGTGCCATCTGGTGCATAGCAAGTGCTGTCTAAATATTAGCCATTTTTACGGTGATTATCATCATGGCATTGTAATCACTATTGGAACCTACATCACACAATGAGACTTTCCTAGACCGCTCATTTTGTTTTATTTTACTTTTAAAGTCTTTATTAAGTTTGTTACAATACTGCTTCTGTTTTATGTTTTGGTTTTTTGGCCCCGAGGCATGTGGGATCTTAACTCCCTGACTAGGGCTCGAACCCCCACCCCCTGCCTTGGAAGGTGAAGTCTTAACCACTGGACCACCGGGGAAGTCCCTAGACTGCTCATTTTACATTTAGTGTATTCTTCTAATGTGCTGGCCTTTTATGTCTCACTTCTTGGAATTTGTTGCTGTGTGACCTTGGACAAGTTCCTTAATCTCTCTGAGTCTGTTAGAACGTCCCCCCCTGGCGAGGCTGCTAAAAGATTAAAAACAGTCAGTCGTGTGACACATGGTTTACATCAATCCACGTTGGCTGAACAGTGAAAAAACAGCATGTGTACAGTTTGCGGCTACTTCACAAACACTGGTGGCTTCTTTCTTCCCTGCCTGTGTCTTTACTGCTGCTTGGATTTTCTCTGCTGTTGGCTCTCCCCAGCCTATAGTGAATGGCTTGCAGTTAGTTTTAGTCAGTTTCCTCCTCTGAGCCTAATTTTTCTTCAGTTTCCAGCACAGGTAAGGCTGTGCATTCCAGGCTGCTGTCCCTGAGCAGTTTCTTGCCGGCACATTTGGGGAGGAAGTTCATCAATATCTAAGCAAATCAGAACTGTTCTATTCGTTAAAAGATTTTCAGGTAAATTCTAACTTGGTGTGCCTGAAACTCCTAACCTTTCATGAAAATGCTGCATTGTCCCCCTCAGTGGTCTGTCACAGTGGGCAGGAACCAGATCATAAATCCTACAAGAGCTAATATTTCTATAGTACAACCACTCTTCCATCACCCTGGCTCTGTCAGGCACTGTCCTCAGCACTTTACTTTCCATCCTCCCATCCTAATGATGAAAGTCCTGTTACGATCCCCATTTTACAAATGAGGAAAGAAAGGGGTGGGATAGGGAGGGTGGGAGGGAGACGCAAGAGGGAGGAGACATGGGGATGTATGTATATGTATAGCTGATTCACTTTGTTATAAAGCAGAAACTAACACACCATTGTGAAGCAGTTATACTCCAATAAAGCTGTTAAAAGAAAAAAAAAAAAGAAATGAGGTCCAAAGAGTTTCAGTAACTTCAGTAACTTCTGGAATTCGAACCTAGGCCCTTGGAGTTCAGCAGCTGGATTTGAGCCCCTCATTAAATGTCTGCAACAGTTTCTAGGAGGCACAGAGTTCCATAAATGTTTTATAGAATTAATTGAATGTTGAATGGCTTTTCCTGTTAACTGAGGGACCTCAGTCTTTGCTAGCAAACTAGAACATTTTCTTTGCCCCCCTGGCTTGAGAGTAGCGCAGATTTTTCTCTTTTTGGTTTTCCCATCTACACTATAATGCCCTCGTCTTCATACTTGTGCATGGTATGAAAGGATGCATATTGAAAAGTATGGTTTTTCAGTCTCGAATGCTGTGTGACCTGGGCAAGCCACATCACCTCTCTGAGCCTTAGTTTTTGGGGGTTAATAACATTTAACACATTAAATATGCTAATGTATATAAAGTGCCAGGCGCGACATCAAGTCTCAGTATACAGTAACTTGAAAAGTAAAATAAAAAATACTTTGCATTTTTCTGAAGGAAGGTGTTGTATAGCTCTCAAGATGTATTTTAAACTATACTTTGCTTAGATAAATCTTATACAGATATCTCTATTATAATAGCATATGTTTTTAGTGGCGATCACTCTAACGTTATGTATATTGAACATTCTGGCCAAAAAGTTTATGAAGAAATACTTTTAAAATTGAATGAGAAATGGCTGATGATAATCATCATTATGTATGAAACAGAATCATTTACCACTGAGGTAGATCTAATTAAGAAACGATAATAGACATCAATTATTTCAGCTTCTCGGCGGGCGCTGTGAACGTTCACGTGCTTCCTCTGTAACATGAAGCATGGTCTCAAATTGCCTCGCTTGGAGCCTGGCCCTTTTCCACCTGGATGATGAAGAGTTCTGGCTTTCCAATCTTTGTTTTTCTTCTCTCTTTTTCTCTTTGCTGTGTAGTATCAGTAGGATGTATTACTACCTTCAGGATCCAAGCAGTTGACTGGGACCAGGAGTAATAGTAGCAGTAATAATACTAACGGGAACAACTGCTTATTCTGAGCTGAGTGCTTACTAAGTGCCAGGCATCCTGCGTTAGCGACTGAAGAACTGCCAGCTCTGAGATCAGACTCCTGGTCCTAAGCCATGTACTTGACTGAGCAAGGTACTGCTCTGTGCCTCGGCTTCCTCTCCTGTAGAGTGACATTCATAACATCACACTTCTGACAGGGTTGTTTTGAGGTTTAAGTGGGATAATATGTGTTTTGTACGTAGCACGCTATCTGGCAAGCTGTAAGCGCTTGGTGATGTTAATTACCGTTAATGCCTTAAAGAACTTTCTGGTGGAGGTGGCTGTGGAACTCGGGCTCAGAGAGGCTTGGGGGCTGGCTCAGGGTCACGTGTACATTAGTGGGGGTTGGGGGGCGGGCTCAAGCCCAGCTCTGCCTCCGGCGGTGGGGCTCACATCCTGTACCCTCACACATCTCAGCCTGTCATCATGGGTGGTGTTGTCTGCACAAGAGGGAAACTGCTCAGTGATTCCTGTTTCTACATCAGTTTGATTTTTGAGCCATTATCTTACTTGGGCAGGAGACTGACCGGGCTTTGGTTTGTGGATGGTGTATTAGCTTGCTGTCCCAAATTATCACAAATTAGGGGCTTAAAACAATACAGGCGTATTATTTTACATTCTGAAATGGGTCTGATGGGGCTAAAATCAAGTTGTCAGCAACTCTGAGTTCCTTCTGGAGAATCTAGGGGAGAATCTGTCCCTTGCGTTTCCCAGCTTCTAGAGGCTGCCTGCGTCCCTTGGCTGGTGGCTGCATCATTCCAACCTCTGCTTCTGCTGTCACATCTCCTCTGACTCTTAAGCCTCCTGCCTCCATCTTATAAGGACCCATGTGATCATCAGCTGAATAATCCAGGATAATCTTTCCAACTCAAGATGCTTACATCGGCAGAGTCTCTTTTTGCCACCTGAGGTCACACACTCACAGGTCCCAGGATGAGGGCGTGGACTCTTTGGGGGGCCATCGTTCTGCCTACCACAGATGCTGCTCCTCATCTTGCCTCCGTCCTGGCCATGTTCTCCTTTCTCGAGCTGCTGTGTGGTGTTGGCTTTAGGGCACGGTGGATTTAGTCCTAATCCCCGGCCCCTCTCTTTACTGACCTGTGAGCCCAGGCCAAGCGTTTCATTTCTTTGTGCCCCATCTTCTCCCTTCCTCATCTGAAAAATAAAAGCTTCAGCACCCGTTCTGCGGGGCCAGTAAGAGCACAAAATGAAGTAATGTGTGTAAAATGCCTGGTCCTAATTGGCTCTCAAAAATGGGAACCATTATTCTCATGAAGATTACTTTCAAATTATTTTTAATGCTCTCGTAGCAACAAACAGAGCCCAGTGTCCTGGTAAAAATGAACAAGGGTCTTAGCATGCAGGTCAAGGGGTCCCTGATAATGGCCTACAAAAAGCAGAAAAAAATCCCAGCCTGGTTCCCACTCACCAGAACTGGACTCGGTTGGGAACAAAAGGGTTATTCAGCTGACCAGATGATAGGTGTGAACCAGAAGGGGACGGGGAGCCAGGATTAGCTTGTCCAACAGTATTTTATTGTGAAGTCTGCAGATCAAGGCAGTCTTTTGTAACAGCGTTTATATTAAAAGAGGCACAAGATATTTTACGGCCCCTATCGAGGCCCAGAGCCTAAATAGCAACCCTGTTTGATCAGCCTTTCACAGGTTATATTATGTTTCCAGGAGGGATTGGGTATAAATCTTTCAAGGTGTCCATGTGAAAGTGGGAGGAACCACTGGGAATCTGAGGGGGGTAAAACAGAGAGAAAGCAAGGGAAGTCCAGGCCCTCTGAGCTGTCACAGAATTTCAGACATGGGGCGTGGCCACCTTGGGTACCGTGTTGCCAAAAGATGGGCAGTTGGAGGTTGGGAGGCAAAGGGAAAGTGAAATCTGTGTTTCCTGAGGAGCCTTCTTTCTCTGCCAACCTCATCTCATATCACCCTGCCCACTAGGCACGTCCCTCAAACTTATTCCCACCGTGGGACTCGGGCGGTGGCCATTCCACTCTTGGAGCACACATCCCCATGGACCTCCATGTGGTTGGCTCCTTTTTGTCAAGTCTCAAATGAAATTTCACCTCCCCCAAGAGGCCTTCCATCCTCCAATCACTCCGTGTTTCATTGCCTTGTTGTGTTGTCTTCACAGCACTTATCACCATCAGAAGTGGTCTTGCTCATTTATTTGTTTGTCTGGTGTCTCTCTCACCGCCTCTGGAATATAATCTCTAAGGGAGCAGGGACCTTGGCTGTTATCTCCCGCCATCACCCAGTGCTGGGACATTGCCGCACACACGGAGGGGTATTTATGATAATAATCGCTGACACGTAGCACTTATTTTATGCCTCATCCCTTTCGAAACTAATTCATTTGATTCCTCTCAACTCATCCATTTCACAGATGAGGAAACTTGAGACATAGTTTGATAAATGGAATAAGTCAAATTAATTGACTTCAGCCGTATTCCAGGTATGACCGAATTAATTTAGTAACTATCAGTTTTCGATAGTCATTCTGTGTAACAGAACACCCCATTTCTTCCTGATGATTGTCAAGGGCGCCAAGGAACATAAAGAACAGAGTGGGAGCTAGAGACTGCATTTTATATTTTCAGAGAGTTGCTGCGCACATTAATTGAGCATCTACCCTGTGTCAGGCATTCTGCTACATTTTATCTTATTTTATTTATTTGCTGGGATTCAGTCTCCATTGTTGGGTGCATTTTATTTTTAAGTACACAAAGTCCTGGGAAGTACAGCATTGCCCTGTTTTGTCCAGTTTGGGAAACAGAAACCTGAGGGAGGCTGAATACCTCACGCCCACAGGGTCTCTGTTCTATTTTTATTTCTCCCGAGATTCTCCAGATAAAGTCTCTACCCCACAGCAGAGCACTTCGGACATGGTAGATACTCCATAAGTGTTGGCTGAATGAGTGAAGGGGGGAAAGGACACCAACCAACCTGCGAGGGCGGACGAGGAAACTGAAATTACTGTCTTCATCTTCCAGACAAGGAAACTGAAATTCAGGGAGATTCAGGTCAATGTCACCCAGCTAGTCAATGAGTGAAGATTCAATTCCAGACATTTCCAACTCCCAGCCAGTGCAGCCTGCGTGAATGGGGTTCAGGACCCACAGCATCTCCTCTGCAGTCTAGAGGCAAGGGGGGATGATAGTCTACGTGTAGCTTGTGACACCCTGGGAAGCTGCCCACTCAGGACCAGAGTCACCCGGGAGCACTGCTGGGTCCCCTTTGAGTGGAGCTCTGGGATCTGTGTTCTGCACTGGCCTCTGCCCTGTGCGTGGCTCGGGGAGGAGGGGTTGAGAATAGAGGGAGCCCTCAAAGCAAAGCCATCCTGCCTGGGGGTTTTCCATGGATGGTGAGGCCAGGCCTGCGTGGACGATGAGTGGGATTCGTGGCTTGGCCAGAGCGTGGCAGCCGAGCCCGGCTGCAGGGACATCCGGCACTGACACCTGCCATAGTGGGAGCGGGCACCTTGCATCTCTATGGAAACCACCCTTGCATCATTGACAACAGAGCGCGGGAAAAGGTGAAACAGAGCCCCGCCCTGCGGAAAGTCGTAGCTTCCAGAAGTGCAGCCAGAATCCTTGCCAACTCGTTATGGGCGCCGTGGCTCTCTTCCAGGATATCCACTGTGGCCCTATAAATACAGGTACACTTCCTGAACAGTGTCGCTCAGGATACCAGCTGTACTATTCAGGGTTGTCCAGAGAAACAGAACCACTAGGATGTCTGTATGTATGTATATGGAAAGAGATCTATTACGAGGAATTGGGTCCTGTGATTATGAAGGCTGACAAGGCCCAAGATCCGCAGGCTTGAAACCCAGGAGAGCCAAGATGTTTCAGTTTGAAAGGCCAGAAAAATCTGATGATCCTTTCTGGGAGGGTCAGCCTTTTTGTGCTATTCAGGCCTTCAACTGATTGAATGAGGCCCACCCACATTGGGGAAGGCAATCTGCTGCTTTAGTCAGACTACTGATTCAAATGTTAATCTCATCCAGAAGCACCCTAATGGACCCACCTAGAAAAACATTTGACTGAATGTCTAGGCACCCTGTGGCCTAGTCAAGTTGACACATAAAATTAATCATCACACCAGCCTAGCAAGACATCCCGCCACCCTCCAGAGTTTCTGGAAGAGTTGGGAAGTACTACCTCCTATAGTCCTTGGTAATTCAAAGAGCACCCTTGGATGCCAAAGGTCCTGATAAGTCCTGCAATGAAAGGAACCCTGTTTCCATCTGGGTGGGATTGGGTAAAGGAGCAAGAGTATCAGACAAGCTTCCTAAAGGAAATGTCACCTGAGAGGGATGTTGAGGACTAAACAGGTGTTTCTCTGACTGAGATGTCTAGGTTGAAGTAGCAGCGTCCATAATATCCTGTTGGCTTTTCCCTGCCTAAAGGTATGGCAGCAGCATTTGTTATATGTTTTAGTTCTGTCCCTGGTGACAAGAAACCCTCGCTGACCACCAGACACAAGTGGGTCAGTGATTCCAGTAGACTCCTGCTTACCCCAATGTTGGAAACCCCAGTGATGTCTTGGCCCAGATCTTGGTACTAAAGGTTGCCATCTCTCTGGAGTTTATGGTCTTGTTTTTCACCACAGTGACTTTGAGAAAGGGAGAGACAGAGACAGACTAGAGTTAATAATGGTGGCCTCTCTATGGTCTAAAAGTTTAACCCTTACGCTCTCTGATTTTTCACGTGAAGCCACCTCGTTAGGGAACGAAAGCTGACCCGTGGCCTAGATGCGTGATCCCAGCGGCAGCAGCGTGATGTAGCGAAAGTGCGGAGAATCGGGTTCTGGATTTGAATGCTGCTCCTGACCCTAACCAGCTGGCTGCTGGGGCCACAGCGGTCAGTCCCTGAGTACCAACCCTGCGCCAGCGCCACCAGGCCAGTGCCTGGCACGCCCCGTGCCTCCATCTCCAAATTGATCTAACGGGGATAAGCCCCCTGCCTTCATGGACAGGTGTGAATCCGCTTGAAGGATGTGCTGTGTACCGCGGAAGGGCAGCTGACCTTTGGCAGGAAAGAAGGGAGTGGAAGAGGGAGAGAGGAGGGTCATGAGCAGAAGCAGGGATGGAGGTGGCTTGAGGGGGGACAGCAGAGCATCCTCAAGAGCAGGGGTTGACGCCTCCTGGCTCAAAGTGGAGCCCGCCCGGCAAGGGATGACTCAGCAGACAGGCAGGTCCCATACTGAGGCTTCAGCAAAGCGGAGAACGCGTTCCGCACCCCCACTTCCCAAGAAGAGAGAGAGAGAGAGAAATTCTTGATATTTATAAAAAATCATCAGTGTAGTCGTCATGCGGAAAATCAGAAATGGGTTGGACGTGATGGTGTAACCTTGTTTTCACTCCCAGTCATATTTGAGAGGGGGCCTGTGGGTTTTGTCAGGACTCAAGGCTGCTGGAGGTCTAAATCCAGCTGTGGCTGCACTGAGCGATTTTCATGGAACTGCTGGGAGCAACTCAGTGGAGTCAAAGTAAGTCACTCAGAACATGTGGCCCAGACTCATTTTCCTCAGGAGGTGGTAACATACTGTGAGGTTCTTCTGCCACCTACCCCAGACCTTATAACTTCGGTGGGGTCCATCCTTGATTTGCTGACACCACACTATCACCACCCCACCCCCAAGGGAACATTTTTTTAAATTATTATTTGAATGGTTTTATTTGACATTTGAATCTCTTTCATTGCTGTATCCCTTGGCACATTGGTGGACAGTTAGTAGAAGCTTAGTAGCCATTTGTTGGATGAATGAAGGAAGAAGTGAGTGAATGAATGAATGTGTGAGTGCATGCGTTGACATCTATGGGAAAATGCATTCCTATAGGATATTCACCCCTGGATTCAGTTCCATCACGCTGGTGTTTCTTAGCCATGGAACCCAAGCTGGAGAGGCAGCCTGGAGAGGCCTGGAGTCCTGCCAATCTGGTGGATTAGCAGAAGGCCAGAGAGGAGGAAGAATGTTCCCACAATGGTTGGCACTTGACTGTAAGTGGACACTGCTGGCAGAAGACCAGTCAGCAGTGGAAACGAGGGAGAAGCCAGGAGACGCGGCAGAAGCTAGAGGAGGGCAGGGCTGCAGATCCCCAAGCTGATGGCATTATTGGCAAGAGAGGACTCTTTCTGCAAAACTGTGTCCAGACCCATGGGTGTGCCTCCCTTCCAAAGGAGCCCTTCGTTTTCTTTCTTTCTTGAAGGATTATAGGATAAATAGGAATTGGTAGGAAATACAAATAGACCGGTGAGTGGGTGGGTGGATGGATGGATGGATGAATGGGTGGGTGGGTAGATGGGCATCAACATGGGACATTATAAAGAGCGTTGGTCTTGACCGGCAAAGCTAACAGCCTATTCCCTCCCCAGGCCCAATTCTGTCATCTGTAAAAAGAGAACAGTAAACCCTGGCCCTCCCTAGCTCCAAGGGCCATCAGAAAGCTCAAAATAAAAGCCAGACACCTTTGTTCAGTCCTGGTGCTCCGCAGCTGTAAGGAATTATTAGCCGGGTCACCTCTTCCCCTCCAAAGACTACCTGTCATCCCCCACGTTGCAAATATATTATGATTAAAATGCAAGAGTAAGTCAGAATCTTAGTAAACTCTGTGATCACTTTGGAACCCCTCCAGCGAACTCTGAGTGGATTTTTCTTTCCTCCTCTCAGCTCCCAAGCTACTTTTCTTATGTTGGAGGTTGCCAAGCTTTTATGGCTATTTGGCTATCTTATCCATGCAGATGCTTAGCTTTAATTTATGCTGAAATAAATCTGCAAAACCTCATCTGTCTTGTTGTTCTAGAAGCATCAGGTGTAAGACCTAAAAAAAAAATCCTAATATATGGTCTCTGAAAGAGCTGAGGTGCGATCTGCCTGCTTGTTATTCAGTTTGGCTTGAAATTCTTCTTTTCTATCCCTTGATATTTATATATAAGCAAATTAGGTCGTTTGGTATAAAAAAACTTATTTTATGACTCTTAATATGTAGGCTTGTCTCAAGTCACTTAGAGTGCTTTGTATTGAGAAAAACTAAGCTGTGATTTATCATCCAGTGATAAAATCTGAATGCCCTTTTTCCATTTTTAAACATTAATCATTAAGGCATACTACGTTGAGTCAGCTACCAGGGATTCAAACACTAATTTGCTGTGTGACCTCAGACAAGTCTCTCAGCCTAGCTGAGCTCCGATTGAACACCTGCTTGGAGGACTACTTTGAGGATTAAATGTGAAACTGTATGTGGGGCGCTTGGCATATAATAGCACTTAGTAAATGCTATTAGGTAGCACCATTGTTGTGGTCGTGCTGATGCAGGATTTTGGGTGAGAGATCAGGCCCAGACTTCCCTTTAGAGCAAAAGTCAGGTCAAAATAACAGTTCCTGGTGCTAATCCCCTGCTCTCCGTCTGTGTATTCATTCCCTGATAACCTGAATTGATTTGCGCCCTTACTCTTGTGCTATCTGGGGATTTCTCAGACTTATGCTCTGGTGTTTTCTGATGGCTGCAGAAATTCATTCAAAACATTTCTACACAGCGATTCCATAGGGTTGACCTGACTTTTCCTAAAAGTCAAATGAACAGCAGCTCAACCTGTCTCACCATGCTCCGGGGCTTGGCTGGCCGTTCCCCAGGTGCCAGACTGTGGGACAGCCATCCTCTAAGAGACAGTCCTCTGCATTTCCTAGCTCACCCAGGGGCAGAAGACCCTAAAGACCAGGTAGCTGATGGATGATTCCTGTCATAACGTATAGGAAACTTGATTCTGGTACATACTAGGCCCACACAAATTCATTTCCTATATGTCACTCTCTATGGGCTCTTTTTTTTTTTTTTTTAATTTTTATTGGAGTATAGTTGATTTACACTGTTGTGTTAGTTTCTGCTGTACAGCAAAGTGAATCAGTTATACATATACATATATGCACTCTTTTTTAGATTCTTTTCCCATATGGGTCATTACAGAGTACTGAGTAGAGTTCCCTGTGCTATACAGTAGGTTCTTATTAGTTGTCTATTTTATATATAGTAGTGGGTATATGTCAACCCCAGTCTCCCAATTTATCCCTCCCCCCTTTCCCCCTTGGTAACCATAAGTTTGTTTTCTACATCTGTGTCTCTCTTTCTGTTTTGTAAATAATTTCATTTGTACTGTTTTTTCAGATTCCACATATAAGCGATATCATATGATATTTGTCTTTGTCTGACTCTATGGGCTCTTGATTTAGAATTTTAGGTTCTGGACAAGGCTTGCAGTTGTGGAGACTACTACATCTTAAGGCTTTCTTTTGTGAATTGGTTTCCCTCTGTCTGTCTGTAGGGTTGGATTGAGACTTGTTTGTGTGTAGGTCCCAACTTACAAGGCACGTGGTCCTTCTCATATACGGATGCCACAAAGCTACAGTTAATGCAGCAACCTCTCTGGATGTTGCCAGGTACCAAGAGGGGTTGTGATAGAGCCTAGGGTTCAGGAGTTGCATTGGGAAGCCAGCAGGGCCCAGGCCAGTCACCAGCACTTCTGGGGCCATCATTTTCACACCAAGTGTTTTATGACTTGTCATCTTCTCACTTGGGTGTTCAAGCCAATGGTTGCTGACTGAATTCTCAAAAGCACCTTGCACATTAGAGGTACTAAGTAAATGTATATAAATCCTAGATAGCACAGCAGTAATCATGACTCATAATAATGGCTTGCACTTATTGGGCACTTACTGTGTACCACACTATGCCAAATGCTTTACTTGGATTATCTCATTTTACCCTCCAACCATCCCATTAAGTAGATGCTGTGAGATCCCCATTTTACAGATGAAGAAGCTGAGGCCAAAGAGAACTTTGGCTTCAGAACTCACCCACAGTCACAGCTAGAAAGCAGGGGCAAGACTTTGATCCCAGGGTGGTCTTTAGACAACTTCTGGAAGTGGACAGATGCTCTGAGGTGAGATGGGAGGATGGATACCAAGGTCAGTTGAGCTCAAAATTCCTTTCAAGGAAATGGACTTTTCTGCCCAGAACTGTCATATGCCAGACAGCACCCAAGAAAAATTTTCTTCGCAGCTTTAGATTTGAGATTGAGAAATAACTCAGATGCAGTCTTCTGGTCCACGAGCCACTGTCATCACACCGCAACCACATTTCCTCCTGTTTATTGCTGGTGGATAGGGGTGGGGTTGTCGTTCTGTATTTCCTGCTCGCAGCCAGTACGTGGAGGGGTAGGAGTTCACACTTGAGTTTGGCAACAGTGTGGTCATGTTTTCTGTGTGTCATTTCCCAGCATGGCGTCTGACGGGCCTTATAATTCTCGGAAAACACAAAGGTGTGTGGTTATCTCCGTGTCTGTAAACTGGGGACCCTGTGTGGCTTTAAGGCTGTCACGGCAGAGGAGAACCTTGGAGAGCCGTGGCTCCCATCCTTCCATTTTGCAAATGAGATGCAAGCATTCACGTGACTCATTCTGCTGGGCTTTAACTGTGGATGAAACGGTTTGCTGTTAGAAAAGCGGGTTCGGAGAAATTGCTGGCGCTCTCGTCCTGGTCCTTGATTTGGCCCCAGCCAAACTTCCTCCCTCCCCAACCTGCAAACTCAGGGCCGCAAATCAGTTGCTGCCCCTACAGCAAACATGCTTCCTTCAACTAGCATCACAGCGGAAGCTCCGTCTGCTTCTGAAGGCGGGGCCGGTGACTGTCCTAGCCCATGTCGAGCAGACCCGTGAGAGCCTCGTCTCTGTGCTGTGTCCTGCTTAAGACTGGGGCAAGACTCAGCCCCAGGAAGCTAAGTGGGCCTAGTCCGTTCATGATTCATTTAACAACCTTTTCTGGAGCACTCGCTCTGATTACGTGATGAATAACAGTAACTATATTTATTTGATATGCTTCTCTGTGCTTGGCACTGTGATAAGTGCTGTCTAACATCAGTGCCCGAGACATCCCAAGGCTGGAGTGGGCTGGGGAGACACCCGGCCTGTAACATGGGGGAGAGGTTTGGGCCACCCTGGGAGAGGCAAAGCCCCAGGAAGACCATCATCAGGAAGACACAGGCCAGCAGAGGCACCGTCTGTGTCCAGCTGTGTCCCTGCCCCCAGCTCTGCCCCTGCACGGGCTTTCCCAGCCCTCTCTCCCGAGAAGGTCTCTCTCTCTCCACCTCTCTTTACCATCCCCCCCCCCGACCCCCATACATACCACTTTCACAAAATCCTACTGTATATTTCTGATTTAATACCACTGTGCAGAAATCACAATTTAGGTCACGACTGGGTAGATTCCGTGTGGGAAGCTGGATGAGTCTGCTCGAAGTTCTCGAGAGCATTTTTAATTTGGCTAAGAGTGATTACCTCCCCATTCAGGTGGGCTCAAACTCTTGGGGGACTCAGGTGAAGATTTAAATATAAATGATTCCCATGTAGCCACAGGAAATCAATTGAGCAGAGAGAGGACTGGAAAGAAAGAGCAAGCAAGATTTAGTTTTCATTAAAATAACATGGTGCCTATAAATAAGGTGAGAATCGGTTAATAGCTTTCTATTCAAGGGGAGTTGGCATTCCAGAGATTATGTATGGGGGGCCTTGAAAATCGACACATTCCTTTCTAGTCACATCTTTTGTGCATTCTGAGGGTTGAATCACTTTATTTGTAGTTTTCTTTTCAATTAGCTAAAACTATTGTTACTTTTTTTTTTTTTTTTCTTTATGTTCACTATTGTTTCCTCTTGGGTAGGAATAAAAGTTGACCTTTAACTTGTGAAAAAGGGAAGTATTAAAACCAACATCCAAAGCCTTCTTCTGGCCAGTCATGGAGCAAACAGTGAGAAACAGCCTGCTTTGAAAGAGAGAGGAGTATCTTGGAAAATTTCCCCAAGCATAAAGAGGCCTCACCAAGATATTCATTGTGGTCCTAGGCACCGTTTATAATAGGGGATTGTTCAGATAGCTAAATAAACTGTGTTCTATGCAAACTATGAACTACGATGCAACAACTGGGAAGAACAAGGTAGATCTAATCTAATAAAAGTCATATCCTACTGTTGAAGAAAAAAAGCAAGTAGCTAAAAAATTCTTTCAGTCCAATACCATATACCATAAGACAATTGCAGTATATTTTCTGTGGGCACACTTATGATAGAGGCATAGGAATGTACAGAAAATAGTCTGGGAGGACTTTAATCAAACTGAAAGCAGTGCCTACATCTAGAAAGGTAAGAGGGGACCAGGAATGACGTATGGAGGTACACCCTCCTTGGTCCTTGGAGCTGCAAGCCGGAGGACGAAGCTGTTGGCCTGAACGCTCCCTGACCAGCTCTGTGAAGCTGGACCTTGGGGTTGGCTTTGCCCCGCCTCTGAGGTCGGGCGTTGTTCATCCAGGCAGTGTGTGTGGCAGTCTACCAGGACAAGACGTGTGTTACTCATCGGGGATTCAGTGTGACCAATGACAACAGCTCAATCCTTATGTAGTACCTGCAGTTTGTCAGGGACTGTTCTAAGTGTTTTATGTATATTAGCTCATTGGATCCTCACAACAAACCTATGATGTAAACACTATTATTATTTCCGTTTTACAGAGGAGGAAATTGAGACACAGAGAAGTTAAGTGATTTATCCATTGTCACACCGCTAGAAAGTGGAAGAACTCTGACTTGACCCCAGAGCTGTACACTTAAGCTCCTATTCAGTACATAGGATGGCAATGTGATTTATCCTCCAAACTGGGATGCTTGTGAGAATGAAAGGGGCATCATTCATACTTATACAGGTCAACAGGCCTGAGCTGGGGCCATCCCAGGCAAACCGGGATGTGTGATCACCTAAATGGCACTGTTTCTTGCCCCTGACAGACTGGCGCCTGCCCTCGTAGAGTCTGGGGCTCAGGGCGTGGGAGACGAGAAAGTGGCAGCGCTAATGCAGTATGCCACGTGCCAGCATGTGTGGGTTACAGAGGGCTGGGGGAAAAATGGTGGCACAGAGTAAGGCCGCTTATTTGGTCTCTGGGAATCAAAGAGGGCTTCCTGGAGGAAGGGGCAACTCCGCTGATACTGATGGATGAGGAGTTCGCCAGGCAGAGCCTAGTGTGTTGTGGTGAGAGCTGACCTTGGAGGGATAGCAAGGCCTGGGTCTAGAGAGGACGTCTCTGGCTCTGGCCTCAGGCACAGCCCTAGGCTCTGGGACCTCAAATAAAATAAGATGTGGTTTATATCAGGGGTCTGGAGACATTTTCTTAAAGGTCCAGATAGTAAACATTGTAGGCTCTGTGGGCCAAGAGGCAAAATTGAGGATATTGTGTGGGAACTTATGTAACCATGTAAGTGTAATCATTTAAAATATGAAAATCATTCTTAGCCCTAGGACCAAAGAAAAGGGGCAGCTGATTGGATTTGGCCCTGGGTGGTTATGCCACATTTACCGTCTTGCCCAGGTTTAACTGGCATATCTATTTGTCAGAAAGCTTTGCCGTGTATTATATAGACGGTGGTGTAGTATCAAGGACATGACACAGCTCAAAATCTAAAGACCAGCCCGCACACCGCAATGAAGAGTGGCCCCCGCTTGCCACAACTAGAGAAAGCCCTCGCACAGAAACGAAGACCCAACACAGCCATAAATAAATAAATTAAAAACACACACACACACACACAAAAATCTAAAGACCCGTCAGCCCTGTGTTCAAGCTCATCTCTGCACCCATGCAGCAGCCGTGAGGCTCTGACAAGCCTCTAACCCTCCCCGAATCTCAGTTTCCTAAACCTGTAAAATACAGATGATAACCCCCTACTTCCCAAGGCTGCTTTGAAGACCCAGTGAGAATCCACTGGTTAGATCCCCTTTCCTCTTATTCAGCACTCATCACACACTTATTCTGTGCCAGGCAGTGCCCCAGGCTCTGAGAGATCAGAGCTATACCTGGTAACCAGGACACTATTCACAGGTACTTTGTGAGTCTGTTTTTGGTGGTCATTTCCGAGCAAAATCTGGACCTGTGGTCAGGAGCACAAGCCCCTGTCCTGAGGCCGCCGTGATGGAGGGAATGAATGTGATGTAGGATGTGCCTTCACCAGAGTCGCCAGCCAGGATTCTACCTGGGCTCATGTTTACTTCAATAAAATGAAGCCTGAATGTGGCAGAATGGGTGTGAGGTTCTTTGAACTCCTGGGATAAAAAGACTGAGATGTCACCAAAGCCTTCATCTCTGGCATCAGTCCTGGGGTGAGTGGGGAGTGATTAAAGCCCACTGGTGTCTTCCTTTTGCCTCAGAACTTTCTGCCCTCTATGTGCACTTAGTCAGAACGATTTTTCAGGTCTCAGCTTTGATGTGGGAATTAGAGTTCCCCGGGCCTGAGTCAGATTCCAGGCCCCCGCGCCGCAGAAGTCGGGAGCTTCCACTTGGCTGAGAGAGTTCCCACCAGACCCTTTGTTGGGTGGGAGACAAAGCAGCCAGAGAAGATTCTGGAAATTGTTGGTCCTTGAATCAGCTCTTGGGAAATTGCAACAGCAAAGGGGATGGGGAGTTCTTTGGAGATAGATGAGCTGCCCTCAGATCCTGGCATTGTCACTTAGCAGTAAGTTGTGTAAACTTGAGCAGGTAACAGGACTGCTTTGAACCTCAGTTTTGCCCAACTGTAAAAGGGACATGGTATGGCCTGTCCACCTGGTTTGCCATGAGGACTAACTAGTGAAAATTGCTAACGGTTAGTGAGCGCTTCTTATGTGCCAGCTACTGTGCTAAGGGCTCAACTCTTCAAGGTGCTATGAGGTGAAGGTACTGAGCAGAGAGGTGCCATGTCTGCTCCAGGAACCTAGGCAGTTCTGTTCCAGAATCAACATCCTTAATCATTAGGTGACATTGCCCCATTAAGAGAGAGAAAACTCATGAAAACGGAAACACAGTTCTCAAACACACGTATGTGTATGTGTGTGTATGTGGACATGTAGTTCCACTTCTTGAGCAAGCATTTCCTGAGCACCTACTCTGCAAAGCCCTGGAGACATAAAAGAGACTAAGGCACCGTTCCTGGCAGAAAAGGGAGCTCCAGGCAGCTACTTCAGTCTTGTTTCGGAACTAGTGATAAGAACGCTTCCTTGCGCTCAATTCTACCCCTCCTGTGCTTTAACTTACTATTAAATCATTTTAAAAGTTCTTTTCCCCCAGAGCACTTGGCCAGAAGTGGGGGAAGGCATCCACTGTGCAGAAGCAGCCCTCGTGTGTCCCATCACAGTTCTCCTTTCTTGTGCACACCCGGTGTTGCCACATACAGGGGTGACTTGGATGTGACACTTGGCTGTGCAGTCATGTTCCTGGACTGCTGGGAACAGTGGGAGAGCCTGGGAGGAGCTGACGGGATGAATAACATTAGCGGAGGTGTACATGTACGGAGGGCCTTGTGTAAATAAATGATGTGAACCCCCCCCCACCCTCTTTTGGCAGTGGTGCAGGGCTGAGAAAGGGCCACGTGGGATAGGAGTTTATTTTGCCTTTGCCAGAGCAGTCATTCTGAGTGTATACAAAACAGTAGACCCCAGGGGCACCTCTAGGTATGTTAAATCACCATCTGCACCCCCTTTGCTGTGTGAAGACCCTAGTTGGTAGGGCTCACAGAACGGTTTCTCAAGTCTCCTGCTTGGTTCCCACCCACTCTACCTTTTTTCTCCTTCCCTCTCTCCCTCTCTCTCTCTCTTTCTTTCTTTTCTTTTTCTCAATTTGGAAAATCTTTGAAGATAAAGCAAATGATATAATAAACACTCTTTTACTCACCATCCCAAATTAATGAATATAGCATTTTGGCATCTTCGCTTCAGCTCTTTTATAGGTCTGCCATATAATAGAAGTAAATCGTCGTCAACGTAGAAATCTCTTTTGAACTTCCTCTTCATCTCCCTCCTCTCAACCTCATATTATGAATATACTATGTAAATCCCAGTCTGTGTTTTCACACTTTAACTTCTACTGTGTGTAGCCATATACAATATACAGTATAGCTATGTGTGTCCACAGTTCGTATAGGTACTATCATCCTGAATATATTATTCTTCAGTTTGCCTGTTCCACTCAACCTTGTGTTTTGAGGTTCAGCCCCATGGGTCTCTTAGTTTAATTGCTGTATCGTTATCCTTCATATGACCATACCACATTTTATTTATCCGTCTCTCTATAGATAGAAACATGGGTTGCTTCCAATTTTGCGTCATTAGAAACAGCACTGATTTGGACATTCTGGTGCATGTCCACCTCCAGATGCACGAGTGCAAGAGTTTCCCTGCAGTCTGTGTGTCAAGACACCCACCAGCAGTGGGCGAGGGCTCCTGTTTCCCTGTATCCTCCCAGCCACTTGCTTTGGCAGATGTGTTGCATTTCTTACCAAATGAATGGCCTCTCTATTGAAAAAATTGTAAAATAAGGAAAAAACTGAGGAGCTGGCGCAGAAGTGTCATCAGCCTGCCCACGAAGAGGAATGCTTTGTAAATCCCAGGATTCAGCATCTTCCTTCTGCGGGGCTCTTAGACATTCTGGCTTCGTGAGCCTCTTCTCTTTTCCCTGGGACTTTTCAGCCTCTAGCACAACAACATCGCATATTGGCTTTAGCCAAGTGAAGTGTGACTCCCTACAGCAATTTCACCAACTCTGGATTTTCTTCCTCTGGGTCATTTGAAAACATCTGTGCTTCATCTCCCATCTGCTGTCAGCACTTGGTCCAAGTCTCATTACCCGCCTCTCAGCTGGACAGCTGCCCCTCGACCTCACTGGCTTCCCGGCTTCAATACCCGCCCCACCCCCTTTTAAGACTGCCGTTCATTTCCTACAATCATTTATCAACCCATTTATTCATCCATCATTGACTGAAGCCCTGCTATGTGCAACCCTGTAACTACAGTTATGGCTCCTGTTACCTGCTGGACCGAATCCAAATGCCTTAGCCTGGCCTTCAAGGCATTTCTCCATCCCAGCTCCAGCCCCTTTCCCCAGCATCCTTTCCACCTTCTCCACCCCAGGCATCCAGTCTCTTGCCCACAGTTCTCCGAACACTCATGACAGTGTTCTCTCTCCCTCTGCCAAGGTTCCTGGTCTCCACCTGTTAAACGCTTTGTGGTCGCTTGAGGCTCAGCTCAATTCCTGTCTGAGGAGCTTTCCCAGTGCTCTGAGGCAGAACTGATCTTTTCCCTCCTATGTTCCCATAGAGCTTTGCACATCATTACCCATCTTATCTTGCCAGCTACTGTGCACCCTCTTCCAGAGCATGACCCATCCTCATTCACCTCTGTAGCCTCAGGGCTGAGGGCCATGTCTGGCATACAGAAGGTGCTTGATTAAAGCTTTTCATGAATGTCTCCCAACTCCTTCATTGCTGCACTTACCAGTTCAGCACAGGTACCACTGCCACCCAACTGTCCGTTATTTGTTAAGGAAGTTTTCTGTTGAGCAAATTAGTGCCGGAGACATGATTGAAGGTTTGTTTAATCTTAAGAAAATTAATTAGCTTTTAAAGAGTTTAACGTAGTGTGTGCCAATGACTGTTTTTAATCAGGACATCTTATCTAAAGCAAGCACTCTTTTGCGTTTACTCTGTTTTTCACAGTAATTCTACTGAATGTTATCAAACGTTGTCTTTAATTCAGATTTTGCTAATTCAGATCAAGCTCGTCCTAGTCCTTATGAATTAGAGAAGAGTCCTCACTTGCTATCTGGCCAATCCCTATTAGGCGCCATAAATGACCAGGCTGCATTTTAGAAGCTCACAGTAGTCGGTCTAAAGTGAGATGTGCTGTAAGTGTAAAATACACACTGAATTTCAAAGACTTGGTACCCTCGAAAAGGAAAATCCCTCGTTAATATTTGTCAAATATTAATGACATATTACAGCAATTATATTTTGGATCTACTGAGTTAAATAAATTGTTGATTTCACCTGTTCCTTTTTACTCTTTTTTTTTTTTTTTTAACATCTTTATTGGCGTATAATTGCTTTACAATGGTGTGTTAGTTTCTGCTTTATAACAAAGTGAATCAGTTTCCTTTTTACTCTTGATGTGGCTGCTAGAACACTGTAAAGTACAAGCGTGGCTTGCATTACGTCTCTGTGGGACGGCGCTGGTCTGGATTGTTGGGTCACGGAGAACATGGTGCTTGCCTCCCGGTAAATTTCAGATAGTCGGTGTTCATTAAGTGTCTGTTGGATGGATGAATGAATGAATGAATGAGGTTGATCACTAACACGTGGCTTCTTCTTATCTACTGTGGGACCTCAGACAAGCTGTTTCACTTCCCTGGGCCTCAAGTTTTCTCATGTGTAAAATAAGCAGAGTAACCGGAGCCCTGTTATCTGCTTCCAGTTAGATCTCTTCAGTGATTTGGAAAAAGGATTTTAGTTCTCTACTTCCAGGGACTGCAAAACATTGCTCAGTGGGGGCAGGAAATAATGGTGTCCCCAGCTTACTGAGTGGTGAGGTGAGAAGCCTCACTGGGAACCCTCTATAATTTCATCTTCTATTGCAGCCCTTCCCAGATTGCCTCTTGGTCTCACTTAGAACCAGGAATAGTCTTGCTGCAATGCCCATCTTTCTTACAGCTGTCCCCACATAACTTCTGGAATTTATTATTCATTTTTATCCCATCACACATAATCGATGACTCAACTCTAGCACTATCAGATTAAACATCAGTGAGGTTGTTTTCCCGCTCCTACATTTGCACTGAAAATTATATATTCATGCGGCCATGTGGTGGTCAAAAGGGCAATTAACAAAGTCAGATCATCTAGGTTCAAATCCCTCCCCCTGCATCTTACTGGTTATGTAACTTTGGGCAAGTTAACCCAGTACCTAATTTTCCTCATCTGTAAAATGGGGAAAATGCTAATAATTAACTCATGTAAGATGGAGAGGGTTACATGAAAATAATGTATGCAAAGCAATTAGCACAATTAGTACCTGGCACCTGGTAATATATTATTGTATATAATTAATTATATATCATAATTCATATATATATGATTATGCTGTTGATTTCATTTGCAAAACCTTTATTCCATACCCACGCTGGGCCAGACATTATTGGGATATGGCCCCATATTCCAGAGAGAGAAAGTTTTCCCCCCATTATAGCAGCTTTTAGGGAAGATGGCATAGCAAAAAGATTAAGGGGGTAAGCAGTCATGAGATTCAAAAAGGAAGAGTCAGAGGAGCTGGCCAGGCAAAATGTAACAAGAACAACAACAACAATAGTTATAATAATGCTAAATGCCTTCCATAGTCTAGTCCCATTACACGTTCGTTACACGTGTGGTCTCATGTCATCTTTATAACGACTCCATTTGACACATGGAGAAGCTGAGTCTCAAAGGCCGAGTCCAAGGTTGACCTACCACCAAGTGAATCCAAACTCAGGTCTTTCTGCCCACAAGTCCTCTGCTGCTTCTACCACCTCCAGTTCTCTCCATTCAAGTGATGGGATCATTTCTTCTGATGTGTCTGAAAACCTTCTTTTCCTATAATGAGACATTTTCCTCCCCAACATTCTTGAAAACCAGGCAAAAACAAATCACTGAGGTTGAAACCAGAAGACTGCCACTTTCTGTGAAGCGTACCCCTCAGGCACTCCGTGGGTGGGCTGTCCTTGTAGAATAAGAGGGGTCTGGTGATGATTAAAGCTGGGATGGTGGGCTGAGCTACCTGGGTGAACGGAGCTCCCTATCATGCAGGAGTCTAGCAGAGGCTCAAGGTGCAGCATTCAGGAATGGTCAGCATTTTGAGAGACCGGCGAGGTCCCTCCAGGTGAGACTTCAGGATGGGAAGTCAGGGATGGAGCAGGAAATTAGACAGGAAGCCGGGACCTGGGCCGCCCCAGGCCCGGTCTGCATGATCAGTTCTGGTGAGAGTGGGCAGGGAAGGTGGAGCCTGACGCCCACTGCGGTGCTGGGACATGGCAGGGGCACAGCCATGTGACCCTGGCCACAGACTGTCCTGTGGTTCCTTCCCCCAGCCCTGGGCTCCAGTGCTTCTCCAGGCCGACGTCTCCCGGGGTTGGGTCAGGGTGGACTCAGCAGACCCTCACTGCTGGTAGCCAGGCTGGCCTGGGGCGGGCAGGACTCACAGGTTCACGTGCTGCACCAAGCACATGGTCACGTGGGTGCCAAGCTCACCGTGGATTCTAAAACATCCACCTTTTATTCGTTCGACAAGCAGGCTGAGAAATTCTTCTCTCTTCCATTTTCAGAGATCCTTGGAGAGAGTTTCTCCACCTTGGGTAAGTCACGATAGCATCTCCTTTGCCTGCCATTTACAAGTTGTCTGTGGCCCACTTCAAAGACACCCTAATGCCAGCACCTTCTAGGCGCTCGATAAATAATAATTGCTAACAGTTGGGGAGTGCTTCACTCTGTGACAGACATTGTTCTAGATCATGCTCTGTACTATTTCACTGAATCCTCTCAGCAATTCTGTGAGAGTTCACAGCAGTCCTGATTTATAGAGGTGGAAACTGAGGCACACAGAGGTTGAGTCCTTTGCCCAAAGTCACGCAGTTAGCGAGGTCAGAAACCCAGGGGGCCCTGAACCTGAGCTCTGAACGCAGACACGAAGCTGCAGACCTATGGGATGGGTGTTGGAGAACTGAGCCCAGGTGATTCCTCAGGGTCCATCAGGAAGCTTCAGGAAGGACTCAGACAGCCCTTCGTGCCAGGAGGTCAAATGCCCTCCAGCCCACTGCAGCGGGTCATCTCCCGCCCCTTCTCCCTCAGCTCCTCCTCCGAATCGTCCCTGCCCCCAGCAGTGTCTTAAAACATGTTGGAAACATTAACTGGTCCCCTGCTATCCGACCTCGCTGGCGTTGGCTCAGACAGTGCAGTTTAGATATCTTTCCAAGGGCAGACAGCGGGTCAGTGAGAGTCGATAATGGATTCCAGCAGATTGGACACCGTTCAGATGGAACGCGAGCCTGGTGTCCACCTCCTCCTCGTGTACTAGCAGCGGCTGGGCGCTGCCCCCAGGGAGGGGCCTGGGCCCCAGGGCGCCTGGGGGGCTCAGCAGGCGGGTGGTCAGGGCTGATCTCCTGGCCGCTCAGGCTCTCTCGGCGTCTTCCCTTGTCAACGTGCCCTCCCGTGCCTGCTGGTTCTTGGAAACTCGCAGGGCTGGGGCTGTCTTTTTGTTCCTGGCTGCATTCACTGCAACAGTGCCAGCCCATAGTAGGTGCACGATAGGGTATTTGTTGAATGAAGCATCGGTAGTTCCTGTTCAGAGCATTATTTGGCTGACACATGGGCCCCCGGGGCTCCAGTCTTGTCTCCCCATCTGCTTCTTGGATGTCTTCATGGGACATTGCACATTTAACATGCCAGGAGCTGCCGAAAGCCGCTCAGCTCACACCTCCCACCTTGGCGCCTGGTAGCCCCCTCCTTCCAGCTGCTCAGGGCAGAATCCTCAGAGCCCATGTGGACACCCTCTTTTTTCATGCCACACGTTCAGCCAAGACACAGTTGCTCTCAGCTCTGCCTTCAAAACAGACCAGGAAGGCAGTGGCTGTCAGACAGCGCTGTCTCTTTCCTACAGTCTCGCCTGGACTATCCTTGCTTCCAACCTTTTCCCCACCAAAGAACATTCTAATGCTCTAGCCAGAGCTGTTCTAGAACGTAAGTCAGATCACGTCACTCCTGCACTCACACCTCCGCCTCACTGTGAAGGCCCAGGTCCTCCCCGAGGCCTGGGAGGCCTGGCGCTCACCACCCCGTTCCTTCCAGGCTCCCTGTGCTTCCTCAAACATGCCAGGCACACGCCCAACTGGCCTTTGTCTTGCTTCCCCAGATACACTGGTTAGCTTCTGAGGAATCACTTGTGTTGCTTTGAGGATTAATGAGTTAACATGTGAAAAGCATTTAGGACAGTGCCTGGCTCATTAGCTTTTAGTTACTGCTGCGTTCTTATCGTGGATCTTCGGGGCCTAATTCATAGCAGACGCTCAGGTTGGTCAATGGGCTACATGTCCAGGGCCTGGCCCAGTGCCTGGCACCAAGTGGGAACTCAAAGGTTTGTTGAACTAAAAATGTAGAGGTGAGGCAGTGCACACCCCGCCTGGTACAGCCCATGAGAACTGAACAGTTTGAGAAACAGTTGGGAGCCCATCATTTCTGTGTCCTCTGAGGCAAAATCTCCTGCCTGCCCTCACTGCTCCACCAGCCTGGGGAACTACCCCTGCTTGGGTCCCTTCCCCAGGGCCTAACCCTTACTTCCTGGCTCCAAGCTCAAACATCAGGAAAGCCAGGGATAAGCTCTCCTGGCAGGAATTGAACCCCTGACCAAGCTTATGGGGTGCCTGAGACCGTGGGGAGAGGGAGCAGGTGACCAGATGGAGGCGGCTTCCCCTGCAGAGAGGATCCCTTTGTGCTGGGCTTCACTGCCCTCACCTTGGGCGCTCAGGTTCTGCCCAAGCATTCTGGGAATTGCTGCTGGTCAGGGAAGGGGGGTCGTTGGGACCTTCTGCCTCAGCTGTCACCACTTCTGGCCTTTCATTTCTTGACCCCTCCACTGGAAGCTTTTGCGCCAAAGAGTCTGAAGATGAAGGCTGTGGCCCGAGTCTCTCTTGGTCTCTCTCCAGGGCAGAAAAACCTTGTGAATCTGCTCTCTGTTTAGAGTAGCTTCTAATTTGAAGCAGCTGCTGTCCCCAAGCAAAACCACTCTGTTGGTGTCCCAGAACGCCAGCCTTCGGAGGTCTCCCCTGGTTAATTCGACCTTGGCTGTTTGTTCCTGAGGTGCAGAGGGAAATGGAAGGTTGTTGTGTCCCCTCCCAGGGCCCCCTTGTCCCCTAGGACCACCCCGAGAGGCACGCAGAGCTGCACGCCCAGCTTCAACCGCGGGGCACCCGGTAGGGGGTATTCAGTGCATGAGAGTTTCTGCCTGTTTATGTTCCATGTGCCCCAGTGTGTTGGAAAACAAAACGCATGGAAACTGCTTATAAATAAAACTACACCATGAAACTACCCTCCTACTCGGAGGGGCTGACCCAGCTGTTTGTCAGAGAAGCATCTCTGCTGCTGATGAACAACACGCCCTTTTTAGGCAAAACAAAGAACAGTGCTCTGTGCCCACGGAGCTTGCTTTTGGAAGGATCTTGGTTTGGGTCATCTGGTTTATGCAACATTCTTATTTTTTTAAAAATTTTATTGGAGTATTGTTGGTCTACAATGTTGTGTTAACTTCCGCTGTGGAACAAAGTGACTTAGTTATACATATATGCATTCTTGTTCATATTCTTTTCCATTATGGTTTATCACAGGATACTGAATATAGTTCCCTGTGCTCTACAGTAGGACCTTGGTATCTATCCATCCTATAGATAATAGTTTGCCTCTGCTAGTCCCAAACTTGCAGTCCTTCCCTTCCCCCTCTCACCTCCCCCTTGGCAACCACAAGTCTGTTCTCTATGTCTGTGAGTCTGTTTTTGTTTTGTAGATATGTTCATTTGTGTTGTAGTTTAGATTCCACATATAAGTGATATCCTATGGTATTTGTCTTTCTCTTTCTGACTTACTTCGCTTAGTATGCAACATTCTTCTTTTGTGAGTGAAAGCATCATGGTGGGTTTGAAGTCAGGGAGACCCAGGTTTCAGCTCCAAATCCATCACTTACTCACTGCATTTATTATGTCTCTCTGAGCCTTCATCTTATCATCTCTAAAATGGGAATGATAATACACACCTTGCACAATTTCTGAGAGCACTAGAGACCATGTTGGTACAGAGCCCAGAGCATAGCAGGTGCTCAGTAAATGGGAGTGTTATTCATTGACCCATGCAACAGCTATTTATTTTGAGCACCAGTTGTGTACTAGTTAGGGAATAAAAGTGGCCCTTGTAGAATTAACATTCTAGATGAGGAGCCAGATAACCAGATAAACAAGTCAAATAGGTAAGTCAGGAGGGAGAGTTGCATTTTAAATAGTGTGGGCAGGGAAGGCTTGCTGAATAGATGGCATTTAAGCAAGAATCTAAGGCAGAGAGGGAGCTGACCACGCAGACAGCCCTGGAGAAGCAATGCCAGCCTCGAGGGGGAGGCTTGCCCACCATCTTTGCTGCTTTTGACGTGAGCTTTCCTGCACGTGTTCTCTGAGCCCCATTGCCTGGCCTTCTGCCCCTTCATTTCTGAGCCTTATTGAGCGATCGAACCACCCTCCACAAGACTGACTGTGTCTTCAGGGAGTTTGTCTTAATAACAGAATTAATCAGACCAAACGTTTTTTTTTTTAACATCTTTATTGGAGTATAGTTGCTTTACAATGGTGTGTTAGTTTCTGCTGTATAACAAAGTGAATCAGCTATACATATACATATATCCCCATATCTCCTCCCTCTTGTGTCTCCCTCCCACCCTCCCTATCCCACCCCTCTAGGTGGTCACAAAGCACAGAGCTGATCTCCCTGTGCTATGCAGCTGCTTCCCACTAGCTATCTGTTTTACATTTGGTAGTGTATATATGTCCGTGCCACTCTCTCACTTCGTCCCAGTTACCCTTCCCCCTCCCCATGTCCTCAAGTCCATTCTCTACGTCTGTGTGTAAGTCAGAAAGAGAAAAACAAATACCGTATGCTAACACATATATATGGAATCCAAATGTTATTTTGAAATGTTCCAGGGAAAGAATGACTATGAGCCAGTGTAGGGCTGCCAAATTTTTATGTGGAGTACTTGGGGCAACATGCAGCTGAAAGGCGAGGGGAGAGCAGGGCTGGGGAGCGACAGACAGAATCGTGACTGGTGTCTGAATCAAGGTCAGTTTCTAACCTTTGACAGTGGAGACTGGAGACAAAATACAGGATAGCCTTTCTCCCCTGCCTCTTGCCATGGCCAGCTCCTTTTCATCACTCAGGTCACCTCCTCCGGGAAGTCCTCTCTGAGCAGCCACTGAATTACCTTCAGAGATATTGTCGCCACCTGACATTATCTTAAGTGTTTTGGGGTTTGTGGTTTATTTTCTCCTTTAGAATGAAAGTGCCAGGAGGGCAGGAAACTTGTTTCCCAAGAACCTAGACAAGTAGTTGGCACATAGTAACCGCTCTATGTTTGGTAAATGGATGGATGAAATTGCTTTATATAGAGCTGGGGGAGGAATCACTGTAGACCAGTGTTTTTCAAACTGCAGGTTATGTCCCATTAGTGGGTTGCGACATCAGTTTAGCTGGCGTTTAAAAAAATGAAATAGAAAAGAATTTAAAATATCAGAGTGCATTACACATGGTAAGGGTCAGTATTGTTTTAAGAAAAATATATACATGCATGTACATATATCCCATATATATGCAATGACATACTTTATTTCTCACTGTGGAGTAGTCAGAAAAGTTTGAAACTCAGCAGTGAATTCTAAGTTTTCTCAGGCTCGATCTTCAAAAGGCACATTCTTCCCTCAGAGACTGTAAACGTAGTTACATAAAGTTTACATTCTGGGGCCCCAGAGTCGGACTTTAAGAAAAGATTCCTTTGTTTCCTATTAACTGAAAAAAATGAATAACTTTCTGCTGTAGCGGGGACCCAATCTCCTAAGTCTCTCCTGACATGCATGGGGTTATTTACACACTCGCACACCCCATATACACAGTCACGCAGATACACACCCAACAACATACAAGCACACACCGACACATACACACATGCACCCAGACACATACACGCTCTATACACACACAAACACACATTCGTACACACAGACATGAACACACAGTAATACTCACAAATATATATCTATAGATACAAACACACATGTACACAGTGACACACAGATACAGACCCATTCATGCGTCCACGGACACAGAAACGACATAAACAGACACCGTTATAAATATGCGCATGCGTGCACACACATACACTTATATCCACACAGGAACATCCTTACTTTTTCCATTTTGTGCACGGTGCCCCCCTTCACCGTGGAGACTCCCGGGCCATTTTCAGACGGACACTCAGGCAGGGGCACCCGCAGAGCCCAGCCTGCCCCTGACCAGCGTCCACGGGTAGTCAGGCTGGGCGAGTCCACCGGCTTTGCAGGGACAGACTTGCATTTGAACTCCCGCTGACTGGCTGAGTGACCTGGGTCAGAATCCTCCATCTCACAGAGCTTGATCCCTCACCTGGGGACTGGGGTAGGTCACACCTACTTCCCAGGGGTCAGGAGGCAGTGGAACGAGCTGAGAGCGGGCATGGCGTACTCGCCAGCTGTCCCAGCACGAGCATCAGGACCCGCTGTGCCCCTCTCTCTGTGTGATGTTGGACCAGCTCCCTGGCCCATGTTTCTTTTGTAACAAGGGGATATCGCCTCTCCGGCAGAATCCTTGAGAGGAGGAGCTAAGATCCGCAGGAGGATATGGGCACAGTGGCTGACGAAGCTTGTCACACACTCTATCCCCCAAGGCTGCATCTTCCCCCGTACCCCCATCCAGCCCACACCACCCCGTGCTGTCCTCTGAGACCACACAGAAGCCAGGCTGGGCTCTCCCTGGAAAACCACTCTCTCTGCCATTTAAAGATCCTCCTTTGAAATAACATCTGTAACTTTGGGAATGGATCCACTCTCACTCCTGCGTCATAAAGACGAGCTTCCCCATCTCCGGAAGGCTCTGGTATGAAGATCCCATGTTACCTGCATCGAGGCCCCCTGGGGTCTCCCTGGGGCACATCAGTTGAAAAGATTGTGTCATTTTCACCTTCATAGTTTCATGGCCTCTGGCCATAGGGGAGGAGATGACAAGAGTCGTGAATGTAGAGAAAGAGAAAGGTCACCAGGATGGAGTGGGATGGCGGTCCTGGTCCAAGGACAAGGCACGTCCCAACAGAGCAGCCGGAATGGGGAGAAACAACGCATCCCAGATATTTTCTGCCTTACATTTTGCCTCCAGAACAATACAGAGCAGCAGGTGTCAGTGACAAAGAAACTGAAAAACGAAGAAATGCATAAAACGTAAGCAGAAAGCAGCAGAGTTTGTCTGCCACCTGGCACTGCCTCCTGGCCGTCCCAAGCCCAAGTCCGTGTGTGGGGAGCCCGTGAACTGCGCTGCCCACAGACCGGCCACGCGCCCCCGTGGGCTCCACGGCATACTCTTCTCTGCTTCCCTCTGTCATCAGCCAACAAATGAACGTTTGCTGAGTCTCTGAGATACGCCCGGCTCACGCCACGCGCCTTTGGGGACGGGAAAGTGAAGGAGACAGGCACCGCCCCCACAGAGGTTTTCAGATGGAATCGGAATCGGGGCCCTGTCACTGCCAGGCATGGGAGATTTGTTTCTCTGCCAGTTCAGGGCAGAGCTGGGGAGGCTGAGTGAATTGCTTCAAACAAAGTGGTTAACTGGGCACATCTCATTTAATCCTTACCACTTCCCTCGGAGGAAGGGGCTGTCGAAGAACCCAGGAAGTTGCAGGGCTGGGATGTCTGGTCAGCGTGTATGGTTCTTTCACTTAGAAGCCAGTCACAGAGAACCACATACTGTTATGATTCCATTTGTGTGAAATGTCCAGAATCGGCAAATCCATAGAGGCAGAAAGTAGTTGAATGATTGCTTAGGGCTGGGGGGGCCAGGGGCTGGGGGGTGATAGCTAAGGAGAGCGCTGATAGGTACAGGGTTTCCTTTTGAGGTAATGAAAAGGTCCTAAAATGAATCGTGATGATGGATGTCCAACTCTGTGAATATTGCAACCCATTGAACAGGACACTTGAAATGGGCGAGTTGTATGGCATGCGAATTTTATTTCAAAAGAGCGAGTTTTCGATTTTTCATTTAAAGTCGAGCCCTCTCCCTCCCACTCAGCTGGCCTGCTCCTGCAGCTGGGGAACAGCTGGGTCAGGTTCTGCTCTCTCTCTGCCTTGAGCTTTTAAGTGAGGGGGGCGGGAGGAGTGGGAAAGATGCAAGAAGATTCTTGCACGAATTACGCAGTCTTGAGTTGGCCTTGTCTCTCTCTAGACCCAGCAGATGCTTCCAGCAGGGTCTCTCTTTCGTGGGTTGTTTGGAGACTTCTCTGTCCCTAAGGATCTCTCACCTTCATCTTCCATAACGAGGCTCTATTCCAGTTTGTTGCTGCCACCTCGTTTCTCAGGATTGGGAATTCCATAGTTACCATGCAGGTGGCCCATGCATGGTATGGGTACCATGCAAGGGATGAGCCTTGAGGGCCCTCCTTGAGTGGGACCCCCATCTGGTCCTTGGGAAGCCACATCCATCTCTTCCCTGATGAAGTCTGAGAGGGCGGGCTGCTCTCCAGTTCAGCAAGCGTTATTTGTTGTCAAAGCTGCTAGGAAGTGGCAGATTTGAGCCTCAGACATTGGGTAGATGTGGTCCCATAAATGGTGGGGAGGCACATATATTAAATTCTTTGGTGATTTCAAAGACCCCCTCCCTCAATTTAAGATAAAGGGGGAAACCTCCCAGCCCTCTCACTTGGGTGTGTTTGCAGGTGGGATTTTGGCTCTTCAACGGCTCTCTCCGGTAAACCACTCTAAAATCCCTTTCCCATCTCCTAAAACTCCACTCTTTTGTGTTGACGTGGGCAAGGCTGGGTGGGATTGTGGGTCGGGTTAAGAGTTGGGCCACTCAGCACTTGGTGCCTCCTTTGCAAAGTCTACCTATAGTCCGGTACGTGCTTTGTATTGAGCCACCTTATGTATCATGTAGCTTCGTGCTTCATTGGAAGCTTCCATTTCAATATCCTGATGCAATTATAAAATATTTGCAGGGGAGGGAGATCATATTCTCACATCTTCCCTGGAGCAGCCGTGTCGTGTTCAGTAAAACCGTATTCATGCCAAGTTGAGCTTGTCCACTGCATACATTTCCTGAGATGCCCCATAAATGCTTTTTAAAGATGTTCCTTGTCAAACGGTGCCTGAAGTTTCCAAATGGATTTGATTTTTTTCACTTGTTTATGGATGAGCTTTCTTTTGTAGGAGGTCCCAGTATTTTCTTGCCCCACCGAGACACCATTTGAATAGGTTATATATCCAAATAAATTGCAAACGCTTTTAAGAAAAGTAGAAAGTTGATGTTGCGGAATTACACTGGAGTTTTGATCTGTTTGCTGGCATGTTTATCCTGAAGCTTCTGGCGAGGATGTCACAAGAAGACAGTAGAAAACAGTATTAGAAATTATCCTCCCTTTTCTTCCTCTGTAAATAAACAGCCAGGCTCATTTTTTTTTTAACGCCCTTAGTGTTGATTTTACAATTAATCTTGGGAAGGACCCAAGGACAACATCAGCCAGTTTATAATTGAATCCAAATTTGGGGGTGGAGGGCGGTGGCGGAAGTGGGAAAGAAGTTTATTCTCTTCTCAGCCACGTGTCATTTTTTAAGCAGTGCCTTCAAGGGTGAATTTAAAAGGGACTTCAGAGGGCAAAGTCGAGTTGGCATCCAGACTCTTTGCAGATGAGGGATGCTTTTGGAAACAACTTTAAAAGGAAACAACTAAAACGCAGAACCTTGTTAAAAACCTTGCGTCGCTTGGTTCTGAGTTCATCTTAGGCTCAGGATCTGACCCGTTTGACCCGTCTCTCTCCAACAAGGAAAAATGAGAAGCCACCATAGATGGAAAAATCTTCCTTGAAACTTCAGCGTGGTCTACCTGAAGTTTCACCAGGTCTACCTGGTGCTTTCTCTGACCCCAAAAAGTTAACTTTATGGGAGGGACAGGATGGTGGGCACCAGACGTAGGTAGGAAAGGAATATCTCAGGGAAAGCTGAGTCTCCTTGGAAATGTGTTGATTGGATGTGAGGGTAAATGAAGGTTGGGCTGGGTGGGGTCGGGAATGAGTTGTTAGGATGGAAAAGTCACACCGAGAGCTTCTATTTATCAAGCGCTCACTCTGTATAAGGCACTGTGTGAGCATTTTACACAAATGGTCTCATCTGGTTTCTTTGAGGTCAGTACTGTTATTACTCTCATTTTACACCTGAGGAAACTGAGGCACAGAGGAGCCCAGCTTCCCCCAAGGTCCACAGCCAGCTGAGAGGTAAAACTAGGATTTGGAGGCTGCTTTCACAGCCCCTCTTTTACTCACCTTCCCTGTTGAGGTAAGAAGCAAAAGGAACAGATGATATCTTTTGATTGTGTATTTACTGTGTGCCTGATATAAAGCCTCTCACACCAACGTCACCTCTTATCTCTACTTCCTCTTCACAGATGAGGAAATTAGGACCCAGAGAGGTTAGGTAACATGTCCAAGGTCACACAGCTAGGAGGTAGTGGAGCTGAGATAAAAATCCAGGTCTGTCTGGTCTAAAGCCCACACAGCCACCTTCTCTCAGAGCCACTGAATTCCGGAGGCCTGGGGAAAAGTTTTTGGTGTGAAGATAGCTGGGCAAGTCTACAATGATCCGCTGTTAACCCTCAGAACTCGTGGCCCGGAGGAATCCTGGTTAGCCAGAGCCTGGTGCCCTCCGCAGTCCCTCTGACACTGCATGTACATTCTTTAAGCTGACGTCATCATTCTTTAATCCTCTCCTCTCTCCTCACCAGCACAAACGGCCTTTTCCCCTGGGCTGAATGGATGGGGGCCATTTCTCTCATTTTATGGGGTGATGCGAATCTGAGCTCTGCGCAGCGTGGCCGGGTACTTCTTATCAGCCCTGAGGGCAGGGGTTTGTTATTTTAGGGGACAGTCTTCTATTGTTCTGTGCAAGCACGCCCTGATTCCCTTCCTACCTCCTGCTATAGGACCCCAAGATAAATAAGAAAGTGCGCTCGCTAGAGGACCCCAGCCCCTCATTCCTGCGGCTGAGCTGTGAGGACCCAGGGAGAAGGCATTCTTAGGTTCTCCCGGGAGCCACGGAGCTCAAATTGTGCCTTGTCAACCAGCCTGGCCGCGCTGTTCTGGGCGCTCAGCCTCTTCAAACACAGGCCAGACTGTGGTTACTTCCAACCCAGGCCCCCTCGGAATTCCAGCAGGTATTGGAGGACGTGGCCAAGCCGCATTTATTCTGCTTGGGCATTTGACACGGCCTGGCTTTCTCATACTCTTTACCCAAGACGACAGTGAATGTGTGCGTATCTGTGAGGTGGAGCCCTCCCAGGTGGAAATCAGCCGGGCTAAGACAGCATCCTGCGAACGTGGCTGTTCACCTGCTCTTGCCCACTCTGAGCTCTACAGGTAAACTTGCAAACCCAGGTAGGAGACACCTCCTCCAGGTGCACATGGCCAGACGCAAAGGGACTTTTCCGTTCAATTGTGCGTGAGGATAAGAGAACCGCACCCACACTCTGTGCGGTTTACTCTACAAGGGTGTCTAATGGCAGGTAAAGGGCATGTGACTAAGTGGACCCCTGGTTCTGCGACCTCCTCCCTGGGGAGCCCTGCAGATGAAGGACATCCTCTGGACCACGTCTCAGTTTGTCCCATGTGGCTGATTCCCTGAGGACTAGTCTCACTGGGGGCGTTTGTTTCCTGTTCAAGGCCATTCTTCCCCACCTCCCCTTGATGCTGCAGTGTGGGGTCTCTCATCGCAGGGATGGCTAACAGGTTTCCTCCACGCCCTCACCTCTGCCTCAGCAGAGGCTGCCCGGAGAACCCAGTTGGAACGGCGGGCGAGGCTGGACGGTAGACACGTTGGGTGCATTTTTGCCAGCCTGCCGTGAGTGGGCCCTTTGTGGTCCTTCTGGCAGCGGGTTCTCCTTGGGGTCAGGACGCTGTGCTGTTTGGGGAAGCTGGGCAGAAAGAGCTGCTTCCAAGTCTCCCCGACCTGTTATGTGCCAACAAGATGCCTAGTGGGCAGCACCTTGGCCCCCTGCCTCCCCCGAAGGATGTCTCGGAACATTGCGATTTGGCCGTCCCCAGTCCAGTATCGTGGGGCTGTGCACACGCACTGATGTTTATATACATTCTGAAAGGTCAAACCAAGCACACGAAGAAGGAGCTCAAAGAGGGACCCCTCAGGGGAGCCCCATCCCTGTGAGCAAACTGACCCAAGTCCCCATTGCGAGGCAGCCTCCTTTTTGGGGGGCGCTTCCTCTTGCCTCGCCCACAAATACTAGAGGATGAGCACTTTGGGGCCCCGGGTGAAAGGCCCCAGCCTGGGAGGTGGCAGAGCCGAGTGCAAAGCCTCATCTGCTCCGGGATAACTCTGGGCCTCGGGCAGTTTCACCCTCTGCACACGGTGGCTATCTTCCCTGCCTTTGCTCCCTGTCTGGGCTGGGCTGAAGTCAGAGGGGCCGAGGGATGAATGGTAAAGGGCGTGAAGATAGAAAAGGTGCTTGATAAATGTCAGGCATCGGGTTTGCTTTGATGATGATGGTGATAATAATGCAGATGGTGGTGACAACGATCCTGAGCTCAGCCGGACATGGTACTGTTTGATATTTGACCTGGAGCGGCATCCAAAAGTGAGCTTTGGTGGTGGTGAGGAGTGCTACCTAGTACATAGTCTGTATGATAGCACAGCACATAGTTTAGATACAGCCTAGTAGAGTGATAGGGAGGCTGCCTGGGTTCCAAATCTGAATCCACTACCACCCAGCTCTGTGATCTGGGGCACATCACTCATTCTCTCTGTGCCTGAGTTTCTCCATCTGTAAAATGGGCATGATGGCAGTACCTCCCTCGTAGAGTCCTCGGTTTCAAAGACCGTGGGCTAGCACTGGAGACCTAGTGTTCAAATCCAGACCATGTATAAGCTCGGAGTATCTGAGCTAGAGGCAGAGTTGTGAGAAGAGCCCAGTCTGAAGTCCTGGGTGTGAATCCTGCCCAGGCCCTTGGCTTGCCAGCCCCTGGGCGAGTTCTGGGCCGTCTGGGAGCCTTAGGGTCCTCATCTGTAAAATAGAGACAGTACCGGTCGCTTCTCTCAGAGCCATCGTGGGGATTTAAATAGGACTCTTCCTGACGTAAACACAGCTCACGCTGAGTCTGTGGTCATTAGGTGCCAGCTGCCCAGCAAAACACTTCATATTGTCTCACGTAAGCCTCCCTGATCCCATCAGGCAGGTACTTTTTTTTTTGAATCCACAAAACATGGTTTTATTTTTATTTTATTTTTTTAAAACTTTTATTGGAATAGAGTTGATTTACAATGTGTTATTTTCTGCTGTACAGCAAAGTGAATCAGCTCTACATACAGATATATCCACTCTTTTTTAGATTTTTTTCCCATATAGGTCATTACAGAGTATGGAGAAGAGTTCCCTGTGCTATATAGCAGGTCCCCATTAGTTATGTATTTTATATATAGTAGTGCCCAATCTTCCGATTTATCCCTCCCCCGCCCCTCCCCCCCACCCCGGCAGGTACTATTATTGTTCCTTACTTTATGGATGTGGAAACTCAGGCCCCAAGAGGTTAAGGAGTGGGGTGTTGGAGGGGCACATCGAGGGGTGCTGCCGCCCCTCCAGGCTCCCAGGGCAGCCTCCATACACAGCAGCCCCCTCCCAACTCTGCAGCGGCACCTGTGGCTCACCTCCCCCTCCCCCCAGCAGAAAGCCTCGCCATCTTGCTGCCTCCACCCCTTGGGGAATATTGCGCAGGGATGAATGGGTGTGGGATTGCAGGCTGTTGCTGGAATAAATGAGCTCATGTGTGTCGTGCCTGTCTCTTGCTGAGTGAGCGTCAGCCTATGAATTCTCGATGAGCTTACCCAATGGACAGTAATATTGGATCAGCGTTTAAATGGACAGCCTGTGTGCGCTGAGAATGAACAGTCAGTAAAGGCCTGTTGCCTGTCGGCTGGCTTGCCCTGCTCGGGCTCAGGCGTGGAGTCCCTGCCAAGCCTGGAGAAAGGTGCGGCCCCAGCCCCAGGCTCCAGTGGATCTGGTGGTGCTTATTTTGCACAGGGGGTGCCAAGGGCTCTGGGACACTATTTAGCATTTACTTTCACACTCACCTTCTCAAAATCACCGGCACCTGCTCTAAATGGGGGCTTGTCATTCTCTAGGCCAGAGGGACATCTTGGGGACCACGGTCATACCTACATCTTCTCTGAGACGATCCCCATCCCCTGTCGTTTTAAATGCAAACTAGAAGAGTATATAAAACTGCTTGGATTCCAAATCTGGTCCACCACCGCCCAGCTCTGTGCCTCAATTCCCTCATCTGTAAAATGGGGGTGATAACCAGTGCCCCAGTACCTCCCTCATGAGTGCTTGTGAGGATTGAATGAGTTAATATATGGAAAGGGCTGGCATAGTGCCATGCACATATTAGGCTCCATAAAAGTGTTTCTATGATCATCCTCTGTAAATACCTGTTAGAGATCAGTGTCCACTCTTGTCTTTGAGCTCCATGAGGGCAGGGGGCCTGTCTGTCCTGTTCACTGCTGTGTCCCCAGGACCTAGTGCCAGGTCTGACATACGGCAGGTTCTCAGAAGGTACCTGCTAAAAGGGTGAGTGAATACATGTAAACAATACTGCTCCAAGTGTAATAGGGGGTGGGATGGTAAGAGTGGTCTCTGGATGCTCCTGAGCCCTTTAGGGGCTCACAGGCCTAGAAGGAAATGTCTGTGACTGTATTAATTTCCTATGGCTGCTACAGCAGATTACTTACAAACTTAGTGACTTAAAACAACACAAATTTACATCTTACAATTCTGGACGTCAGAAGTCTGATGTGGGTTACACTTGGCTAAATGAGGGGATTTTAGCTTCTAAGGGCCCCCTGCATTCCTTGGCTCATGGCCCCCTGCCATCTTCAGAGCCAGCAACAAGCCTTTCCCACATTGCATAACTCTGATATTGACTCGATATTGACTCTTACCTCTTCCCCATTTAAAGGACCCTTGTGATTATATTGGGCCCACCTGGATAATCCAGGACACTGTCCTTAAAGTCAGATGATTAGCAGCTTTAATTCCACCAGCTACCTTAATTTCTTCCCCCTTTGCCAGGTAACAAAACATAGTCACAAGTTCCAGGGATTAGGATGTGGACATTTAGGGGACTATTCTTCTGCCTACCACAGGGACTTTCATTTATTCAGGAGGCTGGGAAAGCTAAGGTAGAGACTCTCTAACTGCCCGAAACCATTTTTAGAGGATCAAGGTCTTAGAATCAGCACCTCTTTCACAGTAGCTCCTCCTGAAATTCATGACTCCAGACTGTGCTGTGGTGATTCTCTGGAGCTGGTGGTAGGTGCCAGTAAAACCAGCCTTAATAAAGGATCATAGCCCAGAATCAGAATCAGGAAATGTTCAGGGAGCCCCTCCCGTGTGCCAGCATTAGTTGCACTTAGCCGCATTCCTGCTATTCTAAGCCAGTCTTTATGAGCACTTACTATGGGAAAGGCACTCTCCCAGGCATGGGATGCCCGTTATCTCACTGAGTTCTCATGACAGGCCCTTAAGGTAGGTGGGTAGTTGTCATCCCCACTTGACAGATGAGGAAACCATGGCACAGAGAGGTTTAGTGATTTGCCCAAGGTCACACAGCTCATCAGTGGCAGAGCTGGGATCTGAACCCAGAGAGTTGGACTCTAGAACACTGCTCTCCCCTGGTTTGCTCTCCTGCTTCTCTACCATTCACGTTCACACACATCATCTCATTTCAGTTGCACAACCGCCCCGTGAGGGGAGGGTTTCTTTTTAATCCCCATTGCTAAGATTAGGAAACCGAGGCCAAGAATGATTGCCTGGCCAGCCCAGCCTTACTCAGCTGCATAGTGCCCTGCTTAGGCTGTTTCTCCGCATCAGGCTGCCTCATCATGTGTTACTGATAAAGAATTAATTTAGAAAAATGAATGTTTTCACAATACTCTCCACCCACCTAGTCCCTTTCAGGAGTGTTGGCTATTTTTAGTCCCGCCCCTCCTCCCTACAGGTAAGTAATCACAGCTATTTAGAGGGAGAAATGGATGGCATTTCCCGCCTGCCAGCCAGGACTTTCATTTAGTGCTGGTCTGAAGATTGCAACAGGCAGGCAGATGTGACGCTTGAAAGAGTATGCACGGCTGGTCTCCCAGGATCTCCTTAATGAAAAGTTTCAATCCTGTGGACGAGAGTGGAGCAGACACAGCCATCATTACTACCTGTGTCTAAATTAAACAAGACAAGGGAGGCTCTTGAGAAAAAAGGCAGAAGTTACTGCGGGCTGAAAGAACAAGCTGCGGGAGGTACGCTCCTGTCAGGAAAGGTTCTCTGACTTTCCAAGGTGCATGGAATGCCAACGCATTTCTCCCTTGGAGAATCAACATCCACTGAGGTCGAGGGCACAAAATGGGCACAGCTGTGCCTGCGGCCTCCTCGTCTTCTTGTCCTCTGGCTCCACCAGGGTGAGCTGCAGGCCTGGCCCCAGGACTCTGACTTGGCTGCCGTGGTTCCAGAATGGGGGGACCCCGGTGCCAGACCACCCCCCCGCCGATGCACTGTCTTCTAGACCCTCCATTTGGCCCCCTGGATGACAACCTGAGATCCAAAGTGGCCCAGTGCATTTGTTCTAGAAATCAACATGCCAGCTGTCACTTTTGCTGTACAAATACATTCATCCAGTGACTCCTTGCCCACCATTATTCATTCATTCTCTCTCTCTCTCTTTCTGTCTCTCTCTGACACACACACACACACACACACACACACACACACACACACACACACTGCTGGCTGCAGTCTGGCAGGAATATAGTCTTCCTGCTATTAATTGGAGCCTCCTAACTACAGACGCAGCATAACAGTCTATTCATATTTCTTTTTTAATTCCAAGAAATGCTGCTCTAGCTAATACCTACTTCACGGCAAATGGCTGGTTGGCATATCAGCACTTTTCAAGTTGTAAACACCCCCTTTGAGCTGGGACTCCTCATTTCTTTGAAGTGTTCTTCTGAGTGAAGAGTTACTGAGTGGCCAGCAGGCCCGGGGGGCACAGAGGGTGAGCTGCCCGGAGAAGTGGCCGGCACCGGGAGATGCTCAGGGAGGTGGGCGGCCAGGGCTGATCCACGGGCTCCGCTCTTTCCAGAAGCTCCAGGAACCGGGGGCACCCAAGCCACTTGCTACACGGCAATGCCGGTCACAGCTTTCTTTGCCGGGCACCCATTTCCTGGCGTAAAAGTGCAAATGGTTTAGGAATTGGTCCCCTGCTCCGTAGCTTCTCGAAAGCAATCCCTCTCTCCAGACCTCCTCTGCCTTCCAGGCTCTTCTACGCTTTTGAGTCTGAGGCTGGTTTTTATAAACATGTCGCTTTTTGTAAATTGAGTGAGTGGACTTTCCTGGTTCCGTAAGCATTGCTGGAGGCATCCGGGGCCCCAGGAAACACACTTCCTCCTGAAACGTACCCCCAGAGCAGGCAGGATGGCACTCAGAGTACCGTACCAGCTGTCATTTCCTGAGGACCTACTGTGTGCCGGGCATTTTACCCACACGATCTGATTCTCTTCTACGTAGTGGATGACATGACTTTGCCCTTTTCTCTGCTACGGAAGACGGAACCGAGGAAGGGTTGGTGAGCTCATCCGTGGCTTCACGATTCTGAGAGGCAGAGCCAGGACTTATGATGTCAAACTAGGACAAGCACTTGAGCTAAGTTTCTGGGGACTTGGGCAGCCGTCACTGCCCTGTTTTTGAGATGTTTGTCTTCAGTTCTGTCCCCATTGCTCCCCGAGGGCTGTGACTCAGACTCTGGTCGTGCAGGCCCCTCGCCAGGTTCGCCGGCCCTGCACTTCCCCCAGCCATCAGGACGCGGGGTCCCGGGCCTGGGCAGCAGCTACGCTCACCCCATTGGCTGGGCGAGTCTGCCCCTGGTCTCCCCAGGACCCACTTGCCCTGAAGATGAATTGTCACAGCCTCTAATTTCGAACAGTATGAAGTGCCATGGTCAGCGCCAGGACTGAACAAAGCCAGCAGATGCTTGGCCTTTGAGGGAGGAGAACACTGCGAGCTCTCCTTCGTCTTCCTTTTGATTTGCTATTCAATTAAGAAAGAAAAAAAAACTGGAGAGGATCAGTGAGTAGAAATCTAATTGGAAAAAAAACAGAACCAGTTTCCACAAACAGGAAGTGGGGTGTCCGTGAGCTGGTCGGATGCTGCTTCGTGGCTTTTTAAAACGACAGTGCATGTTCTAGACCCAGTGTGCATCTCCTCTTGCCTCCCTTCATGAGCCTGGGTTCTTAGGCTTAGTTTTCCGGGGGTCAGAAGAACAGGGCTGAGCATCAGGGATGCGGGGCGACATCTTCTGCCCTCTGCTCTTCCTGCCACTTTTGCTTCCTTGGTCGTACCATCCACCTACTCATGTCTTCTTGGGAAATGTTTGCTTGCAAAGGGTAGAACTCCACCCGGTGCTGTTAAAACAAAAAAGGAATTTATTGGAGCGGCAAACCCTGGGGCAGGAAGGGCATTTAGGTTTGCACCTGGCCCCCACCCCACTGGGCATCAAGGGATCAAGGATTAGGCTGTGACTCTCCAGCGCTCTCTGGCCCTTGAGTCTCTGCCACTGCTGATTTCTTTGTCTCTACATCTCTCTCTCCCCCCTCCCACTCTCCCTCCTTCCCTCCCTCCCTCCTTCTCTCTCTCTCATATACAGACCATGTAGCCACCTTAAAAGGGTGCCTTCAGCCTACAGCCTTCATTTCCATATGGTCCACTGCCCACCACCAGCTTACCCGGTCCCTCTGATCTTTAGCACCACATTCATGAGACAGAGCATATGTTGGTCCATGTCTCTCTCTGTGCCTCAGTTTCTGTAAAGATAGGGATACTAATAGTACCCATGTCTAGAATTTCCGTGAGGATGAAACGAGTTAGTGTTGCCTAACTGAAACTCAGATGAGTATAACTCTGTACCTGGTACATAATTAGTGCTCAAAACTTGTGGTTGTTACTGCTGTCCTTTCTATTATTCAGTGGTCCTTGTGTAAAGAGTCATGTGGTCAGATGTTTTCCAAACTGTCTCAAAGAGAAAACAACCGGCATAGAAAAAGTTTGTTTCTCTTGAAGAACTAATATGAGTACTTGATAAGTAAGATCTTTGTGAGATATTTTATAACGTTCAAAGTACTGCCACGTACACATTTCATTTGATTGCCCTAATATTCTGTGGTTTTGTTAAGACTGTTCAGTAAGGGAGGAAACTGAGGTGTTGAGAGGTTACAGTATTGTCTGCAGGTATGTGGTCTGTGAGTGACAGAGCCTCAATTCACATCCGGTCTCAACTCTAAATCCTGTGTGTTTTCAACTTTATCAGAGGTGGAAGGTTTCATAAACATCATATTTCCCTTTATACCTTGGCCGCTAGGAAGCTCAAGCTAAGTGTGAGGCCCACATTCAGCACTCTCCTAACCATGGTTGTTAGTATATTTCTTATACTGTATTGTCATCAAGTGCAGTACTTAGATATGGTAGATTGGCTTTTGCATACGTGCATCTATTGCAAGTAGATAAATCATGTCCTCCAATGCATTCAAAAGTGATGAGGATGAATTTAACTTCTAGAACACTGTGGTTTTTGTTTGTGGGAGAGGACAGGTTCTGGTGGACGTAGCCTGGACCCTCTGCCTTCCTGTGATTTGAGTCTCTTTTCCAGCCTCCATGTCAGGGGTCTTTGCCCATCTCTTTCCAAAGTAAAAAGGGTCCCTTCCTCCTCCCCAGGCTCTCTCTCTCTGCTCCCCTCTGATACCTGGGGTGCGGGGGTGTGGGGCTGCTTTTCTCAAAGGCCCTGGCAGTGACACATGGTCAAAAGTTAGCTGAGACCTTTCTGAGGCTGAGATGGGGACAGCATCTTTCCAGAGCTGTAATCAGGGTCAGCTCCTTAAAGATTTTAAACTGGCCACGAACAAACTAAAGTGTATTACAGGAAGGGTTGATGTGTGTCTGGGTGGAGTCTAATGGTTTTCTTGGATTTTGTCCCCTAGTTCTCAAGGGAGGTGATGCTGGGGTACCCAGTCGGACATCTCACACAAGATTCTAATTGCTTCCAGAGTTCCCCTTCCCCTAGACAAGAGCCAGACATACCTGGCCTGAGTCCTGACTCCGGCCCTCTGCAACCTCCCTGAACCTCAGTTTCCCCATCTGTAACATGAGGGTAGTGTCACCTCCCACAGGAATTGTGGTAGCAGCCAGCAGTGTTAATAACACTGATAACAAGGGCAGCTGGCACTCGGAGAAGACTTTACCGTGGGTGTGAGAATACGAGGTAATGCTTCTTGAATGCTCACCATATCCCAAATGCAGTGGTAAGCACTCTGTGTATTTTAACTCATTAATGTCTCAACAGCTGAGGCGAAAACAGAGAGGTCAACAATTTGCCCAGAGTCACACAGCAAATACATGGCAGAGGCAGGACTCCAAGATGAGTGGAAGGCACTAGCTCAGACCACGGCATGCAGTGGGTTTCTCTGCCCTTCCCCAGGGACCGTGAGGCCAGCAGCCTGTTTCCCTTGTGGAATAACACCTGCCGACAGGGCGGTCAATACCTCCCCTTGTTCCTCTTTCTCTGACTGCCTTCCACCCTCTGCTCTTCATTTTTTTTTTTTTTCTTCTGTAAAAACCCAGCCTTGGCCTTAGCAGGCTGCGCAAGGGACTGATTTTGCAGCGGAGGTGAGCTGGTGAGCATTTCTGCTGCCTCTTGGGGCCTGGTCTTTCCGAGGGAACCGGTTTACAGTTGTTTGAAACACAGGTGCTTGGTTTACAAAACCCAAGGTTGTTAGTCGATGAAATGCTCATCTCCCACCAAACAAGGTGGGGTTCAGACCCTTTGGGCTTGGGGGCAGTTCCCTCCTTAGAGCACCTGCACGGTTCCAGGGCCCCAGCTCCCCTGGGAGGGATGGAGACACCCCACTGGCTCAGCAGGTGGCCCAAGGGCATCTGACCCGAGAATGCAAAGGTGTTTGTCTGACTCTCCCTTTAAATTTTCTTTAGTTTTGCCAAATCAGTCCTCTTTTTAATCTAGGTGAATCCTCTCCCCCAAATTCTACGAACAGACTTCCCGACACACCCATCCAGTGGGGCTTTGTCTTCTGAGCACCACCTCAGGGTGGTGGGGCAAGTCTGCGTGGTCCCCAGAGGCCCATAGAACCGGTGAATGGATTATCTTCCCTACTGCTTTGCTGCCGCCATCTTGAATAATCAAGATGCAACTGGCCAACAGAGATCTCTTCAGCCTTTAAGTCATCAAGCCCTTTTGTCCATCCCTTAACCAGTGAAGTAGGATTGGCGAGAACAGTGCCTGTGATAAAGGCATTGCTCAGCGAGGCCTCTGTCACCCAGAGGACAGGACAGAAAACAAATATGCCCCCTTCCCACGTGGCAGAGAGAAATAGTTGCATATTTCATAAGGGGTTCTTAGTGTCTCATCTAGAATCCTTAGCAAAATATGTAACCAGACCCTGTTTCATCCTTTGCTCTAGGTCCAGCTTCAAAGTTCAAAGGAGATTTTGTCCTTTTCATTATCTGACAAACCATGTAGAAGTTAGGTTTTGGGTGGTCTCTGCTAACCAGCAGAGACCATATTGTACGTCCCTTGGGTGCAGAATCCAAGCTTGAAGTAGACACTGGACCTGCCCCTCCGGGTGTTCTAGGAGAAAACCAAGGCAGCTGGATTAAAATGGAATTCTAAGGGGCTTTTAATTAAAAGGCTGTGGTATAGACCAGAGGCCAGGGTTTGGTACCTGCTGTGAAACTAAAAATGGACCCTTTCCGCAAAGCAAATGGGAGAATCCCAGTGATGATGGGTCACTGGGAGTTGGAAAACAAGAGAGGCCGCATACATCTGCCTTCCCATGTCCACATACCCCACCCCACCCCCCAGACAAAGGAGTTCAGCAACCCTGCTCCAGAATGGGTTTTTCTGGAAAGGGCAATCCAGGTATACTGGTGTAATGGTCTAGGGTGGGGTGTGCTAGGATTTGAAGTGCCTCAAAGTCTACTATAAACCTGCTGTGGGGCTGAGACATTAGAGTGTAATCTCTCAAGATGTTTCTAGACACGTGTTTTAACTGGACTTAGATATGTGTGATTAGAATCCACTGCCTAATGAACCCGTGAGCCAGGTTGGAGATAGCTGAACAATCTCACAGCTGTCTAGCAGAACTCAGGGCCCTGAAAGACTAGGATATGGGACAGATAAATCTGGGTAGATGGATTAGGGAAGATATTAGGGACAAGTCTAGAACATGTCAGATAGTTTAATTAGGAAGGATGATTTTGCCCATTTGGCAGTTTTGTCCAGTCCACCACTGTAGGTGTAGGTCACCACTGTAATTTTGAACTGGTAGGTCTCTAGGAATCTAGGAGGAAACAGGTATTTATTTGGTCTCCCCCCAAGTGATGATGTAGTCATGGCAATGACAAATTACATGATCAGAACCTTCTAAAAGGGATGGTACCTACTCCTGGCCCATCACTGGGGGTTCCTAATATCTTGATTGATCAAATTTTGTGTTATACCCCTCAGGGTCCTACACTCCAGACCCTTTAAGGTCAACCTTGCTCCTGGTGCATCCCATTCAACCCATTGAGGAGCAATAGGTGGGTTAACCTAGCTGACAGTTGACCTCAAGGCTGGGGAAATGGTCTTTCTGCCCAGGTGACTGAAGTTACATCAATCCAAACAGAAATTCGCTCCTCCAAGCCCAACAATGCAGGGCTCTGGAGCCAACAAGAGGGCTGGTGTGGGAGTGGATGGGCTCCAGGAGCGCAGGGCTCTCAGGAAGCAGGTTCCTCACACCCTGGTGTGGTGTCTTGGATGGTGGTGGAGTGGAGGTGATGAGACTGGACCGATCAGTCCGCCACCCAACACACTCCCAATGTTCCTCAGTGCTTGTTGAATGAATGAAGAAGCCGATGTGCCTTTATAATCATGTTTAAACAGAAATCTACACTCAGAACCCAAGGAGGAAATCTTTTGTCCTCCAGTCTCCTTCATTCAGTCTCATTCAGTAGGTATTTATTGAGCATCTATTACGTGCCAGGCAGGGTGTAGGTGTAGCGGTGAACACACAAACAAGTTCCTTGACCGCATACAGCTTGTAGAGGACAAGCAGATGGTCATAGAATCATGAGAAGTGCTGGGAAGGAGGAGGAGCACAGGGGCCCTCACCTGCTCAGGAAAGTCCTCCCAGGAAGCGACATTTTAGCCTCTGCCTGACAGGTGAGTTAGGGGTCAGCTGGCAAAGGGGAGAGAGAAGTGGATCCAGTGCCTTCTGGCAGGTGGTCGGGTAAAATCCAGTATTGAAAGAGCTGATGATGGCCTCTAGACATAGCATGATTTTAGAAAACAACAACAATAATAATAATGGCTGCAATTTCTCACTGCTCTCCATCAAGAGAATCTTTACCTCCCTTTCACAGGCTGTGGCTTTAAGTGGGTGAGTGGTTCCTTTAGAAATAATTAGAGATTGTAATCAGTCACTACTCAGAAGTCTTGCAGGAACTCATTTGCAAGTCTCTTCAGGCTTGGCCTTAAAACTTCCCTAAAGCTGTGAGGACATGTCAGTCAAAGCCCCTGAGAAACCATGCTGGATTTCAGACTAAAAGAGAAGAGGAAGTCAGACGTGCCTGCAGTCAGCAGACACACCAGCACACACCATTTCTTAGTCTCGGTTCAGAAGCCTCTGGAATAATCAAACGGTCTTCAACTCCAAACTCCTTTTAAAAAAAAAAAAAAAAAAAAAGGGAAGAGTCCTGAGGTTAGTTTGCCTCGGCTGTGAGTTTGTTGTCTTTAAGAAGCAAGGAGTTGGAGTTGGAATGGGAATCTCAGACACAAGCCACCCATCCCTCTGAGGTTAGCGTAGATTTCAGGGTCACCTCACCTGTGCTTTAAAACTAGTCTGTCTTAGTGCTGTGCATTTTGCAGTGTCCCTGTGGCAAGTGCTGGCTACAGTGTGCTACTGTCCCCCTGGTTCAACTCAACATTAGAGACCCCTGAAGTTCTGTCCCCAGTGACTTGAACATCCAGAGGCCCCATCCCTGCCCAGGAAAGCTTGCTCCCCTCCTGGTCCCTCCCCTGCCCTACTTGCTGGAGGGGATGGGGGAGAGGATAAAGGGGCAATGGCCACTGAGGAAGGCGGTGGGCAGAAAGGGACAAGGTAGACAGCCAGCATCTTTCTCCCTCAAGGGCCAGTTAAAGCAATACCATCCTTATTTTTGGTTGATTGTTGGAAGGGAAAATGTGGCTTACAAAACAGTGGAATCACAATTAAAACGTAAGGACGAAGCTGGAAAAATACACCAAAACATGAAAAATAATTATCTCTGGTGAATGGGAGTTTGGGGGATTTTTATTTTCCTCTTATCATTTACCTCTAATTATTACTTTTAGTTTCTAGAATTGTTTTAAATATTATAGCAAGAAAGAAAAAAAGAGAGACTGAAACAGAGACATGGAGGCCAAGACAAGGTGGCAGAGACACAGACACGGCTGGAATGACCACTAGACCAGGGCAGTCTAAACTTGCCTCCTCTCCGACTTCCTCTGTCACCTTGAACTAGCGGCTCTTTGAACTTCAGCTTCCTCTTCTGTGCAATCGTGCCTGTGACTCCTGTCTAGACCATCTTATCAGTTGTTGTGATGCTCAAGGGAGAAGATGAAAGGGGACCTGGTAAATTATGAGAGATTGTGTACATGAAGAGGATTGCTTTTATCCAGTAATTAGGTGCTGAGGATTTAAACAGTGTTTCTTCACAGGTGATTTACTGGAATGATTTGTTAAGAATGCAGATTCCTGGGCAAAGATTGGATCCCTGGCACAGATTGAATCTCTGGGAACGGGGAGTGGGGCGGGGGTGGAATTTGCATTTTTAACAGGCACGTACGTGCCCCTTCACCTGCCCTGCGGATTCTTGTGTTCGTTGAAGTTTGAGATCCAGGCGTTTAAGGGAAACAGCATCGTAGCAGGAACATGAGAAATGGATGTGCAGGCCCATACAGTGTGCATGATTAAAGTGTGTGCTTGTACGTTTAGAGGAAGCTCGTGACGCTGGGGAAGGGAGATCTACAAAGGGTAGGTCAGATTCAGAAGGGCTAAGAGGACAGGCGGCGTGGGACATCTGGCTGGGGGGTGCCTGGGGAGCAGGGGCACAGAGGTAGGTGGGGATGTCCTCTCCTTTCCTGGTCTTCCTCTCTGCATATGTGTATCAGGCTGCTGGGGTGATTTTGCACTCTCTGGTCCCTGATCTCCACCTGCCCCCATGACTGGGGGCTCTAAGTAGCACTGGGCTGGCTGTACAAGCTGGCACCTGGTTCCCTAACCCACTGGGCTGGCTGGTGTCAGATGACAGCAGGGCCAGTCCAGAAACAAAGGCAGCACCAGGGCCTGCCTCTCGGGCCTTGGATGCACTGGTCTGCTCCCAGTAGACTCTGAAAACTCCTCTGCTCCCCCTACAGTTCCTTCACTCGTTCCTTTGAGAGGCAGCATGGCGCCGTGGCCAGCACACCAGGAGCCACGTGCCTGGCTTGGAATCCTGTCTCTGCCGCTCGCTTGCTCGCTGTGTGACCTGAGACCAGTTATGTAACCTCCCTGTTCATGCAGCCTCTTGTCTCAGAGGGCTGTCATAAGGATTTTCACTGAGATAACCCTCACGAAAGCCTTGTCACAGGGCTTGGCACATAGGGAGGGTTCCATGACTGTTAGCTACTGACAAGAGTTATCAGCTGTTCACCCGATAACCGTTTATGGAGCATCTACCATACTAGGTACAGAGGAGGGACCAGGAGCTGAGCTCATGGTCTGGGGCCTGAACAGGTGTGAAACAGCTTCCTGTGACACGGTGAGATAATAGCAGCATGTCCAGGACACAGGTGTCACAAAGCAGCTGCCTCATCAATTGGTCCAGAGGAGGAGACACTTGGATTTGGCCTTGAAACAAAAGGGGGCAGAATGCGGGGGCAGCATCCCACGGAGAGGGAAGAGCTGTGAAAAGCCCCGTCTAGGGTGTGACATCCTCACTCATTGTCTGCTCTGCTTGCAAAGAAATGGGACAGGAGGACCTCTTGATCGCTTACCCTCTGCCTCACAAGAGGCCAACAGTTGCATCCAAGGCCACCTTGGAGCAGGCAGAAGATGCAGCACTTCCCTAGAAGGACTCTCCTGGCTCCTGGGTTATAGCTGCCAGAAGAGTCCCAGCCTGGCAGGCACCCCGTCCCAGCCGTGGGGTAATTAGCCTCTCAGAAGCACCTCCGCAGCGTCCCAACGTTAATGCCAGTACAAGGATGAGCATCTGCCATTGACCCGCGGCAGCTCTCAGCGTCCTTCTGAGCGTGGCCCTCTGCTGTCCGCTTCCAAGCCGTCTTCGTGGGGCCAGTTTTTGCTGCCTGCCCCCTTTCATCCTGTTTGTGCCTTGACTTTGGCCATCTCCTCCAGCATTCCAAGCCAAAGAGCATAAACTAACCAGAACCTTCTTTGGAGGACTGGTTTGCTGCTCTCATGGGCTTTGGAAGAGCGGAGTGTGGACATACCCGTCACCCAGACTCAGCTGACCCCCGCCTGTAAACAAGTGCAGCCCAAACAGTTACTCCCCCTCCAGTAAACCAAACAGGAAGTTCAATCCATAAGCAAACCAAAGCCCGAAGGAGTGTGCTAAAGAGATTTCATTATTTCCCAGTGTGTGTGGGCCGGTGGCTCTCTCCCACACTCAGACCTTGGAGGGTGAGCCCTGCTTGGGTCAGAAGTGTCAAGAAAACAGATCTAAAGGGAGGCTTTTCCTGGTTTTGTTTGGGGCGGGATGGGGAGCAGAGGATGGGGGGAATCTGGTACCTCCTGTCCTGTAAATGGGCTTTCAAGCTATCACTCTGAGGCCACATTTTATTATAGAAGAGCGAGCAAGCTGGTGTGAACCCCTGTATCCCTCCCTGCCGGCCCCAGGACTCAGGCCCAGAACTGGACCTCTCTGAGTTTCAGTGTTCTCATCTGTCAATCAGAGATGCTCTTACCCACCTCTCAGGGTTGAGGAAGGGACTCGGGAAATACACCAGGTTTCTAGCCCTAAGGAAAGATTTCTGAAATGTTAGTTCCCTCCCCTCCCCTTCTCTAGGATGATGTCCCGGCCTGAGTGTAATGATTCCAGAATGTGGTTTTGAATGAAACCGTGGCTTTCCCCAAGGAGCGTTCACTCACCAAGTAGTTTTGAGCGCGGCCTGGCGCTGTGCGGGCACGAGGAGCCAGCTGTGGGGCCTGCCCCCGTGGTCTGAGAGCCAGGCAGGTACAACGGTCTTTGCTAGAGTGTTTGGTGATTGTAGGTCTGCCTCTCCATCCTGGCTCTGGCCTAGGGCTGGAGAAGGGAGAGCCAGCTCCCCAGCTATGCTCCATCCCTTCAAGGAGATAATGGAACTGCTGGTGGCCAGAAGTTGTGTTCTGGTGGCACCTCATGTATCAGGGGTCAGGGAGTGTTGGGTCATATCCATGCCCTGTATGGCCTCCTGGGATCAGTGACTTCCTGGTGTGGACCAGGCTGTGGCTATAGCATGTTCTGTGTTGGCCCACGTGCTGGAAGCCAGCAGGGCTTTTCCTGTACACGTGCAGACTGTGGAACAATGGAAAGCAATGATACCTGTTATTCTAAGGACCTTCGAGCCCTGACCGGGTCCCGGAAGGAGATCTAGACTATGGCATGTTTTCATGGCTGTTTTAACCCCAGGGGCATTTGTATGCGGCCTGAAAACCAAATCACTGGACTTTCACTTACTTTAAAAAAATTCACCTCTCACATTTGAAATCAACCCTCTTACCCCATCTCTCAGTTCCCCCCCATCTCTTTTCCGTTCTCCAAACCCACCGTCCAAGGGGTCAGGGATGGGAGAGACTCCAGGATGGGGGATGGGCAAGAGTATCTGGCACCTGTGTTACTAGATAATAAAACACCTCTTGGTGTTGTGCCGGCTGAAATCACCCGGTCCCATTGTCCCTCAAGTCAAGGTGTTGGGATCAAACCTGAGCTCGGTCAGGTAAATCCCATTCATATCGGTGTCACGGTGTCCCCGAGGCATTTGCTGAATCCAGGAGGTTGATGTCATCTATCAATACCCTTGGTCTCCAGCGTCTCTTTGGCTGCCTCCTTCCCAGCTTGCTAATCATTTACGAGACCAGATGGCAGAACAAATGGTGATTTATTTTGCAGGGACATGAAGAATTGGAAACTAACTTTCCTTCTAGAATGAAATATTTATTAAGCATTTTTTAAGCCCTTATTTCTGGACACATCGTCCACAAAGAGGGCATCAGCCCTGTGCTTTGAACTTGACATGTACCATCTTGTTTAATCCTCCTTGTGCACTCTTGTGTAGTAGGTGTTTCCACCCCCGTTAGAGGTGGGGAAACTGAGGCCCAGACCAGTTAAGTGACTTGTTCCGGGTCACACAGCTGGGATTCCCACCCCTGCCCCTCTAAAGTGTGTGCCTCTTCCACGATGCTGTGCTGTCATCAGGCTCTTTAACTAGAAGGTGATGTAGGTGAGAAGTATCTTGCACATAAGTATAGAGGGCACGAGGCCAGACTTTGATTTTTGCTTGATGTAAGATGTCCAGATCACACAGGGAAACGATCTCCACATCGATTCAAGATTGCCTAGTGGAATGGAAGAAAGAGGAAAGGGGACATTTATAAAGCCTTTGTGGATGTCACAGACTGTGGATGTCAAGAAAGGGCCTTACCTGCTGTGGGGACATCTTCAAACCCAGAGAGTTCCTCAGTGCCCACTCCTGCACCCCAAGCCTGCCCACCAAGCAGGACTGAGCCTGAGCTGGGGTCACTTGGTGGTAATAGCAGGTGGTAATTAGCACATGCTGTGTTTCAGGCATTCTTCTGAGCGCTTTACCTATTCTGTGAGCTTGGTTCGACTGCTATTCCCACCTAACAGATGAGGAAACTGAGGCACAGAGAGGTAAAGTAACTTGCCCAGGGTCACACAGCTAACCAAGTGGCAGAGCTATGACTCAAACCCAGGGAGACTGGCTCTTATCTACACTGGCTCTGAGGGGAGGAACTCTGCATTTTGAGACTTGAAGTTAGGAGGAGAGACAGGCTTTGGGGAGGAGAGACCGGCTTGGGGGTGGAGTGGGGAAGGAGGTTCTTTGAAAAGCAAGCTGGGGTGATTTGAGCTGGGGATGCCGAGGTGGCTGCTCTCCAGCGCCACCCCTGGTGAGGATGAGGGACTGAGTAAATGTTCGCGGGTGGGAATGTAGGCTTGGCCCCTCCCTGCCCCTCCAGCTCTCTCTGCAGCCTTTGGCTGGGCCCAGCTCCTGGGAAGAATGCTGCAGGGCTCTCCCTGTGCCAGCAGCTCCCAAGACAAACGGAGGGGAGGGCTGGGAGGGCCTGTCTGCAGAGTGGCACCTGGTGAGTGCTGCCGTCAGGAGGGACACAGGGCGTGCTTGTTCAGACCCGGCTGGCAGAGACGTCGATGACTTCACACTTGTCTACAGAAGTGGATGTGCCTTTCTGTTATTCCTATTATTTTAATTTTTTTTAATTTCAAAGCAGTTGGAAATACTTAACTGCTGGAGGAAAATCCAGCCCCAAAATCCAGAAAGAGGGTGGTTGGTCTCAGGATCTGATGTTGGTTCTGCCCAGGAGAGAGGTCTCTGCTGAGGGGCCAGTAATTCCAGGCCCTATGTAGGCATGTGGTGGATGGCGCTCATTTCCCTTTCACCCAGGACCCATGTGACAGAAACAGAAACTGAGGCTCAGAGAGGTTGACTTGTCCAAGGTCACGTGGCAGACAAGGGGTAGGGTTTAGACCCGGGAGTTCAACCCAAGCACCTGCTCGGTCCTCTACCCTGGTCGTGAGTACAGATGTAGGTGGAAAGTGGGATGGACTGCAGTACTCTAGTCCCATATTTCTTACTCTGCCAGGAGCAAGGGTGAGGGTGTTGGCTCATTGCACCCTTCACCCCATGGGATCGAATGTGTCATGTTACACAAGAGCTTAGAACAGTGCTTGTGTTAGAACAGCACTCAAAAAACTCAGCTCTTCTGGTGGTGCTGTTGGCTCTGCTGTTAACAAGAGCAACGGTGATGACGATAGTAACCCTATGTGCTGTAAGAGAGGTAAATCCGGGCCCCTGGGGGACGCCAGGAAGAGGGGGTACCCAACTGATCTGGGATGGGGGTGAGGGTGGTCATCGTTTTGGAGGAAGGGAGGTCTGAAAGCCCACAGCAGTTAGCAGGAAGAGTGGCAAATCGGAGGAGGTGAAAGGAGTGAGGCTTTGGGTCTGCACAGATCCCTGCGCAAGGAAACGCAGCACTTCCGGAGAAGCCGCAGTGGCGGGCGTGCCCACCGGGCGACAGGGCCGGGACACGTGGGTCCTGAGTCCAGGCTCAGGAGTCTGAACTCCCCGAGGAAGGCAGTAGAGACTCGTTGGGGGCTTAAAGCGCAGGAACAGCGGAGTCCGAGCTGTGTTCAGAGGGACTGATCTGGTCAGGATGGGCCCCGGGCTTGGAGCGTCGGAAGCCATCCAGGCTAGAGGGGATGTGGTTTGCGCCAAGGCTGCCAGGGTAGGGAGACGGGGCTGGGCTGCGAGGAGCTGATGTCCGGGCGTCTGGCAGGGCACTGGGCACATAGCAGTGCCGTTCCCAGAGGCGAGGACGCGGAAGAGGCAGGTGACAACCACCTTCAGATATTTGGAGGTTGAGATTCCTGCGGGACGTTCCCGGGCCAACCACCCGTGGGAAGGTGAGACCATGCTTCCAGCTTCCCCGTGAATCCCGCCTTTCCCCGAAGTCTGCCCCTACAAAACGGCAACCCTTGTGTCCCTGAAAGGCCTGGGGAAGGAGCATTCCACGCGGAAGCGACGGGAAGTTCAACCACCCTGAGATGAAATGAGTGCACCCGGTTCAGTGGAAGGAGGGAGGAAGCGGGCTGGACGATGGAGGACGGAGGACGGGAAGGAGGGAGGGAGTGTTGCCAAATCTGGCTCCCTGTGCACCGATGTCGAATAGAAATACGGAGACAGAAAACTGGAAGACAAGAAATAGAGAGGCTTTTTCTTTTCTTTGCCAGGCCAAGGGAAGACACAGTAGGCTAACTCCTCAAGAACTGCGCCCCCCTCCTTGGGGAATCAGAGAAGATTTTATATGGGGGGCTCGCAGTCCGGGGTGTGTGATAAGGATCAAAGTAGTGAAGGTCTTGCATTTCTTTTCTTCTGCAAATTCATGGCCAAAGCTGGCATCAGGCGGCTCAGACCGGGTCTGGTGTCCCTGAAGTTATGGGCCCCGTGACCTTCTTTCTGAAATGAAGAGTGCTACAAGGGAGTGGGGGGGGGGGGAGAAGATATGCCAGGTGCAAAGGGTAATTTGTATGGAGTCAGAGCGTAATCAGCTTTGTGAAGGACAAGTCTAGCTGTTAAGTGTTTGTTAGTAGTAACAGCTAAAGAATAACCAAAATTGCTTAACTGTTTCAGGCTTGTTTATGTTGTTTCCCTAGCCTGTTCATTGTTTATCTTCCTTGTTGATCAGAGAAGTCTCATTTCTACTTTTGCTGCAACAGGAGGAAGGGCGAAAGGCAGGCAGGCAGGCAGGCAGGAGGGAGGCCATCTTGCAGCAGAGGATGCTGGGAAAGAGGCCGGAGACGCACAAGCTCGCAGGGTGAACGCCGGGCCTGGCGGAGCTGGAGCTGCCCCCTGAGGCGTCCAAATTAGCCCCTTGTATTTCCAGATGTTTCTGGTTAGACATTCCTATAAAACTCGAGGAAAATGCCCCGCCCTTCTGGATTCCGGCCTGTTTGAAGCGCACCCAGGCTGACTGCGCTGTAGCAGAGCCCGGAGAAGCAGGGCGGGCAGGGGCCTGGGACCCTCATCGGGGGCTGCTCCGTAGCCGCATGGACGGCTGTGCGCCTGCGCGAGGTCCTGGCGCCGGGGACGTGACCGCTCCGCTGTGCCCAGAGCTGGCCGAGTGAGGGCCTCATAGAGGCTGGTTCGGCTCTGATCTGCTCTCCACCCGGGTGCCCATGGAAGTCAGGGCCCCTTTAAGTTCCACGAACAGAGCTGTAGATGTGCTAGAAGTCGTGTGTAAACCACCCAGAAAATCCGGTTTATGAAAGCCGTGGAGAAAGGCATCCGTCCCTGTGCCCTGTGAGGCGTGCTGATTGCCAGGCTCGATAGAAACAAATCACGGCTTCAGGAGACAAGGCAAAAGCCACATGGTGTGGCTTACAGAACTGAAACTGGTGGTATCTTTGGGAAGAAAATCTGTTTTCTCTTTAACACCATTTATCGATTATCTTTATGCGATAAATTCTGAGAATTGTTGAAACTTCTTAACAACTTCAGGAAGGGCATTTAATCAGCGCTTCCTTCCTAAGAGCTTGGTTCAGTAATCACTGCCCTGGTGTTTTCAATGCCCGCAGAAGCCATGCCTGCCCCTCCAAGGTAGATCTGGGCAGTGGGTGAGCCTGTGTGCTCCAGGCTCTTCCTGATGGGAATGACTTAGGGTCATAAATAAAGGTGGATCAGCTACAGGTCAGCGTGGGCGTGACTAGGCTCGAGGCCGGAGACCCCTGCTCCAGAACTGGGTCACCAGGGTTAAATCTGGCCCCTACGACTTACAAGCTGTGGGCCTTGACATAAGTGTTGAAGCTCCCTGAGCCTCAGTTGACTCATCTGTAAAGTGGGGATAGCACTTCTAGGTTATCCTGAGGATTGACTGAGATGGTGGCTGTCGAGTGCTTAGTAGGATGCCTGGCACATGGCAGGTGCCTGGCCCTCCCGTCCCATTACTGGACGGACACCGCCAGCACTATCCTCGTGGCACGCAGGCACAGTTCCCACACAGTGGACTGCACTCCAGGCACAAAGGTCCAGGTCACAGTGGACCTCTCCGTCAAAGAGCGAAGGTTGACGATCTTGGAGAAACGCTTAACTTTCTGGGCCTCAGGTTCCTTATCTATAAAACGAGGTGTTAGTTTACACCTCACAGAGGTATCAGAATCAGAGGTGAAATTAGGTAAAGTCTCAGCACAGTAGGTCTGGGTCTGCCATGGCCATCATTGTGACTCCATATTTGACAGACGGGCCTCCTGCTGTCAGTCAGGCTCTGATGACCCATGACTTCATTTAAGGATGCAGCGTTCCCCATGGTAGTAAAGGGGCAGGAGCCCTCATGGACCCATTTATTTCTCAGTCCTCTTGGTCCCGGGCAAGAGTCTATTGCCATGCAGAACCCCCATCCCAACCCGGGGTCTTCCTGGTCCATCCCTGTCCCTCCACCATATCTGATCCCGACTGGACTCAGAACCTCACCTGCCACATGACAAGTACTCGCTAAACGTTGACCTCAGTAAATGCAACACCTGGTTTTCTTCCTTTTTCCACCTAAGCCTGCAGGTGAATTTGTAGTTTTTTGTAGTCTGGCCACCTTGGGGTCGTAGACTTGTTAACGAATGGTCAGTTGATCTAGAATCTTCTAGATCATTCTGTTTCACTCCAGACCTCACACTGACCCTTTGCCCAGCGCCTTCCTCAGGGCAGTCCAGCAGACACAAGAGTGGAGGTATTCCTGCCTCTCTTGAGTGACTGCAGTTTTTATGGTTTTCAGAAGAAAACAGAAACAGGGGAGGAGGAATCCCCCAGGAGGTGGTTTTGCACCCAGGGCCCAGCCTGGAGAATTTGCAGAGCAGGGGGAAGTGAAAGGTGAGCCCTGGGGGAGGGCAGTACCAAGGCTCTGTCTCCTGGGAACAGGGTGGTAGCCTGTCCCCAGCTGTCATCATGTGCCTTTGGTCCCTGGAGCTCAAGGGCCTCCCCTGGAGGCTTCAGTAACCACAGGAAGTAGATTCAGTTGTGAAAATCAGTCCCCCCAGGCCCTGACCCCACTTGCTTTTCTGAACCTCTTGTTCATTGCTTTGGCTCAGAGAATGCCACTTAGTCTATAAAGAAAGATTCCCAGCAGCCCACCTTGCCCCGCCAGTGTAATTATGTCTGTGAAGCTTCCTTTCCGGAAGGCTGGGATGGGGGTGTGCTGCAGCCTCCCATAGGCCCCGTAGACTCATTCAGCTTTGGCGGATCAGCCTGTCCCTGTCACTTGGGGCGCACGGCCTGTGCAGGGACAGCCCCGCTCTCTGTTCTTGCTGAGTCTTCGTGCTTCCAGTTCCCACCCCAGCCCCGGCTTGTGTGGCCTTTTAGCCCAGCTCACAAATGCTCCTCTCTCCAGCTTCCCAGGAACACTCCTTTCTCGGGGAAATCATTTCCTCCCCCAGAAAAAGGGCATTGCCTGTGCTATCTTGTCCTGCTTCATCCTCATGCCCACCTTGTGACATAAAGAGCTCTCAGGTATTGAGTACTTATGTGCCAGGGCATACATAGCTCTTCTCGTCTGATCTTTTCCACCACCTTCGAGGGAGGGGCTGTTGTTTTGCCCATTTTACAGATGGGGAGATAGAGGCTTGGGGAGGTTAAGAAAGCCCTACGCTTCTAGGCTCGTAGGCACTAGATCTGGGAGTCTGACACCAGTGTACTCCTAACCCCTGGGTGAGCACTTGTCAACTGCCACATTGCATTATGTTTTCCTTTCCTCATCCATGTCTGTTGTTAGAACGTGAGATTTCTCCCCAGAGACATACCTTATCTGGCTCTGCACTGGCCACCCGCCAGTGCCTGAGCCTGGGGCTTGGTTGCTTAGCCTGTGCCAGCTGAGGGATTGAGACGAAGTATGGAGCAGCTGCCAGGTGTTCGGTGTCCCTCCTGGGCATGGAGAGTAGGGCTGGGAGGTCAGTGACCTGCTGGGCAGTGGGAGAGGGGCGAGCCAACCAATCCAAAGCCCACCGAGGGGTAAAGTGGGGGGACCTGCAGGTTGTAGACTGGGTCAGCTTGGAGGCTAGGGTACCAATAGTGTGCCTGCCAGAGGTCAGGGGTCAGAGCCTTTTCTGCCCCGCTCAGGAGCCTGGGCCAGGAGTCTGGGCGCATGCAGCTCGAGCTTTCTCTCCCACTCTGCCCTGGACTCGCCACTGTTTGGCCTCCACCCAAAAGAGACAGGGGAAGTGAAAGGACAGATGACATCAGCCACTCTTCCCTCCTTGTTGGCACCTCAGGGCAGAGGTCTAGCTGGGGAAGGTGATGTGGGGAATTTCCGCATCTTTTCGTTGTTGCATTGGCCTGAATAGAACATGAGTGATGCCTCTGAGATAGTCCCCTGTGCACCCGCAGTGCGTTGGGCAAACAGCGAGCTGTTATCACCGCCACATAGAACCTTAGGAGGTCGGTGCTGTCCTAGGCCCCATTTTACTGATGAGAATATTGAGGCCCATGTCAAGTAACTTGCCCAACTTCCATAGCTGGTAGGTGGTGGAGCCAGATTTTAAGCCCAGGCTGTCTAGCTGCAGAGTCTGTGTTCGGAGCCATTCTGCCCCTTGATGGAAACAGCTACAAAGAAGACCTCTTTTTTTTCCCCCATGGGAAAGCAGTTTTAACTTTGAATATTAATTGCATGTTCATTAGTAGCAGCCGTGGGCCAGGTGATATGCTTTGTTCTTTGCCGACTTTATCCCTTCAAACCTCATGACAGCCTGTAAAGTATGTGCTGCCATCAACTTCCACTTTACAGATGAGGAAACTGAGGCTGGGAGGGTGGAAATGCCAACCCTGGGTCATGGCACTGTCAGGGGCATTGCCAGGATCCATGTCCAGATGTGTCTGCCTGACTTCAGAGTCTGATGTCTGATCTCTGTGTCAGGTTGACTGAGCAGAATCCTAGACTTCCTAGGCAGAGTAAGAAAGCAAATACTCTCAATATTTGTTCAGTATTTATTTAATGGGATCAGGAAGACACTGATTTTCTATAAAAATTGTATCCTGAAATTGAGTCACTTATTTTCTTCCACTGGCCCAAATAGTCACTGTTCTTTTTTTTTTTTTTTAATTTTCTTCATTCTTAAAACTTCTTCTATTTTTTAATTTAATTTTTACTTTATATTGGAGTATAGTTGATTTGCAATATCGTATTAGTTTCAGGTGTACAGCAAAGTGGTTCAGTTATACATATATCTACTCTTTTTCAGATTCTTTTCCCATATAGGTCATTACAGACTATTGAGTGGAGTTCCCTGTGCTATACAGCAGGTCCTTGTTGCTTATCTATTTTATATATAGTACTGTGTATCTGTTAATCCAGAACTCCTAATTTATCACTCCCCCCAACCTTTCCCCTTTGGTAACCGCAAGTTTGTTTTCTATGTCTGTGAGTCTGTTTCTGTTTTATAAATAAGTTCATTTGTATCATCTTTTTAGATTCCACATATAAGTGATATCATATATTTGTCTTTCTCTGTCTGACTTACTTCACTTAGTATATAATCTCTAGATCCATCCATGTTGCTGCAAATGGCATTATTTCATTCTTTTTTATGGCTGAGTAGTATTCCATTGTATATATGTCCCACATCTTCTTTATACATTCCTCTGTCATTGGACATTTAGGTTGCTTCCACGTCTTGGCTATTGTAAATAGTGCTGCAGTGAACACTGGGGGTGCATGTATCTGTTCGAATTATAGTTTTCTCCTGATACATGCCCAGGAGTGGGATTGCTGGATCATATACAGTAGTTCTATTGATATTTCTAGTTTTTTCAGGAACCTCCATAGTGGTTGTACCAATTTACATTCCCACAACAGTGTCAGAGGGTTCCCTTTTCTCCACACCCTCTCTAGCATTTATTGTTTGCAGACATTTTGATGATGGCCATTCTGACCAGTGTGAGGTGATACCTCACAGTGGTTTTGATTTGCATTTCTCTAATAATTAGCAATGTTGAGAATCTTTTCATGTGCTTTTTGGCCATCTGTATGTCTTCTTTGGAGAAATGTCTACTTAGGTCTTCTGCCCATTTTTCGATTGGATTTGTTTGTTTTGATATTGAGCTGTACAAGCTATTTCTGTATTTTGGAAATTAATCAGTTGTCGGTCACCTCATTTGCAAATATTTTCTTCCATTCTGTGGGTTGTCTTTTCCTTTTGTTTATGGTTTCCTTTGCTGTGCAAAGGCTTTTAAGTTTGATTAGGTTCCATTTGTTTATTTTTGTTTTTATTTTCATTACTCTAGGAGGTGGATCCTAAAAGATATTGCTGTGATTTATGTCAAAGAGTGTTCTTCCTATGTTTTCCTCTAAGAGTTTTATAGTAACCGGTCTTACATTTAGGTCTTTAATCCATTTTGAGTTTATTTTTGTGTATGGTGTTACAGAGTGTTCTAGTTTCATTCTTTTACATGTCCAGTTTTCCCAGCACCACTTATTGAAGAGACTGTCTTTTCTGCATTGTATATCCTTGCCTCCTTTGTCATAGATTAGTTGACCACAGGTGCGTGGGTTTATTTCTGGGCTTTCTATCCTGTTCCATTGGTCTATATTCCTGTTTTTGTGCTAGTACCATACTGTCTTTTGTTTTGTTTTGTTTTTGAATTTTATTTATTTTTTATACAGCAGGTTCTTATTAGTTATCCATTTTATACATTATTAGTGTATACATGTCAATCCCAATATCCCAATTCATCTCACCACCACCACCACCCTGCTTTCCCCCCTTGGTGTCCATACATTTGTTCTCTACATCTGTGTCTCTATTTCTGCCTTGCAAACTGGTTCATCTGTACCATTTTTCTGTATTCCACATATATGCATTAATATATGATATTTGTTTTTCTCTTTCTGACTTACTTCACTCTGTATGACAGTCTCTAGGTCCATCCATGTCTCTACAAATGACCCAGTTTCATTCCTTTTTATGGCTGAGTAATATTCCATTGTATATATGTACCACATCTTTTTTGGGGGGGGGGGCTATGTTAGGTCTTCATTGCTGTGCGTGGGCTTTATCTAGTTGTGTCAAGCGGGGCTACTCTTTCCTTGCGGTGTGCAGGCTTCTCATTGTGGTGGCTTCTCTTGTTGCAGAGCACGGGCTCTAGGCACGCGGGTTTCAGTAGTTGTGGCTAATGGGCTCTAGAGTGCAGGCTCAGTAGTTGTGGCGCACGGGCTTAGTTGCTCAGTGGCATGTGGCTCTTCCCGGACCAGGGCTTGTACCCTGTGTCCCCTGCATTGGCAGGCAGATTCTTAACCACTGCGCCAGCAGGGAAGCCCTATCACATCTTCTTTATCCATTCGTCTGTCAGTGGGCATTTAGGTTGCTTCCATGACCTGGCTATTGTAAATAGTGCTGCAATGAACACTGGGGTACATGACTCTTTTTGAATTATGGTTTTCTCGGGGTATATGCCCAGTAGTGGGATTGCTGGGTCATATGGTAATTCTATTTTTAGTTTTTTAAGGAACCTCCATACTTTTCTCCATAGTGGCTGTATCAATTTACATTCCCACCAACAGTGCAAGAGGGTTCCCTTTTCTCCACACCCTCTCCAGCATTTGTTGTTTGTAGATTTTCTGAGATGCCCATTCTAACCAGTGTGAGGTGATACCTCATTGTAGTTTTGATTTGCATTTCTCTAATAATTAGTGATGTTGAGCAGCTTTTCATGTGCCTCTTGGCCATCTGTATATCTTCTTTGGAGAAACGTCTGTTTATGTCTTCTGCCCATTTTTGGATTGGGTTGTTTGTTTTTCTAATATTGAGCTGCATGAGCTGTTTATATATTTTGGAGATTAATCCTTTGTCCGTTGATGCATTTGCAAATATTTTCTCCCATTCTGAGTGTTGTCTTTTCGTCTTGTTTATGGTTTCCTTTGCTATGCAAAAGCTTTTAAGTTTCATTAGGTCCCATCTGTTTATTTTTGTTTTTATTTCCATTACCCTAGGAGGTGGGTCAAAAGAAATCTTGCTGTGATTTATGTCAGAGTGTTCTCCCTATGTTTTCCTCTAAGAGTTTTATAGTGTCCAGTCTTACATTTTGGTCTTTAATCCATTTTGAGTTTATTTTTGTGTATGGTGTTAGGAAGTGTTCTGATTTCATTCTTTTACATGTAGCTGTCCAGTTTTCCCAGCACCACTTATTGAAGAGACTGTCTTTTCTCCATTATATATCCTTGCCTCCTTTGTCATAGATTAGTTGACCATAGGTGCGTGGGTTTTTCCCTGGGCTTTCTATCCTGTTCCATTGATCTATATTTCTGTTTTTGTGCCAGTACCATATTGTCTTGATTACTGTAGCTTTGTAGTATAGGCTGAAGTCAGGGATCAGATTCCTCCAGCTCTGTTTCTTTCCCTAGAGATTGCTTTGGCTATTTGAGGTCTTTTGTGTCTCCATACAAATTTTAAGATTTTTTGTTCTAGTTCTGTAAAAAATGCCATTGGTAATTTGATAGGGATTGCATTGAATCTGTAATTGCTTTGGGTAGAATAGTCATTTTCACAATATTGATTCTTCCAGTCCAAGAACATGGTATATCTCTCCATCTGTTTGTGTCATCTTTGATTTCTTTCATCAGTGTCTTACAGTTTTCTGAGTACAGGTCTTTTACCTCCTTAGGTAGGTTTATTCCTAGGTATTTTATTCTTTTTGTTGCAATGGTAAATGGGATCGTTTCCTTAATTTCTCTTTCTGATCTTTCGTTGTTAGTGTATAGGAATGGAAGAGATTTCTGTGCATTAATTTTGTATCCTGCAACTTTACCAAATTCACTGATTAGCTCTAGTAGTTTTCTGGTGGCAGCTTTAGGATTACCTATGTATAGTATCATGTCATCTGCAAACAGTGACAGTTTTACTTTTTCTTTTCCAGTTTGGATTCCTTTTATTTCTTTTTCTTCCCTGATTGCCGTGGCTAGGACTTCCAAAACTATGTTGAATAAGACTGGCGAGAGTGGACATCCTTGTCTTGTTCCTGATCTTAGAGGAAATGCTTTCAGTTTTTCACGATTGAGAATGATGTTTGCTGTGGGTTTGTCATATATGGCCTTTATTATGCTGAGGTAGGTTCCCTCTGTGCCCACTTTCTGGAGAGTTTTTATCATAAATGGGTGATGAATTTTGTCAAAAGCTTTTTCTGCATCTATTGAGATGATCATATGGTTTTTCTTCTTCAATTTGTTAATATGGTGTATCACATTGATTCGTGTATATTGAAGAATCCTTGCATCCCTGGGATAAATCCCACTTGGTCATGGTGTATGATCCCTTCAATGTGTTGTTGAATTCTGTTTGCTAGTAATTTGTTGAGGATTTCTGCATCTATATTCATCAGTGATATTGGTCTGTAATTTTCTTTTTTTGTAGTATCTTTGTCTGGTTTTGCTATCGGGGTGATGGTGGCCTCATAGAATGAGTTTGGGAGTGTTCCTTCCTCTGCAATTTTTTGGAAGAGTTTGAGAAGGATGGGTGTTAGCTCTTCTCTAAATGTTTCATAGAATTCACCTGTGAAGCCATCTGGTCCTGGACTTCTGCTTGTTGGAAGATTTTTAATCACAGTTCCAATTTCATTACTTGTGATTTGTCTGTTCATATTTTCTGTTTCTTCCTGGTTCAGTCTTGGAAGGTTATACCTTTCTAAGAATTTGTCCATTTCTTCCAGGTTGTCCATTTTATTGGCCTAGTGTTGCTTGTAGTAGTCTCTTACGGTGCTTTGTATTTCTGCGGTGTCTGTTGTAACTTTGCCTTTTTCATTTCTGATTTTATTGATTTGAGGCCTCTCCCTCTTTTTCTTGATGAGTCTGGCTAAAGGTTTATCAGTTTTGTTTGTCTTCTCAAAGAACCAGGTTTTAGTTTTATTGATCTTTGCTATTGTTTTCTTTGTTTCTATTTCATTTGTTTCTGCTCTGATCTTTATGATTTCTTTCCTTCTGCTAACTTTGGGTTTTGTTTGTTCTTCTCTCTCTAGTTCCTTTAGGTGTAACGTTAGATTGTTTATTTGAGATTTTTCTTGTTTCTTTAGGTAGGCTTGTATAGCTATAAACTTCCCTCTTAGAACTGCTTTTGCATCACATAGGTTTTGGTTTTTTGTTTGTTTAATTTTATTTTTTTATAAGCAGGTTCTTATTAGTTATCTATTTTAAACATATTAGTGTATATATGTCAATCCCAATCTCCCAATTCATCCCACCACCACCCCCCGCTTTCCCCCCTTGGTGTCCATACGTTTCCATCCCATAGGTTTTGGATCGTCGTGTTTTCGTTGTCATTTGTCTCTAGGTATTTTTTGATTTCCTCTCTGAGTCCTTCAGTGATCTCTTGGTTATTTAGTAATGTATTGTTTAGCCTCCATGTGTTTGTGCTTTTTACGTTTTTTTCCCTGTAATTCATTTCTAATCTCATAGCATTGTGGTCAGAAAAGATGCTTGATATGATTTCAATTTTCTTAAATTTACTGAGGCTTGATTTGTGACCCAAGATGTGATCTATCCTGGAGAATGTTCTGTGCGCACTTGAGAAGAAAGTGTAATCTGCTGTTTTGGGATGGAATGTCCTATAAATATCAGTTAAATCTATCTGGTCTGTTGTGTCATTTAAAGCTTCTGTTTCCTTATTTATTTTCATTTTGGATGATCTGTCCATTGGTGTAAGTGAGGTGTTAAAGTCCCCCACTATTATTGTGTTACTGTCGATTTCCTCTTTTATAGCTGTTAGCAGTTGCCTTATGTATTGAGGTGCTCCTATGTTGGGTGCATATATATTTATAATTGTTACATCTTCTTCTTGGATTGATCCCTTGATCATTATGTAGTGTCCTTCCTTGTCTCTTGTAACATTCTTTATTTTAAAGTCTATTTTATCTGATATGAGTATAGCTACTCCAGCTTTCTTTTGATTTCTATTTGCATGGAATATCTTTTTCCATCCCCTCACTTTCAGTCTGTATGTGTCCCTAGGTCTGAAGTGGGTCTCTTGTAGACAGCATATATATGGGTCTTGTTTTTGTATCCATTCAGCAAGCCTGTGTCTTTTGGTTGGAGCATTTAATCCATTCACGTTTAAGGTAATTATCGATATGTATGTTCCTATGACCATTTTCTTAATTGTTTTGGGTTTGTTTTTGTAGGTCCTTTTCTTCTCTTGTGTTTCCCACTTAGAGAAGTTCCTTTAGCATTTGTTGTAGAGCTGGTTTGGTGGTGCTGAATTCTCTTGCCCATAAAGCTTTTGATTTCTCTGTCAAATTTGAATGAGTTCCTTGCCAGGTAGAGTATTCTTGGTTGTAGGTTCTTCCCTTTCATCACTTTAAATATATCATGCCACTCCCTTCTGGCTTGTAGAGTTTCTGCTGAGAAATCAGCTGTTAACCTTATGGGAGTTCCCTTGTATGTTATTTGTCATTTTTCCCTTGTTGCTTTTAATAATTTTTCTTTGTCTTTAATTTTTGTCAATTTTGTTACTATGTGTCTCAGCCTGTTTCTCTGTGGGTTTATCCTGCCTGGGACTCTCTGCACTTCTTGGACTTGGGTGGCTATTTCCTTTCCCATGTTAGGGAAGTTTTCTACTATAATCTCTTCAAATATTTTCTCGGGTCCTTTCTCTCTTCTCCTTCTGGGACCCCTATAATGTGAATGTTGGTGCATTTAATGTTGTCCCAGAGGTCTCTTAGGCTGTCTTCATTTCTTTTCATTCTTTTTTCTTTATTCTGTTCCATGGCAGTGAATTCCATCATTCTGTCTTCTAGGTCACTTATCCGTTCTTCTGCCTCAGTTATTCTGCTATTGATTCCTTCTAGTGTATTTTTCATTTCAGTTATTGTATTGTTCATCTCTGTTTGTTCTTTAATTCTTCTAGGTGTTTGTTCTTTAATTCTTCTAGGTCTTTGTTAAACATTTCTTGCATCTTCTCGATGTTTGCCTCCATTCTTTTTCTGAGGTCCTGGATCATCTTCACTATCATTATTCTGAATTCTTTTTCTGGAAGGTTGCCTATCTCCACTTCATTTAGTTGTTTTTCTGGGGTTTTAGTTCCTTCATCTGGTACATAGTCCTCTGCCTTTTCATTTTGTCTGTCTTTTCATTTTGTCTATGTTTCTGTGAATGTGGTTTTCTTTCCACAGGCTGCAGGACTGTAGTTCTTCTTGCTTCTGCTGTCTGCCCTCCGGTGGATGAGGCTATCTAAGAGGTTTTTGCAAGCTTCCTGATGGGAGGTACTGAGTACCATACTATTTTGATTACTGTAGCTTTGTAGTATAGTCTGAAGGCAGGGAGCCTGATTCCTCCAGCTCCGTTTTTCTTTCTCAGGATTGCTTTGGCTATTCAGGGCCTTTTGTGTTTCCATACAAATTAAAAAATTTTTTTGTTCTAGTTCTGTGGAAAATGCCATTGGGAATTTAATAGGGATTACATTGAATCTGTAGATTGCCTTGGATGGTATAGTCATGGTGACAGTATTGATTCTTCCAACTCAAGAACATGGTATATCTTTCCATCTGTTTGTGTCGTCTTTAATTTCTTTCATCAGCGTCTTATAGTTTTCAGAGTCCAGGTCTTTTGTCTCCTTAGGTATTATTCCTAGGTATTTTATTCTTTATGATGTGATGGTAAATGGGATTGTTTCCTTAATTTCTATTTCTGATCTTTTGTTGTTATTGTATAGAAATGCAAGAAACTTCTGCGTATTAATTTTGTATTCTGCACCTTCACTGAATTCATTGATGAGCTGTAGTAGTTTTCTGGTATCATCTTTAGTATTTTCTATGGATAGTATCCTGTCATCTGCAAACAGCAGAGTCACTGTTCTTTTAAAAAAATCATCAAGACTTTTCCCAGTTCTTGCTTCACTTTTCTTTAATGGATTCCTCAATCAAGCCAGCCCAGGGGGACCTTTGCCATGTTCCCTATACTGGCTAATCAAAAAGGTCACTGGCTCCTGTTCAGTTTCAGAAATTCCACTGATCATGACTCACATGATACTCCTTAGGTTGCTGGAAGCAGCGTTGTTTGCTACATCTCACAGAGATGTTTTAGCACGATGTAGGTGGCACTTGGGCTGGCCCACCCATCACTCTGTTCCTGGATCCATCCCTGTGCCATGGACAAGGGCTGCTGGGAGGATGGAACAAGAAGGTTCCTCTTTTCACCATACAGTCCAGCAGCACAAAGGGGAAGAAGACTCAGTTTCTGGTCCCAGCTTTTCCACTTCCTGGGAGTAGGTGGATGGGTTAATATCTCTGGGCCTCAGTTTTGCCATCTGAAAATCAGAACGTGGTATCAGATGATTGCAAAGGTATTTTCCGACTCTGAAGCTCTGTGTTCCAAGGGCTCTAAGGCTGTAAAATCACTCTGCAACTCTACAAACAGGACATGCCCACCTCTGATGCCATTAACTTGAGGGTCTTATTCATCTGTGGGCCCCTGATCCAAATCCATGACGTCATGTATGGCTCCATTATGTGTATTTGTATGTCCCCAGAAGTGACTGAGAAGCAGCCCAGGTTCTTAAGTTTCTCACTAAACAGCTGTGAATTTAGACATGCTTGTCCCTGTAGCACTCAATGATGGCCTTCCTGTGGCACTTTCATTATCCTCCCAAATGGGCCATCGTTGAACAAGGGAAAAGGTAGTAAAGCAGCTGAGACAGACAAAAAAGTTTTAGTATTTGAAAGGCATTAACACGTTGGCACAAAGCTAATCACTGTTTTCTAAGTCCTGCAAGTACTGGGCACTGAGTGCCCGGCCCTTGGGACACAGCGATACCCAGGCCCTGTCCTAATGGCCTTGGAGGAGGGAAATAAGTTGAACTCACATTGTTCACGGCGCTATAACCGTAATTGGGATGGAGCAGCTTGAGACAAAGGGGTCTGGGTGAAGGTGGTGAAAATGGCTCTTTTGGGGCCCCAGGTCTGTGGATGGGGGGGAGGAGGAGGTGCTTCCTAGGCATGGGTGGGAGCAGGGCTTTGAGCTCCCGTCTCAGAGCTGGCTCCACCTCCCCTCCTAGTAAAAGACCAGCCTTGCCCTCGCCAGGAAACACACAACATGCAGACCTGAAAGCCTAAGAGAATGTACCCTTTGAACAATAGGGAAATGGGATATTGTTGAAACATGCTACTTGATTAAGAAATAAATTGACCTCTGGGGTGTCTCCTAATCCATAGTTCACTGACTCTGAAATCCCAGGCACACTGTACAGTCTGTTAATACTTATTAATAGCTAATCTCTCTGTAGCTAGAAAATGGCTCTTTAGACCTCCAATTTGCTTAACAAACAGCTGCCAATCCAAGTCGCCTCCAATTGCTTCTGTCTCTGACATCAGTGAGATATTGAATCGCCGTGAGCCAGGCGTTTTGCATAGATGACAAATGTGTTGGATGTTAACTGCAGAACCTGTTCATGTAAAAGTGACGTATGATCAGCAGTTTTCAAAATGGGACACAGGATCACCAACCTTGGAATCGGCCTGGTAGAATCATCCTGGGGCAGCCGTCAAGAGCAGGTACCTAGAACAACCAGACCCACTGAGTCAGAATTTCTCCAGGTGGCGTCTAGGAATCCATATTTCACCAAGCGCACACTGTGATTCTTACATACACTAAGGAGTGAGATGTGCTGTTAGGCTATGGGAGAGGCAGGGTAATGTGCTCGCTATACTGTCGGCCACTTCGGAAGCTACCCTCTGTAATATTTATAGTGATAAAGAGAAGTGCTAAGTGCTTTCCTTGTAAGCTCTCACTGAATCCTCTAAACAACCCTGAGGAGGAGACACTATTGTTGTGCCCATTTTACAGATGGGGTAACTAAGACCTGAGGAGGTCAAGTGATTTGGGTAAAATATGAGTAGTAGAACATTCTGGTGAGTCTAGGAAGAGAACCAATGAAGTCAGTCGGTCCCAAGGAGGGAGAGACCAGAAGGAGAAACTGGGGGGGGGGGGGGGGTCATAACCCCCTGCCTCAGAAGAGCATCGCCCTCTGGGAGGCCCACGTGGGTGGGGTGCCGTCGGCCACCTCGGCTGGGAGAGGGGTGAGCCGTTGGAGGCTGCACAGTGGAACCCTCCCCCGGCCTCCTGCCAGCAGTGACTTCCGAGGGTCCCAAAGCATCAGTCAGCAGTGCACGTTCCACCTGCCCTCCGACTTCTGCTCTCCCAGGAAACCCAGCCTCCCGAGCACGTGGGAGGCACATCCCTTCCCTGCCATTGTCCCTGTTCCGGGCCACCATTCATCGGATGCCGGTCCAGCTTGGCAAGCATCCCCATCCCTGCACGCCCCCCCCCACCCCCGCACCCTGCCCAGGCCTCCGGAAGCCTGAACAGCTGATCTGAGATGGCAACGAGCCCCTACAGCCACACCTGGTCAGGCTGAAAGGGAGCCCTTGGCACCAGCACCCTCGAGTGATTCTCCTCCTGCTTCCTGGCCTCACCCTTCGGGTGGAAAGTGCCACTTCCCACGCCCCCCATGTCAAAGGCTACTGCAGGCACCCTGAGCCCATTTCCACCCGGCACCGAGCACCCCAGCTGCTTGTCTCTTGGCCTCCGGCCTCTGGGCTGATACTAAGCTCTTGCCTTGCAGCTGCAGGATCTTTGCCAGAAACCCTCCATGGGAAGATGGGCTGGGGCTGCAGATTTAGGCACCTGGAAGCCCATGCAGCCTCTTCAGCCATTTTGTGGCCTTTAAAATCCCTGTCACCCCCAAGTCATTCATTCATGTATGCATGCATCCATTCGTTCATTCAACAAAGCTTTGAGTGTCTAGTATGTGCCGGGCACCGAGGACGTGAGGATGAACACAAAGTAAAAAGTACCTGCCTTCTTGGAGTCTACATTCTAGAAGGGAGAGACACGCAAAATAAGTAGATTGTGATGACAGTGTTAGGAGGAGGTATTACAAAGAAGAGTGGGTGGGCAGAGCTGAGGTCCCAGGGGCGTCTCCTAGTAACCACTGCTGATCGTGAGCTCTCCTAACTGCATTCGGGAACTTCTGCAGTCTGGCTTGTTCCACCTGACTCTTTCCCCCCTCAACTGCTTACGGCTCGGTTAACTGAGCAGGGCAGCTGGGTGGGAGGCAGTGGTGGGCACAGCTCAGAACAGCCCTTTCCAAGAGGGCACCTCGTTACTAGTCCCACTGTCCAGTGCCTGGGGGAGGGCACCAACTGGTGGCCCCCGTGCAAATCCAGCCCAAACAAGTTAAAAAACAATTTTAAACACCATTACAAAAATTATTTTTTGATTGTAGCTAACATTTGAGAATGCAGATGACACGTAAAATCGGGTTTTCTGGCTTCTCTTGAGAATTTGAACCATCCCAAAAGACCAGGTCCCCATTCCCTCACGACCACATGAGCAAGATTTAAGTGGCATCTCCCGCCTTCAGTGGCTCAGGGACTCCCTGCTGGCTCCAGAGGGCATTTGAGTTTGTGACCCTAACCCAGGTCACCACATTTAAACCCTGATACAAAAGAAGTACCTTAACCCTCTGCTTGCTTGTTTCTGCCCTCAAAGTACCCAAGGTTAAAACGCAGCTCAGAGCCTTAGCTCACCTGTGGCCGTGTCAGCTGAGCCTGGCTTGGGGGCTGCATCCAGAGGCCAGCTCTGGGCCCTCCATCACCGAGGGTCTCCTACACCACTGCCTCACCTTCCAGGGCTCAAAATGCTTCCCATCCATTGCACCTTTTCCTTCTTCTTTTTGCTTTGGAAAGGTAGGAAAAGCTCCTGTAGAGATTCAGTCCTTATTATTAAACAGTTGATTCCCTAGTGACAAGTTGAAATCCTAAGAAACCAATTTTCTGAGGCAAAAATATACAATGAGAAAAAGACAGCCTGTTCAGCAAGTGGTGCTGGGAAAGTTGGGTGGCCGCATGTAAATCAATGAAGTTAGAACACACCCTCATACCGTGCACAAAAATAAACTCAAACTGACTTAAAGACTTAAACATTAAGACATGATACCATAAAACTCCTAGAAGAGAACATAGGCAAAACATTCTGACATAAATCGTACCAATGTTTTCTTAGGTCAGTCTCCCAAGGCAAAAGAAATAAAAGCAAAAATAAACAAATGGGACCTAATCGAACTTACAAGCTTTTGCACAGCAAAGGAAACCATAAACAAAACAAAGAGACAACCTACAGAAAGGGAGAAAATATTTGCCAACGATGTGACCAAGGCCTTCATTTCCAAAATATACAAACAGCTCATACAACTCAACAACAAAAAAACAAACAACCCAATCCAAAAATGCCAGAAGACCTAAAGAGACATTTCTCCAAGGAAGAAATACAGATGGCCAATAGGCACATGAAAAGATGCTCAGCATTGCTAATTATTAGAGAAATGCAACTCAAAACTACAATGAGGTACCACCTCACACCGGTTAGAATGGTCATCATTAAAAAGTCTAAAAATAACAAATCCTGGAAAGAGTGTGGAGAAAAGGGAACCCTCATACACTGTTGGTGGGAATGTAAGTTGGTGCAGCCACTGTGGAAAACAGTATGGAGGTTCCTCAGAAAACTAAAAATAGAACTACTATATGATCCAGCAATCCCACTCCTGGGCATATATCCAGACAAAACTATAATTCAAAAAGATACCTGCACCCCTGTGTTCATAGTGGCACTATTCACAATAGCCAAGACATGGAAACAACCTAAATGTCCATTGACAGATGAATGAATAAATAAGGTGTGGTACATATATACAGTACAATGGAATACTATTCAGCCTTAAAAAAGAATGAAATAATGCCATTTGCAGCAACATGGATGCAACTAGAGATTATCATACTAAGTGAAATAAGTCAGAAAGAGAAAGACAAATACCATATGATATCACTTATATGTGGACTCTAAAATGTGACACAAATGAACATATCTATGAAACAGAATTACAGACATAGAGAACAGACTGGTGGTTGCCAAGGGGGAGGGGGTTGGGGGAGGCATGGAATGGGAGGTTAGGGTTGGCAGATGTAAGTTTTTATATATGGGATGGATAAACAACAAGGTCCTACTATATTGCACAGGGTATTATATTCAATATCCTATGATAAACCATAATAGAAAAGAATATTTTAAAAAAGAATGTGTATATATACATATGTATAACTGAATCACTTTGCTGCACAACAGTAATTAACACAACACTGTAAATCAACTATACTTCAATTCAAAAAAAGAAATAAACCAATTTCCCTGGCAATGCTAATGTCAGTTAATGTGGAATCAATTCTTTCCTAAACCTTTTAAGTTTTGCAACAGGTTCAGACTAGATTCTTTCTTTAAAGGCTCAATGTTTTTCTCCTTTCTTTTCTAAACATAAAAGTTTTTAAGCATTATAGAATTCCTAGTGGTTCTCTAAGGATACAGGAAAGACGTTAGAATTGTGGCCTTCTAGACCTTTGATCTCTGGCCCTACAGGATGGAAAGCCCCTAATTTCAAATCTGAAGACCAGGAAGGTGAAATTTGCCCAAGATCACACACAGGTCATTGCTCAAGTCCACTCCATGCTTTAGTTTATATAGCTGCTGACATTGGAGCCTCTAAGACATGGTTCCCACCTGGGCAGCTTTCGAATCCCCAGGGAGCTGGCCATACCCAAAGCAATCACTCTGGGCTCAGATCTCTGGGGTTGGGCCCCAGCCCTCAGTGGTATTTAAAGCTCCCCTGTGAGCTGCCAGGATGGAGACGCATGGCTCCAGCAGCTGCCCTGGAGACGGTAACTCCCGGGGGAGCTGCAGATCCTGGGAGGCTGCACGGTGCAGGGGCTCAGAGCACAGGCTGCCTGGATTCAAAACCCAGCCCCAGTTCCTAGCTCCCTGGTCTTGAGCAAGTTACTTATTCTCCCTGCGCCTCAGTTTCCTCATTCATAAGTTGGGAACACTAATGATACCAATCCCCTAGACTGGGAGGATTAAAAGTGGCTGGTACATAGTAAGTGCTCAAGAAATGGTAGCTAGTATAAACGTGGGCCTCTTTTTTGCTGTGGATGTGGTTTCTTCAGGGATTCCTCATGACTAGCCTTTCTTGTGAGAGTTTAGGAATTACTATACCAGAAGGAAATATAATAGAATCATAGCAAATCAGATCCCCGGGTTTTCCTCTCCCTCCCCCAATTCTGAAATCAGCAAGATGATGGCAGTGCCGCCAAGATGCTCGAAGGGGTCTTGTATTAGGATTTGCAAGTGGAGAACCTGAGGCTGGGCCCAAGCAGGCAGTTGTTAATGACAGATTCTGCCAACCCCACTCTCTTGATGCCTTTACATTTACCTTTTTCTCTGGGTTTCCATTCCTCTGCATCTCCTCCACCCGGGACAGTAAAATGGACCAGCTGCTCCTCCTTCAGTTTGGGTCCTTGTGTCTGAAAGAAACTGTAAACACCGCAAAAGACGTTTTAATTTAAGGGAAACGTGCTTTCCTTCCTTTTAAGATGAAACGTAGTGAAGTTTTAAAGACTCAAACAGTCCCTAAATTTGGTACTTCAGCTAATTACAGTTGCCTTTTTTAAATGTCCAAATTAAAAATAGACATCTAAGTGAGAACGCAGGACACAGCCCAGAGCCTGTAGCCATGTTCACAGTTTCCTAGAATCAGCCTTCCTCTGACCTAATTTATACTTTCGGGAGATCAAAGGGAGGTGAGGGGAGTCGAGGTTGCAGCTGGAGGTAGACCTAGGAGTTGCCTGGCAGCAGATGACAAACTTGGCTCTGTGTTCTATAATTAAGAATAGCTTGAATTGGTGAAAGATGTTAGATTACAGTCCTTTCCTCATAGTGGAAAGATGTGGTTCTCAAAGTGTGGTCCTCGGACCAGCACATCAGCATCACCTGCTGTAATGGGCTGAATTGTGCCCCACCCCCAGTATTCATATATTGGAGTCCCAACCCCCCAGTACCTCAGAACGTAACCGTTTTTGGAGATAGGGCCTTTAAAGAGGTGACTGAATTAAATCGAGGCCATTAGGGTGGGCCTAATCCAGTAAGACTGGTGTCCTTATAAGAAGAGGAAGAGGACTTCCCTGGTGGCGCAGTGGTTAAGAATCCGCCTGCCAGTGCAGGGGACACAGGTTCAAGCCCTGGTCCAGGGAAGATCCCACATGCCACGGAGCAGCTAAGCCCGTGTGCCACCACTACTGAGCCCGCGTGCCACAACTACTGAAGCCCGCACGCCTAGAGCCCGTGCTCCGCAATGAGAAGCCACCACAATGAGAAGCCCGTGCACCGCAACAAAGAGTAGCCCCTGCTCGCCGCAACTAGAGAAAGCCCGCGCACAGCAACGAAGACCCAACACAGCCAAAAAATAAATAAATTTATTTTTAAAAAAAAGAAGAAGAGGAAGAGACACCAGGGGTAAAGATGCACAGAGGGCTGACTGTATGAAAAGGCAGCAAGAAGGCAGACATACGCAAGCCAAGGAGAGAGACCTCAGAGGAAACCAACCCTGCCCACACCTCCAGGACTCTGAGAAAATCCGTTTCTGCTGCTTAAGCCACCCAGTCTGTAGTATTTTGTTATGGCAGCCCTAACAAACTGACAACCTGGGAACTTGCTTAAAATACAGATTCTCAGGCCCAGTCCCAGACCTACTGAATTGGCAACTTGGGGTGGATCCAGCAAACTGCGTTTTAACAAGCCCTCCAGGTGATTGCCATGCAAGCTCAAGGTTGAGAACCATTCACATGAGGTATTGGTAATACCTGGCAGAGCCAGCCCAGAAAAAGATGACACGTGGTCGGAAGTACGGGCCGGTCTGCTGAATAAACTTCTTTTAGTAGTTTCCGGAGAAATCCCACTGGGATCTTTAAGTGGGACGGTGTGTGAAAGTGCCCTGTGAATGCTGAAGGGCCCTGTGGACACAGGTGATAATGACGCGTGCTACTCGTCTCCCACGAAGAAAGCGACCCTCTGAATATTCCAGCATGGGCACACTGAATCCAAGAATCTCCCTCCTCGACTCAAATTTCTGAGTCCCCAACACTGCGTATATTTTCTGTCCCAAGCAATTGGAATGCTACTTCTTTCTGAGAACAAAAGCAAGGAGACTTAATCCCGTTTCCCCTTTTGTCCCTGCTATGAGGAAGCCCACCACCAGAGAAGATCCTCAGTCACAGCCCTTTTAGTATATTTGTTTTTTCCTCTTTCAGTTTTATGCTACACATATGTCCTTTGTTATGGTCTCTTCAGACACCTTTGAGAAAGGAAAGAAGAGGGGAGAGAAAGGGAGTGCAAAAGGAAAGAGACTGATCTCAAGCTCAGATAATTATCAGAACAACAAGCCCTCTTTGTAAAACTGATACAACATGGTTGGAGAAGACAGATGTTTTCTTTCTGTGACAAGGGAGCAAGCTGTTCACCAAGGAAATGCTCTTCACTCCCTCCTCTTCCTGGATAGATGTCAAACTGATACTCAGGGAACCTGTTAGTTGCTGAAGAGTTGGGACCATTACAAAAGCTCCTGTGAACCCTGACTGGGGACAAGTGTGGAAGTGACATAACCAGATCTGCATTCTCTTTAAGGTTAGAAATCACTGCTTACCTGATTACAATTTCTAACACGCAGTTGGTCCTAATATCAAAAATGGAGATATCTGCAACAGCCCAGGCCGCCATCCGAAATCTTTCCTGCCCCATCCTGGCCATGATGGTGAAGCATTCTTCTCTTCCCTCTGACCGGTCCAGGGCTCCCCTTAATCCAGGTTTCTTAAACCAAGGTTCAAGGGGTCCACAGATATAGCTCCCAGGGATCTGAGTTCTGAGAATTATATTAATTTTATATTTTTATTTTGTATTCTTATTTGTATTTTGAAGAAACGATAAAGCATTTCTGGATTATCAGGGCCACACCTAGCCCTGCCATGTGAAATTATGGCACGTGTGTTCATTGATCATCTTGGTAGTAACGTGTAACTCAATTTTTATTGTCTTGGGCTCATTAGAAATGGGCAGAGACAAAAAATATATAAATGATGCATTTGGACCAAGTAAAGGTCAAGTGATATTACAGGGTGCTGGATTTTATAGTAACTAGAAATGAGAAAGCGGTGGGAAAGTTGAGCAGCACATAGAGGAGGAATGCCACACTGCAAAGAGCCTCTCCCGGCACAGACAGCAAGTGCCCTGTGCGTTTCTAGTAGGGCTTTGGTTCCAGTAAAACATCATCATCTGTCAGGTTAATGTTGTTCACTTGAATGTTTCCATTTGTTTTGGTCTTCTCTACCTAGTTTTATATTTGTGCATATTTTAGTACCATTATACTTTTAATAAGTTAAATCAACACTAGCCTGAAATTGTTTTAAAATAAAAAGTTAAAATAAAAACAAAATATTTTGTTAAAAAAAAATCAACACTAGAGGCCTGGGTGAATTCCTTCCTCTGAGAAGGAATTGAGAATATGTCTCAGGATTGAGAATATGCTTATTCTCTTGATCTGTGCCCCAAAGTCCTCCTGAGGGAAATTGTGCTGCCTTATTGCAGCAGGTGCACCATTTGCCACCTAAACTGCCGTGGAGAAGGAGGAAATGGAAGAGAAAGAAACCACAATACCACATTCCAAAGCCCCTTTGAGTTATTTTCTGTCTCTGCAATTGGATGTAAAACAACGCTGTGGTATCGTTTCCATTATTCATGGCTCTGTGGTCCTGAGTGCAATATTATCTGACATGCTACCTCCCTGGGGATTCAAACGGCCAGAAAATTGTCTCCAACTGAAAAAAGCTGGGGAGAAAGAAGAAAGACCCCTTGCTTCTCTGCTCATTTAGCAATTTATTGCCTTCAAAACTGTCCAGTAGTGATTCAAATGGACAAAATTGATGGGCCCTTTTTCCTTCCTAGTCCTATTTCCTTTAGGACAGTTCTGGTTTGGGTTTGGTTTTTTAAGTGGCATGAATGCTCTTCTTAAGGTGATGAATACATCTGTTCAGAAATCAGGAAATGCAAAAGTCAGAGTTTTACCATTCAAACTAAATATTAATTGAACTCCATGACCTAGGGCTGGCCTGCAACAAAATTATAGAGCTGGTGAAATTTGTCTTTGAGTTTTCTGGCCTTCTTTCTTGGATTTATTTTTTCTTCTTTCATGAAGAATGCATAGGGACTTACCTGGTGGCGCAGTGGTTAAGAATCCTCCTGCCAATGCAGGGGACACGGGTTCGAGCCCTGGTCCGGGAAGATCCCACATGCTGCGGAGCAACTAAGCCCATGCACCACAGCTACTGAGCCCGCGCTCTAGAGCCCATGAGCCACAACTACTGAAGCCCGCGTGCCTAGAGCCCGTGCACCGCAACAGGAGAAGCCACTGCAATGAGAAGCTCACGCACCACAACAAAGAGTAGCCCCCGCTCGCCGCAACTAGAGAAAGCCCGCTCTCAGCAAGACAACGCAGCCAAAGATTGATTGATTGATTAATTAATTAAAAAAAGAATGCATATATGTTAACTCCCTTCAGTGTACCATACCTTGTCCAAATTCTGAACTAGACTTGATCTTATTGTCTAAATGCCAACCCATACTTTTTATTTGATTTAATCAACACCCCTGCAGGGTAGGTGGCACTATTCCCATTTTGCAAATAATAGAACCGAGGCTTAAAAAGTTAAGGGTCTTGCCCAAGCCTAGGTCTTCTGATTTCAGATCTTACCCACTTTCTATTGAGTGCTCTAATAATACCCTTTCCTTACTCTTTTATGTAAAAATATTATCTTATATAATGTTACCCTCTCTTATACATTTATATTTTCTAACAATTTGCTCAAAGGTATGGGCTGAAGGCTTGGTTCCTGTATTAGTTCCCTAGGACTGCCATAACAAAGTATCATAAACTCAGTGGCTTAAAATAACAGGAGTTTATTCTCTTACAGCTCCAGAGGCTGGAAGTCTAAAATCAAGGTGTCAGCAGGGCCACACGCTCCCTGACGGCTCCATGCGTACACCCTTCCTCGTCCTCCCCTGCTTCTGGTTGTTGCCGACAACCCTCGGCATCTCTTAGCTAGTAGATGCGTCACTCCAACCTCTGCCTCTGCCATCACGTGGCCTTCTCTCTGTGTGTCTCTGTGTCTCTGTATTCTCTCCTTATAATGACACTAGTCATTGGACTAGGACCCACCTTCACTCAGTATGACTTCAGTTTAACTAATCGCATCTGCAAAAAACAGCCCCGTATTTCCAAATAAGGTCACATTCCGAGGTTCCCCCATGAATTTTGGGGGATCACTATTACAGCCTCTGTTAAAGAACGCTCTGACATCTATGAACAATTGGGAAATTTCTTTAGCTACAGAGGGGCCTTCCCCCTTTCCTATGCAGTTTCCCTGAAGAGATTATTAGCTGATTCATTCATTCACTCAACGAATACTTAGTGACCGTCTACTATATGACTGGCACTTTTGCAAGCACTGGAGCTACAGCCCTGGAAAGACAAAGTTCACACTTCATGGTACTTGCATTCGGCAGGGAGAGCCTTTGGCCGGTGTGGTATGAAGGTGTGGCCGCCAAGGGCAGGCACCACAAGGCTCCATGATAGGCCCCAGAACTGGTTCCTCCTCACTTCTAGCACATTCTGCTAGTCTGAGCGAGTCACAGCCAGAGTCAAGGGGCTGGAGAAATAGACTCGACTTCTTGAAGGGAAGAGTGACAGTGTAGGATTGTAAAGGGGAATGACCATCAAGAGGGCAGTGACAACTCCTTCCAGATTTCCCCCAGTTGCTTATGAGACTAAAGTAGCAAGAGAATCTCCTGTTTGCTCATGGAACTTTCAGAACATTATCACTCTGTCTTGGTTTGCTTCCTTCCCTTGAGTGTGGAAATTTCCAGTGGTGATAGCATCTACTTCAGAAAATTGCTGGGAAGATTAAAGATAATGTATTTAAATAACCTGAAGGTGTGAAGGTGCCTGACACAGAGTAGCTCCCCCAGCTGTCTGCTGTTGTCTCATACCGGCTGATATCACCGTCACCACCATCGTCGTGGGAACCACGAGAGAAGACAGACACAGAGCCCTAAAGCAGGATGTAATGACTTCTCTCCAGTGGCCACCAGGATATCCCTCAGGTCCCCCATAAACTCATCAGTGTTCCTAACTTAAGCCCATCCCAACTGCCCTGTGCACATTCTAGAATGAATTGTACAGATTGTGGTTCAGAGTTGGAAACACAAGGCCAGCTTCTTGGGTCCCACCCGGGCCCTTGGCTCTACCGACTTGCCTGTGCAGGTGGTTTTAGGGGTGGGGGGATTTCACTGATCCCTCCGCATTCCCTACCCTAGACCACCCGCAGTCCAGCCTGGAGAAGGCAGTGGCTCTGTGGCTTTGGGTCCCTGTGAATCAAGGGGTCGCCCGACTTGAGAAAACCAAGCATGAAACAGACGGGGTACCTGTGCTGTAAAGGATACTCAGTGGGGAGGGTGTTTAGAGGAGGGAATGGTTCTTCCACTTGTGTGGCAGGGGCGTGTGTCAGGCCTTCGTGGATTATCCAGTTTACACCAGCAGAAAGGGAGAGGGAAGAATTCCAGATAGGAGTGGCTGGGCCCAACAGGAAAAGAGTGAATCATTTGTTTCTTTGGAGCTTCCTTCAGTTCTAAAGGGGGCGGAGGAACGGGAATGAGGTGGGAGAAGTAGGTTGGTGCTGGACTGGGAAGGACCTCAGAAGACGATTATGAGGATGGGGACCCCATTCATTCCGGGGTCAGGGACACAGCCATGTCATCTGCAGCCCCAGAGTGGCTATTCCATAGCCCTGGTGCCCCAGTCTCTCTATAACTTTAATCATAATATTGGTACCTTTGATATTTAAAAGAAGAACCATACATCTGAAACTAATACAACATTATAAATCAACTATACTCCAGTATAAAAGAAAAAATTAAATTAAAAAAAAAAAAAACCGTCCCCAAGCTCCAGGGTGCATTCTCTCAGCTCAGCAGCTTGAGAGGAAAGGGAGCTGCAAATGAAGGAAAGCAGGTTCCCAGATGAAAATCAAGGCACTGGTACTCAGGAAGCAAAAAGCAACAGATGTCCACAGTGACAGGCTTGTAGAAAAATTGGATCCCCTTGCTTTCAAATAGAGCAATCAAATGCCGGAACTCCGTGCTTTCTTCCTGCTTTAATCAAGAAGGCTGGAGGACTGGACATCAGATTAGAGTGGAAAGTGGGCAGCTTTGGTTGCCAGGCAGACCTAAGTTTGAATACTGACTCTCTCACTGTGTGAGCTCAAGCTAGTAACTTGACATCTCTGAACGTCAGTTCCCTTTTCTTTCCAGCTGGACTCTCAGCTCCATAAGGGCAGTTACCTTGTTGCGCTTTTTCATTAGTGCACCCCCAGTGCCTAGCAGCGTGCTACCTGGCACAGCGGCAGGTATTTGATATTGTTAAATAAATCAATAACGGTTCAAGTTTGTTGTACGGAGAAAAGAAAAACTGTATATATGAAGCTCTAGTAAAATGCCGGGCATGTAGAGGGTGATGGGTAAGTTATAGAGTTGGTCATTATCATTACTCTCCAAAGGAAGCATGGTGGAACACAGAACCGAAATAGTCCCGACAGCTGATGGAGAATTGGAAAGGGAGACAGGCCATTTAGGTTGTCAGTGGCTGCCTTGGTGGCCCGCATTGGCCATCGTGTTGTGGATGTGGCCCAGTGTAAACATCCCACACAAGTACTGAGTTCTTATCCTTCTTGTGTCCCCTCTGCAGCTGGAGCTCTCCAACACGGCCGTCCTGCACCAGATGCGGCGGGACCAGGTCACAGACACGTGCCGGGCCAACAGCGCCGTGAGCCGCAAGCGGCGGGTGCTGACCCCCAACGACCTGAAGCACCTGGTGGTGGATGAGGACCATGAGCTCATCTACTGCTACGTGCCCAAGGTGGCGTGCACCAACTGGAAACGGCTCATGATGGTCCTGACCGGGCGGGGCAAGTACAGCGACCCTATGGAGATCCCGGCCAACGAGGCGCACGTCTCGGCCAACCTGAAGACCCTGAACCAGTACAGCATTCCCGAGATCAACCACCGCTTGAAAAGCTACATGAAGTTCCTGTTCGTGCGGGAGCCCTTCGAGAGGCTGGTGTCCGCCTACCGGAACAAGTTCACGCAGAAGTACAACACCTCCTTCCACAAGCGCTACGGCACCAAGATCATCAAGCGGCAGCGCAAGAACGCCACGCAGGAGGCCCTGCGCAAGGGCGACGACGTCAAGTTCGAGGAGTTCGTGGCCTATCTCATAGACCCGCACACCCAGCGCGAGGAACCCTTCAACGAGCACTGGCAGACCGTCTACTCCCTCTGCCACCCGTGCCACATCCACTATGACCTCGTGGGCAAGTACGAGACGCTGGAGGAGGATTCCAATTACGTCCTGCAGCTGGCGGGCGTGGGCAGCTACCTGAAGTTCCCCACCTACGCCAAGTCCACGAGAACTACTGATGAAATGACCACAGAGTTCTTCCAGAACATCAGCTCAGAGCACCAGACGCAGCTGTACGAAGTCTACAAACTCGATTTTTTAATGTTCAATTACTCAGTGCCAAGCTACCTGAAATTGGAATGAAGGGTGGAGGTGGGGAGAGGGGCGAGAATCGTGCTTTTTAATTTAAGATTTTTATTTGTCAAAAGAATTCTATGGATATTGGGTTATTTTGTAAATTAATATTTCTTTGGGGATGATGCTGCGAGCAGCATAGTGAGAATTATTTAAAATCCTTAGTGGGGAAGGACGGCTGTCTTTGCAGGGGACTAGGATGGGTGTCCTTGTTTTTTAGACATGAATCCCCCAACACTGTTTCAGAGGTTTCTTTGTGTTCTGGTGAATTCCATGAATTGTGCATCCCATAACTTCTAATTAATGTTATTTATAGTTATTTAAACATGGTCTCTGTATAGATTTCTTTTTGTGGCAGCAAGATTCTGACGTCTTTGCAGAAGAGATCTATGTTTCGTTTTGTGCTTGCAGCAGCTCGTGCAGGGGCATGAATGTTCTCCTTATTAACCGCTCAGAGAGTCACTGTGATAACCACCATTGTGCTGTCTGTTGATACCACCATTCTTGAAATTCTGCTAGAAATAAATAGAAAGAGGCACCTTTGCAAGGGACTGATTCCAAACTGATTTCAGTCGACCCAAACGTTCCTCACACGAAAGAAAAGTGATTTTTTTTTTTTTAACCCAAGGAGAGAGCTGATTGTAGCTTTTTTTTTTCCCCCCACGAGACTTAGCAATCTGGTAGAATAGGCTTTTCTACAGAATTTTTTAACTGGCAGTGCCAGTTGTGATGAAGGTGAAGTGGCTGGTGGTTTATATTCAACAAGTATTTATTAAGCAACTACTATGTGCTAGGCCTAATTCTAGACCCTGCGGATAGAGCATTGAACAAAACCAATAGTCTTGGCCCTCAAGAAGCTTTACGTGGACGCAGAGTATCCAGCTTGACAATTAGCAAACCCCTGATATTCATGGACTTAACATGAGGTTTGGACTATTCACGAACAACCCCAGAAGGTTCAGGATCCCTACAAATTTGCATTTTTCTATGGCCCAAATTTGAAAACCACGTGCTTGGAACAGGCCACTTAACTTGGTGAGTAATCCAAGCTCATTGCCCAACATAAGAGATGACAAAAATGTTTCCTGTCATGTGCCCACTCCAATTTATTGGTAGTATCCGCCTTTAAGCCCCAGAACAGATTTGCCAGGCACAGCATGGAAGAGTGCTGTGATTGATTAGTGATGTCTGCCTTGGGTGAGGGAAAGGAAATATTCGCCAACCGTCTCCTCCTGTCATTTCCAGCCCAGCTTTAAGGTCTCCACCTAGAAGTGTTGTTTTCTACTGTTTGCCATATAAAAGATTAAAATTTTGTGGCAGGACTCAGACATTGGAGGATTTGCAATAGCCTGGCATTTCTACTCCTTGTGAAGGTCAGAGGCGGACTGTTTGTACACTTATGCATATCCGCTCCTCCAAAGGCCAAGAAACCGTCGGCGCCTTTGCAACCACCAGCAATGAGCAGCGAGGATAGCCTTCTGTGATGGTAACCCACGCCCTTTTCCTCTGGAAGGCTGGAAACATTCCATTCCCTGTTCCTTGCTAATTAACGTCTGCACATGCTTCTCATTTCCGATGCCTCCGTTGAAGTTTGAGCCATATCCCTCTTACAGCTAGTGTATGAGTTGGTAGCAGATACTGTATATAATAATAATAATAGTTCTAATAATAGGGGGTGGGGTGGGATGGGGTGTGGGTAAGTTTTGCTTTTTGTTTTTTGATGCAGTGTATAGCACAGAGGGGAGAAGAATATTCTAAACGAACAAAAAATGAGTAACTTATTCACAGAAACTATTAAAATTGTATTGTAAAGCTCCCAGCCAGCTCAGTGAGCAGCAGCTGCCATGTCTCACGGAGGAAATTATTTTATTGAATGTGAGTGAGGTGTGCACTGGAGAGGGTGGCCGAAGCTATTTATAAGATGTTGTGTACCTTCTTCCAAGCTCTCTCTCCTTTGCGAAGGGCACGTCAACTGTACCCTTGACGAATAGAGATTTATGCAATGTGTTTTACCAAGTAGAGTGACAGACTTCATCTGTCCTTGGAATTATTCCTGGACCCTATTTCCAGGCAGGGGACACTGTCCTCAGAAACAAAGCTTCTGCTAACGAAAGAGGTTTCTGGCGTTTCCTGATAATGTGCTTCAGAGAACACAGGTTCTCCCCAGACACAAGTTGGTGTGATGCAAAATAAGGGTTTTGTAGTCAGATATCCTTGGGAAACAAAGCTAAGTCCATTTCCTGTCTGCAGGACTTTTCAGAGCCTTGAATGTGTGCTGTACATTGTGAATTCCCAAGAGCATCACTGATGGAGTCGGTGGCACTTCCTGACCTTCTGTGAGCGGGATACTCTCTTTTGCAGATCATCTCAGAGAGCTAGCGTTCCACTGAATATTCTTTGGCTAGGTTGCTTTAGCACATCTGAGGTCTTCAAGGATAAAAAACCGCTTCCCTGACACTCCGCTTCCAAAAACAAAACAAAACAACAATAAAACAGCACCGCAGTCTCCACCCGGTTTATAGCAACGAAGGTACTTTATCAAATGAATTCAACTTTTGCTTAAGTGCAATGGTTCTAATCCTGGATATTACATGGGCCATGATTCCCTCCCTCCCAAAGGGAGTGCTGAAGAGTCTTGGGCGGTGCTGACAGAAGGAGGGATGGGGGAGGGGCACAAAGCCTCAGTTGGTCCCCCTAGTGCTCTAGCCCAAGGTTGCTCAGTGCAAGCCAAGAGAGCTCAACCCTTGCTGAATGCTCCTTCGATTCTATAGTTTGGAATTGTTCAGTGTTCTTTTTGTACTTTAAGCGGAAATTCATGTGGATTTCCCGCGTTTTGCATTTCCACATCTCATCCGTCTTTGATCAGCTGTGATGCCTTCTTTCATTCGTCTTCTCGCTCTAGTGGGAAAGGGTGTCCTTCAGGGGACGATACTGCGGTATGGTTTGGCCATGAGGGGCTCTTTCTCCTGTTTTGTGTTCATATTTTATTTTCTAATGGCATAAAACCTTTTTTTAAAAAAATCAATTCAACTGTTTTTGCAGAAAGTAGAAAGAACTCTGTGTCCTTGGTTAAAAAGAATCCATGGGTGAAAATGTGCCTGGGAAACAAAATTTCCTGGTTCTTTCGTTCCTTTTCTTTTTTTTTTTTTTTTAACAAGACTGTTTGAAAACGCTTTCTACTGCATGCTTAGCTGGAGAAAAGTACAGGCAGGTGTCCCATCTCCGAGCCACTTTTCAGAGGCGCTGCTGTGTTTTCAAAACCAGGTACAGAGTAGTATTTACAAGGACATTCCTGCTTAACCTGTCCCTTTGGTTGGAAAACTCTAGAATATTAGCCACAGGGTTTGGATTCCTGCAGCTGCTTCAGACCCTCCCCCTTGCCTGCCTCCCCAGCTGGTCTGGGAAGAGGGGCAGTCTGCTGACCTGTTGGTGTCTCAGAGGGGACCTTCCTTCCCACCTATCCACCAGGTGAGTTTCACTGTCCTGCCCGTCCACCTGTATGGCACAGGACAGCAACGGGCAGTGGAAACTTCGGTCGGACCAGTGTCCTGGTGGCAAAGGTGTGGAAGCACCAGGGTCTGATTCCCTACGGGTAGAAAATTCCCAGAACAAAAGCGAGTCCCTAGCACCCTTAGCTGGTGGGGTCTGGACCAGTGCTGAGGTAGTGACTGCAGAAGTCCCTGTTCCAACCTGGCCAGAAGCCGAGGGACTCTGACCCTGGTGGGTGGGGCTCAGAGCAGATCTCTCACAGCCTGACCGTCCCCTACACACACACATGCAATCTGAGATGCCCCGTTCTGTACGATCCTGGGAACCAGAATCTCTTGCCCACTCATGTCAGCAGGACTGACCTCATCACTCCCCCAATGTTCCCACAACCAGTATTTCCTCCAGCCTTTTCCATCACAACCAACTGGACCCTATGAACAGGCAGCAGGATCTTCTACACCAGCTTGACCTTCGGCCGTTAACGGGCGAATTTCAGTCTGTTACCCTTTGTCAGGTACAGAAGGGGCTGCCCGTACTATTTTCTTAGGAGCGTGCTCAGTATGGCATATGGACATATAATTTAACATCTTTGTGGAGTGTGATTTTCTTTTTTTACATATTTGTGTGCAGTAGAGGGCCTGTTGTAGAAAACTCTCCCTGTATTTTACTGTACTGTTCAAGAAAGCTGAATTCCACATTGCCAACAAAAGCGTGAAAATGTTCATGAACCTTCCTCCAGGAAAAGCCATTCAAGCCTGATTATTTTTCTAAGTAACTTCAATTAAATTGAAGAAAGAAAAGAAGCTTCTCTCTGTGTATGGTTTGTTCATGGCTCACTGACAGAAGACTGCAGGGGTGGGCTGGGCTGGGCTGTGTCCCTTAGCATGTGCGGGGCCCTGCTCACGTGTATCAGAGGATGGAGTGGGAGAGACGCACATGCAGACCCCATTGCAGTCTTGGCCGTGGCAAAGACCTCCATAGACCCGAGCCCTTTCTGTTTAGTGGATGAAGAGAAGCTTTCTTCATTCCTGTTTTGTCTGTAAATTCTTTGTAAAGCGATGCATTAGAAGGCCCACCCTGATCATGTAGGCTACCACCCCCGTGAAAGATAAGGAAACAGGCCCTGAAAGGCTAAAGGGCGTTGGTGGCAGAGGCGGTATTCACACTTAGGTTGATGTGCCTTCAGAGTTGTGGCACTCGACGACACGCCTCTCTTAAGTGCCTGTCTTTGGTTCCGAAGTTGTAGACCTGCCCTTCAAAGCCCCAATTTTCTGATTCCGAATCCATTCTTTTTCTGATGTCGTATATAGCTTCTTTCAGTTCCCCTGATGGACATTTTTAGCTTTATTGATAAGAACTATTTATTTATTTGTCAAAGAAGAAATCATCTCAAAGTTGTACCTCTATTTTATTGTACCCTAAGTTTAAAAAATGTATTATGTAAACATTTTGACATGAGAATACTGAATTCGAAGATATGTCTCATTTTTCAACCATGCCGGATATGGTATCTGATATGTCCACTCACCAGCTGGTTCTCACCACCAGTGGCCTGGCTCCCACCCATTCCTGGTGTCATCACTGTCCTTGCTCTGGTCCCCTCTGGTTGGGAAACGGCCAGACCATGGAGCTTAGTTTTCTGAAATGGATGGGAAATGTTCTTACTTCTTAATGTGGTGGGTGGCTATGACTGTTACGGCCTGTCCCTGTCTCACTTGGGACACTAAATGCACTAAACGTCAGTGGGAAACAAGGCTGGATGAGGACACCCCCAGCCTTAGTTTACTCCCCATGGAGTAAGACTGAAATGCCCTCTTGTCAGTGGTCAGCTAATCATTATTTCTCATGGTGCCACAGGTGCCCTCTGGCTGACGCTGCAGAAGCTACAGAAACCAAGGGGCCTGTGGCCCAGAACACTGCCAGGGCCAGAGGTCATTACGGATCCACCACCAAGTGAACAAAAATAGCGTCAGGAAGAATCATGAGTATCCAATGCCGAAGTATCCTTTCCTGGGAAGAGCGCTCCTTTCTCAAGTCATGTCTTTCCTACATTTTGGTGTTCAAATAACTTTTATAACGGTAGATATTAAGTGACATTAGAAAATACAAATACTGGCAATTTCATGTCAGCCCCCAAAGTCATTTCAGATATTTTCTCAGAAAGTCATGATATCCAAAAAGACCAGGAACCATTAGCCAAGAATGCATTTGAGGGGGCAGAAACCCAAGAGAGTTTAGTGGAGAACAGCACTCTGGGGAAATCCTTCCTGGGGACAATTCTGAGCTTTGCACAGCTGGTTCCCAGACTCCTGCTGGCACACCGTGGGTCCCGGGGGTCCTGGGATGACTTACAAGAAGTTGAAGACTGATCTGGTCTACATTCACCTGTAGGGAGTTTATCAGATACCTTGGGTCTGGGGTGATGGACATTTCCAGTATAAAACAAAAAAGGGACATTCTAGCAAGACTGACGTGAGAAAAAAAACCCAACCAAACAACCAACCTTTTCCCTGGTCCACAATCCTCTCCTAGAGCCAGCCTCATCCCCATATCGTAACAACCCATAGATAGAACAGTCAGAATGGAAGCAGCCTGCTGATTCCGAACACGTGGCTGGCTGAGAACTGTTCACAAACACAGTGCCTCAGTCTCTTTCTCTTTGAAACAAGAAAAACAGCAACATCTGAATTATGCCAAAGTTGAGATAAATAAGAACCCCTGAGGTTGCTAGCCCCCAGTTCATCCACCAAGGAGTTGTTTATAATCTAGAGGTAATCACATCCTGTTTGGGCCTGTTTCCTCACCTGTAAAATGACAAAATTGAGCTATATCTGTGGTTTTTCAGTTTTTTTGGGAAAAAAAGAGAGCCTCAAAACTTTGTTGTGTGCTAAACACTAGTATGTAAAACAGATGAAACAGAGATACTGTGATTGAATGGTTTGAGGCCCAGCTGAGCCTTTTCTTTTCTGTAAAATGCCTTTGGACCTCCAGGGAACCCTAGGATTCTAAGGAACACCATTTGAGAACCACAAAGTTAGACGACCTCATCCTTTCCAGTGTTGACATTCTCTAATGATCTACCCAAATGCTCCTCTGTGGCTCTTTGTGGCTTTCCGCCAAAGAGGTCAGTTAGCAATTAGATGGTACCGTGGAAGTAAAAACTGTTTCAAAAGGGGAGTTAAGGCAACAGCATTGAAATGAGATTAAGATGGAAGAAATAAGGGAAAAGAAAAATAGAAATGTAGAAGCAGCTGCAGGAAAGAAATAGCTCACACCCAGATTTAAGATGGGGAACCAAAGTTTACACTCCTCTTTTTCAATGATCTACCAAGAAAACACTGGCTCCAAATTCCTACAAATCTCCACTAATTTGAAATACAAGATGCTGGAATGACAAACAGTCTATTAATCTGCTTTTTATTTTTCAATGTTTGTTTTTAAAAATAATAGAGAGTCACGTTACGGGAGAATAGCAAGGGCTTCAGATTTCACGTTGGTTTGGAAAAGCCAGCAGCTAGAGAAAGATTATTTTGTGGCTGCATCCAGCCTTGGAACTTTACCTGATAGACTAAGCCAGACACAACTTTGTGCCTGGAACCAAACTAGCAGCAGGATGAAGGAAAAATGCCTAAATAAGAAATGAAGGAGGAGGAAGGACCTCTGACTAGGAATGATGCCTGTATGCTGAGTTTCTCTGTACAACGAGCACAGACTCAACTGCGGGTGGCTTGGAATTGTTGGCTTTTCATGTAATCTTTTCCAAAAATATGTAGCTTCATAAACAAAGTTGACCACAAAAGCGGCGAACTTTTATTAATTTATATAGTTTACTGTATGACTTGTAATGCATTAAATGTCTCCATTTAATCCTCAGAACAACCAGCAAGGTAGATACTTTTTTGTTTTGTTTTGTTTTAAGATAGTTTTTTTTTTTCATTGAAGTATAGTTGATTTACAATCTTGTGTTAGTTTCTGGTGTACATAGGTAGATATTTTTATTCTTTTTACAGATAAGGAAGCAGACGGATCCTTTAAATGACTTGCCCCAAATTACTCATCTAATAAGTGGCAGAGCCAGGATTCAAACCCAGGTCTGGTTGACTACCTAGCCCACTGGAATTAGTAACACCGATGGGCCAGCAGGGGAGGGGGCCAAATTCTGGGGATGATACTGCTACAAGCAGCCATTAATGAAGGGACATTACAACTCTGGCCAAAGCGCAAAATCTGATTAAATACAAGCAAAGAGGGGATAAAACAAAAGAGCTGGAAGACTAAAAGGGTAAGCTTCAGACTAAAATAGTCACAGAAAACTAGACGAGCTACCCAGATAACTTAAGTTTCTGCCAGTGTTCTTGATGGGAACAGCTCAGTCCCCTCCTGTTTCGCCTTTCCTCTTGCACCACTAGTCACACTCACAACACTTCTGACACCAGATGTGTGTGGGTTTCCCCACAGCAAGCCATTCCCTGTGACACCAGCGGGGTGTCCTACGATTTCACTCAATTCTGACACCATCTGCCTGGAGGTAACATCAGATCCCACAGGTTAAGGCCTCACTCCTACAAGACTGCTCACCCACCGCCCCACGTCCAATCCCAAGTCCAGGCTGTCACTTGTGCTTCTGACAGATTGGCTATAAAAAAGAGGTTCCCACCACCCCTTCCCTCAGGTTCAATTAATTGGCCAAAGCGGCTCACAGAACTCAAGAAAACAGGTTCCTTATTGTTTATAAGTTTCTCATAAAAGGATATGATAAAAGATACAGATGAACATCTAGATTCAGGAGATGCATAGGGCGAGGTATGGGAAGGGGCTCGGAGCTTCCACGGCCTCTCTGGGTGCCACCTCCAGGTGTTCACCAACCCAGAAGCTCTCCAAACTCCACACTTCGGGAGTTTTTTATGGAGGCTTCATCACGTAGGCACGATCAATCATTAAGTCCATTTCTAGCTCCTTTCCCCTCTCTGGAAAACAAGGGATGGGGCTGAAAATCCCAAGCTTCTAACCGTGGTCTTTCTGGGGACCAGTGCCCCCACCAAGAGTCACCTCATTAGAACGAAGGACACTGCTATCGCCCAGGAAATTCCAAGGGATTTAGGAGCTCTGTGTCAGGAACCTGGGTCAAAGACCAACTATTAGAATAAAGGGTGCCCCTAGAGCTCTGATCACTTAGGAATGCCAAATGTTTCAGGAGCTCTGTGCCAGCAACCGGGGCAGAGACCCATGTTTATATTCTCTATCGTCTCACAGTTGTCTATTATAGTATCTTACCAGAACGCTAGACCAAGTATCGACAAATTTGGACAAACTATTTAGAAAGGTTGGACTTCAAATAAAAGCCAAATGGCAAAAGTGAAATTCAAATCGAGGTCTCAGAAGAGTCTGTGAGTCTAATGCATGGAACGCATGAGCCATAAGTATTCTGATGGTCTGGGCAGACTAACGTGGGCTTCAAATATAAGCCCCAAGTCAAGTTTCAAGGGCAGCCATTCAGGACAAAGATGTTGTATAGCAACGCTGCACAGTGCACCCTGGGTGGGCAGTAGTAGGATGAATGACCTTTCTGAGCAGCGTAAAGAGGCTAGACAAAAACAGGTCAAGAGAGAAAGGCTGAAGGGCAGGTGGGAGTGTCTTGGGGCAGAAACAGCTTTGGATGTCTGCATGGTTAGACACCCTGCAGACGTGCCCGCTGTTACTCTAACCCCGGGGCAGATCTCCTGTAAGCCGAGTCCTGAGCTTCCCCACCCCTTCTAAGAGCCTGCAGCTGTCAGGGATACACTCATTCATTCATTCAAACGTGTTAAGCATCTGTCTATATGAGACCCTCAGCAGGACGCTGAGAATATGGGGATTCTTATAACTCATAATCAAGTGGAGAACACAGGAATGTTAACAGATAGTTACAACATAGCCAAAACATACATGAAGATGACACATCAAACTATCCCTGGGAAAGAAGTGATCCAAGTCCGTTGCTGGAGAAAGAGAAAGGTGAGGGATTAGAGCAGTGGTGATTTTGTCCCCCAGTGGACAGACATCCACAACAAAGAACTGCCTGGCTCAAAAATGCCAAGATTGGGGAACCCTGAATGGGACAAATATTAACTGCTGGGGACGGGGTAGAATCTATGGTTTTTAGTAGCTAAATGGATGTGTGGGTGAGGAAGAGGAAAATGAGGCAAGGAAGAGTGGCATGTTCCCAGCTTGGCATACAGTCGCTGGAGACCGGGGCCATTCATGGAGATCAGGAACACGTTTCTGGAAAAGCTGTATTTTACTTGGGAGCTTGCTAGAAACACAGTTTCAGGCCCCACACCAGCCCTCCTACGTTTTAAGAAGCCAGGTGATTCACATGCATGTTCACATTTGAGAAGCGTTGGTCTAGAGAACCAGAGACCGTCTGAGACAGAACCGTAGCTGTGGGGGAGAAGGGGTCATCTTACATTATTGCTTATTCTTCCAGCAATTCTGAGGCATGAGTATGATCAGAGCAACTGTGTCTGGTTGCACAGGATGTACACTGCACAAAGTCACCTGGTTGAGGATGGGGCTGATATTTGACATTTACCCTGAAGAAAGAGATGCGTTTTTCCTACCCTGATTGCCAAGTTACCTGTGCAGGGGCTGTGACCACCCAGAAGGTGTACTGTTCTAATTTGCACAAGAGCCGTATGGCCTAGCAGTGGCCTAGATATAGTACAGATCCACATTGCCTTACCTGCAGTTTTTAAATCTACAGAACCCTGAAAACCAAAAGGTTTTCCATAGATTTGCAGCAAGCTCACTTGGCAGCAAAACCTGACCTTAACTAACAAGAGACTAATTATAGTCTTTATTTATCCCACTTACTGTGAATATTTCTACATTTTCCCACAGAAATATTAATGTAAATATAAATTAATTTTCTTATGGGGTACAGCTCCATACACTACTGGAGCATGAGGTAATACACGCTATTTACACAGCATTATTTTTCTGAACTTTGAAAAATTCTGAGCTCTAAAACACATCTGGGGACTTCCCTGGTGGCACAGTGGTTAAGAATCCGCCTGCCAATGCAGGGGACATGCGTTCAATCCCTGGTACAGGAAGATCCTACATGCCGCGGAGCAACTAAGCCTGTGCGCCACGACTACTGAGCCTGCGCTCTAGAGCCTGCGTGCCACAACTACTGAGCCCGCGTGCCTAGAGCCCCTGCTCCGCAGCAAGAGAAGCCACTGCAATGAGAAGCCCGCGCACTGCAACGGAGAGTAGCCCCCGCTCACCACAACTAGAGAAAGCCCACGCGCAGCAACGAGGACCCAATGCAGCCAAACATAAATAAATAAAACACATCTGATTCAAGGGTTTCAGATAAGAACTGTGAACTTGTACTAATCCAGTTTTACAGATGGGGAAACTGAAACACAAAGAGGTCAAGTACACGGGGGAACCAAGGTTCAAACCCTCTCCTCTTTCTGCATCACACTAGTTCCAAGAAGCTTATTGAGTAAGACGCTGGTCAGTACACAGTCCGGGCCCTTCCCTCACAGGCACTCACAGTCTATTTTCAGACAGAAATATGGGTAAGAGGCACCAGGACCTGCCTTTTGTGTGGGTCTCCCGTAACAGAATGCCAGTCCCCATACTTGAGTGGCACACTTCCAAACAAACCTCCAGATGTTCTGAAAACACTTAGCCCAAAGCCATGCACCCCAGAAGCAGCCATGAACTTCAGCCTCATTGACAGACACAGAATCCCAGCAAGATTACAAAAGAATGAAAGCGAGTGAATTCTTGTTGGATCTGTGATTGAGACAAGCAGACTAGAGCAAAACAGCATGGGATGGTGTTCTGTTGTGCTATTCTTGTTCTGCAGATGGAGGTCTCCAGCAGCTGCAGAGGGATCCAAATGCCTGTTCCTTCTTCAAAAGACATTGGTGTGCTTTGGAGACCATAGCGCCTGTCATCTCTTCAGAACCGAGGGTTGCTCATTCCCCTGCTTCAACAAAGAATAGACTTTATTCCAATGGAAGTCAGCCTGGAGCTATAAGTTATCAACCAGATAAGAGTCAGTGTACCAGAGTCTCTGAAATTTTGCAAACTCTAAAATTATATACGTGTGATGTATCCACAGCTGTATTCTTCACTTTTGAGCTTGCACGTTTGGGTGTTGCCACAAGGTGAATATTGGAAATTTGGTATCTTGTCGCCAAAAGCAAAGATGATCCACTATCTAAAACAAAAGCAAATATTTATAAAAATATTTGCTTTTTAAAAAACCTTTAAAAATATTTCGGTGAATATTGAACTCAAAATCACTTCTGATTCTTTCCATTGGGTATATACGAATTATACATGTATGTGTATTTATCACTTTGTTATTTTATAAACACATTTACATCTCTTTTCTGGAAAGTGTTTATTTAACTCTATTGTCCATTTAAAAATTGGCTTGTTTGTCTTACTATTGAGTTGTAAGAATTCTTTCTAAAATTTGCATCAAAATTCTTTATCAGAAATGTGTTTTGCAAATATTTTCTCCCACTCTGTAACTTGCCTTTTCATTTTCTAAAAGGTGTCTTTCAAAGAGCAAAAGTTTTAAATTTTGTTGAAGTTCCACTTACCAATATTTATCTTATTGCAGGTTATATCCTATGTAGGAAATCTTAGCCCAACCTAAAGTCTCCAAGATTTTCTCCAATGTTTTCTTATAGAGTCTGTTATAATTTTAGCTCATACATTTAAATCTATATTTACTTAGAGTTAATTTTGTACATGGTATGAAGTAAGGGTCATAGTTAAGACTGTATACATATCCAGTTTTCTGACCATTTTTTGAAAGAACTGTATTTTTCTCACGTTGGTGCTTTTGTCAAAAATCAAGTGACCACGTACGTATGTATGGGTACCTTTCTGGCCTCTCTATTCCGTTCCACTGATCTGTATGACTTTCTTCATGCTGATATCACACTGTCTTAATTACTGTAGTTTCATAATAAGCCTTGAAATCATGTAAGTATAATTTCCTCCAGTATGCTTTTGTTTTTTTATTTGCCCTGGCTATGACCTCTCATACAAGGTTTAATAGAAGTGGTTAGGAGGAAAGCATTCAATTTTGACTATAAAGTACAATGCCAGCTGTAGGTCTTTTGTAGATGTCCTTTATCAGCAAATTGAGGTGGCCAGTTTGCTATTTTATTAGGGATTTTTCATTTATGGTAATGGGAAATATTGTTCTGTAGTTCTCTTTTCTTGTAATGTCTTCATGTGGTTTGGTGTTATGCTGACCTCATAACATGACTTCTTCTATTTTCTGGATGAATTTGTATAGAAACTGTATTATTTCTTCCTCAAATGTTAAGTAGAACTCACCTGTGAAGCCATCTGAACCTGGAATTTTCATTATGGGAAGACCTTTAATTACAAATTCATTTTATTTAATAGGTATATGGATACTTAAATTATCTAATTTTTCTTGACTGAGTTTTGGTGGTTTATGTCCTTTAAGGAGTACATCCATTTCCTCTAAACTGCTGAATTTATTGGCATGAAGTTGTTCATAATATTCCTTTATTACTTTAATGTTTGTTGGATATGTAATTAAATCCCCTTCTATGTTGGTTGTTGGTGTCTTCTCTTTTTGCTTCAATAGTCTGGCTAGAAATTTATCAATTTCATTGATTCTTTCTAAAAATAAGCTTTAGTTTCATTGATGTGTCTCTGCTGTTTTTTCTGTTTTCAATTTCATTGATTTGTGCTCTCATCTTTATTATTTTATTTTCTTCTTCTTGCCTTGGGATTAATTTGTTCTTTCACAGTACATTAATTTGCATCCATTCTTCTTTACTAATATAAGCACTTAAAACTATAATATTCCTTCTAGGTGCTACTTTAGCCGCATTCCATACATTTTGGTAAGTTGTGTTTCCACCTTCATTCAATTCAAAGTACTTTCTAGTTTTCTTGTAATTTCTTCTTTGACTCATGGATTACTTAGATATATGATGGGAGTTTTCCATATATTTTTAAGTTTTTTATTTCTAGTTTAATTCCATTATGGACAGAAAGATATAATTGTATCATTTCTATCCTTTTAAATTTACTGAGACTTGTTTTATGGCCCTGAATAGGGTCAATCTTGCTGTATGTTCTCTGTGCACTTGAAAAGAACGTGTATTCTGTTGTTATTGGGTGGGTCATTCCATAACCATAAACTAGGTCAAGCTGGCTGATAATGTCGTTCAAGTCTTCTATATCTTCATTGTTTCATCAATTATTGAGAAAAATGTTGAAATCTCCTATTATAATTGTGGATTTATCTATTTCTCCTTGAAGTTCTATCAATTTTTGCTTCATGTATTTTGAGGCTTTCAAAATTAGGTGCATACACATTTAGTATTATTATGTTCTCTTGCTGAATTAACCTTTTGTCATCATGAAAAGTCCTGTTTTTCCCCATTAATATTCCTTGTGCTGAAGTATACTTTGTCTTGATACTAATATAGCTACTCCACTTTGCTTTTTTCAGTTTGCATTGTATATCTTTTCCTGTTCTTTTACTTTTAACCTCTGTGTCTTTATATTTAAAGTAGTGTTCTTTGTTATAAATGGATCTTTTCAATCTAATCTAATAATCCCTGCCTTTTAATAATAGTATTTAATTTAATCTAATCTGACAACTCCTGCCTTTTAATTATTTAGACAATTTACATTTAATGTAAATATGGATATTACTGGGTTTAAATCTACCAATCTGTCATTCGCTTTTAATTGTCATATCTTTCTTTCTTCCTCTTATTGTCTTTCCCTTTCTTTTCTTGGATTTATTTTTTTTAATGATTCCATTTTTTCTCTACTCTTCAATTATTATCTATTCCTTTGCTTGTTTGTTTTTAGCGGTTGCTTTAGGATTTACAATATGTACCTTTAAACCTACTACAGTCTATCTTCAAAAAATATTATACTGTATGTACATTTTGTGTGAGAACCCCACAAGAGATTACTTTCATTTACTCCTCTTTTCCTTTTTGCTATTTTTGTCATACATTTTGTTCTGCATGTAAGAAACTGTATGATATCTTATTATTTTTGCTTTATCAGTCAATTATCCTATAAAGAAACAAAAAGTGGGGAAAAATTTTAATATTTACCCATACATCTACCATTTCTAGCACTCATTATTCCTTTGCATAACTGTAAATATCTGGTCTCATTTTCCTTCAGCCTGAAAAGCTTCCTTAACATTTCTTGTAATGTAGACCTCCTGGTAGTAAATTCTCTCATCTTTCATTCATCTAAAAACTCTTGATCAAATTTGAATAAGTCTGGCCATTACTTCTTGAAATACTCTTTTCGGCCTCCACCCCCTTTCTAGGACTCCACTTGTGCATTAGGCCACTTGGTGTTGTCCCATTCATCACCAATGCTTTGTTCTTTTTTTTTTTTTTTCAGTTTTTGTTTTCTCCGTGTGCTTCATGTTGGATAGTTTCTATTGTTTTATCTTCAAGTTCTGCAATTCTTAATTCTGCAGTGTCTTTTCTTATGCTAATCCCAGTTAAATTTTCATTTCAGACATTGTATTTTTCATATCTATAAATTCCACTTAGGTCTTTTAAAATCTTCGATTTCTTTTCCTTACTATGATCATATTTACATCTTGAGAATGGAATATGTATATTAGACTCTTTAATGTTCTTGTCTGTTAATCCATCATCTGTCATTTTGTGGTCTCTTTTTTTTTGGCTGCACTGTGCAGCACGTGGGATCTTAGTTCCCGAACAGGGATCAAACCCACGGCTCCTGCACTGGAAGCATGGAGTCTTAACGACTGGACCACCAGAGAAGTCCTTGGTCTGTTTCTATTGACTGATTTTTCACATTTTCTTGCCTTATTGTATATCTATGAATTTTTAATTTGATGCTATATATTTTTTCTCTATATAATCTTTACTTTTTTTCTTCCAGTTTTATTGAGATATGATTAACATACAGCACTGTTTATGTTTAAGGTGTACAGCACAATGATTTAACTTACATACATCATGAAATGATTATCACAATAGGTTTAGTGAACATCCATCCTCTCATATAGATACAAAATTAAAGTAATAGGAAAAAATTTTGCCTTGTGATAAAAACTTTTGGGATTTACTCTTAACAACTTTCATATATAACCTACAGCAGTGTTAATTATATTTATCATGTTATACATTATATCCCTAGTACTTATTTATCTTATAACTGGAAGTGTGTACCTTTTGATTGCTTTCATCCAATTCCCCTTTCTCCATGCCCCGCCTCTGGTGATCACAAATCTGATTCTTTTTTTTCTGTGAGCTTCTTTGTTTGTTTTAAAGTATAGTTGACCTACAACAGTATGTTAGCTCCTGATACACAACATAATGATTTGATATTTCTATACATTTCAAAATGATCACCACAATAAGTCTAATTATGATATGTTACCATACAAAGATTACATAGTTATTGACTATATTCCCTACACTGTGCATTTCACACCTGTGACTCATTTATTTTGCAACTGGAAGTTTGTACCTCTTAATCTCCCTCACCTATTTCTTTCCTCCCCCTACTCCTCTCTTCTCTGGCAACCACTGGTTTGTTCTCTGCATCTATGACTCTGTTTCTGTTATGTAGTGTTTGTTCATTTGTTTTTTTTTTAAATTCCACATATAAATGAAATTATACAGTATTTGACTTATTTCACTAAGCATAATACCCTCTAAGTCCATCCACATTGTTGCAAATGGCAAGATTTCATTCTTTTTATGGCTGAGTCATATTCCATTGTGGCTGTCTGTATGTGTGTGTATGTATATATGTGTGTGTGTGTGTATATATATATGTGTGTGTGTGTGTGTGTGTATCACATCTGCTTTATCCATTCATCCATTGATGGACACTTAGGTTGCTTCCATATCTTGGCTATTGTAAATAATACTGCTATAAACATTGGGGTGCATATATCTTTTCAAATTAGGGTTTTGTTTTCTCTGGGTATATACCTAGGAGTGGTATTGCTGGATCATGTGGTAGTTCTATTTCTAGTTTTTTTAAGGAACCTCCATACTGTTTTCCATAGTGGCTGCACCAATTTACATTCCCACCAACAATGCACAAGGGTTCCCTTTTTTCCACATCCTGGCCAATACTTGTTATTTGCTGTTTTGGGATAATAGCCATTCTGACAGGCATGATATCTCATTGTGATTTTGATTTGCATTTCCCTGATGATTAGTGACACTGAGCATCTTTTCATGTGCCTGTTGTCCACCTGTATGCCTTCTTTGGAAAATGTCTATTAAGATTCTCTGCCCGTTTTTTAAATCAGGTTGTTTTTTTGATGAGTTGTATGAGTTCTTATATATTTTGGATATTAACCCCTTATTGTTTGCAAATATCTTCTCCCATTCAGTAGGAGGCCTTTTCATTTGGTTGATAGTTTCCTTTTCTGTGCAAAAGTTTTTAGACTGATGTAGTCCCATTTGTTTATTTGTTTTGTTTCCCTTGCCTGAGGAGATACATCAAAAAAAATTATTACTAAAACTGATGTCAAAGAACATACTGCTTATGTTTTCTTCTAGAAGTTTTATGGTTTCAGGTCTTACATTTAAGTCTTTAATCCATTTTGAATTTATTTTTGTGCATGGTGTGAGAGAGTAGTCCAAGTTTAATTCTTTTGCATGTAGCTGTCCAGTTTTCCTAACTCCATTTATTGAAGAGGCTGTCTTTTACCCATTGTGTATTCTTGCCTCCTTTGTCAGAGATTAATTACCCATAAAAATGTGGGTCCATCTCTGGGTTCTCTATTCTGTTCCACTGATCTATGTATCTGTTTTTGTTCCAGTACCATACTGTTTTGATTACTGTAGCTTTGTAGTATAGTTTGAAATCAGGAAGTGTGATACCTCCAGCTTTGTTCTTCTTCCTCCAGGTTGTTTTGGCATGCTTGATGTTTTAAATTTTACATTGTTGAGTGCTGGATTTTTTTTGTAGTCCTTTACAGGATGTTGGACATTTCCTGACTTGTGGATTAGATTGATCCTTTTGTGGTCTATTTTAAACTCATATAGGGTAGGTGTATTATTATAGAGTTAATTAAGTTCCATTTGTAAGGTGTGACCTTCCTGAAGATCCTACTTAGCACCTCGAATATGCAATAAGACCTTTAACTCTGGCTGGAGGCAACTCAAATCATTCCTGGCACTGTGTAACCTCTGAGAATTATTTTTTAATAGATCTTCCCAGCAACTGTCCTTTCCTTGGAAGTTGTGTTAGTCTGACCTTATGGGATTTTACTCTAGATATACACTCACTGGTATTCAGTCCAAAACTCAAGGGACCACAATCCAAATTTCTGAAGCTCTTTCTCATGTATCTCTCATCACTTGGATACCTTACTCTGCCAATTCTAGCCACCTTGGCCTTGCAGAATTCCAATCTGTCTCCTCAAATCAGAGACTGGTGGACTGGGTCTGGGAATTTTCTCAGTGGGCTACAGTCTGGGAATTACCTCTAAGCAAAAAGCCTTGACAATGGGAGACCTCATCTCAATTGTTCCCTTTTCTTGAGGATCACAATTCATTTCTGCCTGTTGTCCCCAACATCCAAAAATAGTTGTTTCCTATATTTTGTCCGTTTTATTTTATTTTTTTAAATCTGGACTGTGTTAATCCCTCATGGTCCTACACAAATGTCTGCTTGTTGTTTCAATAGCTATAGCAAAATCTACACCCCATAGCTTGTTACTCCTTTAACATTGAGAATTTGGATTATTTCTTTAATTTTTAAAAAAATTATAAACAGTGCCAGTATGAATGTTGTTGTTTAAAAAAAAAAACCTTGCATTTTCTTCAGAATATATTTCCTTGATACTTAGTGAACTTATCAGAACAAACAATGTGAACAATTTTGTAGTTCTTGTTGCAATATTTCCTTACTGTTCCTAAAAAGATAAAACCCATTTACAGTGCCACTAGGCATTGTAATATGAATATATATTTCTCCTGATTGCCAGCATTGGACTTTTTAAAAAGATCTTTATTGGAGTATAATTGCTTTACATTGTTGTGTTAGTTTCTGCTGTATAACAAAGTGAATCAGCTATACGTATATATATATATCTCCATATCCCCTCCCTCTTGCATCTCCCTCCCACCCTCCCTATCCCACCCCTCTAGGTGGTCACAAAGCACCGAGCTGATCTCCCTGTGCTATGCAGCTGCTTCACACTAGCTATCTATTTTACATTTGGTAGTGTATATATGTCAATACCACTCTCTCACTTCGTCCCAGCTTACACTTCCCTCTCCCAGTGTCCTCAAGTCCATTCTCTACGTCTGCATCTTTATTCCTGTCTTGCCCCTAGGTTCTTCAGAACCTTTTTTTTTTTTTTTTAGATTCCATATATATGTGTTAGCCTACGGTATTTGTTTTTCTCTTTCTCACTTACTTCACTCTCTATGACAGACTCTAGGCCCATCCACTTCACTACAAATAACTCAATTTCGTTTCTTTTTATGATTGAGTAATATTCCATTGTATATATGTGTCACATCTTCTTTATCCATTCATCTGTTAGTGGACACTTAGGTTACTTCCACGTCCTGGCTATTGTAAATAGTGTTGCAATGAACACTGTGGTACATAACTCTTTTTGAATTATGGTTTTCTCAGGGTATATGCCCAGAAGTGGGATTGCTGGGTTGTATGGTAGTTCTATTTTTAGTTTTTTAAGGAACCTCCATACTGTTCTCCATAGTGGCTGTATCAATTTACATTCCCACCAGCAGTGCAAGAGGGTTCCCTTTCCTCCATACCCTCTCCAGCATTTATTGTTTGTAGATTTTTTGATGATCGCCATTCTGACTGGTGTGAGGTGATACCTCATTGTAGTTTTGATTGCATTTCTCTAATGATTAGTGATGTTGAGCATCCTTTCATGTGTCTGTTGGCAATCTGTATATCTTGTTTGGAGAAATGTCTATTTAGGTCTTCTGCCCATTTCTGGATTGGGTTGTTTTTTTGTTATGAGCTGCATGAGCTGCTTGTATATTTTGGAGATTAATTCTTTGTCATTGCTTCATTTGCAAATATTTTCTCCCATTCTAAGGGTTGTCTTTTCATCTTGTTTATGGTTTCCTTTGCTGTGCAAAAGCTTTTAAGCTTCATTAGGTCCCATTTGTTTATTTTTGTTTTTATTTCCATTTCTCTAGGAGGTAGGTCAAAAAGGATCTTGCTGTGATTTATGTCATAGAATGTTCTGCCTCTGTTTTCCTCTAAGAGTTTTATAGTGTCTGGCATTACATTTAGGTCTTTAATCCATTTTGAGTTTATTTTTGTGTATGGTGTTAGGGATGTGTTCTGATTTCATTCTTTTACATGTAGCTGTCCAGTTTTCCCAGCACCACTTATTGAAGAGCCTGTCTTTTCTCCATTGTATGTTCTTGCCTCCTATATCAAAGATAAGGTGATCATATGTGCGTGGGTTTATCTCTGGGATTTCTATCCTGTTCCATTGACCTATATTTCTGTTTTTGTGCCAGTACCATATTGTCTTGATTACTGTAGCTTTGTAGTATAGTCTGAAGTCAGGGAGCCTGATTCCTCCAGCTCCGTTTTTCTTTCTCAAGATTGCTTTGGCTATTCGGGGTCTTTTGTGTTTCCATACAACTTGTGAAATTTTTTGTTCTAGTTCTATGAAAATGCCATGGGTAGTTTGATAGGGATTGCATTGAATCTGTGCAGATTGCTTTGGGTAGTAGAGTCATTTTCACAATGTTGATTCTTCCAATCCAAGAACATGGTATATCTCTCCATCTGGTTGTATCATCTTTATTTCTTTCATCAGTGTCTTATAGTTTTCTGCATACAGGTCTTTTGTCTCTTTAGGTAGGTTTATTCCTAGGTATTTTATTCTTTTTGTTGCAATGATAACTGGGAGTGTTTCCTTAATTTCTCTTTCAGATTTTTCATCATCAGTGTATAGGAATGCAAGAGATTTCTGTGCATTAATTTTGTATCCTGCTACTTTACCAAATTCATTGATTAGCTCTAGTAGTTTTCTGGTAGAGTCTTTAGGATTCTCTATGTATAGTATCATGTCATCTGCAAACAGTGACAGCTTTACTTCTTCTTTTCCTATTTGGATTCCTTTTATTTCTTTTTCATCTCTGATTGCTGTGACTAAAACTTCCAAAACTATGTTGAATAACAGTGGTGAGGATGGGCAACCTTGTCTTCTTCCTGATCTTAGAGGAAATGGTTTCAGTTTTTCACCATTGAGAACGATGTTGGCCGTGGGTTTGTCATATATGGCCTTTATTATGTTGAGGTAAGTTCCCTCTATGCCTACTTTCAGGAGAGTTTTTATCATAAATGGGTGTTGAATTTTGTCGAAAGCTTTTTCTGCATCTATCGTGTGGTTATATTTTTGTGGTCTGATTGATAGACATTAACATTCCTTCATTAACCATGCCTCCTGGGAAGGTACTGGGCAACTTCCCTTTCAGAAGAGCCTTCATCCAATTCAAATCTGCAGAGCCCCTCATGAAAGTTCTTGCAGCTGTGGGATTTGTTTCAGTATGTCTTACAAATGCCCTTTGGCTTCTAAAAGAAAGGTTAACCTGGTCTTTGTTAAAGGTCAAGGCAAAGGTCAACCTGGCCAACGCTTTGTGAATACTGACAACCCCATTTCTCTTAGCTTTGTGCAAATTTTCCCCAGAGACTTCCTTTTTTATTCTCTAGTGTTTTAAGGGGTAAACTCCAAATTTGTTTTGTTTTTATATCTCTCAATGTTTCTTTTCTTCTTAAATCCTTAGAAGAGCCTGTCTTTAAATCGTCTGTTTCAAGCTTTAACCGGCAGCTGTCTTTCTTTGAGCTTTGCTCCTATGTGGATTTCCATAATGTTTCCTCCCCATGACTGAATTGAGGTTGCCATTCAGGTCAGAATATTGATCTTTAATGATTTCTGTTCATCCTGGCCTTTCCTATGGAACACTAGACACTACTGGGATCTGCTTTTTCTACTTAGTTTATCGAGTACCTGCCAGGATTTCCGAAGTCTGTCCGTTTGGCTTGCATTATACTGCCTGCTTTTGTGATTTGGTCTTGATTCAGGTTGCTGTACTGATACCACTTCCACCTTACTGAATGACTCTCTGTGCCAATGCAGTAACCTTCATTTAAATTTTTCATGAACTTCCAAACACTGGGTTCAAATGAAATCTTATGCAGTAGTCCAATCTTGGAATAGGAAAGAACAAATCTGACACCATATTGGATCTGTTTCTTTTACTTTAACCTTTGTATTCCATTGCTTTTGCTACAAGTTAAGAATGTTGCCTATAGCCTGAAATATACAGGATAGCCCATTCTCCAGCTCTGACCTTTAAAGGTATAACACTTTTCCATTCATATAGAGATTAAAAGTTGCAGAACAGAGAATACCATTTGTCTTGTTGGAGGTTTATAGGAACATTGTGTCCAGACCTATGTGGACAGCTGCAAGAACAAAGGATTCTGGCACCAAGAAGTCTGCAACAACCAGCCACACCTCCTTCCCTTTTAGTATAAAAGAAGCCTGAATTCTAACTTGGGCAATGGTTCTTTGGAACACTAGTCCACCATCTTCTCGGTCTGCTGGCTTTTTGAATAAAGTTGTTATTCCTTGTCCCAACAGCTTGTCTCTCGATTTATTGGTCTGCCGTGCAGTGAGCAGTATGAGCTTGGACTCGGTAACAGTCTGAAAAAGAGACACACCCAGAGCTGCTTTGGTCTTTGTTGGTGACGGGAGAAGGGGACTGAGGAGGTCTGGAGCCTTCTCAACCTCTTGGTTTCCCAAGGGAACTCTGAGAAGCCAAGGGCTCCTTTGAGGAGTTGTACTCAAGCCATTCTTGCTTGTCAAACCCACCTTCTCACCTCAGTTTCACTTCCTGTCCACATTCATGAGGCTTTGTTCTGTCTTTCATGCTTGCTCCTCTTTCCTTTTTTTTTTTTTTTATAACTTCTCTTTCAAACCTGGATTCATTCAAGGTTCATTTTTTGATATTGATTATGTCTTTTTCGTGTCTTTTATTTTATTTTATTTTTATTCTTTATTTATTTATTTATTTATTTATTGGCTGTGTTGGGTCTTCGTTTCTGTGCGAGGGCTTTCTCTAGTTGTGGCAAGCGGGGGCCACTCTTCATCGTGGTGCGCGGGCCTCTCACTATTGCGGCCTCTCTTGTTGCGGAGCACAGGCTCCAGACGCGCAGGCTCTCCTCTTTCCTTTTTAACAACCATCATTTCTTAATCTTTCACATTAACTCATGTCTTATCCTTTATGATTCCTTGAGGGTCTTTGCAAATCTGAGCAGATTTGGTTAATTTCTTTTTAATCTCTTTATTCTTAGGAATTGTAAGCAAGCCAGAAAAGAAGTGTTGGATTTTTAAAATACACATATGGGCTTCTTTTTATTTATTAACAGCTTTTATACATGTTCAATATTATTCCTTAAAGCAGCTGTTTCTGTGGGTTCTCTTTCACACCTGCCTGTCACTTCAGATTTCCATTTGTTAATTTACAAATCTGAATTGGAAGTGATAAAAGTAAAGCACAAGGTAATTTTACCAATTTAAAATTTTACTTAAGTATCTGAGAATCATTTAGAAGCTCTGTGTAAACCCAGCTAGGATCACAGAGAGACCACTGCTTTATTCTCCATCCCCTAAATACTGTTTCTGTGGTGTTAGTACTACTATAATATTTGCCAAACTTGTATTAGTTATGTTTGTGTATTTTTCCTCCACTAGATTGTAAAATTCTGAAGGGAAAATTTCTTTTCTTTATCCATTATTGTACTTGGTATGATGTACGTGAATAATACATGCTTCAGTGGGAAAGGCATCATCTATTTATACTTCCAAAAAGTATTAAGAAAGCCTATTAAAAATGTTTATTATCTTGATGTTGGAGAAAATATGACACAGACTGACTTAAAGAGGGAAAAAAGAATAGGGATAATGTTCCTTTTCCTAGATGGAAAAGTATATAATGTTCACCATTGGTCTCAAAGAGAGGACATTTTCAGATAAGTGGCTCTTCAGCTTAGTGAAATGGCGAAACAACAGAGCTGACAGTACTGATAGCACTTTAATGTGGAAAATACAAGAGGGAAGAATATCCAAATCAAATACACAGAAGGGATCACTATATACAGTCGTCCCTTGGTATCTACAGGAAACTGGTTCCAAGAGCCCCTGTAGATACCAAAATACATGGATGTTCAAGTCCCATATATAAAATGGCATAGTCCAGTGGCCCTCTGTATACCTGGTTTTGCATCAGCAAATTCAACCAACCAGGGATGGAAATTTCCATCTGCAGTTAGTTGAATCTGCAGATGTAAAACCCAGAAATACAAAGGACTGACTGTATATTTATCGAAAAAAATCCTCATATAAATGGACCCAGGCAATTCAAACCCCATGTTATTCTAGGGCCAACTGTAGTTGGAAGCCATTATCTCCATGTTTAGTTTTGACAAAAAGACCCAAGAATGAACCTAGCCTCGTTGCTAAGCATAAGCAGCAACACAGCACAGCGGATATGATGGCCCTCCTGCTGTGTGCTAAGCAAATGCAGACCCTTGTCTCCATCACATAGATCTGAGTTGCCTCACCTGGGGTGGATCAACAAGGGCCTGGCCGGGTACCTCTGACACAGTCAGCAGTTAGCTGGCCAACATCATTAGTTTGGTGTTATTTGAATTTCTGGGCAAGGCTCTAAGTAAATATCCACCGCACTTAGCTTATCCATTCATTCATTCCACATGCACTTATTGAAACATTGAGTAACATCAAGATGAATAAATAACAGTCCTTGTCCTAAAGTTGGCCACAGATTATAGCATAATAATAATAAAATATAGTAAGGGACTAGTTCAATATCTTGCAGGGAAATCATGTGTAGACAATAATACTTTAGCACTCATGTTTGCTATTCTATGATTGGCTACTATTCCTTGCCTCCCAATGTGGGAATAACCCCTTTTGCAATATACATGTTACTCGGGATCCCACAGCAATGTCCTCCATAGAAATGTCCAATTATTGCCCTAATTATTCTAAAGTGAAATCCATTAGTCAACAAATTAAATCCATGCGTGGTCTTACTCTTGACTATAAGCTGTTAAAATAATTAAACAAGGAGACCGTTAGACTGGTGCTTGCTTACGTAAGCCGTATGGCATTAGAGCCAGCAAAATCTAAGCCTGTAACTGCTTCAAGGTTATGCGATCAACACAGTAAGGAAAACCAATCACAAACAGCCAACTAGGCTTTAAAATATAGCCAATCAAATAATTTCCTTTCTTTGCTTCTGCACTTTCTCCATATAAGTCTTTACCTGGCTCTTGTGGGTACAGCACTCCTAACCACTTCCTATTTGGCGCTGCTTCGAATGTACTTTTGCTCAAATAAACTCTTAAAATTTTTAATATGCCTCATTTAATCTTTTAACAAAGCATATAGCAAAGAACCTCCAAATATTTGGAAAAGCCATCCAAAGCAAAAGAACACAAAGCAAAGAGAAGAAATAAATCCAGAGGAAATAGAGAAGATAAAAACAAACAAAACCCACCAAGTAGAGCTGGTATCTTCCAAGAGATAAGAGAGGATATTGTATTCATAAGACAAGAAATGCCAAGAACAAGGAACAAATAGAGAATAAAAAGCACTCTTGGAAATTAAAAATAGGAGAGCCAAAATAAATTCAATTGAAGGACAGGGAGATAAAGAAACTTCACAGAAAGGAGATTAAAAAAAAAAATACAAAGATAGAAAACAAGATAGATGAGAGAGGTGGTTAATCTACCCAGAAGGTACAATTTCCAACTAATAGGAGCTCCAGGGAGATAAGACAGTGAGTAGAAAATTATCCAAAAATAGTAAAAAATTTTCCAGAAGTAAAGGAGAAGTAAATTTCTCTGTTCAGCACAGTGAATAAAAAATGCCCACACCCAGAGGCATACATATCATTATAAAATTTCATAACACCAGAAACAAAAGCTTCTGGTAAAAAAATAATAAAGGCAAGTAGAAAAATAAAGGCATTACCATATAGTGGGGATGATAAGAAATAAAAATTACAATATAATGGAGTATCTTCTGATTGAAGATGACATACTGAGCAGTTAAGTTTACCACCTTTATCATCTCAGTGAGTTTCCAGGAACAAGAAGTGGTCCAGGGTGCTAGTAGTGAAGGTGATGACAGATGGTCAAATTTTAGAAATATTTTGAAGATAGAGCTGACAGGATTTGCTGATGGTTTGGCTATTAGTTACAAGAGAAAAAGAAAAGTCAAGGATAACTCCAACATTTTGGACTCAGCAACTGAAAGGATAGGGTAGTCATTTATTGAGATGGGGAAGACTATGAGAGGAGCAGCACACTGTGGGCAGTGCTTGGTTTTAGACAAGTTAAATTTGTGATATATGTATTAGTGAGCTATTGCTGCATAACAAATTACCCTGAAATGAAGTGGCTGAGAAACACCAAACATTTAGTATCTCACACTTTCTGTGAGCCAGAAATCAGGTAGTTCAGCTGGGTGCCTCTAGGTCAAGGTCTCTCATGAAGTTGCAGTCAAGCTGTTGACTGGGGCTATGGGTTCATTTGAAAGCCCAGTTGAGAGTGAGGGGATCTGTTTCCCAGCTCACTCATGTGGTTCTTAGCAGGCCTTGGTCTCTGACCACATAGGCCTCTATGCAGGGCTGCCTTATGGCATGGCAGTTGGCTTTCCCCAGGGTGAATGACCCAAGAGAGAGCTAGAAAGAATGAGCATCCAAGTTGGAAGCCACAGTCTTTTATTTGCTTAATCTTAGATGTGACATCCCATCATGTCTGCCATATTCTATTCATTAGAAGCAGGTCAATATGCTCAGGCTGCCCACACTCAAAGGAAAGAGGATTATACAAGGGCATGAATACCAGGAAGTGGGGTTCATCGGGTGTCCATGTGGCAAGGTTATGTGGGCAGTTTGAAAAAAATCTGGAATTTCGGGGATAAATCCAGCTAGAGAGTCATCATCAGGCAAGCATGTTATTGGGTATTCAGCATCTTAGACAATCTTGAAAGAATAGGAGGAATCAACCTGGAGTCTCCAAGAACATCTCCCAGAACCATATTGCAGAACTAGTCTGAAAGGATCTGCTGTGGTCCCTGCTGCTGCAGATCTCAGAGGAATTTGCTCCTGTGTCCCCTCAGTGCAAAATAGATGCCAGGTGTCCTAGCAGTTTCCTTGTATAACCAACTTTAGAATCAAAGTTCTTAAAGAAACATATTTTGATCAACAGAACCAAAGTCTATGTTCTAGTTACAGGGAGTTGGAAATGTGATTTTTAAAATACATCTGCATTAATGTCATGGAGAAATATTAAAATATAGAATGTTCAAAAGAGGTGAGGCATCTATAAAGGACCACTGTCATCACATTCTGAAGGAACCAAGATAATTTAGCAGAAATTGGAGATTATAAAACAAATCTAACTAAAAGCCACAGGATATGGATAGGTATTATGTTCATTAAAAACTCCAAAAAGGAGCAAAGAACAAGAAATAGTTTATGATAAAGATATGGATGCAGAAATTTAAAATGTAATAAATTAGGTGGAAGAGAAATAGATGAGAAAATCTCCCAGAATATAGAAAAGAAAGAAATGGAAAATCTGAGGAAAGAAGAAACACATAATCTCAATCCAAAACAGCCCACATTTAACTAAGACATCCTAGAAAGAAGAGAGAAATGGAAGCCATGAAAGTATCTTTAAAACAATTTTTTAAATTTCCAGAACTAAAGGAAGATACTTGAAAGGGTGTTCCAAGTACCAAGTTCATTGAGTGCAAAAGGACCCACAGAGCTTTAGTACCATGAAATTTCAAAATACTCAGGGTAAAGATAATGATGATAAAATTGATTCCAAAACAGAGCTAACACTTTTATAGGGCTTGCTGTGTGTGAGCAGCTGTTTTAACTTTATATGTATTAGGTAATTCAATCCTCACAATAGTCCTCTGAGTTAGCTACTACTACTACTACCACCGTTATTATTATCATCTTTTTTCACATGAAAATTCTGAGCAATTTGCCCATGGATACAGAACCAGCAGGTGGCAGAACTGGGATTCAAACTGTAACTGAGCAGAACCCCATGGGGTCTTCCCAGGACAGACCCTCCCCCCGCCCCATGTCCTCCACCTGCCTCTTGTCTGTAGAAAAACTTTATCCAAAGAATAAATTTAGTCAGAGAAGTGAGAAAATAAAGAAAGAAAGAAAAACAGTCAAGCAAGACAAAATAATAATAGCTTAGCCATTAAACAAAGTCAAGGACTTTAGTTCCTCCTCAAGGTCTATAGATAATATTCTGAGCCATATCCTTTGAGCTGTTTTGCAGATACTGAAATCCCCACCAGGTGGAAGAAGTTAACTGTATGCTGCCCACAAGCACGTAGACCCCAGACTATGTGCAACCAGAAGGACGAGCTGACCAGAGATTCGTGGCTCAGATAATGTTCCAGCCACAAGTGAGACATGAGCACTATTTGGAATCATGTGATTGAGACAATCGTCTCTGAAAATAGAAGTTTATCCCCTCCCCAGAATGTAGCCCTTTCCTCTTTTCCCTATATAATCTCTGAACAAAACCTGGGGAGTTGGTTCTTCGGGATGTGAGTCTACCTTCTCCCAAGGATTGCCAGCGTCCTCTATAAAGCTATTTTTCCTTTTACCCAACACTTGTCTCTCAGTATTGGATTCCTGAGCAATGAGCAGCTAAACCTTAATTTGGTAACAAAACCAGTAGTTTGGCTTAGTGCTCTTAACCATTACTTTTTCAGTGACACTAAATTCTAGAAGGCAGTAGAGAAATGCCTTCAAGGTTCTGAAGGAAAATGATTTTGATTGTAAAATTAACCAAAATATTAACCAGGTATTAGGGGAACATAATACATGTTCACACATGCAAAAACTCAGATATCCAAAGACCCATTTTCAGACATGCAAAAACTCAGATAAGCAAAAACTCATTTTCAGACATGCAAACACCTATCTATTTTTTTCTGGAAAAGTAACTTGAGGATCTACTGTGGCAAAAGGAAAAATAAATCAAAGAAAGACAATGACTTGGGCTCTAAGGACAGCGAAACTCAAGAGTGTATCAAAAAGCACTCCCAGGATAATGTCTACACACACGGCCTAGAAGGAAAAGCCAGTGCATACTCCTGGCCTCAAAATGTATTAAACAGCTGGAAGATATTAGTGATTAGGGAAAAAAACTTACCTTCTCAACAAGAAAGAATTTAAAACACCAGGGGCACAAAACGGTACAAGAGTATTAATTCCAAAAGCAAAACAAACTACACATTGCACGATTCAGACTATTTGACGGAGTTTAAGGGAAGAGAATGGATTTGACTTTGACTCTTGGGATATCCCCACAGATATGAAATTAGATTTCCTATTTTGCTCATCCAGCCAACTTGCCCGGCTTCTTAATGAAACAATGTTTATTTTAACATAACTTTCTAAACTCTGTCTTCCACTTAGATAAACAGACAAAGTAACAACACAGCTAACTGGACTTGGAGAGAAGAGAGGAGTGGACGAATATGCAGGCATGTAAATTCCTTTATCATACACATTAGTAAGTAAAGACACAATATCTAAAGAGTATGGACCAAGAAACAAGTTTAAGCACATTACTTAAAACTGCAAAAGTAACCAAAATAAGAACGAGTCATTAAAAAATATAACCAGCAAAATCAGGAGGGTGTCAGAAAAGGAGATGGTATAAGTGAATTAAATTTCACATTTTTTCACGCTGGTAATTCAGAGACAGTGCTTAAAACCAAGAAATCACGAAGCAGAGGTAAAACCATACAGTTTAGCAGCGGAGGTAGCCGTGAAAAGACTTAGAAACCAAAACAGTCAACAGGGCTTACCTCTGAGCAGTAGGGCTGGGCATGGGCAGCAAGAATTTATCTCCATCTTGTTGGAATTTTAATTTCCAGATGCATCTTGAAAGACATCCAAAAAGGGTGAGCTCCCACTCAAAAAGCTGGGGAAATGGGGAACCACTGCCCCACAGCATTCACGAGCACTGGCCATCCTACTGCCATACGTCTTCAGGTAAGGAGCTCAATTGCAGGTGGCAGATTTCACGGTTCAGAACCAATTCACATTTTCCCTCTTGTACCGACACAGATGCGATGCCTGTGTCTTTGCCAGTGCGTGGACTGGGCCTGGAGCGGGGCCACGGGTAGCGGCTGACGCCATTTCTGAAGAGACTCCGGCTGACACAGCGGGTAGCAAGCGGGGCCCGACTCCACGCTGAACGCACCTGGGAGTAAAGGAGTAACGCCGCTGGTGCGGGGCCACGGCAGGGCGCCGGCTCTGTCAGGGAACCCTGCTCTGGCCTCTCTGGGTTCTGCAGCTTTGGGACCCCTGGGAGACAGTGCCCTTAAAGGGGACACCAGGGCTGTCAGGGCAGGTGCTGGCCCCAGCGGCAGGACCACCCCTCCCCAGGTGGTGTCTTGAGCTTCCAGGATGAACTAGGAGATAACTGAGCTGAAAAGCCTGAGAGAATTATTGTTGAAATAAAGTGAGAGACCCCCAGGGCCGCTTAGAAGTCACTGGGTGAGACACAGAGAGGGAGCTGGAGGTTCTGGGATGTACAAATAGGGTGATAAGCAGACACCTGAGTAAGTACTGCAAACATACTGTAAACACGAGACCTTATTTGTGCTCACAGGTTGGTGAGGTCTGGGGAAACTTGAATTATATTTACCCAGCTTCCGAATTATCATCATCATCCCCATCCTATTCGCCAGAAACTCAGTATAACAGCAGGCGTGCTTTATCTCACCTTCTTTTTGGATGTAAAACATGTCGTCTGTGTCCCGTTCCAACTTCACAGGTCTGACCCTGCCATCCACAGCGCAGTCAGCAAACCAGCAGCCGCATCACCTGGGAACCTTTTAGAGGTGCAAAATGTCAAGCCTCACCCAAGCCTGCTGAATCAGAATCTTCCCTGTAACAAAAGCTCCCCACTCCCAACACCCCTGATTTATAAAAACATCGAAGTCTGTGAAGCCCTGCCCTGAAGGAGTAGTTCTTAACCTGACTGCACTTTAGAACCACCTGGAAAACTGAAAACATTTGGGTGCCTGGGCCCCACCTCAAGCAATTAAATCAGAATCTCTGAGTGTGGAACCAGGTGGCCGTATTTTATAAAAGCTTCTCAGGTGACTCCAATGGTCAGCTAGTGTTGGAAACTTTTGCTTAAAGGGTCAGTGTGCTTAAATTTCAAGCAGCTCGTGCAGCTCAATATCAGAAAAACAAACAGTCCAATCCAAAAATGGGCAGAAGACCTAAAGAGACATTTCTCCAAACAAGATATACAGATTGCCAACAAACACATGAAAGGATGCTCAACATCACTAATCATTAGAGAATTGCAAATCAAAACTACAATGAGGTATCATCTCATACCGGTCAGAATGGCCATCATCAAAAAATTCTACAAACAATAAATGCTGGAGAGGGTGTGGAGAAAAGGGAACCCTCTTCCACTGTTGGTGGGAATGTAAATTGATACAGCCACTATGGAGAACAGTATGGAGGTTCCTTAAAAAACTAAAAATAGAACTACCATATGACCCAGCAATCCCACTATTGGGCATATACCCTGAGAAAACCATAATTCAGAGAAAGTCATGTACCACAATGTTCATTGCAGCACTATTTACGATAGCCAGGACATGGAAGCAACCTAAGTGTCCATTGACAGATGAATGGATAAAGAAGATGTGACACATATATACAATGGAATATTACTCAGCCATAAAAATTAATGAAATTGAGTTATTTGTAGTGAGGTGGATGGACCTTGAGTCTGTCATACAGAGTGAAGTAAGTCAGAAAGAGAAAAACAGATGCCGTAGGCTAATACATGTATATAGAATCTAAAAAAAAAAAATGGTTCTGATAAACCTAGGGGTAGGACAGGAATAAAGACGCAGACATAGAAAATGGACTTGAGGACACGGGGAGGGGGAAGGGTAAGCTGCAACGAAGTGAGAGAGTGGCATGGACATATATACACTACCAAATGTAAAATAGATAGCTAGTGGGAAGCAGCTGCATAGCACAGGGAGATCAGCTCGGTGCTTTGTAACCACCTAGAGGGGTGGGAGGGAGGCTCAAGAGGGAGGGACTATGGGGATATATGTACACATATAGCTGATTCACTTTGTTATACAGCAGAAACTAACACAACATTGTACAGCAATTATACTCATATAAAGATGTTAAAAAAAACCCTGCATATATCCTGATTTTTTCACTTATAATGTGAGAATTTCCCCCATGTCATTAAATGTTTTTGGAAAATATGATTGTACATGATGATATATATTTTACATATATTTTGCAAATTAGGTACCATAGTTTTTTTAATCATTCCTCTATTGTTGGACACCTAGTTTGTTTACAATTTTTACTCTTATCAGTAACTGCTATGAATTTTCTCATCTGTAAATCTTTGACCCCTTCAGAGAGTATTTACTAAGAGCGGCAAGTACCTCATTTCATCCTTGGAACTCTCCTGGGCACTAACAGCAGGAGTGGTGTCACATACGGCGCTTAGTAAAAACTCATTAACTTCACTCATGGTCTAGATCAGCTTGCATTGGATCCCTATAAAAACTGTCTCTTTAATATTAAGTTTTACGAAATCACTAGACTGTGCCAAATCCAATTAGCATCTATATGAGCTAGGCATCTCACATCTTGTTATATTCAATTTCTGAAATGCTATTAGCAGAAACCATTAAGGCACTAGGGAATCAAAGCACAAGTAATAATTTTTATAAAACACTTTCCAATGAATGTATATATCATGCATATTTATTCATCTGCTACAGCAAAAAAAACCCTATTCAAAGGATGTCCTTTCAAGAGGAACTATTTAACAAACCTTAGGCAGTACTAGGTTTAGGTTACCTTCCTGGTGCCTTATATGATGTATATCATCATATATGATGTATACCATTTTATGCAAATCATAGCATCAAGTCCAGGTTTGATAGTCAGGTACAAACAGCACACACATGCACGTGCAGACAGGCACACACACTCACACTCTGTGTATAACAGTAACGCCCCAGTACTGATAGGACAATCAACCGTTAATTCACCTAGAGAAGTAGAACACCAAGACAGAGGAAACCTACATCCCAAAGCTACTTGACTATTGCCTTTGGGGAAAAGCAGAATAACAAAAACCAAAACACTTCTGGAAATCACCTTTAAAGCCTTTTTAGTTTTACCATCACCACAAAGTAGACTGAACCCAAATGGTATTTTAGTATCTGCCCAGCCCTGGGCCCAGAGTTGCTCACAGAATACAGGTTAACTTAACCAAGATTGAGACTGAATCCATTTACCTCTCATTCTTGCAGGAGTTTTGGAGCTACTTCCATACTCTGTGGTTTTACCTGATAGAAACTCATTTTGATATGAGGAAAAGAAATTTGGCCATATTCAATCTAAGGGTGTCCTCCTTCCTAAACAATCTAGGGAAAATTGGAGATTTACCATTCAAAAAAAAAAAATCCAAGTGTTTTCTATGCATATTCTGTGTGTAGGCTTTTAGATCTATTTATGTTATATAATTTTACCTTGCAACTTTTACTTCTGAAAGTGCCTGGTTACAGTAACACATAATGTATAAGGCAAAGGTTGTTTCCTGGTCTATTCTTAGCAGCTGATAAAAGAGCCTTTCAGGTCACCTGGCCTGGGATGTGCAGATTGGCTTGGTGTGCACCCCAGAGATGCCAGTCCTCCCCTCTGCCCTCTCTCTTAGAGAGCTCACGGTGCCAGAAGAGGCAATCCAATTACCTAGTGACCCCTGACCTTACTTGGCCTCAGCTGATTGAACGCCAGACCCAAGATGAATCAATTAGGTTTTCTGCCCTGAGGAGTTGGTAATGTGGTGACTCCATGACTTGAGTTGGCTTGCTGTGTGTTTCTCTTTCTTGTGTTCCCCAAATAGCTGCAAGCACTTCAGCCTCCTGAGTTGTGTAATATCCAAATAAAATGTCATGAGTGCTGTGGTGGAGACAGATGTCATGTGTTCAACCAAATTTCATTTCCTTTTTTCTCTCCTTGGGTACACAGGAAGACCACATTTCCCAGCCTCCTTTCAGTTAAGGTAGAAGTGATGTACACCACTTCCACACCTGGTCCTTAAAAATGCATAATTCCCCAGCTTTCTCTTTCTCTTCTGAAGTTACCTTAGAGGCCATGTGTTTAAGATGATGTAGCTCTAAGATAGAGAGGAACCTCATGACCCACACCCGGCTAAAAGGTTCACTGTGTGAAGCCACTGAGATTCCAGAGTTTACTTGTTACCCCATCCTAGCCTAGCTTATCTTGAAGAATAAAAGCCTCATCCCACATAGTATGACAATTCCCAAACCTTTAGAAATATTTCTGAAAATTTCCAAGGACAGGAGAAAGGACTTCTCCTAGTCCTCTTTGCCTTAATTCCTGTACCTTTTGAATTCTTGATGCCTCGGGGGCCGTTGTCCTTGCTTTGTATTCCTTTCCCTCCTGCCCCGGAAAGGCTTTTCTTCTTTTACCACAAAGCTGTTATATGTTACAATCTTTTTACTGAAAACTTTGAGACAATGAAGCAAAATGTCACAGCACAGAACACAATTTCAAATTGACCATTTGACATAATAAAGTTTTATGGCCATCCCATGGGGGTACAGGTTAACAATTCTGATACCGTGTTACATGTGTATTGGAACTGAACAATTAAATAAATATATGGCAGATGGTGAGCCAGACTTCTCATTGTTGGAGTGGGAGTTTACAGATAAGCAAAAAGAGGCTAGAATAATCTGTGAGGTAATGGATTAGAGTTGAAGACATCAGTATGAACTAATGTTTATCCTAATATAGATATATATGGTTACATATAGAAATATTCATAGGTATATGTATATGCATAGGTTAGTATACACACATATGTTTCCTTGATGAGAAACATATGTGTGTATACATACATAGTCCCCAGCATTGCTACTGGGGAGTTGTTCTTCCAGGCGAAAGAACAACTCCCCAGCAGCAATGAATATACCTACTGCCCAGATCGTGGTTTCTAATTCTCCAATAAAAGGAATCAGGGCTCCTTGGAGAAATTGCTGATTCTAGGACTGGGGCAGGAAATGTAAAAGATGAGGCTTAAAAGTTCTAGTCTTAAGGAAAAAAATTGTAACTAAGTGTGGGTATGGATGGTAACTAGAATTATTGGGGTGATCATTTCACAATATATACATATACGGAATTATTATGTTGTACAACTGAAACTGATAGAATGTTATATGTCAAGTATATGTAAAAAAATAAAAATTTTAAATTTTATTTTAAAAAAGTGAATAGGCAAGTTCTCCAAAATTTGCAAAGCACATATCTCACAGAGAATTTATATATGAAGAACTCTTACTGCTCAAAAGACAAACAGCCCAGTAAGTTGAAGATGCTGGTACTACAGTACTTTCAGGAAACATGATATAGCCTCTGGAATAGAAAGACATTCTAACATCTCTTATGACACACAAAGCTAGTAAGTGTTTATATCCATCACAGGAGATTGCTTCTTTTCTCAGACCAAGAGGAAACAATACAAGGGTAGGGTGGACGATGTTCTCCTTTCCAGACACCATGTATGCATAATATATGGGAAAGAATTAGTCCTGGAAAAAAATCTAACTGCAGTAAAATAGTTTTTCTATTCTCTGGAGTCCTGCGATAACACACTACAAATATTGAGGACATATACATTAAAAATCCATATCGAACTCTATTAATTCAAAGCACTATAGGAAAAAAAAAAGGGATGAGCTGGGAGCATCTTGTAGTGCTAGAACGTAAGAAAGCACACAAAAAGAAAAAACAGAACACAAACCCCACAAGAATGGGGTGTGTCAAAGTGATACAGGAGGCTACTGAAAAGAAAAGAGCTCCTAATGGCCAGAGCTGGGCAAAATTTGAGCAATAAAGTAGTATTGGCATATACCCTGAGAAAACCATAATTCAAAAACAGTCATGTACCACAATGTTCACTGCAGCACTATTTACAATAGCCAGGACATGGAAGCAACCTAAGTGTCCATCGACAGAAGAATGGATAAAGAAGATGTGACACATATATAGAATAGAATATTACTCAGCTATAAAAAGAAATGAAATTGAGGTATTTGTAGTGAGGTGGATGGACCTAGAGTCTGTCATACAGAGTGAAGTAAGTCAGAAAGAGAAAAACAAATACCGTATGCTAACACATATATATCGAATCCAAAAAAAAAAAAAAAGGTTCTGAAGAACCTAGGGACAGGACAGGAATAAAGACGCAGATGTAGCGAATGGACCTGAGGACACGGGGAGGGGGAAGGGTAAGCTGCAACGAATGAGAGTGTGACATGGACATATATACACTACCAAATGTAAAACAGATAGCTAGTGGGAAGCAGCTGCATAGCACAGGGAGATCAGCTCAGTGCTTTGTGACGACCTAGAGGGGTGGGATAGGGAGGGTGGGAGGGAGGCTCAAGAGGGAGGGGCTATGGGGATATATGTATGCATCTAGCTGATTCACTTTGTTATACAGCAGAAATTAACACAACATTGTAAAGCAATTATACTCCAATAAAGATGTTACAAAATAATAAAATAGTATTGGATTATAAGCCAAAGTATAAAAGAAATGTCCATGAGTCCATACTGACATAAATAAATGACTGAATAAATGGGAGAAATAGACAAATAGTCTCATGCAGAAAAATTCTCTTTCCAGCTCTGCCCAGCGACCTTGCCTGTCATTACCAGAAATGCCCACTAGGGAGTACCTCAAACAGGCTGCTCCCTCCACCCGCAACCTCTCACCCGCCCCCAGAACACATCTGATGAATCTCTTTTTATCAGGTCGACTTTCTTCCTGTGCTCTGTCATTCTTGTCACGAGCTCAGAATTCTCCCAGCTGTTTTCTGAGCTACTGTGGCTCCCCTGTCACAGCTCTCAGAGGAAACATGCATTAGGGAGTAGAACTTGCAAACGCGTTAGCAGAAGTGAGAAGAAGCTGTGGAGGTGGAGGGGGCAGCTCTTGCTGGGGGGGCTTTACAATTTTTTTTCCATTTTTATCTATCATTTTTCTGGATTTGGCGAGAAGGGGTGAGATTTCAGTGTTGGCCATTCTGCCATCTTGAAACTGGTCTGCCCTCTAAAATGTGGAAACAATAGAGTTGTTTCTTTCCTTTCTCCTTAATAGCAATTTTTCCTTCCTATAACCAGCCAAATGCCCCCTGCAAAACCACAGTGTATGGATTGGCAATTTAGTTTCCCAAAATTCAGTAGTAACTGTGCAGGTTTTCCATATTTAAAACCATTTTTTTTCTGTCTCTGGTTTCCCAAAGACTCTTTGACCTTACGATTAAAACAGCAACGGCAACTACCAAATGACTGCACTAAAGACCACACCTCTTGACTCAGTGTTGTGAACTGTTATCATATCCGTCACTGATACCTGAGTTCAGAAGGATGGACAGTGTGTGTCTTACCCCTGGAGTTGATGCCATACCCTTCAGAGGGGGGACTCTCCTGCATTTGGGTGGACAACTCAGGTGGACTTGATTTTCTCACAGATATTTCAGTCTGTAATTCTTGATTCTACTGTTATTATTTCAATCTTATAGAAATAGTTTAGGGGAAGGTAGAAAAACTAATATTTGTCAAGCACATCCCACCTGCCTATTTCGTTCCAGACACTTGATCTTTTAAATTTTCCCTACCACCTCGTGAGGTAGGAATCACTACTCCCTTCTTTTTTTTTTATATTTTAAGTAGGTGCAATTTATTTTTATGAAAATGGTGCATTAATAAAGCCACTGAAATCCAAATATAACAAATATCTCTCTTCAGTGTTGTACAAGTCTTCTTTTGTGAACCAAAATGCAAAATATTTCTCCTCTATGAATTGGGAAATTGGGATTGACATTCTACCCCCTTCTGATGAATGAGAAACTTGAGTCTTGGAAGTTAAATGAACTGCCGGAGGTTGAGCTGCTCATTCAGGGGCAGGATTCAAACCCAGCATTCATATCTCTAGAACACACCAAACAGAAGTGGATCTATTTAACTGAAAACATTGTGGAAAACATGGTCTCCCAATAATTACTCTTCATTCAGCCCTTATAATATACATACTTTATTCCTCATCTTTGTGAAATCTGTAAGGTAGTTATCATCACTGTTTTATGAAGAAGGAAACTGATCCTCAAAGAGGTTGATTTGCCTAAAGTCAGGCCCATGGTTGCATAAGGGTGGAACTGAGATTAGAACCCAGGTGCATGTTGTTTCAGAGCTGTGCTTTTTTGGTAAATCAGCTGGCTTTCTGGTGAATTCACTGATAGTGACTGTTTATTGAGGTCTAATTATATGCCAGACACTTAATGGGAGAAATGTTCACATATTGAAGTCTGGGGAAGTCATTCTGGCTTATATATGAGCTAACTTGAATTTTATGCTAACTAAAACAGCCTGTTTATGGCCTATCAAACATACATTGTACATCTGCTTTAATCACTAAAGAAAAGGGTGCATTGACCAGAAGTAAAGAATGTCCATGTTAAAAATAATGATTAAATGCCTCCCTTCCTGGGATGCCAATTCTGGTCCTCCCTGTGCCAAGGCCATACTGACTCACTGTGTACATGCTGATTTTTTTTTTTTTTTGAAACCTTGAAGGAAGGTATCCTTGACTTGTTTGATGTTCTTTGTTCTGACAAGATATAAAACTGTGCTGAAAACCATGCTTCTCTAGAGCAGTTCCTCAGAGTTATCTGAGAGGCTGTCTCCCAGGCTATAGTCCTCAGTTTGGCTCAAATAAAACTCTTTTCTGTTTCTATTGTTGTTTGGTTATTGATTATTTGTGTTGACACACTGAGCCCTTATCATCCATCAGAATGTAATGAAGTTCCTGGTGTGTTTGCCACTGCACTACATGAAAATGCCTGGAAGAGTTTTCCACATGTGTAGAGTGTGTTTGGAGTGGTCTGACTTAAAATGTGGTGTTCACAAAAGTCCTTTTGGAAATGCCGGAAAATATACTTCAAAGAGACAGGATATCTTCATCCAGAGCAGCTGAAACTAGAGACAAACAGAGGCTCTGTGTGACTGCAGATTTAGAAGTTGCTGGTATTAAGATCTATGGATAAAATGTATGTTGGCTCCAAATATACATCCTAAGTGAAAAGTCATAAAGGCAAATTGCAGTGATTGATTTACAGTCCAACTTCTCCCTCTACATGGGCATCTTTAGGTAAATGTTCTATGGATGGTAACAACGGGGTTAAAACATTTTTTTAAATTTGATGATGGGGGATGACGGAAAAGTTCTGGAGATGGATAGTGGTGACGGGTGTACAACAATGTGAATGAACTTAATGTACTTAATGCCACAGAACTGTGCGCTAAAAATGGTTAAAATGCTAAATTTTATGTTATGTATATTTTACCACAATAAAAAAGTGTACAAATTTAAAAAATTAAAAATAAGTTTAATGATGAGTAATGATTCTCCTGTATAACAATGAGGTGGCCAATAAGTAATACAACATAGATAGAGCCCCTCTGTTGAAAAAAATGCATTTTTGGTAACTATTTGAATCATCGAAAATAGGTTTATTGAGGGATAGAATACCAAATTAGTAGCTCAATATGGCTCCAAAGTTAGTGTAATGTTTATTAAAATGGAGATTCTGATGTCAGATATATACTGAAAAGAGAAACATGACAACACAGCCCAGGCCAGAGGGCGTTTCCATGCTCCCTGTCAACAACATCCACAGGTAAATGTAGCACTCCATCTTTCAGTCTGGGTTAGCTAAGTGATGGAAGACTTTAGTTGTAAGTCAACCTTTGAATTTAAATGAAATTTAAATCCACCATAGTTAAAAGAATTTCTTCTGAATCAGTCATATATGCTCTGAACATGCTAGAAAATTGCTCACCATTACCAAACAATATGTAATTGTGTATGCACTCATACACAATTTGTGCTTTGGAGAATAAAGGAAAAGTACGACATGGTTCCTATTCTTAAGAAGCATGTCATCTAACCTTATTTGCCAAGCAGAAATAGAGACACAGACGTAGAGGACAAATGTATGGATACCAAGGAGTTAAGGGGTGGGGTGGGAGGAATCGGGAGATTGGGATTGACACATATAGACTATTGATACTATGTACAAAATAGACAACTGAGGGGAACATACTGTGTAGCACAGGGAACTCTACTTAATGCACTGTGGTGACCTAAATAGGAGGGAAATCCAAAAGGGAGGGGATAAATGTATATGTATGTCTGATTCATTTTGCTGTGCAGTAGACGCTAACACATTATAAAGCAACTAGACTCCAATAAAAATTAATTTTAAAAAAGTTATAGAAATATTTTGAAAAAAAATTATAAAATGTAAAATACTTAAAAAAAAAAAAAAAAGAAGCATGTGTCTAGTTAGACACTAGCCTTCCATCAGTTTCTAGAGTAGATCAAGCTCATTCTCTCCTCAAGGACTTTACATTTGCATTTCCTTTGTCTGAAATGCTAAGCCTCCATAGGTTTTCACATGTGGCCCTTTCTAGAAACACAGATTGTAGCTCAAAGCGCTACAGAGGGCTTCTTCTCTGAACATCTCATGTAAGGTACTCTACTTCCCTCTGCTCTACTGATATCATCATCATCTGATTGATTTTCAATCTCCACTCTAGAATATAGCTCCCATACAGACTTTATTATCTGAGTTGTTTACCAATGTGCCCCAGCTCCTAGAATAATGCCTAGCATAAAAGAGGTGCTCAATAAATATTTGAGTTAAATTGAATCAATCGGCTAGGTAGATTCAAATATTTGTCAAATTAAAAGTCTAGGATGAGGGATGTGGCCCACTGACACACAGCTAGGAAGGGCTAAAGCTGGGATGTAAGCTCTGCTTATTCCTGCCTGTCATTATACCTAGGAAACCAAAGTCATAAGTAAGAAAATCTTGGCAAACCTGAGATGTAGCCCAGAGGTCAAAGAAGATGAGGAAAGAGAAAAGGTCATGGGGTGTCAGGTGCAAAGCAGAGAGGAAATGGTGAGGAAGAGGGGGCAGGAACAGCTTACTGTACAGAGACCTGGCAATTTGACAGGAGAGGGGACAGAATCGCCAACTCTCTGGACAGCAGGCTGCTCCTCTTCCTTGCCATTTCCTCTTTGCACCTGACAGCCCATGATCTTTCTTTTTTTTCTTTTTAAGAGGCTGAACAATGACTAAATGCTAATTAGAGATAGGGATTGATTGTCTAGAAAAGTAATAATTATGAAGGAACTCAAAAAATAATGAAAATTTGAACAATCCAGAAGAGTTTTAAAAAGAAAAAAGTATCTGTAATCATATCATCCAGAGGAAAAAACATTTAAAATATTTTGATGATTTAAAAAATTGGAATCATTCCATCAGTCATTTTGTACACAGTGCTGGTCACACATTGTCACAAATGTTTTTCTAACTCATCAAAGGATTTTTCAAATATGAATTCATTGACTGTATAACATATTGTATTTAATCTTTAAATATTTAATCTTTTTTTTAACTTTTAGGCTGTTTGCAAATGAGAAATTTCAAGCTGAAAATTGCTGCAATGTACATTCTGATTATTCTCTTAGAACAGATTTCTAGAAGTGGGATCAGTAGGTCAAAGAATATATTTTTCAGGTAAAAATTTTGCATTATTTTTTGCAGAAGTAATACCCACACGGTTCAAAAATCAAAATGACGTAAAAAGTACTCACTGACAAGTCTTGTTCCTGTCCCTGTCACTGGGCACCCTATTGCTCTTTGTCCCCATAGGTAACAATTCCACCCCCCCCCCTTTTTCCAGTGTTTCTTTCTCAAATATTTATCCTTATTTCCCTCATTCTTACAAAAAAGGAGAATATTTTACACACTTTTCCATGCCTTGCCTTTTTCACCTCATTCTTTCTCCTGGATGTCTCCCCCTACCAGTTTGTAGAGATATTTCTCACTCCTCTTGTCTCCCAGTTGTGCTATGTTCAATGGTGTGATTGTACCACAATTTATTCCACCAGGACCCTGAGTTGTTTTCCTTTGCGATTATAAACAAAGCTACAATGAATAACCTTGAAGTACACCATTACATAGATATTTGGGAATATCTGTATTTAGATTCCAAAAATTGGATGTCGAGTGACCTCTAGGGTGTGCGGGGCTCCAGGAAAAGCTTTGCAAGGCCCTGGACCTCATAAGCAATTTGAATTTTAAATATTTTACAAAAGTCTTGGGCCCATGTGAAGTATACAGATATATCGATGAAAATTTGGTATAATGAGTAGAAAAGAGGTACTTACATCTTTGTTGATTGTTCAATGAATGCAAAGGTTCTTCATAGTGTCCAGGCACCATCTTCTGTGTTCTTTATCGTCAAATGTGCCATTCCTGGCTAATGTCTCCCACTGTGAAGATAAAGAGAGTAAAACTGTTACTACTTGCAATGCTCTGGCTCTTCAGAACCTATTTGTATGGAAACAATATAGATTTTCTGGCCTCTGCAGTTCCCTAATACCAATTATTTACTGCTGTTTACGACATTACTCGTGTTGCCACATCATCCATCTTACCCCAGTGAATATGGACTTCCAACGGCTTTCTCAAAGGTCGTTCTGGTGCTTTGTTAATGGCAGCCACAAACACTCGTCTTACCAGAGGTGTGCAGGAAACCGTGAACGATAATTTGTTTTCTGATCATATAAAATTTGCCATTTGGAATTCTATAGTGTAAATGCAGAGCAACACGTTTTCCAACCATGCCATCTCTTGAACCCTTAGGCTGTGGTTACTGCATTTCTAGGTGTGATTTCTTTCAGTGTTGACTGCACCCTGACAAAGATTCAAATTTTAGTCAGGCTCTGGAAACTTCTCCTAGGTCCATCTATGCACTTCCTTGTAAAATCCAGTTTTAGCAAGAACCCTAAGTCAGTTTAACCAGAACCCCTTACCCCTGATATCTGATCACTCTCGATATCTGATGGGTTCTTCATCTTCCACCTTCTCCCAGGCAATGTTTGATCACCCTGGCCTGTCTTCAGCAAAGAATCCCGTTATGTCAGTTTAGCCAGAATTGCTCTTATTCCTGATGTTTCCTCTTAGTAATTTTCCATCCACTCACACCCACCCTGCTCTTTTGCTTGTGCTGTATTTGGAGTTGAGCCCCACCTCTCTGCCACACTGTAAAATCCCACTGCAGCTGTCCCTATATCTATCACGATGGTCCTGAGTCAAGATGGTGCCTTACCATCTTTAACAAGTGTCGTTGGATATTTTGTTAACAACCCCTGCCTTCCACACACTGTCACCAGTGGGGAGCCTAGGCGAGGGCCCAGGAGCATATTGAGAAGAATGGTCCCATCCACACAGTGAATGGCTGTCCAGCACAATTTAAGACTGACCTGGGAGAGCATGGCATTACCACATCAACTGGAGGCAAGAAAGGACATCCATTGGAAGGGCCAATTGTGGAGGCTTCTGGGGAGAAAGCAGTGGCCACCCCTGGAGGACTGCCTGACATACAGCGTGGAGCCTGCAGGAGGGTGGGGAGACCCTCCCGGCTGCAAGCAGTGGGGGCAGAGAGTAAAGGATGCCTGCCACCACCTCCCCACATTTGGATGCTCTAGGCCAGAAATGATGCTGCAATCAGAATGCTGACGAAAGAGATCTGAGGTTCAAGTCCAAGGACTGTCTGCTTCTGGCAACTGGAGCCCATACAGGACCAGATTCAGGTTGGGCAGCCTACCCGGATGGCACTGCTGATCCTGGCTAGTCCCAGGTACCGGAGGGGGACTTAGAAGTAAAATCTGAGGAAGCAGGGGTGGGTGAACTTTTTTGTGTGTAAGGCCCAGAGAGTAAATACTTTAGGTTTTGCAGGTTGTTTGGTCTCTCTGCCAGCTACTCAATTCTGCTGTTATAGAGAAAAAGCAGCCAAAAATATTTGGTTACAGTATGTAAGCAAATGGGCATGGCAACATTCTAATAAAACTATTTACAAAAATAGGCAGTGAACTGGATTTAGCGCACTGGCCATACCTTTATAATCACTGCACGTGGCAGAGGGCTCAGGGCAGGGGCTTCACTTGGCTGGGTCTGATGGTGGGACTATAGGATCAAATGGTAAGTGCATCTGTAATTTTAGTAGATATGGCCAGATTCCCCTGTACAGAGTTATTATCATTTTATCATGGTAAAATTATCATTTACCACTAGCAATTTTGTCTGTTTCCCTACAGCTTTGCCAAGAGACTGTTCTGACTTTGTATTTTTGCCAACTTGATAGGTAAGAAGTGGTATCTCAGTGTGGTTTTCTTTTTTTTCTTTTTAAGGGATTAGCTTGGGAAGAGTGAGGGGAAGAGCCTTCAAAGATATGGGTGCAGCACAGGCAAATGCCCTGGGGAAGTAAAGAGGTTGTCCAGTTGAAGAAATTTTTTTAAATGTATTTATTTTATTATTTATTTTATTTATTTATTTTTTTGGCCATGCTACATGTCATGCAGGATCTTCCCTGACCAGGGATGGAACCCACGCCCCCTGTAGTGGAAGTGCAGTCTTAACCACTGGACCGCCAGGGAATTCCCAGTGTGGTTTTAATTAGCACTTCTTTTATTTTGAGCAATTATTGAGCATCTATTTTGTTTTACTATGTCTTTGGCTATTATACTATCGGGTTGTTGGTCTTTTTCTTCCTGATTTATAGAAGTTCTTTATATATTAAGGAGATTAACCCTTAATGCGTATTCTGTAGTTGTTGGAACAGTGGTCTATACATGTCAATTAGGTCAAAGAGGTTGATACTGTTGTTTAAATGTTTAAGATACCTAGTAGTCAAGTGGAGTTGTTCAACAGGCATTTGGAAATACAAATGTGTTTCCTTAATTTCTCTTTCTGATCTTTCATTGTTAGTGTATAGAAATGCAAGAAATTTCTGTGTGTTAATTTTGTATCCTGCAACCTTACCAAATACATTGATGAGCTCTAGTAGTTTTCTGATAGCATCTTTAGGATTCTCTATGTATAATATCATGTCATCTGCAAACAGTGACAGTTTTACTTCTTCTTTCTCAATTTGGATTCCTTTTTCTTCTCCGATTGCTGTGGCTAGGACTTCCAAAACTATGTTGAATAAAAGTGCTGCAGAGTAGACATCCTTGTCTTGTTCCTGCTCTTAGAGGAAATGCTTTCAACTTTTCACTGTTGCATATGATGTTAGCTGTGGGTTTGTCATATATGGCCTTTATTATGTTGAGGTATGATAAAACCTGGAGAGTTTTTATCATAAATGGGTGTTGAATTTTGTCAAAAGCTTTTTCTGCATTTATTGAGATGATCATATGGTTTTTATTCTTCAGTTTGTTAATGTGGTGTATCGCACTGATTGATTTGCTGATATTGAAGAATACTTGCATCCCTGGGATAAATCCCACTTGAACTGATCCTACTTCATCAGGACTTCCTTGGTGGTCCAGTGGTTAAGACTTCACCTTTCAATGCAGGGGGTGTGGGTTCGATCCCTGGTTGGTGAGCTAAGATCCCACATGCCTCACGGCCAAAAACCCAAAACATAAAACAGAAGCAATATTGTAACAAATTCAATAAAAACTTTAAAAATTGTCCACATTAAAAGAAGTCTTTAAAATAAAATCCCAGTTGATCATGGTGTATGATCCTTTTAATGTATTGTTGGATTCGGTTTGCTAGTATTTTGTTGAGGATTTTTGCATCTATGTTCATCAGTGATATTGGCCTGTAATTTTCTTTTTTTATGGTATCTTTGTCTGATTTTGGTATCAGGGTGATGGTGGCCTCATAGAATGAGTTTGGGAGTGTTCCCCTGTAATTTTTTGCAATAGTTTCAGAAGGATAGGTGTTAACTCTTCTCTAAATGTTTGATAGAATTCACCTGTGAAGCCATCTGGTCCTGGACTTTTGTTGGAAGTTTTTAAAATCAGTTTCAATTTCAGTGCTTGTGATTGGTCTGTTCATGTTTTCTATTTCTTCCTGGTTCAGTCTTGGAGGATTGTACCTTTCTAAGAATTTGTCAGTTTCTTCCAGGTTGTCCATTTTATTGGCACATAGCTGCTTGCAGTAGTCTCTTATGATCCCTTGTATTTCTGTGGTTTCAGTTGTAACTTTTTTCATTTCTAATTTTATTGATTTAAGCCATCTCCTTTTTTTTTCATGAGTCTGGCTAAAGGTTTATCAAGTTTATCTTTTCAAAGAACCAGCTTTTAGTTTCATTGACCTTTTCTATTGTTTTCTTCATTTCTATTTCATTTATTTTTGCTGATATTTATGATTTCTTTCCTTCTACTAACTTTGGGTTTTGTTTGTTCTTCTTTCTGTAGTTGCTTTAGGTGTAAGGTTATGTTTTTCTTGTTTCCAGAGGTAAGACTGTATTGCTATAAACTTTCCTTTTAGAACTGCTTTTGCTGCATCCCATAGGTTTTGGATCATTGTGTTTTCATTTTCATTTGTCTCTAAGCATTTCCTCTGTGATTTCTCCAGTGATCCATTGGTTGTTTAGTATGGAAATACAAATGTGGAACTCGGGTGAGAGTCCAGACTGAGAAATTTAGGAATAATAGGTATAGATGGCATTTGAAACAATGAGATAGGTGAGGTCACCTACGGATAAAAAATAGAGAAATGGTAATAAAAAACTGAGCTGTAGGGCATTCCAACACTTAGAGACTGAGAGGTGGAGGAACCACCAGCAAGACAGAGAGGAGGCTTCCAGTGGTGCAGAAAAGAAAGCAAAAGGCAGACTTTTTTGTAAGCCAAGTGAAGAAAGTATTTCAAGGAGGAAGGAGACTCTGTCATATACCTTTAGAGGCTGAGTAAGATGAGGATTTTTACTGAGAACTGATCTCTGGATTTGCAACATGGAGACTGCTGGTGACCCTGACGGGGTACTTTCAGTAGAGTGGTGGGGACAAAAGCCTGATCTCCCAGAGAGTGAAGTGATTAGAGAAATAGAGGAGGTTGCTGGGCAGTTGAGGGTTAACTTGATGTCTGAGGTTATGAATGTAAAGATCTGTCCTAGCAGTCATGGGTTCTTCATGAACCATATTCAGCTGTTCAAATGTAGGCAAAGGATAGGCAGAGAGCTGTATTTAACCAGAGCTGTCCAGTAAGTATGAAGGAGGCAGTTGAGGATGTACAGATTGATGGGCCAAGGAACCTAAGCTGAATAATGAGGAGAGACCCTAACAGTGAAAAAGTGGTAAAGCAATGGAGTGGAGATCTAGGTATGGTCAAAGCCCAATTTATTATGCTCATAAACACAACATATATACACGGACCACCCAGTCTCTTCTGGGTGAGTTCCACACAGGCTCAGTGTTCATCTGGTTTATCAAGAAGTAAGTACAACAAGGCTGGGTAAATACATCTTAAATTTTATTATTTGGTTTACAACAATTCAAAGATGGCAGATGCCCATTATAAATGGGTATACTATACTAGAGCTATATCATAAGGCAAGGAAGCCCAATTACTGAAAGACCCTTCAAAATGTACTTCCCTTGGCTACATCATTGATAGTCTACGTCGTGGAATTTTTGATGTCTCCCAGAAGATACATTACCATCAGTTTCTATTTTATTAGGTTCTAAGAAACTTTATTTTTTAAAGAAAAAAATGATTGGAGGGAAAAAATAAAAAATGTCTTTGAAAAGACTATCTGTATTTAAATAAAGTGCCTGATAAATTAGTGAAGGGAAGAAGTTTAGAAAGCAAACTTATGTTGTATAAAAATAAATATTGTGAATTTGCTGTATATAAGACTGATAATAAATGATTTTTGTGGGTAGGCAAAGTTATCTTATTGGTTCCACTTATGAAAACGCTTTCAAAAAACCAGTAAAATTTTTTAAAAGGAATTTAAACCTCTTTTATAAATTAATTCAGCTAATTGGTGACTGATTTTTCCATGTCTTTATTTTTTTTCCCGTTACATGTCTTTTAGACATTTTGTTGCTGTAACCAAGATTGGGTAGCAAAAGAGAGAGGGGACAGAACCCATATCAATCATCCTAGTTATCTATTAGCATCTCATGGAAAATGGCTAGATCTGGGAAGGGTGGTGGCAATTAAATATTCTATGAAATAAGGCATTGTTCTTTCTTCCAAAGTATTCATTTATCTTTGATTTCCTTGGTCTTAGGAACATGAATAATTTAGAGTTGGCTATACTTACCATCAAGATATATTAAGTGAAGATTTCCCTGTCTGAAATTGTAGAGACGTAGCAATACTCTATTCTACTTTAGAAAATCCTGTTTCTCTAGTTGATTTCCTATCAGTTAATGAGTTAGGTACTCTTGGTACATTTGGAGGGTCACAGAAATAGAACTGGCTTAGGAGACTGGAGACCTGTACTTAATCACAATTTGGGTACTCTGTAGCTGTGCAACATTAAAAATGTACCTTCTCTGATTTTCAGTTTCTTCTGCTGTAAAATAGAGATAGGAATATCTACCTGACCTATTTCACATGTACTGTTGTGAGTACTAAATAATACATGTATTTGAATGTGTTTTGGAATATGTAATGCACTAAAGTTGTTGGTAAATGCTTTAAAAATGTGGTTTCCTGTGCACTTCTTTAGGTTAAAAAAATGAAAATAGAAATCACTGGGAAATATAAATCCTTCTGAATCATATAGCCCAAATGTAAATAAGTAATTTACAAATGCTTTACAATAAAATCCAAGAAATTATTTATGGATATTTTAAAAATAAAAAATCTTGCAGCTAAATAGTCATCAACTTAATCATTCTTTCTTTTATAAGAATGTTCACTATGTGACAATATAACTCTCCAAAGGAGAAATTCTATAATTAGTTCAGTTCTCTGCCTCAGTAGCTTCATTATAAGGCAGAAGAATGGAATAAATTTTCAAAATAAGCAAAAATATATAACTCTAAACCACAGTCCCCTTATTTTAAAGAGCTTAATAGGAACACTTCCCCCAATATATTTATAAACAACCTACTACTTATATAATGTTAACACTAATTGACAACTTAAACCACAACGATCAAAGTCAATGTGCATTTCTTCTTCCCTTTATCAGTTAAATTATTAAATATCTGACAGTCTTGAGAGATTCCACTGCATTTTTTAAAAAAATGAACTATATGTAATATAAAAATGCTTACCTATTGAATAACTAAGGTGTTGATCAAGTGTTCAGAATACAATCAGAGTTTTAGAAAAATATTTGAGAAACATAGTAGTGTACCTGATAGTCTCCCACGTAGAAATCAGCCTGTGCAAACAGATGATGTGCACAGGCATGAACAATAACCGAAGTAACCCCACCAATTTCTCCTTTAAAATGGTAAGCCTACAAGTTTCAATAGAGTTCTTAAGAGGAATGAATGAATCATTTGCTCATTCTAAATCTTATGATAGCTTGGTTATATTAAATGGTACAGTTTTTTTTAATGAGAAGAAAGTATTAATTATAAGGTAGGTAACAAATACTAAATTCTGGCCAGTAGCAAAATTTTTGCACCACATGACAAAAGCATACCAATAAAATGTGCTAAAGAATAACCACAGAATGCTAATATCCCACTATGATCTTTGCTATCAACAATTTTTAGCAAAGATTTAGCTCTCCATCAAAAGCTTCTGTCTCTCTCTTTCACACACCACACACACACACACACACACACACACACACACACACGATTTCTCACATCATCTTGTTTCTACAAACACAGCTCATGTTATCTCATTTTGGACTATTAAGTCTTCAGAAAAAGATCAACATTCTTTCAACAAATCAATGATCAAAACTGACCCACTGATGGGACGTCCCTGGCGGTCCAGTGGTTAGCACTCTGAGCTCCCAATGCAGGGGCAAGGGATCGATCCTTGGTCAGGCAACTAAGAGCCCGCATGCCACATGGCACGGCCAAAAAAAAAAAAAATGACCCATTGCTTTCATTAAAGGCCATTCTGTGTTTAAAGGGTAGCCTGCCGAGAACGTGCAGAGTTGAAATTAAATTAGCATCAGCACAGGGAAATTCATACAAACAGGTAAAAGTGAGTTTATCTCATACTCAGCAGAACATATTGAGGTCAGGTTAGGAGCAAAGTAATTGGTAAATGGATCCTCAGCTGGCAGAGAGGTGGGCATAGTTAGAACTATTACAAGCTTGATTGGGCCCCTTTCATTTTAAAGTCTGCTTTGCAGTACAACACATCTGTGAGACAAGAAAGGCTAAACCAGAACTCTGTTTCCTTTAACGTGGCATTATGAGTTAAACAGTAATACATTACATTTCTGCTACGTTTGTGGTTTTAAAATTATTCATTGTAAACATCCTATATTCTTTCCTATTTAATTAATTTCAGAGCTTGAGCTTGTGTCTATGTCTATGTCAAATTATCATTTATTCTATGAAAAGCAGCACAAATACTGTTCATTCTGGTTTCAGCACAAATTCTTTAAAAAAAAAATGTTAAGGCCATTTAATGGATTCAGGGCCAACTGAAGATTACCCTCGCAGAAATCAAACTACTGAATTAAAATTTTTGAAAAAGAGCCATAAGTGGTTGTCTTTGTGTTTTCCTTCTTGGTAACTTGAGAGCAGTTTGTAGGATTTATTAGTCTCCAACATCTCCATCTCGATCTCCAATAAGCCAAAGAAAATGAAAACTTAAGGCTAACAAGGCTGTCCCGAGCAGATCACCCAATGCCGTCAGATAGGGGATGGAGAAGCTATCCGGGTCCTTTCCTTTCCTCCAGAAATGATGGACCATCCAGTCAGCGATCCACAGCAAGGTAAACACCTAGAAGAGAACACCAAAGATTACTCCTGTCGCCTGGACAGTCCTAGCCCAGTAAACATGGCCGTAAGCCTAAGCCACTGCTCTCTGAAGGGAACAGCATGCGTCTAAGTCAAGAACCTCATTGGAAAAGAAGAAAGAGTTAATTGACAGTAACATTTTCTTTTCACAAGAAAAATACTATGTATCACTGCAATTAATAAAGTTTTTCTTCAACTTGTCACATATATCTTCTCATTTTCTTCCAGCCTTCCCCAAACCACCATGTTCCTTACATTTAATAGTATTGTACATTTTGCCAAACCACTGTTGTTTCAACTTCTTCCTATATGATAAATCTGTGAAGAAGGAAGAAGACATACGAAGAAGGAAATAAAAATTAAAATAAGGAATAACATTCTCCTATTGCAGGTACAATCAAATAAAATAAAGATGGAGAACTGACCATTCACTTACTAATTATAAGGCCATTGGTGGCTTGTCAAGGAAAACTTTGGTTCAATGGAAAGAACAGTCACCAGAAGGTAAGTGCACTGAGGAGTGACTTGTTGATACAGATACAGATATATTTATAGACAGACAGGGTCAAAATATTTCAAAGGGCTATTCAAACACTAAGGTGATATAAGTAAGTATTTTCTAGGATATCAGGAATATTAAGACCTTTGTAATGCTTTGAATTTTGGGATCAGATACATGATTTTTTTCTTTCATCCATTTAGAGTAAGAGGATTCTCTAATTTTCAAACACCTAAAGTATTAAAAGGGATTTGGGATTAGAGAGGTTAATGTTCACTGGTTTGGGACAAGTTGGCAAGTACAGGATACTGGTTAAGAGCATATCTCTATACCTGCTGGCTAACTATAGGCAAGTTACTTAACCTCTCTATGTCTCTAAATGAACATTAGAGATGATAATAGCATCTGCTCTCATGAGCATGTTGTGAGGATTAAATAACAGACTGTATAATTCAGTGCCTGGCACACAATACACTTTCAATAGACGTCTGCCATTAGTTGATTTTAACAGTGTCATTGCTATTACATTGCTATTTGTGGTAGTGAGAACACTGGTATGTATAGGAGGAAGCCCGCCTAGGTCTAGCCGAGCCCAGGGTCTGTGACCTTTCACTACTCCGACAAGTAGGCCATGAAGGTGAGGTGTCTGCCTTGGGTTCCAAACTTCTGTGCTGTGGTTTAGCTCTGACACCTTTACCAGGAAGGATGGTGGCTTGTCCAAGCTGAGAGCCGTATACTTAATCCAAAGGAGGGAACTTCACATGTCTTTGGACATCAGTCAGAGAGAGAGGTTGTACTTTAAGTCCCGTTTTCTTTTGTATGAGGCTGATTCTTCCTTAGTGTTTCATGGCAAAGACTGTTTTGGAATCATATTGTCCTGTTCTTCAGGACAATCTGTTTTGCGTGTGGAGGAAGCATGGAATGTTAGAAATAATCCTGGATTTGGAAGTCATAAGATCTGGATTTGATTTCCACTTTGGCCATTTATCAGCTATATGACTCTGGGCAAGCTTCTTACCATTAACCCTCAATTTCCTCATTTGAGGAGAACAAAACCAAAACGGGCCTGATATCTGCCATACTTACTTTGAGATAATTAATAAGAGCCTCAGTTTAGGAAGATGAAGAGAAAGGTAAAAAGGCAGCACAGTCTCAAGTTACATTAATAAAAGCATAGTGTACAGACCGAGAGAGTGTCACCCACTGGACCCTGGATGGGTCAGGCCACAACTCGGGGCCACAACTCGGCAGTGTGTTAGGAACTTGCTCACCCCTGTGCTTCCAGCACCTAGCAGAGTGACTAGCTCACAAAGTAGACCCTTGATATCTGACTGAGGGCATAAGAATCAGCGGGAGACAAGGTCATTCATATAAGAGACTCCTATGAGAACAAGAACTGTTTGTCCTGGGCAAGGAGGGCAGGAGATGTAAACTTAAGAAGGTTATTGTGTCAGGAGACACTAGCTTATAACACACAGTGTCAGAGGGTAGAGTTTTAGGGTAAAGGGTAAAAGTTACCAAAAGTCACCAAAACAACTTAAAAAAAAACCCATTTGGGCTGTCTATAAATGTAACAAATTATGTAGTAAACTCTGTATTACTGGAGTATATGAAGGTTCAATAAAGAAATTTGTTGATTGTGTGAGTAATATGTGCTGGAGGAAACAAAATTCTTAAAGAGAATGAGGGTAGCTATTTTCTCTGGGATTGGCAGGAAATACAAACAAATAAATCCATATTGTATATTTTTTATAACATTACGTATTTATATATTAATAATATGAGTATATTTATATAAATTTATATAACATACATCATACATATGTGATATATAATTTACTAATTCGTGGTATAACATTTACACTGAATGGGAGATTTGTCTAGAACAGGGGTTGGCAAACTATAGCCCATGCGCCAAATTCAACCTGCTGCCTGTTTTTTGTAAATAAAATTTTATTGGAACACAACTCTACTCATTTGCTTACTTATTGTGTATTTAGTCTATTATTTAATCCTCACAACCTTCTTATTAAGTAGGTACTGTTATCATCTCTAATGTTCACTTGGAGAAAGTGAGTCAGAGAGGGTAAAAAACCTGTTTTAGTACTACGATGACAGAATTATGTAGTTGGGACAGAGATCATATGGTCCACAAACACAAAATAGAACTAAAATGGCATCCTTACCTCATACTCCCAAATAAATTCCAGGTAAAGACAAATATAAAAAGCAATACTTGGACTTCCCTGGTGGCGCAGTGGTTAAGAATCCACCTGCCAATGCAGGGGACACGGGTTCGAGCCCTGGTCTGGGAAGATCCCACATGCCGTGGAGCAACTAAGCCCATGCACCACAACTACTGAGGCTGTGCTCTAGAGCCCGCAAGCCACAACTACTGAGCCGGCGCACCTAGAGCCCGGGCTCCGCAGTAAGAGAAGCCACCGCAATGAGAAGCCCGTGCAATGCAAAGAAGAGTAGCCCCCGCTCGCCGCAACTAGAGAAAGCCCATGTGCAGCAATGAAGACTCAACGCAGCCAAAAATAGATAAATAAATAAATTTATTTTAAAAAAAAAAGCAATATCTGCCTAGGCATACCTTCCAAAAAAAAAAAGCAATACTCAAAAAGTTTTATAAGAAAATGTAAGAGAAGGTCTTTAAGACCTTGATGTAGGGAATGATTTCATAAATAAAATGCATAATATATTAAAGGAGCTGTTTATAACTTACATTAAAGATTCCTGTGGTTCAATAAATGCCATAAATAAAGTTAAAAATCATGCCCCAGGCTTGGAAAAAAATCTCTGCACTACACAGAACTGACAAAAAAATTAGTATTCAAATACTAAGAGAATATCCAGAGAACTCCTACAGTTCCTTAGAAAGAGAAACAATCCAACAGAATAGAAGAGGAAACCTAAAGCTCTAATAAACATATGAAAAGACGCCCAACCTCACTAATAATATGGGGATGTAAATTAAAACCACACTGAACTCCATTTCATATCCAACTGACTGACAGAAATCACCTTTTAAACAACAATAATAGTGAACATTGTTTTTGAAATGGCCCTTTATGGGGCCATGCAGTATTCAAGGAGGTTAACGTGTATGAACTGATTTAATTTTCAAAACATCTCTGTAAAATGCTATTGATTTTTACTATCCCTATTTGAGGTATGAGGAAACAAAAGCATTTATAGAGTATAAGAAGTCTGCCCAAGATCACACAGCTCATAGGTAGTCAGGCTCAAACTCATCCACTCAAGTTTAGTCTAACACTAAAGCCCAAGTTCTCATCCATCAGTGAAGTACATTGTCTTGGTAAAAAAGAACTCCACATTGGCAACATGCACAATTATTAATACTTTGGAGAGTAATGTGGCACTGCGTGTTAAGTGTGAAGATGTGCAGCTCCTTAGTTCAGGAATTCCACTAGAAACAATGATTTTTTTCCCTCTTGCAACCCTAAAAGGATAAAACTATGTAGGCTAAAGGAGGCTAGCCTAAGGGGCTCTGCTGGGCCCAGGTCCCATGTGGCTACCCAAGGACCAGGAAGACCAATATCTTGGTGTACTGTATGCATGCATACTAAGAGAGATGTGCAAGGATATTCACTGCATCACTGTTGTAAAAGCCGAAAATTGGAAATAACCTGAAATGTCTATTGAAACAAGAAGGGCTAAATTAACTGTTAGGTCATACAACTGAACACTTATATAGAAGCTAAAATGAATGAAAAAGAGGGACTTCCCTGGTAGCGTAGTGGATAAGACTCTGCGCTCCCAATGCAGGGGGCACGGGTTCGACCCCTGGTCAGGGAAATGGATCCCACATGCATGCCGCAACTGAGAGTTCCCATGCCACAACTAAGGAGCTAGCGAGCTCCAACTAAGGAGCCCTGGAGCTGCAACTAAGGAGCCTGCCTGCCTCAACTAAGGAGTCCATGTGCTGCAACTAAGGAGCTGGCAAGCCACCACTAAGGAGCCTGCCTGCTGCCACTAAGACCCGGTACAACCAAATAAATATTTGAAAAATAAATAAATAAAATGAATGAAAAAGAGCTACATGAATCAATATGAGTATGTCTCAAAAGCGTAAGGCTGAATGAAAAAAGCAGTATAAACAAATGATTCTAATAAGGTTTATAAATATGAAACACAACACGTTATTTATAGATACACACATCTGTAGCAATAGTATAAAAACATGCATGGCAACGATACATACCAATTTAGAATGCTAATAACTGCTAGGAAGAGAATGAAATAAGACTAGGAAGGGATATCTAGGAGGCACCAACCATAGGTATGATGTATTTTTATTGATCATTTTGAAATAGTTGCTTAAATAATTTGTTAATGGTTGATAGAGCTGGGTGGTAATTACATGGTTATCTTATTTCCTATCATTTCCTGTACATTTGTGTTTCGTAATACAAAGTGTAAGCAGCTGGGGCAGCGGCAACTCACTGACCAGGGCTGCTCGGGCTACTACTTAAATACCTACCCAGGGGGATGCCTGAGAAAGGAAGGCAGTAAGTATGCCCTGTAGAATCCATGACAAGTTTGGACTTGTAAGGACCAAGTAGTGCTGAGGCTAACACCAAAGGATTATTTTAAAGTCTGTGAATGACTTTTCACGAAGATGGCGCCGCAAGGGAAGAAAGAAGCCCCTGACCTCCCAAAGCCGAAGCCAAAACAAAGGCTTTGAAGGTCAAGAAAGCAGTGTTGAAAGGCATCCACAGCAACAAAAAAAGATCTGGATGTCATCCGCCTTCTGATGGCCCAAAACACTGTGGCTCAGGAAGCAGCCCAAATATCCCCAGAAGAGCACCCCTAGGAGAAACAAGCTTGACCACTATGCCATGACCAAGTTCCCCCTCACCACTGAGTCAGCCATAAAGAAAACAGAAGGCAATAACACACTGGGGTTCACTGTGGATGTCAAGGCCAACAAGCACCAAATTAAACAGGCTGTGAAGAAGCTCTATGACACTGACGTGGCTAAGGTCAACACCCTGATCAGGCCTGACGGGGAGAAGAAGGCATATGTCTGACTGGCTTCTGACTACGATGCTTTGGATGTTGCCAACAAAACTGGGATCATCTAAACTGTGTCCAGCTGGCTAATTCTAAATATAAAAGTTTTGACTATAAAAAAAATAAAAATAAAAGTCTGTGAATGGAGTAAGCAAATGTCTTCAATCTCTCATCATTCTTTCAACTGTCCTGCCCAGGTGGGAGAATAAAGGGATGTATTCTAGAGAAACTGAATGGGAATGACTCAGGTCTCAAGGATACCAGACACTACGAGGTATTGGCAGAGGATGAGGATGAATTGGAAGTCTGCACGGTTAACAGTGGGTTTCTTTCAGACTTTTATTTTGTTCCAAGAACAGAGGCAGGCGGGAGTATAACTCCCCAGAGAGGAGGTTAGATGTTCAAACTTGCAGGGCTCCCCGTGAAATGGCCAACCACCCCCGAACCTCCAACAGTAAAGTGCCTAGTCAACAGTCTTCTCCCACCTCCAAGCTACTTAACCTCTCCATGCCTCAGATGCCTTCCTGTACAAAAGGGAAAACAATCCCTCTCTCATAGAGATGATGAGATGAGCATTCAACAGGGCAGAGCACTTAGAACAGTGCTGGACACATAGAAAGAACATAATAACTAAAATAAAATAAAACATTAAATAGAATAAAATGAATATAATGAAATAGAATAGAAGGTATCAGCATGTAAAAAAAAAAGAAAGTACCAGCATGTACCACACACAGTAAGAATATTTCATAAAACTTTAATTTCAGCTATGAAATTATATATATTTATATATAAATAAAATATATAAATATGCGTGCATTTATTTAAATATAAACATATTTCTTACTGAGGTCAAAAACATTTGAAAGCTACTGATCTAATATGTACATCTTACCTGTTGTGTTCAAGGGATCTAACATGTAAATCCCCGGAAGGGGAAAACTGTGTCTTCTTTCTATTTGATCTCTTGGTTTCCGGCAAAATACTTATACATGATAAGCCTGAAACCAATGGCTGGTGTTGAAGGGGCTCTACCACTGAATAACTGTGTTACTGTCAACAAGTGAAAAAACCTCTAAGTCTTAGTTTCCTCATCTCTAAAATGAGACTCACGGGCTAGTTGCAGAAATGAAACAAGATAATACATGTAAAGGGTTAAGCAAATGTTTGATACATAGTAAGTACTCAATAAATATTAGTGCCATCATCATTGATCATCAATTTTTACGCTGTCTCAGAATTTACCACCTTTATTTAAAAGGTAATTGGAACAGAGGCATGACTTTTCACCTTTCTGAGCCTTAGTTCGGGCTTATTAAGATGGAAGAATTGGGAGAGACCTCCAAGATGGCGGAAGAGTAAGACGTGGAGATCACCTTCCTCCCCACAAATATATCATAAATACATCTACATGTGGAACAACTACTACAGAACACCTACTGAACGCTGGCAGAAGACCTCAGACTTCCCAAAAGGCAAGAAACTCCCCACGTACCTGGGGAGGGCAAAAGGAAAAAGAAAAAACAGAGACAAAAGAATAGGGACAGGACCTGCCCCTCTGGGAGGGAGCTGTGAAGGAGGAAAAGTTTCCACACACTAGGAAGGCCCTTCGTGGGTGGAGATGGGGAGTGGTCGGGGGGAAGCTTCGGAGCCATGGAGGAGAGCGCAGCAACAGGGGTACAGAGGGCAAAGCGGAGAGATTCCCAAACAGAGGATCAGTGCCGACCAGCACTCACCAGCCTGAGAGGCTTGTCTGCTCACCCACCGGGGCGGGTGGGGGCTGGGAGCTGAGGCTCGGGCTTCGGAGGTAAGATCCCAGGGAGAGAACTGGGGTTGGCTGTGTGAACACAGCCTGAAGGGGGCTAGTGAGCCACAGCTAGCCGGGAGGGAGTCCAGGAAAAAGTCTGGAGCTGCCAAAGAGGCGAGAGACCATTGTTTCGGGGTGCGCGAGGAGAGGGGATTCAGGGGGCCGCCTAAACGAGCTCCAGAGACAGGTGTGAGCTGCGGCTATCAGCGCGGACACCAGAGATGGGCATGAGACGCTAAAGCTGCTGCTGTGGCCACCAAGAAGCCTGTGTGCAAGCACAGGTCACTCTCCACACCTCCCCTCCCGGGAGCCTGTGCAGCCCGCCACTGCCAGGGTCCCGTGATCCAGGGACAACTTCCGCGGGAGAACACACGGCGTGCCTTAGGCTGGTGCAACGTCAGCCTGGCCTCTGCCGCCACAGCCTCGCCCCGCATCCGTATCCCTCCCTCCCCCCACGGCCTGAGTGAGCCAGAGCCCCCTAATCAGCTGCTCCTTTAACCCCGTCCTGTCTGAGCAAAGAACAGACTCCCTCAGGCGACCTACATGCAGAGGCAGGGCCAGACCCAAAGCTGAACCCCAGGAGCTGTGCGAACAAAGAAGAGAAAGGGAAATTTCTCCCAGCAGCCTCAGGAGCAGTGGATTAAAGCTCCACAATCAACCTGAGGTACCTTGCATCTGTGGAATACCTGAGTAGACAACGAATCATCCCAAAATTAAGGCAGTGGACTTTGGGAGCAACAATATACATATATATTTTTCCTTTTTCTCTTTTTGTGAGTGTGTATGTGTATGCTTCTTTATGTGATTTTTCTGTATAGCTTTGCTTTTACCATTTGTCCTAGGGTTCTGTCTGTCCGTTTTTTTTGTTTGTTTCTTTCTTTTTTTAGTATAGTTTTTAGCAGTTGTTATCATTGGTGGATTTGTTTTTTGTTTGGTTGTTCTCTTCTTTCTCTTCTTCTTTTTTTATTACTTTTTAATTTTTTTATCTTTAATAATTATTTTTTATTTTAATCATTTTATTTTATTATTTTTTTCTTTCTTTCTTTCTTTTTTTCTCCCTTTTCTTCTGAGCCGTGTGGCTGACAGGGTCTTGGTGCTCTGGCTGGGTGTCAGGCCTGTGCCTCTGAGGTGGGAGAGCCGAGTTCAGGACATTTGTCCACCAGAGACCTCACGGCTGCACGTAATATCAAACTGTGAAAGCTCTCCCAGAGATCTCCAACTCAATGCTAACCCAGCTCCACTCAACGACCAGCAAGCTACAGTGCTGGATACCCTATGCCAAACAACTAACAAGACAGGAACACAACCCCACCCATTAGCAGAGAGGATGCCTAAAATCATAATAAGGTCACAGACACCCCAAAACATACTACTGGATGTGGACGTGCCCACCAGAAAGACAAGATCCAACCTCATTCTCCAGAACACAGGCACCAGTCCCCTACACCAGGAAGCCTACACAATCCACCTAACCAACCTTAGCCACTGGGGGCACACACCAAAAACAATGGGAACTACGAACCTGCAGCCTGCAAAAAGGAGACCCCAAATGTAGTAAGTAAAGCAAAATGAGAAGACAGAGAAACACACAGCAAATGAAGGAGCAAGGTAAAAACTCACCAGACCTAACAAATGAAGAGGAAAAAGGCAGTCTACCTGAGAAAGAATTCAGAGTAATGACAGTAAAGGTGATCCAAAATCTTGGAAATAGAATGGAGAAAATATAAGAAACGTTTAATAAGGACCTAGAAGAACTAAAGAGCAAACATACAATGATGAACAACACAATACATGAAATTAAAAATTCTCTAGAAGGAATCAATAGCAGAATAACTGAGGCAGAAGAACGGATAAGTGACCTGGAAGATAAAATAGTGGAAATAACTACTGCAGAGCAGAATAAAGAAAAAAGAATGAAAAGAATTGAGGACAGTCTCAGAGACCTCTGGGACAACATTAAATGCACCAACATTCAAACTATATGGGTCCCAGAAGAAGAAGAGATAAAGAAAGGGACTGAGAAAATATTTGAAGAGATTAGAGTTGAAAACTTCCATAATATGGGAAAGGAAATAGTCAATCAAGTTCAGGAAGCCCAGAGAGTCCCATACAAGATAAATCCAAGGAGAAACACAAAAAGACACATATTAATCAAACTATCAAAAATTAAATTCAAAGAAAACATATTAAAAGCAGCAAGGGAAAAGCAACAAATAACATACAAGGGAATCCCCATAAGGTTAACAGCTGATGTTTCAGCAGAAACTCTGCAAGCCAGAAAGGAGTGGCAGGACATATTTCAAGTGATGAAAGGGAAAAACCTACAACCAAGATTACTCTACCCAGCAAGGATCTCATTCAGATTTGATGGAGAAATTAAAACCTTTACAGACAGGCAAAAGCTAAGAGAATTCAGCACCACCAAACCAGCTTTACAACAAATGCTACAGGAACTTCTCTAGCAAGGAAACACAAGAGAAGGAAAAGACCTACAATAACAAACCCCAAACAATTAAGAAAATGGTAAATGGAACATACATATTGATGATTACCTTAAATGTAAATGGATTAAATGCTCCAACCAAAAAAAAAGAGACTGGCTGAATGGACACAAAAACACAACCCATATATATGCTGTCTACAAGAGACCCACTTCAGACCTATGGACACAAACAGACTGAAAGTGAGGGGATGGAAAAAGATATTCCACGCAAATGGAAATCAAAAGAAAGCTGGAGTAGCAATTCTCATATCAGACAAAATAGGCTTTAAAATAAAGGCTATTACAAGAGACAAAGAAGGACACTACATAATGATCAAGGGATCAATCCAAGAAGAAGATAGAACAATTGTAAATATTTATGCACCCAACATAGGAGCACCTCAGTACATAAGGCAAATGCTAACAGCCATAAAAGGGGAAATTGACAGTAACACAATCATGGTAGGGGACTTTAACACCCCACTTTCACCAATGGACAGATCATCCAAAATGAAAATAAATAAGGAAACACAAGCTTTAAATGATACATTAAACAAGATGGACTTAATTGATATTTATAGGACATTCCATCCAAAAATAGCAGATTACACTTTCTTCTCAAGTGCTCATGGAACATTCACCAGCATCGATCATATCTTGGGTCACAAGTCAAGCCTTGGTAAATTTAAGAAAATTGAAATCGTATCAAGTATCTTTTCCAACCACAATGCTATGAGACTAGATATCAATTACAGGGAAAATATCTGTAAAAAATACAAACACATGGAGGCTAAACAATACACTACTTAATAACCAAGAGATTACTGAAGAAGTCAAAGAGGAAATCAAAAAATACCTAGAAACAAATGACAATGAAAACACAACGACCCAAAACCTATGGGATGCAGCAAAAGTAGTTCTAAGAGGGAATTTTATAGCAATACAATCCTACCTCAAGAAACAAGAAACATCTCAAGTAAACAACCTAACCTTACACCTAAAGCAATTAGAGAAAGAACAACAAAAAACCCCCAAAGTTAGCAGAAGAAAGAAATCATAAAGTTCAGATCAGAAATAAATGAAAAAGAAATGAGGAAAACAACAGCAATGACCAATAAAACTAAAAGCTGGTTCTTTGAGAAGATAAACAAAATTGATAAACCATTAGCCAGACTCATCAAGAAAAAACAGGGAGAAGACTCAAATCAATAGAATTAGAAATGAAAAAGGAGAAGTAACCACTGACACTGCAGAAATACAAAGGATCATGAGAGATTACTACAAGCAACTTTATGCCAATAAAATGGACAACCTGGAAGAAATGGACAACTTCTTAGAAAAGCACAACCTTCCAAGACTGAACCAGGAAGAAATAGAAAATATGAACAGACCAATCACAAGTAATGAAATTGAAACTGTGATTACAAATTTTCCAACAAATAAAAGCCCAGGATCAGATGGTTTCACAGGCAAATTCTATAAAACATTTAGAGAAGAGCTAACACCTATCCTTCTCAAACTCTTCCAAAATATGGCAGAGGGAGGAACACTCCCAAACTCATTCTACAAGACGACCATCACCCTGATACCAAAACCAGACAAAGGTGCCACAAAAAAAGAAAACTACAGGCCAATATCACTGATGAACGTAGATGGAAAAATCCTCAACAAAATACTAGCAAACAGAATCCAACAGCACATTAAAAGGATCATACACCATGATCAAGTGGGGTTTATCCCAAGAATGCAAGGATTCTTCAATATACACAAATCAATCAATGTGATACACCATATTAACAAATTGAAGGAGAAAAACCATATGATCATCTCAATAGACTCGGAAAAAGCTTTTGACAAAATTTAACCCCCATTTATGATAAAAACACTCCAGAAAGTAGGCACAGAGGGAACCTCAACATAATACCTTACCTCAACATAATAAAGGCCATATATGACAAACCCACAGCCAACATCATTCTCAGTGGTGAAAAACTGAAACCATTTCCACGAAGATCAGGAACAAGACACGGTTGCCCACTCTCACCACTACTATTCAACATAGTTTTGGAAGTTTTAGCCAAAGCAATCAGAGTAGAAAAAGAAATAAAGGAATCCAAATCAGAAAAGAAGAAGTAAAGCTGTCACTGTTTGCAGACGACATGGTACTATACATAGAGAATCCTAAAGACTCTACCAGAAAACTACTAGAGCTAATCAATGAATTTGGTAAAGTAGCAGGATACAAAATTAATGCTCAGAAATCTCTTGCATTCCTATACACTAATGAGGAAAAATCTGAAAGAGAAATAAAGGAAACACTCCCATTTACCATTGCAATAAAAAGAATAAAATACCTAGGAATAAACCTACCTAAGGAGAGAAAAGACCTGTAAGACACTGATTAAAGAAATTAAAGATGATACAAATAGATGGAGAGATATACCATGTTCTTGGATTGGAAAAATCAACATTGTGAAAATGATTATACTACCCAAAGCAATCTACAGATTCAATGCAATCCCTATCAAACTACCAATGGCATTTTTCACAGAACTAGAACAAAAAATTTCACAATTTGTATGGAAACACAAAAGACCCCGAATAGCCAAAGCAATTTTGAGAAAGAAAAACAGAGCTGGAGGAATCAGGCTCCCTGACTTCAGACTATACTCAAAGCTACAGTAATCAAGATAGTATGGTACTGGCACAAAAACAGAAATATAGATCAATGGAACAGGATAGAAAGCCCAGAGATAAACCCACATACATATGGTCACCTTATCTTTGATAAAGGAGGCAAGAACATACAATGGAGAAAAGACAGCCTCTTCAATAAGTGGTGCTGGGAAGACTGGACAGCTACATGTAAAAGAATGAAATTAGAACACTCCTTAACACCATACACAAAAATAAACTCAAAATGGATTAAAGACCTAAATGTAAGGCCAGACACTATAAAACTCTTAAAGGAAAACATAGGCAGAACACTCTATGACATACAACACAGCAAGATCCTTTTTGACCCACCTCCTAGAGAAATGGAAATAAAAACAAAAATAAACAAATGGGACCTAATGAAACTTAAAAGCTTATGCACAGCAAAAGAAACTATAAACAAGATGAAAAGACAACCCTCAGAATGGGAGAAAATATTTGCAAATGAAGCAACCGACAAAGGATTAATCTCCAAAATTTCAAGCAGCTCATGCAGCTCAATATCAAAAAAACAAACAACCCAATCCAAAAATGGGCAGAAGACCTAAATAGACATTTCTCCAAAGAAGATATACAGATTGCCAACAAACACATGAAAGAATGCTCAACATCACTAATCATTAGAGAAATGCAAACCAAAACTACAATGAGGTATCACCTCACACCAGTCAGAAGGGTCATCATCAAAAAAATCTACAAACAATAAATGCTGGAGAGGGTGTGGAGTAAAGGGAACCCTCTTGCACTGTTGGTGGGAATGTAAACTGATACAGCCACTATGGAGAACAGTATGGAGGTTCCTTAAAAATTAGAACTACCATACGACCCAGCATTCCCATTACTGGGCATATACCCTGAGAAAACCATAATTCAGAAAGAGTCATGTACCACAGTGTTCACTGCAGCTCTATTTACAATAGCCAGGACATGGAAGTAACCTACGTGTCCATCGACAGATGAATGGATAAAGAAGATGTGGCACATATATACAATGGAATATTACTCAGCCATAAAAAGAAATGAAACTGAGTTATTTGTAGTGAGGTGGATGGACCCAGAGTCTGTCATACAGAGTGAAGTAAGTCACGAAGAAAAAATCAAATACCGTATGCTAACACATATACACGGAATCTAAGAAAAAAAAAAAAGGTTCTGAAGAACCTAGGGGCAGGACAGGAATAAAGACGCAGACGTAGAGAATGGACTTGAGGACGTGGGGAGGGGGAAGGGTAAGCTGGGATGAAGTGAGAGATTGGCATGGACTTATATATACTACCAAATGTAAAACAGATAGCTAGTGGGAAGCAGCTGCATAGCACAGAGAGATCAGCTCAGTGCTTTGTGACCACCTAGAGGGGTGGGATAGGGAGGGTGGGAGGGAGACGCAAGAGGGAGGAGATATGGGGATATATGTATATGTATACACTTTGTTATAAAGCAGAAACTAACACACCATTGTAAAGCAATTATACTCCAATAAAGATGCTAAAAAAAAAATGGATGAATTGATGTCTCCACAGTCTGTTTTAGCTCTGAAGTACAATGGTAAGAAATCTGTGGTCATAAACCACATAGTGATTGCTCTCCTTATCTCTGCATTTCTTCCTCCATCCTTCCCACATTCTCAGTCTTATAATTGAATTTAAGTTCCCTTCCCATGCAATTTCTTTTTAAAGGTATTGTGATGACTTAAAGGTCAAGCAGGTTTAAATTTATTAATTTTTTTACAAGTTAACAAGGATATCAGTGTTTCTTTGGAACACTGTGTATAAATGAATTATTAAAAGCACAGTAAGTATCAGATACTTCTTAATGCAATATGCTTTATTTTCAAACTAAATGATTATTTAAAGAATGTATGCTTTTTTACTGGGAAAACACATCAAAAATCTAACCAAGCATAGACTGTATTTTACATGGTCTGTTTGTTTTTTATGAAATATGCACAACTTCTTTGGGTAAATATACCTCCTGAAAAGGCAACTTTGTTGCCCCAGCTAATTATGCATGTTCTAGATGTATTACTTGGAATTTAAATAAATATATAAAACACAGGAATATATATTTGCTTTGGATGATTGATTCTCTCGGCCAGTTCCTTCTCTGAGCTAGAATCAACATTCCCATCCACTAGCATCCCTTCAATGCCCCATTGCCCGTAACAGCCTTGTGTATCATGTGACGAAAGATGATTCCTTTGGGAGAGGAGTGCTTAGAAATATGATACAAATAAACATCAGGAATAGCAAATTAGTACATTTCTTCCTAAGCCTTACAAAAGCTGAATTCATTTTCCCTATAAAAATATGCTTCCCTAATCCAGTTTCCAGACTGCTAATGCTACTCATTAAAATCTAATATTTAAATGTCGGCTAAGAATTTAGGATTATCAGTCAACAGGAATTCAATCTACTCCTGATATACAGATAAAATGTCTTTTCTTTGGCCTGAATTATTTTTGTGAGGTGGCAGGTGGGGTAAGGTAGGAAACAAACAAACTTTATTTTGAGGAGTCCCTAACAGTCACCAAACTTCCCAAGGAGTCCATGGCACAAAAATGGTTAAGACTTTCTGTCCAAAAGAAACCCTCAGAATGTGTTCAGGAGACAATATAACAATATTCACAGCCTTGATTTTTAATAGCAAAAAACTACAAACAACTTAAAAGTCCATTAAAATAAGAATAGATGAAAAAATCATGGAATATTCATACAATGGAATACTATATAACTAAAATAGATGAACAACAGTTACACATATGAATGAATCTCACATACAATGCTGAGCAAAAGAAGAAAGCCACTTAAACACAAATTCATTGATTCCATTTATAAATTTCAAAACCATGCAAAACTAAAACCATATATTTTTAGGAATCCAAATAAATGCATAATCATAGGGAAGAGCAAAAACCTTTTAGCCAAACAATTCTGAATCAATAGTTTGCTTTGGGGAGGAGGGAGGAGCAGACAGGTAGCCTTCAAAGGTATAGGTACTAGGGTATTGGTAGTGTTATAATTCTTAAGCTGACTGGTGAGTGTCCTGGTGGTCACTGTATTATTACTCTTTATACCTTGTACACGTCATTATTGTTTATCTATTCAATATTTAATATGCAATAAAAATTTTTTAAAGGGAATTCCCTGGTGGTCCAGTGGTTAGGAATCCACACTTCCTCTGCAAGGGGCACAGGTTCAATTCCTGGTCAGGGGACTAAGATCCTGCAAGCCATGTGGTGTGGCCAAAAAAAAATTTTTTTTTAAATACAATAATTTTTGGCTGGAAGTTCATTAACCCTGGCCTAGTGATCCTCCCTCATGTGACCATGTCATTCTGTTCCAATCATGCAAAGAACCAGTGATAGCCAATGTCACTTAATATTATGAAATGACAACCTGAAAATCAAGAAGAAAGTGAAACTAAAGATGTTTCTTAGTTTAGTAATAATAAGCAAAAAAGATGGAAATAAAACATATACAAACTGCTAGAGGAAACTAACATTTATTGACTGTCTCTTACATGCTAAATAAAATTACTTTAATGCTGTTAATATCCATAGAATATTAAGGAAAGATGTAATCAGCAGAAATCAGGCCCTGAACAACTTAGGTGTTCCCTCTTCACCCTCTGCCTGTAGCCCAAAGATGGCTCTGCTTCTAATACCATCCCTTTTCAAGGGATTATATGAAATAATGAATTATTATTATTATATGAATAATAATCCTTTACTTTTTAAAATAACTTTAAAGTTTAGCATTCTGATCAGAAAGAATAAAATACCTAGGAATAAACCTATCTCAGGAGGCAAAAGACCTGCACTCTGAAAACTATAAGATGCTGATGAAAGAAATCGAAGATGACACAAACAGAAGGAAAGATATATCATGTTCTTGGATTGATTAGAGGAATCAATATTGTCAAAATGACTATACTACCCAAGGCAACCTTCAGATTCAATGCAATCCCTATCAAACTACCAATGGCATTTTTCACAGAGCTAGAACAAAAAATTTTAAACCTTGTATGGACATATAAAAGACCCCAAATAGACAAAGCAATCTTGAGAAAGAAAAATGGAGCTGGAGGAATCAGGTTTCCTGACTTCAGACTATACTACAAAGCTACAGTCATCAAAACAATATGGTACTGGCACAAAAACAGATATTTAGATCAATGGAACAGTATAGAAAGCCCAGAAATAAACCCACGCACCTATGGTCAATTAATCTAAACAAAGGAGGTACAAATATACAATGGAGAAAAAACAGTCTCTTCAATAAGTGGTGCTGGGAAAACTGGACAGCTACATGTAAAAGAATGAAATTAGAACATTTTCTAACACCATACACAAAAATAAACTCAAAATGGATTAAAGACCTAAATGTAAGGCCAGATACCATAAAACTCCTAGAGGAAAACATAAGCAGAACACTCTTTGACATAAATTGTAGCAATATTTTTTTGGATCCGTCTCCTACAGGAATGGAAATAAAAACAAAATAAACAAATGGGACCTAATTAAACTGAAAAGCTTTTGCACAGCAAAGGAAACCATAAACAAAATGAAAAGACAACCCACAGAATGGGAGAAAATATTTGCAGTCATGCAACTCATAAGGGATTAATCTCCAAAATATACAAACAGCCATGCAGCTCAATATCAAGAAGCAAACAACCCAATCAGAAAATGGGGAGAAGATCTAAATAGACATTTCTCCAAAGAAGACACATGTGCTTCTCCAAGAAGCACATGAAAAGATGCTTCTCCAAGAAGCACATGAAAAGACGCTCAACATCACTAATTATTAGAGAAATGCATATCAAAACTACAATGAGGTATCACCTCACACCAGTCAGAACGGCCATCATCAAAAAGTCTACAAACAATAAATGCTGGAGAGGATGTGGAGAAAAAGGAACCCACCTACACTGTTGGTGAGAATGTAAATTGGTACAGCCACTATGGAGAACAGTATGGAGGTTCCTTTAAAACCTAAAAATAGAGCTACCATATGATCCAGCAATCCCACTCCTGGGCATATATCTGGAGAAAAACATAATCCGATCAGATACAAGCACCCCAATGTTCACTGCAGCACTATTTACAATAGAAACAACCTAAATGTCCATCGACAGATGAATGGATAAAGAAGATGTGGTACATATACACAATGGAATATTACTCAGTCATAAAAAATAATGAAATAATGCCATTTGCAGCAACATGGATGGACCTAGATATTATCATACTAAGTGAAATAAGACAAACAGAGAAAGAAAAATATCATATGATATCACTAATATGTGGAATCTTAAAAAATGATACAAATGAACTTATTTTCAAAAAGTAGAAACAGACTCACAGAATCAGAAAATAAACTTATGGTTACCAAAGGGGAAGGATAAATTAGGAGGTTGGGATTAACATATACACACTACTATATATAAAATAGATAATCAACAAGGACTACTGTATAGCACAGGGAACTCTACTCAATATTCTAATAACATCTATGGGGAAAAAATCTGAAAAAGAATAGATATATGTATATGTATAATTGAATCACTTTGTTGTACACCTGAAACTAACACAATATTGTAAATCAAGTATACTCCAAAATCAAAAATTTTAAAAATCCATTAAAAATAATAAAATTTAGCATTCTGTTTAAGTGGTTAAGATGTTTAAAAAACCTACTGTTATAACACTTAAGTAGTCATTTATAGAATATTTTGTTTGTACTTGTTAAACATGTAATATTACGTTTTAAAAAAGCATCATCTTCAAATTGTTTTATGTGTATGTTTCACCTCTCCATCGGATTTATTCTCTCTTTTAGATGAGAGATCTTGTCAAATATTTGCCCTATCACCCAAACAAAGTACACTCAATATATCTGGAATCCAATTTAACAAATATTTATTTTTATCTAACATAGAAAACACTGTGATAAGCTTTCTGGAGCATTTAGAGAAGAATAAGACACGGTTATTGCTTTCAGTGAGATCAGAATCTAAATGAAGAAATATAATTGAAATGCCAAAAATAATCCAAGAATAATATAAAGCTGAATATTCATTTTATAAATATTTACTGTACCAGGCAGGGTCTGAATGCTGAGTCTAAGATGATGAATAAAACATAATCCCTGAATGAGCCTGAACTGGAAACACAGTCTGCTGTCCTCTGGGAAAAAAATGGAAGGGACCTTTAGCAGAGCTGGAAAGTAACACCATAGGGAACCTAAACTGAAGTTCTCCAGAGCACTTCCCAAAGCAGATGACTCGCGGAGGTTGATTATTAACCGAAGATTCTCAGAGCAAAGAGATGAGCACACAAAGTAGACAGCTTCCACCTAAGACCAGCAAAGTAACAGTTATGGTTACAGATAAAAGAATGGCTTTGGACTTTCTTTTGGCCAACCAGAACCATTGCCAACACTTCATATTATACCTGAATTAATGTTACAGATGAAATAAAACAATCTGTATCTAAGCTAAAAGAAAAGGCAGTCTGGGGCTTCCCTGGTGGCGCAGTGGTTGAGAATCTGCCTGCCAATGCAGGGGACACAGGTTCGAGCCCTGGTCTGGGAAGATCCCACGTGCCGCGGAGCAACTAGGCCCGTGAGCCACAGCTACTGAGCCTGCGCGTCTGGAGCCTGTGCTCTGCAACGAGAGAGCCCGCGATAGTGAGAGGCCCGCGCACCGCAATGAAGAGTGGCCCCCGCTTGCCGCAACTAGAGAAAGCCCTTGCACAGAAACGAAGACCCAACACAGCCTAAATAAATAAATAAATAAATAAATAAATAAATAAAATAAAGGAATTCCTTAAAAAAAAAAAAAAGAAAGAAAAAGAAAAGGCAGTCTGGCTACCTAGGGAATCATTGGGACGTGTTTTCTTGGTCAGGCCTGAAAAATCTTAGGTTATGGTAGTGAAATATATTCCACTCCCTTCTTACAATACTTCTAATTATTCTTGTTTATCTCACACTTAATGTTTATTGTCCAGTGTCTCAAATGTTTCAACCCAGCCACTGTCCCATCAGATGTTTCAATAAATAATTCAAAGACCCCTCCTCCCAAAAGGAATTACGCTGATGGACTCAAACTGAAAATCAGATACCCCATCTTCAAGAAGAATCAACAACAGAGGTGACGGTCTGGACAATCCTTAATGATACCCTGCAGCTTTGACTGAGTGAGGAACAAGAGTGGAGACTGAGAAAGTAAGAAGTTCCCACACTCCCAGGAAAAGACTGATCTTTAGCCATGGTAACAAGAAGCCACCAGAACGGCTTTTAAATTCATTCAATCAATAAACAACTTGCCTTACTGAATGCATTTAGAAGGCAGCCGATCAATGATAGTCCTTGCTTCTGAAGTAGGCAATTAGGAACAAATCCGGTCCAATAAATACACCTCTGAAGACCAACTAACAACAGTAGTCACAGCCAAGTATCCATATCTCTACAGATGACACAGGCCTACTCAAGCTTTTGAATATCTGCCCATCCCTGAACTCCAGGCATCCCTAAAACCCTATAAAAGATCAGTAATTTGCTCTGCTTGGAGAGATTTCCTCTGATCCTTTACAACAGTGAGCAATAAATTAAATTTTGTTTTTTTACTTTGGATATTGAATGATGGTCTCATCATCTTTTGATACCCATTAAACACTGCTTTTAATAAATGCAAAAATCTTTAGAGACCTTTTGCTTTTACACATTTCCCTAGACGGTACAAAAAAAATCACAACTTAGATTAGCCTTGTTATGCAGAACTAACACAGACATTTAGCTTTAAAATAAAAAAGAAGTATGGTGCTAAACATCTATTTTTTTAAATAGCAAAAAAATTTAAATTATCGAATCATTCAAGTCAGTATTTTCTGGCTGAATATTCTGGGGTCGCAATCAACCAAGATTTTATTCTGGCAAATTTCTTGAAAAATAGTTTTTATGCTTTCCAAGTAAGTGCTTTCACATAGCTGTGTTATAAGATTTTTTTTTTTTTTTTTCAGATGATGTGAAAATTCCTCTAAGTCATGTCTGCAATTTCAGCAGAACTCGGAGCACAGGCAGTAACATCCTAACCAGCACACTAGGAAAAGAAGACTCGGCTTCCCTGGTCCTAACTGCATCCTCGTCAGGCTTGACAGGATGGAAAAAAGCTCCCTTTCTGAACGCCTTGCTCCACAGGGCTCTGGCATGCCACGCCTCCAACGAGGCAGGCAGTCATTTCATCTTCTGTGCTTACTGGCCTGGAGCCCAAGCATACCTGTCCAGAGAATTAATCATAAATATGGATTTAGGAAAGTGTATCAATTTTAAGACCCTACAACCTAAGCTATAATAGCATAACACACTATTGTATCACAAAAAGACAATCACGGGGCTAAAAAGGAATCTCAAAAAATCACCTGTTTCAACTTCCTTCCTTCACCATATTAATCAACTCCCAAAGTTAAAGTAGCTATTTTTACAACTAGAAAAAAAATTCTTGGAACTGTAGGTCCTCCCTTTACATTTCCTTTATCATTCTCTTCACACTTTCCATTCAACCCAAGCTGACAGACAGAAACCAATTAAGAGACAGAGGCAGAACAGTCACGGAAAGAATAAAGAGATCCTTACTTTCCAGTTGGAATCTGGTGGACTTAAATCCTGAGGAATGAGGAAAAAAATGTGAGTGAAGTCAGGCAACCTGTTAAAATCTCCTGGTTGCTTAGATATTTCCTTTGAGATGCCATCTGGGAATAGGATTGACTCAATGTCGTAATAAAAGACATAACCGCACCATTTAATAGGGGCCTACTATGTGCCAGGTATTATATCTGCTGTGCAAAGAGGAATCATTATCCTCATTTTACAGGCAAGAACAATAAGACCCCCCAAGGAATTAAGTAACTTGCCCAAGGCTAAGCCAATTAACTTGCTCAGCTATTGGGTGGGTATCCTGGGATTCCAATTATGGCCAGGTTGCCACCATATGGCTACATTTTCCTTACTTAGAAGAATGACTCCAAGGAATGAGTCGGGTATTAGAATCATGGTAGAGACTCAATGCTAGATTCCACAGGATCTGATCCACTCAGTGACACCCTAAGAGACTCACTGCCCCAGTAATTCACAGCTATTAGAGATGATGACATTAAAATGATAAGACAATAATAGCACTTTACATGCATTATCTCATTTCATCCTTATAACAACCCACAAAGCAGGTCTATTCTTAGCCTCTTTTTACAGCTGAGAAAACAGATGAGAGATTACCTTGATCAAGGTGACACAGGCAGTGAGTGGTGGCAGTGAGTGGTGGAAATCAAAGCTCAAGCCCTTCCACGTTATATGACACTGCATCAGAGGAATGTGTCAGATCTCTCAAGTTTGTTGGGAGTGGGAAAAATGTTGAAAATCATCGTTCTATAGAATAAAATGAACTCTTCAGTCTGATCGGCAAGACCCTTCATGATCTTGTCACAATCTGTAGTTTTCAACCTTATTTTCCATCACTCCCTTTCATAAAGGCTATGCTCCAGAAATTTTCTTAGTATTTCTGTAAATACCCTGAGTCTTCTCATTTACTTAATGCTACTTCCTTTTTGCTGAAGTGGCATTTTCTGTGGATTCCACAAAACAAAATTTTATCCATTATAAAGGTTCCCTCCCTACCTAGAAATATACTCTCCCACTATTGAACTTCCGTAGCACTTAGTCCTTCTCTCAGGACCTATTCACGTCCTTGACTTCAGTAGGCACAGATTCCATATAAACTCTGTGGAACGAATGCAATTTGGAGGCAAAACACCTGGCTGGAAGAAACATGAAGATCTAATGAAACCAGAGAGAAGAGGCAGCTTTAAGCCTCCAAGAACTGCCATCCTGAAAACTATGACCCTCACTAAGAGCAAAACAAAGTGTCAAACTTATTCTTGTAAAACACAGTGGTTAGGATTGTAGACTGGATCTGGACTCCGTCTTGCTGAGTGGGCTTGGACCAGCTACTCAACTTCTCTCCAGGTCGAGTGCCTCATGTGTAAGTGGGAACTAATAGTATAACTTACCTCACTGGGCTGTGTTAAGTACTCAGTGAGTTCATACATGTAAAGTACCTAGAACAGTGCATGGCTCAGAATAAATGCTATATAAATATTTGCTATTACCATTTTGGAAACTCTTAAATATATATATTGAAAAAGTGGCTCAGAACACCAAACCTCAAGAAGGGATCTGTCAGAGACGGAAAATTTTCAGAATGAACAATTTAGGTGATAAGGAGATAAGCCGGCTTTTAATATAAGAGAGCCAGTACTCTTTTCCTCTCAAAAGTTGCAGATCAAGAGGAGATAAAGCTGAACACTGTAAAATCACAAAGTCAAATTATGGCAGAAAGAGGCAAATACAGACTTCTAGGTAAAATACAGAGATATTAGAACACAGAGTGCACCCAGGAACCTGAAAGAGACTGTTTTAGGCTGAACAAATGTAAAAATAGATAGCTTCTAACTTAAAAAGACTAATTCAAAATTAGCTGTTTGGACTTGGAATACAATTTTTAAGGAAAACAACATTTCATGTATTGCCTAGGTTCTCTGGCTAACCCATAAAAGCCAATTTAACTTAATATTACCTTAGCAGCAATTATAGATTTTAATATTAAAGACTGTTTTAGTTGCCAAATAATGTTAATATTAGCATATACATTATTAATTAGGTACAACAATGCTTTGTAACAAATCATCTTTACTGTAGGAGTGGGAATTCACAAAGTCAACTATTAGAAATGCAGGAAGGGATTTGAGTGATAGCTAGGGCCACTCTACTTCCTGGTTTGTCCCAGATAGTCATGGTATGCTTGTGACTCTAATCATAATTATTAACAGCTCCCTTTCATTCTCGAAAGTGTCCTGGTTTGGACTAAAATTATATGGTTATCTTAGTGTTAGTATCTTCACCCTTGTGTTACAAGTGAGGAAACCAAGCCACAGAGCAGGGCTGTGCCTTAGACAAAGTTATGGACTTAGGAAGGGACCAGAATTAGAACCCAGAAGTATCTAGGAGTCTTCCTATTACACTGCCTGGACTCACCAGTAACAAGGTAATGGCAGTGTCTGCGATGGGCAGGATTTGGACAGCAGCAATACACATGAGATATAAAGTCTATGCGAGCAAGGCTCTCCCCATCCTGGAGGAACTTCACAGGGTCAGGAGCTGAGGGCTGAGAGATTTAGGGGATCTCTGTGTACCTAAGCCTGGCCTAGTTCTCTGTGCACTTGTGGTTTCTTGTCCACCACCCCTACTGATGTGGGAAAGATTATGAGAGAAATAAATTCGTTTTGGACATGTTAAATACTCTGGTTCTGTGAAATCCAAGTTGTGGGTTCAGTGGGCTAATTTGACACAGATGAAAAATTCTGTTCTAAAGCCAGTGACTGTACCCTTAGTCACAGCTAGCAGTCTCACAAATGCTGACTGATGGCATAGAAGGTAGAATGGGTAATCAGCATGGTCAGCTTGGTGCTGACCCATCCTTAATGTTGAAAAAAAAAAACCCCTTAAAATGCAGTGTGGTTGGTGGTATACTAAATATGGATGCCTTTTGCACATTACTCCAGCCTTGACATATTCCAACTACTCTGATTGCTCTTGGGCACTGGGCGGGAACATGAGTAAGAGTATAATCCATCACACCTACTGACTGTGGTTCAGTGGCCTTAATGACACATAACAAAAACACATTTGTTAGGTTCCTTCTAGTTTCAAGACACATAATAAATACCTAAACAACGAAATGTGTGTGTGACATGTAAGTAGATTTTTAAAGTTAAAAAATAGTTTCAAAAAATGGAGTCAGTGTGCACTTAAGATGAACAAGATATGAACTCAACTATTCTAAGTCTCAAACAATTTCAAACTCAAGTTTACTTTTTACTTTTCACTTTAAGTAAGAAATAGTCAGCTACAGGACCAAAATTAGGAAGTCAATATGCTCTGAAAAACCTAATTTAAAAAACTCCTGGGGCTTCCCTGGTGGCGCAGTGGTTGAGAATCTGCCTGCCGATGCAGGGGACACGGGTTCGAGCCCTGGTCTGGGAAGATCCCACATGCCGCGGAGCAACTGGGCCCGTGAGCCACAATTACTGAGCCTGCGCGTCTGGAGCCTGTGCTCCGCAACAAGAGAGGCCAAGATAGTGAGAGGCCCGCGCACCGCAATGAAGAGCGGCCCCCGCTTGCCACAACTAGAGAAAGCCCTCGCACAGAAACGAAGACCCAACACAGCCATAAATAAATAAATAAATAAATAAATAAATAAATAAAATAAAATTAAAAAAAAAAAAGAGTAAAAAACTCCTTACTATGTAAAAATTCAAACATACACAAAAGTACACAGAAGAGTACACATTATCCCCACAGCAGTCTCACATTCCATCCTTCAGCTTCATCAATTTTCAACTCATTTCCAATTCCCTTTATCTAAAGCCAACCTTGCACTTTCCTTGGATATCAAGTCATGTCATCTCTAAACATTTCAGTAAATCCTTATAATTTTGACTGAACCCTGATAGAATTTGTGGTATTTTGTGTTTTATTTTTCATTGCCTTTTATTTTATTTCTTTTTTTAAATAATTTTAAATACCTAGGTCAGTGAAAGAGAGAAAATTTGAGCAAGGAGAAGAAAATTTAGATTTTTCAGTTTTTCTGGAATTTCTAGTACCTAAATACAGTTGTAAACTTTTCTCTTCCTGAAGGGGGTGACAGAGCTAGCAAGATACAGTCATTCAGTTTAACAAATACTAATTGAGCACTAGGAATGGGGCTGGGTGCTAGAGATTAAAAAAATGTGTAAAACAAAGACCCTTTCTCTAGAATGGGTGAGACAGACACAGGAACAGATAATGTCAATGTGAAGTAGAAAAGCTAGGATAATGGTATTCACAAGGTACCATGGGAACAGAGAATAAAGGCACCAAATTAGGTATTCAAGAAAGGCTTCCAGGAAGATGACATCTGAGTAAATGCAAAAATACTGCAAAGAACTGTCATGATGTCACTATAATAAATTCAATATCAAGTTTCTTTCAAATGGATTTCCTTCATTCAGTTGGTTGGGGAAATTAGGTGGTGTGGGGAAATTTCCTTAAAGAATGTTAGTCTGGGAAGAGAGTAAAATATCAAGAATTCAAAAAACAACCACTCTATCATGTCTTGTGGAGAATACCAAAAGAAAAAAGTCTTGGTCTCTCCCTTCAAGGAGGTAGGAATCTAGGCAGAGAGAAATTAAACAGGCATTAGAAAATTTTACTATATAATATTCAATCAAAATATAGAGTCTAGTGATGGGAAGACTGGTGTGGACTGAAATATTTGAGTAAGGGCTGGGACTTAAACCACGGTTTTGAATATAAATTTAATCCAGATCCAAAAAGGAAGTCAGGCAAGTAAAGAATATTAAAAGATGAGTCTTAAGTGGTGAAGGAGTCTTTGTCTCTAAAAAGTACATATTTAGGGACTTCCCTGGCAGTCCAGTGGTTGAGACTTCGCCTTCCAATGCTGAGGGCGCGGGTCGATCCCTTGTCGGGGAACTAAGATCCCACATGCCTCATGGCCAAAAAAACCAAAAAAAAACATAAAACAGAAGCAATATTGTAACAAATTCAATAAAGACTTTTAAAAATGGTCCACATCAAAAAAAAAAAATCTTAAAAAAAAGTACTTATTTATTCTGTCCATCTTTGGATTGAGTGAAGTAGGCAGGGGAAGGTCAAGATTTTTTATCTCAATCTCAGTCTCTAAAGAGATGTGTGAATGTGTGTGCTCATGTATGTGTTATATATGTTAGTGTCAGAGCATGAAGATTTGATTTGACAGTTTACAATCTGATTCTAAGCTATTCCACTGAAATAATGCACAATGTCAGGTGCAAAAACAAAGACCTACTCTGGCAGATTATCTGATTCTTAGGGAGAAAATAAAAACTAAAACCCATAAAAATGAAAGTTGTAAAAGACACATAAGAAAATTCAATCAATACTATAAAATTAAAAAAAATCCAACTGTTATTCAGAGATTAATGGCTGACCATTTACAATTCCATGTTAATAACAATGACAACAACAATAGTGTCAGCTAACATGCATATAGCATCTACTATGAAGCAAGCTTTATGTAATTAATTCATTTAATCCTCAAAAGTGACTATGAGTTAGGTAATACTATAGATCTTCCTGGACTTATGATGAGGTTACATCCCAAAAAACCATGATAAGCTGAAAATGCTGTAAGTCGAAAATGCACTTAATACAACTACCCTACTGAATATTGTAGCTCAGCCTAGCCTGCCTTAAACACGCTCAGAACACTAACATTATCCTACAGTTAGACGGGCAAAACCATCTAACACAAAACCTATTTCATAATAAAGTGTTGAATAGCTCATGTAGTTTACTGAATCCCGTACTGAAAGCTAAAAACAGAATGGTTGGGTACAGAATGGTCTGAAGTGGATCGGTTTATCGGTTGGTTGCCCTCATGAACACGTGGCTGACTGGGAGCTGTGGCTCGGTGCCACTGCCCAGCATCATAAGAGAGCATCATACCGAATATCACTAGCCCAGGAAACGATCAAAATTCAAAATTCGAAGTACGGTTCCTACTGAATGCGTTATCGCTTTTGCACATCATACATAAAGTTGAAAAATCGTAAGTCGGACAGTCTGTATCCCTCCCACTTTATAGAGGAGGTAACTGAGACACAGAGAGATTAATAATTACTCTCCTCAACTCTAGTTTTTCAAACTTTACTGGTCAGAATTTAGGTCAGAGGTTAACAAAAGACATATAGGAATACTGTGAGCGTAAGGTTGAAATCTAATATTTTTATGAATTCAGAAAAATTTCTTATATCCTTCATGAACATAAGAGAAATGATGCATGATAGTATGTTGGCACAGAACCATAAACATAAACATCAAATCCATCCATGAAGTGAAGAGGTAAAGTTACAAATAGGAACTTGCTCTAAAAATGGCATGCTTACAAACAGACCAAAGAATAGTCTCTTAGATATTTCCCATAGGATTGAGGAATGCATCTTTTTCATAATACTTACACACATGGAGAACATAAATTATAATAAATGACCATATCATATGTAGCAATAAAGATAGCCAGTAGTAAAAATGCATTTGAAGTAACTGTTGTCCCTACTGAATAGTAGAAAAATATTACTCCCGAGGTGGAATTAGTTGCTTTTTCTTCCAAGCTCTGACAGCAAATTACGCGTAGCTATTCCCAGCATTTATATTCTATTACAATATAATATAGTTATTTGTTCTTGTAGTAGTCTTCCCTCCAGGCTATGAGTCCTTGAGAATAGGGTCTGAATTTATTCATCCTGGGATTTAAAACCCATCCCTGCATCTAGTAGAATGAAGGTTTATTGAATGAATAAATGAATGAATGATTTGATAAGTGACTTTTAACAAAATCTTGGGCGCTATAAAGCATTACAGAAAAGTTAAAAATATCAATTAAGTCCTAAGGGTTTTTGTTATTTTATGAGTGGATTCTTGTCTCCTCTGTCTGGCATTTAAGGCCTTTCTACATTGGCCCTAATCCACCTTCTTAACCTCATCTTCTCTTCTTTTAGTTAGAGCCTCTGTATGAATTACTTGCTCTTTCTGGCATAAGCTCTGTGCTTTCTCATCTCTATGCTTTTACTCAGTAACCTCCAAAAGTTTTAGCTTATGCAGCCCTTGCAATATAAATGAGTATACTTACGTAACACTGTGCTAATGTTTATTGTAAAGCAATCATTAAAAATAGGAGAAAATAGACATTTTAAGCAAATGAGGTAGACATATATAAATAGAAGTTTTAATCTTCTCTTTCTGTACACAATGCATTGTTTTGCACGTACTTCACTTTAAAAATCACTGATTTATATCAGAAGGACAAATCTCAGAGAGTATTTGTGAGAATGAAGTAAATCTGTACATGTAAAGCACTTAGAACAATGTTGGTCATACAGGAAACACAGTAAATGTCAGTGAATTTCGTTAACATCATTATCATCAATGCAGTTTCTTTCCACATACTTATCCTCCAGCTCCACTCCTACAAACCCCCTGAAGGCCAAATTCAAATGTTATCTTTTCAAAGAATTATTTGAATGCATCTCTTAAGTTAGGATTTCTCACTGTAGGAGGTACCAAATCCTACAGAGCTTAGCAAGAAGCCATGGCTAGGAAGCCAAAATAAAGCTGGAACAGTTGAAAAAAAAATTAGGATGGGTTTATGGAAAATGAGGTAAATGAAAAAAGATGTGATTATTAACCCAAAGAAAAGTAAAATACACAAAAAGGAAATATAATACACTATCCGGCTCTATAGTAAACAATGTTTAGATAGACCCAATAATAGAAACACTGACTACTAATTTAACCAAAAACTGTGATATAACCATATGGGAAAGATGCGGCATTATAACAGCCCCCAAATCCTCAACTTTTATTAGCATAAGTCTAAAGAAGATTAATCATGAACTAGAAATTTAGGCATATTACTTTAAAACTTTAGATAAATACCAGAAGAAATTTAAGAACAATAGGGAAAAAGAGAAGATTTTCTTTCTAGAAGCTTCTAGAAAGATAAAAGTAGTTCTGTACCACGAGATCAGCAGTGAGAATGGCATGTGTTGTTCTTTTCAATGGTAGTAGGAGAAATTAAAAAGCAAGGAAGCAATGCCTTCAAAATTCTAAAAGAAACAATTCTATATCCAGTCAAGCTATTCATGTAAAAGCATTTTACAAAATGCAAAGACTCAAGAATTTTTCTCCTATGCAGCAGTCTTTCTCAAGAATTTATCTGAAGATGTGTTCATACAAAAGAAGAGAACAAATAAAAGGGAAGACATAGAATCCAGGAAACTGGAAATTCAACAGTTCTATTGATCAAATCATATTAAAAGTTATTGGTTTTAAGAAGATCAAATCAATAAGAAGGCATTCAGCTGATTTTTGAAATGTTAAAATATTTCTTATGCCTTTAGATTTACAGTTACACTTTTACATCAATCTGAGCATAAAAGAGATTGCAAGAGGTTTTAACTCTTACCTGTAACACAGCAGCAAATAAGTATACTACTACGAAGATTACAGTTAAAGAAGTGTGACCACTTTTCATCAAATGAATAGTGTAGAGGAAAATTAAATGCCCAGGTATCACTAAAAGCAGTAGAACTTGAGCAGACTTATTATTTACTCCTGTAATATAAAATGTAAAAGTTGTTAAAATCATATTTTGGTGAATAATAGGTCACAGTTGTTAAAATTTGAGGATTACTTCTAGTTACTATATTGCATAGAATCACATAAAATTCAATTGCTAAAAATAAATTTTAACTATTTACAATTCACTTAATTTTTAAAAATTCTCCCTATATGTTATATATTAATTAAATAAAAGGTGGTTGATAAAAACTTGCTATGCAGAACACTTGTCAAACTATAATATCTATTATAAAAACAGAGGAAAGACAAAAGAAAAAACATGAAGTTCTTAAAGTACTGAAATGTGTTTTTTTCCCTACATCATTTAATTCCTTTTTATTGATCATTTTAATGACTAAATGACATCTCATGATCTTCTAATAGAGGACCTTTGGTTATGAAATGTTTTAATTCTATTTTTCCTTTAGAATTCTTTCATTGCAATTAAAAGACTGGGCATTTCTGATCCTCATTCAAAAGTTACATTTATTACATTACATTTATTTTCGTCAGAAAAAAAAAGTTGTCAAGAATTTAAAATTGTGGTTTAGGTTTTTGGATATCATATGCCTGGGACATAATAATGTCCTTGTAACTGAGGTTATCCCCTCTCATTCTGCTTGTTTGGGATCAAATGCCTACATTTAGAAAGGTCCAAAAGATTAATATACAAAAGACAGATGGTATATCTGTCTCCCTAAATCACCTAATAGTGCTTTCTTATATGCACAAGGTTCCTCTTTCCTGACTCCTAAAACAAGATATCCCAGAGAAAGAGAAAAGAGAAAAACTATACAAAGTTCCTCAGCAACTGCAGAATTGATCCAAATTCTTTTTTTGTTGTTGTTCACTGAGATTTAGTGAACAAAATCTATTCTAGTATTTAAAATCTATTTAGCTCTCAGAAGTGGAAAACTATGTGATATTCACAAACAAAATATGTATTCAACAAATGTTGCCTGCCTATACTCATAGAGAGCAATAGTTCCTGAAATAAAATATGCAAAAATCCACAAGCACCTACCTGGACCAAAAAAAGTTCTAAGTGGGTAGTAACCACCTTTGGGTTCATCAGGCAGTTCTCCTGGAATGCTGTGTAAATGGAGATAAGTAGAAATCCTGCTAGCCTGAATGGCTACCAAATTACCACCAATACCTGAAACATAAGGAAAAACAAACAAGGTAGTTTTCTTCATATTTTAAATAATGTGCATACATTCAACCAAATACAAGCCTCCTTATGTCACATCCTGGGCCAAGAAAACAAAGAAACAAAGAATTCTTCTGAAATGTTGATTTATTAAATGTTGAGGTAGATATTCCAAAAGCATAAAATCACTGCTGTAAAAGACTCATTCATTATTCTTTCAAATCTAACTCACTGTTTGGTCTGAAAGCAGAGTAAGTAATTTTTAAAAATTACTATCACAACCAAGATATAAAACTAGGTAACAAGATATTTCATGTTTATCATCTTAATGACAGGGAAAACAAGCTAGATTTACTCAAATAGACAAGGCTTGATACGTGTCTTCTCAGGTTACTAAAGAAATGGGTATAAGACACTGAAAAAAATACTCAAGAAAGTCATCTTTTAACCTAGATTATCCTCTCATATACTCAGAGGAAGGGGAGTTGATGCCTAGAAGTAAAATGAATTCCAAAGGGTGGTAAGTGCCCCCAAGGTAAGTTAGGACACCCAAACTCTTTCTCCTTTGACAGATTATGGGAGGAAGAGGTAGTAGTCATAAAAGCAAGTAGGAAGGAAACAACTGAAAATTTCAAATTCTTTAATGCTGAGTGTGGGCTAACATAACCATTTAGAACACCTGGGAACCCTAGACACAAGGGGAGTCTACATTCACGGGTCAACTATTTCTGCAAGCCTCCCCTGGGCACTTGTGAGACAGACTGAGGTAGGATAGAACACTTGAGAGAGCCAACCTCGGTGGCACACAGCAAGAAATCACATCCATTTCTGACTCCCTCTCTCATATGAAACAAAAGCTGCTTGAGGTGATGAAGGAAACACTCCAGCTACCCGACCCCAGGCAAAGATCAGCTGCCACTGGAAGAAGAGTAGAAGCAAAAGCTGTCTGCTGCTGGAGAAGTGGAAGGAACTCTTCCTGCTTAAGACCAATCTGAGTAATTGATTGGTCTTAAGAAACATTGAGAAGGCCTCACCTCTGTGGACCAAATGCATAGGAACTGCCTAAGATTGAGACTAGTGCAAGAGAATCCCAAACCCCATCCCATGCCTTGCACCATGTAACAAGCATCAGCAACCTACCATGAGAAGAGAAGCAAGAGCACAGATAGTTAAGCCTTTCATGCTCCAGGCATACAGCGCTCCAAGCTTCACACAGAGCATAAGGTAGCAGGAGCTCATTGATACATCTGAAGTCAGTGGTGCACTGAAGGTAACTATAACAACCACAAAAACCAGACCCAGCTCAACTACTGATGAGACTCACACAGTCCTCCATACTAATGACCTAATAGAAGAAAACGCCTGCTTTTAAGGCATAAATAATATTTATCTCAATCTCCAATGTTCTTTTATACACAATGTCCAGCATTTGATAAAAAATTTCTGAGACAGTAAAAAGCAATAAAGAAAACAGACTACTGTCAGGAGTTAAGAAGTCAATAGGACCAGACTCAGAGAGGACTCAGGTGTTGAAACTATCTGACAAGAACTTTAAAATTACTATGATTAATATGTTAAAGGATCTAGTGGGAAAGAGGTTACAATATGCATTATTAAAAGATGGGAACATAAATAGGTTAAAAGTAAAGGTACAGAAAAAGATATACCATATAAACACTAGTGAAAAGAAAGCTAGAGTGGCTGTATCAATATCAGAAAGATGAAAAAAAAGACTTTATAACAGGGGATATTACCAGAGAGAAAAACAAACATTGAATAATGGCTGAGGAGGTCAACTCACGAAAAAGACATAACAATCCTAAATGTAGTTGCACCTAAAAATAGATCTTCAGAATACCCACAGGAAAAACTGATGAAACTGAAAACAAAAACCAAAACAAAAACCCCAGACAAGTTGGTATTTATACTTGGAGACTTTATCACTCTTCTCTCATTAACTGGTAGAATACACAGATTTTTAAAAAATCAAAACTATACAGAAGATTTTAACAATAATAACAACCAACTTGATCTACAGGACATTTATAGAACACAACACCCAACAAAAGCAGAATACATATTCTTTACAAATATACTCATGGAACATTCAAGCAGATAGACCATACTATGAGCTATAAAACAAGTCTCAATAAATTTGAAAAAACTGGAACACATAAAGTATGTTTTCTGGCTACAACAGAAAAGATAGATATCTGAGAATTCCCCCAAATGTTGGAAGCAAACAATACACTTCTAAATAACCCACAGGTCAAAAAAGAAATCACAAAGGAAATTTTAAAATATTCTGAATTTAATGAAAATGAAAACACAACATACTGAGATTTGTGCACACAACATATTGAGATAAGTACTGCACATAAAGCAGTCCTTAGAAATTCACAGCATTAAATCTTATATTAGAAAAGAAGAATTATCTATTATCAATGATCTAAGGTTCCCATCTTAAGAACCTAAAAAAATAAAAAAAATTAAACTGAAAGAAAGCATAAAGAAGGAATAAGAAGTATAAGAGCATAAATCAATGAAATAGAAAACAGAAACAATAGAGAAAAGAAATGAAACCAAAAGCTGGTTCTTTGAATAGATCAAGAATAAAAGAAGACACAAATTTCAATATTAAGAATGAAAGAGGAGTCATCACTACAGACAATGCAGGATGAAAAGAATAATATGGTTATACCATGAACAGCTTTATGCCAGAAAATAACAGCTTGGGTGAAATTTTAAAATTCCTTGAAATACACAAACTATAAAAACTCACTTGGCGAGAAATAGATAACATGAATAGCCCTGTATCTATGAAGCAGTAGTTCTCAGCTGGGGGTGATTTTGCCACCAATAATCGACCCCCAATCAAAAAAAAAAGAGATTTGGCAATATCTGGAGACATTTTTGATTGTCGTAATTTGGGATGTTTCATTGGCATCAAGTGGGCAGAGGCCTGAGATGCTGCTAAACAACCCACAGTGCACAGGATGCCCCCCCACAATATGAAATTATCTGGCCCCAAATATCACTAGTGTCAGGATTGAGAAACCCTATATTGAGGAAATTGAATTCATAGTTAAAAACTTATTCATGAAAAAAAACCTTCAGGGCCTGATGCCTTCACTATCTGGAAACTGAGAGAACATGCCTTTAAATAACTTGTGAATTAAAGAAGAAATCATAATAGAAATTTTAAAACATTTGTATTTGAATGGAAATTAAATATTACATACAAAAGCAAGTGGGGGTGCAGCTTAAGCAGTAATGAGAAGCACACTTAAAGTCTTGAACGCATATACTTAAAAAATAAGGAAGACTTACTGACCTAAGCATCCATCTCAATAAGTTGGAAAAGATAGAAATATAAACACAAACTAGAATAAGAAAAGTAATGAAAGAGAAAAAAGTAAGAAGATCAATAAAGCTAAATATCAGTTATCTGAAAAGAAAAGAAGAGTAGGGACAAACAATAGGGAAAAAAAGGAAGTCATAATTCCAATTACTACCAATATTTAAAAAATAAGATTATGAACAACTTTATGCCAATAAACTTGAAAATTTAAATGGGAAAATATTCTAAAATATATATAACTTAACAAAATTAACTCAAGAAGAAATACAAAATCTGAATCATTCTATGACTAAAGAAATTAAATCTAAAATTTTAAATCTTCTTCAAAAGACAACCAGGTCCACATAAGTTGTTTGCTTTGTTGTTGCTGTTGTTTTTTTCAAGTGAGTTCTACCAAATATTTAAGTAACAAATAATAATAAAAAGAATAAATTATAAAATCTTACATTACTTTACATTATAAAGTGTATGAGTAAGTATATCTAACTCACATAATGAGACTAGCATAACTCTGAGTTCAAAATCCAACAATGACAATATGAAAAAGGAAAATTATAAGCCAATCTTATGAATAAAAATAAATGTAAAAAAGATATCAAACTGTTGGCAAACCAAATCCAGCAAAATGTTAAATGTGTAATACACCACAACAAAACTGCATTTATATTAGGAATGTAAGGCTGATTTAATAATTGAAAATAATATAATACAGTACATTAACAAATAAAGGAAGGAAAAAATAATACGATTATATGAATAAATGCAGAAAATTTGATAAAATTCATCATTTTATTATTTATTATTAAAAACTCTTAGCAAACCAGGAATTGAGGGGTACTTTTTTAACCTGATAACTACACATGCACACACGCACGCTACCTGTGAAATCTGTGATATACAAAAGAGGTACTGCAGATCAATAAAGAGTGGTATAGATTTTTCAATAAATAGTACCAAGACAGTTATTAATATGCCAAAAAAATACCATGAAATTGGACCCCTATTCTCCTACTATACACAAAAATCAGTTCCAAGTAGATTAAAGGCATCATGTGGAAGGCAAAATAATTAACATAATTAGTATAGAAACTTATCAAAGTTTTAAGCTCTCATGAAGTTAAAACTCCATCATGATCTCAGCATGATCACTGGTTATATTTTTAAACTACAGCAGAATTATTACCTTGGAATAGCTTCCCTTAATGTCAGAAATGCTTTCTCGCTATCACGACATACTCTATACTTCTATTAAGAGCAAGTCTATCAGCATTTCTTTTAAATTACTTAAATTCCTCACAGACAACTGCACTACTAGAGCTAGTAGAGAGCATTTAAAGATTGTCACATAAATTAATAACATTAATAAAAAACAGATTTCCAACATACTAAATAATTAGAGCTTTCAGTATCCATAAGACCTAATTTCTAAGTGCCTTATTGCTAGAATGAGCTCCACTGATAATAGAAAGTTTGATAGTATGAACAAATTCAGAAGGTTCATCAAAGGACTGCTTTAAAGTCCAACTTCATGTTTTATTAAATTTAGAAATATATGTTTCCAGCAAATGTTTAGCACAGAAGAGATTTCACACCATAGAATATATTTCAAATTATGTCAATAATTCTTTTCGGCATTCCTAAGGGAACCTGAAGTAAAAGTTCATTTTGTTCAAAAGCAAAGCCTTATAATCAACAGCACAGCAGATCTAGTATCTTCCATATATACCTACATATTTTGGCCATCTTCACACATCTCTGCATTTTCACCTCTCCTCCTTTCATGACTCCTTATCAGAACTCACACACAGGAACTGCTCTTTTAGTTTCAAGAAATGCAAAGGGATAAGGGAGATGTGTCTTCCATTTTTTTCTTCTTTTTTTTTTTTTAAGAAGAAATACATGTAAGCCCCTCAGAGTGAAGACCCTTTCCTCTAAATGAGGGCAGGCACATTCACCTCTACCACTTCCTTCCAATGTACGTGTCAGCAACCTGATGAGTGACTTACAAGGTCTGCAAATTTTCTGCTTCCCTTACCCTAGATCATGAGTTCTTAGTGAGGACAAAAATTTGTTCTTGGGGGGAGAAAAAAATTTTTCACTCATTTTATGTATAAAGCACGGATATACATACAGTATAGAAATGGATAAATTGGATATCTGTGATATTAAAATTTCATGGGTGGGAACATTTAGGGGAAAACATGTTTTAAATGGCTCCCTCAGAGGGTCAAAATGAAAAAAAGGTTGAGAAACACTGCCTCGAGTGGAACTTCCCAAACCAGGATGCCTGGAATAGTTTACAGCTGTGTCAAGATACTGACCTTCGAAGCTCTGCAGGGCCAGGATGGTTGCCTCTGGTTCCAAGTGGCCTCCTTCTTCTCCCTAGTGTGCCATCTAATATTACAATTTTCTGTGTGTGCCACGACATGAAACAGGTTGGGAAATCTATCTACCTTCTTGGGACAACTGAGAATGTCATTATAGGTAAGACCCTTCACCTTAGTCTCTCTTCAGGACTCCTTTTCTTACCACATTGAAGTAATAAGGGGTATCCTTTTTTTCCAAGGCTACTTTGTAGCCCATCATTCTGTGGACTTCCTTCTTCACCATCTCTCATGCATCCTCCATCTTTCCTTTTCTATTACTCCTTTGCCTCCTTGTCAATAAACGTATCTATATCCCTCCTACCTTGGAAATTCTTCATTTGGACTCCTAGCTGTAATTCTAATTCTATTCTTTTCATAATCAACCATTTAATAAGAAATCTAAAAGTGCTACTTCCAGGATTTTTATTTTGTACTAAATATTTAATAGATACAGAAATAATATTTATAAAATACATATAAGCTATAAATAACCATATTGCAAAAACACCCATGTACCCATCACCCAGTTTAAGAAAAGGAATACAGCATGACTTTTACATTTGAAGTACCCTATGTGCCCTCCCCAATCCCATGCCCTTCCTCGTCAATCAGAGTAACTATCCTGAATTGTGATTTTCATTCTCTTGTTTTCCATGTTATGACCACATATATATGTATTCCTAAACATGCTTTTGAACTTTATAGAAATGGGATAATTCACATATATTAAGTTCCTAAAATTCATCCTTGTTGTTATGTGAAATGTAATTCTTTAATTTTGATTGTTCATAACGTTCCATCTAAGGCTATGCCTTCATTTATTTAGACATCCTGGCTACACTAACTGAGTTCATCCCTCTTCTAACCAATTGATCTCTAGCTCAACTCTTTCTGTCCACAAAATATTCACTCCTGGGATTGCTAATTTCTTTCAGTATCTAAAGAGGCCCTATCTAAATATTCACTCCGGGCTTTCCTGGTGGCACAGTGGTTAAGAATCCGCCTGCCAATGCAGGGGACAAGGGTTCGATCCCTGGTCCAGGAAGATCCCACATGCCGCGGAGCAACTAAGCCCGTGTGCCACAACTACTGAGCCTGCGCTCTAGAGCCCGTGAGCCACAACTACTGAGCCCGCATGCCACAACTACTGAAGCCCACGCGCCTAGAGCCCGTGCTCAACAAGAGAAGCCACCGCAATGAGAAGCCCGCACACCACAACGAAGAGTAGCACCCACTCGCTGCAACTAGAGAAAGCCTGAGTGCAGCAACAAAGACCCAATGCAGCCAAAAATAAATAAATAAATAAATAAATTTATAAATATTCACTCCTATCTAAAAAGCTTGTAGAATATACCAAAGAGGAGGAAATGCTGAGAAACCAATTTCTATGGTTACACACAGGAGAAATTGTTAAGGAAAGTAATAAACGTTGCCATCACTGCTAGTTTTTTATACAAATAGTAAGAACCATTTTTCTGTTTCTGGTTTTTTTTGCCTTTTTTTAATGCACTTCACCAGTTCCTAAGTATATGAAATGTTTCGGGTATAATCTAAGTTGTGTTATTTAATAAGATAACTTCAAATTCGGTGACACGTACTTTGCAGCAAAACAAAGCATGTTCCTTAACTCATGCATTTATTTATCCAGCAATTACCAAATCTTAACATATTGTTACATGAAATATATTTTTAAAAATGTTACTGGTTCTGAGAGATGTTAATAAGCGTTAAAAGATACCCTCATCGCAGTATCAACACAGATATGCCTTACTTTAAACAAAGTGTGTATTCCTGTATCTAATATAACATAAATTAGTAGCTGTTCATTTTGAAGGAAAATAGTCACAGGCTTTGGGATATCAAGCAGATCTGGGTTTAAATCACCATTTGCTAGATATGAGACCTTATCTTTATTTGAGGATTAAATAACATAACATGCATAAAAGACCTAAAAGTAATCTGCCACAGAGTAGGTACTCACTAAATAGCAAATGATGGGGACTTCCCTGGTGGTACAGTGGGTAAGACTCTGCGCTCCCAATGCAGGGGGCCTGGGTTCGATCCCTGGTGGGGAACTAGATCCCGCATGCATGCCACAACTAAGAGTTTGCATGCAGCAACTAAAGAAGTCCGCATACCTCAACTAAGAAGCCCACATGCCGCAACTAAGAGTCCGCATGTTGCAACTAAAGATCCTGCACGCCACAACAAAGACCCAGCGCAGCCAAAATAAATTAATAAATAATAAATAAGTAAATGAATGTGAAAAAAATAGCAGATGATGATGATGGTGATAAAACAGGGAGGGGTCTTTTAAATAGTACAACTCAGCACACTTAAAACGAAATTCAATTCTCAGAAGTTACACCTTTTTTGAGAAGCATGGAGTGAATTTTCTCAATCAATGTTTTTAAAGAGCATAATGTAATATAAGATGTGTTCACTGTGATACCCAACTAAGAGGTTTACTTACTGAGATAGAAAAAAGATTTTACCACTATGCCATGCCATGCACAGACTTCCAATGAGGGCACTTTAGCAAACTGTTTCTTGTAAAAGGCAAAATAACAGAGATACTCACTAAAATCTTACTAATAACCGGGTTGTAATTTAAGTTAAATTTCTCACTGAGATGCTGGGCAATACAGTTCTAACAGTCATTGTTGGGTAATATTCATGCTAGTAAATTCATCAAGTAATAGTCACTGAAGAGGATTCAGACAGGGGGAAAGAAAGTGATAGTTATTCCAGGCAGTGAAAATTAGATCTCTGTATGGCCACAATGCAAGAAGCAAGTCGCAATGATAAAGGATAAAGTTGTGTGCGTCCAAGAGCATATAGAGAGAGCCTTGATAGCTAGGCAGAAGAGTTCTAATTTAATTTGACAGGTAGGAGGAAACCACTGTCAAGTTCATCATCTTAAAACTAATGTAATACAAACAATGTTTAAGGTAGACCCGTCTACTAGTGACGTTCAATTTGCATTGAATAGGGAGTGAGTCAGGAAGCCTACTTTATTACTTGAATGATGGTTGAACTGAGACATTAGTAGACTACAGTAGTAAGACATACTTGTTATATAAATAAATGAACAAGTGAATTATGCTAATGTACAAATAGACAAGATTTGGTCATTATCTATTCAAAGAGAATGAAAGAGCCAGGTTGAATCAAATGGGTCCATGATGTTAAAGGCAGGTGATGGGGAGAATGGTGGTACCAGGAAAACTGGGAGGGGCATCTCTAGGGGAAATTTGTTCAGGTACCCCAAAATTAAAATGTTCAGTAAAACTTTTAGATATGAAATTAGATTTCAGAGAAGTTGCCTTTGTATAACATATTTTCTTATCCATAAATATACAAAAGTAATTTATATTAAATGTGTCATATATCCTGTGATACGGTTTTCCCCAGGTAGCATTATTTTAAATTATCTTGGCTTAGGCTATACGGAAATCCAATTTAATGACTGTCAGCCCAAAAGCCAGTAGGACTGGATTAAATTTGTCTTTTTAAATGGAATTCATATAAAAACCCCTGTGAATTTAAGTATTATAATTCCCATTTTATAGATAAGAAAAAATACAAGGCAGATTTGAAAGGGATCAGCAGAGGAGTGATAGATTTTAATGGAGTGAATTGACTCCAGCAATGCTTAAACCTAGCTAACTCTAATTTAGCCACGAAAATTGACAGGCATAGCAACACAGCAGCACAAGAAAGCAGGTAAGCCCAAAGTTAATGATAATATGGAATTGGAATATCCTATTTTGCCACAGGAATCTTAAAAATCAGGTATGTCTGATTCTCAAACTAATATCTAGAGATAAGATTAAGCGAGAGTTCTTTTCAAAAATGTGTTCTGCATACTGAGAACATACAGTGTAGTTTCCACCATGAGCAACAACCTGGCACTGAAAATCAAATGAATAGAATGGGAAGATAGACCTCTTAAAATCTGAACTCAGAGGTTCCTGTTCGTACCTAAGAATATAGAGAGATAGGATATCATTATGAAACAGTATATCTAATTCTTACCATTAATAACTGGTGTGTAAACAACAATCCCAGCCAAGTTTGGATCAGATACAGTTGTGTCCAGAATAAGGCCCCCAATGCTGAAAGAAACAAAAGCATACAATTTAGGGAAGGGGAAAGGAAATGTACTAATTTGAAGTTGTTCTTTATATACAAACACCCCTACTTTTAAACATAAAATATTTAGACATTTAAAAAATTGAGTAAAAAGAAAAAATATTCAAGGTAAAAATCACTGTCAAAAGCAAAATGTTGGGGCTTCCCTGGTGGCGCAGTGGTTGAGAATCTGCCTGCTAATGCAGGGGACACGGGTTCGAGCCCTGGTCTGGGAAGATCCCACATGCCACGGAGCAGCTGGGCCCGTGAGCCACAACTACTGAGCCTGCACGTCTGGAGCCTGTGCCCCGCGACGGGAGGGGCCGCGATAGTGAAAGGCCCGCGCACCGTGATGAAGAGTGGCCCCCACTTGCCTCAACTAGAGAAAGCCCTCGCATGAACCGAAGACCCAACACAGCCAAAAATAAAAAAATAAAATAAAATAAATAAAATTTAAAAAGTAGCTATAAAAAAGAAAAGTGCTTTTAAAAAAAAAAAAAAAAGCAAAATGTTGAAAACAAAACATGGCATAAGCTGTAGCCCCACGTTTCAGGGCTCTCCTTCTGGTCTACATGTTTACATACGTTACATGTAAAAAGGAAAAAAGCATATAATTTAAGTACATTAAAATGTCTGGAAGGACATGTAAGAAATTATTAACAATGTCCACCCCTAGGGATGACACTGACAGGAGACTCATGGTCATTTTATATCCTTCTGTACTTATTAGGTTTTTAAAAACCATGTGCATTTATTACCCTTATAATTTAAAAAAATGTTTAAAGAGTATCTTTTCATATTTGAAGTAAGCAAGCCATTAAAGAGATGACTTTTATTGTGTTAAAACTAGATACAGTAGATTACAGTGTCTGACCATTGGTAAATTAAAACAATGAGTTGCAGCCATAGAAAGAGCTGATCTGAAGAACAGAGGTCTGGAAAAATAACATATAGCTATACAGTGGCAAGATATACACTCTCAGTGTCTCAATGGAGCTTGGAGATTTTTTGTTTGTTTGTTTCCAAGACCATTATCAATTGGTTAACTTCAGTCTGTTGGTCTACATACTATAAAACAGTGTCAGTCCCAGTATTTCATGGGATCTTGTTGCCAAATCTTCCAGGAAAATGCAATTCACATTACAGAAAAATGAACTATATGCTGTCACAGAACAGGGTTTATGGTCAAAGTGTCAGATCAAATGTTCTTACCACTACCTGAGAGTTAATATTAGGAAATTATTAAATCTTTACTATTTTAATTCTTTAATAATATAAATGAATGGCTAAATATGCCTAAACTGCTAGGAGTTCCCATTAAAAGGTATACTATAAAGTCTAAAAACAGTCATCCTTAGAAATATTTTACTACGTAATTTAAAAAAATATGTATTTTATAGAATAAACTAGTTACATGTCAAAGAATAAATCTCCCTGCCCAAACACACAGATCATGCTGTGTATATAACATGAACACTTGCTAAAATACATTTTTAAATATTTTTATTACCCAGGTGATAAAAACTTATCATAGAAAAATTAGAAAATACAAACAAAGAGAAGAAAATAAAAATCAACCGTAGTTACATCACTCAGGGTTATACTGCTACCATGTTGATATGTAGCCTCCCAGACATTTTTAAACATGTATATATAAATATTTTTAAAAATAAATTTATTTATTTTTGGCTGTGTTGGGCCTTTGTTGCTGCACGCTTTCTTTTTTGTTGCTGGGCTTTCTCTAGTTGAGGTGAGCGGGGCTACTCTTCGTTGCGGTGCGCGGGCTTCTCACTGTGGTGGCTTCTCTTGCTATGGAGCACGGGCTCCAGGCTCATGAGCTTCAGTAGTTATGGCACGTGGGCTCAGTAGTTGTGGCTCGCGGGCTCTAGAGAGCAGGCTCAGTAGTTGTGGCGCACAGGCTTAGTTGCTCCGTGGCCTGTGGGATCTTCCCAGACCAGGGCTTGAACTTGTGTCCCCTGCATTGGCAGGTGGATTCTTAACCACTGTGCCACCAGGGAAGTCCAAAACATGTATATTTTTAAAAATAAAAACTCAAACTCTAAAAGTAGTTTTCTTCACTTTTATTAAATTTTATTTTATTTTTTAAACAGTTTTTTAAAATTATTTATTTATTTATTTATTCTTGGCTGTGTTGGATCTTCGTTTCTGTGCGAGGGCTTTCTCTAGTTGCGGCAAGCGGGGACCACTCTTCATCGCGGTGCGTGGGCCTCTCACTGTCGCGGCCTCTCTTGTTGCGGAGCACAGGCTCCAGACGCGCAGGCTCAGTAGCTGTGGCTCACGGGCCTAGTTGCTCCACGGCATGTGGGATCTTCCCAGGCCAGGGCCCAAACCTGCGTCCCCCGCATTGGCAGGCAGACTCTCAACCACTGCGCCACCAGGGAAGCCCTTAAATTTTATTTTTATCAAACAAACATACGTGCATCATTTAAAAGGCGAAAGTACCACAAAGCTTATAAAATAGCCCCTAGCCCTAACACCACATCCTGCTCTCCACTAGCAATTCTTTTTAACTTCCTTAACTGTTTCTTCTGGCATTTAATCCTCTATTTCTAAACAGCATGTTTATACTGCTATTTCTTGATTTTTAATTTTAGACATTTACCTAATGACGTCCACTATGGCAGGTGAGCATTTAGTCTCTCTTACCCTTCCCTCCCCACTTTAGTCCCTTCACAGTTCCCTTCCTTCCTCTATCCTGCCAATCTGGTTATATTATAATTTTTGGTGAAATATTTAGGTTTTACTTTATTTTAACAATGAAATCATTATTCACAACTGGGCCACAGAGTGTGTTATGAGATCTCCCCATTTGTACTGTTTTGCCTTGTCTCATATTTTTCTTAATATTTTAGGTACTTATTACTAATTCAGAATCAAATTTGTAACAAAGTTAATGAATGGCCTCTGAATACAAACTCATCAGGTAACCAATCAGTTCCCCTTTTTTTTCCTTAGAGACATTCCTTCTTAAGGTCACTGTCTTGCCAACCTGGACAGTTGCTCTGTAGGTCTGATGCTCAGCTGTCATTCTGTACCTTCCCTTCACCTCCCCACGATGGGCCTTGGTTTATGTACTATGACCAGGTCCCAACATTTCATGGGATCCTGTTGCCCAAATCCTCCAGGAAAACACAATCTACATCATAGAAAAATGAACCACATGCTGTCACAGGTTTCCTCATTCCCATGTAATCTTCTTTCTTGATTATTTCCTCATTTTGATAGACATCTTCTCTCAGCTTTTATATGAGAGGGTATACGGGAAATAAATTTTTTGAATTCCTGCATGTCTGAAAGCTTCTTGAGTCTACCCTTATGTTTGCTTGATACAGTGAGCACGTTTTATGTTCAAAACAATTTTCCCTCAGAATTTTGAGGGAATCACTTGGTGTTGAAGCTGGACATCATTCCAATTCCCAATCCCTTATATGCAACTGGACTTTTCTCTCTGGAAGCTTTTGGGATTTATGATAATGTGCTTTGCTTGGGGTCCCTCCTACTCATTGTGCGAGGTACTCAGGGGGCCTTTTAAATCTGGAAGCCCATGTTTTTCAATTCTGGGGAATTTTATTGTATTATTTCTTTGATAATTTCCTCTCCTTACTATTTGCTCCAATTGTCCACCTCTTTGCTTTCTGATCTACTTTCCAGGATAGTTCCTCAACTCTACCCTCAAGATTTTTCTTCTGATTCTTTTTGTTTCTACTGTTTATAGATTTTTAAATTCCCAAGAGCTCTTCCAATTTTTCAAATCCTCCTTATTAGAGCATTCTGTTCTTACATTGTAGATGCCATAACTTCTCTAATTTCTCTGAGGATACTGGTGATCGTTTTTTGAGACTTTTCAACTATGCTTGCAGTTTTGGGGGAACGATTTTTTTTTTTTTTTTTTTGTCTCTGTCATGTTAAAAGCCTTAATCAAATGTCTGGCGACCGTTTACTGTCTGCTCCTCCTTAAGGGACACTGCAAAGCATATCTGGAGCTCTCTGTGCACAAGGGCAGAACTTGTCAGCAGGCGGGCCTCACTGAAGAATGATCAGATGGGCATGTAGCTCTTTCACTAAAGGACCCACAGGGTCAGTTTTTGCAGGTTTTTCTTTTGAGCTGATGAGTTTCCCCAGAAAGGAATTATCTAATTTTTTGCCTGGGGGTAAAAGCCAGAGTGCCAGCATTCTATGAGAAAAGAAAAGGAAGTGGGATCAGGTTTTCATTGTTCAGCATGTAGACTTTTCCTTAATCCTTGTTTTTTATACAGTGTTTAATCCACAGCCTCACTGGTGCAGGTGATTCTAAATCCAGAGGCTCTATGATTCAGCCTCTCCAGAGTTAATTTTTGTCTTCTATAGAATGGGAGGGGGCAGTCACCTGGGTGGTCAAGCTAGCAAACGGCTTTTAGGATCTAACTGCTTCTTACTTTAACTTTCAACCAATCTCCTTCATTTCAGCTTTCAGAAGTTCTTAGTGCCTCTAAATCCTCCACCTTTTGGGGTTTCTGAGGCTCAGTTCAGCTTGCTTCTTATCGGTGTTCCCTTTTCCTGCAGGCAGTTAGGTTTTAGCTTTTTTCATTCTGATAGTTCAGTTAACAACCATAGAACCGATTTCTATCTTACTGATTTTGTTAAATCTTTCACCTACTGTCCTCCCTGCTCCCCTTCTGTTTTTGTGGTTGTATAGCTTTTTTATTCTTTTACTGTCATTTTAATAGCTTCAGTAAGGAAGAAGATAAACGTGTCAATCTACCATCTTTAATAGGAAATTCATACTTTTTTCTAGCTTTCTCCTTTCACCAAATGTATAACGAACACTGTTCCACATCAAAGGAATGTTACAGTGTTACTCTTAATGGCTGACTAATATTCCATTTTGTGACTATGCCACAATTTATTCAATCAACATCTGATTGCTAGACATCTAAGGTGTTCTCCCTCTCTTTTTTGTTATTAAAAATTCCACTGTGATGAAGATCCTTACAACTTAATCATTTGCATAGATCCATAATTATATCTTTAAGTCCTGTCAGAGTCCTAGAAGTGGCGTAGTCAAATGGTATGTACATTTCTAAGGTTTTCTGATACTTATCTGAGCAACTTACTGTTCAAAATAAGTAGTGTCCTTGTCAGGTTAAAACTCACACAGACAAAGACAAACACCACTAAATTTTAATCATCAATCTGGTAAGGATTTGGTTGGGGAAAAGTTTGAAACTGGTAGCAAATGAGGTTCCATACATCCACTGATTTCAATAACTCTTGTCACTATATCCCTATTACTTGGGATAATAAAGAACTGACTGTATAAAATGACTGACCTAAGAAATAAAAACAGGCAATTGGTTTGTTTTAATATATACATAGATACATGCATATAGAATAACTGCCCCACACACGCACACACAAACACACACTTTAATACTAACCTACTTATAACCATAGCTGTTATCACAGGCTCCCAGCCTGAGTGGAGAACCGTTCTTGTGGCTGGATGTTTGGCAGCTATTATAATCCAGATAGGAGTTAGAGCCAAGAAAAAGACACCAACTAATGGAGGAATGTAGTAATAGGTCTCTAAAATTCAAAAAGAGACAACATTTCAATCTCTCTTATAACCATGTAGCAAATGTAAGTATTAAAAGTTTACCAGAAGATATGTTATCAAACATACTCATGCTATATACTTTTTATAAATGTCAAACAAACTGAAAACTATAGATAAGGTAAAAATGTTAAATAATGTAACTGAAAACTAATACATTAATTCAACATTTATTGAAATAGTTATGTGACCTGGATGTGAACAACAACAGTAATAATAACAAGAATAACAACAGTAAAAAAATCTAACATTACTTGGCTCCTACCATTTGCCAAATATTGTGCTAAATGCTTTATGTTCATTGTCTCACTTAATTGTCCTCACAAGTATGAGGTAGAAACTCATTCCTACCTTATGAAGAAACTGAGGCTTAGGAGCTTAAGAGCACCACTAAGAAATAGCAAGAATTGGGAGAAAATGACATCTGTCTGACACTGAAGTTAGTGCTCTTAACTCCAAACTATAAAGTCTAATAGGACATTGTTTTTACCCATCAGGATCTTATAGCACAAGCATTCCATGGAATATTGGCCAATGGATTGATAATAGATATCCTCCTAATTCTGAATAGTGTTCCAATAACCAAAATGAAATTGAAATACTAGGTTTAATAAAGATAAACAGATTTCTTCACTGCAAAATTACTCAGAACATTTAATATGCAAAGACAGAATATAGTATACTATATTAACCAGAGTTTGGCCAGACTACTTAGTTTCACATCTGATGTTACAACTTACCTTGGACGAGAAATTTAACTTCTAAAAAGAAAAACAAATATCGTATATTAACGCATATATGTGGAACCTAGAAAAATGGTACAGATGAACCGGTTTGCAGGGCAGAAATAGAGTCACAGATGTAGAGAACAAACATATGGACACCAAGGGGGGAAAATGGCAGGGGGGTGGGGGTGGTGTGATAAATTGGGAGATTGGGATTGATATGTACACACTAATATGTATAAAATAGATAACTAATAAGAACCTGCTGTGTAAAATAATAAATAAAATTTTAAAAAAAAATTTAACTTTTATAAATTTATATTTCCTTATCTATAAAATGGTAAAAATTATTATAACTATTTCATGGTGTTATTGTGAGTCTTAAGAGAATTAACACATGTAATTTAACTAGAATAGCACCCAGGCACATAGTTAACATTTACTGAACACTTACTAGCATCATAATCATCATTGCCATTGTTATTAACATCTTTCTATTTGTGACATACTCAGATAACAGAGTGCCAGGATTTTTTTTTATACCTCTCTGTGACAGATTGTCTTACTTGATCACAATTATTCATTCTCTCCCCTTTCTTGTTAATGCTTTCCTATAGAGAGAGTTTGGGAAAGCTTATTGACTTTGTGCTTGGCTATTTGTCTTGCTTTGTAGACATGATGTATGCCATCTCTGAGCAAAATATGAAATGTGCTTTTGGAAATTACTAGAAGATTTATAAATATATGTAGATAGATAGATAATAAACTGTTTTCAGACACTGACAACCGGTATTGCAGGACTGCGATGCCTGAGAGAGGGGAAAGAAATGAGATAAGCCCTACAATAGCCTGGGCTTTCTTACTAAAGGCACATTCCAGACCACAGCTCAGGAAGGGAGAATTTCAGCAGAGTGAGTCTAAGGCAGCAGGAATTTACAGGGAAGAATACTGGAGAAGAGGAAGCTATTAGAGAGGGAGCCTGCAAACTGAATACCAAGCCATGCATGCATAGGGTGAATTCCACAAGGCTAAGCCAAGACAATTGGGGAGTTGTAAACTAAAAAAATTCCCAGAGTGTACAAAGGGCTAGAAGTCATTTGAGATCTAACCCCCTAGAGAGGAGTGCCTCTTTGAAAACTGAGAACATTCACTGGAGACCAGAGAAGGGACACTTCTTAGTAGTAGGGCTAGCCCTAGTGTAATGTCTACTCTAGATCTATTCCACAATGCAGAGTACTAGCCACTATATAATCACAGCTAGATCTAGTGCAGTGAAGCTTAAAACCAAGCCCCGTAAGGCTCAAACTAATCCACAAACAGCTGCCTACAAGAACAAAGTCCATGAAAACTATAAGATGCTGATGAAAGAAACTGAAGACGACACAAACAGATGGAAAGATATACTGTGTTCTTGGATTGGAAGAATCAATATTGTTAAAATGACCATGCCACCCAAGGCAATCTACAGATTCAACACAATCCCTATCAAATTACCAATAGCATTTTCCACAGAACTAGAACAAAAAATTTTTTAATTTGTATGGAAACACAAAAGACCCCAAATAGCCAAAGCAATCCTGAGAAGGAAGAGCGAAGCTGGAAAAATCACACTCCCTGACTTCAGACTATACTACAAAGCTACAGTAATCAAAAAAGTATGGTTCCAGCACAAAAACAGGCATATAGATCAACGGAACAGAATAGAAAGCCCAGAAATAAAACCACGCACTTATGGTCAATTAATCTACAACAAAGGAGGCAAGAATATACAATAGAGAAGAGACAGTGTTTTCAATAAGTGGTGCTGCGGAAACTGGACAGCTACATGTAAAAGAATGAAATTAGAACATTCTCTAACACCACATACAAAAACAAACTCAAATGGATTAAAGACCTAAATGTAAGACTGGATACTATAAATCTCCTAGAGGAAAACGTAGGCAGAACACTCTTTGACATAAACTGCAGCAATATTTTTTTGGCTCTGTCTCCTAGAGTAATGGAAACAAAAACAAAAATAAACAAATGGGACCTATTAAACTTAAAAGGTTTTGCACAGCAAAGGACACCATAAACAAAACAAAAAGACAACCCACAGAATGGGAGAAAATATTTGCAAATGATGCGACTGACAAGGGATTAATTTCCAAAATATACAAACAGCTCGTATAGCTTAATACCCAAAAAACAAACAACCCAACCAAAATATGGTTAGAAGACCTAAATAAAAATTTCTCCAAAGAAGACATACAAATGGCCAACAGGCACATGAAAAGATGCCCAACATCGCTAGTTATTAGAGAAATGCAAATCAAAACTACAATGAGTTATCACCTCACACCAGTCAGAATGGCCATCAATAAAAAGTCTACAAATAATAAATGCTGGAGAGGGTGTGGAGAAAAAGGAACCCTCCTACACTGTTGGTGGGAATGTAAATTGGTACAGTCACTATGGAGAACAGTATGGAGATTCCTTAAAAAACTAAAAGTAGAGTTACCATATGATCCAGCAATCCCACTCCTGGACATATATCTGGAGAAAACCATAATTCGAACAGGTACATGCACCCTCAATGTTCATTGCAGCACTATTTACAATAGCCAAAACATGGAATCAACCTAAATGTCCATCAACAGATGAATGGATAAAGAAGATATGCAATGGAATATTACCCAACCATAAAAAAGAATGAAATAATGTCATTTGCAGCAACATGGATGGATCTAGAGATTATCATACTAAGTGAAGTAAATCAGAGAAAGACAAATATCATACTATATCACTTATATGTGGAATCTAAAAAAATGATACAAATGAGCTTATTCACAAAACATAAGTAGACTCACAGACACAGGAAACAAACTTATGGTTACCAAAGGGGATGGAGGGGGGAGGGGTGGGGGGGACGGGGGGGAGAGATAAATTAGGAGTTTGGGATTAACATATACACACTATTATATATAAAACAGGTAAACAACAAAGACCTACTGTATAGCACTGGGAACTATACTCAATATCTTGTAATAACCTAGAATGGAAAAGAATCTGAAAAAGAGCATATATATATATATATATATGTATGTATATGTATAACTGAATCACTTTGCTGTACACTTGAAACTAACACAACATTATAAATTAACTATACTTCAACTTTTTAAAAAAGCAAAAGAACAAATACTCTGTAAGGAAAAAAACAGTAAAGCACTTAACATGACATTCACAATGTCTAACATCCAACCAAAAATTATTTTTTATAGTTTGAAATTATATTTGGTTGCATTTATAAACTTAGTTAAATACCCTGAAATATTCTATTTACTTTAGACATTTCACTTATCTCACAAAAGTTTCCTAGTATTTAAAGTAATCTTTCTAAATCTAATAAATTATATGTACAAATATGGTTAGTCTTATGTTTTCATAAATATTCATACAATGTATATAAATGTGATAAGATTTCTATTTAACAATCACAAGAATAAATTAATTACATAATTATTACTTTTAAAATGGACATGTTACTGTAATGGGCTAAGTAACAAGTATATTTAAAAATGTGTACTGCCTCTTTAGCATAAAATCATTCATACCATAAATTTGATTCTCAAATATTTTTATACTTAGTTCTAAATCTCCCTAGGGTTAAAAGTTGCCTACCCATTCCTGAAACAGTTGCATTATCCCAAGACATTTTTGGTAATACCATTTTAGCTGATCAAGCTTTTATTATTGTCAGACATCTCAGCCAGGACACTCCTGCATTTTTCTCAAGGACTCTAATACATATTTTGTATGGTAGGGAATTCATAACTTAAACACAGAGTTGATCTCACAGTCTTTGTAGCCTACAGCCTTAGATTTAAGTTAAATGTTACTAAATTTTTCTGACATCTCACAAAATTCTTCAACTGTTATTCACACCCTTCTCTTGGACTGAGTTTTATATTTTATCATTTTAACATATTTAAAGATCTCCTCACCTATGATTAAGATGTTTAAATTAGATAGAAACTCAATTTTTTTCAAATCAGGTAGGAACAATTACTATAAATATTAAAATAATACCCAAACAAATTTTACACTCATGGCTTTAGCTGGATTTGCCATCACATCTTCAAAATAATTATGCTAACAAAATTCATTTAAATATTTCCTTCCATTTAAAGGAACATGACTAGTGCTACATATAGAGTCATTTTCTCCATAGCTTTTTAAAAGATGAAAAACTTTTATTGGAAAATCCTTCCAGTTCTCCTTGCTAAACCATTAGATAGGGAGAAATAACATTCCAATTAGGAAGCATTCTTACCTCCTAAAACAACTAAGGTTACCAACAATCTCTTTATAGACTCAAACAGCAAACTAAACGCATTAAAACCCACTAAACACAACAGAAAAGAACTATTCTGCTAGGTTGTCTTAGTATTTCATCTTCAGGTCAAGAGAGGAGCACCATGCCAGGCTTTTAATTTATTCTCAACATCACATCTCTGGAAGGACATCTTAAGTTGAAGAAAACACTCACCATCCTAACTCCAGAATCATTGACCTGAATTGTCAAAGAGGGGGAAAATTTTCTCAGGAAAGAAATAAAAAATAATGAGTGGGCAGTTCCTCAAAAAGTTAAAGAGTTATCATATGATCTAGAAATTCCACTCCTAGGTATATACCAATAGAATTGAAAACATATGTTCACACAAAAACATATACGACAATGTTCAAAGCAGCATTATTCATAATAGCCAAAAAGTGGGTGTAACCCAAATGTCCAACTAATGGTAAATGGATAAACAAAATGTGATATATCCATACAATGGAATATTATTCATCCATATTATTAACCCATACAATGAAATATTATTCAGTACTGCATGGTATTCAGTACTGATTTATGCTAAAGCATGAACCTTGAAAACATACTAATTGAAGGAAACCGGATATAAAAGTTCACATATTGTATGATTCCATTTTTTGAAATGTCTAAAATAGGCAAATCCATAAAGACAGAAACTAGATTAGTGGTTGCCAGTGCTGTGGGGAGGGTGGAATGGGGAGTGACTGCTAAAGTTTCTTTCTGGGGTGATGAAAATGGTCTGGAATGAGATAATAGGTTTCACAATCTTATAACTATGCCAAAACTACTGAATTATACACTTTTAAAAGGTGAATTGTATGATATAATTGAATTATAGCTCAATTTTTAAAAGTTCCAACGATGAAAAAAAAGGAGGGAGTACTATATTCTTTAAAAATGTCAACGTTATAAAAGATAAAGAACATACATATATTCATACAGACAGATGGAGAGAATAAAAGATAAAGTAAATGGGGTAAAATGTTAACATTTGGTGAACATGGGTACAGGGTATACAGGGTTTTTTGTACTATTTTATTTTTGCAACTATTCTATAAGTTTAAAATTATCTCCAAATAAAATTTTTTAACATTAAAAAAAAAGAATGGGAAAACCATGGTAAAATCAAAATATCTAAAATGATTTACTGCAAATGTATTGTATTTCAATTTCCTGCAAATCTAACATGCCCACTCCCACCAAATTAAATCATATGTTTAATTGTATAGGACCCTCTTCCCTTTTCCCTGGCTAAATTCTAATCCAATGGTTAGGTGGAAATTACAAATATACAAAAAGGGAAAGGTGCTAAAATATTCCTCTTTTTAGGATATATTGGTGTTTTATAGATAATTAAAGAATTACTTTTAGAAAACCACTAATGACACAATCAGTAAGAGAAACTGGTTGATTAAAAGCCAACCATGAACTTCTGCATTAATATCAAAACCTAAAAGTGTCTGCCTTCTAAATCAAATACATTTAAATGACCCTAGTCAAAATAATATTTTGTATTAATTTCTGGGTATATCATCTTGTGTAATGTGGTAGGCTGAATAATGGTCCTCAAAGACATCCATATCCTAATCTCTAGAACCAGGGAATGTTACCTTCTATGCCAAAAGGGGCTTTGCAGATGTGATTAAGTCAAGGATTTGAAATAGGGAGATTATCCTGGATTATATGAGTAAGCCCTAAAGTAATCACAGGTGTGTACTTATAGGCAGGAAGTAGACAGGAATTTGACTACAGAAGACAAAATAATGTGACCACAGAAGCAGAGATCAGTAATGTGGCTGCAAGCCAAGGAATGCTAGCAGCTACCAGAAAATGAAACAAGTTAAGGAACGATTTCCCCTGAAATCTCCAGAAGGAACAAGCCCTGCTGACACCTTCATTTTAGCCCTGAATAACAAACTCATCTTGGACTTTGACCTCCAGAACTGTACGAAAATTAATTACTGTTGTTTTAAGCCACAAGGTTGTGGTAATTTGTTACAGCAGCAATGGAAACGAATGCAGGACTATAGATAAAACTGTAGAATTTTAAGCCTAATAAATGTCTGTGTACCTCGGTACTGATTCCATGATATAGGTAAACTACAGAAAGGTAAGGATTAACACAGCTAAAGTGGTTCAAATTGCTATGATTCCACTTAACTGTGAAACATAACTGCCATCTTTTTGATTCATGGCTTTCACATTTATCTAGATTGTTGGTGGCATTTTGTAACTGCTGTTACATAATTTCATTAATAGCATTCATTATTTTCACCCTAAATTCTTCTGAAATATGTAGTTGCTATGAGTGACATTTTTATATATTAGCCGTTTGTGTGCAAACAAGAAAGCAATGGGCATGGAAAGTTGTAAACACTTTTTAAAATGCCCTTTATAATAACCATCAGAATTTCCTCACTAGACTGACCTTCTAGGAATCACTCTAAACTGAGATCATATGGTGCAACAGAACTCTGTAGAAGAGCGACATGCACGATAATTTTACATTCTACTTACATCACCACATCAAGGCAGTGATACTCTAGAATGTTTTGTAAATAACCAGATGGCATCCCTGTTAGTCGCCACAGGACCCAAGTAACAATCTGAGGCCAACTGTTATTGCCCTTAGACCTTATTGCTTCTTAGGCCATCTTTTTAAAGTTAACCTTGAGAAATGAGAAATGAATCAACATTTTGCTTCTCAGATCTTGCCTAAAGAGAGAAAAGCTGATAATTTTTCAAATCAGTATATATCATGTACATACAAGAATTACATAGCCATGTAGTTATAAATAATTGAACAAGAGTCTTTAAAATCCTCTTAAAATTATGCATACAAGAAAAAGAAAAGGCAACAATCATTGTGTACAGGTATTTCAGTTACCGGCCCAACGTTAGATCCTTTTAATAGCTTTTTAAAATTACTACATGTTTAAAGATTACCATATGGATGAATAAATGTCTTTATATTTTCTCTGCAAGTCATACCTAAGCATATCATAATCTAGAGCTTAGATTACTCTCTAAACTGACTTTCTATTTCCTCTTTTATTTTTTTTTAAGATTTTTTTTTTTTTGATATGGACCATTTTTTTCTTTAAAGTCTTTATTGAATTTGTTCGAATATTGCTTCTGTTTTATGTTTTGGCTTTTTGGCTGTGAGGCATGTGGGATCTTAGCTCCCCAACCAGGTATCGAACCTGTGTCTCCTGCATTGGAAGGTGGAGTCTTAACCACTGGACTACCAAGGAAGTCCCTCCTCTTCTATTTTCATTTGAAATAGATTTTTTCTAGCCACATGTTGCCATTTTAATTTTTTTATGGTGATACTAATTTCTAGATACTTTTTGCTAAGGCAGTATACGCTATTTTCCTAATACTATGTCCTCATTGAAAGGATCATTTTTTCATTACAATCTATCATGTTATTGGACAGGTACTGTGGCAAAGTCGTTTAGAGGGATAACTATCCTTCATTTTCCATACATATACCACTTCCTGAATAATTTCTATTCACATTAATTGGATAGCTTTCAAAAGGAATAAAACATTTGCTGAAGTGCTATTTATTTAACATTCACTATGTATATGGCACTATGGGGTCAACAAAACAAATAAATAAAATAAAGACACAGTTTTGTCCTCAAGAGGCTTATACCATCATAAGGGAAGATACTACACTTACTTAAAAAGCTATATAATGACTGGCCAAATATAAAGAATGACTTAAAAGAAGTGTCAATAAAGTGCTATAGGAATTCAGAGGAGAAAAAGATTACCTAAGATTAGGGAAATTTATGAATTTAGTTTTGAAAAATGAGGATTCTGACTGGCCTTCATGGAGGAGGGGAATGACATAAGAAAGAAAAGACAAAAATCACAGGTGGCGTATGAGAGTCAGTAAATGGCTGAGTTTGGCTGGGGTACAAGAAAGGAAAGAGGTATAAGAAAGGGAGGAGCAGGCAGGAGCTTGAGGAGGTAACTAAGACTCCAGGAGGCCTGAACACCAAGTTAAAACTTTAACTTTGTTCACTAAGCAATAAAGACTTCCTCAGGGTGACTACAAAAATAAAGTCAGTAACAGTAAACAAAGCTTTGTTTCTTTTGTCTTTTTTTGGAGAACTGGAGAGGTGAGAAGGGGGGAAATTCCATATTTACTTCAGATATCAGAAATCAGCACGTTTTATCAGGAGTGAAAGAAAGGTAGCACACTGAATGAATGTAGAGCGAGCCTCAGTACTTGTACCGAAGCTAACAGAACGCCAGCGGAGCTGTTCTAAGTCATTTCTGAATATCCAAAACTCTAAGTGAGGAGTTAAGTGAGACTTTTATCAATGTCCAATTCTTTGAGAGCCACATAATTCATGGCCTCTATTTATAACCAAAGCATACGGCTGCCATGAAATCTTCTTTTTATCTCTAAAGACAGCTAAGTATTTCCAATATAGTTCAGGAATTGAACTCTGTCTCCAAGACCTAGGCATCCCACTCAGCAGGATGAATGGGATCTTGGAATTGAAATATGCCCGTTCCTAATCTCTGTGTTCAGAATACCTCCAATAAGAGGCTTCCAACTGCTGGTCCTATGAGGCCCCCTAGTGCTCAAAATGCAAACACTTTATTGTAGAAATCCAAAACTGGCACTTCAGAAACACCTTTAAATTAACTGTGGAATCAATCGGTAGCCCATTAAAAAATATAATTTTAGGGAAACAAATGATACAGACGAAATGTAAAAGATCCTGTTTTAATTAGTTCACCTTGAATTACTTTGAGCCAACTTTCAGAAGACAAGTAAAGGCCTAGAAAAAGCTAAGCAATATTTAATAATAAAATTATTTTACAAAACTATGGTCTCATTACATTTCACTTTTTAAATTTCCTGATCTAGTTAAACTACTAATATATCATCTATAACACTCAAAATATTGAAAGCTTTAGAGAATAACACATTATGTTAAGTCTTTTATAAGGAGTTTATCACTTGTGTAATTTTTAAAAATAAATTCCTCAGAAGTTGATTTATCTTATGGAATATCATAATAGTTAGTCTGTATCATTATAACAATTGTCATATTTATTATGATAACAGTCTTCAATAGCTTCAACTGGTGGAGACACCCTGGTATTTGGCAGGCAGCTGACATCATGGTAATTTAAGTACCCAAGTCTGCAAATAATACACTTTTCTTTTTTATGGGAACAAGATCTTACATTTGGGCCATTGATCATTTATTGTCTTCTACCTTACTTCAAGTAGACACATCTTATCTTCTAAATGAGAATTTTCTTTTAACATACATATCAAGTCTTAATGAGTATTATTTTTATATCATTAAATAATTTATGGTAATTTTATATACTACATGAAATTTCTCTTGATATCTCCAAAAGTAGTAGAAAATGACTGCCTTTGACAGGTTAGAGCCCTTTCTTTAGTTCAAAAACATTTAACTGAGACTCTTACTTCTACAAACCAAATATACTTTATTCTAAAGTATACCGTAAATCTGTCTAGAATCCATGAAAATATATGAGGATATGTGAATAAATGTTTGCTTCTGCCTTGGCTTATAAACTCTCTCTCTCTTTCTCTCTGTCTCTCTCTCTCTCTTTTTTTTTTTTTTGTATTACTGTGGGTTTCTATTTTCTTTTAATTTTTAAAAAATGTGGCATCAAAAAAAATGAAACTACAACCAACTTTTAGCGCTTAACCTATGCTCACAAATCATATACAGCTACACTGACAATAGCCACACAGTATAAATTTGCATTAAAACAATCCATTACATTCTATAAATACCCTATTACTATTACCAGGAATCACATATATAAGATGACTCCAAATTCACACAGCATTCAGGCTCATTTTCATGGTGATTTTTGGTTGTTAGTATTAATTGCCACGTTGGTTTCTGAAAGGGGGAAAAATCACTAAATTTCAAACTCCACCATAACCTTATGTTTTGAGATAACAGTGCAACACATGTATCAGAATCCTGTGGGTTGACCCATCAGTGGCTACACATTCAGAGGAAAAGGCAGAATTCATAGACTATGACAGATCTGTGTTCAACCTTCCTACCAACAGTGAGTAACACACATAACCTTTATGATCCTCAGTTTTCTCATCTGAAATTAGAAATGATAATCCTTATCTTTTAGAGTTTTAAACTCTTTAAGAAGAGAAAAATATGTGAGAACCACAACACATAGTAGGTGTACAACAAGTAACAGTTATTGTTCTAATCAGCCTCAACTACAGTTCTAACACAGATGAAGGCCACCACAGAGTCATGACATTGCTGCAACAATATTTATTTAAAGAGACTCTGAATAATGCATTATAGTTAATTTCAAGTCAACTTACCAAGACAGGAGTACAAACCCTGACTTATCCAAGCTAATATGGCAAGAGTTATAAGGTCGCCAAAACTAGCAGCAATGGGTGTAGCAACATTGTCGGGATTTATCCCAGTCTTCTTTGAACCAACGATAACCCCAACCATTATTATTCCTAGAAAAAAATAAAGCTCATTACTTTTTCTGCTATAATTTAAAGAAAATCAATCCCCCGAAATACTGAAATACATAGGCTAGACAAACAGTGTGTCACTTCCGGTTAGACTGCTTAGATAAGCTGACTAAAGCAAACAAAACATTTTATTTGAATGCTTTGGCAAAATGTCTTTCAACAAATTCCAAGTGGGGATCACAAAAGATCTGAGAAGTTCAATGTTGCATTTAGAGACCTGAAGAGCTACTGTAAAATAACATTAAAGTTCCAAATTTAGTAACATGCATGTCTTAGATGTAATGTATTCATGTGTATCAAAGCCAAAGATTATATTTTAACCCTCAAATAAAGTATGAAAATGTCAAAGAAAGGTGAGTCATATTTAAGGACTTCCCTGGTGGCACAGTGGTTAAGAATCCGCCTGCCAACGCAGGAGACACGGGTTCGAGCCCTGGTCTGGGAAAATCCCACATGCCGTGGAGCAACTAAGCCTGTGCGCCACAACTACTGAGCCTGCGCTCTGGAGCCTGCGAGCGACAACTACTGAAGCTGGCACACCTAGAGCCCGTGCTCCGCAGCAAGAGAAGCCACCAGAATGAGAAGCCTGTGCACCGCAACGAAGACCCAATGCAGCCAAAAATTAATAAATAAAAAATAAATAAAAACGTGAGTCATATTTATACACATAGCAATTGGGAAGAAGGGCAACAAAACCAGATTTGTTTACATAGTGGTAGCCAGAAATGCTTGCTTCATTTTATTATTAAAAAGTGTTGAAGTATTAAGAAGAGGGAAGTAATTAAATTTTGAACACTGGAGGCCAGAATACAAGAAGCAGTCTTTGTAAAGGATATTCTTTAAACCCCAAGTTTCTGTCTATGAACCTATAACAACAGAAGATGAAAATGTGACTGTGTACTTATACTTTTAAATTCTTATATTCTTGAATATAGAAATGGGAGAAAAATGATAGCATTACAGCCATACCCAATTGTATAGATTTTCTCATGCCAACACATTAAGAGTATGCAGGGCAGAGAAAATTTAAAATTAGTTCATTTATGTGCTAACCATAAATCAATATGGAAGACTAAACATGGCTACAGACAAAAACCAGAATCTCACTGCATTTTTAGACTGAAAATGACTCTAAATGATTTTATTCTAACATACTCACTTTATAGATAATAAAACTGAGGTCCTAGGAGTAGGTTTAAATTCTTGCATAAGGTCACATAGCTTGTAAGTAACAGTGTTTTTTCTACAACCCCATAAAGGCAAATTATTGAAAGTAGAATTTTTGTTCAATGTCTCACGTCTTATATTCTGGAGGCTTTTTCAATCTATGGACTTACCTTTCCCATAATATCATTGTAAACAGAAAAAAACAACAGCAGGAAAAAAACTTAAATGTATTATACAATAATCAGTCAATATATGATCATATAAATTTTTTTTTCAAAATCAGCACATTTAAAGATCAATGTGGAGAGTTCTCCTATGAAAGAATGCTGTCTATAACTTTTCAGCTGAAAACAAATATTTTGCCATCATGGACCAATGGAAAGAGCTGGGAGGCAGGAAATGGGTTTTAATTATGATTTTTCTGTGAGCAAGCTGATGAAATCGGACAAGTCACCTTACCTAAGTCAGTTTTCTCACCTACAAAAGGTGGTCAATAGTATCTGCTCTACATATATAAAGGTCAAGTTATCATAAAATTAGAACACACATTATTAAAAGTAAGAAGGCTAACAAATATATATATATATATATTTTTTTTTTTTTAATTTATATTTATTTTTGGCTGTGTCAGGTCTTCGTTCTGTGCTAGGGCTTTCTCTAGTTGCGGCAAGCGGGGGCCACTCTTCATCGCGGTGCGCGGGCCTCTCACGGTCGCGGCCTCTCTTGTTGCGGAGCACAGGCTCCAGACGCGCAGGCTCAGTAGTTGTGGCTCACGGGCCTAGTTGCTCCACGGCATGTGGGATCTTTCCGGACCAGGGCTCGAACCCGTGTCCCCTGCATTGGCAGGCAGATTCTCAACCGCTGCGCCACCAGGGAAGCCCACAAATATATTTTTAAAATCTGAGTTTTTATGGTTTTAAAAATCCCAGGCAATACAAATACTTGTTAGTCTGAAAAGTTTTAAACAATTCTTTCTAAATGAAACAATATTAGAGAGAAAACAGAAGCAAATTAGCCTAAAGAAACAGAGTGCTAATGCTTTAACACTTTTTTTATTTTTTTACCAGAAATTAGTTTTCCAATAGCATAACTTCACTATGCTTTCACCAGTGTTAACACCATTCAATTCTAGTAATTCTATATAAAGACAAGAAACTACCCCTGGTACAATTTAAGTACTAAAATAAAATGCTTGAAAATATTTTGGTAGTCAGGTCTTAATTTTAATAAGAGTTTCTAAATTACCAGAACCTAGCCCAAAAAGTTAGCTTTGTTGTATGATCACCTGACAGTAGAGTGTTCCATTTTTAACCTTGCTGGTGATCTAAAATAAGAAGATGACAATTATAAAATAAAAATTACCAAGACTTTATGATTACTGTTCCATAATAAGCTAGTTCTCTAGTGTAAAGTTGATATTAATAAATCAATATAAAGAATGATATCCCAACTAAAAAAATTATAATGCAGTTAAACGTTAATAATAAAATTAAATTTTGTCTGTCTGGCTTCTTTTGTCTTCTGGCTCTTTAACATTGTATAGCCAACAATATGCTGTGTTAAGCATATGGTTATACTTGTATTGCCACAGAAACAGTAAAGGAATTTTTTTGAAATCTGAAACTTTAAAAAATTTTAACAGAGGGACTGCTTTCTTTTTTCAATTAATTTATTTATTTTTGGCTGCGTTGGGTCTTCGTTGTTGTGCGTGGGCTTTCTCTAGTTGCGGCGAGCGGGTGCTACTCCTCGTTGCGGTGCGCGGGCTTCTCATTGCGGTGGCTTCTCTTGTTGAGGAGCACGGGCTCTAGGCGCGCGGGCTTCAGTAGCTGTGGCGCGCGGGCTCTAGAGCGCAGGCTCAGTAGTTGTGGCGCACGGACTTAGTTGCTCCGCAGCATGTGGGATCTTCCCGGACCAGGGCTCGAACCTGTGTCCCCTGCATTGGCAGGCGGATTCTTAACCACTGTGCCACCAGGGAAACCCAGAGGGACTGCTTTTAAAACTCAGAATTCCTGGAATACTTGTTACTCAAATGACAAGCTGGTAAATGCTCTGCATGATTTCCAGACAGGAGATTCTCAATTAATTTAAATTACAGAAACAAATGAGTATCTAGACTATTTTCCTGATCTTGTCTGGGAGCTGTACCAGGGGACCTAAAGCTGGGACACAACCTCAGAAAGCTTGTATAATATGTATAATATATATAAATATATCTGAAATAATCTATTTTAAAAGTTTGTAGATAATTTTTCTCCATTTTTTATAATGAACAAGTACCATTTAAATAAAAATAGTTAACATGGAAAATCAATAATTAGAAAGTAAAATATTATAGAGTAGACATTTATAAATTTACTTACCCTGCAGAAGAGATGCAATGAAGGCAGTTGCTACACTGCTAGAGCACAAAAGTATGGAATGATCAAGATAGTATTTTCCCTCTGGTATCCAGCCCAATATAATTGCTGCCACAGCTGCTAGAAAGCCGACTACTGTTGCTTGAACCTTAAAAAATTTTAATAAAATCCAAGAGAATTATTCATTTTGAAAATGCATTTTTTATTTTATGACGTAAATATGCATACAAGGAGTCAGAATAAAGTATTATATATGGTAATTGAGCTGCCTTACCTTTTGAAGAAGCTACTGTATTTTAGTTTTACTATTCCCTAAGGTGATGAGTTCTCAAAGTGCCCTGATCTGGCAGCAGTAGGTATGGAATGGGATCTAGGAATCAAGTTTTAACAAGCACCCCAAGTGACTTTGATGGCGTAACCCACAGATCACCTTAAAAAATACCAATCTTAAGACTGAAAAGTACCCAGTCCACATAACTGAAGTCTGACTCTAGACTCAGTATTGGCAAAAGATTGGATTCTACAACCAAATGATAAGAGTTTGATTCCTAGCTATACCACTTAATCTTGTGGCAAGCTATTTAAATTTATTCATCCAACAAGCATTAATTTAGGATCTACTATATACAAGGCGCTATGCTTAGTGTTGGGCTACAACAGTGGTCAAAATAGATTTACTTCCTACCCTCACAGAGCTCTTGGTCAATGGGAGAGACAGACATTAAAAAACAACCTCACAAATAGTCACAATCGTGATTAGTGCTATAGAAACCTTAGCTCCTAATCTGAAAAATGATAATGATAATATTGAACATGAAAGGGTTATTTTGATATTTAAATGAATTACATAAATGTATAAAGTACTTCCTACAGTGGTAGCACAAAGCAACCCTCAGGAAAAAAAAAAAAAAAGGCAACTACTCTTAGAATCCTATTAGTCGAATGCTAGAACTAAAAGAAACCCTGAAGGAATCTCCAGTTCACTGATTCTTAACTGTGTTTGTGTCATGGACTCCTTTGACAATTTGGCAAAAATTTTATAGATTCTTCCCACCACGAAAACACGGATGCATTCAATATTGTGAGTAGAACTTCTGGGTGCTTAGACTCTCTGAAGCCAATCCATGTACTGGAATCCAGGGCTCCAGGTGAAAAACCCAAGTAGTCTGATCTTGTCATAGAGTAAATTAATGGAAAAGCCTGGGCCAGCAAGTCCAGATATCCTAGAGTCCAGCCCCACATCTTTCATTACAGCAGATTCAGAGCTGAGAGTCAAGCTGTAAGCACCATTATGGTTGTGCCAGTTGCTAAAATACTTCAGCATTCTCTTACTGGTTAGTAAATAATATGGTATGTAAAAGAAATAAAATTAATCAATGATTTAAATTCTAGCACTGTGATTCCAAGGTTTTTCTTAGAAATAAAATAGAGTGCTTTTACTTCTTGGAAATGAAATACAGAGCTAGGGAGCCTATGTAAGACTTACAGCATATGCGCACGCACACACACACACACACACACACACACCTGAGATAAATAAGTCCTATTCTGTAAACCTGCAAAGGAAATGCCCAATTGTACCCAAGAGAAGAGCAGAGTCTGGGTTAAGGAGTAGCTGGGGAGGTTAACAGGAGCCATAAATACATGTAAGCGCAGGGCACATCCCTCCTGGTGAGGTAATGATTCTTCAGTGGGATTGGGAACTTTGCTTTATTTGACAGTTTATGGACAGGTTGAGGTGGCCACTGTGTACAACTGTGAAGAAATCTGTGACAGATCATCTGCTTGGGATCCCATTTAATAGTCAGAAGAACACACCCCAGCTAATGCCAGCATGAGCCTCCTCTGCCCTTTCCATCGCTCCCCACCTCTACCCTCCATAACTAGCCTCTAGTCGAAGGAACACGGCTAACCCATCCCATGCCCCTCCCCACGCCATCTACTCCCTCATGAGCTTTAGCGGATAAAGCTTGAGAGATAGCACAACCGCCACCCTCCACCTGACCCTGTTTTCTTCTCCCCTCTGCTTCTGTCCACAGGTAACTGGGCTCCAACAAGTTGCTGCCTCACTGGCTGGTACCGACTATGTCCTGATGGGCCCGGAGTGAATATTTAGATAGGAGCTCTTCAGATACTGAAAGAAGTTAGCAATCCCAGGAGTGAATATTTTGTGGACAGAAAGAGTTGAGCTAGAGATCAATTGGTTCAAAGAGGGATGAGCTCAGTTACTGTAGCCAGGGGAAATGATTCAGAAGGAACCATTTCTTCAGTGGTTTGGAAGTCATTTGAGAGTTCAGTTTTTGTTGAGTAGAAGCAATGGCTAAACAAATGAAGGTACAGCCTTAGATAGAATGTTATGAACAATCAAAATTAAAGAATTACATTTCACATAACAACAAGGATGAATTTTAAGAACTTAATATATGTGAGTACCTCGCACAATGAGTAGGAGGGACCCCAAGGGGTCCCAAGGGACCCCTGTTTCTCATGCATCCTTGGTGGAGTGAGACAAAGACACAGACTTCAGGCTGTGGCAACTAGGATCAGTGAATCCCCAGTCATCATTGGCTCCCATTCTGACCAACAGTTGTGGGGAGAGAGGATGACAAGGAAAGGGTGGAGACTAAGAGTGAAAGGAAAAATTAAAAGCAGAGATGGAAAATTATTAGAATAATTTGATGAATAATTTATAGTACAACTCATATAACTTAGTAAGAGTTTATGGTATTTAAAGAAAAAAATGGAATATATTTTCAAATCTTAATTTATATATTAATTTATAGTTGTCTACTGGTTGTTAGATATTTTGGTTATTACTCCAGCATAGATTCCTACAGTTTTGAGCTGAAAAGGATCATGCACGTCTCTAGTGCAATACTGTGGAAAATAAGAGGAAACTTAAGCACAGAAAGGTTAAGTTAACAAAGGTTATATAGCTAGTTAATGTCAGAGCTGAGATTAGATACCAGATTTTCTTATTTCTAACCCTGTGATCTTAGAAGCAGTTGCACAGATATTTTATTAAAGCCTATATTCCAAAATTTCCTTTATTTCTTTGTCTTTGAACATTACATGAAATAAACTGTTTGCCACCATGTTCTCAACATTATGTCCTAGTTGACCTAACATTAAAATTAGTGAGCATTTCCTAAGCTCGCACTTGCTAAAGAGGTGCTGGGGGCTGCAGTCTTTTGTCTTGGGGATAGGAGAGGGTGGTGGGAGAGAAAGAGATATTTCCCTGAGATTAGAAAGAACTGTAGGTAATCTATATATAATTCATGTATATGTAATTGACAATTTAATGTGCTCATTTATATTAACACTGATAACATTAACAAATTAAGGAAAATTCAGCTTAAACAAACATCTCACCATAATATATTTAAAAAGTTAAGTTTAATTAAATAGAGGATTTACTTTTAAAAAAATCAAAGTAGACATTCACAGAAAGATAGACAAGATGAAAAGGCAGAAGGCTATACACCAGATGAAGGAACAAGATAAAACCCCAGAAAAACAACTAAATGAAGTGGAGATAGGCAACCTTCCAGTAAAAGAATTCAGAATAATGATAGTGAGGATGATCCAGGACCTCGGAATAAGAATGGAGGCAAAGATCAAGAAGATGCAAGGAATGTTTAACAAAGACCTAGAAGAATTAAAGAACAAACAAACAGAGATGAACAATACAATAACTGAAATGAAAACTACACTAGAAGGAATCAACAGCAGAATAACTGAGGCAGAAGAACGGATAAGTGACCTGGAAGACAGAATGGTGGAATTCACTGCTGCGGAACACACTAAAGAAAAAAGAATGAAAAGAAATGAAGACAGCCTAAGAGACCTCTGGGACAACATTAAACGCAACAACATTCGCATTATAGGGGTCCCAGAAGGAGAAGAGAGAGAGAAAGGACCCAAGAAAATATTTGAAGAGATTATAGTCGAAAACTTCCCTAACGTGGGAAAGGAAATAGCCACCCAAATCCAGGAAGTGCAGCGAGTCCCATACAGGATAAATCCAAGGAGAAACACGCCAAGACACATAGTAATCAAATTGGCAAACATTAAAGACAAAGAAAAATTATTGAAAGCAGCAAGGGAAAAATGACAAATAACATACAAGGGAACTCCCATAAGGTTAACAGCTGATTTCTCAGCAGAAACTCTACAAGCCAGAAGGGAGTGGCATGATATACTTAAAGTGATGAAAGGGAAGAAACTACAACCAAGATTACTCTACCCGGCAAGGATCTCATTCAGATTTGATGGAGAAATCAAAAGCTTTACAGACAAGCAAAAGCTAAGAGAATTCAGCACCACCAAACCAGCTCTACAACAAATGCTAAAGGAACTTCTCTAAGCAGGAAACACAAGAGAAGAAAAGGACCTACAAAAACAAACCCAAAACAATTAAGAAAATGGTAATAGGAACATACATATCAATAATTACCTTAAACGTGAATGGATTAAATGCTCCAACCAAAAGACACAGGCTTGCTGAATGGATACAAAAACGAGACCCATATATATGCTGTCTACAAGAGACCCACTTTAGACCTAGGGACACATACAGACTGAAAGTGAGGGGATGGAAAAAGATATTCCATGCAAATGGAAATCAAAAGAAAGCTGGAGTAGCTATACTCATATCAGATAAAATAGACTTTAAAATAAAGAATGTTACAAGAGACAGGGAAGGACACTACATAATGATCAAGGGATCAATCCAAGAAGAAGATATAACAATTATAAATATATATGCACCCAACATAGGAGCACCTCAATACATAAGGCAACTGCTAACAGCTATAAAAGAGGAAATCGACAGTAACACAATAATAGTGGGGGACTTTAACACCTCACTTACACCAATGGACAGATCATCCAAAATGAAAATAAATAAGGAAACAGAAGCTTTAAATGACACAATAGACCAGATAGATTTAATTGATATTTATAGGACATTCCATCCAAAAAACATCAGATTACACTTTCTTCTCAAGTGCGCACGGAACATTCTCCAGGATAGATCACATCTTGGGTCACAAATCAAGCCTCAGTAAATTTAAGAAAATTGAAATCATGTCAAGCATCTTTTCTGACCACAACACTATGAGATTAGAAATGAATTACAGGGAAAAAAACGTAAAAAACACAAACACATGGAGGCTAAACAGTACGTTACTAAATAACCAAGAGATCACTGAAGAAATCAAAGAGGAAATCAAAAAATACCTAGAGAAAAATGACAATGAAAACACGACGATCCAAAACCTATGGGATGCAGCAAAAGCAGTCCTAAGAGGGAAGTTTATAGCTATACAAGCCTACCTGAAGAAACAAGAAAAATCTCAAGTAAACAATCTAACCTTACACCTAAAGGAACTAGAGAAAGAAGAACAAACAAAACCCAAAGTTAGTAGAAGGAAAGAAATCATAAAGATCAGAGTGGAAATAAATGAAATAGAAACAAAGAAAACAATAGCAAAGATCAATAAAACTAAAAGCTGGTTCTTTGAGAAGATAAACAAAATTGATAAGCCATTAGCCAGACTCATCAAGAAAAAGAGGGAGAGGCCTCAAATCAATAAAATTAGAAATGAAAAAGGAGAAGTTACAACAGACACCACAGAAATACAAAGCATCCTAAGAGACTACTACAAGCAACACTATGCCAATAAAATGGACCACCTGGAAGAAATGGACAAATTCTTAGAAAGGTATAACCTTCCAAGAATGAACCAGGAAGAAACAGAAAATATGAACAAACCAATCTCAAGTAATGAAATTGAAACTGTGATTAAAAATCTTCCAGCAAACAAAAGTCCAGGACCAGATGGCTTCACAGATGGATTCTATCAAACATTTAGAGAAGAGCTAACACCCATCCTTCTCAAACTCTTCCAAAAAATTGCAGAGGAAGGAACAGTCCCAAACTCACTCTATGAGGCCACCATCACCCTGATACCAAAACCAGACAAAGATACTACAAAGAAAGAAAATTACAGACCAATATCACTGATGAATATAGATGCAAAAATCCTCAACAAAATACTAGCAAACAGAATCCAACAACACATTAAAAGGATCATACACTACGATCAAGTGGGATTTATCCCAGGGATGCAAGGATTCTTCAATATACGCAAATCAATCAATGTGATACACCATATTAACAAATTGAAGAATAAAAACCATATGATGATCCCAATAGATGCAGAAAGAGCTTTTGACAAAATTCAACACCCATTTATGATAAAAACTCTCCAGAAAGTGGGCATAGAGGGAACCTACCTCAACATAATAAAGGCCATATACGACAAACCCACAGCAAACATCATTCTCAACGGTGAAAAACTGAAACATTTCCTCTAAGATCAGGAACAAGACAAGGATGTCCACTCTCACCACTATTATTCAACATAGTTTTGGAAGTCCTAGCCACGGCAATCAGAGAAAAAAAAGAAATAAAAGGAATACAAATTGGAAAAGAAGAAGTAAAACTGTCACTGTTTGCAGATGACATGATACTATACATAGAGAATCCTAAAAATGCCACCAGAAAACTACTAGAGCTAATCAATGAATTTGGTAAAGTTGCAGGATACAAAATTAATGCACAGAAATCTCTAGCATTCCTATACACTAATGATGAAAAATCTGAAAGAGAAATTATGGAAACACTCCCATTTACCATTGCAACAAAAAGAATAAAATACCTAGGAATAAACCTACCTAGGGAGACAAAAGACCTGTATGCAGAAAACTATAAGACACTGATGAAAGAAATTAAAGATGATACCAACAGATGGAGAGATATACCATGTTCTTGGATTGGAAGAATCAATATTGTGAAAATGACTATACTACCCAAAGCACTATACAGATTCAATGCAATCCCTATCAAATTACCAATGGCATTTTTTTACAGAACTGGAACAAATCATCTTAAAATTTGTATGGAGACACAAAAGACTCCGAATAGCCAAAGCAGTCTTGAGGGAAAAAAACGGAGCTGGAGGAATCAGACTCCCTGACTTCAGACTATAGTACAAAGCTACAGTAATCAAGACAATATGGTACTGGCACAAAAACAGAAACATAGATCAATGGAACAAGATAGAAAGCCCAGAGATAAACCCACGCACCTATGGTCAACTAATTTATGACAAAGGAGGCAAAGATATACAATGGAGAATAGACAGTCTCTTCAATAAGTGGTGCTGGGAAAACTGGACAGCTACATGTAAAAGAATGAAATTAGAACACTCCCTAACACCATACACAAAAATAAACTCAAAATGGATTCGAGACCTAAATGTAAGACTGGACACTATAAAACTCTTAGAGGAAAACATAGGAAGAACACTCTTTGACATAAATCACAGCAAGATCTTTTTTGATCCACCTTTTAGAGTAATGGAAATAAAAAGAAAAATAAACAAATGGGACCTAATGAAACTTCGAAGCTTTTGCACAGCAAAGGAAACCATAAACAAGACGAAAAGACAACCCTCAGAATGGGAGAAAATATTTGCAAACGAATCAATGGACAAAGGATTAACCTCCAAAATATATAAACAGCTCGTGTAGCCCGATATTAAAAAAACAAACAACCCAATCCAAAAGTGGGCAGAAGACCTAAAAAGACATTTCCAAAGAAGACATACAGATGGCCAAGAAGCACATGAAAAGATGCTCAACATCACTAATTATTAGAGAAATACAAATCAAAACTACAATGAGGTATCACCTCACACCAGTTAGAATGGGCATCATCAGAAAATCTACAAACAACAAATGCTGGAGAGGGTGTGGAGAAAAGGGAACCCTCTTCCACTGTTGGTGGGAATGTAAATTGATACAGCCACTATGGAGAACAGTATGGAGGTTCCTTACAAAACTAAAAATAGATTTACCATATGATCCAGCAATCCCACTACTGGGCGTATACCTAGAGAAAACCATAATTCAAAAAGACACATGCACCCCAATGTTCATTGCAGCACTATTTACAATAGCCAGGTCATGGAAGCAACCTAAATGCCCATCGACAGACGAATGGATAAAGAAGAGGTGGTACATATATACAATGGAATATTACTCAGCCATAAAAAGGAACGAAATTGAGTCATTTGTTGAGACGTGGATGGATCTAGAGACTGTCATACAGAGTGAAGTAAGTCAGAAAGAGAAAAACAAATATCGTATATTAACGCATGTATGTGGAACCTAGAAAAATGGTACAGATGAGCCGGTTTGCAGGACAGAAGTTGAGACACAGATGTAGAGAACAGACATATGGACACCAAGGGGGGAAAACTGCGGTGAGGTGGGGATGGTGGTGTGCTGAATTGGGCGATTGGGATTGACATGTATACACTGATGTGTATAAAACTGATGACTAATAAGAACCTGCAGTATAAAAAAACAAACAAACAAAACAACTAATACTAAACTTTCATTGGGTTATTTGTATGGAAATATGTTAATATAAATGTTCCAGACATTACATGAAATTTCTAAAAATCTTATATGCTCTGGTATAATGTTATAAGTCATAATTCTAGTCATTACTTTAAAATGTATATCTCAGAAATAACTAAATTTCCTTGTCAATTGCATTATTATGAATTTTCATCAAATCTTTAACCGTGGTCATTTTTAAGTCTTTTGTCATTTACAGACAGTTCTGGGTGTACTCTGATGCTTTTGCAAACATGTTCCTATAAGAGGGTTTCATCTTCAAGGAATTCATGGAAAAGACTCTGACAAGTACAGGTTTCTGGTAACTGACTGTACTGCTGAACTGAATGAATAAGCATTTTCAGAACTCTAATGAAAAACTGATGAACTCATAAAAGTGCTAACAAAAGATCAAGATGAAAAAAAAATTAATTACATGGGACTGAGTGAACTGATGAGGATGATTATAATTTTTGTGACTTTCTGTTTGAATTAAAAAAAAAAATCCCACAAGGACTCAGAGGCAAAGAATATACAAATCAATTTTCACTGCAAAGTAAAGGAGCTGTTACAGTGGAAAAAAAAAAAAAATCAAAGTAGAAAAACAGCACCTAAGCCATGAAGTGCTAAATATTTATTTGTACAGATATTAACTCAAATTCTGGCTCTATTACATACTTATGGTAGAAGATATTTCATATATTTATTCTATATTTTGCATGTTATACATTTTTCATAATTAGAAGAATCTAATCAGTTTCTAGGAAAAGAAAACTTTCAGAAGCCATGGGTATCCATTTATTCTATCACTTGTTCATAGTACCCAATTATTATTTTAGGTCCCCTGAAACAATTAAATGGTAGACTTAAGAGCACTAAAATTTATTCCATTCTTACAGGTAAAACTCAAGATCTGTAAACAAATATATGTATCACTTACCTGTTTTAAAGCCAAGTTGCCAATTATTAGGTTCCACTTTTCAATGGGTGAATCCATCTTCCCAATATTTACCTGTTAATATGGATAGTTTCATGTATCACTGAATAATCCACATGCTCTCTACTCTGTTTAAACAGCATATGAAGTCTTAAAGCCAAAAATAATCCTTTAGTATACCTGATGAGCTCACACTGCACGTTAAATATAATTTTAAATTCACTACAAGTCTTGCATCTCACACTCGGCTTGCCTGAGATGTTTAGAAAAAAAATTTTTTTTAACTTAATTACTAGCTCATAAGAACTAGTGGGCCAGTTAGTACTATCTACCTGCCGTCTGATGTTATTTTACAACTAACATCAAGTGTCATACTAACATGCCAAATTTTGTCTACTGAGGCCCAACATAAATAATTACATAATTTTTAGCTGCTAGCGTTTAATTCCACATCATGAAACTTATGTAATTTCAAGAATTATTGACAAAAAAACCCAGATATAAATAAATCATTCATATGTACATAATTTATATTTGAGTCATGACTAAAATTGTTATCAATAAAAAATTCATTCAGTTCACATATGAATTCTGATATTGTACTTCACTATTAAAATGTATACATCTGTTGGCTAAATCAAAGACTATCCTCCAAAAAATAATATTATTATTCACATATTCAATTGCTCTGTAAGCTAAATCATACTTCTCAACCACTTAGGATTCAAAAAATGTATATCCAAAACTGACAAGTTTTTCTAATGCAGTCATTTGGAAAGCAATAAGCAATCATCATTAAAAATATACTAAGCCAGGTTTCAATTATTCATTACATGGTTGTTCACTGAAGACAGATGAATGGGTAAAGTGGGAGATATATAAGGGTAATTATTTATGGGTAGTTAACCATGGACAAACTAGAGTTTAGCTCACTGGCTTCAAACCAACAGGTTAAGTGCTACATCAACACTTCCTGTATCAATCTGGAAAAGATTCTATTCTCTAACTTCACTCTCGACTGTAGTCTCAAAGTATCAAGCAAATGCACATATTAAGATTTCTCAGTGTTTCAGAATAATTATTCCTGCTGTCTTTACTTGTATTATTTCCTTCCTAAGCCTGAAAGTCTAAATTATTGATAAAATTTGTGTTTGCAGCTCTAGCAACCTGAGTCACTGCTCTAGTGAACAAGGTACAAGCAATGTTTAAAGAGTGAACCTATCTCGGGTTTAGTGTTCAAGAAATAGGTATGAGAGAAACTAGTTATTTTTTAATAACTTTTAGAAAGATGTCTGTAGGTATAGGAGGCAATCTAAAATGATTCTGTGAAAAAGTACAAGATGTCAAGACTCCACGACTGCTTGATGATCAATGGAGACACACATTCATCATGGTCTAGGAAAAGATTAAGAAAGGTGAAGGTGACAGAATGAATGAGCACCATGAATTAGGTAAGCAACTGTGCAGATTCACTTGGTATCATCACTACCAGTGATGCCTGCAGTGACATGCCTCGAAATCCCCTTCTCTAGAGCTTCAGCTTACAGTCTGCCAGTGAGAAGAACTTGCCTAAGATTTGAAAGGCAGAAGTGAAGGAGAGGCCATTATTTTTGGAAGGTCTCATTGGTCAGATACAGTAGCATCCAGACTCCTTCACTAAAATGCACCCATGGCTTTCTTGCCCTACTCCAGTGCTTCAGGTTGTTTCTCTGATCCTCCTACATCAACTTCTCCCACATTTGTGTAAGCCCAGATTGGTCTATTAAACTCCTTATTGCCACAATACATAACACGGCTCTGTTTTCCTGACCAAATCCAACTGACAGAGCAACTTCACACTATTCAGTTAATTGTATTATAAATGATGATGATCACAATCTCTAAGTCCCTTCCAGTCTAGAGTTCTCTGAACTTGTAATCTTTTTAGTGTAAGATAAATAATAAATAGCAAGTTGATGTATGATGTGAAATAAAATATATTTCATATTTATGAAATATAATTATGATGTGAAATTTAAAAAGTAGAATATATTCACAAACAGTAACTTTTTTTTACAAAGAAAAGACTTTTAGAAGAATTTAAAAAAGAAAATAAAACTAGAGAAATGTTGACCCATTTCCATAGTTAGGAAAAACAGTTATGGTATGGGCATTAGGGTGGGGTATGGCAGGACACAGAAAATTGACCCTAGTTGCCTCCAACTTGTAAAAACTGTACCAACACGCGGGCTAACCCACCCTACTGTCCAGAGCCTAGGATTAATGTGAACTATCTATATTTTTTCAGAGTAGAGAGGGAGAAGCATGAATGCTCTATCTAAAGGCCTTTGCTGGATCTATTTTTATTAGATTAGTTGACCTGATGGTGCTCAGCTAGAGAAACTAAGAACTTGGAAGGTGATAAAGTACATTAGGGCAAGAGCTGATAAAGACTTCTGTGTAATCCAGATTTATTTAAATTACGTCTATCTTAAAGTACCAGAAAAACAGGCCACTATTTTTGCAGATATACTAACTAGTCTTTTAGGAAAGAGTAGAGCTGAGATAGCCAACAGCCTGAAGATGTGCTCTGTTTGGCCAACACAGTGGTTTTAACTTTCTGAATCTGAATGCCTTTAGGTGGAGTCTGCAGTCTCTACTTTTTATAATCCCTACACCCTTCCCCTCCATAAATGTGTATGTTATTTGTCTGACCCTCAAGTATATGAGTTATGGGTAGGACCCAAGATTTACTGGGGCTAAAGACAAAAGTGGGTTGAGATGACCTTGAAATACAAATATAAATATAGTTATTATAATTGTTATATATACACAAATATAGTTATACATATACAAATATAGTTACTATAATTGATACTAGAAAATGTACATTTAATATGTAAATACTTGAAACAAGGGTACTGAAAGTCTCCATTGAAGTATTAGTCTTTTTTTTTTTAATTTTTACATTTTTTTAAACATCTTTATTGGAGTATAATTGTTTTACAATGTTGCATTAGTTTCTGCTGTATAACAAAGTGAATCAGCTATATGTATACTTATATCCCCATATCCCCTCCCTCTTGCGCCTCCCTCCCACCCTCCCTATCCCACCCCTGTAGGTGGTCACAAAGCACCAAGCTGATCTCCCTGGGCTGTGCAGCTACTTCTCACTAGCTAGCTATTTTACATTTGGTAGTGTATGTATGTCAATGCTATTCTCTCGCTTCATCCCAGTTTACCCTTCCCCCTCGCCATGTCCTCAAGTCCATTCTCTACATCTGAGCTCATAAAATAGGTATATTTTAAAAAAACTATTGTTATTTCTGGGTGATGAGTCTATGGATGATTTTTATTTTCTTCTTTGTTCTTTAGAGAATTTTTCAAATTTTCATCACTGAAAAAATAGTACTGGTATAATGAGAAATTTAATTTAAAAACATTAATTGGTGAATTAAAATACTGGCAACTAGAAAAAGAAATAATCTCAGCTTTTTGTCTAAATGTAGGTCCTACAACATAAATAACATTAAAATTCAAAGAGTATTAAGATGAAAATCATAATATAAACTAAGACCACTCTAAAAATATAAGGAACTGGAGGGTAGCTAAAAAATGGCCTATATCCAGTAAGACTCTAAACATTTGGAAGGGAATAAGAAGAAGAATAAAAAAGTGGAAGGAGTAGAAGGAAAACAAAGAAATGGGAAGAAAGTGGGGAAAGGCTTTTAGGAAAAAAATGTTTCCCTTTAGAGAAGTGAGCATAAAATGCATGTAATCCTTGAGTGTTAGCCACTGATTATTTGTATGTTTTCCCCAGAGGCTGTAAAATCTGCTCTTCTGAAGTTTTAAAACAGGTTGATTCTCATCTATCTAGAAGGACACACTGGCAGTCTTGCACAAAGTATGAAGATTTGACTAAATGACCTCTCTCATGAAGACCACAAATCAAATTTAGAAATATGCAGACAGTCCTGTAAAATATTAGTGTTAGTGAAAATGGTACTTCTTGGGTAGTTATGATGTTAAACTTTATTACATAAAATAAATAAGCATAAAGTCCTTTAAAAATATCAGTTAAAATGGTAGAAGAAAATACCATAAACGTGGAATCTAAAAGTAGTAAGGAACTACTCAGCTTAAAAAGCCTAAAATCTCTAAATACTATTCCCCACTAAAACCAGGCTCCTTAGAGAAATGGCTGGTTCAGGGCTGGGATAGGGAAAGTATAAGATGAGCCTGGAATATCTTGTGCCAGAAAGTAACAAAGTGCTCAAAATATAATAAGGGCATGTCAAAACAACACAGGAACCAGTTTGAAAGGGCTTCCCCCTAGTCAAATCTGAGACAATCTGGGCATCAAAATGAATAATAGCAGTAATGGATTATGACCCATTGAATAAAATAAGAGTCCATTGAGTCCATACTGAGAGTGGGTGGATGGATGGATGGATGGATAGATAGATAGATAGATAGATAGATAGATAGATAGATAGATAGATAGATAGACAGACAGATAGATAGATAGATAGTTAGAGGGAAGGGAGAGGAGGAAGAGAGAGAGGGAGGGAGGAAGAGAGGGAGGTAGGGAGATAAGAAAGACAGGGAGATCTTTTCCTTAGTAGAATGCTAAGTAATAAATGTAGAAGGAATAACAGTTAGAAAATGACAATTCAGCAGCCTTCAATGTAAAAATGGATTCAGACAAAAATCATTAATATACGCTAAGATAATTGGCTAAAGTTTGTTAAGTAACAGGATATGTCTGCAGTCTCAAAGTAACTTCCTACAGGTTATTTAGTAATATATCAAGAGGTAAAATGTAACTTTATAGTGGAGAAACCTGGCAAACACTGTTATTCAAATAATCAATGAGAAAAATTATGATACTATTTATATGAAATCCTAAACTAGTGACTGAAAGGGCAGTGATTACCTGAGACCAGAGGGATTACCTGGTAGTGGGATTAACAGCAAAGGAGCATAAGGGAACTTTTTGGGGTGAGGGAAATATTCTATATCTTGTTTGTGGTGATAGTTACACATTTAATGTATTTGTCAAAACTCATCAAACTATACGCTTAATATGGGCATATATTATTGCATGTAAATTATACTTCAATAAAGTTTAATTTTCAAAAGATAATTTCATTCAGCAGTAATTGCTTTCATGCTTTTAAAAAATAACATTTATAGTCCCACTACCTGGTTTTGTCAAATACAAAAATTTTACCATATTTGTTATACCAATATATTACATATATGTTTAACATCATATCTTGTCAGATATCCAAGGCTTTATTTATATTTATTCAATTTTTTCCTCTCAGTTTTTCATATTGAATAATTTCTATTGATCTATCTTCAAGTTCATGAATTCTTTCTTCTGCTATCACCAATCTGATACATTCACTCATTAAGACACGTTTGTTTAATTCTTTGAACATTTTTTCCCTTTAGTTCTTTGAACATATTACTACTAGTTGTTTTGGAAGATTTTGTTAAATCCAACATCCAGGCCCACTTTTGAGTCACTTTCCATTGACTGAATATGAATCACACTTTTGTGTTTCTTTCCACATCTAGTGATTTCAGTAAAAAACTAGACAGTGTAATAATATGTTATAATAACTCTGGATAATGCTATGTTCTTCTGAGGATAACTGGATTTTCCTTCTAATAGGCAGTTAATTTGCCTAGACTCAAACTACAAACTGTTGTCTCTTCCACAATGTGGAGCAGCTCATATCTCTGCTTGGTTCCTTCAGCTACCAACTTTTAGTCCAGCCTTTTGGGGATCTCCCCTGCACCTGTGTAGTTTAATGGTCAGCCAAAGATTTGGAGAGAATTAATACTCAGATTTTGGGGCTCATCCTCTCTGCAGTTCTCTGCTGCTGGGATTTCCCCATAAATTTCCACCTGCTCTGTCACCTCCAAGCTCCGTTATCTGATAATTCAAGCCAACAAAACTTCAATTTTCTGCCACTATAGCTGTGCATAGTAACAGAATGCAAAAACTCATAAATTTTAGCCAGTGCGTTTGTCTTTCAAGTATGGGACCCTCTCACATCTCTGCCTACTTTTCTTCTTCTTCTTTTTTGTGCGTTTGCCAGACTCCCTGACCTTTGCCACACCTCAAGCTGGTAAGACTGTGGGTTTTCTACCACACGAGACCCAAGGATTGGGGAATTCCATCAAGCAAAAAAAGCCACAAACTTTGCAACTCTTACGCACTGTAGTTATGGTCTTTTAAGGGTAAACTCTAGTTTCTACCTGCTTTTGATCACTTTCCATTGCCTGCAAATAATTTATCATCCAGATTTTGTAAATGTTATTCTCTGGGAAGTTTCACTCAACCACTTTATTCTGCCATTAACTGGATTGGGAACGCTATCAGAATTTTACACGCTTGAAATCTTTGATAATAAAACAATATACTAAAACACGCTCACGCACACACACACACCCTAATATCTTTCTGAATGTACAGGGGTGATGCATCTGTTCACTGGGCTCTAGGTGCACTGTCTAGATTGTGATGATGGTTTCACAGGTACATACTGTGTACTGAAACTCATCAAATTAAGACTGAATTTGTGTGGTTTCTTGTATGTCAATTATACCTCAATAAAGCTTCAAAGAAGGGAGAGAGCTAAAAATCTAGTTGACTGAAACAGTTCTAGATTAAACTTAAGCAGTTCCACTCCACAAAGCTATGACTATGGGTTGGTATTCATAACTTAAGAAACATACCTCAAAGTTAAGAACAATAGAAATATGCAATCTCATTTGTATTTAACAATCAGGATATGACAAGAACACATATAATTTAGAATTATGCCAAATTTAGGAAATAATACTGAGACTGTGATGGTACCTAAATTATGCCATAGTTATTAACATCATTATTGGGGGCTCTATTTTTTTCTTTATTTTAGAAGTTTCACAGTTTGAATGGGAAGTCTAATGTAAAATTATTAGGGAAAGAGGTTTTTTCCAACTTCACATGCCTCCACTGGAATGTGAGCTCAATGAAGGCAGGAACATTTTCCGGCTGGTTTATTGCAGAGTCCCTAGCACACAGAGTAGTGCTTGGCATATAGAAAGGGCTCAAAAATATTTTTTCAATTAATGAATTAAAAAGGTAGAATGTTTCAAAGTAATTTCAGAGAATCAAGGTTTGAGGCAACAAAAATCACTTTTGCCTAGAGTGGAAAAGTGCTAGGCAATTTACTCCTGGAAAATAGTTTTAAAGACTTTTTTTTAAAAATCGTGTCATTAGGACAGTGAATATCATTCCTGACTCTTTTATATTCAGCATTCAGAAGCAGAAAATTTTAGAGCTCAGATAACAGAACTTAAACCCAGCAATTTATAGAATCACTGTACTTGGTTTATTTTTCAATTATATACTACTGTTATATATCTGTAAGAATATCTACTATAACATAGTAGATAACATACTACTATAACATATATCTACTGTTGAAAAGATAAAAATCTAGGAAAAATTATTCAAGTTAATCATTATACCTTTAGAAATAAATTTTGACTGAAGTAAAAGAGGGAGAGATAAAGTTGATTTGGATTCATCATTATTAAATCTCCCTTGTTAGAACAGGAAACATACTTTATTGGAATATCTTTTCTATCTGTGAACATTTAATCTTTAGCTTCATAGAATAACAAATTTGAAATACAACTGACCTTCAACAGATTGAGTAAGTAGGCTGTATCCGATATCTTATGTTTTAAGTTCTCTATCTTTATAGGCTTTCCTTAAAATCCTATAAGCTTGTTTAACCTGATTCTACTGCAGACAGTCATAAAAATGAGACAAGACTTTAATGGAGCAAAAAGATTAAAGTAATCATAGACTGGCCTTCTATAGCTATAATGATTTTTACTCCTACTTTCACAAATGAAAAAAAAATTGTAAAATTTTTAAAAGAATTATATTTTGACCATAGATGAAAGAGCTGACTTTTAAATTGTGCTTGTTTTAAGTTTAAAAAAAAAATTATACTCATCCATCCTTCTCCCTGGAACAAGGGAGTACAGTTAGAAATCTGCTACAGCATCCCAATTAGAGACAATAGGCAACTAAATTAAGGTGGTGGCAGGTGGGGCATAAGGGAAAGGGAAGAGGATTTCACAGGTGGAACTGACAGTCTAGAGAGTAACTAGATAGAGGGGAGGTGATTGGTAATATTAATAAACTGACAAGAATGATAGAAAGCACAGTTAGAGTGAGAGAAGATAATGAGTTTAATTTTGAATGTAGTGAGTGGTGCAATCAGCTCCGGAGGACAGGAAAGAGACCGGAGATACAAATCTGAGAGTCAGCAATGTGCCAGGAGTGGTGGACTACACGAAATTACTGATGGAGAACATGTAAGACAAAGGTACTGAAACTTCAAGAAAACCTCAAATCAAGAGGATGAGCAAAGAAAAAGTAAACTAAGAAGAAACCATGAAAGAGGTGAGTGAGGAGAATGTGGGGTCTCAAAGTCAAGGGTAATAAAAATTTCAAGTAGAGAACAGCCAGTGAAGGGTCTCTAGAAGGTGAGGCTTTGGGGTTTTTGTTGTTGAGAAGTCATTAACCCAGAATTGCTTTAATAGCAAATAGAGCATCAGAGCTGGAATACAGCTGACAATGATTCTCCAGCACTCTATCAGAATGGTAGTACTCTGCCTAGGAACCTTGAGATCAAATTCTCTAAGCAATTAAAACACCACAAACTAGATGAATATACCATGTCATCTTAGCTTGATGCCACAAGTTACTAGCTTTCCATCTTCTAGTTTGGTTACTTTTACCCCTCTCAGATCCAGAGAAAATTTCAAGTGACAACTCCTGGTCTTTAATTTCAGCTAATCAATCAGCCAATTCTGACAACTCTCTTTGAAAATGAGTTCTGGACTTCAACTATGTCTCACTACATCCCCTGTTACTACCCCACCCTGATCCAAGCCAACCTCATCTCTGGCCTGCAGTATTATTCCAACAGACTCTCAACTTGCCTCCCTGCTTTGGTCTTTGGCCTCTTATAGCTCTGTCTCAACACAACAGTCAAAATAATCTGTTAAAAACATCTATCAAATCACATCACTCAACTGTTCAAAACCTTCCAAAGGCTTCCCATTTCACACAATAACCCACGTCCTCACAATGACCCACAGGTGATCTCACACCCTGTGACTTTCCCCCTCTCTCACTTGGTCCCAGCCCTATTGGCCTCCATGCTGTTCATGTAACACAGTGGTTCTCAAACTTTGATGTGTATCAGAATCATCTGGAAAGATTGTTAAAATACAGATGTTGAGCCACACCCCAGAGTTTCTGATTCAGTAGCCTTGGAGTGGGGCTGGGACCTTGCATTTCTAACAAGTTGCTGATGCCGCTGTTCAGAAGGACACACTTTGAGAACCACTAATATAACAAATCAACAACAGTCCTGTCTCTGGCCCTGGCAATAAAGGGGACATTCTTATCTCAAATAGCCTCAAAAAATAAAAGTAAACAAATTAGTAGATGGAAAAGTAGTAACTCATGGCATCAAGCCATGATAACATGGTATATTCATCTAGTTTATGGCGTTTTAATTGCTTAGAGAACTGAGTAATTCCTTTAGTTTACGGCTCAGATATCTTATAAATCAGTGACCCAATTCTTGACCTGTGGAAAATAGCGGCTCCATCCCATCTCCCCAAAGAAAGGTCCAGCTAGATGACCCTGCAGTGAACACCATGAGCTGAGCTTCTAATCAGCTTTGGAGTTCTCCTGTCTTAAATATGAACAGACAAATAAATAAAATCAGACATTTGATAAAAATATCTAATATAAAATATAGGCACCACAACAAATCAAGTTCAAATAAAAAGATTAAGATTAAATTCAGCTTTAATGGTAATACGTAATCAAACTAGACAATTTAATTTGCAGCATATTCTTTTTTAACCGGATTCCCTCCGGCATGGCTTATTTCAAAATGGATTGGCATGTTTAATCTGTTATTTGAATCTAAACAAATGCTGGGTAATGTTGCTTTTAGAAATATTTTCTTCGGGGTAAGTTAGCCAAAATTTCAGTTTTCCTGGCAAAGTTATCAAGTTGCTTAAATGTTGGTATGCCTAACTATATTTATCAGAACAAAGTTCCTTTTCTAACAAAATGAAACTAAAGCCACCTTTTAACTCTCATTCTAATAACTTTCTTCTCCCTTAAATGTTGCCACTCTTGTTTTTCAAGACCTCTTCTTTATTCTCCTCTCCTGTCAAAAAGCCTCTTGGATTGAGATCTATCTAGGTAACCCATCAGCTCTTAAAACATAATGCAAGGGTAGATCACTGGGAAAAGATGGCAGATGGAACACATGCATGTAATTTCACTAACTTTGAAAACCTTCATAAAACTACATAAAAGTTTTTGTTTTGTTTTTGAAGACAAAAGCTAGAGGTATACTAGACACACATTCCAGTTGGATGCCAAATGGCCAAGTGTTAAAATCAATATTCAGCTGACACCAATGTCACCATTATATGATGAACTTCTAGGAGATTAGAACAAATGTGAAATTTAATCAAACTTTAAAAATCTTATTACCATCTTATTATTAAATTTTTGAGAAATAAGTTCTTAGCACTGAGGGCTGCTAGATTGATCCTGTGGTCACTATACTTCATATCTGTAATACTATATAGATGCCCACTTTCAAATGAAGTCATTAGACAATCAAGAATGTTTTTGGCTACTTTTGCCAGTCTAGATGCTGCTGAGAATGATGGTGTTATCAAATTATTTGGCTTTCTTTCCTAATTATATTAGGAAAGAAATATAATTGATAAAGGACTTATATCCTCTTTAATTCCCAGGTTTGACATTTTGGTTAATAGTGATGATGCAATTTCATTGAAATAACTGCATAAACTGAAATTTTGTATATTGCTTGATAATGATGCTTTCTAAATATTTTCAGATGAGTCAAAGGGTGTTGCCCTAACACATTTTTAAATTTTAATGTTTTTACACATACTTACTGCTTCACATGATCACTTGAGAAAAATTTGCATTTAAACCTTGGATCTAAAAGTGTAACAATGGAGCTATGTGACTGGCTTCCAAGACACCAAAAAGTAGTGAATTTCCATTTATATCTCAGCTTTTATTGCATTCACGCCAATTTCAGTACCTTCTCAAGAGTAGAATGATAGGACAGATATCATGTAAGAGATACTTGTATACTTCAAGGTACAGCCATTTGGTTACTTAAGAAGGTTCCAATAAAAGAACTGCTTTCTCTGTAGGCAACCACTGGTTATTAGTAAGTCCTGTGACTGCTACCTTCAGAGTATAATATTATGGCTACTTTGTTCAAGCAACACTTCTTAATATATAACTTTTCCATCCTGTTTTAATATCTTGCAGAAGTACATCACAAGGAAGCTTCTAAATCTCTTCTATGTCATGTAATTTTCCTTAGGCCAAGAGAAGTTTTCACTCCTGGAATCTAGAATCGGTAGTTCTCTAATTCTGTAAGAGGGACTTCAGCTCTGAGACCCATGGCTTAGAAGGCCTCACTTTGGCCCTCCTTTAGCTATGCTCCATTCCTCAGAATGAAGAGTGCATAGGGCCCAAGCAGTGTGCCCACTCGAAACCTGTGTCTCATCACCTTCTAGGCCACACTCCAGATACCTGGGATCATAAAGCTCCCTGACTAAATGGCCTAGAGCCCAATGGCCTCTTCCTGAAGCCAGTCTTCCTGAAGGCAGACCATGCCACCACTGGTGCATGCCCAAGCCAAGGAGCGCTCAAGGGCTGGCTGTTTGTTGGGGTATAGATGAACGTGAGGTCTGAGGTATGTGTGAGGTCTTTCAAAGTGCAGGACACAGGGTCAAGGGTGGAGAAGGAAGGGGGCAAGCGTCAGACCAGGGGCTGGCTCTCTCCACATCACTATGTTCCAAAATAGAACCCAAGAAGTCCAAGAATTCTAAATTTGATCTTGGACTTCCAGATCATCAAAGGATATACTGTATTTGCCAAGGCAGAAAGAGATTTTTTTTTAAAAATTTATTTATTTATTTATTTATTTTTGGCTGCACTGGGTCTCTGTTGCTGCGTGCAGGCTTTCTCTCTAGTTGTGGCGAGCGGGGGCTACTCTTCGTTGCAGTGCATGGGCTTCTCATTGCAGTGGCTTCTCTTTGTTGCGGAGCACGGGCTCTAGGTGCACGGGCTTCAGTAGCTGTGGCATGGGGGCTCAGTAGTTGTGGCTCGCGGGCTCTAGAGCTCAGGCTCAGTAGATGTGGCGCACGGGCTTAGTTTCTCTGCGGCATGTGGGATCTTCCAGACCAGGGCTTGAACCCGTGTCCCCTGCATTGGCAGGTGGATTCCTAACCACTGCGCCACCAGGGAAAGAAAGTCTCTAGAAGTTTTTTTAAATTTGTAAGCTTGTTGTTTAATTTTAAACTACATAGACATACGGTTACATGGGCCTCTGTTTACTACATAGACATACAGTTACACAGGCTCAACTGTGAAAGTGAATCTGTACAGAACGCTTATAAATATTTGACATTATTACACTGACATCATTACACTGATTAGATACAATGTAACCTGGAATGGTCTTTTCCAAGATTTTGATATGGCTGACTCACTTTTATTATTCAGGCTCCAACTTACACACCACCTCTCAGAGAAGTCTTCCCTAACCACCTAATATAAAATAGCTCTCAGGAATCACCCTTCATCACTCAACTGTTCAAAGCCTCAGTTCCTCCTCTGTAAAACAGGAATAGTGTTTATCTCATAGGGTTGTTAAGAGACATCCTTGTAAAGCAGTTAGCACAGTGCTGGCACATTATGAGAGCTCACTAACACCCAATACTTCATTATTGCCTGGGCAGAGTATGGCTATATGACCTTTTATATGTAAGGAAAGGGCTTAGAAATTTCCATAGGGCATATGTAGCATTTTCTCTTAATTGAGCAAGCCAATAATAATGTTAATAAAACATTATTTAATGCATTTCCTTTCCAAGCATCTGCTTCACTCAAGAAACCTTAGGGAACTCACAGCTAGCTGCCTGGGGAAAAACGGGGAGAGGGGAAGAGGAGTGAAAGAGGGCTCCCATCAACACCATGGTTGTTCAGCTTCCACATCTTGGTTACCTTTAGATACACAAATGTTTCTTCCTAGTTCATAGATTCATTTGTTGTACCTTCTTTAAGGAAAGAAACAAACTTCATATACTAACAGCACTGCAATTAGTAACGATGGCTTAGTTAATTTTTGGCTAACGTTCAGTGGGCTGATGGCTCATTGAAGTGAACCTCACTAGCTACATGGTTTTAATCATAACTTGGTTCCACAATGGTGAACCCCCAAAGAATGTTATAGTGAGAAAACAATGTCCTTTTCGGCTACTAAAAAACCTCAGAACGCTGCTGGTAGCAGTATTTTCAAAAGTGTTTAACCTTTATGGATGACAATTCTGCAATATGTGGCTAAAGCCTTAAAAGTATACGTTTTTTTTTTCCTGAACAGTAATTACAATCCTAGAATTTGCCCAAAAGAAATAAGAAAAGAATGTAAAACTGTATGTATAAGAATATTCATTACAACGTTGTTTATAACAGCAAAACATTAAAAAGAACCTATATATTCAATAACACATGATGGACTAAACCGCGGTAGAACTATACAACAGAAAAACACACAGCCAATAAAAATGAGCTAGGTCTACATTTATTGATATGGAAAGATGATCATGATGTATCTACAAATGGATATCACAGATTATAAAAGAGAATATATATGATTCCAGTTCTTTTTTTAGAATATACAGTATGTATCTACATTATGATATACCTGTGCATAGGTAGAGATATCCAAGTATAGAAGGATCTATATCAAAATATTAATAGTGATTATGTCTAGGTAAATAATTGGGGGTAGTTTTAAATTTTCTTCTTGATACCTTTTCCCCTTTCCTGCAGTTTGTATAATAAACATGTATTACTTTTACAATCACAAAAAGTTTAAATAACAATTTACCAACCATCGAACCATAAAGAATCTCAATATCTGACTTGCCCCATGTTTTAAGCACTGATGATAATTGCCAGAACGCCCTGGAATGAAAGGGGGCAAGAATGCTACTTCTTCTCAGGATAAAGGAAGGCCTATAATCCCCAGATTAGACAACCCAGGGAGATTTCAGGGCATGATTAACAGGCATAACTCCTTAGCATAGCCCTGAGGTTCAGAAATTTATCAGTAGACAGAGGAGAAAATTATTTTCCTGGTGCAAGTTCTCCTCAATAGAGAGAAACAGTATATGTTTATGTATAGATAAAACAGTATATGTTTATGTATAGGAAAAAACTTACTGCAGTGGATAATCTGGATGCCAATGTCATTTCCAAGTTCCCTTTGAGACCAAGAAGTGCAGGAACTAAAATGAAAACTTCTGTTACTTTTTTGAACACCTCCCAGTGCTGTAAGAAAAAAAAAAAAATAGAATTTTCTGATACCCTTTAAAAAACACTTTAGAATAAAGATTTCTAAAAATCTCAGCCTTTTTTCCGATGTTGCATCTACATTTTGAATAACTACACAGGTCGTTTCATCAGTGAACATTTAGCTTAAGCCATTCTCCAGAGTTCTAAAACCTTGAGTTACTTTAGAAATTCAGTTAGAGTTGGAAGTAATAGCTGATACACTCACTATATCTCATAGTACATCTAGCTTGTTACACAACTCTGTTACTCTTAAAGCCTACTGTATCTCTTTATGATGGCAAGAGTCAGTGTAACTAGTGGTTAAAAACACAGATTCAAGAACCAGATAACCTGTATTTGAATCTTGGTTCCAACACTAATTACAACCAACCCACAGGAAAGTTACAGTAATATTATTAGCTCGTTTCACAAATGAAGAAATAAGCATTCAGAGAAGTTAAAATGATTTTCCCAAGATCAAAAAATGGGACCTAGAATTGACCCCAGGAGTTCTGAGTCATCCCATGTTCTGCTCCCCATTTTAGGGTGTGAGGCAAGAGGCTGCAGAGCACAGGATCATAAAAGAGCACTAAACTGGAAATAAGAAAATTTCTTATTCTAGGCACGGATCTGTCATAACCTGGCTGTGTGATCCTGGATGAGTTACGTACCATTCTGCTCTCAGTTTCTTCATCCATGAAATGAAGATACTACCTGCCCTGTCTAGCCTATGAGGAAATACCATAATAATGAAAACAACAGATATTAAAGTACTTTATAAACTGAAAAGACCATACAAATGATTGAATAACACAAAATGCTGTTTGACAAGTGTTATTAAGAGGTGATTGTCCCAAAGGAGACTTTAGGGACTAAGCATATTAATTTATGCCAAAAAAAATATCAAGAATACAGTCTTGTCACTAACACCAAGACAGGTGAGAAAAGTAAGACAAATCCATCGGATAAATGAAAGAAAATTTCAATTTGTCCCCAAAGTTTCCCTAGAGGCTGTTACAAATAGGTGCAGAACTAGGGCCTAAAGAAGCTTTAGGAAATGTTTATCAGACCAGTCTTTGGTAAAAACCTGGTTTAACAGTTTGAGAAGGGAATCCCTCCAGGGTTCAAGTCAATTAAGTATGGGCCTAAAAACAGCACTCGGGGTCCAGTAGCCTCTCAGATTCCTTAACATGTCAAAAAACTAACAAACAATTTTGTCCATGTTTTATGATAGGTAAGAATTCTGCTGTGCTAGTGGGATATGCATCCTTCAGAGATGACGGTGATGATGACGATGATGAATAACAACAGATAATAATAATAATAAATATTAACAACAGTCAACATTCACTGATTGCTTGTTGGTGCCAGGCACTGTTCTAGGCTTAATCATTTAATCTTCACAACAAACTTACGAGATAGGTATTGTTTTTATCACATTAGACATAATTTGGGATTACCTAGGTCACAATATTAAGACACCTACCTACACAATTTTAGAAACACCAGAATATCCAAATTTCTCTATCAGTCACTGCCATCCCACTTTGGATCTGTTGGGATCCATTCCTTTGGGTTACTACCACCCTTTCCAAGTTCAATTCAAATCAAATGCTCCTGTGAGAATTACTATGAAAACACTTACACCTTAGCATTGATATAACAATAAGAACTATCACGTATTGATTTCCAACCTCATGCCCAATAAATTCTGCATTCTTCTCTCTACACCTGCAGAGATGAGCTTTCAGAAGTTCTCCAACTTTCTCAGCTTACAGCACCAGTAGTGTCTCAGAAATGTTTTCATGACATCCCTAGGCCAAAAGAAATATCTAACAGTCCTACTAAGTAGCTAGGTCCAAACAATTTAATAAGTATTTATTTCCTAACAATTTGGTAGCCATCTGAAGAAATAACACAAATAAATTGAAAGAATAAATCATATTTTTAAGTCATGTAACCACAGTACTTACTAACAGGATGTGTGTATCTGTTGGGCACTGCACAGCATCTCAAACCTCGGAATTTGGAAACTACCGCCTTCATTTCTTGTTCTGTATTGATTTTTGTGTGACACTTGCTTTTTTTCCCAGCACCGCTGAAAATGTAGCTTTGCAGAGGTATGTCAGATGGAGTGTGATCTAATGCTGATATGTTGTACCACCTCGAGTCAGTGGTCTGTAGAGTGTCCAAGAGATGTCACTGTGTTTCCCTCAAAAATTTAACATATCCCACAGCAACCCTGGGGTGTCCAGACACACAGTTTGGGAAATACGAGAACAGTGAGAAACAGTACAGCACGTTAGTCAAAGAAAAGGGCTCTGGAATCAGATTATCTGAGTTGCAATTCTGATACTACTACTTTTACTCTATGACTTGAGCAAAACTATGCTTTACTTTATTCATCTAAAATAAGGTCATAAGTGTACCTACCTCATAGGGTTGTGCTCAGGACCATGCCTGTACATAGTAATAAATAACAATATTGAGGGTTTATTAGCTATAACACCAAGATATATTATCAGTTAATTTTCCTGTCAGGAAGAGGTAATGCCAAAAAAAAAAAAAAAAAAAGTTCAGAAAGGGGATGTTGAGGCAGCCAGTGCCCCAAATAAATTTCACCTACTTATAAATTTTGCCACGATACAGACATGTCCTCTGAGGCTATGTAGATTATTATGCACTGCTAAACTTCTCCACAAGAATCCTCCCTACAGGAAATCAACTTCTAATCTTACCTAATTTTAGATGTCTGTCAATACCCAGAATCTTAGGTAAGCACCCATACCTCAAACATAATGTCAGATTGCTTACATATGTCCTATACTCGAAACCTAAAAACCTATTAATGCCCAAAAGGACAAACAAAAATGAAACTTAAAAAAAAAAAAAGAAAAATAAATAAAATTAAATTTTAAAAAAAAGAATAAACAAGTTGAGGAATACATCCATAGAGTCCTAACTTAAAAATAAACAGAAAAAGTTTAAAAATAACTAATTGGTAAAAGAAGCTTATGCAATTTTTAAAAAACTTATATACCCCAGAGCTGGAGAAGATTTGTTTCTCATTTTAACTTAGTTTTAAAAAATGAAACCCATTCACTTTTAGACATATGACCCAGTGACCAACCTCACTCATAATTTAAAAAATGCAAATTAAAAGGTGATCAATTTTCTTCTGTGATATTGGTAAAGTTCAAAAAGTTGGATAATACTCCGTCAGTAAGAGTATAAGGAAATAAGCACTCCATTACACTATTGGTGAGAACGTAAAGGTTTAACTTCTTTGGGGGAATTCAGCAATATCTATCAAATGTAAAATGCACATAATTTTCAACTCAAAACTCTACTTCAAGGAATTTATCCTACAAATAAAGTTGAACGTGAGTTCAAGCACATACATATAATGAGTCAACTTCATCACTGTTCATAATCACAAAAGATTTGATGTACTTTAAATCTCCTTCATTGGGTCACTTGGTAGAAAAACAATGATACATCTTTGCAATAGAGCATAACAATAGAGCTCTCCAGAGAAGAATTTGGTAAATCCGTGTGTATCTATAAGGAAGCTACAAGATAAATTAAGAAGAGCAGGGGGCTTCTCTGGTGGCGCAGTGGTTGAGAATCTGCCTGCTAATGCAGGGGACACGGGTTCGAGCCCTGGTCTGGGAAGATCCCACATGCCGCGGAGCAACTAGGCCCGTGAGCCACAACTACTGAGCCTGCGCGTCTGGAGCCTGTGCTCTGCAACAAGAGAGGCCGCAATAGTGAGAGGCCCGCACACCGCGATGAAGAGTGGCCCCTGCTTGCCGCAACTAGAGAAAGCCCTAGCACAGAAACGAAGACCCAACACCGCAATCAATCAATCAATCAATCTTAAAAAAAAAGAAGAGCAGGGTGAAGAGCAGCATTATAGGATGTTTTTTGCTTGTGTTTTTAGTGAATATACACACACACATATTAGCATATATATATATATGAATGTACATGCATTCAATGTCAGTGGAAGAAGACAGAAAAAAATAATACCAGTAAATTCTAAAGAAGAGAATAGGGGAAGGGCACATAGAAAAGGAGACTTCTGGGAGCTTCAAGATGGCGGAAGAGTAAGACGCAGAGATCACCTTCCTTTCCAAAAATACATCAGAAATACATCTACACATGGAACTGCTCCTATAGAACACCCACTGAACACTGGCAGAAGACCTCAGACCTCCCAAAAGGCAACAAACTCCCCATGTACCTGGGTAGGGCAAAAGAAAAAAGAAAAAACAGAGACAAAAGAATAGGGGCGGGACCTGCACCAGCGGGAGGGAGCTGTGAAGGAGGAAAGGTTTCCACACACTAGGAAGCCCCTTCGCGGGCGGAGACTGTGGGTACCAGAGGGGGAAAGCTTCGGAGCCACGGAGGAGAGTGCAGCAACAGGGGTGCGGAGGGCAAAGCGGAGAGATTCCCGCACAGAGGAGCGGTGCTGACCAGCACTCACCAGCCCGAGAGGCTTGTCTGCTCACCCGCCGGGGCGGGCAGGGGCTGGGAGCTGAGGCTCAGGCTTCGGTCGGATCGCAGGGAGAGGACTGGGGCTGGCGGCGTGAACACAGCCTGAAGGGGCTAGTGCGCCACAGCTAGCCGGGAGGGAGTCCGGGAAAAAGTCTGGACCTGTCGAAGAGACAAGAGATTTTTTCTTCCCTCTTTGTTTCCTGGTGCACGAGGAGAGGGGATTAAGAGTGCCGCGTAAAGGAGCTCCAGAGACGGGCGCAAGCCGTGGCTGTCAGCGTGGACCCCAGAGACGGGCATGAGACGCTAAGGCTGCTGCTGCGGCCACCAGGAAGCCTGTGTGCGAGCACAGGTCACTCTCCACACCGCCCCTCCCGGGAGCCTGTGCAGCCCGCCACTGCCAGGGTCCCGTGATCCAGGGACAACTTCCCCGGGAGAACACATGGCGTGCCTCAGGCTGGTGCAACGCCATGCTGGCCTCTGCCCCCGCAGGATCGGCTGGTGCAACGTCACGCCGGCCTCTGCCCCCGCAGGATCGCCCCGCACTCCGTACACCTCCCTCCCCCTGGCCTGAGTGAGCCAGAGCCCCTGAATCAGCTCCTCCTTTAACCCTGTCCTGTCTGAGCAAAGAACAGACGTCCTCAGGCGACCTACACGCAGAGGCGGGTCCAAATCCAAAGCAAAACCCCGGGAGCTGTGCGAACAAAGAAGAGAAAGGGAAATTTCTCCCAGCAGGCTCAGGAGCAACGGATTAAATCTCCACAATCAACCTGATGTACCCTGCATCTGTGGAATACCTGAATAGACAACGAATCATTCCAAATTGAGGAGGTAGACTTTGGGAGCAAAGATATATATTTTTTTTCCCTTTTTCTCTTTTTGTGAGTGTGTATGTGTATGCTTCTGTGTGTGATTTTGTCTGTATAGGTTTGCTTTTACCATTTGTCCTAGGGTTCTGTCCGTCCGTTTTTTGTTTTTTTGTGTTTTTACTTTTTAAAACTCTTTCCTTAAAAATTATTTTTTATTTTTTATATTAATAACTTTATTTTATTTTACTTTATCTTATTTTATTTTATTTGGTCTTCTTTCTTTCTTTCTATTTTTTCTCCCTTTTATTCTGAGCTGCGCGGATGAAAGGCTCTTGGTGCTCCAGCCAGGTGTCAGGGCTGTGCCTCTGAGGTGGAAGAGCCAACTTTAGGACACTGGTCCACAAGAGACCTCCCAGCTCCACGTAATATCAAATGGCGAAAATCTCCCAGAGATCTCCATCTCAACGCCAAGACGCAGCTTCACTCAATGACCAGCAAGCTACAGTGCTGGACACCCTATGCCAAACAACTAGCAAGACAGGAACACAACCCCATCCATTAGCAGAGAGGCGGCCTAAAATCATAATAAGGCCAGAGATACCCCAAAACACACCACCAGATATGGACCTGCCCACCAGAAAGACAAAATCCAGCCTCATCCACCAGAACACAGGCACTAGTCCCCTCCACCAGGAAGCCTACACAACCCACTGAACCAACCTTAGCCACTGGGGACAGACACCAAAAACGACGAACCTGCAGCCTGCAAAAAGGAGACCCCAAACACAGTAAGTTAAGCAAAATGAGAAGACAGAAAAACACACAGCAGATAAAGGAGCAAGGTAAAAACACACCAGACCTAACAAATGAAGAGGAAATAGGCAGTCTACCTGAAAAAGAATTCAGAATAATGATAGTAAAGATGATCCAAAATCTTGGAAATAGAATAGAGAAAATACAAGAAACGTTTAACAAGGACCTAGAAGAATTAAAGAGCAAACAAACAATGATGAACAACACAATACATGAAATTAAAAATTCTTTAGAAGGGACCAATAGAATAACTGAGGCAGAAGAACAGATAAGTGACCTGGAAGATAAAATAGTGGAAATAACTACTGCAAAGCAGAATAAAGAAAAAAGAATGAAAAGAATTGAGGACAGTCTCAGAGACCTCTGGGACAACATTAAATGCACCAACATTCAAATTATAGGGGTCCCAGAAGAAGAAGAGAAAAAGAAAGGGACTGAGAAAATATTTGAAGAGATTATAGTTGAAAACTTCCCTAATATGAGAAAGGAAATAGTTAATCATGTCCAGGAAGCACAGAGAGTCCCATACAGGATAAATCCAAGGAGAAACACGCCAAGACACATATTAATCAAACTATCAAAAATTAAATACAAAGAAAAAATATTAAAAGCAGCAAGGGAAAAACAACAAATAACACACAAGGGAATCCCCATAAGGTTAACAGCTGATCTCTCAGCAGAAACTCTGCAAGCCAGAAGGGAGTGGCAGAACATATTTAAAGTGATGAAGGAGAAAAACCTACAACCAAGATTACTCTACCCAGCAAGGATCTCATTCAGATTCGATGGAGAAATTAATATATTTACAGACAAGCAAAAGCTAAGAGAATTCAGCACCACCAAACCAGCTTTACAACAAATGCTAAAGGAACTTCTCTAGGCAGGAAACACAAGAGAAGGAAAAGACCTACAATAACAAACCCAAAACAGTTAAGAAAATGGGAATAGGAACATACATATTGATAATTACCTTAAATATAAATGGATTAAATGCTCCAATCAAAAGACATAGACTGGCTGAATGGATACAAAAACAAGACCCGTATATATGCTATCTACAAGAGACCCACTTCAGACCTAGAGACACATACAGACTGAAAGTGAGGGGATGGAAAAAGATATTCCATGCAAATGGATATCAAAAGAAAGCCAGAGTAGCAATTCTCATTTCAGACAAAATAGACTTTAAAATAAAGACTATTACAAGAGACAAAGAAGGACACTACATAATGATCAAGGGATCGATCCAAGAAGAAGATATAACAATTGTAAATATTTATGCACCCAACATAGGAGCACCTCAATACAGAAGGCAAATACTAACATCCACAAAAGGGGAAATCAACAGTAACACAATCATAGTAGGGGACTTTAACACCCCACTTTCACCAATGGACAGATCATCCAAAATGAAAATAAATAAGGAAACACAAGCTTTAAAAGATACATTAAACAAGATGGACTTAATTGATATTTATAGGACATTCTATCCAAAAAAAACAGCATACACATTCTTCTCAAGTGCTCATGGAACATTCTCCAGGATAGATCATATCTTGGGTCACAAATCAAGCCTTGGTCAATTTAAGAAAATTGAAATCATATCAAGTATCTATTCTGACCACAACACTATGAGACTAGATATCAATTACAGGAAAAAAAAAAACTGTAAAAAATACAAACAGGGCTTTCCTGGTGGCGCAGTGGTTGAGAGTCTGCCTGCCAATGCAGGGGACACGGGTTCGAGCCCTGGTCCGGGAAGATCCCACATGCCGCGGAGCCACTAAGCCCGTGAGCCGCAACTACTGAAGCCTGCGCGCGCCAAGAGCCCGTGCTCCGCAACAAGAGAAGCCACCGCAATGAGAAGCCCGCGCGCCGCAAGGAAGAGTAGCCCCCGCTCGCCACAACTAGAGAAAGCCCGCGCGCAGCAACGAAGACCCAGTGCAGCCCAAAATAAAAATAATAAATAAAAAAAAAAAAAAAAAAAAAATACAAACACATGGAGGCTAAACAATACACTACTAAATAACCAAGAGATCACTGAAGAAATCAAAGAGGAAATCAAAATATACCTAGAAACAAATGACAATGAAAACACAACGACCCAAAACCTATGGGATGCAGCAAAAGCAGTTCTAAGAGGGAAGTTTACAGCAATACAATCCTACCTTAAGAAACAAGAAATATCTCAAATAAACAACCTAACCTTACACCTAAAGCAATTAGAGAAAGAAGAACAAAAAAACCCCCAAAGTTAGCAGAAAGAAAGAAATCATAAAGATCAGATCAGAAATAAAGGAAAATGAAATGAAGGAAATGATGGCAAAGATCAATAAAACTAAAAGCTAGTTCTTTGAGAAGATAAACAAAATTGATAAACTATTAGCCAGACTCATCAAGAAAAAAAGGGAGAAGACTCAAATTAATAGAATTAGAAATGAAAAAGGAGAAGTAACCACTGACACTGCAGAAATACAAAGGATCATGAGAGATTACTACAAGCAACTATATGCCACTAAAATGGACAACCTGGAAGAAATGGACAAATTCTTAGAAATGCACAACCTTCCGAGACTGAACCAGGAAGAAATAGAAGATATGAACAGACCAATCACAAGCACTGAAATTGAAACTGATTAAAAATCTTCCAACAAACAAAAGCCCAGGACCAGATGGCTTCACAGGCGAATTCTATCAAACATTTAGAGAAGAGCTAACACCCATCCTTCTCAAACTCTTCCAAAATATAGCAGAGGGAGGAACACTCCCAAACTCATTCTATGAGGCCACCATCACCCTGATACCAAAACCAGACAAAGATGTCACAAAGAAAGAAAATTACAGGCCAATATCACTGATGAACATAGATGCAAAAATCCTCAACAAAATACTAGCAAACAGAATCCAGCAGCACATTAAAAGGATCATACACCATGATCAAGTGGGGTTTATTCCAGGAATGCAAGGATTCTTCAATATCAGCAAATCAATCAACGTGATACACCATATTAACAAATTGAAAGAGAAAAACCATATGATTATCTCAATAGATGCAGAGAAAGCTTTCGACAAAATTCAACACCCATTTATGATAAAAGCCCTGCAGAAAGTAGGCACAGAGGGAACTTTCCTCAACATAATAAAGGCCATATATGACAAACCCACAGCCAACATCGTCCTCAATGGTGAAAAACTGAAACCATTTCCACTAAAATCAGGAACAAGACAAGGTTGCCCACTCTTACCACTATTATTCAACATAGTTTTGGAAGTTTTAGCCACAGCAATCAGAGTAGAAAAAGAAATAAAAGGAATCCAAATCAGAAAAGAAGAAGTAAAGCTGTCACTGTTTGCAGATGACATGATACTATACATAGAGAATCCTAAAGATGCTACCAGAAACTACTAGAGCTAATCAATGAATTTGGTAAAGTAGCAGGATAAAAAATTAATGCACAGAAATCTCTAGCATTCCTATACACTAATGATGAAAAATCTGGAAGTGAAATTAAGAAAACATTCCCATTTACCACTGCAACAGAAAGAATAAAATATCTATGAATAAACCTACCTAAGGAGACAAAAGACCTGTGTGCAGAAAATTATAAGATGCTGATGAAAGAAATTAAAGATGATACAAATAGATGGAGAGATATACCATGTTCTTGGATTGGAAGAATCAACATTGTGAAAATGACTCTACTACCCAAAGCAATCTACAGATTCAGTGCAATCCCTATCAAACTACCACTGGCATTTTTCACAGAACTAGAACAAAAAATTTCACAATTTGTATGGAAACGCAAAAGACCCCGAATAGCCAAAGCAATCTTGAGAAAGAAAAACGGAGCTGGAGGGATCAGGCTCCCTGACTTCAGACTATACTACAAAGCTACAGTAATCAAGACAGTATGGTACTGGCACAAAAACAGAAATATAGATCAATGGAACAGGATAGAAAGCCCAGAGATAAACCCATGCACATATGGTCACCTTATCTTTGATAAAGGAGGCAAGAATATACAGTGGAGAAAAGACAGTCTCTTCAATAAGTGGTGCTGGGAAAACTGGACAGGTACATGTAAAAGTAAGAAATTAGAACTCTCCCTGACACCATACACAAAAATAAACTCAAAATGGATTAAAGACCTAAATGTAAGGCCAGACACTATAAAACTCTTAGAGGAAAACATAGGCAGAACACTCTATGACATAAATCACAGCAAGATTCTTTTTGACCCACCTCCCAGAGAAATGGAAATAAAAACAAAAATAAACAAATGGGACCTAATGAAACTTAAAAGCTTTTGCACAGCAAAGGAAACCATAAACAAGACCAAAAGACAACCCTCAGAATGGGAGAAAATATTTGCAAATGAAGCAACTGACAAAGGATTAATCTCCAAAATTTACAAGCAGCTCATGCAGCTCAGTATCAAAAAAACAAACAACCCAATCCAAAAATGGGCGGAAGACCTAAATAGACATTTCTCCAAAGAAGATATACAGATTGCCAACAAACACATGAAAGGACGCTCAACATCACTAACCATTAGAGAAATGCAAATCCAAACTAAAATGAGATATCATCTCACACCGGTCAGAATGGCCATCATCAAAAAAGCTAGAAACAATAAATGCTGGAGAGGGTGTGGAGAAAAGGGAACCCTCTTGCACTGTTGGTGGGAATGTAAACTGATACAGCCACTATGGAGAACAGTATGGAGGTTCCTTAAAAAACTAAAAATAGAACTACCATATGACACAGCAATCCCGCTACTGGGCATATACCCAGAGAAAACCATAATTCAAAAAGCGTCATGTAGGGCTTCCCTGGTGGGAAGTGGTTGAGAATCTGCCTGCTAATGCAGGGGACACGGGTTCGAGCCCTGGTCTGGGAAGATCCCACATGCCGCGGAGCAACTAGGCCTGTGAGCCACAATTACTGAGCCTGCGCGTCTGAAGCCTGTGCTCTGCAACAAGAGAGGCTGCGATAGTGAGAGGCCCGCACACCGCGATGAAGAGTGGCCCCCACTTGCCGCAACTAGAGAAAGCCCTCGCACAGAAACGAAGACCCAACACAGCCATAAATAAATAAATAAATAAATAAATAAATAAAATTAAAAAAAATAAAAGAGTCATGTACCAAAATGTTCATTGCAGCTCTATTTACAATAGCCAGGACATGGAAGCAACCTAAGTGTCCATCAACAGATGAATGGATAAAGAAGATGTGGCACATATATACAATGGAATATTACTCAGCTATAAAAAGAAATGAAATTGAGGTATTTGTAGTGAGGTGGATGGACCTAGAGTCTGTCATACAGAGTGAAGTAAGTCAGAAAGAGAAAAACAAATACCGTATGCTAACACATATATATCGAATCTAAGAAAAAAAAAAAAAAGGTCATGAAGAACCTAGGGGCAAGACGGGAATAAAGACACAGACCTACTAGAGAATGGACTTGAGGACACGGGGAGGGGGAAGTGTAAGCTGGGACAAAGTGAGAGAGTGGCATGGACATATATACACTACCAAACATAAAATAGATAGCTAGTGAGAAGCAGCTGCATAGCACAGGGAGATCAGCTCAGTGCTTTGTGACCACCTCACCTAGAGCGGTGGGATAGGGAGGGTGGGAGGGAGGGAGACGCAAGAGGGAAGAGATATGGGAACATATGTATATGTATAACTGATTCACTTTGTTATAAAGCAGAAACTAACACACCATTGTAAAGCAATTATACTCCAATAAAGATGTTAAAAAAAAAGGAGACTTCTTTCTCCATTATGTATTATTTCATACAGCTTAAATATTCTTTACCAGATATATACATTATGTTTTTCATTGAACTTTTTGAAATAATTATAGATTCACATGCGGTTATTAAAAATAATAGAGAGATCCCATGTATCCTTTATCCAGTTTCCCCCAATGCTAATATCTTGCAAAACTCTAGGACAATCTCACAACCAGGATATTGATATTGATATAGTCAAGATACAGAACATTTCCATCACCACAAGGATTCCTCCTGTTGCCCTTTTATAGCCACGTCCACTTTTCTCCACTCCCAGCCCCTTCTTAATCCCTGGCAACTGCTAATCTGTTCTCCATTTCCGTAAAATGTTGATTCAAGAATTTTTATAAATGAATATAATATGTATAACCTTTTGAGATTTGCTTTTTCCACTCAGCATAATTCTCTGGAGATTCATCTAGATTGTTGCATGTGTCAACAGTTCATTCCTTTTTGTTGCTGAGTAGTATTCCATCATATGGATTTACCAGAGTTTGTTAAACCATTTGACTGTTGAAGGACTTCTGGGGTGTATCCCAGTTCTTGGCTATTATGAATAAGGCTGCTGTAAACATTCACGTACAGGAGTTGTGTTAGCATAAGTCTTCATTCTCTGGAATAAATGCCCAGGAATGCAATTCCTAGGTTGTATGATAGTTAATGTTTAGGTTTTATTTTTTTTAAAGAAACTGTCAAAGTGTTTTCCAGAGCGGCTGTATCATTTTAAATTCCCAACAGCAATATATGAGTGATACCATTTCTCTACATGCTCAACAGCATTTGATACTACCACTATTTTTTATTATAATCATTCTGATAGGTACACAGTGAAATTTCACTGTGGTTTTCATTTGCGTTCCTCTAATGGCTAAAGATACTAAATATCTTTTCAAGTTTATTTGCCATCTGTACATATTCTTCTGTGAAACGTCTCTATGCTTTTTTTTTTTTTTGCCAATTTTCTAACTGAGCTGTTTTTGTTAAAATGTTGAGTTTTTGAGAGTTCTTTATTCTAGCCTTTTGCCAGATGTGTGGTTTGCAAATAATTTTTCTGTCTGTAACTTGGCTTTTCATCCTTTCAACAAGGTCATTCACAGAACAAAATTTTTATTTGATAAAGTCCAATTTATCCATTTTTCATTTTATGGATCACGCTTTTGGTGTCAAGTTTAAGCGTGTCTATCCCTCCACCAAATACCACAGTCTTGATTACTGTGGTCATTTTAATAAGCTTGGAATCAAGTAGACTGATACTTTCCACTTTGTTTTGATTTTTAAAAAGAAAATTCTATTTTCTTTCCCTTTGCGTATACATTTTAATATTATTTATTCTATTAAAAAATCTTGTGGAGATTTTTAGAATTCTGTTAAACATGTATATCAGTTTGGGGAGAACTGACGTCTTTATTATGTTGCGTCTTCTAAGCCATGAATATGGCAAGTCTCTCCATTTATTTAGATCTTCCTTGATTACTTTCATCAGTGTTTTGTAGCTTTCAGCATACAAATCCTGTATGTGTTTTGTAAGATTTACATCTAGGTGTTTGTTTTTTGAGTAAATGTTATTGTATTTTTAATTTCAATGTCCACATACTCATTGCTAGAAATAAAATTTATTTTTTGTATGTATTGTGTATCCTGGGCCTTACTGAACTCATTTATCAGTTCTTGGAGTTTTTGTTTTTGTTTTTGTTTTGGTAGATTCCTTGGGATTTTCTAAGTAGACAATCATGTCATCTACAAATAGGAACAGTTTTATTTCATCCTTTCCAATCTGTATGTCTTTTATTTCCTTTTCTTGACTTATTGCACTATGTTGAATAAAGGTAATGAGTGTGGACATCCTTGTCTTGTACCTGATCTTAGGGGAAAACCACATTCGGTATTTCATCATTAAATTAAGTATAATGTTGAGGAAGTTCCACTCTATTCCTATTTATTTGAGTTTTTTTATCATGAATGGGTGTTGAATTTTGTCAAATGCTTTTTCTGTATCATTTGACGTGGTCATGTGATTTTCTTCTTTAGCCTGTTAATATGGTGAATTATATTGATTTTCAAATAGTGAACAAGACTTGCACCCCTGGAATAAACCTCATTTTTCATGGTGTATAATTCATTTTATATGTTGCTAAATTCTATTTGCCAATGTTTGTTAAGAATTTTTTTGGTCTATATTCAGGAGAAATATTGGTCTATATGTTCTTTGGGTTTTTTTGGTTTGTTTTCTGCATTGTCTTTGGTTTGGTATCTGGGTAATACCAACTTCTTAAAATGAATTGGTAAGTGTTCCCTCCTATTTTCCAGAAAAGCTTGTGTAGAATTAGTGTTAACTCTGCTTTAAACATTTGGTAGAATTTTCAGGTGAAACTATATGTGTCTGAAGGTTTCTTTTTTGGGAGTTTTTAAAATTATGAATTCAATTTCCTTAATAAGTATAGAGCTATTCAAATTATCCACTTCATTTTGGGTGGATTGTGGTAATTGTGTTTTTTGAGGAAGTGGCCCACTTTAAGTTGTAAAATTTACGTGTGCAGAGTTGTTTGTAGTACTTCTTTACTATCCTTTTTTTTTTTTTTTAATTTTATTTATTTATTTATTTGGCTGTGTTGGGTCTTCGTTTCTGTGCGAGGGCTTTCTCTAGTTGCAGCGAGCAGGGACCACTCTTCATCGCGGTGCGCGGGCCTCTCACTGTCGCGGCCTCTCTTGTTGCGGAGCACAGGCTCCAGATGCGCAGGCTCAGTAGTTGTGGCTCACGGGCCTAGTTGCTCCGCGGCATGTGGGATCTTCCAAGACCGGGGCTCGAACCCGTGTCCCCTGCATTGGCAGGCAGATTCTCAACCACTGCGCCACCAAGGAAGCCCTACTATCCTTTTGATGTCTACAGGATCTGTAGTGATATCCCCTATTTCATTCTGATCTTGGTAATTTATGTCTTCTCTCTTTTTTTTTTTCATTGTCAGTCTTGCTACAAATTGTCAGATTTATTGGTCTTTTCAAAGAACCAGATGTTCGTTTCACTGACTTTTTTCTACTGTTTTCCTGCTTTCAATTTCAATGATTTTTGCTTTTATATTTATTATTTCCTTTCTTCTGCTTGCTTTCAGTATATTTTGCTCATTTTTTCTAAGCTTTAGTGAGGTATAATTGACAAATAGAATTGTAATATATTTTAAGGGTACAGTATGATGACTTGATATACATATACATTATGAAAGGAATTCCCCCAACAAGTTAATTAACATATCTATCACCTCACAGAGTTACTTTTTTTTTTTTTTTTTGGTGAGAATACTTAAGATCTACTCTCTTAGCAAATATCGAGTATACAATACAGTATTATCAACTACAGTCACCATGCTGTACATTAGATTCTTGGAGCATACTTACCTTGTAACTGAAAGTTCGTACCCTTTCACCAACTTCTCCCCATTTCCCTCACCCCCTCAGGCCCTGGCAACCACCATTCTACTCTCTGTTTTTATGAGTTTGACTTTTTTTTTTTAAGATTCCACATGTAAGTGATACCATGCAATATTTGTCTTTCTCTATCTGGCTTATTTCACTTAGCAGAATGCCCTCCAGGCCCCCCGCTGGGCCTTTGCTGAAGTGGATGTGGGTGAGGCCACGGTTTTTTCTGTAGTGTTTGGCTAGAGTAGAACAGTTATTGTCTAAAACTGTTTTGTCTTGCTAGGGTGTCCCTTTCCTAGTCCTTCAGCTACAATGAGCAGGCTTTTGTTGGTTTTGTTTTGTTTTGTCTGCCCTTGTTGGCATTTCTTGGTTGCCGGCTTCTTTAGCTCTGAGTCTGGGATACATGAAGCAAAATAACTAGAACGAACCCAGCTAAAAATGTAAAAGACCTATGTTCAGAAACTGTAAAACATCAATGAGGGGAATTAAAGATGACCTAAATAAATGGAGGCTATTATTCCACATACCTGTGTTGGAAGGCTAAACAGTGTAGAGTCAATTCTCCCCCTTATTATCGCTGAATCACAATCGCTACTACTTTTTTTGAAAACTGACAAGCTTTTATACTAAAACATACATAAAAATGCAAACGGAAAAGAATAACCAAAGCACTCTTCAGGAAGAATAAAGAGAGAACATTCTCTACTAGATATCAAGATTTATAAACTAGAGTAATGATGATGGTGTGGCATTCACGACAAGAGACATAAATACACCAAAGGAACAGAATTGAGAGCCCAGAAGTTGACCTACACATAAATGGGCAAATATTTATATTTATAATAAATATTTTGGTTATATAACAGTGCAGAGACAATTGGAAATCCATGTGGAAAGGAAAAAATATAACCTCTACCTCACACTCTATACAAAAACCGACTCCCAGTAGGGAATGATCTAAATGTAAAAGGCAAAACAAAGATTCAAGGAGCTATTATGAGAGAATATCTTAATTCACAGGGTATGGAAAGATTTCTTAAACAGGAGACAAAAAGCACAGACCATAGCAAAGTAGGGAAAAGGGGACTGTATAAAACTTAAGAACTGCTCATCCAAACACACAACTGAGAGGGTAAAAAAGCAAGCCAGAGGGGAAAAAATTTTGTAATACATATAACTAAAAGGCTTACATCCAGAATATGCAAATAACTCCTATAAATCAATAAGACAAAGATAAGCAATCAAATAGGAAAATGGGCAAAGAAACTTCACCAATGATATCCAAATGGTCAGTAAACATCATTAGTCATCAGGAAAATCCCAATTAAAACCTCAATGAGATGCCACCCCACATATGCCAGAATTTCTAAAATTAAAAAGACTTCTGATACCTTGTATAAACAATAATATAGAGCACTGGACCTCTCATATACTGCTATATTAGTCTGTAAATTGGTACAACCACTTTGGAAAACCATTTGACAAATGCTATATTTAAATATCTGCATATTCTAAGACCTAGAGATTCCATTTCTACATATATACCCAAGAGAAATGCATGCACACATACAGCAAGAGCCTGGAAACACCATTAAGCCCAATGTCCATCAACAGTAGAATGGATTAAAAAAATAGTAGAATGGATTTAAAAAAATAGTAGAATGGATAAATTGTGATGTATTTATACACTGGATTACAACACAGCAATAAAAATAAATGAACAGTTTCCTAAAACTTACATAATGTTGACCAAAAAAACCCAAACATAAAAGAATATATACTCTATACTTCCACTGGATAAATTTTGAAAAGAATTAAGTAAAACCAAGCAGTGGTGCTTAATAATACACGCTTATAAAGACAAAAAAGTTCTTATAAAAATCAGATTATTTAAAAAAAATCAGATTATTGATTATCTTTGGTGATGGAGAAAAAAGGAAGCTATAGGAAGGGAGCACTAATGAAGACTAATGAAGTATAGGTAAGAGTCTATTTCTTGACCCAGGTGATGGTTATACGGTTGTTTGTGTCATGAAAATTCACTGAGCTGTATGCTTTTGTTTTCACTGAGCTGTTTGTTTTCACCCTGTATGTTTTAAATTTCACAATTTAAAAGTTTTAAAAACCTCATTCAAATGAAATCTTTCAAAACATTTACATTATGTCTTTATGATTTTTAACACTGAAGTTTAACACTATAAAGTCCTTAGGGCTAGCAGTATTAAAGTTCATAAAATCATAAAGGAACTTTTCCCAATTACACACGTGCTCTTCTCTCAAATAGCATCAAGAAATAAGTGAACATGCACCAGGGGAAGGTACATAATGAACTATGTAAATATTCTGCTTAATAATCTATACTCTAACATATTTTTCCTATAGATGTTATCATCCTATAGCTAAATGTTGAGTGTTTCTTCAGAATAACTGGTATATGAAGAAAAAAAAAAGTCAACCCAAAACAGCATATTCATTTTAGCAGCTATGATACTATGGTAATAATTTGAAAAAATTATATTTCAGGTGGACAGATAGGTTTGGTCTCCCTAGAGTATTACAGTCTATTCAAAAATTCAATATACTTAACACAGTATATCTTTTCATAACTTTTCTCCATCTGATGGTGGAAAAATTAGGTTTCTATTTATGTATGTTTTCCATTTACATAAAAATGTTATCTGCTTAAAAGTGTCTTAGAGTCACAGATAACCTGAGGTTTCTTTTAGGGAGCAAACAATGAAAGACAAAGGCACATGAGGATAATGTTTCTAACCCTTTCCTAGAGCCAAGCTTTCTCTGACTGATGATTGAAAACTGATAGTAACAGAATGCCACCTTTTAACAATTTACTACTTTAGAAAGGTAATTATATAATAGGTAATTTTGTAATTTTATATACTACATTAAGAACTCCTATAAGTCAATAAGTAATGTACCTATTTTTTAAATGGATAAAAGATACAAAAAAGTATATAAGAAATATTCACAGAAAAGGTAAGAATGGCCAATAAACACATGAAAAGATGCTAAGACATTAATAATAATTAAAGAATGTTAATTAAAATATGATAACATTTTCCTATCAATTGGCAAAAATGAAAAAGATCAAGAATATCCAATGTTGATAAGGGTATGGATAGATAAAAGTACTTATATACTGATGGCAGGACTACAAATTGGTACAAACTTTTTGAAAGGCAATTTGACAATACCTATAAAAATTTTAAACACATACAGCTGCCCTAATACCCAGCAATCCCATTTTTAAAACCTATCCTATGAAAAAATTAGTATAAGTGTGTAAAGATAAATTTATAAGGATATTTGTTATAGCACCAGCATGGGAGAGTGAATAAGTAAATTTTGGTGTATATATACAATGGAAATATCAAGCACTCTTTTTAAAATGCTGAATATCTTTGTTACTAATTTGGAAAGATGTCCAAGATACATTAATAAGCAATGCAAATAAACTGCAGAAAAATATATATAGCATTTCATTTTTATTTTTGAAAAAAGACTCTGCACATATGCATGTATATAAGCATAGAAAAAAGTCTGCAAGTATATACAGCAAACTCTTAACAATGGTAACCTCTGGAGGGGAAGAGAGTTTTGGTTTGGAGATGAGGAATAGGAAAGACTTATCTTTTATTTAATCCTCTGCATTGTTTGAATTCATTTTAATGAGCATATATTAATTTTTATTTTTAAAATAAGGATGTATTTAAATATAACATTTATTGAGTTATTCATTTAGCTGATTTACCCAATTTGGAATTACTTTACTATTTAATATTTTATGAAAAGTTACTTTATGGTCAGAATGAGATAATTCTCTTAGAACTTCTAAAGGAAAACAAACAAAAAAACACTTAGAAATAGCAGATTCTTCACCAAAGTCAGCATCAGTTCATTTTAACTAAGGGATAAATTAAATCTAAATATAATGTCTGAGATTAGTAACCGACACAAAGCACTTTAAACAACAAAGACAGTGAAGTTAAACAAAGATGAAAACCCACCTGGACTATATCCAAAACCATGCCAGCTGAGACTGTTCCAAAGCCAGCTAACAAAAATGGCACAAGTATTTGCAGTGCCATGACACCACTGGACTCCTTTGGTAATTTCTGGCTTGCTTCCACAATGACATCTTCATCACCATCTCTAGATACATCTTCATCTTGTAACATGGCCGTAGTTTCTGAAGCCTCCCTTCCATCACAATAATTGTAGTTGGCGTAGTCATCATACTTTTGGCTACAGCTTGATGGCGTGTGCCCACTGTTGCCATGAAAAGATGGCTCTGAGAAACTGTGATATTCCATGTGTTGTTCAGATCTATTACTAAAAGTTTGTGCTGCAGTTGATAACCCATCTTGCCAAATGCTGTTTCCTTTTTTGTGCCTGTCTTCCTGGTTTTTCTGGTAAATTACCGGAACCATACTCAACAGTAAGTTTAAGAACTTATCAGATTGAATTGTATTTAAACTTAAAGTCCAGTCTACAAAACCTCCTCCACTACTTGGACCACCACTTGTTCTGTTAGTAATAGATCTTCCTTTACTATTAGTCATATTGTCATCGCAAAAGACCCTGTATGCCTTAGATCTCAAGCTTCATGAACCATAGCAGATGAATCAGAACCACATGAATGCTGGTTTAAATTAAGATGTTGACTTCATTGTGTAGAAAACAACGTTTCCACTAAAAGAAGATGTTTAGAAGTTCCAGAGAGGGATTGGATCTGGAAAAATAAAATAAAATAATTTTTAAAAGTCAGATTAACTATCTTGATACTTCATAATTAAAGGTATAAAATAACACGTTCTTAAACCAACCCTAATGTACGATATTATATACCCTTTGGGCTTAACACATAACTGCTTTGTACACAGAAATGTAGTATACAGCTTTTTTGTGTGTTCTATCTTGGTTAAAAATGTTTATCTTTGCATACTTTATGTAATTAATACCCATATAAAGTCTTCAAATGTCTCTGAAATTCTAAAATAGACAAAGTTATTAAAGTAATGGCTTCCATTACTTATATTGAGGTCTCAGAATCAAATTGCTACAACCCTTCACATATGCAGGCACAACAAAGGTAAAGTATATGACATTATATTTTAAACATATTAAATAATAATCCGTGTTACTTTATTTACAACTTAATATAATATACATTTTGTTATTAAAATATGAAGAAACGATGATAATGTTTGCCATGAAATTATTTGATAAATATCCTAAATAGGGTACATGGCATTTACTTCACATGTAAAATTAGGCTGATGTCATATTTGTAGTTTCTGACATACAAAAAATTCATTATAGTTGATTTAGGAATATAATCCCTCTGTTACCTAAGAAATAACCAAAATGAAAAGGGATTACAAATATTCACTTAATCCTATTTTGCAAGCCAACCAAAAGAAAGCTTGCAATGCACTTATCACTTAATGCCCTTCTCAAAGTCAGCTCTGACCCTTAATCCCAGAGTATGCTCCTGATTGGCTGGTTATGGACAAGATTCTCCCTAAAGATCCTGAACTAAAGACACAGACACATTGTGTAAGCTGGTTTGAGAGTGACAGGCACTGAAGTTGTGAGGTCATACCTCACCTGCCCAGGTAGACAGTCTGACTCTTGGGACAGCTGCCACCACAGGTACATAAGCTTTCAAAGTTATGAGGGTGGGTCTAAGCCCTCAGGTGTTTCTCAGGAACGCCCAGCCCTGTCTTACATTTATAAGAGCATCCAAGATCAACAAACTGGCTCTGATTTGATAAGGGATAGATGGCCCACTGCCTAACTGGACTGCCCACCCACCAAGCTAGGCTAAGAATTGTTGCTACTATACTGCTGCTTTTAATGAAAACCATTCTATTCTTCAATACATGTTTTCAATTTCTTAGAATATCGATCTCCTCTCCTTGGATAGGAAGATCAATAACAAGGAATGGCAAAGGGAAAAAGAAAAGGGGTTATGTTGGGGACAAGTGGATGCTAGGATCTGGTTCATCTATTTCATCATTCACTCACTTTCCTTTCTTCCCTCTTGTGATTATGGAGGGGTCTGGGAATTCCTGCTGGGGAATATTCTTAAAATATAGATTCTAGGACTCTGGACCTACTGACTCAGAATAAGTTTGAGGCATATAAACCTTTTTTTTTTTTTTTAAGCTTCCCCAAGTGATTACAGTACAGACATCCCGTGGACCTGCAGAGAATCCAATGAGATTATGTACTAGTTGCCATTTTTTGCCACTTGCAGGCTGATCAGTATGCAGACAAAGGCAGTGTTTAAAGAAAATCAAAGGAATGGAAACAATGTCCAGAGTGAAGCAAAGAAGAACCCAAGCAGTCCACAAAGAGGAAGAAAGCCAGAACCGCTGCCTGAGAACTTTCCATGTAAGAAGGGCTCAGCTGTATGTCTGGAACTTATGAGATTCCCAGCAGCCTTACATGAGTCAGATTGAGCAGGTTTCTGTTCCTTCAACCAATTCACCTCTTTTTAAGTAGTGAGCATTTCACTGCCCCAAAGAGATCTCTAATCAAACAAAAAACAGAACAAACCTCAGAGATAAAGCTTTCAGACAAGTCTATTCCACTGAAGGGCCAGTGATGGATATAGGCAATTTCTTCTTCCTCTTGAAGCAGAATTATAAGGATAATCAAAATGGAAATGCAGAGAAATGTAGATAAACAATAAAGAAAGATGACAGTATGTATATCACCATTCAGTCACCATTCAGCTCAAAAAGCATGCTCAGGAAAATTGACCAGCTAACACTAAATAGGAAAATGGAGTGAGGAGAAGGTTAAAAAAAAGAGGAATTTCCCAAAACAAGTCATCTCTCTTGGAGTGTTTGCAGGACATGGTTAAGCACATAGTCTGCACTGATCTGGCCAGCAGGATCCAGATGCAAAGACACATCCAGCTCTTACTTTTGCCCCTAGTATTCTTTCTTCAGAAGGTTAGATGGAGAGGTGGATATTCTGTACACAGGGCCACTGTGCACAGAGACCAGATAGAGCCTTTGGGTAAATTTAAAACAGTGCCTCCTGGAAAAAGGAAGCCACAGGAATGGGGTCTCCGGCTGGATTTCAGCCCCCCTCCATCCCCTCAGCCAAGCACCTTCAGGCACTGCAGGATCTGCACAACCTTATACAACAAGACTGGGCAGTTGGGTGAAATGGTAAACTACGCTTAAAGAGCATAAAACAAACAAACAAAAAACCACATTTTTATTGTTGTTTCCTCAGCATCTTTCCCCAGTTTTTCAGCTTATGGTATTTCCATCTCCCACGTAAAACCACACTTGCCCTGTTCCATGAGGTTCTGGTAGGCCTAGTGATCAGTCCTCTCCCCTCCAGACCACATAATGACAAGTGCCTGGAGCAGGCCTGAGTCCTACCCCGGAATTTCACATATTTGTTGGCTTATTATTTCCTGAATGGCTACTAGATCCTGGGGTTGCCCCATTAACAAAAGAGGCACTATTCTTGCTTCAAGGATTTTTCCTTGTAGTGGGGAGGAACAACAATCAGGTGAGCAAATAAATAAATGAGATAATTTGTGGTAAAGGCAGTGAAGGAAACAGTTAATAGAGCAAAGAGTGAATGACTTACAGGGCTACTTCAGAGGGGAAGGCCTCTGGAAGGGTGTTTTCTCACTTCCTCTTGGAATGAAATAGTTCTGAAGCTGTCACTCTGTCTTCCTCCTCAAAAAGCTCCCTCGACCACCACTACCACCACCACCACCACTAACACTTGGAGGAAAGCTCATCTATGTTAGAAAAGGATCCACAGAAACAGAGAATCAGAGCTAGGAGATGATGAGAGGGTTTGACATCATGATGAGAATGTCTATCTCATTTATTTAAAGCCCGTTCCATCCCTGTTCTTCCCAATTATGTGGGCCAAGAAATCTCCACTGCTTAAGCTAGTCTGAGTGGTGTTTCTGTCCTAACATCTGTTTTTTAAATAATGCAATTTGGAAGTACTAGGAATTACCTTGCTACCTGTGCGTGCCACGGACCACATACCACCATCCTGCACTGAGGAAAATGTGTTTATTTTTATTTATCCTTCATTTTATCCAGTTAATGAGTGATCAGTTATTCTAATGCTTGCATATTGACAAGGTCTATTATCTCCCTTAAAGACTCCTTAAATTTTCTTCCTTTAAAGAAATCACTTAGAAACTCATTGAATAATGGTTACAATCAAAATACTTTGTGGTTGATTTAAAATAGGTAATGTACACATATGCCACTAAATAAAAAGTTGGTTGGGTTGCTCTATATTGTTATTCATCCATGAATGAGTAAAAACAACTAAAAATTTAAAAAATAAGTGAATAGAATTGGGCAAAGTTTCCCCTGGTTTTAGGTGCTTTAAGTTAAAGAATACCAGTGGAGATATTTATGGGTTACTCTTTAGCTACCTAATAGGTTATTTTAATCTAGTACCAACATAGCCGAAAATAAACAGTGTCTTTAAAAGTTTAGGTTTAAAAGTTTAGGTTAGCTTAGGTTTAAATTCTCAATTCTCTTTGTAAGTTATAAAGCAAGCAATCTCTAGGAAAAAGGAATCCACTACTTTATTTGCTAATGGCCAATGTTTGCACAAAACAGAAGTTTCCAAAAAAAAAAAAAAAAAAGCATCTGCAGCAGGTAAAACAAGTACAGTGATTAACATTGTGGCTTGGGATTTTTTTTTCCAAATTGCTACATGAAAAAAAAGTATTATCTATAGTGCTCATGTAATGTCAATAAAAATATCAGGGATGATTCAAAAACCCTCGATTGAGTGGCTATATCAAATGCTGTTATGCAGCAATTTTGTTCCAAAGATCCTTTAGGTGTCATGTGGAGCCAACACAGGGGCAAGTCTATCTGAGTGCCTTATAAACCCTTGTTACTCAAAGTATGGCCCACGGTGCAGCACCACTGGTATCACCTGGGTGGTTATGAGAAATGCAGGATCTCAGCTCCCAAGCATAACCCAACCTACTGAATCACAACCTGTGCTCTTAATAGCATCTCCAAGTGATTTATGTACACATGGAAGTTTGAGAAGCACTTCCCTGAACATTCAAAAAAGAATCTGACTTACACCCATTAGACTAAAAATTAGATGTTGTCAGACTTTCAAATGTGAACAAAGACATGAGAACTGGTAACACATACAACACCACTAGTGCAAGTGTAAACTGTACAACCATGTTGGAAAACAATTTGGTTTTATCTACTAAAACTGAAGACACATATGCCCCACATTCCAGCAATTCCACAGCTAAGTACATACCCTGAAGCAACTCTTGCTTTGTACACCAGGAGACACATAAAAGAATATCCTTAGCAATATTTTCACACTAGCAAAAAAACTGGAATTAACTCAAGAAAAAAGATAAATGGCGGGAGAGTCACACAATGGAATATATGAAGAAGGGGATGATAAGCAAGCACAAATTTCAAGAGAATGGTTACAGTTGGGGAAGTAGTATAAAAGCACACAGGGAACTTCAAAAGTAGTGGTTATATTTTTTAAGCTTGGTAGTAGATACATGTTTATTATTGTTCTTTAACATTTTCATTACATCACATGAGTGCTTCAGTCACATGAGTGATATTGTGACAGATTTTCTTACTCCCATTTATTGCTCCCCTCCTATAAGAGGATTGTTTTCTCCACCTGTTGCCATGTTACCTGCAGGGACTATGGGAGGATTATACTGCCTCACGTCCACTGACATCAGGTTTGGGCATCTGACTCATGATGGCAGCAACATCTACAAACAGAAATAGTTCAGCTATGGCTTCTTTTCCATCTGACATGGGAATGACATGTCCTAGGTAAGTGCTGCTTCTTCAGACTGGGTCCTGGGACAAAGATAACACACAGAGCTGCAGCAACCTACAAGCAACATGCAACATGAGAGAGAAAGAAAGCTTTGCTGATGAAAGCCACTGAGAGTTTGGAATTGTTTACCACCACAGCATGATCTAACAAAAGCTAACCAAAAAAGTAAATATTTTAAAGAAGAATCTGACCCACAGATTCCCATCTAGTTTAGTTTAAGAGAATCTCTCTGATATATGAGCACAGAAGGATTCCGTCTATGGTTAAAGGTTTGAAAACAGTGTTTTCCAAACATTTAGATCTCATTAACCGAATTTCCCCCCAAATTTTACCAATTTAAAAATGATCTTTCCTTTAAAAATAAAAATGCAGAAAGGACAAAGTCTTGGACTAAAAGCCTTTCCATTGAGCACATTTAGATTTATCAAGAACTCACTTCATGCTCCCTGTGAAAGCTTTGTCATGGGCCAGCATTAATCTATAGAGTTGTGTCAGGGAACCACTGACTTAAAGGAAAACAAACTAATACAAAACAATCCCGATGAATTCAACTGTAGTTACAAAAACAAAAAAACATTAATGCTAAAATTGCTTGTTTTTAGAAGAAAAAGAATTGTATTGTATGTGTGTTGATTTACTAAATCAGTATCTCGGAGAAAATCTGCCCATCGTGCTGCAAGAGGCATTCTGTTCCACTGCAAAGGTTAAATAATACACTTGAAAAATTCATCAGAGCTGTGAGTTAGCAGGCCTAAGTCACGCCTCATTACTAAGAGAGGCAATAAATGGAAGTTTAACACTTTGTTATCTTCCCATAACAACAACAAAAAGATTATCGCATTTAGTCGAAAATCTCAAAACTTGTTGGGGGGGGGTATTTTACATTTGTATAAACACACATAAAACCGCAGCACTATCACACACACACACACACACACACACACACACGCAAAATAACCTAGAAGTCAAGCCAGCTTATGGTTACTGTGTATTCTTAGTTTCACCACTCTGCAAGTGTGCATTCTGCTTTGTTTTAAATTTATTTATTTATTTTATTTATTTATTTTTGGCTGCGTTGGGTCTTCGTTGCTGCATGCGGGCTTTCTCTAGTTGCAGCGAGTGGGGGCTACTCTTCATTGCGGTGCGCGGGCTTCTCATTGCGGTGACTTCTCTTGTGGAGCATGGGCTCTAGGCGCGCGGGCTTCAGTAGTTGTGGCACACAGGCTCAGTAGTTGTGGCTCGTGGGCTCTAGAGCACAGGCTCAGTAGTTGTGGCGCACGGGCTTAGTTGCTCCACAGCATGTGGGATCTTCCCGGCCCAGGGCTTGAACCCGTGTCCCCTGCATTGGCAGGTGGATTCTTAACCACTGCGCCACCAGGGAAGTCCCCATTCTGCTTCTTTCATTTCCTCTGAATATATGTCTTCTGTTTCTGTTTGTTATAAAGATGTAGATAGTCACCAAACAGGATGTGTTATGCGGTCAGTTAAATCAGATTTCAGAGAGGTCATGCCAGCCAAAACTAGCTAGACCTTAGCCGATATTGCACAAATTATTTTGTTTTATAAAAAATTTTGGTACATTCTTTTGAATAATATCCAGTAAGTACTTAATTGTTTAACTGAATAGCAGGTTCACACAGAAGGATTATGTCGATTTAATTTGCTTTTTACAGCACCCAAACCACAGGCTGCCTTTACGGCCGCTCAGTTTTCTTCCACTACGTTCATTTAAAGAATGAAACTTGTGTAAACATAAATCCTCACTGATTTCAATGATTAGCTCTTTCCATTTAAGCAAAAACTATTTTAAAAAGTCTCAGTGGCCTTTTAGATTTCAGTTTCACATCTGAACTCCTCAGCTTCCCCATTCCTCATCCCAAACTCCCTTTTCCTGAAGAATTGACCAACAAACCACTCTTCTCAGCACATATTCCAAACAGCTCTTAACTAATCACCCCTTTGGTTTTCTCATGTTCACTCTGACGCCACTTTCTGCTGTCCTGCCATGACCTCACTGACATGCTTCTCCCTTGAGAATGCATCAGAACCATGAGGTCACCCTAGTCCCATTCATGGGGATCACAGACCTTGACTACTGAATCACACTGAAGAACTCTCTTCCCCATTTGAGATAGTCCTACAGCTATGACTAAAACCATTTCTCATTTTTAACCCTTTGATTTCACTATTCTCCACGGGGCTGCCTACATTGCTTATTTTTCCTAATTGTTTCATGCTGACGCGTTGCCTTCTACTAGATTTCCTAAATCTGCTAAATTACTACCTCGTACTCTTCTCTAAGCTTCCTCTATTCAATCAAATTTCCTTTATTCAGCTTTCCCACCTCTACACTTTCTACCAAATGTTTCCTAATGTCCTGAAACTTTCACCTCATTCAAAAGGTCACAATAAAAGTCTACCACCTCAAAGAAATCTACCCAAATTAATGCAGGGTTAAGGGTACAGAGAGGAAAAAAACAGTCAAAATTAAATGCCCAAAACAGTTAGCAATCTTCCTCAGGTACAGTTTAAAAAAATTTTTTTTTAAATGAAAGGTGTCCATTTGGTCTCCCACTGCCCGTTCTTACATGGCAAAGATGACATCTTGTGTCTCCGATGATATCTGATATATCACTTGACCCTCAAAAGTTAAAAATCAATATGGCACTGTAAAAGAAATCTCCAGAATTCCAAATGTACTACTGCTGCTTGCCAGAGGTATAATTCGATATCCAGTTAAGAATGTATAACTAGAAAAAAAAAATGTATGGACCTCTTTTGCTCATTTCCTGTAGTTAACTAAGGAAAAGGAACTATCCCAAGGCAACAATTCTGAAGAACGAAGATGAGTCCAGTCAGTAACTATTCTGCAAACTCCATATGCAGTTAAGTCTCAAACTGGTCCAAACAATAGCTGAGTTATAGCAATACACATACCACAATTTTTATCATTGTTCAGGTCATTTAAAAGTACTTGGAAGAGGGAATTCCCAGGCAGCCCAGTGGTTACGGCTCTGCGCTTCCAAAGCAGGGGGCACGAGTTTGATTCCTGGTCGGGGAACTAAGATCCCACATGCCGTGAGGCGGCCAAAATAAGTACCTGGAAACCGAAATATAAAAACTGCTACCTCACAAATACTGTCCTCCCCGATTAAAAGGCTCACCTCTAAAGTGGAATCAACGTATCTCCCCCCTCCCTTTTTTTGCTTTGGTTGAAATGCATAGAGTTAGCTCCTAGAAAAAAAAATGTTGACTTTCTGGCTTAAACTGGAAACTGTCTAATTAAACTGAATTCAAGCACTCACACAGGTTTCATTTAGGTAACAGGTAGTGATGTCAAGCTTTCTTGATTTGGTAGTCCTGATATTCTCTAACAAACACAGAAGCTTGAGAAATCATGGGCATGATTCAGCTCCTGATATCCCAAAGCTAACGGACTCCATAAAACAATCACTCATTTCTAAGACTGCCCACTGATAGAAAAGAGTAACATCATAAAATTTATCAATCCTAAAGTTTCTATAGGCCTAAAAGACAGCCAAACATTTGTAAAGAATTTGTTTGAGCCCAGAGAAAGAATCAGTGGGTATAATAAATCTTCGGTATAATAAATCCTCAATACATCTCAAATAATGTTCCAAAGGAAACCAGAACCAGACAACTGATTTGTTTTCAGAATCACAACCCTCAACCCCACTTAAAAAAATAATTTTTAAAAAAGAATGCTTTATTTGGAAGAAGGATACACCGAAGACAAGCCAATGAATCAACTAAAACAAAATCCGCAGTTGAACCATTTCTGCTTATTGAGAAAATGTTGACAGAATAAATATAGTGTGTGTCCAAAGAACTAAGTGTATCGCATAAACAAAGTACAGTTCATTCTACCAAGTGCACTGACTGGCACTTGGTAGAATGAACTTTGATTATATTTATCCCCTATCAAATCAACTGAAAAGTGAAAAAAAAAACCCAATCATTTAACTAGAGATTCTGATTAGATTAATAGCAATACAGTTTTATAATACAGGTAGTAAACAATGACCAGAAATATCACTTAGTACTACTGTTTGAAACAACTCGGTGAATAGTTGGTAGCAAAGGAGCTAAATCAGAGAACTCTGTTTTGAAGCCGAGAAAGAATCTCCCATTTTAAGACATTTCTTACATGTATCTTATTCAAAAAAACTACTTAACCACTCTCTTGCAATTAACTTGCAACTGACATTCCTTAATTTCCTGCAAACTACTGCTGAGAACATCACCACCTTACCAATCACCCTAAAGTCACATGAAACTTTACTTAGAAATTATAGCTACAGAAAGCCTAGCTACTGAAAACTGGTATTTTTTTTTTTCATTAATGAAGATTGAGCCACACTTTTATTTTACTTCAGCAACAAGGAAACTTACAGCTACATCTGAAACTCACATCTATGATCAATTTATTCATCTTAATGTTACACTGCTAGTTTTATTTTCTCTGGTACTGATTTCATAACTTTTTTAAAAACCAATATTTCTTGTAAATGTTATTTTTTATAAAGTGACTCAACACCTTTGTGTAAAAGGTAGTGTACATGAGAATAAAACATAAATAATACATTTCCTTACTGGTTTTCTCTGGCACTTATAAATCTGAAATACCTAAATTTAGAGACTAGGTAACTGGAGTTCAGCATTTCAAATGAAGAGAAATTATTATTCAGAACTCACCAAAAAGTATACTTTCATACTTTTAGCCTTAATACATCCTTATACTCTTAAAGAGAATTCCATTTTAAAAACGCAAACACACTTCTAGGGCCAACTTAAAATATACTCTTTATTCTTCGTACAATTAAAGTGAAAACTGAATATAAAATCTTCCAGAATTGTAAACTGCAGAATGGATAACCACGTGTCAAAGTAAAAATCTTCTTTCTAAGAAAAGGAAAAGGGAAAAATGATTTGCCACGTGTAAGGTTAACATTTTTCTTCTACATTTGAAGACCGAGAGTGCCCCATAATTTTCATGGTGATCCCATCCCAAATATTTACTCAGAGCCATTCTACCCCTCCAGGGGCCCTTCTCCCTCCCCTATCCCTGAGGTGAAGCAGCACGCTACACCCTGCTGAGCAGGCCACATAGAATTACACTACCTTCTACTAGGTGATGAAACAGGACAGCTCCCAAACCGAGCGAGGTCTTCCTCAGGTAGTGGCCTACCATCACCTTCCCTCGCTGGAACACCTTCACAATGGTACCACCCGGGGAGATGACACCGATCTTCCCCGTTCCCAAACTGTACTTTCCCTCAGTACTGCTCCCTGGTACACAGAGCTGTGAAGGCAGGTCAAGTGCACAAACTCACAGCAAGAGGCTCTATTAGATTAGGTGAACCACAGGTACACAGTGTTATGTTACTAAACTATTTTGGCATCAAACTGAAATAATGATCTAACTCTTTCAGTACCTTTACTCTCTGCAATCAAGTCTCTCCTCTACCCTTTGGTCAGAGCTGCGTACTTTTTTATTCAAATACCAGTTTAAAAAAAAAAAAAAAAGGAGCCCAAGGGCTCTAAGTCCAGCTTGAAGTTCAAACTAAAACTACCCTCAAAGACATCCCAAAACAACTTAGTTGCCACATACTGGCCTTTGCTCATAAAAATATCCTGACTACCTTTCTTTCCCAGCTCATTTGGAAATGGTGCTTCTAACATCCACTGGCATAGAGTTCTCTTCTATTGTTTTTCTACTGTTCACAGAAGCGATATGTGTTCAATGCAAAATAAACAAATAAAGGCCAAGGACAAACAAAGTTGTTTATTCTGGAAACCCACCATCTAGAGATAATCACTGATGATGTATTAGTGCATATGATAACTTTATTGTTGATATATTTTTTCTATATGTTTAAAACAAAAATTGGTTCACATTACACACAGTTTGGCATCCTGCTTTTTGCATTTCATAAAATATCAAAAAAGAGTGTCTTATCAGTATCCTACAAAGTTATTTTTAATGGCTACTTAAAATTTCCTCTTTCTAAAACTCCCAGGGGCTCTAAAATTTCTTCTTTCCTACTTCTCCCCCTCCACAGTTTCCCAGTAGGAACACAACTAAAAAGCAACATTCATTCAATTAATACATCCTAAACACTTCCAGAAAACTAACATTCCGCTGTATTCACAGCAATGATTTCATTTATATTTTATATTGTTAGATGATCATGAATAAATAACTGCATCTGTGCCACCAAGTTCCAAGGCAGGGCCAGGCTGCCATCAAGTCTACAGTGTGTCTCCCCCATGAGCCATGACATATAATTCAAAATGATAACTCCAAACAAAATAAGAGTCACAACAAGGTACAACTTTTCCTGGAAAGACTATTTCATTGTTTCTTTAAAAGCCACAAAACATTAACAGATGGCCAACAGGCACATGAAAAGATGCTCAACAACATATTAGAGAAATGCAAATCAAAACCACAATGAGGTATCATTTCACACTGGTCAGAACAGCCATCACCAAAAAGTCTACAAATAATAAAGGCTGGAGAGGGTGTGGAGAAAAGGGAGCCCTCCTATAGTGTTTTTTTGTGGGAATGTAAATTGGTGCAGCCACTATGGAAAACACTATGGAGGTTCCTTTAAAAAACTGAAAACAGAACCACCATATGATCCAGCAATACCACTCCTGAGCATATATCCAGAAAATATGAAAACTCTAGTTCACCTCAGTGTTCACAGCAGCACTATTTACAAGAGCCAAGACATGGAAACAACCTAAATGTCCAGTGACAGATGAATGGATAAAAAAGTGGTATATATATATATATATATACAATGGAATATTACTCAGCCATAGAAACAACTGAAATATTGTCATTTGCAGCAACATGGATGGATCTAGAGATTATCAAACTGAGTGAAGTCAGACAGAGAAAGACAAATATTATATGATATCACTTATATGTGGAATCTTAAAAAATAATACAAATGAATCTATATACAAAATAGAAACAGACTCACAGACATAGAAAACAAACTTATGGTTACCAAAGGGCAAAGGGAGGGAGGGGAAGGGATAAATTAGAAGTATGGGATTAACAGATACAAACCACTATACATAAAATAGATAAGCAACAGGATTTACTGTTTAGCACAGGGAACTATATTCAATATCTTGTAATAACCCCTAATGGAAAATAATCTGAAATATATATATATATAAAAAACTGAAAAAAAATTACAAAATATTAAATTATTTAAATTTTTTTCTCTCTTTTGGTGCCCCCTTGCTAATGCTCAAACACATGTTTACATTGTCTATTAAGCACTGCCCCCAGGGATTGAGAAAAGAATAGGTTTTTTTGTTTGTTTTTTTTTTTAATTTATTTATTTATTTATTTATTTATGGCTGTGTTGGGTCTTCGTTTCTGTGCGAGGGCTTTCTCTAGTTGCGGCAAGTGGGGGCCACTCTTCATCGCGGTGCGCGGGCCTCTCCTTATCGCGGCCTCTCTTGCGGAGCACAGGCTCCAGTCACACAGGCTCAGTAATTGTGGCTCACGGGCCTAGTTGCTCCGCGGCATGTGGGATCTTCCCAGACCAGGGCTCGAACCCGTGTCCCCTGCATTGGCAGGCAGATTCTCAACCACTGCGCCACCAGGGAAGCCCAAGAATAGGTTTTGTTCTAAGGAATAATATGAGTTTAAACTCAGCTGATAAAATCTATGCACAATCAAAATCCCAGACTTGAGTCCACAGATTTCAGACAAACACATTTTTAAACGGAGAATGTTAACTGCTTGTTCAAAGTTGTATTATTCATGTGGAATCACTGGCAAATGCTTTATGCTGTGTTTGAAACTGTACAAAGCTTCCCGAGATATCTGCAATGCTTTCATCAGATGAATAAATCAATAACATGATTTGTATTGAGTGGTTTTACCGGGGAATTTCAAGTGACTTATTCAGCAAATCGCCACACTTCAATTAAAAGAGATGATTTGCTTCCAAAAAATTAAACGTGAAGAAGTGTCAACACACTAATGATACTGACAGTAGTTTAGAGGCTGGGTTCTAAAGTCAAACTGCTTTGGCTTAAATTCTGACTTTCACTAGCTATGGGACGTATGCCTCTATACCTTAGTTTCCTCATGAAAAAATACCTCCTCCATTGGGTTACTGTGAGAATTAAATGACTTAATACATGTAAGGTGCTCAGAACAGTGTATTGAGCCTTCAATAAATATTAGCTAGTTATCATCATCATTATTCATTATTATTACTATACATTTTTGTAAAAGGCTCAAAACCTACTTTCCACCTCTTTCTCCCCTTACTAAGGAACATACTAGACCACAGAAGCACAAAAATGTTATACATTGCTGTATTAAACCCCTACCTTATAATTTTCAGATCAACTGTGTTGTTCCTACTTTCTTTAAAAAATAAACTGAAGTTTAATATTTACATTGTATACACTGCACTCATCCTACTTTTCATTAAACTGCCAGCATGCTATAAAATACTGTATATCTATAATGACCAGTATATACACAGAACAAATGGTACCTATATACACTGAACAACACAGGTCTTCAGGAAACCACAATGTTTTAAAAGGAAAAAAGAAGATGAAAGCTGGAATAGGAAGTAGCTCTAACACTGTTGTTAAATTTAAATATCATATCTAATGTACTTTTTTACTTTTAAAAAGGTATCTAAATAACATTTTTACAATTTACAAATAAAACAGACTACCTTAAACCATTACTGTAAGGTTTATTCTAGACTAGAGAACTAAGTCTGCTCAACCAGAATGAGAAATATTACAAAGATAGAATCCATCATGAGTTTGCCTGGGGTTATTCTGAAACCTATAATCCAGAAATGACAGACAAGAGTTTTCTGACTTTTTTTTTTTTCAAAGAGTACTAGAACATTACCATAAAAATTCTATACTGTTTGTTATGTAAAAGATAGAGGAAAGTGGCAGATAAAATGAAGAAAATAGGCCAGGCTTTGGACTCTGGGCCTACCTATTAATTTTGCTTTCTTGATCATAGATATAACAGTCTGTTTTAAATCCCAGGAGAATACACTGGTTAATAATGAAAAAGATTTATTTCCCCACTAAATGTTCTTTGGACCTATTACTTTCCTATATTGTTTATTCATACCTTACCAGGAATATGAATAGCTTATCAAAAAGCCACTCTCAGAATAAAAAAAAAACACTTCTTCAAAGAACTAGAGTCTAGGGAATTCCCTGGAGGTCCAGTGGTTAGGGCTCCATGCTTCCAATGCAGGGGCCATGGGTTCGATACTTGGTCAGGGAACTAAGACCCCGCAAGCCATGTGGTGTGGCCAAAAAAAAAGAAAGAACTAGAGTCTAATCCATAAGTCCTCCCAAATATCTAAAAACTTAAACCCAAAAGAAAGGAGAACAATCACCCATTCTACAGAACATCAAAACCACTGAAAGCAAAAAGAATAGACTTTGTTTGTATGTACTTGTATAATCTTTTCTGAAAACCTAGGAGGTAGACATGTTCATACACTACAGTTCAGGAAACTGAGTCTCAGAGAGGTTAAGTAATATGTTCAAGTTATAAAGTCAGTAAAATAAAGACACAGGACTCAAATTCACAACTTTCTTACCAGTTAATGATAAAGCAGAAATGACAGGCATTCCCTGTACACCACCAGTGTGAGTGGCCACGGAGATGAGGATTACAGAACCAAGTCCTTCAGTGCTCCCTCCCAACTCCATGCCCTACACCGGAATCTAGCAAGTTGGATTCAAGTTATTTTTGAACACAGTTGATTGCTCAAGAATGGAAACAGCTCCCTCCCAAGTCTCACACCCTAATTCACAGGTGAATTATCTTCTGCATTATCTTCTGTTAATAAATAAATGAGCAATTATTTACTGAAGACCCTGAAATGTAACCATACCATAAACTGCCCTTTTTATAAGTGCCATATAAGGTAGTGTAGAAGGAAGAGACCACTTATATCTTTAGTATCTGCCCCTCAAAAGCTCTTGTTTTATAATACATAATTGCACTTATTTACATGAAGGTTGCTCTTTACTAGTCTGTGAGCTTTTGATACAAAATTCTGCACATTCCCCACTCAGTATTAGTCAAAATGTAGGTGGCGTCCACTAAAAATGTTGAAAGGAGTGAACGAAACATTGACGAGTTGAACCTTAAATAACAAGATTTAGAGAGATGGAGAAAAAGGGGAAGTACGTCCTAACGAGGCGGCTGGCAACCAGGCAAACGACTGCTGGGGAAATGAATAGGCGGGTCTGAGTAGCAGATCCGTATCACCAAGCAGCAAAAAAACGGTAAACTGGAAGATCTGGAATTCCTGAGTGCGGGGTTAGGACTTCATCTTCTAAATTAGGCCAATTGTTTTTGAACATTTATTTTTAATGCAGGGGAATGCTTTGTTTAAATTAAACCCTACTCGAAACCCCAATATAGAAAACAGGTAAAAGCAAAGCAGTACCGGTTGAAGCCCCACTCAGTCCCCATCTTACCTAATTGAGAAGCCCCCAAAGCCCCTCCTTGGAGCACAGTTTGAAAACCACTGGGTTAGAAAAAGGTCTGCAAGGACAGATACCAAAGTGCTCAGAGCACTGAGTTCTGGAGAACTGGGTTGGCCTAGGTTGAGGGAGCAGGGTAAGGAAGGACTTGAAATACTATTTTCACTTTTTAAATCCTGCATTTTTTTATATTATTTGAACTTTTGTTTATATTGAGCACTTTTTACTTTTTAATTTAAAAATAAGATACCATTGATCTAAAAAAGCATTTTTAATGGTTAAATTTCTTCAAGAGAATTGCCACATTTTAATGAATCATTTCCTTATAGCAGGATATTTTCTTGACTAAATTATATTGCAATGAAAATGAACATTTTGTGCATAAGACTTTCTCATATTTAGAATGATTTTCTTAGGATAAATTTATACAAGTTAACGGTTTCCATTTAAGTTCTATAATACACTGCTTAAAATAGGACTCTCTAGAACATAAAAATATAAAATTCAATTCGTATTTTTTAAAAGTCATCCTATAGGGACTTCCCTGGTGGTGCAGTCGTTAAGAATCCGCCTGCCAATGCAGGGGACACGGGTTCGAGCCCTGGTCCGGGAAGATCCCACATGCCGCGGAGCTACTAAGTCTGGCCGCCACAACTACTGAGCCTGTGCTCTAGAGCCCGTGAGCCACAACTACTGAAGCCCGCGTGCCTAGAGCCCGTGCTCCGCAACAAGAGAAGCCACTGCAATGAGAAGCCCGAACACCGCAACGAAGAGTAGCCCCGCTCACCGCAACTAAAGTCCGTGTGCAGCAACCAAGAACCAACGCAGCCATAAATAAATAAATAAATAAATAAATTTAAAAAGCCATCCTATAGTAGCAAGATTTGATCCTAGCATGCATGTTTAAGATATATAAAATCTAATTTACAAAACTAATTAGCAAAGTTTCCATATCTCAAAAAATGTATTAAAGAGAAATCTGAAACAGAACTTGAAGTCTCTCTACCTTTCATGAATTTTTCATAACTTCTCTTGCCACTTATCAAAACCATACACTGAAACAATTTTCCTTCACAGTTGGGTTTCACGATCCAATTCTGTGAAGTCACAGTACTGTGACAGTAGAATCATTCTCTGGCCAACAAACTGACATCATTAAATTCTTATTTGTAAGTTCTGTTGGGTATATGGTTGTTCTATTTTTACTTCCAAGATCAAAATCTATTTTCTGTTGCCTCTCCATTAAGCTCATATGATTGATACATTTTTTTTTTTTCTTGGACAACAAAGTAGGATTTATTGGTGGGAGTGAGTAAGGAGGGGACAGCGCCAAGGCTCTCGCAAGTGCAGGGCCCGCCATCTGTCCAGGGGGCCACGATGAGGGATGTATTCAACCCCACAGCCATCCGGGATAAGCCGCTTTTCTGCCACCATGTTTTCAAATTTGTCCGCATTAAACTTAGTAAATCCCCACTTCTTGCAGATGTGGATCTTCTGGCGGCCAGGGAACTGGAGCTTGGCCCTGCGGGGGGCCTCAATCACATGCTCCCTGTTCTGCAGCTTGGTGCGGATGGACATCATGACGTGGCCAACGTGGACCCTGACCACTGTGCCCTGGGGCTTTCCAAAGGCACCGCGCATACCTGTCTGGAGCCTAGATTGGGGACAGCATGCCAGTCATTAATGTCCACTGGAAAGGGCTGTCTCCAAGGTCCCTTAGGGCAACCTATACAGGTAACAGGCTGCATGCACTACCGAGGAGGCTGCTGTTTGCAGCCAGTGCGCACCGGGCCCCCATGGGGAAAAGAGCACAGTCGGCTGGATTGGCTGCAGTTGATTGATACATTTTAATCAATGTATTCTCTTTGTCCCCAGCCATCTTTATAAAACTGCCTTTTGGTGAGCGCTCAGAGAATGCCTATCTGTTCAAACAAAATATAAATGGCTGCCCGATTGCCTCCTCCTGTGAACAGCCTGCAATGTTCTGTACTTCTTGAAAGCAGAAACCCCAGAGTCAGAAAGTCTGTTTTCTTTTTCTTATCTCTACTACTGTTTTAGTATAACAAGAGTACTTTTTGTTAAATAAGTGAATGGAGTTCTATCACTAATGAATCCAACTGGGAAAAAGGAATTCCTAATAAAACCTTTTTCGGGCTTCCCTGGTGGCACAGTGGTTAGGAATCCACCTGCCAATGCAGGGGACACGGGTTCGAGCCCTGGTCCGGGAAGATCCCACATGCCGCGGAGCAACTAAACCCGTGCGCCACAACTACTGAGCCTGCGCTCTAGAGCCGACGAGCCACAACTACTGAGCCCACGTGCCACAACTACTGAAGCCTGCGCGCCTAGAGCCTGTGCTCCACAACAAGAGAAGCCACCACAATGAGAAGCCCGCACCCCGCAACGAAGAGTAGCACCCGCTCACCGCAACTAGAGAAAGCCCGCGCACAGCAACGAAGACCCAACACAGCCAAAAAAATAAATAAAATTTAAAAATAAATAAATAAATAAATAAAAATTAAAACCACAAAAAAAGGGCTTCCCTGGTGGCGCAGTGGTTGAGAATCTGCCTGCCAATGCAGGGGACACGGGTTCAATCCCTGGTCTGGGAAGATCCCACATGCCGCGGAGCAACTAGGCCCGTGAGCCACAACTACTGAGCCTGCGCGTCTGGAGCCTGTGCTCCGCAACAAGAGAGGCCGCGACAGTGAGAGGCCCGCGCACTGCAATGAAGAGTGGCCCCCACTCACCGCAACTAGAGAAAGCCCTCGCACAGAAACGAAGACCCAACACAGCCAAAAATAAATAAATAATAAATTTATTAAAAAAACCAACAACAAAAAAACTTTTTCTTTTTCCAAAACCAAGGATTGCTAGACACATCAAGGTCATTTCTACTACTATGTAACAGTTCTAATAGGGTATTTAGACTCTATCAGCAAAGATTTGCCTAGTTCCTGCTGGGCATGGGGCACCATGCTAAATGCCAGACGTTCAATGTGAACAAGACAGAAGCAAGGCCTGCTCTCATAGATCTTTCCCTCTTGGTGCAAAGGCACTTTGGCAAACCATGAATCGTTATGAAATGAGAAGTTCCAGTACCAAAAGTAGAAATATTCTTTAGAAGAAACAGACTGGAACCAGACTTTGGAATACCCGTAACACTGGGCCGAGGAATGCGAAGTTTATATTTGAGTAGAGGAAAACGAGGTATTCAAAGGGACCCTTAGAAAATATTAATCTAATCAGGCTCTGATTAAACCTTTTCGATGGCTTCTCATTTCCTCTAAGATAAATCCAAAATCTTTAAAAAGGGTAACTAAATCTTGCATCACCATTCCCACCTACCCAAGATCTTTGGCTGTGGTCATACTGTATTTTCTCTGTTTCCTTTATTGTAGGGATTTTCAAACTTTATACATCACGATCTAGTAAAGTACCTATGTGTGACACGCTTATTTTCTATTTTATTTCTTTTTAAAAACATGCAGTTCACAACCACTAAATTAATTTTACAATCTCCTGGTAGGTGCCTAGGTGCCTGCAGCTTGAAAAATACCACTTTGGTATATACCACACTCTCTCTCTCACTTCTTGGCCTTTCCACACATTCTTTTTGCCGGAAACATTCTTGCTCATTCTCCTTCTTGCCTTTTTCTGGCTACTTCCTATGCTACTTTGTGACCTGAGCTCTTAAACATCACTTCCCTGACCCTCTTAGTTCCCCCTCCTCTGTGTTCCTGAAGTACTCTATGCTTTCTAACATTCATTAAGCTTTACCGTAATTGTATGTGTGCTAATTGTCTTTCTAGGCTGTAAACTCCATGAGCATCAGGACCCATTCTTGGTCTCTGCTGAATCCTGAGAGCCTAGCCCAGTGCCTGTTACATATTAGGCACTCAGTCAATGAGGAGTAAAGCAAGTAAGGAAATGGACTTGAATAATCTATATATTTAACTGCACAATGAAATGAGCACCCACTTAAAACCTGTTAAGAGGTTTAGCCAGTTCCAAGGAAAATATATTCTCAGTTCCAATTATATAAATGGTGATTAAGTTCCTAAGCTAGCCTACAAAAGGCTATTACCCACAAGCACTTAACTGATGAGAGGATGGCTGCTTATTTGCCTCTCTGCAAGGACAAGAGAACTTTCACTCACTCCTCTAAGGAGGAGAAAATAGGATTGAAGGGACACCTTGCTTTCTCCCTACTCTATCAGTTCCTCCTAGAGCAATGTGACTTATCTAATGGCTGAGATAAGAACAAAGGTCAATATTCCAGACAGGCCCCAGCCCTGAGCTCTCACTGGCTCTTGGATTTATCTGTCTTCAAGAAGAGAAGGTTCTCCTTTCCCTTCCAACTCCTATGAGGAAGTCTCCCCGAGACAGGACTTTCCCTGCCTGCAGGGGACGCCTGCAGTTTTTTAGGTGCTACAGAATCATGTGGGTAGATAAATTAAGAAGGAACAGAGGAAGTGTGGGTCTAAGCTAAATTCTCCAATCCAGCTTTACCAGAAATGAAAATTAAATTATATTTTAATAGTACTATAATCCTCATCTGGCTTCTTGAATCTGATCTCAATTTGCAGAATCTGGAGAGAGAAGAGATGTAATCAGCACACTGAAAAGCTCCAACAGGAATAACAGTCATCCCAGTCTGAGTTCTGGGTCCGAGAAGAGTAGCACAGAGGAACAAGGTGGAGTAAAAGGGAAGGGAATGAAATGAAGGAGAAGAAGGTTTCTTTCACTTTTCCTCTTTTGAATTTTTCTTGGGCAAAAATGTCTAAAGAAGTTGAACCTATCTTTGTATCCTACAACCTTCCCCTCCAAATTGTTTCTCATTCTTGCTTCTCTTTTCTCATCTTCCAGACCTTTTATGCTGCCCATAGATCTCCATTTTCAACACCCACACTTTTAGAAATAGAGCAAGTTTTCCCCAAACCTCCAAAATGTTCCATGATCCCATACCACTAACGTCTCCTATCCCTCCTCATGTCAAAACTCCCATTTCCTCAGTGCAGCTGATCTGGAGGAAAGCAATCTGATTAAATTCGTTCACATTAAGATAAAATAACTGGCTGACAGTCTAGCCAGCCTACTAGAGATACATATATTTTTTATTTTATACACACACACACAGAGACATTTTTAAGCTATAGAAATCTAACTACAGTAATTTCAGAGAAAAGATGAGGGGTGCCTGAAAATCTCCCATAAAGGAGGCAGGTCCGCTCTGATCAGCATTTCCCTGGGATCACATCCCCAAAGTTGTTCCCACATTTCCCCCAACTTTCAGCCCTTAAGTGACACTAAAAACCCCAGGGGCCAGAGAAAGCCAACTTGGGAAAGCATTTGTAGCTACAGGATATTTAGTCATCCATTGGGTAAGTCAGTTACAATCAATATTAGGTTGGATAGGTTATAATTTCAGTATGTTTGACAATCATTCTATTAGGTAAAACAAAAACATATACTCAGGTTATATATTGCAATTATTACCTCATTCTACTAATGAGATCAATGAGGCATAAAGGGGTTAAATAACATTTCCATTGTTTAAAGTTCAGTAGTTGAAGAGCAGGACTGGACGACTCTTCACCCACTTTGAATCAATTGTTTATCCATTAATTCCACTTGAAAATCTCTAATTTTATTTTCCATAACGTTTCTGAAATTTGGTAGTGTACTTTAGAACAGTCATATTAGAGTAAAAGAAAAATGAGCTTGAATGCCTGGGAGGCAAACATCATGTCTTTTTCAGTGGTTTTTGTATGAAAGACCTGAGGCTGATGCTGAATTTGTGTGCGCTCAGAAATTAAGCACGACATAGGCAAAGTAGCATTCATTCAGCTGCAAGTGGCTCTTAACTTCAGCGCCATAAAAGATACTTATTTGCCACCCAAATATGAATATAGCTGTAATAAAGACTACACAAACTCAGGATAATCAGATCTTCTACTTTGCCTGAGAAGTATATGAAATTTTAATTGAGTAATTGGTGTTTGCTATTTTTTATTAGTTTGCTTAGCTAGCCACCAAAATAAATTATTTGTAATTAAAGTGATAACTGGGATTTTCCAAACCAAGCATAGAATATATGAAAATGCTAACTGTGTGTGTTTTCTCTTGACTTTGGTCATGAACACAATTTTTGTGGCTTTTCTCAAAATACCAGAAAGGGTAAAGGGGCAGTAAGGTGCCCAAGAAATGACAGTTAGCATATTCTGACAGACTTAAATGGCACTTATTCACTTCCCCCAAGTAGAAGCACTATGTTGCTTGGTATCAGGTTGGTTGGGTTTTTCGGTCAGTGCTTGTCCCCCAAACCTAGAATTTTTTAAATATAATTCAACAATAAAAAGACAACCCAATTAAAATATGGGTAAAAGATCTGAATAGACATTTCTCCAAAGCAGATACACAAGTGGCCAATAAGCACATGAAAAGATGCTCAACATAATTAGTCATAAAGAAATGCAAATCAACACTACTTCATACCCACCAGAATGTCTGTAATAAAAACTAGCAAATAGTCAATAACAAGTGTTGGTGAGAATGTGAAGAAACTGGAACCCTCATACACTGTTTGATGAGAATGTAAAATGGTGCAGCTACTTTGGAAAAGTCTCACAGTTCCTGAAGAAGTTAAATATAGAGACCCAAAAGAATGGAAATCATATGCCCACATAAAAACTTGTACACAAATGTTCAAAGCAGCATTATTCACAATGGCCAAAAAGTAGAAACATCCTTAATGTCCATCAACTGAAAATGGATAAACAAAACGTGATATTGTGGTACACCAATACAATGGAATACTATCCAGCCATAAAAAATAAGTACTGATACATGCTACACATGGATAAACCTTGAAAACATTATGCTGTGTGAAGGAAGCCAGACACTAAAAGCCACATAATGTATGATTCCACTTGTATGAAACTTACAGAATAGGCAAATCCATAGAGACGGAAAGGAGATTAGTGGTTGCCAGGGGGTAGGACAAGGCGGGAATGAGGAGTGACTTTTAATGGATATAGGGTTTCATTCTGGGGTGATGAAAATGTTCTGCATGGTGGTGATAGTTGCAAAACTCGGTGAAAATACTAAAGGCCGCGCTTTAAAAGGATGAACTTTATGGTATGTGAACTATATCTCAATTTTTAAAAAAAATTGTTCCATTTACAGAAAGAAATTACATATACATGTAATATACCTACAAATGTATTACATACATATACGTAATCTCTTTCTATGAATCAACGTTTGGGTTTTTTTTAGTTGAGATATATTTCACATATATAAAGAAACGAATGAAAGAACACGGTGACACGGAGCAATTGTGAGCCCTGAAGCCTTGGATCTGGGGTGTGCCCCAGCCTCACTCGCAGGGTCTCCATCCGTGCTCACCTTCCACCCATCACTCAGTCACCACCCGCTGTCCGGTCCACTGTCAGGGCCGGCGACGACCCACCGCGGCTGCCCAGCTCCGTTGCGGGCGCCCAGGGCCGGCCAGCCCTCCCGCCCGAGGTGGGGCTGCCGCGGCGGGCCGGGCTCGGGCGCTGCCTGCGGGCCCGGAGGGGACACGGCAGCTCGGGCGGGCCCCGCCGCTCGGCCGCTCCCCCTGCCCCGGCCTCCCTACGCTCCGGCCGCCGGGTCTCAAGCCTCCCTCCAGTACCTGGGATGCGCCCGAACCCCGCGCCGCGGCCAAAGCCGAGACTTTCCCTCCATTATCACCTGCCCCGGAAAGCGGTGCGAGGAGAGGGGACCCCGCCTCCTCAGACGCGACCGAGGCACCGTGGCAGGGGACGGAAGGGGCATTCACCTAGTCCCCCCGCGGCGGCGGCCGTAGCTCCTTCCTCTCGCGCGCCTCCTCGCGCCGTCGCAGCCCCGCGCTGACAGCCCCGGAGCCGGCGCCCTCCTCCGCCCGCGGGCTTCCAGCCGCCCGCCCCGCCCCCGCGCGGCCGCCCGGCGCAGGCGCAGCTGCGCCGCCGCCCCGGGGGAAGCGAGAGTCTGGTGATGTGGCCGCTGGGGTGGCGACCTGGAGCGCCAGCGCCGCCTTCTCCCGGACCTTTGGCCGCAACCTGACGAACGCGGGCCGAGAACCCGATAGAGCAGAGCAAAAGGGGAATATTTCAAGGGAGCTACTCAGCAGAGAAAGGCTGTGGCCTTCCTTGTTCGTCAGCCCACTCCATCCCCACCGACCCACGCACATCCACAACGCTGGCTGCTCCTCGGTCCGAACCCCCAAATCTATGACTCATGATTTCTGTTCTCAGACCAGGGACCTCCTGCTGGCTGTCTTCGTATTTCCTTCTCGAAGACTGGGGTTAAAACTGTGTAAGCCTTTCTTAAGAGCAGTGCAGAATGGGCCATGCTTGATCCGAGGTAGGAGAGAAGGGGAGCGACCCCCAAGAGAATAAGATTTAGGGCAGCTCCCAGCAGTGGGAGAGAGGTGTACAGGCAAAGTGCATGGGCCCTGTGGAGGTGTCTGGAATGCCACACTTTTCAAGCTTGCCCGTGTTTGTTTTGTAGTCTATGTAAAAGTGAGCCACAGTTTGCAACGTAAAGCCGAGAATTCATGTATTTTATTTAACAACTATCTTTTGAGCATCTTTTGCAGGTAATGGGCAACGCAGCGAGGTATTCCAGTGACCCAAACAAAGGTTTCCGTCCTCAGGCTCTTCTTCTAAAAGAGAGATTGTCATTTAAAAAATTACACAGCAGGGCTTCCCTGGTGGCGCAGTGGTTGAGAATCTGCCTGCCAATGCAGGGGACACAGGTTCGAGCCCTGGTCTGGGAAGATCCCACATGCCACAGAGCAACTGGGCCCGTGAGCCACAATTACTGAGCCTGCGCGTCTGGAGCCTGTGCTCTGCAACAAGAGAGGCCGCGATGGTGAGAGGCCCGCGCACCGCGATGAAGAGTGGTCCCCACTTGCCGCAACTAGAGAAAGCCCTCGCACAGAAACGAAGACCCAACACAGCCATAAATAAATAAATAAATAAAAGAACGTGAATTTCTTTTAAAAAAAAAAGCAAAACTGGGCTATTCATTTCAGTAACAGTCAAGTGGTCTTAGTTTGCATTCAATTTCCAATCAGTTTCTCAATCTATTTCATCTGAAGTCTTCACATTACCCACTATAAAAAATACCTATTTATAAAAAAAAAAAAAAATTACACAGCAAATGACACTTCCTCAAATCAAAGCTTCCACCAACTCTAAGTCACTCCAATGATTTAGTAGCAGATTTTCAGGTGCTAAAGGATATCAGAGAGTACATTTATCCTGTTTTTTTCTTCTGCTTTGCCATCAGAGTGTTGACCTTCACCTTCAGGGTGCTTCTGTATCAGTCTTGGCCAGCTGGGGTAATGCTTTTTATAATGGCCCATGCAAGTGTTCTTCACTCCTGAACATCATTAGGAAAGAAGGTATAATTGCAAGGAATATGGAAAAACAGTGTTTTGACTGCCTTTTCAAGTGGTTTCTGTTCTTAATGCTTTGAATTGCATATCACTCAGAGGTAATTAGCTGCTGTTGAAAGTCTGCCAGAAGTAAAATTCCAAAAAGATGTGTTCCTCCTCTGGGTCCTGCAGTCTTTCAAGATTTCTGCGCAAAGCATACATAGGAGAGGCCACCCTCTACCAGCTTTGAAAATTCTACCAACATTTCTTCTCAGAGAGCTGATGGCTTCCATTGCCCTGAATTTCATTAGTCGTCATGTATGTAGCAACCTTCTGCTTATACAGCGCCCTTCATTCTGTATGCCACAACATAGAGTATATTTTTTTAGTTATTTTAAGCTTCAAGTTGGGATCCAAATTTAAATTAAGTTTCAACCCTGAAAATAGCTCAGGGTGGAAGCTGGCGAAGACCTACCCTCTTCTGAAAAGTTAAGTCCCGATGTGTGCAGGCAACATCACATTACTAGTTCATCTTCTACCTGACAGCTGGCAACCCTAAATGTGAAGCAAGTGACTTAGAATTGAGGATATGTAGTAATCACTGTTGTGATGATTGCTAGAGAAAAGGCTGGGAGTTATGAAAGTGTGTAACAAAGGAACCTGTCTGTTCTAGCAGATAAGAAAGACCTCTTTGAGGAAATGACATTTAATCTGAGCCTTGAAGAATAAAGAGGAGGAGGCCCAGCAACAAAGGGAAGGGGGTAGGGTGGGGAGTGTGCCCTTGAAGCTACAGAAACTGCGGATTTGAAGGCCCTTTGGTAGGAAAGGGTTTCACCTGTGGAGGCCTTGGGACAGGGCCACTGTGGCTGGAGTGAGGTGGCTCGTTCTGCAGGAGAGGCTGGCAGGAGCCTTGAGGGCCACGCTGAAGACTTTGGATTTATTCCTAAAGACAAAAGGAAGCCACTGAAGAGTTGGAGAGGGTCCATTTGGACGTGATCAGATTTGTATTTATGAAAGACATTTCTGGTCGTAGTGTGGAGCAGGAATAGGAAGGGAGCAACGGAGGAGGCGTGAAGACCAGTTTGCGGGCAATGGGGATTAGGAGGCAGTGGATCAAAGAAATAGATCAGGGTTAGAACTGCAAAAGCTTGATCTTTGACTGTGTGTGGAAGGTGAAGGAGAGAAAAGTGTCCAAAAATGACTCCCAGGTTTCTGGCTTGAGCTTATCCTACTCCCTGAGAGGGAGAACCTGGAGGAGGAAAACTAAAGGGGACCATTTTGAGTTGCTTTGGATATGCTGGGTTTGCAGTCTCTATGAGCTATCCAAGTGAAGATGCTGAGTATATATTTGGAAAATAAATCTGGAACTCAAAGTAGAGATCTGGACTGAAGATAAACTCAAAGCTAAATTTTAAGAGAACAGGGAATATGACTTGTTTGTAAGAATTTAACCTCTAAGGTTTAGAGAAGATGAACAGAAGGAAAGGGAATCTAAATTTACTACTTGTGAGATGCTTCACAGAGGTTATTTTATTTAATCCTCACCCCCTATGAGGGTGGTGTTATAATGCCGTTTTTCAGATGAGGAAACTAAGAGTTAAATCCTTGCTCAAAATTACTTAAATTCCCAATTAAATAAGAATCTCTGCGGGTAGTTTTGATGATCACTGAGTTTCAAGAACCACCCTGTGGACTGTTTAAAAGCGGTCCCACAAACCATATAAAACACTCATAAAGAAAAGAGGATTAGAGGAAAGCATGATTCAGAGGGCATGCAGCCCATGCAGCCCATGTTTGCAGACATATGTCCCATTTCTTCCCCCTCCCTCACATCCTACAATATCAACACTCCTCCCAGGAATCTCCAGGACATTCATTTGTTCATTCAATCAACAAGTAGTTATGGTAGACCTACTATGTGCCAAATAATAATAATAGTAGTCATTCATTCATTTACAAATATTTACTGAGCACTTACCTAATGCCATGCTCTCTCTGTTCTGTGCTCTGGGAATAAAGCAGTGACCAAAATGAACAAATGCCTGCCTTACAGAGTTCACATTCAAGTGGAGAAAGACAACAAACAAACAGACATATGCTTGTATATGTATATTGATAGATAGACAAATGTATATCCCATATGGTGGTAACTACTATGAAGACAAAGAAAACATGGTAAGGAGTTGGAGAGTTTGGGGGCAGGTTGTGGGGGTGTGTAGACAGAAAGGGAGACTTTCTTTCTATAGGGTGATCCAGGGAGGTCTTGCAGGTCTGAACAGAAAGGAGTGAGGGGAGAGCTCTGCTATCTGGGAAGTACAGTAAGCACAAAGTCCCGAGACAGTAGTGTGTTTGTTGTGTTCAAGAGACAGCAGAGTCCTGTGTGGCTAGAGTGATGTGATCAAGGGGAGAGTGGTCACAGGTGCAGGCAGAGCAGTGGCTGGAGGCAGGTCACGAGGCTTGTAGGCCATGGTGAGGTCTTTGGCTTTCACTCTGGGTGAGACAGGAGCCACTGAAGGGCTCTGAGCAGAGAAGCGGTTTAGGGTTCAACGGGATCCCCGGTGGAGGACTGAATGAGACTGTGAGAAGAAAGTCAGGAGACAGGAATGAGGTCACCTGGTGAGGTCTCGCTGTTCTAATCGCCTTGGGGTGAACTCATCCAGTCTTCGTGACAACTCTCTACCTTAAGTACTGCCGTTATTCCTACTTTATGGGTGAGTAACTGAGCCATTACAGTGTGCCTCAGATTCCACAGCTGTAAAATGGGGATAATAAGACTCCTGAGTTTACCACTGCATTGTGTGTCAGGGAAGACAGACAACTCGATAAACAATTACAACAATATCTGGAGCTGTGAGGGAGAGTCTGAGCGGCTGCCGTTGTACAAAGCAGCAGCACCTTCCAAAGTTTGGGGGGAGGGAAGACAGGCAGGAGTCAGGGAAGACTTACAAGAAGAAGTGATAGTGAGCTGAAATCTAAAGGATCACTAGTTAAACTAAAAGCCATTTTAGGAGGTAGGATAGGAAAGGAAGGAGAGTATCCCAGGCAGACGGAACTACTTATGCAAAAAAGAGGGGGGACAGGGATTTTAAGGAATTGAAGAATTTCAGTGTGACATTTGTATCTCTTTTAGAACACCTTGTTGATTGGTCCCTATTGGGAGTTTTCCTCCACGAACTCATGGTAATGTTTCAAGGGTTCCCTATTCCTGGTGTCTTTAGAACGTATCTCTGAGAAAGCAGAGGTCGGCTGTCCTTGAATACTCATCAGGGCCCTGTCGTTCCTCAACCATGCCCATGGGTTCCTGCCTCCCAGCTTCAGGGCTCGGTGTTCTCATTAACTAGGACACTCCATTCTCCCATAAGCCTTCCCGGGTCTGCACCCACCAGCTGAACTCAGGGTCTTCCCTCTTTGTTTCCATGACGGCCAGTGAAGGGCATGATCATGGCACTTAATTAAAATACCATGTTGGAAATGTTTACTTATCTGTCCATCGTTCTACTAGGTTGTCAGCAGGGCCTTTAAATCTCAGACTAGCACACTGTTGTCAGCCTTGAACACATACTCAATAATTTTCACCCTGAAATGAATAAATAAATAAATACATTTTAATTGACCTTCCTTTACTTTTAGTGGTGCTGCTACCAGCATTTTGATTTTCTGTTCCAGTTCCACTCCCAGCAGAATTATTAATAGATTTTATTTTTTTTAATTTTTAAAATAAATTTATTTATTTATTTTTGGCTGTGTTGGGTCTTCATTGCTGTGCACGGGCTTTCTCTAGTTGCGGCGAGCGGGGGCTACTCTTTGTGGTGATGCACGGGCTTCTCATTGCAGTGGCTTCTCTTGTTGCAGAGCACGGGCTCTAGGTGCGTGGTCTTCAGTAGTTGTGGCACGCAGGCTCAGTAGTTGTGGCTTGTGGGCTCTAGCGTGCAGGCTCAGTAGTTGTGGTGTATGGGCTTAGTTGCTCCGTGGCATGTGGGATCTTCCCGGACCAGGGCTCGAACCCATGTACCCTGCATTGGCAGGCGGATTCTTAACAACTGCGCCACCAGGGAAGTCCCTTAATAGATTTTAAAATGTAATTATATATGGCATTGTTCTGGCTTCTTGAATCTGACTTTTCGGATTTTGTTGGGAGACAGGTTTTCTGTAACACTGGATGCTGATGTCTGAGATATTTTTCAGGGACATCTGGGTATTGACTACTCTTCGGGGGATGAGGATGTGGCCTTGCTGATACTGTTTGGTTAAAGGACCTGGCAAACCCAATATTTGTTTTTGTTTTTATTTTAATTAATTAATTAATTTATTTATTTATTTATTTATGGCTGTGTTGGGTCTTCATTGCTGCACGCGGGCTTTCTCTAGTTGTGGCGAGCGGGGGCTACTCTTCATTGTGGTATGCGGGCTTCTCATTGTGGTGGCTTCTCTTGTTGCGGAGCATGGGCTCTAGGTGCACAGGCTTCAGTAGTTGTGGCATGCAGGCTCTGTAGTTGTGGCTTGTGGGTTCTAGAACACAGGCTCAGTAGTTGTGGTGCACAGGCTTAGTTGCTCCGTGGCATGTCGGATCTTCCCAGACCAGGGCTCGAACTGTGTCTCCTGCATTGGCAGGCAGATACTTAACCACTGTGCCACCAGGGAAGTCCAAACCCAATATTTGTGACCATTCCCTTAAATGGATGCTCATATATCCCCCGCCCCCCTAAAAAGACTGTATAAAACCATTCATAGAAACAGACTCACAGATCTAGAGAACAGACTTGTGGTTGCCAAGGGGGAGGTGGGGTAAGGGTGGGATGGAGTGGGAGTTTGGGGTTAGCAGATGCAAACTATTATATATAGAATGGATAAACAACAAGATCCTACTGTATAGCACAGGGAACTATATTCAATATCCTGTGATAAACCATAATGGAAAAGAATATGAAAAAGAATATATATATGTATAACTGAATCACTTTGCTGTACAGCAGAAATGAACACAGCATTGTAAATCAACTATACTTCAATAAAATAATTTTTTTAAAAAACTGTTCGTAGCAGTTTTGTCATAGTTGTCTAAGACTAGAAATAATCAAAAGTTCATCATAGGAGAATGGAAAAACTAATTTAATAATAGAATTACTCCGCAATGAAATGAAACAAATTATGGATATACTTAACAAAATGGATGACTCTCACTGACACTATGCTGAAAGAGAGAGAGCCTTGACAGAAAAAATATACATACTATGCATATTTGTTTTCCATTGCTGCTGTGACAAATTACCACAAACTTAGTGCCTTAAAACAAAACATTTGTTATCTTACAGTTCTGTAAGTTAGAAGTCCAAAATGAATCTCGCTGAACCAGAAGTAAGGTGTCAGCAGGGCTGCATTTCTTCTGGGGGCTCTCTTCTAGGGCAGAATCCTTTTCCAGCTTCTAGAGGCAGACCTCATTCCTTGGCTTGTGGCCCCCTTCCTCTGTCTTCAAAGGCAGCAGTGTACACAGTGTCTCTGACCCTCCTTCCATCCTCACATCTCTTTGACTCTTTTCTGCCTCCTTCTTCCACTTTTAAGGACCCTTGTGAGTACATTGGGCCTACCCAGACAATCCAGGATTATCTCCCTATTTTAAAGTCAGCTGATTAGCAACCTTAATTCGCTTTTGCCACGTAACGCATTTTGAATAAATATATTGAGAATAATGAAAGTCAGATTTCCAGTGGTACTCTGCTAAACTGGTTCTCTTGGCGGGGGGCGGGTAAAAAAAAAACAAACTTGATTTGCAGCATTTGCCAATTGCAATGGTATAAATGCTCCCATAGATGATTTCAGCCAACAACCAGCTCACAAAATTACAAATAGCTAGTAATCAGCCCTCGTGAGCTGGTTCATGCTGGTTCCAGCACATTGTTGCAAGCTTCTCATTCTTGAAGCTTTTAAATATAGATAAACATAGAAGTAAATATAGATATATTGTGGATAAGAGAGTGTATGTGTGTGTTTCCTTGCCCTCTACAATGGGAAGACCTAAAAGCTAGGACACATCAGTAGCAATTAACACACCTAGCTAACTAACACATTCAGATCTTACTTTCTAAATATCATTCTCAACATTAAAAGGAACCAGTGCTCCTTGGAGAAAAGGTTAATTCCAGGGCTGGGGCATGGAAAGTACAAAATGAATCTGCAATAACTTGTACCAGAAATTAAGGAAGTGCTCAAAGAATGATGGGGATACATAAAAAGGAGAGATTTGCAAATTGGAAGGGCTCCTGCTGGGACAATTTTAGTATCAAAATAAATTATAATAGTAATGGATGAAAGCTCATTAAATAGAATAAAAATCCATGAGTCACACAGGTATAAATAAGTGAATAAATAAGTAAATAGGAGAAAAGAAAGCTCTTTCTCACAATAGAATACCAACTAATACATAGAAAATCATCAATAGATGTAAAAATTAAGGAGTGAAAGTTTAATGAGACAATATGTTTACATATCTCCCCACAAATACTTGTTAATTGAAAATAATAACTAGTAAATTGACAGTGCAGAAATTTCACAAACACCTTAACCAAGTGATCAAAGTTAACATCACCAGTAAGGAGACAAAACTACATCATGTGCCTCCTGATATGATGTACTGAGAAGGACCTAGTGTCACCTCTGTGGTTTATTTGCGAAAAATATATAATTTGAGTCTAATTGCAAAGAAACAGGAGAGAGACCCAAATTGAGGGACATTCTATGAAATCTCTGGTCTATCCTCTTCAAAAATGTCAAAGTCATAAAAGAAAAAATGACTGAGAAACTGTCACAGATTGATAGAGAGGACTGAATGCAGTGCATGATCTTGTGTTGGATCCTGGACTGGCAAAAAAAGTTATAAAGGACAGTATTGAGACAATTAAAGTTTGAACACAAACAATGGGTTACATAGTGGTACTATATTCATGTTAAACTGTCTGATTTGTTCATTGTACTCTGGTTATGTAAGAAAATATCCTTAGGATTTTTTTTTTTTTTTTTTTTTTTTTTTTTACTTTTTAAAGATTTTTTTTATTTTTAAAGTTTTTTTTTTTTTTTTGCTATTCTGGATGCCTTGAATTTCCATATGAATTTTACTGTCAACATGTCAATTTCTTTTTTTTTTTTTAATGGAATAATCTCTAAATTGTATTTTTTTTTCACACACACACACTGTATTTTATTTTTACAAGAGATAAATAGACTGACACCAAGCATTGTACATGGATGACCACAACAAAAGCAACAATGATTGCAATTACCAAACATGAAACACACTCATACTATATCATAATATTGACATTCAGTCCAGTAATCCTTCACTGTAACAGCTCCTTTACTTTGCAGTGAAAATTGATTTGTATATTCTTTGCCTCTGAGTCCTTGTGGGATTTTTTTTTTTTTTAAATTCAGACAGAAAGTCACACAAATTATACTCATCCTCATCAGTTCACTCAGTCCCATGTAATTAATTTTTTTTTCATCTTGATCTTTTGTTAGCACTTTTATGAGTTCATCAGTTTTTCATCAGAGTTCTGAAAATGCTTATTCATTCAGTTCAGCAGTACAGTCAGTTACCAGAAACCTGTACTTGTCAGAATATCCTTAGGATTTATACACTGAAGTATTTATAGGTTAAACAGAGTAGGAAGTCTACAATCTGCTCTTAAATTATTCAAAAAAAGGATTGTATTGTATGGTGTGGGGAGAGAAAGAAAAATATGACAAAGCAAAAATCAAATGGGGCAAAATATATCCATTTTTGAATCTGGGTAAAAGGTTTACAGGGGTTATAATACTGTTGCAACTTGTTTATAAATCAGAAATTTTATCCCCAAAAAAAGTGACAAAAAATTGAGATGGGGGAACAGGGACATAAAGAATTATTGTGGTAACATCCCACCAGTGCAGAGGTAAAAGCCATACAAAAACGTTCTGGTTCTGCGTCTGGTCTCTGTAGCCACCCCTCTTTTGATACCTTCTGTATTCTTGGCTAAAAAAAATCAGGAATTTCTAGCCAGTGTGTAGGTGGTCTGTTTGGGCAGCTTCAAAGGAAGACAGCTTCTGTGAAAATGAAAGTATTCATTTGAAAATAATAGAGATCTCTCTGTCCTGGATGGCAATTTGGGGGCCCTGTCATAGTTTATAATCAGAATGTCTAAACTTGCAAAGTGTTCTTAACATAAGATAGATGAAACAGGTAGTGTAGGATGAGAAAAAGGGAACAGTACAAACTGTACACAATTTACCAATGTTTTAAAAAAAAGTGTTTCCTTCCAGTCCTCTCTCAGGATTTAACTCATGGGTGTTACTTCTGGTTCATTAATATTTAGCAGAATTTAACACAGATCTCATTTGTTCCATACTATGGATGGAACTTTGACAAAGAAAAGACACCTTGCACTGTATACAAAATTCAACCCTTAAAATATTTTTTTCTAAATTCCAGCAGGTGAGGCAGAGAATCAAGGTTTAAGCCAGTTTATTTAAGGTGGCTACTCTTCCAAACTAGAAATAAAATCCTGTTCCCCATGCCTCCCTACTCCCTCCTCCTGTGTGAACATTTTATGTTGCTAGAAAATAAAGCATTTCTTTGATACAAATGTTTGATTTTATCCGTAGCATTAAATGGATGAACTATGAGGCTAACCAAAATAAATTATTTGCAATGTAGTTACACCATAATTTTCAGCATTAAAATATCCATGTCTCTAGAGACAAAATAGTTTTGATTTGCAAAACTGGGTAATTAAATTAAGCAGATAATTGTTCCTATGGGCCTGAGAGCCAGGTAATAGCAACTTGAAAAGTTACCAACATAAATAATCAGTTTGGTTAGTCAGCTGAAGATAAAAAATGAGTAAAATTTACCTCTTAGGAAAAAACTCTCAAAATAATAAATCCCAAATATTATTGGCTGCAGTAAACATGTGGATGCCTCCCTAATTTCATTTGCACCCTCTCGGTATAACAGCAGCTCTGCCTTCTGGGTGATATTGACCCGCCTACCCCCAGCTGGAGGGGTAGGCCCTGATTTGCCTAAACCAATTAGGGTCATCCTAATTGTCTGAGCTAATTCAATGGCAGGCCCACAACCCAAGTTGTTTAGTTTTACATTTTAACTTTTGGATAGCAATCTTAATTCCAATATCTTGGAAAAGTTTTATGGTAACACCCAATCAGCAATCAGGGGCTGCTTCCCTTCTCTCATGATTAGAGCTTGCCCATGATAATAACTATAACCTATATGCAGGTCAACCGACAAGTTTCTTATATTTATATGCCTTTTAAGTATCTTAAAATTTAAAACAGTTCATCTTCTTTTTGTATGATTTTCCCTTTGAATAAAACAGAAATTTAACCTGTAGAATTTCCCATATTCTAGATTAGGCTGATTGCTTCCTTGAGTAATTTCACTTATCCCTTTATTCCTCATATTTCCTATAAAATGGTAGTTAGAACTAGGCACTTGATTTAGAAAAGTTGTCATTATTTTACAAAACATATTAGGTGGTACTGTGCACTTCCTAATGCATTAAGATAGCAGGGCACAAACTGGTTGGTCACACTTTTAGTGATGTCAGAATGGTTGGCAGATCCAGATTTTGTCATCTTGGGCTAGTGGGAATTTCTGGAGTTAGTTCCAGATTCCTTTTGACATGACCCCAATAGTCTTTGAGAGCTTCCTTGTTTTCTGGCTCCACAGGTGTCCCAGGTTTATATTTCCTGACCCAGACTTGAAATCAGCCATTTGTCTAAGAAGCTCTATTCCTTTTAGTGGGGAAAGGTATTTAACAGGCACCATCTGGGCTCAGGGATACTTGTATGGTGGGCTGTTATTGTTTCTAGAACTTCCAGTGGACCAAGCTAGGGAATAAGTTGTTTTTCAGAAAGAGAAAAGGAAACCATGAATTTATACAGATACTGTCAATTCAAATTTAAGATTACAGGAGGGTTTTGCTTTTGTTTCTTTTCTCTTGAACAAAAAATCTAAGCTGCAAATGGTGCTAATATAATTACTTATTTGCTCTATCTAAAATATTTACATAGCAGTTTCAAAATAACCATACCAATAGTAGTACGAAAAATTAAGATGATTGAATACAATTTAAGATTTCTCTGAGGGTGTGTGGCTATCGTCATTGTCCTTAAGATACATCTTACTAAGGATGTACCGTCCAAATATTGAGGTTTAAAGTCGCCTAAAATAATACGTTTCTGTGTTGTTAGGCCACAAACTTGATATATAGTTAAATTCAGTTATTTCAGTCTGTTTTCAGTTTTGGGTGGGGATTTTCTTTCCTTTTGTATTTAATTTTTTTTAAAGTATAAAGTATTTACATGATTCCAAAGACAAAACTATAAAACAGTGCATTCGGAGAAGTCTAATACCTTCCCTGTTTCTTCCTTTCCCCTCTAGGTAACTATTTCATTCTTTTTTGGCTTATCCTCCATTGCTTCTTTTTTGAAGACATAAGTATATGTGCATATGTATGTGTGTGTGCATGTATATAAACATATATAGGTATTTTCCTCATTTTATTACACAAAAGGCTGCATATTATAAACACTCTTGGAATCTGCTTTATTCACTTATCAATATACCCAGAAAATCACTCCATAGCAGGATATACATATTTTTCTCATATTTTACATTGCATAGTATTCCATTTTGTGTTTATTCAACTAGATCCCCAATGATAGACATCTGGGTTATTTTAATTTTTACTATTGCAAATAGTGCCACAGTGTGTATGTTATCTTGAATTTTCTCCCAGAGTATTGATAGGAATTTCTGGGTATAAAGGTAAATGCATATGTGTAATTTTACTAGATAATGCCTATTCCTTCCCATAGCAACTCTACCATTTTGCTTTCCCAACATTAGTGTATGACAATGTCTGGATCCCCACAACTTTGCCAGTAGGTATGTTGTAATTTTTTATTCTTGCCTTTCTGATAGATGAGAAATGGTTCTCCAGTGTCATTTTCTTTTGTGTGTTTGTTTGTTTAATATGACTTTGAGCATCTTTTTTTTTAATATGTTTGAGCATTATTTGTATTTCTATTTCTGTGAATTGTTGGTTCATTTCTCCAACCCATTTTTCCGTGGAGTTATTGGTCTTTTTCTTCTCAGTTTTTAGAAGCTTTTAATGTTATGAGTATTGAGACTTTCCAGTGAGATAAGTTGGAAATCTTGTTTTCAAGTTTGTCATTTGCCTTTTTACATTGCTTATGCTGATTTTTGTTATATAAAATTTATTTTTGAATATTTATATAGTCAAATCATGGATCTTTTCTCTTACTGCTTCTATAATTTGAATGATAGTTAAGAAAAATTTCCCCATCGATTCCAGTTATAAAGAAAATGTTTTTTCCCTCCCTCCCTCCCTCTCTCTCTCTCTCAGTACTTTTAAGGTTCCATTTTTAAAATTTGAATCTCTAATACATTTTGAATTTATTTGGATGCATAGTGTGTGGAATGGATGCAAATTTCCCTTTTTTTCCCAAATGGCTGTTCTTTTGTTCCAATGCCACTTATTAAAAAGCCATCTTCTCCTTACTGATCTGAGATGCTCCCGTTATCTACACCAAATTTCCCAGTGCTCTGGGATCTCTTCTGAGTTTTCTTTTTTTGTCCCCTCTTTTGTTTGTATACCAATACTGTTTTTAATTATTATGCAGACTTTATGTTTTTAATATCTACCAGGGGTAGCTCCCCCTTCCCACTAGAGCTTTTCCTTTTCAGAGTCTCCCTGCTGCTACTGTTTGTTCGTCTTTTTGTATGAACTTCATAATCTCTCAAACAGAAAAAAATACCTTTTGGTATTTATATTAGGATTGGGAAAATTTCATAGTGTACTTTAGGAGATTGACATGTTTTTGACGTGGAGTCTTTCTATCCAAGACCATGGATTATCTATGTTATATTGTGCCATTTACTGAAATCTGTTTTTTATATTTCCAGAATGTTTTATGGTTTTCTTCATACATTTTTTTGCAGATTTCTTGTTAAGCTTATGACGAGGTATTTTACTTCATCTTATACCTCTTATAAATGGGTTTTCCCTTCCACTATATTTTCAGACTGGGTGGCATTTTTGTGTGTTTATTTTATTTCTTGCTACTTTACCAAATTCTCTTGTTAGTAGCAGTTTTTCTGATGCTTCCCCCACTTCAACCCCCAGGTATACCGTCATAACATCTGCATCTAGAAATAGTCTTACTTCATGCTTTTGAATACTTGTTTCTCACTCTTTCCTCTTATGTAACTGTTTTGGCTAACATTGCCAATTCGGTGTTTAGGTAATAGTGAAGACTCTGAACATCCTTGTATTTCGTCTAGAGACTTTAGCAAGAAAGCCCTGTATTTCCCCATTAAGTTAAATGCTGATTTTGGGGCAGAGGTATACACATTTTATCATGCATAATGGGTATCAATTTTCATCTTACTGAATGTTGAATTTTGTCAAATATCTTTTTAACATCTATAGAGATGATTATGTGATTTTTCTTCTTAATTCTGTTAAACTGATGTATTGTAATAATGACTATACTACTATATTAATAAATATACTAATTTCTCCTGGAATCAGCATCTCTTGTATGGCATCTATTTTTTAATGTGCTCTTGGATTCTGTTTGCTAATATTTAATTTGTTGCATCAGTATTCATAATTAAGACTGGTCTTGAGTAAAGGCTGTCAGTACCTCACCCATACCACATTGGCACTTACTATTTGTGTACACATCTGCCCAGTTTTCAATGGCCAGCATTTACAACTCTTTGCCTGAAGATTTTCTCTGGCCAGTGGAGCCCACTTAACTAGAGAGCAAGGAGCAGGCCAGAAATGCTGGGAAATTTGCACCCCCTTGGAGCAGCCCTCAACCAATGACTAACATGAGCTGGTGGATAAATACCTAGGCTCACCCAGGATAACTCTGGGAATTCCCCAGCAGGATTAAGTTCCAGTTGCCCTTAGCCACAATTTGCTTGATAGTAACACATTATTGGTTCTCTTCCTTCCTCGTTTCTCTTTCTCCCTCTGGCTCCCAAGCTACTTGCACTTGAACCTCGCCTCTAGATTGGCTTTCTAGGGAAACCCAATTAAGCCAGGTGTATAATTTTCTTTTCTTTTTTTTTAATTTGTTTATTTTATTTATTTATTTCTGGCTGCATTGGGTCTTCGTTGCTGTGCACGGGCTTCCTCTAGTTGCGGTGAGCGGGGGCTGCTCTTCGTCGCGGCGCGTGGGCTTTTCATTGCGGTGGCTTCTCTTGTTGCGGAGCACAGGCTCTCGCTGCGCGGGCTTCAGTAGTTGTAGCACGTGGGCTCAGTAGTTGTGGCTCGCGGGCTCTAGAGCGCAGGCTCAGTAGGTGTGGCACATGGGTTTAGTTGCTCCACGGCATGTGGGATCTTTCCGGACCAGGGTTCGAACCCGTGTCGCCTGCATTGGCAGGTGGATTCTTAACCACTGCGCCACCAGGGAAGTCCCTAATTTTCTTTTTTGTACAATCATTGTGAAGTTTGGGTATCAATGCTATATTCATTTCTTAGAACTTGGGAAATTTACTTTTATTTCCCATACTCTGAAATAGTTTAAGTAGCATTAGATTTATCTGATCTTTAAAAGTTTGATAGAAATCCCTTTGTAAAACCAACTGGGCATGGTGTTTTTATGTGGGAGCTCTGACAACCTTCTCTGTAACGTCTATAGACGTTGCTCTCTTTAGACTTGCTATTGATTCTGGGGAAATTTTGTAAATTATATATTTATGGAACATTAACCATTTCAAATGGTTTCATACAGGTTTTCAGTTTTATTTGCATAGAGTTGTGCAAAGTAGTGTTTATAAGTTTTTATATATTTCCTCTGATTTTATGGTTATTGTCCCATTACCTTTTATTTAATATATTTATACCTTCAAACCTTCCTCCACTCACTATTTTGGTTTAGGTTAGCTAGTGGTTTGTCATTTTCTTGACTTTTTCAATACTTAGCTTTTGGGGGGGCACAGTTTCATTTCACTATTTCCTCTTGATGCAAGGATTGATTAGCAGTGTGTTTTTACAGTTTTAGGTGGAAGAGGTTTTTTTAATGTCATTATTTGCCAGTTATATAGAATTGTGATCACAGAAGGCCCCTTATATCATTTACATTTTTGTAATGTATTGAAATTTTCTTTGTGGACTATAATATGTCAGTTTGGTGAATTTTCCATGTGACTTAGAAGAAAGTTTAATCTCTATTATCAGGATTCAGTGTTTACATTTATTAGATCTACTTTGTTTATAATTTTGTTTAGGTCTTCTGTATCCATACAAATTTTTTGTCCAGTTAGGTCTATTCTGTTCTGAAAGGGTGTTAAAATTTCCAATTATTAGAGTTTCTGCTTATTTATCTTTGCATTCCTTTTCAGTTTGCTTTATAATATTCATTGCTGTTTTATTGGGCACATGGATATTAATGACAGTTTCCTCTTTGCAAATTGCAGTATTTAGCATTATAAAGTGTCTTTTTATTTCCTTTTAGGGAGAACAAGGCTGAATTCTTGCTTGTCTAATAATAAAGTCATGACCCTGTTTACTTTTTTTTTTAAATTGAGATATAATTGGTATATAACATTGTATTAGTTTTAGGTAGAACATAATGATCTGATATATGTATGTGTATGCAAACTGATTACCAGAATAAGTTAACATCCATCACCTTACACACTTAAAATTTTTCTTCTTGTGATGAGAACTTTTAAGATCTGTTCTCTTAGCAACTTTCAAATATACAAGACAGTATAGTTAATTATAGTCACCATGCTGTACATTACATCTCCAGGAATTATTTATCTTACTAGAAGTTCACCCATTTCACCCACTGCCACTCCTATCCTCTGGCAACCACCAATCTGTACTTATGTGTTCTATTGTTTTTTTTTTTTTAGATTCTACATATAAGTGAGAACACACAGTATTTGTCTTTCTCTCTCTGACTTATTTTGCTTAGCATAATGACCTTGAGGTCCATGCACGTTGTAACAAATGGGAAGATTTCCTTCTTTATATTGCTGAATTTATATAAGTATCACATTTTCTTTATCCATTCACCTGTTGATAGACACTTAGGTTGTTTCCATGTCTTGGCTATTATAAATAATGCTGCAAAATATGGAGGTGCTGATATGTTTTTGAGATAGTGATTTCATTTCCTTCAGATGAACACCCAGAAGTGAACTTGGTGGATTATATGATAGTTCTATTTTTAATTTTTTAAGGAACCTCCATACTGTTTTCCACAGTGGCTGCACCGATTTATATTTCCATAAACAGTGTTCAAGTGTTCCCTTTTTTCCACATCCTCGCCAACACTTGCTGTTTCTTGTCTTTTTCGTAATAGCCATTCTATCAGGTGTGAGGTGATATCTCATTGTGGCTTTGATCTGATCCCCCCCACCCTTTTTTAAATTTAGGTTTTATTTAGAATGGTTATAGATATACCAGGTACACTTAAATTTTTAAAAACACCATCCTTTTATTTTTCCCATTTTAATCTTATATTTTAAGTAAGTCTCTTCTATCCAGCATAGAGTTGAATACTGACTTTTTATCCAATCTGAAAATCCTTTTCTTTTTATAGGTCAGTTAAGCCCTATTGCATGTATTGATACCACTGATATACTTTGCTTCAGTTTTGTCATAATCATATAAAGTCTTTCCTATGAAGTCTGTTTTATTTCTTTCTCTCTTTCTATCTCATTAATTTGGGTATTTAGGAATATTTTAATTTTGTTCTAATACCTTTACTCAATACCATTCAGTACCCCCCCCTTTTTTATATTGTCTTCCCACTATGAACAATATTGTAATTTGCAAGTCATCTCCTCTTTCTCTACTCTCCTTTACCCCCAGCATCTAACTTAAAGTATTACCCTTTTAGGGCTTCCCTGGTGGCACAGTGGTTGAGAATCTGCCTGCCAATGCAGGGGACACGGGTTCGAGCCCTGGTCTGGGAAGATCCCCCATGCTGCAGAGCAACTAGGCCTGTGAGCCACAATTACTGAGCCTGCGCGTCTGCAGCCTGTGCTCCGCAACAAGAGAGGCCGCGATAATGAGAGGCCCACGCACCGCGATGAAGAGTGGCCCCCACTTGTCGCAACTGGAGAAAGCCCTCGCACAGAAACGAAGACCCAACACAGCCATAAATAAATAAATAAACCCAAAGTTTAAAAAAAAAAAAAAAAAGAAAATAAAGAAAAAAAAAAGTATTACCCTTTTAGTCCCAGTTTTTAAAAAGCCAGATTTTCTCTTCATATATAGTCTCTGCTTTCTCCCCATTTTTCATATTTGTGTTATATCCATATTATCAAAACCTATATAAATGAAATACTATTCTTTCAACCTTATTCTCACTGTTTCTCCCCAATTCTACTGTAAAATGCTCACCATCAAAACTTAAGTTGAATTTCTCCAATTATTTTCTGAATCATATTCTCTAGTAAATTTTTTAAAAAGGGTATGGGAATAATATTTCCTGAGTCCTTGTATGTTCGTAATGGTCTATGTCTCCAAAACATTATCATATATCTGATAAGAATATGTAAATAACTCATACAATCTGAGTTAAAATGGGCAATGGATGTGAATATACATTTCTCCCAAGTAGATATACAAATGATCAGTGAACACATGATAAGAAGCTCAACATCACTCACAATTAGAGAAATGCAAATCAAAACTACAATGAGTTATCACCTCGCACTGACTAGGATGGCCACTGTTAAAAAAAAAAAGAAAGAAAGAAAGAAAGAAAAAGAAAATAAGCATTGGTGAGTATGTGGAGAAATTGGAATGCTTATGCCCTACTGGTGGGAAAAAGATAGTGCAGTCACTATGGAAACTAGTACAAAGGTTCTTAAAAAGTTAAAAATAGAATTACCATACAGTCAGTAATCACACTTCTGGGTATAAATCCAAAAGAATTGAAAGCAGTATCTCAAAGATATATTTGCATACCTATGTTCATTGCAGCATTATTCACAATATCCGGGAGGGAGCAACCCAGCTATCAAGGGACGAATGGGTAAAGGAAATGTGGTATATGCATGGAATGGAGTATTATTCAGCCTTTAAAAAGAAGGGAATCCTATTACTTGCCACAGCATGGATAAACTTTGAGAACATTATACTAAGTGAAATCTGCCAGTTGTGAAAAGACAAATATTGTATGATTCCACTTATATGAAGTATCTGAAGTAGTTAAACTCATAGAAACAGAAGTTAAAATGGTGGCTGTCAGGGAGAAATGGGGAGGTTGCTCAGTGGTTATAGAGTTTCAGTTTTGCGAAAAATTCTACAGATCTGTTACATAACAACGTAGAGTTAACACTTCTGAACTGTACCCGTAAAAACAGTTAAGATGGTACATTCTGTGTTATGTGGTTTTTTTTAACCACAGTTTAAAAAACAAAAAATGAAAAGGAGGGCAGCCCTACCGTGCGCTCTTCAGGTTTTGCTAAAAAGTCAGCCTTGCCAGCTCTTTCATCTAGTCACAGGGTCTCCAGACCCTCCGCCTTCCTTTTCCCACGATAAGAATGGCCTCCTCACTCCGCTAGGGGCCGCCCTCGCCGCAGGCCACCCTCGCTCCGCCCCCGCCCCGCCCCTCCGACTTTCCTCTAATCGTAGCCCTGGCCCCGCCCCCTTCCCCAGCCTTTTTCCTGCATCCGGGCCTGGAGCGGCTGCTCTGAAGACTGGCGTGCAGCATGGAGGCCCACGGCGAATCCCAGTCCGACGCGAGCTGTTCGTCGTTTTCCCGGGACGGCTCCGGGGTCTCGGTGTCCAGGGAACTGCTGACGGCGGGCAGCGGCGGCCGCGGAGGTGACGAGCGGGCGGCGGCGGCGTGGGGCGCGCACGTGCGGCAGGGGTCGCGCTGCCGGAGCAGCCGGGGGCCGGTCGGCGGCTCCCTGCCCAGGCCCGGCCCCACCGAGGGACCCCCGGGTGTGGCCGCAGGACTCGGGGTGGGACCGGGCGGCGGGGGGCGCGCACCCGGCCTCGGGCCTGGGCGTGGTTCCTGTATTCCGCACCGCGGTGAGCGCCCACTGCCGCGCGCCACAGCAAGACACCTCCCCTAAGGGGGCGGCCTTAGGGTCGGCTCTGGGTCCCAGCAGTTGACTGGTAAGGGGAGCGGATGAATATTAACCACCCTTCCTCCGCAGATGCCCCCAGAGCCACCCTTAGTGCCTCTCTCTAGAGGAAGACGGGTTCGGGAAATCCGCACGGGATTTCAGACACCATAATAGAGAATTAAAAAGCAAGGATTCGAATCCCAGCCCCATGAGTTATTCGCTATGGAACTTTAGGAGAGTTGTTTACATTCCCAACGCCTCAGTTTTTACATTGGGAAAATGGAAGTAGTAGTATCTATAGAATTTGTTTTTCTTTTCTTTTTTTTTTTATGGAGAAGAATAATACACCTAAGGTCTTGGGCATATTCTCCTTAAATATTATTTTGAAGAAAAGATTCTATGAGAATCCAGAACATCCAAAGAAGTTATAATAATAATAGCCGAAGCTTTCTTAGTGCCTGCTTTGCCCCAGGAATTAATTCACTAATTTAATCCTCACAACCACTCTGTGTAGAGGCTCTGTTATCGCCATTTATAGATGAGGAAACTGAGACCTGGTGTATCGTACAGATGAGTAACTTGCTGGAGATCGTGTGGCTGGGAAGTGGCAAAACTGAGATTTGAATCCAATCAGCGTGGCTCCAGAGCCCGTGCTCTTTGCACTAATCCAGTTGCTGGGTCTAAGGTAGTAAGCAAGGAATGTTGAGCTGCTGCTCTGAGGGTGAACGGGATTTTTACACCAGAGTGAAGAGATTTTCCAGGTGTTGGAAACACGGTGTGCAAAGCCTTGGGTTTTGAAAGACGAGTCCTGTTCTCTGAGCTCTGATGGGCTGGAGAGTTGGGTTGATTTGAGGAGTTGTGAATGTAAGGCTGAATAGATGGAGTTGGGAGTGGGGAGGTTTAAAGAGCTGTTTTGTCTAGGTTGGACATCTTTACTGAGGGGGAACTAACCTGGCAGGCATGTTTTATAAATGAAGAGATTAATGCTCAAAAAGCTTAGGTGGGGCTTCCCTGGTGGCGCAGTGGTTGAGAATCTACCTGCCAATGCAGGGGACGGGGGTTTGAGCCCTGGTCTGGGAAGATCCCACATGCCGCGGAGCAACTAGACCCGTGAGCCACAACTACTGAGCCTGCGCGTCTGGAGCCTGTGCTCCGCAACAAGAGAGGATGAGATAGTGAGAGGCCCGCGCATCGCGATGAAGAGTGGCCCCCGCTTGCCGCAACTAGAGAAAGCCCTCGCACAGAAACGAAAACCCAACACAGCCAAAAATAAATAAATAAATATTAAAAAAAAAAAAAGCTTAGGTAATTTGTCCAATATAATGCAGCTGGTAAACCATTTCTGGCTTCACTTAACCCTTATGGTACTTTGTACTGCTTCTTGTGTTGTGTCATTGCCGACCCACATTTGTCACTGATGGGTTTCTGACCCAGAAAGGTGCAGTTCAGTGTGCATTTATTACTTGGCATTGGTGACTCAGAGATGTAGGAGACAGATTTAAGAAAGGGGAGATCTGTGTGCAGAACTAAAATGTTGTAATGGAACTTGGAGTGCTGCTTTTTTTAAAAAATGTGTTGGGAAGTGAGGAACAAACGGTCAAAACCTGAGGGCTTGAGGGTGGTCTTGGAAAGTTTGCTGATGGGCTCCTATTTCTTTACGCTATAGTAAATGAAGTGTGTGTGTTTGCAGGTATATGGGACAGGTTGCTCATCAACTCCAAGCCTAATTCCAGAAAGAATTCCACTCTTCAAACAGTTCGGATAGAGAGGAGTCCCTGTAAGTACTCTTCCCTCTCTCTCTCTTCCTCTCTCTCTCAAGAACCCTCTCTGATGTGAAATTCTGCCTAATTAAGCGCTTATTTGATGGGACAGTATCTGCCTTTGTTGTCAGATATCAAACCACAGAGAGTGAAGCCGAGCAAGTCTTACTTGGGAATTACATTGTGAATTCAGTGCACAGGGATAATACATTATTCCCCTGCTTTAAGAGGGTAACCTTGCCCAGAAAAAATCCTTGTGGGATGGATTTTTGGAAATCAAAACCAATTATTGTTAATCTCCATGGGAAATTTTTCTAGAGGTTACTGAGTCCCGAATTCAATATTCATGTGTGGGAAAACACTACCAGATCCCATTAAATTGGACATAATTACTTAAATAGTAAATGTTACTCATAACATAACAGGGCCAGTTCTCTTCATTAATTACTCTGTCATATTGCTGTACTGCACACTCACAGACCACTCAGACTTTGTTCAGGTAGCATTCATGTAATACTCAGGTTCTGTGTATTTCACTCTGAATGTTTAAAAAAAAAGAATAAAAACAAGAAGTAGTATCACAGCCAAAAATAAATAAATAAATTTATCTTTTTAAAAAAAAGTAGTAAAAACAATGTAAATGATGCATGAAGTTATCATGTCTGTAAACTAAGAAATCATGAGTATTCCGAGAGGGGAACTTACCTATAGTATGCACTAAACCTACAACGGCTAAAATGACTGCATGGTGGGTCCGCATTCAAATCCAGGCTTTTGTGTGGACGTAGGTTTTTATTTTGGGGGGATACATATCTCCGAGTGGAATTTCTGGGTCCTATGAAAAGTATTCTTTAATAAAGAAAAAATTGCCAAACTCTTTTCCAAGTTGGGTATGCCATCTGGAATCCTTCCAGCCGTCCTGTTTCACAATTAAAGGCCATTTCTTGACCTTCACCTCGACTTTCTTCTCTTCTTCCATACTCTGGACATTTCCGTCAGCTGTTCTGTGGTTGTAGCAGTGACTTAAGGAGTTCTGAGAGCCCATGATGTGCATAGTTATGTGCCGGGCCTCTTCTGAGAGCTAAAGAAATTAGAAATCCCTTGTTTATTGCCCCCCCACCCCGTGCTTACCATAGTGCCTGTCAGTTATCGTCCCTGTTTTACAGGTGAGTAAACTGAGCTTTTGATTGGTTAAATTAAACGTGTTAGTTAGACTTCTGTGGTTGTACATGACTGAAACCCAGTTCACATTGCCTTCAGCCAAACGATGTTGGCTCATTTTGTTGGGGAAAAATACCCCAGTGATTTCAGGTACATCTGCATCCAGGTGCTTGGCATCATCCGGGATCTTCTGCTCTGTATCTCTCAGTTGTGCTTTCCTAGGTGTTGACTTCATCTAGAACAAGCTCTTCCCCGACGGGTGGCAGGTGGGCCAGTTTATCAGCAGCTCCAGGCTTACATTCAGCAGCTCACTTAGTCATTTACTCGGAAAGAAGGGATATTTCTCTCAACAGTTCCAACCAGAGTCCCAGGGTGATCTCTGATTGGCCTGACAGATCACAGTGTCGTTAAACCAAATCATAGTGGCCAAGGTTGTGGAACACGTCAGCATGAATGGGGTAGGGACAGGAGTGACTAAGAGTGACAGAGTTTAAAAGGAAAGTCATCGTTACATTATCAGAAGAAAGGGGAACAGATGTTGGGCAGGTAAAAACGGCCATTGCTCCATTAACATGCCCAAGGTAACTCAGATAGTAAGAGGTGGTACTGGGGTTCTATTATTAACATCGTCGGTCTGACCCCAAAGCCTCAGAGCCTCGTGCATTTAACTATTAAGTCCTACTGCCTACTTATTCAGTTACTGTTTGTTGAATGCCAGCCTTCTAGGAATTTCCAGTCCTGGGCATATATGAGAAACACAAAACATTGAGAAATAATTGCTGAATTGTGTAGTCCTACCGTTTTAAGAATTCAGGAGAGGATGGGAGTTTGTAAAATGGAAGGAATTTGAAAGATTTTATTATAACTATTGTTATTATTCCTGTCAAATTTAGAAGTGTTTTTACAGGAAATTCTGGATTTAAAAATTTGAAGTTTGGCCAAATACTAACATAAATATTGATAAACTATATTTTTTCTCCTTAGTATTGGACCAAGTACAGAGCTTTCTCCCACAGATGGCTCAGGCAAACGAAAAGCTAAGGAAAGAAATGGCAGCTGCACCACCTGGTCATTTCAATATTGAAAATATTGACGAGACTCTCGGAAAAGTTATACAAATGGTAACTATGCTTTGTTTTCATTTCATAATGTAAAATTACCAGTATGCCTCGTCACCTGAAAAAGAGAACTTTTTAATTTTAATTCTGCCTGTTTTTTTCCTTCTTGCAAAGTCAGCTCATGTTTCCAGTACTGCATAGATACTCGGTCATTTGATGATTAAGGATCTCATAGGTCAGTAAGCTTCCCTGGGTGAAGTTTAGGAATTTAGTAATTCAGCATCATAGGAAGGCTTTTTCAAGTTAAATAGTACATTTGTTATGTTGAAGCATTTATTTACTAAGTGTTCTAACTGGATTTTTTTCTTATTTTCCCATCTAAGGCCCAAAAGAGGTAATCATAGTCTGATTCATTGAGAATGCGAAAGTAAATGATGTGTATAACAGAATAACTGATCACATAAGCCACGTGTGAAAACTGTCTCTCAGTTTAGGCTCTCTTGTTTCTACACTGGAATTCCCTGTGTAACACTCGTGTCTGGACAGCGCTGACACCACTGTTAAGAATCATATCTGATTCATCAGCAGATCTGGCAGCTGTACCTCCAGAACACATCCCAAATCCAGCCATTTCCACACGACATCCAGCACCCGTGCTCTAGGTGATTACGGTCTCCCCTCTGGATCATCCCGCTAATTTCCCAGCCAGTCTTCCTGCTTCCACCCTTTCTTCCCAGAGTCTGTTCTTCACCCAGTGCGTGTGGCCCACAGTTTGGGAACCAGGGGGCTTCCCATCACGTTTCTAATTAATTCAGGGTCCTTCGTGGGCGTGTGTGGTCCTGCCTCCAGCTCTCTGTTGACCTTGTCTCCCACCAGGGACCCTCAGTGACTACACTGCAGTCTCCATCTCCTTGCTCCGGGCCTTTTCCCTCCTTGCAGAATGCCCCTCCCCAGATTCCTGCGTCTTGACTCCTTCCATCTCTCATCACCTGTCACCTTGAGAGGCCTTCTCGGTGGCTCTATTATTAGCTTTTATTTTTTGTACTTTTCACTGCCCTACACTATGCTTTCGGTGTAATTGTTTATTGTCTCTCTTTACCAACTAGAACAGAAGTCAGCAAACATTTTCTGTAGGGGGCCAGATAGTAAATACATTAGGCTTTGGGGGCCCTCCTGTGTCCGTCGTGACTCCTCATTTCTGCCATTTCGGTGTGGAAGCAGCTGCAGATGATATGTAATGAATAGGCAAGTTTTATAAGCTTTATTTACGGACACCGACATTTGAATTTCATATAATTTTCACGTTTCATGAAATATTACTCTTTGGATTAGTTTCTTCTACCACTGAAAAGTGTAAAAACCGTTCTTAGCTCAGAGCTGCACGGAAACAGGCAGTGGGCTGGGTCTGCCCTGCAGGCCGTGATTTGCCAACTCCTCAAAAACACAAGTTCCACAAAGGCCAGGATTTTGTCGTTGTTGAGCCACTAGTGTGGCACCTGGTTCATGTTGATACTTGTTAATATTTGTTGAGTGAATTGTGTTGAATATAACCAGGATATATAGAATCGGTTGTGGGGGGCTTTTTAGACTTGTAGTAAATATAAATCATTATGGCGGACTCTGGCAACTGAAGGAATAATAGTGCCATATTGTATTAAGAACTTTTCTTGTCCGGGGGAATTCCCTGGCGGTCCAGGGGTTGGGGCTCCATGCTTTCAGTGCTGAGGGCCTGGGTTTGAGACTTGGTCGGGGAACTAAGATCTTGCAAGGCACGTGGCACAGCCAAAAACAAGAACATTTTCTGTCCTGCATGCTGCTTGGGCTAAACTTTGGTCCCTTCCCAAAGTTGTTATTGTAACCTTTTAGGGAGCTGCCCTGAAATAAATTTCCCACATGGTGGTGTTTTGCAGGATGTGGCCTTGTTTGAGATGAATCAGTCTGATTCAAAAGAAGAGGACGGTTCAGAAGAGAATTCACAAGACAGTTCAGAGGACAGTTCAGAATCTGAGGATGAAGATGATAGCACCTCTTCTGAAGGTGAAGTCACCATCGATACCATTAAGCTTCCTCATTCAGAAGATGGAAAGGGCAAAATAGAGGTTCTGGACCGTCCTGCCAGTGAAAAAAAAGAAACAGGGAAATAAACAATCTGAGAAACAGGTGATAGATGCCTGCTAATTCTGTGAAAAAGAACGTGACTTGCTGGTTATTTTGCATTTCAGATACCTATGGTGCTTTTTTGCAATATTGAATGTATTTTGCTTCTTGGAGAAACAGAAGCTGGCTTTTAAAGAGTTGGAAGAGAGAACATTTGGGGATCTTCTAAGAGCAGACTGTTTTTGGTCTCATGCTAAAGAGATTTAGTTTAGAAAGCTTAACTTTATGTATGGTGATGAGTGAATTCGTTGGCATCCTCTTTCATCAGCACAGACTTCAGAAATCTCAAACTTGTTTTAAAGTAAAAATACAAGTTACCCGTTTGTTTTTGTTTTAAATTGGCCTCTTGGATAAAACAACCTAGGTTGGGGTTTTTTTTAGGTTATTATAAAGTCAAATTTATTTGTTACCATCAAAATGGGTTCAGTGAGGGAGAAATTTTTTTTTTTTTAACATCTTTATTGGAGTATAGTTGCTTCACAATGTTGTATTAGTTTCTGCTCTATAACAAAGTGAATCAGCTATATGTGTACATACATACCCATATCCCCTCCCTCTTGCGTCTCCCTTCCACCCTCCCTATCCCACCCCGAGGGAGAAATTTTTTACAAAGAAAAGAATTACTTACATTTAGATGCCCTCAGACATATCTACTTTAATTAAAAAAAAAAAACCCTTTCCAGTTTGAGCTGGAAAACTGGTGCTCTGTGGTTTAATCACTGTCAGTGACTCTGTAGCCTCTCAATGCATGTAGAATTTACTGGTTGGAAAAATTTGTGGGTTTTTTTGGTTTTGTTTTTTCTTTTTCTCATAAAGCAATTTGTCTGTTTGTTTCAGCTCTTAAAATTATTCCTTCCAGTTGCCCACAGTTTTGAAACCTATTAATTGTAGAGAATAGGGACACCCCAGGAAAATAGGGCACAGTACATAAAAAAGGTAGTAACAGGTTTTCCCTTTCAAAAGGCAAAATGATCCTGCATTGGAGTTGCCTTTCTGCCACATTCTTGATCTTATTTAACTTGTTTGGGATCTCATCTGCCATGGGACTGGCTTTGCTCAGGATATAGACCTGAGAATTTAAAGGACTGTCTCCAAGTGCATTGAGCTGATGGGACTTTGTTGCCTAATATTTTAGGATTTTGTTTTAACTATTTTTTCCTACTCCTCTCATTAGCCTGCGACATCTTGTAAATACTCTGAAGGTAATTCTCCAAGTTCCTTCTGGTATTTTTCATTGGGAATTGGAAATTGGCTGTGCACTCAAGGTATGCAGAAGTGAACAGATCTGGAAACGAGACGTCTCAGCTGCAAAGGGTATTATGCTGTACTTTGTAGCACCAAACACAGCTGTGATGAATTAGTGGTGTGAATACTTAAGGATTGTCTTCTACCAGATAATATTTATGCCGCATTGTGGGAAGAGTTGCATTCATCTGGTTCACTCCTTAGCTTGGTGCATGGTACACAGTAAGCACCGAATGATGTAGATAAATGAATTAACAGGTATATTGAGGATGTACAGGGCATTTTAAGCCATGGTATCCATGCGGATATGAAAGTGTAACTTCACCGGAAATACAAAGCCAGGTAGAAATAGTCTGATGGTCAGTGAAAGAGACTAGTCAGTCTAGAAATACATACTAGTGTGTAGAATTATATTTCTCTCCTGCCATGGCCTTCTCATATAATACAACTAGGTATTCTATACAGTTAAAGAAGTCAACTAAATTCAGTTCCTCTGGACATTCTTATGACATAGGAGGAAAAGGAAAAACAAAAATTTAATACGTAATAGGGATGTCGTTTTAAGTAAGTGTAAAATGGTTGAATTATTTAATATACAGCGTCAGGGATGGCTGTTTTCAAACAAAGTTGGATACTAAGATAAATTATGTATGTCTTAAAGGTTTAAATATAAAGAAATAAAATTACAAGTTTCATACTAAAATATAGGTGAATATTTAATGACATAGTTAAGCAAAAGTTTTTTTTTTTTTTTTTAAAGCAGAACATCAAAGCTTGAAATTACAAAGGAAAAGAGCATAGAGTCAAGTTTGAGAATCACTGGTCTAGGTCTTAGGTCCTCTTGACTTCGCTTTACCCACTGGATCCCAGGAATACTTCCACCACACTCTCATGACGACATATTACTTCACTTGACCTACCAAGACCTCTCATTCTGTCACACCCCAACCATCCCATCTGTTTCCATCATTTGTCCCAAAGCTGCTTTAGAGTAGTCTATACCGTCTGCTTAAACTCCTAACTTTTCACCCCTCTGCAATTTGGCTTTTGAAACTGTTTCCCTAAAGTCTTCCATTACTGAGTATTCATTCGGCTGCCATCTGAACTAGACTGTGTGAATGGAACTCAGTTTCTTCCTCTTCAGATCATCCTGTTTTCATCCTCACAGTGAATGATACCACTGAACTAAAGCCTGGAGTTCTGGGGGCTCTGAAATATGAACTAGAATGGAATTTCCACAAGGCTGGTGACTTTGTCTGGAACATGGCCATACTGTGCGGCATGCGGGATCTTAGTTCCCCAACCAGGGATCGAACCCGGGCCCCCTGCATTGGGAGCGCAGAGTCTTAACCACTGGAGCGCCAGGGAAGTAAGTCCCCTATAGCCCTTTTTTGGTTGTTGTTGAATTTTATTTTATTTGTTTTTTGTACGGCAGGTTCTTATTAGTTATCCATTTTATACATATTAGTGTATATATGTCAATCCCAATCTCCCAGTTCATCCCACCCCCCCACCCCCATAGCCCTTTTAAAATTAGTGTATCATTTAAGAATGTTTATATCATGTAAATCATATCTCTGATAAGGGGTTAACATCCAGAATATATAAAGAACTCCCACAACTCATCGAAAACCCCAAACAACCCAGTTTAGAAATGGGCAAAGGACTTGAATAGACATTTCTCCAGAGAAGAAATACAAATGTCCAATAAGCACATGAAAAGATGTGCTTTTATATCATTAACATTAGAGAAATGCAAATAAAACCCACAATGAGATACTACCACATCCATGGGGACGGCTATTATAAAAATAAAACACAGAAAATAGCAACTGTTGACTAGGTTGTGGAGAAATCGGAATCCTTGTGAATTGCTGGTGGGAATGTAAAATGGTGCAGGCCCTCAAACCAAAAAATGTAGGGACTTCCCTGGTGGCACAGTGGTTAAGAATCCGTCTGCCAATGCAGGGGACACAGGTTCAATCCCTGGTCCAGGAAGATCCCACATGTTGTGGAGCAACTAAGCCTGTGAGCCACAACTACTGAGCCCACGCGCCACAACTCCTGAAGTCTGTGCACACTAGGGCCCATGTGCTGCAATTACTAAAACCTGCATGCCTAGAGTCCATGCTCCACAACAAGAGAAGCCACTGCAATGAGAAGCCTGCGCACCGCGACGAAGAGTAGCCCCCGCTCGCTGCAACTAGAGAAAGCCCATGCACAGCAATGAAGACCCAATGCAGCCAAAAAAAATAAATAAAATTGAAAAAAAAATGTAGAATTACAAAAAAAAGATAAGAGCATAAAATTCATAAATATTTAAAACTAGTGGGTGAAAAAGAAGTTTAAAAGTCAAGGGACAAATTGGGAAAAATAATTTCAATGTAAGGCAAGAGTGTTATTAGTATATAATGGGCTCTTACAAATTAGTAAAAAAAAAAAAAAGACTAATATCTCAATAGTGAAAAGGCCTTAGGACTTGAACAGGTAATTCACAGGAAAAAAATGTTCGGTCCCATTTCTCAAAGAAATGCAAATGAAACCAATGTTGTATTTTTTACCTCTCAAAGTGGCAGATGAAACAACAGCTAGTACTTAACTGAGCCCTTTTTGTGTGTCAGCCACTATTCTAAATGTTTTATATGTTTAAGAGTTACTGCCACTCACACACAAAAATTTCTCGAGTTACATATTTAACATCGGTGCACTTTATGTATGTTATACTTTAATTAAAAAGCTGTTTTGTTTGTAAGCAGTGTGCTCTACAGTCTCTTGGAAACTAAATCACCGTCATGCTTTGGTTGGTCTGACCCTGTGGGTTCTCTGCCTGATGCTTTGGTGTGAGGTGATGGCCGCCATTTGGAGAACGGTTCTGTTCCTGCTAAGGCTGATGAAATGTTCTCTTCAACCTTGTGTATTATCTTTCTATGGCTCTTTGACAGTCATAAATCAGAAAATAAGGTGTAATGGTCTTTGAAGCAAAAATATTCTTAATGTATCTCCTCTATCTATTCTCCTAATACTTTAATTGTGCATCAAATATGGTACTTATAAAAAAACTGCCTTGCAAAGTAGCTTGTATTCCTGTGCCTGAGTCCACTACTATGGTAGGAAAGACAGGTAAAGAGGTTGAGTCTTTCATTTGTATTTCCCTCAGTGCTTGGCATGGTGCCTTTCACTCGGAATGTACGATAAATGTTCCTGAAACTTTTTTTTCCTCTTGATGCCAATAAAGTAATACATCTTAAACATCAGTGGTTCACAATCCTGAGGAAAGAAAGACAGGTTTACTATCTTTTGATTGGTAGACTTTTCCCAAAAGTTTAATGGTGGAATCTTTGTGGTTGATTCCCCACCATATGTTCATGGAAGATCCTTGCCAGTGATTGGCTTGGGGATGGGCATGTGACAACTTTCCCAAAGAGGCACAAGCCGAGTCTTGTTAGCAGACTTTTGGAAAGAAGAGGATTTCTCATTCCTAAAAAAGAGGTACATGAAAAGATGGCTGCTTTCTTTTGGAACATGGATATCTTGTGACTGGATGTGATTCCTGGAACTCTGGCCTAGTGGCCATAAACGGAGCCAGCTCTTGAGGGTACAGTCGGTATGTCAAGGATAGCAAAGAGAAGCAAGGAACATCACTGAATTACTGCATCAAATAACTCTGTAGACCAAACTGTCACTGGATTTCTTGTTTTGTGACACAATAAATTTCCTTTTTGTTAAAAAAAGACCACCATTTTATGAGATGTTCTCTTGTACCTACTTCACAGATTTAAGAAAAAAAAAAATGGCAGGGAGACACTAAGCAAATTTTTTTAAAGCCTTACAATAGGTAACTGGTGGAGCCAACTTTTAAGTTCAGTCAGCCACATCCTGCCATTGTGGGCCTACCAGTCACTATGCCACAAGCATGGGCTCCGAAGCTGGATCGATCCCTGCCCAGCCGCTTACCATTTGTAAAATGGGGATAAGAGTATCTCCCTTACGAGGTTTTAGTACGAAATTAATGAGTTAATACTCATCATGTGCTTAGAACAGTGCTTGGTAAGTGTGAGGTATTATGATGCTGTAAGAATAATGCACAGGGCTTCCCTGGTGGCGCGGTGGTTAACAATCTGCCTGCCAATGCAGGGGACACAGGTTCGAGCCCTGGTCCGGGAAGATCCCACATGTCGCGGAGCAACGAAGCCCGTGCGCCACAACTACTGAGCCTGCGCTCTAGAGCCCGCGAGCCACAACCACTGAAGCCTGCGTGCCACAACTACTGAAGCCCGCGTACCTAGAGCCGGTGCTCCGCAACAAGAGAGAAGCCACTGCAATGAGAAGCCCGCGCACCACAACAAAGAGTAGCCCCCGCTCACCGCAACTAGAGAAAGCCCGCGCGCAGCAACGAAGATCCAACGCAGCGAAAAATAAATTAATAAATTAATTAAATTTTTAAAAAATGAACAATGCACAGTGGTGGCAAAAATTTGGAGAAACTGTTGGTAAGATTACAGATTGCTATATCCTTTTAATCAGATTCCACCTCTAGGAATTTATTCTAATTAAGCAAGTAACAGTTTTGTTCACAAATTTCTAAGATTGACTGTGACATTTAAAATAGCAGAAAGCAAATATAAATGTCCAACAATAGAGAACAAGTTGAATCAAAGCTACTGAACATATGCAGAGGTATGTTTATTGACATAGATGCTTACATATTGTTAATTGAAAAAAGCAGGTAAAGTTATGTACAGTATTATACTAGTTCTAAAAAATGTATTCATAGAAAAAATCTGGAACATCTCAAATGTCATCTGTGGTTATTTGTGGAGAGTTTATGGTTGAATCTTAACCTTCCCATTTTATTATTTTTACAAAATTAGGTATTAATCATTTAAAAAATCCGCTTGGGTGTTATTTGCATAATAGGTATAATAATAATAATCCACCCTATCCATCATGTCTCATGTCTGATAATCTACTTATAGCCCAGGTTTCCCTTGATAGCTACCTTCTATTTTCTTAGAAGGGAGGTATGGGGGAACCAGTTTAGTTCCTTGCCCTGTCTCTAGTCATTTCCACAAAAGCTCTTGCAGTTAATGCTCACTCTGCTTAGCTTTATACTTTGACAAATATTTAACATTTGCCTACTATTCATTACCGAGGGCCTGATTCAGGCATTGGCAGTAACAGCATCTTAGCTTGGTTAAGACTACCAGCTTCATTGTTTGAGTGCCTGTTCTGCCACTGAATAGCTGTGTGATCTGGGCAGGTTTCTTAACCTCTTTCATTTGAAAGCAAATATTTATTGAGCTCCTCCTATGTGTTAGACACTGGAGATACGTCCTTGAACAAAAGAAGCACCTGTTCACGAAGCTTACATTCTAATGGGAAGAAATCGATGATAGTAACTATGCCGGGTGGTGGTAAGTGCTACAAAAATAATGCAGGAGAAGGAGACTAAAGAATGAGGACAGATGAGGTGTGAATGTGGGGATCTATGTGCTATTTTAGGAAGAGTGGTCAGCAAATGGATCTCTACGAAGATGATGTTTGAGCAGAGACTTGGAGGAAGTAAGGCAGCCACCAGCCGGGGGTGGTGTGTGGGGAAAGAGTTTCAGGAAGAGGCAGTGGTGTGCTGGCGCTGGCCCACCCTTGTTCTAATTACACGCATCTCATCCCAACTCTGCGTTCAGTGAAGTCAAGTTGGTAGCTTGAAATCAGCCTTGGTGAGAGCATCTGTACACAGAAATCAGCAAATGCTGCAAATCAGAGTTTTCTTTTCCTCTCCGAGAGCCACTTGTTAGATATCTACCAGCACACCACTGAGAAGAAGGAGCAGTGAGTGCAAAGGCCCTGAGGTAGGAGTGTGCTTGATCAGTTGGAGGAACATCAAGGCAGCCGGGGTGGCTAAAGAGAATGAGAGGGTAGTTGATAGGAGATGAAGTTAGAGGTAGCCGGGAACAGAATTGATAGGACTTTGCAGGCACAGTAAGTACACTGGACTTTATTCTAAGTGAAATGGGGGCCATTAGAAGGTTTTGAGCACAGGAGTGACACCATCTGACTCAGGCTTTGAAGAGAGCCACACAGGGAGGAATCGGGAAGGCCAGTCAAGAGACTGGCAATAACCTCTTGGTAGTGGTGGAGCCAGGAAAAAGAGCACCTTGATTTATTCATCTTTTCAGATGTTGTGAAGATTAAGTTGGCTTAGCATAGTGACTAGCGCACAGCAGCCCCTCAATAAATGATAGCTGTTGTTATTGACATGCCAATCCTGGGGGTGGGGGTGGGGTGCTCATATCTAATTAGGAAGACCAGTAATTCCAGCACCAAGTGGTAAGTACTATGTTCCAGACAAGTGAGAGGATAGAGGAGAGACACTTACAACCAAGTTGGGGAGTAGGAGAGGCCAGGGAGGGTGTATTTGAGCAAAAGGCTACGGGGATGGGTGGGTGCTGGGGGGCTGCTTTAGCAAAGGCACCGGGAAGTGGACTTCGAAGGAAAACAGAACTTTTAAAAGTGTCTACACCTCCCCAACTCCCCGGTTCGGGGGACAGATCACAGGTTTGTCCTTTAGATTTGCAAAATAATCAGTGATCTGAAGAAATGGTGATAAATTAATTACTCAGTGTGTTAATTAAATCTCCTAGTAGGCTGTGGATCGTAACGTTCCAATTCAAATTCACTGGTAATTTTATAAATTCCATGGAGCCTTTGATTCTGGTCAGCAGTTGGATATAAAAACTCAAGCCGCTGAGAACTTTAGAACTCGCTATGGGAAAAGGGAGTTCTTAATCTGGAGGTCAAACATGGGTTTTAGGAGGTCTGTGAATCTCTTGAAGATATTTGCAGAACTAGGTGTGTACGTGTGAATTTGGGACAGAGGAGATCTATAGCTTTTATCAGATTCTCAAAGAGGTTTATGGCCCAAAAACTATTAAAAGCACTGCTACTGAGCGTAATATTAGAGGGTAAAAGTCATTCTAGAAGAAATGGCCAGGTTTTTGTTTGCCATTTCATCTATCATTAAAATATTTGGTAAAGTGATATTTTAAATCACATGAAATCAGTTAAAACACTGCATTTAAAAAGTGGTTCCTTTCTATTAAGAACATTGTCATTTTATTCAAATATGAACTGTCAGTTTGAACCCAGCTGGGTCCACATTTAGAATTTCACCTGTGCCGAGCTCTGAATGAGCTGTGGTACAATAAAAAACGCTTACAGGCAAAATTTGCTCTGTTGATCATCCAGGATCATACCTGATATTCTTCCTATTGAATGTTTTCTGCCCCTGATTTTTGTTATTGTTGTTTATTGATCACTGATTCCCTACATTCTTCTAACGTTAAGCTGCTGAGTTTTCGGAGTAACAAGTAATCCCTAAGGGCTTCTTCAAAGCCAAAGAGATAGAGATGTTTACTGAAATTTTACTTTAAAAGGAGGATTCATGGAAATTAATTGTTCTGACCAGCTGCCAAAGACTCTTCAATTCAGGATCTCACCTTCTTCTAGTCATACATGGATGGTTAGAATCTACCCACCTACTTTTGTCTGACAATGGGCAATTACGTGAGTACTGCATGGGTTGTAATAATTCCTCTTTCTTGAGCACAGAGAATGGTCCAAACACCTTGTTGAGTGCGTTATGTATATTATCCCACCGGATCCTTACAACACCTAATGGGATAGGGACTTTATCCCTGTGTTATAGATTCCAAATCTGGGCTTTGAGATAATTAGGTAACTAATTTGCCCAAGATCACCCAGCTAGTGAGTGGCAGAACCAATTAGTAGAAAAGTGGAAAACCAAATGTCCTAGAAGGACGAATGAGATGTAGAAAGAAAAGCACCCTTTTCCTTGTACCATTGTCATTTTTCACTACATGGTATTTTCCAGTGCTGCTGTATCAGGTACTGGGTCAGACAGTGGAGGAGAAAAGCAGCATAGGAACTGATGACTACTGGAAAGGGTTGTAGGGAAAATAATTCATTGAACTAATATATCTCACTATATTTTTTAAATAGTGGTGGGGAAAGCACTTAACTTTTGTTGAGTATTTGAGTATTTACCACAAACAAAGCCCAGTGCAAGGTGCTGCACTAAGATTATTGCATTGAATTCTCATTATAAGGCTTCCGAGGGAGGCATTACTGTCCCCATTTTACATATAAGGAGACTGAGGCTCTGAGAAGTTGCATAAGTTTCCCAAAGTCACATAGATAGTAAGATGGCATGATATGAACCAAGATCAGCCTCCAAAAGCTATTTACTTTATAGTACATCATACTGTAAAATCCACTTTAAAAGCTGTTGACTAGAATTTAAACTATTTGGGGCCAAAGATCATGTCATTAAATTTTGTATACTCCTCAGGACATAATATAGTACCTCGTACTTGGTAGGTACTCAAGCACTGTTTCTGGGTTGGTCACTCATCACAGTGGGTTGAAAAATAGAACATCAAAGGCACAAAGATGTATCTTATTTCCAAAAGGAAAAAAAAAAAAAAAAAAAAGAACTTCCTTCACATTCCTTAGAGGATATACTGTTCCTTGAGAGCAAAATTACAGAAAATCTTTTTAACAACCCCATATGCCTGGTTCAGAGGTTAAAACCTGTACATATTATACAAGGGTTCCTAACAATGCACTTTCTGTATTATAACTGCGTGATATTGACGTCTGCAAGATGAACAACCATGACTGGGTGGGTTAGTCTTGGTGGGGAACAAAAAAAGCAGCTTGATATTTTAGAAATATGTGTGGTATATGACATAGTCAAAACCCAACAACTACACATCATTTTAAGGTATAAAAGGGGTATTAGAAAATACTCAGGAACATGTGTAAATGCTTAGACACGTGGCCCGACCCTCTTGATTGTCCTTGTGGTTTTTCTCAGCGGGTGACTGACACCTCCTTCCTCAGCACAGCCCGGCTTCTTCAGTGCGGAGGGCTGAGGAGGTGCTGTCTGCGAGGGGCTCCTGATGACGGTACTGCGCTAATATTCCAGCGTCACGGTCTTGGTTTTGAGGTATTCGTTTAGAGCTTCCTCACCTAGGGAAGAGAAAAGCAGCTGATGGACCGTGTTCACAGGCAGATGTGATGTCGCCAGATCCTGGACACAGGTGCAGGCATATCAGTCACTAGGCAAATACAATGGGGCCGAGGCAGTGCTTCTCAAACTTTAAATTTCATGTGAATCACCTGCAGATCTTGTGACACACTAGATTCTGACTGGATTAAGTCCGGCAGAGGCCCCAAGATTATATGTTTCTAACCATTCCCCGATGATGCTGAGGCTTGTGGTGCACACTTTGAGGAGCAAAAGGGTTTAGACCAGCTACCAGGCCTTCTAAGGACCAGAGTGTTGGCGTATCACTTTCTACCCCAAACCCTTCTCCTTTATTTCCCAGCTTGATGACAAATCTCCATGTCTATTCCCTGCCCATTTAGGCTGAACAGCAGCGATCAGGATACTGTCCTTCTGATTACATTGAACGAAGCAGAATAGAGCAAAGAAAGTTTGAGATCATTTGGTCTCATCTTATTTTAAAGATAAGGGAAAGGCAGTTTTCCTGACTTACATAGTATGTTAGAGACACAGGGGCATATCCAGGAAAAAATAAATAGGTCTGCCTTTCTGTTTCTATTCTGTTCCCATTTTGAGCTACCACAATCATCGATTTCTACAACAGTTAAAGGGCATGGGTACCACAGGTGAAACTAATGAGTATATGATTCTGGAAGTTGAGCTAAACCCAGGCATCTTAATGTTAAATTAGAATCACCTTAGGGAGCTTTTAAAATTCCTGATCCCAGGTCATACCCCAGACCAATTAAATCAGCATCTTTGCATTTTTTTTTAAAGCTCCCAGATGGTTCTAATCCAATGTGCACCTGGGAACCATTGGGCTGAGGGAATTTCAAATTAGGAGAGGAAGAAACTGTTAGACAGTCTACTGTTTTATAATAAAACAGACATGAAGTGTGTCGATCATTCTCTATCAAAAGACAAGTGGAACACTGTTGCCTCACTTTATAAAAATAATTTCCCTAAGAAAATCTCCCCATGTGTTTTGGATCCAGGGATGAAAGCCAGATTGAAGACCTGAAAAAAAAGACTTTACCTTCAACTCAATGGAATTTAAAACAAGAGCCACTTTTATTGTTGCAAATACACTGCCAAAAGTCTTCAGGAAAGAGAAAATGTAAAAATACCCCAAATTAACCCAATTTATGTTAGCAGACTGTAATTGCAGTAAATCACAAGCATTTCAATTTTTGAAACAACCTGCCAGACTGACTATGGGGCGTGAGAACATGGGCTGCATAGCCGACTGTCTGGGTTTGCATTCTCTTTGCCAATGGCTGGCTGGCTGACATTGGGCAAGTTACCCAAAATCTCTGAGCCCCATTTTTCTCGTCTGTAAAATAAAGAAAATAATAGCACCTACACTCCCATGGCTATTGTGAGGACTGCTCGTGCTATTATAGGTAAAATATCAGAATAGGGCCTGCTACATATTTAGTGTTCAAAGCAAGCTATGACTGGAAACGCGATAGTGTTACTGCCCACGGTGAATTACATTTTGGGCTCTCTGCAGACTCTCAATCTGAGCTCCCAGATGCCCAGAAAACTCTGCCAGTTTCAGTGTTGTCTCTGAAAGACTGCCAGGTGGCTCAGAGACAGGATTTATTCTTGCGGCTAGCTGGTTATTGCCTTCTACCCATTTTCCTTTCTTGGTTCCACTTGGTCCCATGACATCTAAACCAAGTTCATGCTGAATGTCAGGTTAAAAAAAAAAAAAAAAACCTAACATATTTTACCTAAAAGATATTGTCAGGGCTTTCTTTTCAACATGAATCTTCTTTTTTAAAAGGAAACACTTTTCCACACAATTTGAGTACTTTTCTATATTTACGTTATGTTCAATAAAAATGTTTAACTTTGAAAAAAATCAGTACCCTTGAAAGCCCAGATCCAACTGCCATGTAGGAAGTGCCCTTTAAAGCAATACAAGAGTGTTGCATGAAGCATGAAGCGGACTATTCTGTGATGTGCAGTAGAAAGGTAAGGCATATTCATACCTAAGTCTTTTCCAAAGCCAGACTGCTTAACTCCACCAAAAGGGGCTGCCACATCCGTCTTGTTGTAGGTGTTAATAAAAACAGTTCCTGCCTCGAGCTTTTCACTCACATACATAGCTTTGTTTATGTCTCTCGTAAAAACCCCCGAGGCCAAGCCGTACTCTGTATTATTTGCTCGCTGCAACACTCCATCGATGTCCCTGCAAGATGTTTTTAGGAAGACATAAAACCTCATTAAATGCAAAAGCAAAACACTTCCATTTTCTGTTCTAATGTTTTTCCCCTCCGTGCTAGAAACAGGAAAACATTACTGCCAACGTGCTTACATTTTTATAAATGAAATATTCCAGGCTTACACCAAAAGAAACTCCCAATGAAATATTACAACTCTAGTATTGTGTTTTTCACATATATCCTGAAAACACCTTTTAAAATCTGAAGTCATCTTTTCAGCCTTCTTCATTGCTTCTCCTTCATGACTACCCCATTTGTTTTCCTCTCCCTTGAGCTCCATTTACAGACGTATTCTCAGAGCACCCGCAATGTCCCCCCATCTATCCAGATTTTACATGCACACTTCAAGGCGCATTCACTCGATGCCTCACCCTGAAGCCTTCCCAGATCCCCCCAGTGCCACTGTTCAGGCAGTGTAGTGTAGGGGCCCGGCAAGAAGGCTCCACAGCCAGACTGCCTGCGTGACCTTGGGTGAATCATTCCATCTCCCCTGCTTTTGTGTATTCTTGTGAAAAAAGGGAAATAATAATAATAGCACCTGTCTTGTCATGAGGATTAAATGAGCTAATAGTGTCTGGAACACAGGAAATGCTCAATGAAAGTTAGCTATAATAGGGTAGCACATATTCCTCCAATTCAGTATTTTGGTTTACCTTTTTGTGTATTTGGTGTTCACCCTCCAACTAGACTGGAAGCTCCCTGAGGGCAGGGGTAACATCTTACTTTTCTGTATACTAGGGTGTTGCACCATCAAGTGAGAGTGAACGCAATTAATATGCCAATCCAATAAAAGGGTAGTAAAATCATCCCTGAAATGGGTCTGGTGACTTCCCTGCCTTTTGACTCAGTATGTGTACACACCAAGTAAGTGCAGATGTGAACCTGCTCTTCTCTCAGTTGGGTCCAGTTCCAACATGCCTGCCATAGTGTGAGTATCTCATCTTTATGAGTGTCATACCAGTGTTAAAAAAAATGCATGAATTTTCTACAACACGGCCAGCAAATGTAAGCCAAGATTTCATCTGGGGCTCCGGCAAAGAAACACGATTTCTGTTCCAAAACTGGAGCAAAAATTAGTTGTGCTGAATTCTTTGAGAGACGGCATAGGCTTCAATGTGGTGTCTTCCCAAGGGATTTTCAAAGGTAATCTTGACTATACACAATCTTCAACTCTCATGAGAAATGTGGAATCTGGGGCTTCCCTGGTGGCGCAGTGGTTGAGAATCTGCCTGCTAATGCAGGGGACACGGGTTCGAGCCCTGGTCTGGGAAGATCCCACATGCCGCGCAGCAACTAGGCCCGTGAGCCACAACTACTGAGCCTGCGCGTCTGGACCCTGTGCTCCGCAACAAGAGAGGCCATGATAGTGAGAGGCCCGCGCACCGCGATGAAGAGTGGCCACCACTTGCCACAACTAGAGAAAGTCCTCTCACAGAAACGAAGACCAAACACAGCCAAAAATAAAATAAATAAATAAAAAATTTTAAAAAAATTGCAAAAAAAAAAAAGAAACGTGGAATCTAACTTGGAGAGGACTGAGGCTCTGCTAAAACTCTCACACTTGATGCATTGCACCTGATTGCACTGCGAATACTTATAGCCTGGACTAAGGCGGAAAGATGGCTGTATGCCATTGCCCATTGAGGACTACTGAGACGACACGGCTTCACAGCACACCTTGCCCACTTTTAGAATAATAACGAGCGTAATGACTGCAGTGTCACCAACAGCAAACACTGGACTTATTTAACACTTAGAATGACCCAAAAAGGTAGATACTATTAATAACCCAACTTCACAAATAGATAAACTGCACAAATAGAGAAACTTAATAGAGGAATTAAGTGGCCCAAGCCCACAGAGGTGGTCAGTGCAGACTCTACCTACTGCACCTCCCACCTAGGCCCTCTGGGGTTAATTGCCCGTCTCCTTGTCTGTCTCCCCTATTAGATGGTGACCTCCTTGAAGACAGGAACTGTGACTTACCTAGGCTTACATCCCCTAAAACTGGCTTCTAATACCTGCATATTTAACACAAGGACCATCCTATGGGGGAACTTTTTTTTTTTTTTAATAAATTTATTTATTTATTAATTTATTTATTTTTGACTGTGTTGGGTCTTTGTTTCTGTGCGAGGGCTTTCTCTAGTTGTGGCAAGCAGGGGCCACTCTTCATCGCGGTGCGCGGGCCTCTCACCATCGCGGCCTCTCTTGTTGCGGAGCACAGGCTCCAGACGCACAGGCTCAGTAGTTGTGGCTCACGGGCCCAGTTGCTCCGCGGCATGTGGGATCTTCCCAGACCAGGGCTCGAACCCGTGTCCCCTGCATTGGCAGGCAGATTCTCAACCACTGCGCCACCAGGGAAGCCCTGGGGGAACTTATAATAAGGAAAAGAGGGTAACAGGGCATCCTTGGATCAGTATGTCAAAAGGTTACTCACTACAGCTTAGTGTCCCCAAAGGTCTCTCACAGTATGTCTGTCCAAGACCAAAAAGTCCTTCTGAACTCTGTATTCTGTTTTCTCATTGGTTAAAGGAAAACTAAAGCCAGAATTCTGAAGAATTGTGTGCAGTATACCATGAGAGTCTATTGTATTAAATATTCTGATATGAGCTCAGTTACCATACGGCCCTCTTTGATATGCTAAACACTTAGCACATCAAAGTTTCAGGCACCATAACAAACCAGTATGTCATTCACAGTTGATTATATGGTGATTGTGGACATTTCTACAAAGAGTTGAGTATTAGGCTTTTGGGTGCATGATCCCCTATGGAGAAAACATTCTTTCTTTGGGAAAATCAGATTTCATAGATGCTGCCTTCCCTAGAAATGTAAATGCGAAAACCAGTTCTGTTATTCTCAGTTACTGACCTTATTCCAGAGACATTTAAAATGCTGACTGTACAAAAACTAAAACTTAGCGAACATCCCATAATGTCAGCCATTAATTTAAGCTAAGGAGCAAAAATATATTACAATCTACATTGGTTAGCATTCTCTTCTAATTATTTAATTAAGACAATTATTCTTATGGTAAAAAATTATATGTTCATTGATTTTATGCTCTGTACATAGCACAATGACAGAAAAAAGAAAAGTATCTAGACAATCTGGTCAAATTATGCCTGAGGAACATACCCATTTTGGAATTTAGAAATAACCATAATAGGCCCGAAGGATTCCTCTTTGGCAAGATACATGTGGTCTTCCACATCTGTGAAGACAGTAGGTTCCATAAAAAAGCCTATTTGAAAAACAGAAGAAAATAACATCAATTATAATTTTCAATTAGTAGTTCTCTCGTTTAATTACATTATAAATTTTTTTCTTCCCTTATGGGTCAGTAAAACGAAGAAGACTTTCATTTTCCTATTTGGTGTTAGCATTCCTAGGTTATTATATTTTTAATGTCCTTATTACAAAACTTTCAAACATATGTAAAAGTAGAGAAAATAGTATAATGAATAGTAAAATAAATCTTTATGCTTATTTTGCCATATTTGATTCTTTTTTTTCTTGCTGAAATAGTTTAAAGCAAATTCCAGAGATTACAATTTATACTCCAAGTATTTCCGTACAAATCTGTAAAAAACAAGGACATTTTATTACACACCACAATACATTATCACACCTAACAAAATTAACGCCAACTCCTTATTCATAGTTTATATTTCAATTCCTTTTTTTAAGTTCCAATTTTTTGAGATGCAACGACATATAACATTAGTTTCAGGTGTACACCATAATGATTCGATACTTGTATTCAATTTCTGATTTCTGGAAAATATCTTTTTATAGTTGACTTGTTTGATTCAGAATTCAATTAAGTTTCACACTGCATTTGGTTGTTAGATAGATTAAGGGTCCTTAACTCTAGAATATTTCTCCCCTTTACCCTTCCCCTTATTTTTCATGCCATTGACTTGTTAGACTGGTTCAGTTGTCCTGCAGAATATTTTATGCATTTCAAATTTGTCATTGCTTCCTTGGGATGATATTTAATTTGTTCCTCTATCCCCTGTATTTCTTGTAAATGGAAAGTATGACCTAAAGGCATGATTAGATTCATGGTTAAACATTTTTGGCAAGAATACTTCATAGGCGATGCTGTGTTACACACTGGATCCCATAGGGGGCACATCATAACCAGTTGTCCTGCTGGGGCTCAATCTACCTACAACAGTAAAACATGAGGTTTTCCAGTTGTTGTTTGTTTGTTTTTCTCTCCTTTTGGGTATCATGACATTGAGCTATTCACATACTTCTGTAACAAGTACTATGTTAGACAACAGGAATGAATCCTTCCCAGGCTAAGCTGGCTGAGATTAAATCTTACATTGACAGGAATGAAAATCACCAGTGCCTGAATAACACCATATCCATTACACTTGTTTACTTAGGCAGCTAAGGGCCTGTCACATCCATTTTATTTGATTTTAACAGCCTCGTAAAGCAGGATATGCACATTTCATCACGTTTTACAACTGAGGCTCAGAAAAACTGTTGTTGAAGGTGTCACAGCTTATAAGTGGCCAAGCAGGATCTAGAAAGTAATTCTTCTTATCATAACGTAAATGACACTACTTTCGAGGCAAGATGGTGCTGCAACGAAAACTGTTACTGTTTATTCCAACTTAAGAAGCCAGGCCCCCAGCATACCTCCTATGGAGGTGCTCTTACCTGGCCTTTGGACTCGTCTTCCTCCATACACCAAGGTGGCCCCCTCTTTCACTCCGGCTTCACAGTACTGCAGGAGCTTTTCCAGATGGGCCTTATGATTTTGGGGCCCGTGATCAGTAGATCTGTCAAGTGGATCACCAATTTTCATCTTTTTAATTTCTTCCACCTGTATGTCACCCAGTTCACAAAACACAACTGACTGTTAATAATAAGAATGGATACCCTTGACCGAGTTTCTACTGTGTGATGGGTATTGTACTAAGCTGTTCAAAGATGTGTCCTCATTTAGTCTTCAGTAGCACTGGAGGTAGATACTTATTATTTCCATCTTATATGAGGAAACCGAGGATCAGAAAGGCTAAGCCACTTGCCCAAGGGCACACAGCCACTAAATACTGTAGAGTTTTCTTGACTTGAAAGCCCAAGCTTGTAACCACTGTGTTTTAAAATTATCCCGAATGTTAATTCATTAAAATAGCAAACCTGATGTTCTGGAACTTTTGTTAATACAGCATACTTACACTCTTCATGGCAAAATAATTTCTAAAATGGCCACATTGTTGTCTTTTTCCTTTCCCCAAATGTGGCAGACTGCCCTTGTGAAATTCTCACGGTACAGCCACACCAGAGGATATACTAGAATGTTCCAATGAAAAACCATCTTTATCGAAGAATGTTCATCACTGACATGTGCTCCTTGGTTATCTTAATCTATTTCTGCATTTCCTGATGTTAAGTCCAATTCTAATAAGGAGAAAGAATGGGAGTTACCGTGACCCCACAGGGCCATGAATTTGAATTTAGGTCTGGCAGTAATCCCTCAGTAAGTGCTCAAGAAATACCTGCTGAATGAAGAAATGAATACTGTTCATATGTGTGCAAAACATGTTTGTTGATGGACTGATACAGCAAATCCTTGACACTTCTGGTCTCAGCATTTTAAATTTCAACAAGTTGTTGTGAAAGCCCATGACGTGTAGTGCTGTACCTTGCATTTTACTAAGGCACAAAACTGAATTATGGGGATGTTCATGAGGCAGCCACTGCCCTCCATCTGCCTCTCCATGTGACTTCCTTGTTTTCCACTCTCATGAGGAAAGATGCCTTTGCTTCTTGGGGGGTGGGATGGGGGAATTGGCTCTGAAGGAAAAAAGGCTGGGTGCTGGTTTTTTAAATAGAAACAAATTCGTGATTACTATTACCATAATAATGATATAGTGTAGTATGTTTTTTTAATTAATTAATTTTATTTTTGGCTGAGCTGTGTCTTCGTTGCTGTGCACGGGCTTTCTCTAGTTGCGGCCAGTGGGTGCTACTCTTTGTTGTGGTACGCGGGCTTCTCATTGCGGTGGCTTCTCTTGTTGCGGAGCACGGGCTCTAGGCACGCGGGCTTCAGTAGTTGCGGCACATGGGCTCAGTAGTTGTGGCTCACAGGCTCTAGAGCGCAGGCTCAGTAGTTGTGGTGCACAGGCTTAGCTGTTCCCCAGCATGTGGGATCTTCCTGGACAAGGGCTCGAACCCGTGTCCCCTGCATTGGTAGGCAGATTCTTAACCACTGCGCCACCGTGGAAGTCCCTGTGTAGTATGTTTAGAGTTCATTTTAGCCACAGAATTCATCTTGATAGTTCTATGAATGACGTTTAGTCTCATATTTATGGAATCATGCCCAACTACAGGGGGTATGTATGTATGTGTATATATATCTATCTATCTATCTTAGTGGAGGAAATTATATGCTATCATTTAACTGTAAATTCAGGATTTGTAAGAATCTAGTGGTATATCTCTCATAGCCAATTTAGGGATTTATAATAATCTAGGAGTATATCTTCTACAAATATCAAGGATCTAATATACTATAAATGAAGAGCAAGGTATAGGTAGTAATAGCTCTTAAGTATACTTTATCAGGTTTTCTAATATAGACCTATCACTTTTTACTATGAAAAATTACAGGGACTTCCCTGGTGGCTCAGTGGTTAACAATCCGCCTGCCAATGCAGGGGACACGGGTTCGAGCCCTGGTCCAGGAAGATCCCACGTGCTGCAGAGCAACTGAGCCCGTGCACCACAACTACTGAGCCTTCGCTCTAGAGCCTGTGCTCTGCAACAAGAGAAGCCACCGCAGTGAGAAGCCCACGCACCGCAAAAAAGAGTAGCCCCCGCTCACTGCAACTACAGAAAGCCCACGCGCAGCAATGAAGACCCAACGCAGCCAAAAATAAATAAATAAGTAAAATTTTTTTAAAGAGAAAAATTATAAACATATAAAAGTAGGTAAACAATATAATGAAACTCCACATACCCATCAGTCAGCTTCCACAACTGCCAACTCATGACCAATTTATTCCCCCACTTACTTCCTTCCCTTTTGGATTATTTTGAAGCAAAGTCCAGATATCATAATCTAATCTGTAAATATGTCAAAAAGTACTTCTAAAAGGTAAGGATTGTGTTCTTTTTAAAAAATATAACCATAGCACTATCATCACATCTAAGTTCATTAATAATCCCAGAAGTACTTTTAAAGTAAAGGCAATTTCTGGGCTTCCCTGGTGGCGCAGTGGTTGAGAATCTGCCTGCTAATGCAGGGGACACGGGTTCGAGCCCTGGTCTGGGAAGATCCCACATGCCGCGGAGCAACTGGGCCCGTGAGCCACAACTACTGAGCCTGTGCGTCTGGAGCCTGTGCTCCGCAACAAGAGAGGCCGCGATAGTGAGAGGCCCGCGCACCGCAATGAAGAGTGGCCCCTGCTTGCCACAACTAGAGAAAGCCCTCGCACAGAAAACGAAGACCCAACACAGCCAAGAATAAATAAATTAATTAATTAATTTAAAAAAATAAATAAATAAAGTAAAGGCAATTTCTATACAAATCACAGAGCAAATTTGAAGACGCTTACCACTCTTGTCACAAATTCATCATGGATGGATTCTTCCACAAACAACCGACCAGCTGCAATACAGTTCTCTCCTTTGTTGAAAAATACTGCTCCCATGCCCTTCGGCAGCAAAAGAGAAAATACTGTTATTGCTTGGGAAGTCAAGATTGTCATAAAATTGCACACACTGAGAATTAGATGTTATTGGAAGACAGCAGACAACACAGAGAAGTCAGAGAAAAACACAAGCCCTTGGCCAAGTTAGTGTTGCTTGGAGATTCTTGGTTTTGATATTTTTAGGAATTTTGCTTCTACTTTCCCCCTTTTGGTCCATGAGTACTTTAAAAAAAATGTACATAACATGAAGGACATAGTGATAAAAACAGATTTTGTGTTACAAGAAAATTTAGATTATTCTATACATTTAAATGTAATATTTCTATTTCTATACCAAATTTTGCTTTTAAAAATCTCTACATCAGTTTAAATAAATCATGAATGCTTATAAATCTCTACATCAGTTTTAAAAACCTGGCCTCCAAGTTTCAAAAACACGTTTAATTATAATGACATTATTTTTTTAAATTAAGTGCCCTGAGCAGTCCCAAATCTAAACATAAAGAGAATGGTTTCTGTTTATGATTAGATAGACCCAAGCGTTGGGCTTCCCTGGTGGCGCAGTGGTTAAGAATCTGCCTGCCAATGCTGGAGACATGGGTTCGAGCCCTGGTCCGGGAAGATCCCACATGCCATGGAGCAACTAGGCCCGTGCACCACAACTACTGAGCCTGTGCTCTAGAGCCTGTGAACCACAACTACTGAGCCCACACACCACAACTACTGAAGTCCATGCGCCTAGAGCCTGTGCTCCACGACAAGAGAAGCCACCACAATGAGAAGCCCGCGCACCGCAACGAAAGTAGCGCTCACCGCAACTAGAGAAAGCCCGTGTGCAGCAACGAAGACTCAAGGCAGCCAAAAATAAAATCAATTAAGTAATTAAGTAAAAAAAAACCAAAAAAAAAAAACCCCAACCAAGCGTCATTCTAAGGTTCCTGATGAGAAGGAGGTAGAATGTGTTTCAGAAGTGGGTACCTAGTTAGGTGGACTTGACCTACTCTTACCATTCGTACGGCCTTGTCAAGTTCACAGTCACTGAATATTATAAGGGGGGATTTGCCACCAAGTTCAAGGGAAACTTTCTTCAAGTTGCTCACAGCACAGCTAGAGAAAAATAAAGGGAATATGAGCATTTAGTCTATCAGTTTCTCTCTCTGTTTCTTCACCCATAAATTACTACTTAGCATGGGAAATATAACTGAGCCTCAGAAATATTAAGAAACTTATTCAAAGACAAAACATGAATGGTAGAATAGTGATAACAGTTGAAGCTGGGTGATGAGCACACAGGAGTTCATTACACTATTCTGTGAGCTTTGTGAATATTAGAAATCTTCTGTAATAAAAACTGGTTTCTTTTTAAATTCTGTGGTCAAATGATTAGAGATTATCATAGGTAAATTCAGATTCTTTAGGTGTAAGAATTTTGGTTACATAAAGGCCTGGCTAAGAATTTAACCTTTAACCAGATTACTGGCACATCGGGGGAAAAATAATCAATTTTTAGAAGTATACTGTTTATTTCTCCCTGTTTGCAAAAGTATTGTTATTTAAAGTGTTTTAAAAATACTCTTAAAAATTCAGAAAGAAGGAAAAAAATCACAGAATTCCACTCCATGGCTCAATGGCAACGATTTTTTTTTTTTTTTTTTTTTACCATTTTGATATACTTATTTCTGGTCTGTATCCAAGCACAGCCTTTGTCTTATTTAACATAGTTAGGATTACCCAATACATACAATTTTATACCTTATTTTTCTTTCCATTTACCATTTAACACTCCAATGTTATTAAAAATTCTACGTGACTGCACAGTATTCCATTATGTTAACAAACTTTAACCACTGCCTTATTTTGGACATTTAGATGGTTTGCATTTTTTTGAACTAATGTTACTGCTTTTTAGGAATTAATTTTATAAATAATCCAGATTTGATTTGTCTTTTATATGTCTTTTCAGTTTCTTACTTATGCTTCAAAACCAATTTGGGCTACAGCTTTAGTACCGAAAATGTTTTGTGCTTAATGATCGTTAAAGCTATCAGAACTTTCAGTACAGCTCTGGTTTTGGGGACTTTGGGCTTTACACTTTGGAAAGTATTTTATTGTATTCAAACATTTCAATACCCTGCTGTGGTAAGATTTCTCTTCTAAATTCGATGTTATTTTTCTCCCTCCAAAAGCACCTTATTTAAAAAAGCAAAAGCAAAGCCAAAGACCTGGTTTAACAGGATTTTTAGCAAATCAACACACTAAAACCAATACCTCTTCATGATCTGTTTGCCAATCAGAGTGGAACCAGTGAAACCAAGTTTGCGGATATCAGGATGTTCAGAAAGGCGCTGTCCTGCTATGCTACCTGTGGAATTATGGAATAAAACACAAATTAAAACATTATCGAGTTCTTATGGTAAAGGTGGCTTTGACTTCATTGAAGTAGATTTCTAAGCTCTCATTTAAATCTTAGTTTTACATTTTCTATACTAATAACAAAGTGACAAAAATCTGAATAATATCCTCCATGCAATTGTCAGTACCCCAAAGATGGGTATGCCTTGATTTTTTAATCTTCCAAAGCGATTTTTAAAAATTGAAATGGGCCACCATAGGGTGGTTTCACAATGCTGTACAATTTCCACCCCTCCCACCCTACTCATCTGCCACTGTATTTCCACTTTCAGATTTTAGCACATGGTAAGTATGTTTATACTTAACTGTTTGGTAAACTGTATTTAGTTTTAATATAGTTATAAGTCAGGACAAAACACCAGTGGGAAAACTCAGCTACCCTTGTACCATTCATTAGTTACAGCAAAGTGGGTCCTTGTTGGCTTACCTGAGCCTGGAATGATGTTGATTACCCCCTTTGGAAAGCCTGCTTTAACAGAGAGCTCTGCAAACTTCAAAGCAGTCAAGGGCGTGACCTGAGCAGAAGCAGACAGCAATTACCTGCTTCAGATTCTGTCCTGTTCTTTAGATCAGTACCCAGCTTTCCGTCTATGGCCATACCAGAGTTCATTTTATTTTTTCTTTTATTGTGACGTAATTTCTGACTTACAGCAAAGTTGCAAAAAATAGTACAAACAATTCCTATGTATCCATCACCCAGATTGCTCAAATGTTAACATTTTACTACGTTTGCTTTATCCTCTTTCTCTCTCCCAATGTTTTTGAACTGTTTAAGAAGTAAAATTTGGTGTGTCCCTTTACCTCTAAGTACTTTTGTGTACATTTCTTAAAAACAAAGGATTCTTTTACATAACCACAATACAATTACCAAAATCAGGAAATTAACAACTGCTAGAATACCTAATTTACACTCCTTTTTCAGTTTTCACCAATGGTCCCAATCATGTGCTTTGATAGAAAAAGAAAATCCAAGATCATGCATTGCATTTAGTTACCACGTCTATAGTTTCCCTTCCTCTGAAAGAGATTCTGAGTTTTCTTTTATATTTCATTATACTGACGTTTTCGATAAAAACAGACCAGTTATTTTGTACAATGTCCTTTTGTCTGGATTTGCTGTTTCCACATGATTAGATTCAGGTTATGCACTTTTGGCAAGAACACCACAGGAGTGATGCTGAATTCTCCTCAGTGCATTATATCAAGAGGAACATGCTGTTGAATAGTCCCAATGTTGGAAATGTTAACTTTGATCCTTTGGTAAAGGTGATCTGCCAGGTTTTATCACTGTAAATTACTGTAAAAAGAAAGGTAGCTACTTTGAGAGTTTACACTTTGTAGTTAATAAATATTTTTTAGGGAGCTACTTTGAGACTATTTAAATATTCAGTTACTCCTCAAATTTCCACTAGTTTTAGTATCCATTGATGATTCCTGCCTGAATCAATCATTATTATGATGGTTGCTAAGTGGTGATTTTCTAATTCCATCATTCCTTCTACATATATTAATTAGTTGGCTTTCCACTATAAGAGCTTTCCTTTCTATCTAATCAATTAACATCAGTGTGAACTCATGGATTCTTACTTTATTCAAATGGTTATAATCTTTTACTACTGTTACTTTTTTTGAGGTTCAAATTGTTCCAGCTTTGGCTGATGGATCCTGTGTGGATCCTGTGTCTTTCTGACATGTCCCGATCATTCTTTGAGCATTTCCTTGCTTTTTGGCCCAACAAGATGTTCCAGGCACACCTTGTATTTTCCCTGTTCCAACCATTTTTTCAAGAGGCCCAGGTTTCTTTTAGTGCAGAATAGTATTTTAAAACTGTGATATAATGGGAAATATATATTTGGTCTTTGTCTCTGGGTCCTGGCACAGAGTTCCTAAAACCTTGGAATCTCAAATGAAAAATGCCTTCCATATACTAATGAGATGGCTGGTAGCTGGAAGCCCCTTAGGTAGCTTCAGGATGGGTTTTTGTGGCCAGAAAGGTCAGGCCATGATTAGAGAGTTGGAACTTTCAGCCCCAAACCAGGGGAGAGGGGCCGAAGTTTGAGTTCAATCACCGACAGCCAATGATTTAATCAATCGTACCTATGAAATGAAATTTCCATAAAAACCTCTCAACAGTGGGTTGAGGGCTCATTCTATCCTTCTTTCTGTTCATATTTGTAACTCTCTTCAACAGTGAAAAACATAGCTCCCAATATCCACAATATATTTACTTGTTTGCTTAATCCTAAAATGTACAGAAAGTAATTTGAGAATTAAACCATGTCCCTGTGAAAAAGAAGCCTACTAACTTCAATACTTATTTTCAGTATTTTTGCCTCTAGTCTGAGGACATAGAGTCCAAATGTCATTCACAAGTTACTTGGGTGAGTGCTTCCTCACTCCCTTCGGTGTGGTGATGTTATTCATTTGAAATTTGGCTTGACTGATTTTTTTTGTATTCGATTTCGGCCTCATCTATGTTGATTATGTTTCTTTTCTTTATTTGTTCATTTGCTGTCTTGTTGAGTATGGGAAACATGCTTCCAAAAGTGAGGACTATACAAAAGCACATTCAGAGAAGTGTTGTTCTCCTGGCCAACCACCTCCCACCCCGAATCCTTTCCACCGCATCCTCCCCAAGTCTTGTAGTTAATCAACCTCATTAGTCTCCGGTTTATCCCTCGTATGTTTCTTTTTGCTCAAATGAAAACATACTTACTTTCCCTTTCTTTTTACAAAAAAATTGGTATAGTTATGGATCTCATTTTAAAGATCTATTACAGCAATGCATATCTCGGAAGCAAAATGAAAGTCATATTTTTACACTCTTAAAAAGCAATGCTGATCAAGTCTTAAATTAGGACTCGGTTAGCTTGGTCTCAAAAAATGGAATGGGTGAAAACTGAGCTGTGAATAGAAAATAGTAGAGCTTCTATTTGTATATTTCAACGGAGAAAGATATGAAATAAATCAAACATAACTAACATTTATTATGTGGCTGGATAATGGTACTCTCACTCTGTCTGAATGAAGGTCAGATGGTCACTGGTCACAGAGGTACGTGTGGTATCCTAGGAAAGAATAGGAGCTCACAAGGCCAAGGGAAAAACAGTGGTTTCCCCACTTGCTCATGTGCTTTCAGAATATTGCCGTGTGTTGACGTTTACAGGCCAGGTTGCATGGGTTCATAGACTATGTTGTTGTTTTAACTAATGCAAACTTCATAAAATGATCAAGTGACTTAAAAAGAATCTACATAGAAACTGCATAATAAATAATACTAATAGAGCAAATACAAGTAAACAACAAGAAAAAAGCAGGGTTAACATTTTTCCTCCTTCTAGTAACAGGTCCATGACAATAACATTGTGAGGTTTAAAAAAAATGGCAATCTAGTTAGACTTGACAAGAAATTTCAAATGCCCAAATATTTGAAATTGTCAAGAAGATATTTCCAATAGTGGATTTATATCTACTATAGTTAAAGACAATCCTAGACCAAAGTGTATATTATTATGCCTTAGTATGAAGTCATCATGATTAGAAAGACTTTTTAAAAAACTATCCTAAATTAGTGATAATTTTTTTAAAGTAAGAATAAAAAGATTTTATGCCATTAATAAATAAAACAAAACAAATTGTTTCATCTTTATCTCATCCCTTTTCATTTTATTGATTTTCTTCCATTCGGCTAAACAACTGGAATATAGGTTTATATTATGGCAGGATTATAGGTTTAAATGATATATGGGAAAGCATTTAGCAGTGTTCTGGGCACGAGTAGGTCATTATTAAATATTAGATTAAAAAAGGTGTTAGAGCCTGACAGACCTGGACCAGTTCAGACCATGGGAATCTGTACTTCTTACCTGGTAAAGGGGGGAAAGCCAACTGATTCAGCCCTCCTGCCATTTGCACAGGGCCTTAATACTATCAACAGTTTCATATCATAATAAAAATATATCTCCCACATAACAATGGCAACTTTGGGTCTTTCATTCTCAGGATTAAAATTATCATCAATCATTAAACTATCAGTTTTAAACTGCAGATAGAGTTAGACTGTAATTTCCACAGGAACAGAAATTTTATGTCTTTGTCACTGATAATATGCCTGGCAAACAGTGGGCACTCAATACATGTTTGTAAATTCTGAACATTCTATGTAATCACTAGGGTTTTCCAATGCTTAGCACTCTCTTTGGATGCCATATAGCGGTTCTCAACCCTGACTGTACCTTAGAAACTAATGTGAAGATTTTAAGTAATACCGATGCCTGGCCTCTGACCCAGACCAATTAAATTAGAATCTCTGCCAGTTGGGGCCCAGATATCAGTATTTTAAAAAGAGAACTCCAGATGATTCTAATGTGCAGCCAGGATTGAGCACCACTGGGCTAGGTTATCTGCCTTCTCTCTTCACTTTACTAGCTTCTTGCTGTTTAATGAGTGTTGCTGCTTGGGAGAAACAGCACTCATACAGGATGCTGGTGAACTATTCCATTCCCATGGAAGGATGAGCCAGTAGCTATCACACAAACACATGTATCTTTTAACTAAGCGATTCTGCTATTAGGAACATACCACCCTATAAAGATAATTGCACATGTGCATGATGCCATATTTAAAAGGTTATTAACTGCAACATAGTTTATAACAGCAAAAAGATGGGAAAATCTCAATATCTATTAATTAGGTATTGGTTAAATAAAATATTGTTTATCTACACACTGGAAACTATTTTAAAAAAAGAAGTTTTGGGGACTTCCCTGGTGGTCCAGTGGGTAAGACTCCGAGCTCCCAGTGCAGGGGGCTGGGTTCGATCTGTGTTTGGGGAACTAGATCCTGCGTGCATGCCGCAACTGAGTCCGCATGCCGCAACTAGAAGATCCCGCATGCCACAACTAAGACCCGGCATGGCATAAATAAATAAATAAATACATATTTAAAATTTTTAAAAATTAAAAAACAATGCTTAACACAGCATGTGGCACATACTAAGTGCTCAATAAATATTTTTTTTTAAAAGTTATTTTTTCCCCCTTTGGTAGTATGTATAGAATGCTACTATTTTATTTTATTTTAATTTTGTACTGTATTATGGTTAGAACACTTAACATGACATCTACCCTCTTAAATTGTTAAGTGTACAATACAGTATAGTTAACTACAGGCAAAATGATGTGTAGCAGATTTCTAGAACTTACTCATCTTGCATAATTGAAACTTTATGCCTGTTGATTAGCAATTTCCCATTTCCCCTTCTCCTCCTGTGTGTTTTTTAATTGGTTAAAAAATATTTTTTTTAAATTATTTATTTATTTAATTTTAAAAATATGTTTGTATACACAGAGAGTATTTCTAGAATACCTAAGAAACTAATAAATAACAATAACACTGGTGGCCTCTGGGAGGTAAATTGGTGGGCTGGGGGAATAAGAGGGAGACTTTTCACTACCTACCTCTTGGTATCTTTTGAATTAAAAAATTTTTGAATGTATACCTGTTTTTTTTACTGAAATTGTTTTTAATGAGGAAAACAAGATGGCTGTGGTCACATGACTATGTAGTTATGACAAACGAAATTGTATTTTTTTTAAGTCCTAAAAGAATAGTTAATAAGTAACAAACTGTAAACTCTTCTTGAATAGAGACCAAGTTTTCTCCACAACTTGGGTACCTCAGAATGTCTACCACTGTGCACTGTCCAGAGTAAATGCTCAGCCAGGTGTTAAGTTGGCTACCATATTTTTTTTCTTGAAAAGCTACTGTAGCATTAAAAAGATGTTTTTGAGAACTCTATCATCTGAATTATTTTTTTAATTATTTCCTCATTTTCCACATGTATATATTTCCACACAGCTGCCACAATTATATACATTCTTTTGCATGCTTGTCCCTCATCTTGCATAACTTTACAATATTTTTGATAATGAAAATTTGAATGCCTGCAAAAAACTTTTTCTTTTGATATGTCGTAGCTATTCTAAATAACTCCCTTACTACTGGGCATGTGGCATTTTGCAAGAATTGAATTGGTTTGCAGAAGTTTAATGGATTTCACTGACATACACTATGCCTGCTTCCACTGTCACAGAAGTTCTAAATTTTGGAATCCCCATAGGATACACTGGGTAGCTATTAAAAATGGATATTTACTAATATGAAAAGATGCTCATGATATATGAAATGATGTTGTGATATATGATCCCATTTTTGTTTAAAGACATAATATTTGTAAATGTATGTCTCTGGTTTTAAGTAAACGAGAGGAGGAGATGCTGCACCTGGCCCCGCGGTCTTACCTGCGCCGGCTTGAGCACTAAGGTGTTGCCTGCTGCCAAGCACGCGGCGCTCTTCCACGCCAGCATCATCAGCGGGTAGTTCCAGGGGATGATGATGGCACAGACACTGCCGGGGAAGAAAGACATCCTCAGTCCTCTCGAACTAACACAAGTCACTCAGAAGCGCTCTCCTTGTCTTACCCAAGTGGCTCCTTCCTGGTGAAGGTCAGATTGCGATTTGGACGGGCCTGGTTGATGGGAATTGTAGAACCCTAAAGAATGAAAAAGGTTGATACTATTTTACTAATTTCAGTGGGTAAACTTAACGAATCCATTTTCTGTCTGCCTCTCTTGCTTTTCCTTAGCTGATATTAAAAAAGCAGTGTTCAATTTATGAGAAATACACCTACACCTAAAAAGGAACTGCTATGTCTTTCTCAAAAGAACTGAGACACAGGAGAAAAAAAACATAATTCTAATTTAATCGCCTCCATTCCCAATTTCTTGGCATGGCAGAGAATGTTAACTGCCTGAGCAATATCCATTCTCCCCTCTGTTCTTAGTAACAGAAACCCTATATTAATGATGGGAATGGCAACGTGCCCAGATAAACTACTACGTTCCCCAGTTTCCATAGCAGATAGGGATGGCCAATGGAAGACGTAAGCACAAAGCACTGAAAGGGGAACACTCCTTAAAGTAGGCTCACTCAGCTTGGACAAGTGCTCTTTTACTATTCCCCTCACTCTCACTTTTTCCTTCTTCCTGCTCAGAATGTTGCTAAAAAGGCTGGCACTGCAGTGGTTATCATGAGACCAAGAAGCAGCCATGAGGGTAGAGATCATATGGTATAAGGATGCCCTGGCAAAGAAAGAGCAGGAATCTTTATCTCACACACTGGACTTGATTGCCTGCCTTTGGACTCCTGTAAGTGAGATAAAAACAAACTTCTTAGTTGGGTTTTCTATTATAGGCAGCCAAATTTGATCCCAGCTGATTCATGACAGTAGTCTTTAACTGAAGCTATACATCTGTTTTGCCACATAAAATATTATTGCTGTTACTAATACAAGTAAGTGTACAATCTCTTATCTGAAACCCTTGGGGCCAGGTGTGTTTTGGGATTCAGAATTTTTTGACTTTAGAAACATAATATAATGTATATACCTTATACAATGTTATTATATCTATAACCTCCAATAAGGTCTGGGGCAGTCCCCCATAATCAAGCATATGAATATTTATTCAGTGAAATATATGAATATTCACTCTAAGCAATATGAATAAAGATTATAGACTCATCTTGGTTCAGGTCAGGTTTTGGCGCCAAATGAGTTTGAACCAATCAAACAAATCAATTTTCAGGTTTCACAGCAATTTGGATTTCATAATTGAGGATTAAGGATGGACTTGAACTGCTCTTATTAAATACTTATATATGTATGATTTTGTGGCTGAACAATAATTAAAACGACATTTATGTGCAAGACCTACTATGGTGCAGACTTTAATCCTGTAGTATATAAACACTTGTTTCTAATCCTCATAACATAACTTGCAAGGTATGGATTATTGTGACCATTTTTCAGACGAGGAAAGTAAGGCAAAGAGAGGTAAATAACTTTAACAACAATAGCTGGTAAGTGTCAAAGCTGAGGCTTGGAACCAGTTCTCTCTGATTCTATATTAATGGTGTTGGCAGCAATGTGCCCAGATAAAATATTACGTTTCACAGTCTCCTTAGCAGAGACAGTCAACGGGAGATGTAAGCACAAGGTGTAGGAGGATGGGAATGCTTTTTAAAGTCCTTTACCTTTCTCCCTCTTCCCCACTTCCTCCTTGCTGCTGGGAATGTGGCTGTGATGGCTGGTGCTTCAATGGTTACCATGAGTCTATGAGTGGCATGCATTCTGCTGTTTGCTGCAAGCCCTATCTCCCTTCTGTATCCCAATACCAAAGCCACGTATAGTTGCCATTTATCATCACACACGTAATATTTATTTTCTTGTAGAAAAAAGGAAATGGAAATTTTTATCGAACTCATGTCTTTAAAATCTTTTTCTTATAACCAGTCTGCATAGCCCATCTATGTTAGCTCTCTGACCTCTGTAGGTATTTGAGTTTTCAATTCCTCCATGATACCAGGCTTCTCTCTATATGCTAACAAGACTATTAGATGCTCTCAAGAGACATTATAGTAAAGTACAAAGAACATCATTAGATTTTAGGTTCAGAAAATCTTGAGTTCAAGTCCTAGCTCTATGGTTTACTTACTATGTGACCATAGGTAAGTCACTCATTGTCCTCAAGCCTCAATTTCCTCACCTGTAATAAGAGTTAATAGATATCCACCTACCTCAGATGATTGTTATAAGGATAAGATGAGAAAACCTACATAAGGGGTGGCTCTGACAAAGTGTCTTTACAAACTAATAAACATTCGTCCCTTTTCCTCTTGGAATGATCTACATGGAGACAAACAACGTTTGCACTTACTTGAATTTTGTCACACCAGCCAGCGAAATATCTGAATGTTTGCACAGACATTCCAATGTGAGTCTTCAGAGCCAAGGTGTAGACAGCCCCTGAATCGAGGGCTTCGATGGTTGCCAGCTCTTCCTGGTTCTCTTCCAGTAGGTCTGCTAGTCTGTATGGATAAAGAAATTCATTCAACAGATACTGAGTCTCTACTGCGTTTAATGCATCATCCTAAGGGCTGAGAACTCAGAGGTGAACACAAATGAACCAGGTCTCTGTCCTCATGGAGAACATGGTCTAGTAGGGAAGACAGACATTCAACAAAAAATTTCATTACTAATTTGTTTTAAGAGTTATAATGAAGAAGCAGAGGGTGTTGGAAGTCTGTATCATTTGCATCATAGATGTATAAGAAGTAAAATAGTGATTGAGCCACAGTAATCCAAGGAGATCAATGATAGAAAACAGTGGGAATGTGGATAGTTCATGAATATACTGGGAGATGTTAGGGGACAAACCACACTCCTAGAGAACCCAGGAACACTTGAGGATTTCTGGTTGGTACAGAAATATTTCCAACACTAGCTGAAAAGGACAAAGACAGAAAAACATGGAATGAATTATAAACACTGCAACAGGTTTCTGTTTGGTGTCTAGTTTCTTTGGGAAGATAAGTACAGGACTGTCTAATGACCATGAAATAGTCAAAGTTCATCTTTTGTGTTCACCTCCTCCATTTGTTTTCCTTCCTTCCTTTAGTGGTTCTGAGATGTTCCTTTTGGACCATTCCAAAGTCAGGCTTGAAATCCTCCTCCCTAATGTTTCTTTCAGATCCTGCTCCAAGAAATCTTTGGACAAAGTCAGCTATTTGGCTTTTAGTAAGTAGAAAACTGAATTTATGATCGACTTTAATTACTCTTGGCATACTCAGCTACCGATTTATAATACCCTTTCCAGGCCTTAGTGTTTTTACTCCTTGCTCCTACTCCCTACACATGAAGTAGATTTAAAATTTCCCTTTGGAAACAACAGGGTGCTGAATGTTCTCCATGTGCAGTCTCCACCCTGCTCTGTGACCCCTGGAGGATGACCTTTATAGACTACATCACAGGCTCCCATGCTCTCTCACTGGGCATGGCTAATGAGGGGCCAGTGGGAGGCACCCCCAGGAGACTGGCAAACTGGAGGATAAAATGGTCTGGGATTTGAATCCTCTGGTTGCCTCAGTGATGGGCTGTAGATCAGCAGATGCTGTGTCCTTCTACCAAAACCCGCTGTAGTGTGGTCTTTTCCTACAGCTATAGATCTTACCTGATTCTAGTAACAGCTCCTTCCTCTGTCCCTTCAGGCCTTGGAGTAGGAGCACCTTCCCCCTGTTCTACCCCTGCCTGGGTGCTTCACTATCCTTTGACGGATTCCCTTGACCTTGCTCACATCTTTACAAATACAAAGTCCTTTACTAAACTTCTTCTGGTACAGGCACACTGACTGAAACAAGCAACAGTACAAAAATCAGGAACTCGTATATATGGGATTTTATAGGATGCAAGGAACAAAAGACATGCTATATAACAGGTGCATGCTAGAATGTTTTGAAGAAATTTTTAAAATCTTGGCAATGTTAGTCAGTATCCAAAGGCCACAGGCTGTGTTCTTAAAAATCATACCTGTACATCAATATTCCTCTTTCTCGTGCATTCATTCTTCCCCATTCACCATTTTCAAAAGCATCTTTGGCTGCTGCTACTGCTTTATCAACATCCACCAAAGAGGCATAGGATACTTTGCATATCGTCTATTTCAAGGTAGGAAAAAATAGGTTCTAGGTTATTTATATATGGAGATATGCAACTATGTTTCTTGGGATTAATTATTATACTATAAAATTCAAAGAATTTTTATGATGGAAAATCAATACTTCCAGTAATATAGTAAAGAAAAAGAAACAATTTTAACATGAAAATTATGAGCCTAAAATTTAGTACTTCGCACTACACTATGAGAAGACACATTTAGGAAACTGTATTTCTTCTCTTGCCTTGGGGAAGCTGAATTTCTCACCATGAGCTTGCAAGGTCTGAGATTTTTTTTTCACACATATAGCTTTATGTGGAATTGTGCTTCTGATGTGTATAGGTATAGTGATCCAACCAAAGTCATCATAAATATTCATTCTTTAAAGTTGGTTACTGTAGTTAACAGCAGCCAGTACCAGAACTGAATAGTTGAAAGAAATGCATGAAGTACATTTATATTAAGTGCTCAGAGGCAGAGTAATAGAATAAGTAACTTTTTAAGACTGTTTTATAACAGTGTATAAGTGAAAAAAATCCATGATCAGTGGTCACTACGCACGCTAAGAAATTACTCACAGATCCATCTGTTGGGTTGATGGTGTCATAAGTCTTTCCATCATCGGCATCTGTGAACTGTCCATTTATGAAACACTGATATGGCATTTTTACTGTCATTTCATTGACCTCCTTTGAAACCTAAGAGAGAGAATTATATTAATAGATTCAATGGATTTCTGTGCATATGCATTTGATACCAAATAGCAATAAAGAAGCTTATCACTAATGCAGAGGGAGACGTTAAGTCAATGGGATTCTACTGCTTACTGTCCAGAAGAGACAAGCATATGTAATATTTAGGCCTCATGATGCTTAGATTGGCCATTGAGACAGGAGGTCAGCTTCTGTAATGACCGAAGGACTCTAGGGGGAGCTTTATAAAGAGAGATGAAATATGACTCATCTCATAGAGATGAAATATGACTCAGAAGACCTCAAGATAATGGAAACACCACCATCTAGTGGCAACATCTGTGGAGTGCACCAACTGCTGTCATTCAAAGTTTTGAAATTGCCTGTCAATAGGTTTCCTTTTACACTGGTGCATTTTAAGTTTTCTTTCCAGTGTTCTTCCCCATTTTCACTTTCCCTCTCTTACATATGTGTTGCTTAAATTGTACTCTCTACTATTAGCTGGCAAGTGAATTTAGATTAGTCCATTAACCTCTATAAATCTCAGTTTTTTCAACAATAAAATGGGGATAATATACCTGCTTCATACAGTTATTAAGAGACATAATTAAAATTATATATGTGAAAGAGCATTATTGGCATAAAATCCCACATCAGTGAAGGCATTAAAAAGGAAATTGAATGATTTCAGAAATTATTTTACATAGAGAAATTGATGATGCCTGGAAAAGAAACAAAAAATAGCAAGAGGGTAGCTTGCTGCTCATCATCAGTAAGCATTAGAGAAACACAAATCAAAACTACAATCAGGTACCACCTCACATGGGTCAGAATGGCCATCATTAAACAGTCTACAAATAACAAATGCTGGAGAGGATGTGGAGAAAAGGGAACCCTCCTACACTGTTGGTGGGAATTAAATTGGTGCAGCCACTATGGAAAACGGTATGGAGGTTCCTTAAAAAACTAAAAATAGAGTTGCCATATGATCCAGCAATCCCACTCCTAGGCATATATCCAGACAAAACTCTAAATCTGAAAAGATACATGCACCCCAATGTTCATAGCAGCACGGAATACTACTCAGCCATAAAAAAGCAATGTGCAATAACTGAAATTTTAAAAGTCACTGGAGAGGTTCAACAGTAGATTCAAGCAGGCAGAAGAAAGAATTAGCAAACCAGAAAATGGGTCAATAGAGATATCCGGCCTGAAAATAGGAAGGAAAAAGAATTCAAAAAATGAATAGAGGGACTTCCCTGGTGGTCCAGTGAGTAAGATGCTGTGCTCCCAATGCAGGGGGCCTGGGTTCAATCCCTGGTTGGGGAACTAGATCCCACATGCATGCTGCAACTAAGAGTTCCCATGCCACAACTAAGAGTCTGCATGTCACAACTAAAGATCCCGCGTGCCGCAGTGAAGACCCGGCACAGCCAAAATAAATTTTAAAAATAAATAACTAAATATTTTTAAAAAATGAATAGAGCCTTAGAAGCCTGCAGAACACCATCAAATGTACCAACACATGCATAATGAGAGTCCCAGGAATGAGCAGAGAAGGGGAGAGGGGCAGAAAGAATATTTGAAGAATTAATGGCTGAAAATGTCCCAAATTTGATGAAAAACATTAATCTGCACATCCGAGAAGCTCAATAAACTCCAAGTAGAAAAATCTCAGAGATCCATCTTAAACACATCATACAAAAATGGTCAAGAGCCAAAGACAAAGAGGGAATCTTGAAAGCAGCAAGGGAGGAGCAACTCCTCACATAAAAGGGATCCTCAATAAAATTAACAGATGACTTATCCTCAGAAACCACGGAGGCCAGAAAGCAATAGGATGATATATTCATAGTGCTGAAAGAAAGAGACTGTCAACCGAAAGTTCCACATACAGCAAAAATACCCTCCAAGAACAAAGGAGAAATTAAGTCATTCCCAAATGAATGAAAATAGCACATTGCTAGCACATGAACATTGCTTGCACATGAACATTGCTAGCACACTGCCTTTCAAAAAGTACTAAAAGGTGTCCTTCCGGCAGAAATGGAAGGACACTAGACAGTAATTTAAATCTACATGAAGAAATAAAGAACACTGACAAAGGTAAATATAAGTCAGTATAAATGTTATTTTTGCTTTTAAACCTTTTTCTTCTTCTATCTGATTTGAAAGGCAACTGCATAAAGCAATAATTATAAAACTTTGTTGGTGGGTTTATAATGTATAAAGATGTATTTGTATGACAGTAATAGCACAAATAAGGGGGTAGGGAGCAGAGCTATACTGTAGCAAATTTTTTCTACACTATTGATATTAAGTTGGTATTAATCTGAGCTAGAATGTTTTAAGAAAAACGTCTCTTGGAATCCTCAAGGCAACCATTAAGAAAATAAAAATATATAGCAAAAGAGATTAAACTGGCATACTAGACAATATCCATTTAACAAAAAAGAGAGCAGTAAAGGAGTAGAGGAGCAAAAAAGGCATAAAACAAGACATATAGAAGCCCAAGTGGCAAAAGAACAAACAGATTAATTAGACTTAATCAAATTTTAAAACTTTTGTGTGTTAAAGGACACTATCAAAAAAGTGAAAAGAAAACCCACAGAATGGGACAAAATATTTACAAATAATAAATCTGATTAGGGTCTAGTATCCAAAATATACTAAGGCCTCTTACAACTCAAAAATTAAAAAGACAAATATCCCAGTTAAAAAAGAAGCAAAGGATTTGAGGGAATTCCCTGGTGGTCCAGTGGTTAGGACTGGGTGTCCTCACTGCCAGGGGCCTGGGTTCCATCCCTGGTTGGGGAACTAAGATCTTACAAGCTGCTTGGTGAGGCCAAAAAAACCAAACCAAAACAAAACAAAAGAAACAACAAAAATGACAGAAAAAAAAAAACACAGGTGAAATATTTGAATAGGTATTTCTCCAAAGAAGACATGCAAGTGGCCAATAAGCACATGAAAAGATGTTTATCATTAGTCATTAGGGAAATGTAAATCAAAACCACAACAAGATATCACTTCACACCTGCTAGAACAGCTGAAAGAGAAAAGACAGACAATAGCATATGTTGGTGAAGACATGAAGAAATTAGAAGCTTCCTACATTGCTACTGGCATCGTAAAATGGCGTAGTCACTTTGGAAAGCAGATGGTCAGTTCCTCAAAAAGTTAAACATAGAGTTACTGTATGACTCATCAATTCCACTTCTAGATATTTACCCAAGAGAACTGAGAACATATGTTCGCACAAAAACTTATACATGAATTTTCATAACAGCATTATTTATAATAGCCCAAAAGTAGAAACAGTCCAAATGTACACCAACTGAGGAAAGGATAAACAAAATGTAGTTTATCCACACAATGGACTATTATTTGGCTAGGAAAAAGGAATGAAGTGATAATCTACTCTACAATATGGATGAACCTTGAACACATTATGCTAAGTGAAAGAAGCCAGCTGCAAAAGGCCACTTATTGCATAATTCCATTTGTATGAAACGTCTAGAATAGGCAAATCCATAGAAACAGAAAGTAAATTAGAGAGGAGAGCAGAGAATGACTGCCAAGGGATACAGGGTTTCTTTTTAGGAGGTAATAAAAATGTTCCATAACCAGACAGTGGTGATGGGGTGAATATACTAAAACCCAATGAATTATACATTTTAAAAGGGTGAAATGTATGGTATCTGAATTATAATCTCAATAAAACTGTCATTTTAAAAAGGTTATAAATGTAAAAACAAATGGAGGAAAGGTACAGCATTCTTTTATAGTACGAAGGTCTTAACGATTTAGGTTTTCAACACCATGGACAGGCTTACATAATCCACCACTAGCTCCACTTCTTGATCTTCTCCTCTCAGTTTCCTCACGACTTTTTGGATGAAGTCTTCAAACTTGGTGGCCATATAAACATCCTCATTCTGTAACTGAAGTCCTCCACATTTCTGTCTTATCTCTTCAACCAGCCTGAAAGGAAGAACCAGCTCTTGTTACTTACATTTTTTTTTTTAACATCTTTATTGGAGTATAATTGCTTTACTATGGTGTGTTAGTTTCTGCTTTATAACAAAGTGAATCAGTTATACATATACATATGTTTCTATATCTCTTCCCTCTTGCATCTCCCTCCCTCCCACGCTCCCTATCCCACCCCTCTAGGTGATCACAAAGCACCCAGCTGATCTCCCTGTGTTATGCGGCTGCTTCCCACTACATTTTTAAAAGAGTTTAGAGGGACTGTGATTACTTTTAACATGCTTTGAAGTAGGACGTATGTCACATGCCTATTTATATCCCATGAGATCTTCTATGATAATAATCAGAGAAATTGATAAGATTGGGAGAAAAAAATTTTTAAGCTGTCTTGAAGGACAGTGGCAATTTTTAAACTTTTTATTTATTTTTTAAAAATTTTATTTATTTTTGGCTGTATCGCATGGCATGTGGCATCTTAGTTCCCCGACCAGGGATCGAACCTGCACCCCCTGCATTGGAAGTGCGGAGTCTTAACCAATGGACTGCCAGGGAAGTCCCGGCAATTATTTTTATACATGACTAGAAATACAAGAAATCAAGGCAAAGACATTTTAATTACTTGCAAGCAAGATGACAAAGGGCACATAAAATCAATTTCTTTCCTTTCAAAATACTCAAGGAATAAGAAATAAGGAAAATTTCTGAACTGTGACGATTATAAGAAACCAAAGTCATACCGTAGAATATTTTCTCTAGATCCTGTGAAACAATAAAACAAACATTTGTTTGTATTACATGGCTAAGATAGGTACTAAATAGAACCATCGGGAAGGTTAATATAATTTGTAAAGTCCTTTTCAACCCTTTGATTTTTCACTGTTAATTTTTCAAATCATAGCTCTAATTTGACATTTCTTGAGTAGCAAAGGTGTACCAGACAGAGGTGTACTAGAAAGCTCACCACAGCGGTTGCTCAGCCATTTATTCCCGAAAAGAGATGAGGTACCTTGGTAGTCCAAGATAATAATATCAGATGATTATGGTAAGTCAGACACTCAAACAGGAAATGGGTAACTCCTGCAGGAGTATCCTGTTAGCAAAAAACTAGTGTTAAAAGTACAATGTTGAAATCTTTAGTTGAGCAAATGAGAAGCTTCTGGGAACTCATGAACCATAGCTGAGAAATCTGTAACTTGAGGAACCAAAACTTTTAACTTCTGATAATGATATTTGCTCTTGAGAGGATTGTTTTTGATGATTGGAATAAAAAAGATAAAAAAGATCCAAAAGAATGAAGGGACTTTGTCTTGTTCATGACTGTATCCCCAGTGCAAAAAACTGTTCCTGATGTCATAAATGTTCAATAAATTTTGTCAAATGCATGAATGAATAAATAAATAAATAGACAGAATGTTCATCAAGAACACTTGCTTTGCCGACATGAAGGATTGTCAAGAGGAGTTCACCTTGTTTATTTAGTAAATGGCCATAGTGTGGCCCTCAAAGGAAAAGCACCTCTGCAAGACTCGCCACTGTTAGGATCCTGGTCTGCTCTTCATGCCACAGAGGGTGGCTTTCTAGTCCTCTAGCCCTTTCTACTTGTTTGAAACCTCCGTAGAGAAATTCTGACTGTAGAGTGCTTACCCTTACTCTTGCAAGAAGTCTGACAATCCTCATTCTAGATATATCATACTGGGTAACTTAGGGAGATAGGAGAAAAAGATTCGGGGTAAGCATAATCAATGTTAGGTATCCTTTTAGGTGAGACTATATAGGGAAATCCCTTTTAACATTCTCACTCAGAACTTCCCAATTCTAACTGGAGGAGAATCAACTAAGAAATATGAAGACAGATTTTTAAATGAAACAAATAATTAGAAGGGTTGTTTTCTAGGTGTATAGTAAATATGAAAATAACTCCTGGTTAGCAACAAAGAGAAGGGAACAAATACATGTATTTGACCATGGAAACGAACAAACCAAAAAAGATGAAGAAAAGAGGAACACAGTAGATGGGTACAATAGAGTGATAACAACCAGTACAAAGGATTTCGATTTGATTTTCAAAGTCAAAGTCAAAATCCCTGGTGGAGGGGTATGAGCCAGTAAGGTGGTGGTTTTACCTGACAACATCCATTGAGCTTGCTCCAGATTTAAAGAAGTCTGTTGAATCTTCAATAACAGGGACGTTGCTTAAAATTCCAGCCCAGATGACCTACACAAGGGAAACTTTCATGAGGGAGCTGCCATGTAGGACACTGTGGCAGAGACTAGTCGGCTTCTCACCAAACCTACTTCTTTTCATGGATTGATTACAATTCTCAGCATCTCTTCAAGTTAGAGGCGGCCGTGTGATTGACTTCTAGCCGGTGAGTATGAATATAAGTGACCTGTACTCCCTGTCTTGTCCCATGAAAAACCTCCTTCACACAATTCTCTGTGTACTTGTGCTCTTCTTGGCTGTCTGGGATGGAGATGACCCCCAGCAGGACCTTGAAGATAGCTCAGCCTGGGTTCCTGCTTGACTCCACCCCTAACCCTCATGTTCCAGCTTCACCCCTAACCCCCAGGCCAACCTAGAACTGCCTTGGATTATTTATGTGAGTGACAAATAAATGTGCGTATAAATTTTGGCACTGATTTCCTTTTGCAGCTCATACGAAAATGAGGAAATAAAAGTTCCATCCCAACTACTTTGAGGATTGATGGTACCAGTTAACAAAAATGGCTTCGTTTTCCAAGATAAGAGTAACATTAAGAACTTCACGTGTTCACCTTGATGGTCTCCGCCACCTTCACCTCTTCGGCTGTAAGTTCCACCACTGATGTCTCACCCGCTGAAAAGTACTGAGACGCAGGAATCATTTTTCCATCTTCAAACTGCAGATTTCTCACCATCAGCTATAAAATAACAACAAAACAAGCAGAAGAATTGAGGATTAGGACAGTTCGAAAGTGAGACTGGTGGGAGGAGTCTTATATGGGTATAAGAAGCAGCTTATTTGACAAATACAAAATTATGGATTGAAAGCACTCACCGTTATGTGTAAAAGGACTGAAATGGTATTTCAGCCATGGCAGCAGAAAGGAGGAAGTTAAGTCTAGGGTAGATATATCTCAAAATGGATGATAAGCCCCCCCAAAATTGACATTCGGATATAGGTATTGGGTCTAAAGCCTAGTGTAACTACCATTGCTACTAGTACTACTACTACTACTACTACTACTACTACTACTACTGCCATCTTCTGAACACTTACTCTGCAGCATGCACTGTGCTAAGTACGTATATGCTGAAGTATCTTATTCAATCTCATAAATCCTGATGGAGGCAGGTGTCCTTATTATCCCCATTTTACTGATGAGGAAATGGAGGCTCAATGAGATTAAGTACTTTGCCCAGCGCCACACAGCGAGTAACAGAGCTGGGGTTACAACCCAGGACTAGATGGGCTCTGAAGCCTGCAATCTTACTAACTGATCTATCCTGTAAGCCATCAGAAAGTGTCTGTGAGCTGCAGATTCCCTTTGGCTTTCTTCACTGGGCAGCTGCCCAAGAGCCCAGAGAGGCCCAGAGGCCACGCTCCCAAGCACAGGCAGAGTGGGTGGGCGTCAGCCTGGTGAGGCAGGGGAGGAGAGTCTGAAGAGGGCCACAGCATCTGAGCCTCCCAGACTCTGCCAGCGGGAAGGCAGACAGACAAGGTCACTCCCTCTGTTTTACAGATGCAGAAACTGAGCCTCCAAGGGGAGAGGCGTCCTGCCCAAGACCGGTAAGTGGCAGAGCAGGGATTCACGACCTGTTTCCTGACTAAGCTCCAAGTTCTTTCTACTGTATCACGCACCAGGCTGTGCGGGTCCTCGGGGCCCGTCCTGACGAGCCTTCTTCTCATCAAGGGACCTGGAGCCAGCTCATCCGCGGAGAGAGATGGACCACAGACACCCTGAGCTCCCACAGCCCACTGCAAAGCCAGACTACCCTGTGAAAGCTAGTCCCTCAATAGCTTGGGTTATCCAAGGAAACCAAAAAAATTTATTTTAGAGGTAACCATGTTGAACACTCACTGCTTTTCCATCGTTACCAAAAAGAACAAGGCCGCTTTTGGTAACAAGACCAGGCTTCTTGGCACCTTTAATTTCCAGTGGTTCTCCAGGAGGGATGGAGCTATTCAGTAATGATGAGCCGTAGAAAGTGACCACCTAATAAAGAGATCAGACCCAGGTTGTGAAAGGGGGAAGCGAAGGCTGGTTATAAGGGTGTATGCGAGCAGCACTCCTGGCAAAAAAGCTGAAGTTGCAATTCTCATTTATGACAAAATTAGGGACCCCCCCCACCCCCAATGATATCAAGCATCTATGGAAACGACACAAAGCAAGAGATGGTCTGTGAATGTGTGATTGAAGAGTTTAAAAAAATGCCGCACATCCAGGTGACACGAGTATACATTTATCATTTATGCACATTGACACAAAGGTGAATGAGATAAAAGCTCTCGCAGACTTTGCAGCCTGAAGGTAGGGTTTGTGGGGGAAGTGGAGGTGTTGGTGGGCTGTCAGGGAGGGCAGATGCAGAGTAGTAAACAAACTATTACATTGCAGTGCGATGTACGATGGGAGGTACAGGTGCTTTGTGGGTCGGTTCATGGAAACAGGACTGGATCCAGACTGTAACTAAGAGAACTGGATACTAATTGATTTGTTATTATAATTATGAATATAATTCTATGGCCATTAGCTATCATTTATCGAGCACTATAATATTTAATATTTATTGAATACTTATTCTATGCCAGGGACTAAGTACTTTGATGAATTAATGTGTATTAACTCATTTCATCTTCACAACAACCCCAAACCTACAAAGGAGGCACTATTATTAGTCTCATTCTACAATGAGGAAACCAAGGCACCCAATGGTTAAATAACCTGCCAAAGGTTACACAGCAAATAGTTGCAAAGCCAGAATTTTAATGGAAACATTCTGGCTTCAGATCCCACACTTTTTTTTGTGAGTATATCTGCTTTGAAAAACTGGGTATTATCAGTTGTGGTAAAATATATTCATATGCTATGATGATGTCACTCTAGTCTAAGATATACACCCAGTACTAACCATGTGATCAAGGGTACATGTGCAAGGATGTCCATGGTAGCATTGTTTATTTTTTTATTGAAGTATAGTTGATGTATAATATAAAGTTACAGGTGTACAATATAGTGACTCAAAATTTTTAAAGGTTATATTCCATTTATACTTATAAAATATTGGCTATATTCCCTGCGTTGTACAATATATCCTTGTAGCTTAATTTATAAATAATAGTTTGTACCTCTTAATCCCCTACTCCTATCTTGCCCCCCCGCCCTTTCCCTCTCCCCGCTGTTAGCCACTAGTTTGTTCTCTGTATCTGTGAGTCTGCTTCTTTTATATTACATTCACTAGTTTGTTGTACTTTTTAGATTCCACATATAAGTGATATCATACAGTATTTGTCTTTCTCCCTGACTTATTTCACTTACCATAATGCCCTCCAATCCCACACTTGAAGCACTGCACTAAACCTCTTCCCTTGGTCCTTCGTTGATCCCACGTATTTTTATTGACACCTAATATGCACTAAGAACCCTGTGTAAGTGCTGAGAGTATCAAGACAATAACATGACGCTCTTGCCCCTGAGGAGTTCACAGTATACAGGGGTAAGAGGGATAGATACATAAAGAGACGCTTATAGTATATAATACGCTGTGTCAGAGCTAGGCAGGGCGTTACGGGAACAGAGAGAAGGGACGCCCAATCCCGCCAGGCTGGGCGTGTGAGGTCAGGAGACTTCCTACAAGAGGTGAAACCTGAGAAGCTGAGTTGAGTGGAGATCCCAACGGGATTAGAAGGCCTTTCCTGCCCCTGCCCCCGGCCCCTGCTGCATCTCTCCCAGTGCCTCTCACACCTGATCCTCACGCCTGGAGCTACAGCTTCACTGAACTCTACGGCGAGTCCCTGTCCAGGTAATATGCTCTCCTACCTCTGGGTCTGTAACTCTTTGACTCATTCTCTACCTGCTGACCTCTTCTCTAGGTGCAAGCAAAACAGTCAGCTTTTCTAGAAAGCCTTTCCTAAGACACCTGAGTCTGGGCCTCAGTTACATCATTTGTCTTACTTCATTGTGCGTGCTTATTCACTTCTCTGCTTTCTCCAGAAAACTGCAGTCTTCCTGAGAGCAGAGGCTGTGCCTAGTGCCTGCTTCACACCAAATGCTCAGTACATGGGGAGTAAAGAGGGAGGTGGTCACGTGTACCTAGAACTCTTTTAGCTGGTCACGTGTACCTATAACACAGACTCTCCTCACAACCAAAGGAAGAACCAGAGGAAGCCTAGACTTATGTGTAATACCTCTTACAAAGATTATATGCAAAAAAAAAAAAAAAAAAAAAGGTTCCTAGAACATACCTGTCCGTTTATCTCTGTCCAAGCTCCAGGGACTTTATCATGACCTCGGATCCAGTTATGTAAAGCTTCAGCAGACTGATCCCAAGAGATCTAGAAATGCACAAAGCACAGGTGGAACTTCTAATGCTGCAAGTCTCAAAGGCAATAGAAACATTTCTCTCCATCAGTGGCGGACATGAGTAGGGATGGGGTAGCAGCCTCTCTTGGAGATCTACCTTTTGGTGAGGAAATGGTACACTGAGAACTGCTTAAAGGTGGACGACAATGAACTAACTCTGAGATGTGTTACTGAGTTGATATAAATACCTCAGCATTTTCCTTTTTCTGGATACCTTCATATGTTGCAGCTTCTTCTGACTGGGGAATACGAGGAGCTTTTCCATCGGCTATGAGCTGGACAGCTTCCACCTAAAGCCAAAAATTTTACCTGTGTTAGAGCCCAGTGGTCAACAATGGCATGGCCTGTTTAACTGAAGTTTCTGTTTAACAGAATTACTACATATAAATCTGTCCAGAGAGTCGGACTTTGATAAAATAACTACCATTTCTTTGGATCCATAATTATGCCAGGCAGTGTGGTGGCTACTTTATGTAAAATATCCCTTGCAACATCATACCAGCCCTACAACGTGGGTATTATTAGTCCTGTTTTACAGATGAGGAAACTGAGGCCTGCAAAAAGCCTCAAGCAACTAGCTCGAGAAAAAGCAACTAGCTCAAGATCACAGAGATAGCTCGTAGGTGGTAGAAGGAGGATCTGCATCCAGGTCTATCTACTGCCAATATCCAGCCTGTACTTTTTAAAATGACCCCTTTATTTAAGCAAATTTCAATCTCCCCTTGGTGTTTCAATGGAAATTTCAGGAATATAATTGTAAAATAAGTCATTGTGGGTTGTTTCTGCTCATCATGATGATTCTAGAAAGTCATATTTAAGGAATTCAACTGGCTTTCTAGCTTAGGACACCTGGAATAAAAACAACAATTAAAACTGTCCTTGAGTTTGATTGCCTTTGGGATGTGTCCTACATCCCCTTCCATGCCACATTTATGTTTACCTTGAGTTGAGAGCCTCTCTCCTTCACTGGGAGACCTATGTGAGCTCAGGTTCTCAGTTTTCTCTCTAAGTACTCACAGCTAAGTACTCCAACCTCCACAAGAGCATGTGGTGGGAGCCACCTGGGAACAGGGCCAAGTTTACAGCTCATTCATTCCACCTATTTCTGGCTATAATATCACCAGGTACAGGATACAGGCTTGCTCGAATGCTACTGAACACACAAAATACTATTTTGATTATAATGGTCATTTTGAGCACCTCCTGTGTGCCAGATGCTTTACACAAACGTCATTTAATTTTCACAACAACCCTATAAGTCAGGCAGTATTATCCACATTTTATAGATGAGGAAACCAAGGCTAAAGAGGCTAAGTGACCTGCCTATTATACAACAAATAAGTGGTAGCACGAGAACTACTCTTTTAATCGTTAAACGATACAAAGCACTGCTCTCCTCTCTCCTAAATCAATGGCTGCTTCTTTATATCATCTTACTGTCCATCTCTGTGTTGTACTTCCACCATATCAAACTACAGAAGACATTAAATGACACTGAAATTATCTTTCAGTGTTTTTACAGGTTAATATATTTTTTCTTTGTGGTGCACATGTTTCGAGCCTTTAATTCAGAGCATATCTGAACAAATAAAACAGTGTTAAATTTCACCCTTTTACATAGACTGATTTTAAATGTTTTTGAAGAAAGCCCAAATTACATATCAAAATTTCTTAAGATTCTGCTGCTTCTTTACAATTAGTCATTATAAACAGGGTTGGAGATTCAAATATTTGGTAAAATGAATGAAGGAGTTTGATTACGACTTTATCCACTTGATCACTGTTCTCAGAAGAACAAGTCAGATTCATAGACTAAGAAATTCTAAAGTGCAGATTTCCACCCTCAAAATACCATGCTACTGGCAAATATAAAATCTAATTTTATTTTGGGGTTTTTTATTTTTAGTACAAATTCACAGGAGCAAATTCTGAATAAAAGAAAAACTTTAAAGCTTTACTAAATTCTCCTTGATAGCATAAATATACTGACCATGGCCTTGATTCCTTCAGGAAAAAGAAATCGATTATAAAGTGCATCCACTGTATCATTGGGTTCGACATCACACGACCTCTGGAGAAGGATGGGTCCTGTGTCTAAACCATCATCAGCCCAGAAAACAGAAAACCCAGCTTTCTTATCTCCCATGATTAGAGTCCTGAGAAAAGAAGAGTTTCAACTTAAAATGTTGGTTAACTGTATCATCAGGTGATAAATTAGTGACATTAAAGTACAAGGTGTTTACAATGGAAAATAGACAGTGAATGAAACTACTGTGAAAATTACAGCAGAGCTGGGAGATGTAAACACTCATAAAAAGCAGAACTTAATGGTACTGCTACTTTATACATCCTCATCTCTGTAGTCTTTCTTGTTAACACATGCTAATGACTTTATAGTCTACTCAAAAAGGCATTAGAGACCATCAGTACTACCCCTCACTGATTCCCAGGTGTCGGCTTTCTACTGCAGCATCAAGTAATTTTGCCCACCCATGTCCAGTTCCTACATCGTACCTGACCCTGTATTAGGCAGAATAAGATAATGGAAGATAAAACAGAAGATGATCAGTGCAATGTGAAAAGGAGAACTGATTATTAATTTAGGTTGTGTAATTCAGGTACAAGCATCACTTAGAGCTAGAATTAGTTCTAGATTAGCTATAAATTGTAGTAAAAGATGGTTGATTAATTCAACTATTTGTATTTTGTATTCTATAAATCTAGCCTAAGAGGAAAAGCTGGCCCTACAGACCTTATAATACATACAGTAAACCAGATATATGGAAATAAAACATAAAAGAATATCAGAGAGCAGGCTGATATAGACAGAGTATGAACTGGTAGGTCAGCCATGCTCTCCAGCTAATCATTTTTACCTCTCTGAGCTACTAATCAAGCAAGACCTAAATCAATCAACCAACCAGTCAATCAACCACTCTTTTCAGAAATATTGAGGAATTAATTGGCATTGTGTTATCTAAGAGCCTTGAAAATATTCATGTATTTTGACCCAATGATTCTGCATGTGCAAGCAATGTGAATTGAGAGAAAAATACATGTTTAAGGACAAAGATATCTACTATAGTACAATTTACAAGAGCAAAAAAGAAATCAATTCATGTAATTGGTCTTAAAATACAATGAAATGCTTTTTTACCACCTTTAAACTAAGTATAGATTTTCTGCCTATCTGATAACTTGACACTAAGAGACAGCTGTGCAGGTAAGAGACAGATATGCAGGTAAAGGAGAAAAGGTAGAGAAGGTGGGAAAGGCCCACCTTGACCCACAGTATAGTATACCTATAGGACTGGGCACCTACAGTATACCAGGCAGTGTTCTTGATACTGGGACATACGGCAGTAAAAATGTTAGACCAGAGTCCTTTTTCCCCTCAAGAGGCTTAAAGAAGAATGGGGCAAGTCACACCATGAGAAAGATAATTTCAGATAATTCAGCATTTCCTGAAATGTACTTGAGATATTCTATGCAAAAAAAAGTTCTACGGCCAAATAAGTGTGGGAACACTTTGTACTCAGATCCCCTCTTGGAGATTATGATGCCCACATTAAAGCACATATTAAAATCTCTAAGTCCTGAGATAAAGAAATCCAGCATAAACCAAACTTGTCTGACCACAGGACCTTCGCCTGCTCAATACCTAGTTACATCTGGTAGAGCCAGTACTCCATAGATTATTCTTGGGAAACGCTGTTCTGGCTTATGCAGTACCTCTAGATCTCAGGGGAGTTTGTGCAACAGTAGCAATCAATCGGGACCTCACAATTGTTCAAGCATACCTAGTTCCTTGATCACCTAGGTAAAACACAGAACGATTACAAGCAATGGGAATGGGCCCATCTTGGTTATTTAAAAAAATCTCACCAGTTGATAGCAGAGGCTCCTCTGTGTCTGGGAAGGACAGACGGGTGATAAATGATGGAACCATGTTTAGGGCTGTCAATTACATCCATGGGGATGAACTGTGTGCAGAAGGGAAGCACGTTTAGCTCAGCACCCACGGATCTGTAGGCCTCCGCCACTTCCTTTATGGTCTTGCCCTTGACTCTCCATCTAGGGAACTTGAACACAGGGGTCCCATTTTTCTCTGCAGCCAAAGCTGAGCATGAAAGAGAAGATTATTTTCATCAAAAAAGTTTTAGTCATAATTTTGTATTACTATGGATCCACACATTGTAATTTCATGAAACATTTACAAATAAAACATGATAAAGAACAATTTAGATTCTGACCAGGATTTGACATGATACAATTTTATCAAGATGCATCCACTTTTATAATGTGATTTTTATCTATATATTTAAGGCATAATATGTTTCAACTCAGAAGTTTGTGGCTAGACAATGTTTTGAGATTTTAACTGAAGCTGCTTCTTTTATAGATCAAAATTGTACCTTTATTACTGATACAGCCATTTAAAGGACATTTGCTTGTTTGTTTCTTAAGATTTGGAGTCAAGTGCCAAAACATCACCACCCCAATTAGACGTAGCCTCTGGTACAGATGGAAAACCTTGATTCCCTTCCCACACCTGTTTCCTGGGGGGGAGTCCCTTTTATCACAGGGCAAACTGTAGACTGGAACACTCTCCCCGCCAAACAGGCAGATCCCAAAAGATAAATGGAGAAAGTGATGGGGATAGAATAAGATAGTTACACAGCTAGAAATCCCACTAGGGGAAGATAGATAGAGAGAGACTTCAGGAGATCACCATAAGCTAGACACCAACCAGAAAATGCCCAGACCATCGGGCAGCTAAGCAACAATCAGAACATTTTGAAACTAAACAGACTTACTTAGGCCAATACCACAGAAAAACAGGTATAAGCCTACATTCGGCTTTGGGAGGTCTATAAGATAACAGACCCTGAGAAAAACTGCATTCTTGCACGTAGCTAAGACAGGTATACAGATGAAAGGGGAAAGAAACTAGGTGGAAGGGGACATTATACCGAAACCTGAGACAAATTACCATATTTTAGTATATGTTACCACCCTTTTGCTAATATGCATATGATTTAAATAGAGCCATGACAGTCCCGGTTAGACCATGTAGGGTCAAAGGAGGAACTAACGATGTAAGCCTTGACATCTACACAAAATGAGGAAGAAGGTGGTCTTCTCCCCTCCCATTTTTTCTTTGACTATAAAAATGTAGCCCTCTGGGGACTTCCCTGGTGGTCCAGTGATTAAGACTCGTGCTCCCAATGCAGGCGGCCCGGGTTCGATCCCTGGTCAGGGAACTATAGATCCCGCATGTGTGCCACAACTAAAGATCCCGCATACCGCAAAGAAGGTCCCGTACTCGGCAACGAAGATCCCCTGCGCCTCAAGCAGTGCTGCCAAATAAATACATAAACATTAAAAAAAAAAAGTAGCCCTCTTTGTTCTTGGGGCCGTGCTCCCTTGCCGGCCTGCTTGTATCTCTCAAGCCTCCTATGCTAATAAACTCAGTCTTTGCCTGCCACTTTGCCTCACCTTGAACTCTTTCTGTGCTGAGACAAAAGAACCCGAGCTTCAGTAAGTCCTGACACCAGGTAAGCGGTTTCAATGAAAAGACAGTGGGTTCAAGTCCCCTCCTAGGTCAGGGATTGTGGTTCAAGTCCTAGTCCGAGGTGTCGCTGGGTTCGAGTCCCATCTGAGGAAGAGTGTGGTTTCAAAAGTAGCTGAGTTGAGCTGCGTCTGTCTAGTTCCTCCTCCTAAATTCGCCCATAAGATAAGTTAGTGGAGGAGAGAGGCCAAGAGTGGAGAATCCATGCTCCCCGTAAGGGTTTGCCCTATGGAAGCAGATCCCAGGCTCTTTGCTTAGGAAATGTTGTCCCTTCTGAAAGGAATGACTCCCTCCTACCTGTGTGTGAAATGGAATGGCCCTCCAAAGTACAGACAGCACAAGCCCGTTTTTTCCATAATAAAAGAGCACTTTTACTAACTATATACCTTACATATATTAAGTATATATATATTTATTCTCCATCAATAACACAAAGAAACTACATTCTCGGCAATATCCAGAAGTCTTAACTAAGGCATTTTACCTGCATGCTCTGGCTTCCTTTCCTTTCTCCCCATCTAATCATCAACATCCATAGACTCTGGAGGGGATGATGCGCCCACGAAGCCTAAAGGCCAAAGCCTAACAAGTCCTAAAATCGCCTTGACCTTCAAGGTGACGCTTTAGTCAATCCATTTGGGAGAATCTGAGAGACCAGTATAATAATGTTTACAACATGTAAATGTTCCTAAAATTGTTCAAAAAGCTGTGAACAAAACAAAATGTCAGATGATAGGAAAATGGGTAAATGGTGGTGAAAAAAGTGTGGTGAAATTGAGAGAAAATTGTGAAAGGTTAGACTGGGAAAGAAAAATGGGGTGGAAGAGACTTAGAAGTCTTCATTTGAAAGATCCACTCCACCGAGACAAGCTTGAGCCATTCAGGTGTTGCTCCCCCATATTGATTTTTGGCTGCCCCAGGACTATTTTTTGTTGCTCTAGTTGACTATACCGACAACAAAAATCGCCGCTGTCATTATTGATCCTTTTTATGAATCAGGTGCCGTGCTGAGCACTTTACATACATTATCTCATTTAATCCATGTGAGATGGGTATCACTGAACTAAGCTTAATGAGTTTAAGTGACTTGTCCAGGGTCACACAGCTATCAAGTGGCAGAGTCAGAACTAGTTTCATGATTCTAGAACATACACTGTTAACCATATGCTGGGACCAGGTACCAGGGAAAAGTTCATTTCCCAGGAAACACTCTGAAAGGAGGTGTAAGAGTCACATGCTTGCAATTCTTCTGAAGTTCATGTACATGGTAGAGACTCTTAGTTGCCCCCTTTCCTCCCTTACCAAGGATTCCTCTACTTTAGCTGAACACTTTAGCTGAACACATGGCCACCCCAAATAAAATCTGTATTTCTCAGCCTGTTCTGCAAATAGATTTGGCCTATGACTAAGTTCTAGCCAACAGGATACAAGTGGGAGTAATATGTAAAACTTCTGGATTATGCCCTTAATAAAGGCTTGCCCTCTGCTTCCCATCTTGCCCTTTCTGCTTGCTGGAATGCAGAGTTGATAGTGGGGGCTGAAGCCACTACCTTGGACCATAAGATGGAAGCCCAGTGTTGATAATGTCAAGACAACAAACAGAAGCAGCCTTCATTGTGATAAATACCTGGCTGCCACAACAGCTGTGATGGTCAATCCAAACTTGAGAAAGGGACTTCTGTCTTATTTAAGCTAATATTATTTGAGGTCCTCCTGATTCAACAGCCAATCTGATACCCCAAATATAAGTCTTTCCAAACATCCCCCACACAAAGCTGGTGGGAATAGATAATGATGAGACAGGTAGTTAATGATGAGACAGGTAGTCCCAGTGATGGGAATCTGTCCCCTTCTGCCCTTGGGGCCAGGTATGAATTCATGAGGCAGATTCCCTCAGAATTTCCCAGGTAGAGCTAATCTTTTTCTGAAACACGAATAACTTCTAAATCAAGTGGTTAAATCCATGTGCATATGTGTTCTTGGCCCAACTCTTTTTTAGCTTGACTCTTTTTTTTTTCTTCCAGTTTTACTGAGATATAATTGATATACAACACTGTGTAAGTTTAAGGTGTACAGCATAATGATGTGACTTACAGACATCATGAAATGATTATCACAATAAGTTTAGTGAGCATCCATCCTCTCACATAGATACAAAATTAAAGAAAAAGAAACAAATTTTCCCCTGTGTTGAGAACTCTAGGAATTTACTTTCTTAACAACTTTCATATATAATATACAGCGGTGTGAATTATATTTATCATGCTGTACACTACATCCCTAGTCCTTATTTATCTTATAATGGGAAGTTTGTACCTTTTGACTGCCTTCATCCAATCACCCCAGTAACAAGAACTAGAATGAACCCCAGAGCTGATTCCTCCAAGAAAGAAAAGTAAAATTTTAGGTATATCACAGATATTGTTTCCCAACCAATATATTGCATCATACCAGTGATTTATAAAGATTCAAGTCATAAGTCACGATTTCTAGATGCTAGTTCTTATTCCCTACCTGTAGACTGTTTCTTGCACTCTTTTTCAACATAACTATAGCGTGAAAATCAGAATCACGCTGTAGGTTTGCTCTGAGGATGGCTATTTTCTTTACCTACCTTAATAACCAAGCAGTCATAGCTATAATTTGTTCTGAGATAAATGTATTCTTTATGACCCCACATCAATTGCTATTGTTGGGTGTGGCCTTCCCTGCATTCCTATTGGCACCTCTGCAACAGACATTATTCTAGATGTCCCATAGCACCTTTGGAAAGTCACAAGTGTAATTCAGGAAAAACACATGCTTGGAAATTCCTCTGAGGGACCTGGTGATTACCATGGAGGTAAGTGGAGAAACTCTTAGTACAATAGGGGCCTGCATCTTTGTCTTGAGGCCCACAGAGAAGGGAGAGTTTCTGAGTCTGTATCCACCACACAAATAGACTTGGCCTGAGAAGGCTTTCAACAGGCAGAGTGGAGGCCAGTGCAGTCCTTGATCCAGTTGTTCCAAGATATACTCACCCAGTGGGTCAGCTTTTCCATCCTTATCTGGAACTGTGAACACTCCCACAACTCGGTGGCCCTCTTTGCAGAGGTGGCTGTAGACTTCTTGTCCAAAGAGGCTCTGACCAATAAGTGCCACCTTCAGCTTGTTTTTGAAATAAACCTGTGAAACAATTCAACAGTGACAGGTATTAGTATGGATAGAAGACATATGGATAATAAACACTCTTTTTTCAATCATACAAGATGACTTGAGCATTACAAAAGGCTCAAAGATCTACACAGTAAAATAGTTATTGACATACACTGAACTCAGACTACATGCTATATAGATAGTAGTGAAAATAATTTCACATCTAAGTATTCCTCATTTTCCCTTTGCTCTAACTCCCTTGATTATTCATTATAATCATTGGGATTGCATATATTTTTACAAGGCATTTCAACTCCTTGATGAAATGAGGCCAGATGTTAACAAATAAGCATAAGTTTCATAGTTAAAAGGGGTGTAATTCTGAGCAAGATCTATTTCAATATGACAATGCTTTTATGCCCTGCAATTTTTTATGCCCACCTCCAAAAGAGGCCAAGAGCTAACATCTAGTATAACATAGGGGTCAAAAGCAGATCCTAGACTATCTAGGGTCAAACCTAGTGTCACCCACCCCTTATTAGTTGTGTGACCTTTAGCAAGTAACTAACTTCCATTTGCCTTTTTTTCCCCTCATCTGTAAAATTGGAATAACACCAACTCACACAATTCTGATCAAGGTAGATGACAATATGCATTAGGCTTAATGCAGTGTCTGACACAAAGCACTGTTTAAATAAAAGCTTTAATAATGTTTTAAAGGCTTTCCTATATACTAGACAATTCTGTGTTTTTTCACACGGTCCAGAATTCTAAAATCCTTGGTAAGTGGCATAAACTCATTTGGTCTCAAGACGTGGACTGAACTAATGAAATGTTCTTTATAGTCCTTGTAGGTTTCTTATAAGTTAATGCAGTCATTTGGCTTCAAACTTGACCTGAACTGATAATGTCACTTATAGTCTTTACTTATAGTATATTGTATTTTGCTGCAGAAAAGTCAATGTGCTTCATTACAGATACTATCCCAGACCCTACTGTAAATTGTGTGTAAGGTCCTACGTACCATATTGACCTTCTCAAATGTGAATAATTCTGAACCCTACATTTGGCCCCGTAGATTTCAGATAAGGAATTGAGGCCTGCACATAATTTCATTTATTTTAATCCTCACAACTATCCTGTTTTCTTATCCCCCATTTTGTACCATTTTATGAATGAAGAAACCAAGACTTAGAAATATCAAGTATATCTCCAAGGTCATACTAGCAAAACAAGGGAGGGGTAGGATTTGAATCCAGGGCCATCTGACTCCAAAACCCGCAAATGTACTTAAAAATAAAATGAGCCACTACTGCCCATCTCTTCCATCTCCTTTTTTAGAACATTAACACTGATGCACAAAAATGCAGTGATTGTCAATAAATATAAACGCCACATAGATAAGAGTGGCACTAAAGGAGTTAAAGTTTTTAAGGACTGTCTTTAAGCAATTATGCCTTCTGTAAATTCTCCCAAGATGAAACCTTTTCACAAAGCTTAAGGTAACATGTTGACATGATGATTGTTAAGACGGTGATGAAGAGCCACCAGGTGAAGCAGGCTAGATGCAGGCTTGTGCATGTGGAGGTAATCAGAGGGTCACGACCTCCTATGAGCTTCCCGTCTTGGCAAAGAACAAACCCCAGTTCCCCAGAGTTCTTTCCATCTTTCATTCCTCCACGTTAGAATACATCTCCACAGGATTTGGATTTAAAATATTTTTCCTTCAATCTCAATGGGATTCATTAATATTCCAGAAAGTCATTCTAAATTAGTAAAGCCTCACTGTTAAAATCTGACTATGAGGAAACAATTTTCCCTTATTTCCCACTTTCTTAAGGGCATAGATGGCATCCCTTTTTAGGCATGAACTTAAAAGCGTACAGGTTCAGGGACCACCCCTGGTGGCACAGTGGTTAAGAATCCGCCTGCCAATGCAGGGGACATGGGTTCAAGCCCTGGTCTGGGAAGATCCCACATGCCCCAGAGCAACAAAGCCCATGCGCCACAACTACTGAGCCTGCGCTCTAGAGCCCACGAGCCACAACTACCAAAGCCCACGTGTCTAGAGCCTGTGCTCCACAACAAGAGAAGCCACCGCAATGAGAAGCCCGCGCACCACAACGAAGAGTAGCCCCCGCTCGCCGCAACTAGAAAAAGCCTGCGTGCAGCAACGAAGACCCAACGCAGCCAAAAAAAAAAAAAAAAAAAGCGTATGGGTTCACATCTTCCCTGTGAGCTGATAATTAAACAATTAAGGTTTTGGTATAAAAATTCTTTTCCATGGCCAGCCAAAGTTTCTATCCCAAAAGAGCCTAGAGCTTCAACGTCTAATAGATTCTTGCAAACAAACAGATTAACTCTGTAAGAACAGCACAATTTGCCTGCAGATAATGCATGACTATTTCATTTCCTCTCATCAAAAATATCAAAATGTTCTGTAAGTATTCTATCTTCAAATCCTATAATTAATGCTGTTGCTTGAAATAGAACTGACGTGTTGGCTATCTTACAAAATTTGGCTTTACCTCGTACCATTACCAACACCAAATATTTTAAGACTTCTAAAATTATTAGTCTTAAAACATACAAGAGCCAAGAGGATGAGGTGACTCAATTGTAATGTGCTCTCAGCTGTCATCTGGTTATTGGGAGTTCAATTCTAGAGTCAACACTGCCCCAGAAAGACAGTGTTTAAAGAAACCATGTCAGTATCTCTGGAAATTCTACACTCACTGAAACACTTTCTGAGCTTAGTGGTAAAACTGAAACCTTAAAGGTGAGTTTCTAGCAGTGAGAAAAATTTCAGAGTTTAAGATTTTAAGTATTTATAATCAGTTAGTATAATTCCAAAAAGCTGGACTGGGATATTTCACCTTAGTCTTATTTCTCCAAGTATGATCTGAGGACTGACTGCCCGTGTTGGCAGAATCAGCTGGGAGGAAATGTTAAAATGTGGTTTCCTGGGCCCCATCCCTGATCTACTGAGTCAGACCCTCAGGAAGCTGGCACTAACTCAAAAGCATATGAGGAAGTTTGGATCCTGCCTCTGCACCTTATTAGCCCAGGAAGCTGCATTTGAACAAGCTCTCCATTGATTGACAGGCACACTAAAGTCTGCGAATCTCTGCTGTACAGAGTGTGTGTCCACCCCCTACAAAAAAGATTTTGCCCTGGGGAGTTAGGGTCAGGAAAAAATGGTGGAAGTAATAGCAAACATTTTAATGAGACCCTGGTATGTGTCAGGTATTTAATATATGTTACCTCATTTTGATTGCCCAATGACTCCCAAGAGACAGACATTAATAAGCCATTTTACAGATGGCTTTACAGAAGAAATTAAAACAAAGAGAGGTTAAGATACAGCCTGGGTCTTCCCTGGAGGTGCAGTGGTTAAGAATCCGCCTGCCAGTGCAGGGCACACGGGTTCCATCCCTGGTCCGGGAGGATCCCACATGCCGCGGAGCAACTAAGCCCGTGCACCACAACTACTGAGCCCACGCGCCACAACTGCTGAAGCCTGCGCGCCTGGAGCCCATGCTCTGCAGCGGGAGGGGCCTCCGCAGTGAGGGGCCTGCGTGCCGTGGCAAGGAGTGACCCCTGCGAGGACCCAACACAGCCAAAAATAAAATAAAATAAGTGAATAAAAAGAAAGAAAGAAAGACAATGCATGGTATTAAAAAAAAATAAAAAAAAAAAAGACACAGTCTGGAGTTAAATCACTACTCAGCAGCAGCTCTGAGATTCTAATCTAGTTATTACCCCAGTGCCATTGTTTTTCTATAACACCAGCTGTTCGATCTTGAGCTCAGCCTCATCAGTTAAAATCTGAAAAATAATAGTACCTATCTCATAAGGTTGTTAGGAGGATTTAGTGGGATAAAGCATGTAATGTATTAGTGCAGTGCGTGGCAATAACAAAGGCTCAATAAATGTCAACTAGTATCATTATTATACCACAAGTAATACCCAGGTAAATAAAAATGATGAAAATGGATCTTTCCTACTTGGAGCGTACTATGAGGCAGGCACTGTATTGAGCCTTTTTCACCGATTAAAAAGAATGTATCAAATCCTTATCATGTCTTTAAGCCTTACCGTGATCCATTTTACAAATGAGAAAACATAGGGCTCGGGGAAGTTAAGTAACCTGTCCACGGACAGGGCTAATAAGGGGCAGAGGAAGGATTCAAACTCAGATCTATTTCACTTCAGCAGATGTGCTTCTATGGCTTTCCTATGTTGATGGTTCCCCCCCGCACCCTTCTTTTTTAAAAGGAAAATTTGGCGATAGTTTGACAGGTCAATTATGGGAAATAGTTCCATCAGACTTCCTAAGGGAATATCATGGTGGTCCTGACATGGGAAACAGCACCATTCATTAAAGGGTTAGGCTGATGACCAGAGAACATACTTTAAGGCACTCTCAGTGCCTTGTTATATTGGTGAGAAAGAAGAAGGGGGCATAAAATGACCCACAGCATTTCTAAATCCGGGTGATAAGTGCTGTTATCTTGGGGTTCTCTAGAGATAACCTTCTGCATTAGAAGAGCCTTTTGCAGGGAACAGAGCTTTTGTTTCTTAAACTATCAAATATTGCATTCCCAGGCTATCCACATCCTGGTGAAATTCTTCGGGAAGCAAGTTAATATGGACTCTGATTATGCTCCAACGATTTAAAGAAAAATACACACAGTCTTCTCTGGAAAACTTAAAGGCACAGGGCTAGGAGTCTGTGCTGATCCGAAGCCCTTTTGTGAAGCAGATGCTACCTTAATAGAACCAACTGAGCAGGATGTAAAATAAGGTCAAAGCTGTCCACATTAGCAGTTGTGAGAACTGGCAGTTTTCCCAATGAGAACTGGAAAGGAGAAAGGACCTTCCCACAAAAGAATAAAACAAAATAAATTTTTCTGAGACACTGAGATGCCTAACTCTTAATGGACCATTCGGCACATGGTTCCCCAAATCGTGCCTGATGGTGCGCAAGATCTGTTCACCAAGCATGTTTTGAGCATTTGCCAAGCTCTGGGCACAGTGCATGGTGGGGCTGCAATCAGTGGCCTGGCAAAGAGGATTTTATTTGGCCCACAGAGCATCTGCAGAAGAACTGTGATAAGATTTTTGGGAGGTTTCACATTAGCAGGCTGAATTTCTGACTTCTCTTTAAAAATCAGGAGGTTTGTCAACCATGGTCGACATTCCCATGTGGGAACGGTCGGCTGGAGCTGAGCAGGGGCGGCCCCCTTTAACTCTGAATGTGGTCTTTCACTCCTTCCAGCCCAAATGCTACATTTGTCTTACCTGTTTGGCCTCGGGGCGGGGGGGGGGGGGTTGTTTGGGATCCCTAAGCTAAAGGCACAAGAGTAGTGCCTGCCCTAGTTTGGTTGAGTGCCTTTTCATATTTTATTGTCCACTTGTATTTCCCTTCCGTTATTATCCTTTACCTAAAGGCAAGTTTAATCATCTGTCCCACTAACCTATGGACTCCTTGAAAGCAGGGACTATTTACCTCTTGTTTATTGTTTTATCCTTTTTGGCTGTGAGACTCTAAAAAATTATGTAATTTATCTGGGTCTCAGTTTCCCGATTCGTAGAACAGGCATTATAATAGTACCCACTTCACTGAGATGTTATGAAGACTAAATGAGTATATGTAAAGCATTTATAACAGTGCCTGGTGCATACAAAGTCCTATATCCATGATACCTATTATTATTATTATTCTTTCTTCAGGATTTAGATGAAGTGCTCAGTACATAATACACAATTTAATATGGTTTGAAGTTGAATCTGAAGGTCCTAAATCAAATTAGATGCCAAAGCAGAGGGTCAGGCAATAAGGAAACAAGTTAAGGACCTGGTTGCTAGAACTAGGGTATAAAGCCAGTACTTGGTTTCAAGAAGCAGGGAAAGGTCCAGCCTCTTGAATTGGATCATAAAGTAACCCTAAGTCCTGGAACCAGGCTATGAATCCAGAGCATCAGCCAGGCTTGTCCCAGACACTGGCAGAGGAAATAACAGCTAAGTAACAGAGTGCCAAATAAATATGAGGGCTAAATAGCTCCCACCATCGGGAGAAATTAAGAAGCAGTGAGCCAGGCAAGATACTGGAAGTGAACAATGATAACTAATTGACAAAGGGTCTTATTGCTATATATAGTTGCACTAGTTAATGAGATCCAGTCATATCATTAAGCTGAGATCATTAAATATTTCTAAGTTCATTTCTTTAAGACAGAGAATGGAAAAATTAATTATATCAGGAAGTGTTATGAACTTATTTCCTCCTTGGATTTTGTTAAGTTCTGAGAGATTTTTTTTTCATTCCTCCTTCATTCTGCTTTAATACCAAACTCAAAAGCGCTGTGTGATTTAAAAAAATTTTTTTCATACGAAGGTACAATTTACATACAATGAACACACCATTTTCAATGTAAAATTCTTTGAGTTTGGACAAACACACAGTCATGTAACCACTGTTACAATCAAGATAAAGAACAGTTCCATCATCCTCCCAAATTCCCTCCCGTCCCTTTGCTGTCAATTCCTCCCCCTATCTCCAGCCCCTGATAACCACTGGCCTTTTTTTCCATCACTATAGGTTTACTCTTTCCAAAGTGTCAGACAAATGGACTCATACACATATGCAGCCCTTTGAGTCTGCCTTCTTACACTTAGCATACATATTTGAGTTTCATCCATGTTGTTGTATATATCAGTAGTCCATTCCTTTTTTTTTTTTTTTTCTGGGTTAAGATTCCACTATATGGATGGATATACCACAGTTTGCTTATCCTGCCACCAGCTGAAAGACATTTAAATTGGTGACTATGAATAATCCCTTTGTAAACATCCATAAATAGGTATTTGTGTGAACATAAGTTTTCATTTCTCTTGGGTAAATACCTATGAGGGCAACTGCTGGGTCATCTGAAGGGTTTATGTTTAATTTTATTAAAAAAAAGTCAGTTTTCCAAAGCAGCTGTACCATTTTACGCTCCCACCAGCCATGTCTGATTTTGAACAATTCTTATAGAACACGGTCCAAAGGATGAATCTCCATTTTCTATGGAGTAAAATATCCCAAATTCTTCACTTATTATTCCATGTCTTCCTTTGACCATTGAAGAACCTGCCTTCTTCCCAGCCATATGGCACTGCTCTCCCAAATGTATTCCTAGAGATAGACTCAGGCCCCTGACCCCTGACCATACCTGGTGCTTCCCCACAAGGGTGTTTTTGTTTATGCCATTTGCCACCTGGGATGTTCATCTTTTATTACTGAAATCTTATGTAACCCCACTATTGGCATTTTTTCATCCTTCAGGAACCCCTTCTGCTCTCCAAAAAAAGACAATTAAATGAAAGGTGTTGACAGAGGAGGCCAATAAAACAGTCATGCACAAGCCCCTTGTTCTCTGTGCCATCCAACCCAGATTCCCGTGTGCCACATGGCAGGAGAAAGCTAAGGAGGAGTCGAGAGCTCTGCATAGGACAGCAAGCAAAATATCTGCCAGAGCAAGTTTCTTTTTGCTTATTTAAAAAAAGGTGAATACTCCCAAAATAACTAGAACTGACTGCATGGGATAAAGTGAATTCTCATTACTTGTGGCTGTCTGGGGGACAAAACCTTTTCCATTTATGCAACTTTGGGCCAGTTCTTGATGCTACTCAAGACTTCTCTCTGCTCCAAGTTTTTTACATCTGGATATGTACACATGCGCATATGACTTTGGCAGAGAAGAGGAATCAAAAAGCAAATTCTTTTATAACACAGCAAACATGCACTTCCTATAAAAGAGATGATGTACATGGGGTGGACTTTTTCTTCCCTAAACAGCTTGGAGTCTGTCTAGATGCAGGGAGGCATCTCTCCCCAGGTCCCTGAAGTGCTGAAGGCAGCGCCCCATGCAACGTGTCCTCCTTCATTCCATTTCTGGAGAGGCTGATGCAATTCCAAGGCGCGGGGCTGGGCCAGGGCTAGGTTTTTGCACCATAGTTTACTAATGTTCCAGGGTGGCTGCTTCTGCAGCGCCTGGTGATCCTAGAAATCTTGCCGCCTGCAGCTCAGGAATAATGAGCTTGCGGTCAACGGCTCCGAGTGCCAGTCTCTGAACGGGCCCTACATGCCAGTCGGGAGCGCTCACACCTCTCAGGCCGCGGAGGAGGACCCGGTTGACTTGATACCATTCTCCTCCAGGAGGTGGTCTCGGTCCTGTACCTCGGCTCCATCTCGTAACCAGGCAGAGATCTCACAATTGAAATGAAAACGGAAAGGGAACCGACTCTGTCCCTCTTGCCGAGTGACTGTTTCCACCCTGTCAATCCCAGCCAGACATCCTCAGCCCCGTCCCGGTAGAAGACAATGGCTCGCTCGACAAGCCCCATTCAGGACCCTCCCCGGACCCTTCTCTTCACTCTCCCGGTTTTAAAAACGTCGTCCTGGCCTTTAGCAAAGTAAACACAGCTGCCGTCCCTCAGCCCCGCCGCCCGGCCCGCCCTCTCCGGATCTGGAAAGCAGCCCCCGGGTGAGAGCCGGGAAGCTCGCCGGGGCCGGACTCACCTGGCCGGTGGAGAAGCGCCGGAGCGCCCGGTTGCCCTGCCACAACATGCTGGAAAGGAGCGCTCGTGCGGGCGGCGCGGGAGGCAAACGGGAGGCAGGCGGGGGCGGCTCAGCCTAGGCGCGGCCTGCAGCCTCGGAGTCCCGGGCGAGTCCAGGAACCCAGCTCGCGGCCCCGCCCCCTCATCTGTCAGGGCTCCCGCGGCCAATCGCGAGCGACTGGGCGGGGCGTGCTCCAGTCTCCCGGAGCCGCGCTCGTGCCCAGCCCGAGCGACAGCTTCTGGCGGCTGCCTCGGTGCGGTCTCACTAGCTGTGGGATCTTCTCCCAGTTACTCACACCCTCTGACGTACATAAGGATCTGCCTTAAAGGTCAGTCTGACACCCCAGGTCATGTCCTTAACATAGTCCTGAGAAGACAGCAGGCAAGTGCGTGGAGCCACGAAAGATAAACGAGTGAGGGCACCTTCGCGACGTAAGGATCCTGATTCCTATCTCATAGTCTGATAAGAAGATTTAATGAGAGATTGTGTATAAAGCACCTGGCAAAGGGCTTGGCACAGAGTTGGTCCCGATAGATGATAGACAAATAGATGGGTAGATAGATGATAGACACCCGACAGCCTTTTCCCTCACCTCTCTGAAGAAACGCTCAAGACATGCTTTAGCTGAGCACTTGTCTCAAACAGAACTCCTTAGCCTGGCATTCAAGGCCGTCTGTAGTTTGGCACTTACTCTTATTTCTCGCTTCTCTTTTGCACATGTAATTCAGTGTGACCATAGTACTTGCCTATTCCTTCCTGGACAACGTTTCCCAGGAAAGCTTGCCACCTGTCACTTGTCACCATCTAGGCATGACCAAATTCCTTCTCTTCTTAAAGGCATAGCTCAAATGCTGCCTCCTACAGGTATTTTTCCTGATTCTTTCCTCCCTAAGCTCCTTACTTCCTCAAAGTAATCTTTCACTCCTCTGAACTGGGAAGGATTTTTGTCTCTGCAGCTCTTATGAAGCCTCAGTCTGTTACTACTATTTATGTAGCAGTCATCTTCTCTACTGGAAGCTCTTTGCAGGCTGACTCCATGCCTTATTCATCAAGATTTACAGTATTTAGCACTAAGCAGAGCTTAGAAAACACTTGTTGAGAGGGTAAGAAGGAAAGAAAAAGAACCACTCTTTAAAAATTTTTTTTAAATTGAAGTATAGTTGATTTACAATGTTGTGTTAATTTCTTCTGTGCAGCAAAGTGACTCAGTTATACTCAGTTACATATATATATATATATATATATATATATATATATTCATTCTAGAAAAAGAACCATTCTTAAAGCCTGGAGAATTGCAGCAAACATCCAGGGTTTTGCTTTAGGAACTGCCTCTTGACAATTCACCCCATTTCTCTGACTGCATTTTTGTGACTTCTTGCTTCTCTTAAACTTCCAAATATTGATATTCATTTTATTTGTTCTAAACCAGGGAGGGTGGGCAAGGAGTGTGGTTTTTCCTGAGTGAAGATTCCATAGTTATATACTCCAACTCCCAACTTAAAAAAATGAGCTTATGTTTGCCCAAATATAAGAAAATATGCATGATGTCTAAGATTTTCTTCTTTAAGAACCAAAAATGTAGTCCTCTTGATAACTCGAGGTTAGGCCAGATACAACTAGAGAGTTTGACAAACAAAAATTTGCCTGCCAACCTAGACTTCTCTTGCCAGCAAAATGGAGATGAAATAAAGTAAACTTCAGAAACAAAAACTTGAGAGACTTTGTCATCAGCAGACATACAATAAAGGGAATATTAAAGTATCCTTCAAGCAGGAGGAAAATTACCTACTTGGAAGCCCGGAAATGCAGGAAGGAATAAAGACCAACAAAAAAGGCAAATATGTGAGTGAATTTAAGTAAACATTGACCATATAAACAATAATAATAATAAAATCTTGTAGATATATATATATCCACAAGATATATATATATATATATATATTTACATGAAAATATACAAACAACAATAAAAAATTGTCGGATAGGGACTTCCCTGGTGGCCCAGTGGCTAAGGCTCAGCGCTCCCAATGCAGGGGACCCAAGTTCAATCCCTGGTCAGGGAACTAGATCCCACATGCTGCAACTAAGAGTTCATGTGCCACAAGTAAAGATCCCGCACGCTGCAACAAAGATACCGGCGCAGCCAAATAAATAAATAAATATTTTTAAAAAGTGTTGGATAAGTTGGGAGGGCTGGGAGGAATGGAATATTCTTTAGGCAGAAATATAATAACCCTAGATGGAAGCTCAGAAATGAAGGAATGAAGAGCTTTAGAGAGGGTAAATACAAGGACAAATTTTAATATTGTCTAAAATGATTCTAATAATGTTCTGTGGAGTTCAAAAATATGTATAATTAAAATACATGACAACAATAGCATATGATTTTCAGGGAGAAAAGGTTAAGTTAAAGGTTCTAAGCTTGCAGCATTGTCTTGGGAATAATAAAAGTACTAATTTATGTTAGACTTAATAAGTTAAGGATGCATATTCTAATCTCTAGTACAACCACTAAAAGGATAGTAATACAATGTATAACTACCAAGTTAATAGAATGTAAAATTATTAAGACAATAAAATGATAAAAAAATCAATCCAAAGGAAGGCAAGAAAGGAGAGAAAAAGGAACATGGAAGAGGCGTGAAAAATAGAAGGAAATTAGTAAGATGTTAGATTTAAGCCAGTAATTACGGTAAATGAAAATGGACTAAATGTTTTAACGAAAAGACAAAGATCATCAGGTTGGTTAAAAAATAAAACTCTGATGAGAGAGACTCATAAAATATAAAGATTCCGAAAGCACTCATAAAATATAAAGATTCCAATTTTTTAAAAAAACACTCAAACACTAGCCAAAAGAAAATGTTAATCTGACAGGAAGATAAAAATTCTAAGTTTGTATACACTTAATAACACAGCCTCAAATTTTATAAAGCAAAAATTACAGAACTTCAAGGAAAAATAGACAAACCTGTAACCATACTTGAAGATTTTTTAAACATTGTAATAATTTTTTATTGAACTATAGTTGATTTACAATGTTATGTTAATTTCTGCTGTATAGCAAAGTGATTCAGTTTTATATATATATATTCTTTTTAAAATTTTCTTTTCCATTATGGTTTATCACAGAATTTTTTTTTTTTTTTTTCGATTAAAAAAAAGACAGATTTATTGAGATATCAAATATATGAATATTTAAACATTCATGAATGTGTAATGATAGTTGCTTGCTAAAGGACTAACTTATTCTTCTGACAATTGACAAATACAAAGAAAGAAGTAAACATTTGTCTTGTGTACACTTATGTGAGGGTCAGTCAGGTGTGGCCACAGGAGAGGCTCAGGAGAACAAAGTTCATTATACTCGCAGGTCCTAGAAACAGGAGGCAGGGCACCCCACACAGGGCCACATGGGAAAGCAGCAGGGTGGTCAGGAGGCAGAAGATAGCAGTGAGGGAGAAAAGTCTAGGTCAGAGCCTTTACTGGGGTTCCCACAGGAAAGGCAAGGCAGGGCAGGGTAAACAGCTTATAACTGCCTAGTTGGGATACTGTTAGCAGCCTCTAAACTATAGGGGTGGTCTCTAGCTGCCTGATGCCTGGCCCTGGGATGATTAAGGCAGAAGAATAGTGCCTCCTGAGGTGTGGGGCCCAGATAGAGGAGCTATTGCTCTGGATTGGTTAGTTTGCATATCAAAGGTAAGCACCCAGCTGAAATTGCTATTGCAATCGTATCACAGAATATTGAATATAGTTTCCTGTGCTATACAGTAGGACCTTGTTGTTTATCCATTCTCTATGTAATAGTTTGGATCTGCTAACCCCAAACTCCCACTCCATCCCTCTCCCACCTCCCCCCAGCCCCATGGCAACCACAAGTCTGTTCTCTATGTCTGTGAGTCTGTTTCTGTTTCATAAAAGTTCATTTGTGTCATATTTTGGATTCCACATATAAGTGGTATCATATGGTATTTGTCTTTCTCTTTCTGACTTACTTCATACTTGAAGATTTTTAACATACTTCTCTTAATAACTGATAGAAGCAGGCAAAATATTAGCAATGATACAGAATATTTAAATGAGATGATTAATGCATTTGGCCTAATTAAAACATTTAGAAGCACCCAACTACCAAATACACATTCTTTTTATTTATTTATTTATTTATTTAACTTTTATTTGCATTTATTTTTTGCGGCATTTATTCTCGGGCCATAACTTTTTGTTTCTTCTGGGATATCTTTTTCTTCTGTGCAACCTCCTCTTCTGGTTTAGGAACAATCTCTTCTTTTTCGGTAAGGATCATCTCAATGTGGCAGGGAGAGCTCATGCATGGGTTGATCCAACCATGAGCTCTGTTAAGTCCTGTGCCGCATCTTGGGGGCTTTGTTCACCTGAATGTGCTCAATGACCAGAGAATCTACCTCTAAGCCCTTAAGTTCAGCATCACTCTCTGCATTTTTGAGCATGTGCAGTAAAAATTCAGCACTTTTTTTGGGCCACCGACCTGAGTCCAGCTCCACTGTTTGGCCTGGGCACACCTACCAACTCCACCATTGTAACGACGGAATGGCACACATTGCTTCTTTAAAGTGACATCCTTCAGATACTGGTGGCTTTTCAGATATGCATACCCTTACTGGCCTGGGCAGTTTCACAGGTGTTCTGAAAGTGAACATGAAGATTTGAATCTCTTGACTTGCATGAGTTTGTGGGGTTTTCTGGGTCAAGTGAATAGCAAACCATTTTTTAGTCACCACGAGACACTGGACCTCCAGAGTCGGCACCGACCACAGCCTGCCTGTACCCCTGCCAGCCCCATTCCCAACCATCGAGCCCCTCTGCGGCCCGCAGAGGCCTGAGAGCACGGGGCGCCAAGCCAGGGACTCCGACACATCCCCCCGCCAGAACTCTGCTCTGGAGGGTCTCGAAATCAGCACCGCCAAGGCCAGAATGGCAGCAATAACCAGAGGATTCACCACTCGAGAGAGATGCCTCACATTCTTTTTTAATACATACAAAGCATTTTCAAAAATTCACCATATGCTAGCCTATAAAGAATGTAAATCATAGAGTTTGACTCTGGCTGTAGTGGAATGGAGCTAGAAATCAATAACAAGAAGATAATTTCTGTAATCGCCACTTCTTTGGAAATTATGAAATACACTTCTAAATAATGATAGGGGAAGTCACTGGAAGAGATGGCATGTTCTTTGCTTTTCCCAGTGTCAGGTGTATGAGGGAGTCCTGTATCTGCAGACATTCCCCAGACATCTTTGCTGAGATGAAGGAAATGAGAGAAAAAGTGCCTAGTCTAGAGAAAAATGAAGAAGCAAAGTTGAAAGCGAGCTATCCTCATCTGAGATGAAAGTCCGGGGGCAGAGCTCTTGAGGAAATAGTTGCAAAAAAGCCTTTTAAAAAATTCTGAGAATTACAACATGGATAAAGCAAAAATGAAGATCAAGCAATTTCTTTTATTATTATTATTATTATTATCAAGGTATAGTTGATATACAATATTATATGTTTCAGGTGTACAACAAAGTGATTCACAATTTTTAAAGGTTACACTCCATTTATAGTTATTATAAAATACTGGCTACATTCCCTGTGTCATACAATATATGCTTGTAGTTTATTTTGTACACAGTAGTTTGTACCTCTTAATCCCCTGCCTCTATCTTGCCCCTCCCCGCTGAAGATCAAGCAACTTCTACTGCAGCCTCAGGTGAGACATAGGTGTCTAGGGACCATGTCTCCTACTCGACGGGACCTTCCAAACAGAGACCATTGCTGTGGCTAGTGAACTGTCTGGCTGAGTAAAAGAACTGAATTGGGAATCTTCTCATTTTTATTATTTCTTCTTAATATATTACTTCTCAGCTATTTGTTTCCTTTCATACACTATGTCATTGGGACAGCTTTGTAGGTAGCAGTGAGATGTGTTGTTTCTTGAAGGGGTATAATCTTAAAATTTGAATGTGTATAATTTTTGGATTAAACAATGCACCAATGAAAAAGATACATCAGAGCAGTATAAAGTAATTTTCTGAAAACAACTGTATATATTTCATATTTTCTAGTGTAGAACTAGTTCTAACAAGTAATAAGCAAATTTTATGATTTTAATGTTTTGGGTTTCCTCATTTAATTTTAAACTTTTAATATTTTTCTTATTTCATATAATCTCTATTGTTACTTTCCTCTGTCTTTTTCTTTTTGGATTTTGTAAAACAGAAGTTTAAGACCACAAATTAGAAGACATTGCATATTTCAGGCAGATATTAAAGACTTGTGTCCCTGTAGTTGAACTTGATTTGCCTTAAACTTGTTTCATTTTTAAAAATAGAATTTTTTCTGGGCAATATTTGCCTATTCTGGTGTAACCTTGTGTGACACTAATGCTTACGTAAGAGAGCCCATGGTACGTAGTGTTTTTCACTTCTGTAGTGTTAGAATATCTTTTTGTTTTTGTTGAAGATGTGAACGAAGTATGTACATGCATAGACTGTTGAATTCACTTTTGTGCCATTTTTGTAAATACAGTAACTTGTACAACTTTTTGCAAATGTCTGAATTGATTTCACACATTAGGTGATAGATGATGTATGAAGTGGAAACCCAAGAATTCCCACAAAAAACTCTGTGTGTAGAGCTATGTGTAGTAGAAGTGATTTATAGTCTTGAGCTTCTAGAATATCACACTGAAATCTTTACTCAGTCTGCCATGGATAAGTGTTTACCTTTGTGACTGATATCTGTGACATTCAGAGGCCTTGTTCAAATATGATATGTTGCTCAGGGATCTGTTTTGTCCTAGATAGAACATTCATTCAGAATTTTATGAAACTGCAAGTCATATAATTTATAAACTTTTTTTAAATATAAATTTATTTATTTGTTTCTATTTTTGGCTGAGTTGGGTCTTCGTTGCTGTGTGCGGGCTTTCTCTAGTTGCAGCGAGCCGGGGCTACTCTTCGTTGCGGTGCGCGGGTTTCTCATTGTCATGGCTTCTCTTGTTGCAGGACACAGGCTCTAGGCGCGTGGGCTTCAGCAGTTGTGGCACACGGGCTCTAGAGTGCAGGCTCAGTAGTTGTGGTGCACGGGCTTAGTTGCTCCGCGGCATGTGGGATCTTCCTGGACCAGGGATCAAACCTGTGTCCCCTGCATTGGCAGGCGGATTCTTAACCACTGCACCACCAGGGAAGCCCTAATTTATAAACATTTTTAAACATAGAAAAATTTTACTTTCATAGTCAACTTCAGGATTTTAGAATAAAATTCTAGGAGTTTTCATACTCTTCTTTTGTTTGGTTGCTTTTTTGACTCAAACTGATGTGCAGCCATTTTTGCTATTTGGAAACATAGCTGTGTGTATTTATTTATTTTGAATTTGTTCTGCTGAATACTCTATGTTATTCATTTTTAGAATGGTATTTTCTTTATAAATTCTCATTTTAATTTAATTACACTCTTGAACCTGTATTATTATTAATGTTTGATTATTGTTTGAGTGAAAATAATTTCATGATAAAACAAATACTTGAGAGCGCTGGCCGAGGAATCTACAACAGGAAGAAATGGAGTAGAGGCCAAAAGGCAGAGCAACCAGCAGATTTCAGCAATCTCATGGCGGTACAGAGAACAAATGGAGTTTGAGCAGCCAGGACTTGAGCCAAGGTCTTGGCAATAAGGGAGATACAGAGGTGAACTTAGCTCCTGACACTCACTTGATTTCTGCTTATTTTTTTTTTGGCTGCGTTGGGTCTTCATTGCTGAGTGCAGGCTTTCTCTAGTTGCAGCGAGCGGAGGCTACTCTTCGTTGTGGTGCATGGACTTCTCATTGCGGTGGCTTCTCTTCTTGCATAGCATGGGCTCTAGGTGCATGCGCTTCAGTAGTTGCAGCACGCAGGCTCAGTAGTTGTGGCATGCGGGCCCTAGAGTGCGTGGGCTTCAGTAGTTGTGGTGTGTGGACTCAGCAGTTGTGGCACGCAGGCTCAGTAGTTGTGGCACGCAGGCCCTAGAGCATACAGGATCAGTAGTTGCAGTGCGCAGGCTCTAGGGCACATGGGCTTCAGTAGTTGTGGCGTGTGGGTGCAGTAGTTGTGGTTTGCAGGCTCTAGAGCGCAGGCTCAGTAGTTGTGGTGCACGGGCTTAGTTGCTCTGCGGCATATGGGATCTTCTCGAACCAGGGATCGAACCCGTGTCCCCTGCATTGGCAGGTGGATTCTTAACCACTGTGCCACCAGGGGAGTCCCCTGACACTTGATTTCAGTTTGAGGTATGTGCTGATTCTTAAGCTACATGGATTAGAAGCTATAGAAACAAGTAGAAAATGGCTAAAAAGCAAAGCAGAGTTTCCAGTAGCCAGAAGTTGGAGCTGAACATCTGCCAGAAGGAGGTAATCCAGGAAACATCTCATCCCTCTCAATTGATACTCTTGGAAGGCATCCACCGGGTGCAATCTAGAGGTAGAGCAACTGCTGTAAGACTGCAGCCCAGCCTCACATGAGCTCAGTCCTCACTGTAATGAACTGATCTGCCCTACTTAGTTGCCTGCCAAAAAATAAGGTCAATTTTTTCTGTAGAAAGATAAGATCATCTAGAACCTCTGTAATTGTTTATTTTCCTGCATTCAATCAAAAGCCTTCAGGGACAGCAAGTAAAATGGCCCAAAGAAATAAACTGTATCATATGAGAACTGCTAGGGTAGAAATGACCACCACCGCTTTCATATTCCCACCAGTAATCTCTGTGCAATAAATAAATAATATATTGTTCCATCATGTCTGCCCCCACCAATTTGTGTCGAATTTAAGGACAAGTGTTCAATAAATCATTTTTGAGCACCTACCATGTTCTAGGCTCTGTGGTAGATGGTGGGCGTGGAGAGATGACGAGACAGAGGATTCGCTTCCCTCGTGCTGCTTATGGTCCAGCAGGGAATGGCAAATAAGCGAAGTGTGATCAGTGCTATAAAAGATGAAACAGAGTTTTATGGAAACACAAAGCAGGAGGACCTAACTCAGGGCTAGCCAGTGTGCTGATCAACCTTGCACCCCAGTACTCAGCATAGTTCTTGACACATGGAATGCATGTTTACGGAACACAGAAATAAATGAATCTAGTGACTGGATAGAGGCTGAGGAACAGAGAAAGGAGTGACTAGCTCAGTTTCACATCATAAGGGAGGATTTCACAAAAGATTTACCACCCTGCCCACTCTGACACCCTCACTCTAAAAGGTAAGTTTTGAAGGGGAAGAGTTTACCAAAAGATAAAGGTGGAAACAGCATCAGAGGTACAAGAAACAGCAAGTAAAAGTTATGAAGGAGAGAAAGAGCACGGTAAGATCAGAAAATGCTTTCTTGATGGTAACTGGGATAACCACTTTTAAACCTTTAATTAGAAGCAAAATACATTTTTTAAAGGAAATATCATGAAAAAGCCCAATACATTAAGAAATACAAGGCAGGGGCAAGGAGATCCTCTGAGTGAAGGAGAGCCCTTAATCCCCTGCTGTGACCTCCAAGGCACTTCCAGGAAGAGACTTTGTTAATCTCATTTTGTAAGCCACTGGTCTACAAAGAGTATTCACTGGAGTCAGGGGGAGAGGTGGTGTGGGGTCTCATAGGGCCTGTATACCATGCTAAGTAGGTGGCGGAAAGCACTGCATCTTTTTCTTCCGCTCATTACTAAATATTGTAAAATGCCAAAATGTATAAGAACAAAAACATCAAATCATCAATCCCACAGTTCAAGGATAACTACTCAACATCTGGGTCTTTTTCCTCACTGAAGCATAGTTAAGCAATGCAGGGAGGAAATTCCATTGCATTTTAGGAAAATGCTTTTCTTAACAGTATGGAAGGTGGTAAGTGACACGGGGGGCCGTTTAGGAGAAACTGTAATAGGCCAAACAAGTCATCCCGATTACAGTGGGAAGGACAAAAGGGATCAATTTGAAAGACATTGTTAAAGTCAACTGAACCCTGTGACTGACGGATGGAGGGAGAATGAGAAATAGAAGAGCATCTCCACAGTGGGCTTCTGTGGGAAATGAAACCATTTACTAAGACATGGATTGCACACAGGATGAGAAGCAGGTTTTGGAGTGGAAGCTCATGAGTTCACTTGTAGACGAATTGAATTGGATAAGATGACTGTGGGAAGTTCCTGTGGAGATATCTAGCTGACTACAGAAAAATCATGAGGGATACACCTAACAATCTCAAACTTTGGTGATAGAGAAATCTTTCCCTCGATAGAGAAATCTTTCCCTCACACTCCTGAGGTTCTCCAAACCATATTCCTGCCAAGAGAATTTCTTGTTTAAATCATCACCCTTCAAACTGATCACCTTTCAAATTTCCCCTCCAGTTTTTTCTCTCTTTTGATAATCTTCATTTTGATTAGAGAAAACAGTTCATTGCACAATTCCTTTGGGAACCTGTAATAAATTATTAAAATCTTAGAAGCTCTTTCATCCTGGAGCCTAAACATAAGAAGCATCTAAATAATGAAATTGTTCTAAAAGGAATTTTGAAATGGTGATCTTTTTAGAAAAAAAAATCATCCTACTGTAATAATCAAATAATTATTTGCTCTAGTACCTGGCAAATAGTGACAGTGTGATCTGCTTGACTGCAAATGACCAAATGGCTGTTTAATGTAATGACCATGTAATGCTTTTGCCTCCCACCGTCTAAGCCCACATCTTGGGATAACAGTACTCTGGTTTTCGTCTGAGGATCTGTTTCTCCTCCTGTCTTAGGCCATGTGGTTTCTATGAAGTTACCTCTCCCCATAAACCCCCTTGGAGCCAGGGGTGGAGCACAGGATCTACACTAAGCCAATCAGGGCATCCCTCTCACCCTCTTAATTACAACGATTGGTTCAAAAATGTGCAAAGTATCCTAGTAAGGCTAATCAAGGCCTACAAGACTTAATTCTGGGACTTCTCTTTGAGCTATCAGTTAAGCATGCTCTTTATCTCTCCTTTGCTAGATGTGACATTGTGTTGATATGAGCCTGAAGTTGCCAAGGGCTAGCATATGCAACCTAAAGAATGTAGCAAAAACTGCAAGAGATGGAAGAGAAACAGTGAAAAGTCAAGACCTGACATCATTTGAATCCTAGAACCAGATGCACAAGAAGGCCAGTCCCCCCACTATGTTTTAAAATTAACATACAGTAAAATTGACTTCATTTTTGGTATACAGTTCTGTAAGTTTTGGCATATGTATAGATTTTGTATAAGGAACACCACAATCAGGATACAGAATAGTTCCATTTCCCTAACACCCCACTCCCCAATTCTTGCCCTACCCCTTTGTAGTCATGTCTACCAACCACCCCTGAACCCTGATAACCACTGACATGTTCTCTATCCCTGTTGTTTTATCTTTTCAAGAATGTCAAATAAATGGACTCATGTAGTATGTAAGTTATTAGACTGGTTTTCTTCATTCAGCATAATGCCCTTGAGATTCATGCTAATATTTAGAAATTTTCCATTGTTGTCAGAGAATATAACTGTAACATTTCAATCCATTTTAATGTACTGAGACTTGTTTTATGGCCTAGCATGTGGCCTGTCTTGCTGGGTATTCCTTGTATACTTGAAAAAAATGTCTCTTTTGCTGTTTTGGGGTGAAATGTTTTATAAATATCAATTAAGACAAGCTGGTTGAGAGTATTGTTCAGTTCTATATTCTGTCTACTTGTTATATCAAATACTGAGAGAGACATGTTAAAATTTCCAACTATAATTATTTTATCTATTTCTTCTTTCTAATTCTGTCAGATTTTAGTCAGTTAAAACTTACCACTTGTTGTAAAGAAAAAAAGTAAATTCACTGACATTCTGGATTCTGTTACATTCTTAAGAAAATTATTGTGGCTTTAATTTAGAAAGAAGTAAATTTGCCTGGACTCAAACCCTGTAGAGTGTAGTAGCTTATGTTTCTGCTTAGTTCTCCATTTAAACAAAGATTTGGCCAATGTTTTTGCTCAGATTACTGGGTTCACCCTCTTTGCTGCTCCCCTAATGATCAGTTTTCCCTTCTAAATGTCAAGCTACTCTCTCTGCTAGCCCTGTCTCTGTTCTCTGCTATCTTAAACCCACAGGGCTTCAGCTTTTGCTGCCTTAGGTGCACATCTGTTGGGGAATATATGTTGTCAGAGGGCAGCAAACACACCTCTCACCCAGTGCTATTGTTTTCCAAGGACTCCTGACTGCTATTGCAATATTTCAGCAGGCCCTGGGCATGTAGTTGAATGCAGCCAGGGATTTTGGCAGAGTTGTTACTCGTATTTTGGATCTTTTCCCTTCTGTGGGTCCTTTGTTTCAGGACTCCCTCCCAAGTTTGCAGGTTCTCTTCTAACAACCCTGAACTTAAGTTTGCTACCACCTTGAGCCAATAAGACTTCAGTGTTGGGACTTCCCTGGTGGCATAGTGGTTAAGAATCCTCCTGCCAATGCAGGGGACACGGGTTCAATCCCTGGTCCGGGAAGATTCCACATGCCGTGGAGCAGCTAAGCCCATGCACCACAACTGCTGAGCCTGCGCTCTAGAGCCCGCGAGCCACAACTACTGAGCCCGTGAGCCACAACTACTGAAGCCTGCACGCCTATAGCCAATGCTCCATAATAAGAGAAGCCACCGCAATGAGAAGCCCACGCACGAAAAGGAAGAGTAGCCCCTGCTCACCGCAACTAGAGAAAGCCCACACGCAGCAACGAAGACCCAGCGCAGCCAAAAATAAATAAATAAACATATATACATATAAAAAAAAAGACTGCAGTGTTTCACTCCTGTATTTGAAGGGATGAGGGACACTGTCAGGTAAAAAGCCACAGATTCATAATTATCACCAGTTGCTGAGTAAATTCTGTGGTTTCTGCCTAAATTCATTGTCTTTCAGATCTTTAAAAAGTTATCTTTATTATATTTCGTCTACTTTTCTTTGTTATTAGCTGCACGTGGGTTCACGTGACTGCTTTAGGCTGCCACCAGTGCCTCTTGAGAAGGACATAGAAGTATCTTTGTGGATTACTTTAGTATGTTGATTATAAGATTTTTCTAAGGTAGTTATTTTTTTTAATGAGGTTATTTCAACCCACTTTGTGAACTAAACCTTATGTAGAAAAACATATATATGTATGTGTGTATATGTATATTGTTCAGTTTGCTCTTTTGGAGTTAAAACAAGGGTTGGCAAACTTTTTCTTAAAGGGCCAGATAGATATTTTAGGCTTGTGGGCCTTATGGTCACTGTTGCAACCACTCAACCCTGCCATTGTACTGTGAAGCAGCCATAGACAAAAATGCAAATAAATGGGCATGATTGTGTTCCAAAAAAAACTTTATTTACAAAAGCAGATAGTGGATCTGCTGACTGTACTTTGCCAATCCCTAACTAAAATTATCTTAATAATATATCTTATCAGACAACTGGGTTCTTTGGAAGATTTTAGTCACTATGGTGTATCAAACAGAGAAGGTCCTGATTAAATACTGGCGGAAGAGGTTACTAATTTAAAAAGCCACTTTTTTTTTTTTTAAATTATTTATTTATTTTTGGGTGTGTTGGGTCTTCGTTTCTGTGCGAGGGCTTTCTCCAGTTGCAGCAAGCGGGGGCCACTCTTCATCGCGGTGCACGGGCCTCTCACCGTCGCGGCCTCTTGTTGCGGAGCACAGGCTCCAGACGCGCAGGCTCAGTAGTTGTGGCTCACGGGCCCATTTGCTCCGCGGCATGTGGGATCTTCCCAGACCAGGGCTCGAACCCGTGTCCCCTGCATTGGCAGGCAGATTCTCAACCACTGCGCCACCAGGGAAGCCCAGCCACTTTATTAAGTGATTTTTTTTTTCCACTTACGCATTCTTTAACCAACAGTGCCACCCCCTGACTAAGAGGAAATAATTTTCCTGTAAAATGAATATTATAGAGCAATTGAAAAAATAATTATTGGTTTATTCTTTCAACAAATATATATAAATATATATAGTATACCAAGCACTATACTTGGCATTGAACTGTATCAAAGAGACATGGATGTTTATAGAGTTTATAATCTAGTGGGAGAGATAAGCAATGATTAAGCAAGTAACCCCCAAATAAACGATCCAAAATTTTGACGAGAGCTACAAAGGAAAGAAGTATATAGTGAATTTCATATAATAGAAGTACCTTTTTGGGCTTGTGTAGTCAGGGATGTCCTCACTAAGGAAGTGATATTTAATCTGAGATATCAAAGATAACTGGAAGATAGCCAGTGGGGGGTAGAACTTTCCAGGCAAAAAGAGGGCACAGTATGTGTACAGGCCTTCATATGAAAAAGAGCTCAGTTTGTTGGAGAAACTAAAAGACCAATGTGGCTGGATCATAATGAGTGAAAAAGAAAGAGCCTGAAGAGGATGTTAGCGAGGTAGACAGGTTTTTCCTATAGATGCTGTATTTTATTGCAGGCACAATTGGAAGCCACTGATAGTTTTTTAAACAAAGGAGTAGAATACTCTGATTATATTTTAAAAATCAAGCTCTGACTACTAAGTCCAGAATTAGCTAGGGGGGAAAAGAATGGAAACAAGGAAGTAAGCAACTTTATTAAAAACAAAAATAGAAAAGCCTTCATGGCTTCTGGCTATGACTGCCTAGCTTATATCAGAACAACCCTCTTGCTGAGAACAACTAGAAGAGCTGGTAAAATATATTTTAAAATCTTTCTGGGGGGAGAATTTTTAATTGTGGTAAAAAGCACATAACATAAAATTTACGTTCTTAAGTGTACAGTTTAGCAGTGTTAACTATATTCGCATTGCTGTGTAACAGATCTCTAGAATTTTTTCATCTTGCAAAGCTGAAACTCTATACTCCATAGCACAACTCCCCATTTTCTCCTTCCCTCAGCCCCTGGCAACCACCATTCTACTTCCTTTTCCATGATTTTGACTACTCTAGATAACTCATATATGTAGAATCATATAGTATTTGTCCTTCTGTTATTGGTTTATTTCACTCAGCATGTCCTCAAGGCTCATCCACTGTTGTAGCATGTGGCAAAATTTCCCTCTTTTTATTTTTATTTATTTATTTATTTAGGACTGTGTTGGGTCTTTGTTGCTGCGCGCGGGCTTTCTCTAGTTGAGGAGAGCGGGGGCTACTGTTCGTTGCGGTGCGCGGGCTTCTCATTGCGGTGGCTTCTCTTGTTGCAGAGCATGGGCTCTAGGTGTGCAGGCTTCAGTAGTTGTGGTGTGCAGGCTCAGTAGTTGTGGCTTGTGGGCTCTAGAGCACAGGCTCAGTAGTTGTGGCGCACGGGCTTAGTTGCTCCGTGGCATGTGGGATCTTCCCGGACCAGGGACTGAACCCGTATCCCCTGCATTGGCAGGTAGATTCTTAACAACTGCGCCACCAGGGAAGTCCCTTTTTAAAAAGCTGAATAGTATTCCATTGTATGTGTGTACCACATTTTCTTTATCCATTTATCTGTAGATAGACATTTGGGCAGCTTCATCTCTTGGCTATTGTGAATAATGTGCGCTGAACATGGGTGTGCAAATATCTCTTCAAAATCTTACTTTCAATTCTTTTTCATATATACCCAGAAATGGATTATATGGATTAGTTATTTAAAGGAACCTCCATAATGTTTTCCATAGTGGCCGCACCATCTTACATTCCCTCCAGCAGTTTATAAGGTTTCCAATATCTCCACATTCTCATCAACACTTGTTATTTTCTGTGTGTTTAAATTTTTTTATAGTTGCCATCCTAATAAATGTAAGGTGATACCTAATTGTGGTTTTGATTTACACTTCTCTAATGATTAGTGATGTTGAGCATCTTCTCACATGCTTGTTGGTCATTTGTGTACCTTTTTTGTGAAGTGCTTATTCAGGTCTTTTGCCTATTTTTTAATCCGGTTACTTTTTTTTTTTTTTAATGGTAGAATTGTAGCAGCTCTTTGTATATACTGTATATTAACCCCTTATCAGATAGATGATTTGCAATTATTTTCTCCCATTCCATAAGTTGCCTTTTAACTCTGTTGATTGTTTCCTTTAATGTGCAGAGGCTTTTAAGTTTGGTGTAGTCTCATCTGTCCATTTTTGCTTTTGTCGCTAAAAATCTTTTTGAAGGCATTGGAGACCTAGGTAGGTGAGGATTTGAGAAATCGAGATTCAGGAGAGAAGGTCCAGAGAGGTGAACCTCAAGGCATTTGCTGATTTGTAAGTACCAGAAAGCAGCAGCTGTGAGGCTGAAAAGCTGAGCAGAGGTTTGGCAGGACTTGCCCAGCACCCCTGCAGAGCTACATCCTAGGATTAAGATGATACAGAAATAGACCAGCCCTCACAAAGACAAAAACCCAGCTTGGAATCAGAACAGTCCTAGACTGGGTTAAAGTAGTCTGCCCCTACTCTAATAATCTTCCAGAAGAGATAGTAATCCTTTCTGGAGGAAGATAACACCATTTAGATCCTCAACTTATCTCTGTAATTTTTCATACTTAAAGACCAGGATACACTAAAAAATTTATCAGGCTTATCAGGAAACAAGACCAAATGGTGGAAAACCAAGAGGGGGGGGGGAAACCCCACACACATACCAAACAACAGAGTAGAGACATACAGATAAATCCAGATATTGGAATTATCAGAAAAGATGTACTATATGTACAGACGTGAATAATAGACTCCCAAATATGTCTATGTCCTAATTTCCAAACCTATGTTTATGATAACCTATGATTATGTTACCTTACCTGTTTAAAGGGACTCTGTGGATGTGATTAAGTTAAGGTTCTTGAGAAAGGGAGATTATCGTGGATTGTCTGGATGGGCCCAGTGTAATTGCAAGGGTCCTTATAAGAGGAAGTCAGGAGAATCAGTGTCACTAGTAGATGTGATGGCAGAAGCTAGAGACTGGAATAATGCATGGAAGCCAAAAAAGGCAGGAAAGTGGATTTTCCCCTCAGTGTCTCCAGGAGGGACCAGCCCGGCCAAGACCTTGATTTTAGCACGGTGAGATTCATGTCGGACTTCTGATCTACCCAACTGTAAGATAATAAATCTGTGCTGTTTTAAGCCACTGAGTTTGTGGCCATTTGTTACAGCCATAATAGGAAACTAGTACATAGCCTAACAGGGGATACAATTATACAAACATACAATTTCAAAGTAAATAATATGGAGGCACAGGGCTGAAGTGCTCAGTGCAATCTGGGATTCACAGAATCAGGTATGATGGTAACCTACATGATCCCATAATCATTGGTCATCCATGAGTATAGGAATACAAAAAAAACCCAGCTGAATGGCAGATTTTTGGAATAATCAGGAGGCTGAAACAAAACTTCATTGTATCTCTAACTAAGAAGTTTGATTTGATGAACATAGTACTCTGCATTCAATACTTAAAGAACACCTCTTTTTTTTCAGGCTCACATCCATTTTCTCATTTCACCACTTATTAGGCTACAAATTAGGATAGAAAGGAAGTCTCATAATATTTGAAAGAATCGATATCACACAGACCATCATCTCTGACCATATGAAATTGAGTTAGATATCAATTTTGAATGATAAATCAAAAATCCCCATGCATTTGGAAATTTAAAAACACATTCAAAAGCACAATAAAAATAATTACTGTGTCAAAGAAAAAAATTTAATGAATATTGAACTTAATAAAAATGCCCAGATGGTAGTGAGCTAGAAAGCTCTAGGAGACGTCTGTAGGATGATGAAATTAATGGAGCACCACAGGCATCTGAACATCCTGAGAGGAAATTTAGACAATTGGGGAAGACTTTCAGGTTGAATTGGTAAAAACGAAACTAAGCAAACAACATTAAAAAAAAAACCAAAATAATTATGCCAGGAAAAACAAAAAGCTTTGCATGGAAAAAATATCATAGTCTACTACATGGCTCAACTATGAGTTGTGTTAATAGGGTCATAACACTGAATATTGACCTACCAAAATTATTATATAACTATATTGGAAAAAGGGTGGGATGGCAGAGATATGGATGGTGGGGTGAGGGGATAAAGATAGTTACATCCTCATCTCCCATAGTGGGAAGACAATATATAATTCCCAAAGTTGAAAATTAAAGAATATTGTCATTATGCTATTTAGAGAAATGGAAGTAAGTATTAAAATAATCAACTAAAAGAGATAGAAGTGGTTGCCTTTGGGGACAGGAAAATGGGGGAGGGGGTGGGTGAGACTTTGCTGTTTTTCACAACAAACTTTGTATAACTGTATGATTCTAGACCAGGGGTTGGCAAATCTTTTCTGTAAAGGACTAGACAGTAAACATTCTAGGCTTTGCAGGCCATATGGTCTCTGTTGCAGATTGGAAAAAGCCTTGTATTCCATCCTATGAAGTGTAAACTCCATGCCAAGGACAATGGAATTCACTGATGGACTTAAAGTGGGGCATTCCCTGATCAGATAGGTTTTGAGAAACTTCACTCAGTAGTGTGGACAATGCAAAGAAAAGATCTGTCATGATAGGTTTAGGAAGACTCAAACTCCTGTCCAGGTGAGAGATTATTTTGTAAAGAAATATATGAATTACCATATTAGGTATCTTTTTGACAGATACACACAGGACTCTGACAAATTACTAAGAGAAATGCCTTTAGTGAATTATTACCATAGATTTTCTATTGTAGGAAACATACTTTAAATGTATATTAAGAAACAAGTTCACCATGACCTTAGCACTGTTTTATACACACACACACACACACACACACACACACACACACACTCACTATGTTTTGGTACAGAATAAACTGGTACTTAAGTTGTGGGTATAAGGGTTAAAGGCAAGGATTGCTAGGTGCCAGAAGGCAGGCACGTTCTGAAAGCAACTGTTCTAAAGTTCTTTGAAGCTCTCAAAATAGCACAATACTTCCCCTTCTAGTTCCAAGCTTGCCTTTCAGAAAGTACTGTTAAGAATGAAAAAAAGTAGAAAGAAGGATATTTAATTTTTCAAAATGATTATTTGCCTTTGATAGCCTAGGCCTGGGAAATACAGAATTACATCTGTTGTAATAGATAACTTTCAGATAGCACATTTCAGTTTATAGCGAATGTGCTTTATTTATTTATTTAAGATGTGGACCATTTTTAATATTTATTTTTATTATTTATTTATTTAGGCTGCGCTGGGTCTTAGCTGCAGCACACGGGGTTCTCCGTTGCGGCATGTGGGATCTTTAGTTGCAGCACGCGAATTCTTAGTTGAGGCATGCATGTGGGATCTAGTTCCCCAAACAGGGATTGAACCCGGGGCCCCCGCAGAGTCTTACCCACTGGACCACCAGGGAAGTTGCTGAATGTGCTTTAGATTTAGTATCTAACTTGTAATTCTCTAATAAAATTGTAAATTCTAGGCGTGGAATTTGATTTAAAGATATGTAAGCTCAAGACAGGCAATCCCTGCCATGTCCACATTGCTATATTTAAAATGGATAACCAACTGAGGACCTACTGTACAGTACAAGGGACTCTGCTCAATAATATGTAATGGCCTAGATGGGAAAAGAATTTGAAAAAGAACAGATACCTGTATATGTGTAACTGAGTCACTTTGCTGTATACGTGCAACTATCACAACATTGTTAATCAACTATACTCCAATATAAAATAAAAAGTTAAAAAAAAATACAGGCAATCCCTGAGATTTCTTTTAAAATTAAGGATATGATGAGTCAGAACAGCAAACATTTCTATAGTATGTGGTTGGCATTGCTCTATGCCTCTTACATGTATGAACTAAATTAGTCCTCATAACAAACCTATGAGGAGTTTACTATTATTATTCCCACTTTACAAATGAGGAAATTGAAGCAGAGGTTAAATTACTTGGCCTAAAACCCCATGGCTACTAAGTGGCAGAGCTATGATTTGGACCTACACAATTTGACTGTAGAAGCTGTGTTTTTGATTATTACATGACACTGCCTCTTGCACTGATTTAATAATTAGTGGATATGCAGATTCAAATTGCTCTGACCTGTAATTTCAATGTATCATAATGAGCTATTGGGAGATTAATTACAGTGATTAACACAAATGTGAGGAATACAGCAAAGTCAAACTCATGATCACACATAAGTAAAAGGAAAAATGTCTGCCAACCAGGAGGCACTGATGCTACCTGTTATTTTCAAATTTCCTTTCTTTTTTTCCTTTCTAAAATGCCCACTAAGACTGCAAGCACCATAGGGGTGGGATCCACCTTTCTTGTCTGTTTTTTCATAATAATATCTGCATCTAGCATGGTACCTGGTACCTAGTGGACACTCAAATATTTGACCTACTGCAGATTCGCGGGCCTCAGGGAATGCTCTTCAAGAGGCCATTTACTAGCTTTGATTAAGTTAGTTATTTTTGGTCCTTTTTAAGACTACAGAAGACCTTCATAAGTTCTCACTGTTAAAGATTTAAAAATATGTAAGTAGACACAATAAAACTTGAAAATTCACTTTCTAATCACCAACACATACTCTTTTCCAGTTGACAACTGTCCTGTTTGGTGTGATCCGAGTTCTCTTTCTATGCATCTACATGCACATATGCCAGTACACGTTTATATAAAAATACAAGTGTAACCACAAGTACACATTTTTCTGCAACTACCTCCTGTCAGTTTCTCATGTCTCTATAAATCTACTTCATTTCTTTTAACAGTTATCTAGTATTTCGTAGTATGGACATATTAAACTTTATGTAATTACTCCCTATTGATGGAAGTTTACCTGGATTCTTACTAGTATCTATTAAAAACCATGCAGCAATGAACACTGTTGTGTAAATACCTGTAGACATGTAGCCTTACTGGGTAACACAGATCCTTGTTCACCGAAAAGCCCGTTAGCAGGTAGGCGCCTTTTAGAACCCACTTAAACAGCGCTTCTTCTTTCCCCCTGCCTTTTTAAGAAGAGGTGGGTCGAGAGCCGGTGAGCGCAAGTTAGCAGAGAAGTAAAATTCCTCGCTTAAGGTGTTCGTAAAGTAACTATTCCTCTTGCACACGGCTTTTTTTCTCAAGAACAATCTGCATAGGGCGTGTAGAACAAGAGCTCGGACGGTGGCGACCGGGAAGACGTGGGATAAACGGGCTTCTGGGAAGAAGCGCCTGCACGGCGACGTCCTAGAGGACAGCGTCTGCCCCGACCCCATCAATTTTGCCCTTTTTAGGCTAGACTGAGGGAGCACTTCTCCTAGTATTAAAAATGGCCCGGAGACAGCAGAGCGAAATTGAAGATATCGATGTGGCGTGAAAAGTGCACTGAACGGTGGCGAGGCCCAAATAAGAACGGGAGGACACCGCGAGGACCACCGCCATCGCCGCGGCAACCTCCTCGAGCCACCACGGAGGACTCGCTTTCCCAGCGGCCCCCGCGACCCGCAGGGGCAACGAGCCCGGCCGGCCCTCGCGAGCGGGGGCGGGACTGAAGCCGGAAGTCACGTGCGGTTACAGCCGCTCGGGTGAGGCCGCGTCGTCGCCAAGGCTGGTCCGGGCTGTGACTGTGGGAGGCGCCGGCGTGATGGCGGTGGAGACTCTGTCCCCGGACTGGGAGTTCGACCGCGTTGACGACGGCTCACAGAGTAAGGGAGCGGCAGGCAAGGGTTGCGGGTGGACGCTCCCCGGCCCGCCTCAGCCCCGGCAGCGCTCCTGCGGGAGGGCTCTGCGTCGCTGTCGGCGCGCAGCGGTCCACTTCGGGACATTTTCTGCGCCTCGGGGTGTGAGAGGGACGCGCTCGCGAACCTAACTTTCCGCGTTGGGATTCCCCGGCGACGCTGGGTCAGGCCCGGCCAGGGCTCGGCCTTCGGGGCGGTGACTGTCCTGGGGAGCCAGCTGTGGCCCGGGGGGCGCGGCGTCCACTTCGTGCAGCCGGGGGCTCGGGCGGGGCACGCCCGGGGAGGCCCGCAGCCCGGGGAGCGGAGGCTGTCTTGTCTCTGGCCGCCCGGGGTTTTCGCCAGATCCTCAGAGCGTGCAGTTGTAGGTGAGGCTGAGGTCCGGGTTCCTGTTTCGGTTTCCTGTCTTTCTTCGTTTTCCTCCCAAACCAACTTTTGGAAGTTTGAGTGTTTTTACCTTCGTATTCATATGCTTATCTTCGCTAGAAGATAGCGAAAAAGAACTCATTTCGCGGTAAAAAAATAAACACGTGAATGTCAGTTTATGTCCTCCCATGCCTTTTATTTACTTTAAGTGGTATTTTTCAAAAGTGATGTCCTGTAGTTTCCAGCGCACCTAAAAAGGTTTCAGAAATTACAGCAAATCTGCTTCCGATTTTACTTAGTAAAATTGGATTGTCTCATTTTAACCTAGCAAATTCAGTTCCACGCAGCAAAATTTAGAGGCCAAACTATTTCAGTGAAAGTTTACCGAAGATGAATGCAAATTGGTGATCTGTTTCTTATCTTTGGTGATATGAATCTGCATAGGTGATATAAGAGAGATTGGAACATACTGCTTGTGAGTTTGTTTTTTTAATGTAGTTTTCTCAAAAGGTGAATGTAATTTTTAAAAATTAGGCGTAGGGCTTCCCTGGTTGTGCAGTGGTTAAGAATCTGCCTGCCAATGCAGGGGACACGGGTTCCATCCCTGGTCCGGGAAGATCCCACATGCCGCGGAGCAACTAAGCCCGTGCGCCACAACTACTGAGCCTGCGCTCTAGAGCCCGCGAGCCACAACTACTGAAGCCTGCGCGCCACAACTATTGAAGCCCGCGCGCCTAGGGCCCGTGCTCCGTAGCAAGAGAAGCCACTGCAGTGAGAAGCCCACACACCACAACTAAGAGTAGCCCCCCCGCTTGCTGCCACTAGAGAAAGCCTGCGCGCAGCAACAAAGACCCAACGCAGTCAAAAATAATAAATAAATAAAATAAATAAATTTATTTTTAAAAATTACGTGTAAATTTTGCATAATTTTATAAAAGACAGGCACATTAGATGTAATTAGGTTTTATTAGCCTCTCAAAGAAGCATGAGCTTAGTTCAGGATGGTTAGCAGTTTTTCATAAAACATTCCATAAGTTATAAGCTCCTATGCAGCATGAAAAAATGATCCTGGTGGTATTGAATCTTTCAACTTGTTTACGGAGAAGATAACTGTATTTACTGTTAAAGTGAACTGCACCTTGTTATGTATGAAGTTTTATGGACAGAGGTCCCCTACTTTAGTATCTGCAAAATATTGGAATGAAAATATGTTTTGGGTTTGAAAAAAGGTTGAATCAGAATGATCTGGTTCACTCAAAAGACTTTTTCCACATGCCAGGAACTGTGGTAGGTATTATTAGGGATACAAAGATAAAATAAGGAATTAAGTCTGTTGGAAGAGATAAGCATGTAAATAGGTTTTTGCATTTTTTACCTTTGAATCATTATGGAGTTCTTATTTCAAATCTTTTTATTTTTACTTTTACCAATTTAAAAATTTATCAGCAAGGAACGTTAATGTTATTACAGGTTTTCTCTTGCCTGCTACTTTATGAATTTCCAAACAGACTAAATGAATAATTCATTGGCATGGTTTTCTAGCATTGCCTTTAAGAACTCATTTGCTGTTTAAACGCAGCTTTGGTCATTTCCCATGTAACTGAAAATTAGACATGTACTTGGGATTTCGAGAATCTTAATGCAGTTTTTAAAATTTAAGCTGTAGGGAAGAGAGGACCTCTCTTCTCTGTGCCTGGTTTTCATTAATTTTTGGTATATGAATCATATCTAGACTAATTGTTTCCCAGAATTGCCTAGATTAATACTATAATGAGATGGGAACCTTAATGAACTAATTGATCCACCTGATTTGGAGCATTAGTTGCAAAATAGGGGAGAATGTGAAGCTAGGTCTTTATCCTTAATGAGTTAGAACATACCTTATCTTAGAGTTGCTTGGCATTGCTAATTTGAGGAGAGAAAATTTTTACTTTTTTTTAGAAGACAGCGATTGAATAAAGTAATTCACATCAATAAAAGAAACTGAGTTGGAGTTGAATTTGCTGCCTTTGGAATGAGTAATGAATTCTTATGTTTAATAAGGTGGAATATTTACTGTCATTAACTTTGCTGAGTAGGCAAACTTTTATTGTCCAGATTATTCCAGTGAGTTCCTAGAGTCATCTATTAATGTGTAAATTCTGTAAATATCAGCACAGTATTCTGTACTCACTGTCCTTTAGTGGCTTTTCCAATTCTATTATGATAGTTAAATAATTAAAACAAAATATCTTGGTAAATTTGAGGCATTACAGGAATAATATGATGAAGCAGGTCTAAAACCATTTAAAAAACAATATTTAGGTGTATTTTTAGACGTAGTTTACTGTGTAATTAAGCATTACATTTTAAAATTTTGCTTCTATGACAACACAGATTTTTGCGCCTAAATCAGGTCTTTTTTTTTTTTTTTTTTTGGCACAAAAAAGTTGTTTATGACTAAAACATAGAATCAGGACATTGAGTTGTCTAAGGCATTATTCACATTTTTTAGATTATGGAGTAACTTTTTCATAGTATTTTAAAGTTGCAGTTTTAAGATGATATCTCTAATTGGTAACATCTACTGTTTTTACAATTATCGTATCTATTTGGAAAAGATTGAAAGTTCAATTATTGTTTAACTTTAAAACTTTATTTTCAAGAAGTCCAGACATTCTGAAGTGATACATTAACAATGCTTAGTATCTACTTTGCTGTGACTTTTGATATTATTTGAAGTAAATGTCTTGTAATTCATTACTTATACTTCTTACAAACTTTTAAAATTTAAATTTAGAAATTCATGCTGAAGTCCAGCTTAAGAATTATGGGAAATTTCTTGAGGAGTATACCTCTCAATTGAGAAGAATTGAGGACGCACTGGATGATTCAATTGGAGATGTTTGGGATTTCAATCTTGATCCTATAGCATTAAAGGTTTGATTTTGTTTTATTTTTTAATTTATGTATACTTTTTCAGGACATACTGTATCTTGAAAACAGTTTTCAAAATTGGGATATGTATTTTTATTGTTTGGAATCTAAAAGAACTAAAATAAACTTGGAGAAAAATGGTTAATTTCCTTTTCTCTAAGCCATGCATGTGTTTTTGTTTTCCTTTTTAAAGAATGACACAAACTCAAAGTCTTTAGTGTCAAAGAATGACACGAACTCTTTGAGCTAACTTGTTTTTCATTATCAAGAAAATGAAGAGGATTGGAATAGCATATTCAAGCTTTACTTGTTTTTTTAATTGAGGTTATTTTACATACAGTGAGATGCATAGATTTAAAATACTGTTCAGTGAATTTAACCAAACACCTATTCCCATGTATCTCATATCCCAATCAAGATACTGAATATTTCCATGATTTCCCAAAAGCTCCCTTATGCTATTTAGGGGATCTTAATATGGGAGTGATTTTTTTAAGATATAAAATAAGTCACTCCTGCTCTGTTCCATTTTGAGGTAGTTCTGTTTTGTTTTATCTTTGAAACTGTTGGCGCTTAATAGCTAACATTTATTGAGTACTTATTATGTGCTAGACACTGTCCTAAGTCACATGTAGTCTTACTTTAATAATAGCTTTCCTGAGATGTAATTCATATATCGTACAATTCTTTGGTTTTTACTCTATTCATAGAATTTTGCCACCATCACCAGAGTCAATTTTAGAACATTTTCACCAGCCCAAAAAGAAATCCCATAGCCATTAGCAGTCACTGCCCATCTGGCGTAGTGCTAGTGCTGAGTACAGGGTCGAACGCAAGTTTCCATAGAAGAGAGATAGTCTCAGTTTGTGTATTTAGAATTTTCATGATTTTTTTCAAATTAAAAAATTTTATTTTCTTTTGTTTCTATAGCTTTTGCCTTATGAACAGTCTTCCCTTTTGGAACTCATAAAGACTGAAAACAAGGTACAGATTCCTAAACCTAAAAATCTGTTTTTAAAATGCTTTAGTTATCTGCTATAATTTACTTTTTTCCTTTTGTGTTTTTACTCATGAAACTAGGTCTTAAACAAAGTCATCACTGTTTATGCTGCACTTTGTTGTGAAATCAAGAAATTAAAATATGAGGTAATTATTTGTACTCTTAAGACATTAAAAACATGATTTAAAAGCAAATATGTGCGTATATGTGTACAGTGTGCATAAATATTTAGTGAATGTTGAATGAACTGTATCTTTATAATAGTAGGAATAATGAGTACCATTCACTGGGTGTTTACTGTGTACCAAACACCATGCTAACCCCGTTAATGCTAATAACCACCTAGGAGGTACGTGAGGAATAGATGAGGAAATCGAAGCTAAAGGAGTGTCACTCACCTAACATTTTACTGGTAATAATGGTTTGAGACTGGGTCTGCATTCCTTCTGTGTTGCTTGTTGTATATAATGGCTTTCTGGATATAACTGATTTTTTTTAAAAGCTTTGAATTTTTAATATGTTCTGTGTTTCCTCACCCATGAGCCATTAAAACTCTGGTGGAAGATGGTAAACTTCATCTTTTTTTCTCTACCTTTTTGATATTATGTGGTTGCTTTTTCTCTCCTGAACTAGTGGGAGGATGTGGGAAATTACAGAGTGGTCAGATAAGACAAAGAAAAGGCTAAAGAAATCAAGAAATAAGGTTGAGTATCAGTAATATCTTTGGTACTCTAAAGATAAATTGCATTTACCTATATTGCAAGCAGTTTTTGAATTTAAGTGAATTTATGTGTGTGATGTAGTCATCGGCTTACTATTAAATAGGGATAACTAAGAGAGCCTAGGAATTTAAAAACAAAATAGCAACCTTATAAAATTATTTTAATTTTTTTTAAACAGGCTGAAACTAAATTTTATAATGGTCTCTTGTTTTATGGAGAAGGAGGTAAGTTTTAAAATTTCACATTGTAATGTTGTGATGCTTTTTTTGCGATTGAAATGAACAAAAAGTTAACTGGCAATTCTAGGACTGTCATGATCATGTGAAGTATTAGTGTGAGGAAATAAACATTCAGATTTTTTGTTGGTTTATTTTTTTGTTTGGTAAACAGGTAAAAAAACCTCAGTGATGAAGCAGCAGCAAATTCTGTATGAAGTTTATTTTGATATTTTTATAAATTACAAAGCACTGTAGCTAGATGATTCTCCTTGAATTCATTAAGTTGTGAAACAGATGGTTACTTTTAATTGTGTGATTAATGATTGTTTCATTTTTCTCTTTTGTGTAAAAATTCTGTTTTCAATACTATGCAGATTAGAAGATGTCCTAATGAATAAAAATCACATTTTTTCTTTTGGTGTTGATTAAAATAAAAAATTGAAATATTCTTCATGTTGCCTTTTAAAGCTACAGATTCCAGCATGGTGGAAGGTGATTGCCAAATTCAAATGGGGAGATTTATTTCATTCTTACAGGTAAATGGTTTTTACTTTTTATTGAGCCTTTTCTTTGAAAAGTTTGAGTAAATCACACATAATCAGAAAAGAGTTATGAAACCTTCAAATGCTAAGAATATGTACTGTGAGGGTAAGATACTTAGTTGGCGATGGATTAAATTGATAGTTAAGGAGATTGTAATTCCTGGAAGATTTTCATAGCATTTTTAGTGAGATAAGCTATCAAAATAAGTTTCTTTGTATAATTTCATTTATGGACAGTTTATCACCATGCCTTTTAAAATAATTTAAATTTTGTACCTGGTAGGAAAAGATACTTTATGTTAGAAAAAGTTGTTAATGGAGATCATTAAGCTGTTATGTGAGCAGTGATGAGGTTTAAAAGCAGCAGCACATGATGCTTCTAACCAGATGTTTCAGTTTAGATATGCTTTTCATCACTGCAAAGTTTTAGTTATTCTAGGTTTTCTGGTTTATCAAAAGAATGAAATAACTTCTGTTTCTCTGTTATAAAAGCAATGCTTATATAATATGACAAAAGCAAGAATTGGAGATAAGGAAACAGTACCCATAATCCCACTTACCTTCTGATTGTTGGATATAAGATTTGATATATTTCATTGAATCAAGCATGCTACTATATTCAAATCTTTTATATCTTTACTACTCTTTTTGGTCTTCTTACCTAACTGAGAGCATTTTGTTGAAATTATCCTCTATGATGGTATGTGTCAGTCAGGGTTCAGTCCAGAAAACAAATCACATGAGGTATTTCAAAAGGGGAGATTTAATAGAGCTATCATACGATCTAGCAGTGCCACTCCTGGGCATATATTCTGAAAGACAAAAACTCTAATTCAGAAAGATACATGCACCCCAATGATACAGCATTATTTATAATTGCCAAGATATGAAAGCAACCTAAGTGTCCATCAACAGATGAATGGATAAAGAAGATGTGGTACATATATACAAAAATGGAATATTACTCATCCATAGAAAAGAGTGAAGTAATGCCATTTGCAGCAACAGAGCTGGACCTAGAGATTATCATACTAAGTGAAGTGAGTCAGACAGAGAGAGACAAATATTATGTGATATCACTTATATGTGGAACCTAAAAAATAATACAAATGAATTTGGTTACAAAACTGAAACAAACTCACAAACAGAGAAAACAAACTTATGGTTACCAAAGGGGAAAGGCAGTGGGGAGAGATAAATTAGGAGTGTGGGATTAACAGATACACAATACTATACATAAAATAGGTAAACAACAAGGATTTACTGTATAGCACAGGGAACTATACTCAGTCTTTTGTAATAACCTATAATGGAAGAGAATCTGAAAAATATATATATAATTGAATCACTTTGCTGTACACCTGAAACTAACACAGTATTATAAATCAACTATATTTCAATTAAAGAAAGAAAGAAAGAAAAAAAAAAGAGGAGATTTAATATAGAGAATTGGTTCCATAAGAATTGGAGGGCTGAAAGAAAAAACAGTGAGGGAAGCCAGAGGAAGCAGATATCACCTCTACATCTAGGGTATAAAAGGGAAAAGGTTCGGGTTGCCAGAGTCTGGGAGGTATACGAGGAGGAGCCCTAGGGAATTAGTAGCATACCTCTGAGGAAGCAGTGCTGCCTGGCTGCTGCTGGTAGAGTTTAAAACTGAAGATTGGTTTTGTAGTGCTGGAAGCAGCAGGAGCCTGGGGCAAGCTGCCATTGCTGGGGTGAACTGCTCCTGCCTGGATTATGTTGATAAAAACAGCAAGAAGTAGGAAGGATGTCCATTTCCTGCCTCCTAGTCTGCTTTTAATGCCACCTGTTGGCAGAACCTAACAGGAAGCCTGCTGGGCAGGAGTCTAAGAAATGTTACTTTACAAGGTTGAAGTGAATGTGTCAGTTTCTCTAGTTTTGTCAAATTTTGCATTTCTTATTTTGAGGATGTTTTATTCGGTGCATACAAGTTTGTAATTGTTCATAATTCCCAGTAAATGGAATCTTTTATTGTGTGGTGACCTTCTTAAGCTGAGATAATAATTATGTATGTAACATATAATTACATATATGGTCATTAGCTATAGTAATGCTAATAAAATCTGTTTGATATTGATATCATTGCCCCAGCTCTGTTTTAGTTAGCATTTTCTTTTTTTAAATTCTTTTTATTCTTTCAGCCTTTCAGTGTCATTATGTTTTAGTTGTGTTTCTTTAAAACTGCATCGCTCTGGATTTTGCTTTTTTATATAATCTGAAAATTTCTGTGTTTTAATTGGTTAATTTTATTTCTATTTGTCTTATATAAATAGTGTATTATGTATCTGGACTTATTTCTGCCTTTTTGTTTTGTGCTTTCTATTTGTCCTGCATTTTCTGTTCTTTCCCTGCTTTTATTAGACTTTTAGAAGTTTAATACGAAATGTAAAACTAGAGCTGTTTAAATAAAATTGAAATGTATTATTTTCACTTTCAAAAAATTTAAATTGTGGATCTAACAGCTGCATTTGATTCCATTTTTAAACATTCAACAAATGTTTCATGAGCTTAGCATATGTTAGAAACTGTTCTTGGTGCTTGGGATACAGCAGTGCACAAAACCAACAGAAATTTCTGCCCTCATAGAGCTTACAGTTTAGAGCAGCCATAGGTTTAATTAGGTTCTAAATATTTTAGGATAGATGTGAGTTAACTATTTAATGACAAACATATTTCTGGGATAATTAATATTTCACTTGATGTGTGCCAAGCCTGTTTATAGATAAGGTTCAAGGTAATAAACATTTGAAGTTATTTCAGAGTGACTTCTGAAGACCTCTTCCCCTCATTGTCATACTTTCTAAACTGGCAGCTTCTGAGCTTCTTCATTCATTCAGATGTTCACTCATTTATTCATTTAATAGGCAGACATTTATTGAGGAAGCAGTTGAGGGTTAGCCACCATACTGGGCAGTGGCCATTCAAAGAAGGAATAAGACAGTCTCTGTCAGTTAGGAATTATATGAGTAATGAAAACAAGACTTAAAATAGAAGGATGCGTGAAATGCTGTAGGGGCAAAGAGGTAGAAATAACGTTGGGAGGTGAATTAAGAACTGATTGCTTGAAGGATGCTTGAAGTTGTCTTGCTGCAGGTTAACTGGAGAGTTTTAGTAGAAAACTGTTTTGTTTTTGTTTAGCATTGTTACCATAAAATTCAGTCAGAAATAGTGACATTTACTCAACTTGTAACATATACTCAACTTGTCATTTCAGGAACTGTCTTGTTTTGTTACGAGGTGCTATGAAGTGGTGATGAATGTAGTCCATCAGTTGGCTGCCCTCTATATCAGTAACAAGTAATGGATTTTAGAAATGTTTTTACATTTTTAATAGACATGCAGGAAATGTTTTTCTTAAACTAGCTAAATATCTGAAAGTTTTTCGTTTGTTCACTCACTCACTCATTCCTTCATTCATTTATTCAGCGTTCTTTGAACACTCATGATGTTTTAAACACTACTTGATGTGTGTAATCCATAGGTTAGTAAGACAGTTTCTGCCATGGTGAATGAGCCCATTATCTGTCTGAACGAGAATGTTGACAGAATAATCTTAAAGAAATCTGATTGTATAGAAAAAGGCTAATATAGAATTAGTATATGTACCAAGTTCTCTCTACATATTTCCTCTTTCCTTTACATTGAAGGGTCCTTGGATTAGAATCATGTGACACTTTTCTTAAGCTGCGGAATCTTGGGGAGTGGGGCTAGGTAATCTACATTGAAAAATTTTTGTGAGTAATTCTAATGCTCTTCCAAGTTTGGGGACCACTGCCCTAAATCAAGAAAAAGACCAAATTTTCATAGAGCCCTTAGTATTTTTAACCACCACAAAGTAATATCTTGCATTTGATTAAAACTGTATACTTAAAATTTTTCCCATTTACTGCTTAATTATAATGTTACAAAACTTTGTTTAGGTATATGACTAGGGATTCTCAATTATGAGAAGAGAGATAACTGAAGCCCAAAGGAATTATTTGCCAAGATTCCATAGCAAGTTAGGTACTGCTCTTTTGGTCACCAGTCCATTCATAGTTGTTCTTACTATACCATGCTGCATCTCAACTCTCTTTATAAAGTGAAAGACTGTGTTAACTGTTTCTCATTCGCATGTTTTTCCAGTCAGTCAGTTATTTATTTTATGTTCTGTGCTCTCACTGAAGTTCTCCTCATGGCAGAAGGGAATGAGAGCACAGCTCTCCCCAACCCCTGCTGTACTTGGTGTGGAATTCAAAGAGACTCCCCACTACCACACTGCTGCCCTTGAAAGATGAAATTTGTCTGAATTTTGTGCTTAATTTTTTAAATATTCTATCTTGTGGGATATTTATATATGCTTTGATATACAAGTATTAATTTATTTACTGTTGAGTAGATTGACTCTCTAGGAAGTAAAATTGAATTATCCTGGGGCTTTTGACTCTGGTATAATCCCATTTGTATGCATTGTTTTTTCAGTAGGAATGAGAATGCTAGCAATAAATGCAACTGAACAGAGGTCTAGTTCCCAAATGCCAGTTCAGGTGGGATAACAAAGATTCTAGCTGAAAATTGAGAAATTCTCATAGTTTAGAAAGAAATAAATAACCAGTTTTGTTATTTCTTTAGCGCCATCCCAAGTTAGATCCTTTAGGCTTGAATGGCTAAGGTTATTCATGGGCTGCATATTGACATATACCTACCCACTGAGGAGTTGGGTGTAGGCAAGGAGAGCCCAGACTCTGTATGTACAAGTTATCTGCTTGGGAAAGTGGAATATGATAATAATTCTTTGGGTCGTTTAAATTTTAGTGACTAAAGCCTAAATAAAAATAAATACATATTAAAATTCCAAGAGCTTCTGCTTTATGTGTTTTCCTTAAACATGAACTGTGACAAAAAAGATTTTTTTTTTTTTTTAACTTGGGTGTTATTTTATTACAGGATTGCACCCAAAATTATAGAGACAACTGGAGTTCATTTTCAGGTAAAAGTAATTTAACTTGACCTGTAAAACTGTAATTTTTAGTATATTTTACTTTGGAGTTTGTATGATTGGGGAGTACAACAATTATTGCAAGGCTCTTAAAGGAGCTCTTTTTTTTTTTTTTTGCATTTGTTCTCTTTCATCTGTGAAGTTGATGAGGCATTACTGACCCACTATCAGTGTAACTCTTCCTAGTATTGGCCCAATGCAGACTCTCCAAGTGGTCTCTTCAGAGAATCTACAGTATCACGATTAAGGATGAAATATTGGGTGAAGGGTTTCCCAGTGTAAGGCTGATGGTTCCATCTGAGGATTAACAGTTTCATCTGTAGTTTAATTTACCCACTGCTTTAATTTAGTAATTAGCCCAAGTGTGTTTAACTTAAAAAATCCACATGAAGCTTAACTTCTGACTAGTGATTAAATGATAATCATTTAAGGTTTTTTGACAGACTATGTATGAGCACTTGGGAGAGCTGTTAGCAGTTCTGCTTACCCTGGATGAAATTATTGATAATCATATCACATTGAAAGACCACTGGACTATGTACAAAAGGTGAGCCAATTCCAATGTTTAAAATACTCTCTTACTTTGTATAGGTAATGTATTAGTAAAAAATAAATAAATGTAAATAGTACAGATCCGTTAGGAGACCTGAAATCTGTATTTAGAAGGATCTCATGTCAGATTTTCTTTGAAGACAGTAACCATTCTTTTAATTTCAGGTAGGGTTTTTGCGAGTATGATATACTTGTATAAAGCATCCTAATTCTTAAAGTGTAGTTGTTAATTTGACTACCTTAGGACTCAGATTCATTTTTTCCTTGTTCTATACGAATGATAGTTGTTTATTCTCAGCTTGGTTTTATTTTGTTTTATACTCCAGAACTTTTTAAAGTCAAGGCATTTTGTTTTATTCAATTTATAAGCATTCACTAAATGGCTGTTATCTAGAGAGCACCAGATCTGAATTTAAGATGATATAAAAAGGTATGATTAGAAAATTAAATACGTTAGGATTGTTTTTGTTCAAATTTTCAAATGTGTAGAGCCAAACAAGTGATACAAATATAAAACTTTGATTTCTGGGAATATTTTTAATAAAAGAATTTATTAGGCAAATCAAAGGTGTTTCTCCTACTTTTCTACAAGGTTACTGAAATCTGTCCATCACAACCCTTCAAAATTTGGAATTCAGGAAGAAAAACTAAAGCCATTTGAAAAGTTCTTGCTGAAGCTAGAAGGGCAGTTACTTGATGGAATGATATTTCAGGTATGAGCGCTGTATCAGGCTATAATAAATGGGCTTATATTAGTAGACCCATCTCAGAATTGTAGTGGGTCACTTTTATAGCATATTGTTGTGACTATATTTTTCTTTAAAAGTGCTTAGGCTTAAAACATGGTTAATGTACTAAAATATAGTTATATCAGTATCTAGTAGCAAATGAAATTAATAGTATACTGGTTGTATTTGTGATAAGGGTTTTTTAAATTATGTAAAAGGATAAAACTATTCAAGGGTTAGTATCTGAGTAGTTGTGTCAAGCATTTTGTTTGTTGTTAACCTCTAGATTTAGGTTAGTAAGAGAGCCTTTTATAAGTCTGTTTTAATTTCCTACTCAGGGAATATAATTTGCATCTGCACAATCCAGGTAGCTTCTAACCACATGTGGCTGTTTAAATGTAAATTAATTAAAAAAAAATTCATTTCCTCTGCTACACTAGCAACATGGCAAATTCTTAATAGCCACATGTAATCTCATTATCACACTGTGCACCTTAAACTTATATATGTTATATGCCAGTGATATCTCAGTAAAGCTGGGGGAAAACCCAGCTGTGGCTAACAATCATATCTGACAGCACAGATATAAAACATTTTCATCATCACAGAAAGTTCTGTTGGATGGCACAGCTTTGGGTAGTATCCACCAGAAATTGCATTACAGTACCCTTGAACAATATGGGTTTGAACTGCACAGGTCCACTTATATATGTATATTTTTCAATAGTAAACGCTACAGTATTACACAGTCCACGATTGGCTGAATGCAAGTGTGTGGAGGAACCGTGGATGCAGAGGGCCAGCTCTAAATTATACGGGGATTAACCCCCACTTGTTCAAGGGTCAACTGTATGTTCCATTTAAAATCTGCTTCAAGGTTACCTTTAATTTATATTTTAGATGATCACAATTTTTACAGAATGATCACAACTCTTGTTTACACCAATTTAACTGTTAATCTGTTAATTTCAGGAGAATTTTTTTGTTGATTGTTTTTCCAGGAGCCATTTCTACACATAATGTAATAAAGTGTAATAAAGTGTTAGGAAAGTAATTGTAAACAGAAAAAATAAAGTCTCCTCTTAAAAGTGCAAATTAAAATAATAAAGCATGCTTTCCCATGCTTCATCAGATACACCTTCTATACATCACCAAGCATCACTTGTTTGTATCTCTTCATGTAGAATTATAGATTTTGGTTCAGTTTTATTACTTTCACATAAGGGGTACTCAAATGTATAAGTACGTATGTATACATTTCCCATTTAGAAGGATTTAGATATTAGGTTAAGGTAAAAACCTGAGCCTCAGTGTTAGTAAAATCAAAATGATGAATGTAGGAGTTTATCACTCTATATTTAAATCTGTTTAATAGCATATGAAGTCATAATAGCTTATGAGAGTGTAAATTTCTCTAAATGTTTCCTGTCTAGGCCTGTATAGAACAGCAGTTTGATTCTCTCAATGGAGGAGTATCTGTGTCAAAAAATAGCACTTTTGCTGAAGAATTTGCACATAGTATTCGCTCAATTTTTGCAAATGTAGAAGCCAAACTTGGTAATGTAACATGCATTTTTTGGTTTTCATTCAAAAGTTTTCATTTCCTTTACAGCAGAATTTTAAGTATATTCTGTTTTTCTCTCATGTTATTGTTTTATAAGGAGAACCTTCTGAAATTGACCAGAGAGACAAGTATGTAGGAATTTGTGGACTGTTTGTATTGCACTTTCAGATTTTTCGAACTGTTGATAAAAAGTTTTATAAGTCTTTATTGGACATTTGTAAGAAGGTAAGAACTTGCAACTTCTATTTTTTTCAATTTGAATAGATGGAAAAGATTTTGGATAAAATTGGGTATTTTAAAATGTATTTTATTCCTGCTTACAAAAATAATAATTTTTGTAATATTTTGTAATAATCATTACAAAAATAATATCATAATATTCATTTAAAAAAATCTAAGCATTCCAGAAATAAGTAACATAGTAAATGAAAATACCCCATAATTCCACATTGTAGAAATACATATTAGTGGATGCTTTTCCACATTTTTTCCTATACATTAACTTGCTATTACTACTTTTTTCTCTTTCTTTTCCTTCGCTTTCTCTTCTTGCCACCCATTCTCATTATTGAAGTAGGAAAAAATTTAAAACAATTTTTTTCTTTGTCTTTGCTGTTTCCATGATGTGGCACCTGTTTTCAAAATTGAAAATTTAGATGGTGTATAGAATCAAGTGATATGTGACCATGAGAACCCAGCCATCTTGAATATTTATTTTGTATTTTTTCACTAAAATAGAGTGAAAGTAAAGGTCATGAAGACTCAAGTTTCTGTTTAATTTTTGCATATTCTTATTCATCTGAAAATCTGTGTAAGTGTATGTGTGTGTGTTGTTTAATATTTAGGCAGAATAAAATTAGTGTCATGCTCCACAACAGGTATAGGAATGCCTTTACTCTGTGCCACATTAACATAACTTGTCTCATATTAATGAGTATCTTTTTATCATTATTTTTCTTGAAATAGGTTGTCTTCCATTGCATGTTGTGGGATTATTAAACAGTTTGTTGTTTAACCTGCATTTAATGATTTCCCTCCTCTTTCATTTCCTATTTCAGGTACCAGCCATCACTCTGACTGCTAATATTATTTGGTTTCCTGACAATTTTTTGATCCAGAAAATACCAGCAGCTGCCAAACTTCTGGATAGAAAAAGTCTTCAAGCCATTAAAATATACAGAGATACTTTCCTACAGCAGAAAGCTCAGTCACTTACCAAGTAGGTTTTATAAGTACCCATAATGTAACTATTTAGATAGTTTATATTTTCAGATCTTACACTGATTGTAAATATGCAGGAAGCATTTGAATTACAAGATCAGACATAGTTACTGATTACCAGAGAAAACGTTGGGCAATCTCTAGGAGATTTATTTTCTAGGAGTGTTTTTTTGTTTTAAATGTTTTAGGCTTAAACTCAATTTAAGATGTAGGCAAGTTATACTTTATGGAAATACAGATATGTGTGCATACATTCATATACTTTTTGTCAGGTGCATTAAATATTTTTGTGTGTAAAGTGAAGTCTCTGCAGTAGATGCCAGTTGATGACATTTTGAACATTGTGTGTACATGACTCAATGTTGATTTTTGCAGGAGTTGACTTTAATTTAATGCACTCCTTATTTTTCTTTTTTTTTTATGAAAGTAATGTATGCACATATTTAAGAAGTTAAAAAGTACTAAAGGTTCAAAGGAAAAAAATGATTGTCCTCTGCCCCATTCCCCCCTGTGCCTTCGTCCTGCTTCCTAAAAGAACACTTTTAACTCTTAGTTTCTTCTGATACTTACATCTTTTAGCTTATCTTACTATGTAAAATTTCAAATATACACAAAATAGAGAAAATAATATAATGAGCCCCCATGTTCTCATCACATAGCCTTAACAATTAAATTTACTGTACATTGTCACTTGAGTATACTGCTAAAATTTCACGTTGACTGGGATGAAGATTTTAAGTGAAGCGACACAGGACTCTGCCAGTGACCCTGTACTGGACAGTTTTTTTTTTTTTTTTTTTTTAATAAATTTATTTATTTATTTATTTTTGGCTGTGTCAGGTCTTTGTTGCTGTGTGCGGGCTTTCTCTAGTTGCGGCGAGCAGGGGCTACTCTTCATTGCAGTGTGCGGGCTTCTCATTGTGGTGGCTTCTCTTGTTGTGGAGCGAGGGCTCTAGGAGCGTGGGCTTCAGTAGTTGTGGCATTCAGGCTCAGTAGTTGTAGCTCACAGGCTCTAGAGCACAGGCTCAGTAGCTGTGGTGCATGGGCTTAGTTGCTCCGTAGCATGTGGGATCTTCCCGGACTAGGGACTGAACCTGTGACCCCTGCATTGGCAGGCGGATTCTTAACCACTGCGCCACCAGGGAAGTCCCGACTGGACAGTTTTTAACTGTAACGTGGTTAAAGGGTAATAGGGATATTTACCTACTTTCTGTTAATCTTGACTATTGAGGGGAAATTGGGTCACTCCTGTACAGTGGGGCAAAGAGGAGTATATCTGGAATATACGAGATCCCCTAAAGCATCTCTTAGTACTCCCAAGTCCTATAATTAAAGTCAGTGGAGAGTGACAAGTCAGTTCAGGCAGGACTACTCATGGCAGAGATTTCAGGGCTCTCCAGTACATTCTGAAACAGAGTTGAGGAGGGATAAAGACATAAGATTGGATTTAGATTAAAGAGGTGAACTCAGTAGGATGGAGAGACAGGACCAGGCTTCGTAGCAGTAATTTAAAAAAAGATGTGTATGTTTTAGTTACCAGAGACTTAATATTCTTTAACAGTATGATGCAGTTGCTAAAACTGTCAGTTCATACTTAGATTACATTAATAACTATACCCAAGTTATGGAAACTAGTAGTTACAATATCTAGGCTAGGGGAATTGGTAGTTCCATTAAATTCTTACTGGTCAGATTATAATGAGTGTTTGGTGGTGCCACATTTTAAGAGGGCCACAAACTGTCGCATCTCCAGATGAACCTGATCAGGTTGTTAGATCTGAGAACCATGACCTTTGAAGACTCATTGAAAAGTCTCTATATAGTTTGGCCTTTAAAAGAGAAATCTGAGGAATGATATATTAGATTTCTTTAAATATTTGAAGGGCATTCAGGTTGAAGAGGGAACAGATTTGGTCTCTGTGGCTCCAGGAAGTTGAATTAGAACCAAAAGATGAAGGTGACAGATACTAGTAATAATTGCCAACATTATTAAGCTTATAACTATGTAGTAGGCATTATGCTAAAGGCTTTAAACACATTGTCTTTTGTAAACCCTGTAACAGTCTTCTCATATGGGAAATAACAAAGTCACAACTAATATTTACCCTGTGCTTTCTATAAGCCAAAAACTATTCCAGGAACTTCATGTGTATCATCTTTTTTAATCATCAGAAAATCCTATGAGGGTAGGTACTGTTGTCACGTCCATTTTATAGGTGAGAAAATTGAGACACAGAGAGATTGAACTTACCCAAATTGAAACAGCTAATACGTGGCAGAGCTGGGAAGTCCAACTCTAGAGCACAAGCTCTTAACACTACTCTGTAGTGTTTCTCTATATTTTTATCCCATTTTCAGATAAGGAAAATGAGGCTTAGAGAAATGAACTTTGCCAGGTCACACAGCTGGGAACGTATCAGAGAAGGCATGCAAACCCACGCCCGTCCTACTCTAGAGCCTTTGTGGCAGAGTTGTGTAGGCTGCCCTGAGAGGTAATGTACCCTTTCACTAGAGCTACGTAGGCAGAATACAGATGACCATCAGTCCAAGGTGCTGGAGGAACTGAGTCTTATTATGTAAAAGATTGAATAAGTTGACTTTCAAAGACCCCCCCCCCTCCCCCGTGTGATAACATTTCAATATTTCTAAATTCTTTAATTTCAAAAACATACCTCTCTGCAGTCACTGTAGAGCTCCTTTGAGCTGAAGGGGGCAATGTCTTTTTCATTCTCCTCATAACTGCCAAAGAAACCTAAAATTCACAACACTAAAGTGAAACCCAGGAGAGAGGAGATGGTGTGATCAGCATGAGCTTTGTCTGACATTTTAGAAAAAGTTGAGGAAGTGACTAAGGGCTGTCCCAGTCAGGCTCCAGAGTTCATTGTGGAGGAGGAGGAAGCAGTGGGGGACAGTTTTCCTGCCTCTGCACCATACATTAGACCCCACGTGGCCAAGTGCCCCAGCCACCTCTTTGACTAGGGTCCAAGGTTTGTAGGTTGTTGCATTTTGCTTTTTGTTCACAACCATTTTGATGCTGGGGATACTGCCCTTGGAGGGTAGAGGTATGAACCTTTCTTTCAAACTCTCAGTTGACGTACAAGTGTTGACACTGTTGAGTGCTTTATATTAGGACAGGAGATTTGTTCTTTCTCCCTAGTGTTTCTCCTGTTTGTACTTTGAAATGAAGCTGACAATCTGACAGGACCCTTTTTGGACTCACTTTGTCAATTAACTTGGCTTTTTAAAACTTGAAGCAGTTTCATTTTTATATATTTACAGGAGATAAAGATTATCTGGTGTCTGGATGTAGGAATGATGGGTGGAGTGACAGACAAACCTCTGCTTTATCCCATGTAGTGTGATCTAAAACTGAGTGATTCTTGACTGCCCTTGACTGTGTATTAGCCTCCTTCTTTTAAACAGGTTTTTTTTTTTTTTTAAAGGAACTCCTTTATTTATTTATTTATTTATGGCTGTGTTGGGTCTTCGTTTCTGTGCGAGGGCTTTCTCCAGGTCCGGCAAGTGAGGGCCACTCTTCATTGCGGTGCGCGGGCCCCTCACTATCGCAGCCTCTCTTGTTGCGGAGCACAGGCTCCAGACGCGCAGGCTCAGTAGTTGTGGCTCACGGGCCTAGTTGCTCCGCGGCATGTGGGATCTTCCCAGACCAGGGCTCGAACCCGTGTCTCCTGCATTGGCAGGCAGATTCTCAACCACTGCGCCACCAGGGAAGCCCCTAGCCGCCTTCTTAATGTTACTGACTTAATCAGTAACGTTATGTTATGATTATGATATGTCTTAATGTTATTGCCATCAACTTGATTGCTGTTGTAGGCCTCTTCCTTCTGTCCCTGCTCGTGACTTTACTGTTCCCTTCTGTGCATTGTATCCCTGCTTGAGTCCGGATCACAGCCTCTTCTTAAAGTGGAGGCATTGCCCTAGGACTCTGCTCTTACTCTGTGTTTCAGACTTCTAAATCAAATCATCCACAAGTCAGATAATACATTTTAGTGCCATTTGAGGCAAAGCCAGAAGTGCAGCTATTGGTGTCTTTTGTCTAATGGAATCTTGGCTCAGAAGAAATAATTTTTCTCAGATTTGATTGAATTAATTAAAATTAAACTTAATTGTTTTTAAAATAAAGAAGTATAGCTTAAATAGCTTGTGGGCTAAAAGTTCTCATCTTGACTAATTTGAGATGCATTGATACAGTGATTTAGTGTTAGTAAGCAGCCTGCATAGTAGAATTATATTATTTAGTTTTTCCACGATGGGAAAGCTTCCTAGATTTGGGCTGAAGTCCTGGCTCGGCTGTGTACTAGTTGTATGATGTTGGGCACATTACTTCTCTGTGTGTCAGTTTCCTCTTCTGTAAAATGGAGATCGTAATACTTAACCTCATAAGGTTAATGTGAGGGTTTAATGAGTTAATTTGTGTAAAGTGCTTATAACAGTGGCTGGGCATATATAGTAAGCATTCAGTAAAGGTTAGCTTTTATATTCAGATTCTGACAACTTCCATTCATCTCTGGTTCAAGCTGTCATCCCCTTTTTCCTGCATTATCACAGGAGCTTCCTAAGTGGTTTTCCTGCTTTTACCATTGTCCCCTTTATAGTTTATTTTCAACATACCAGTCAAAGTGATATTGATCCTCTTCAGAGTTAGAGTAGGTCACTCTACTCAAATCCTCTAGAGGCTTTCCACTGAAGTCCTTACTGCCCTACCAGGCATTACACAAATCCTCTTTCCACTCTCCATTTTTCCTATTCCTCCAACCCCCTGACCCCTGTACCTCTCTGATCTTTTCTGTTCTCATCTCTGCCCTCTGTGCTCCTGTCATACTGACTTCTTTGTTACTACTTGAACATGCCAGAAAAACTGCTGTTTTGGGATGATTGCATTTGTTATTTACTTTCCTAAAATTCTCATCTATATATTTGCATGGATTACTTATTCAACTTCTTCAAATCTTGGCTCAAAATCAGCTTTACAATAAGCCTACTTTGATCACTGTATTTAAAGTTGTACTTACCACCCCAGTGGCTCTTTTCCCTGCTGTATTTTTTCCATAGCACATATCTGACATCTTACAGGTTTCCGTTTCTGATTTCTTTATTATACAAGTCTCCTTTCTAGAATGTAAGCTTCGCGGGGGCAGAGATTTTTTATTGTGTTTACTGCCCTTTTGTGTTTTTAGTACTGAGAAACAGTGCCTGGCATGTATAGGCATTCAGTGAATATTTGCTGCTTAAGTAAATTATATTTGTATATATGATATATGTATATATTGAAAACAAGAAAGATGAAGTGGCTGCTGCAGAGAAATACTCCATCCAGTATGAAGAAATGGAAGTAAATTTTCTTTCCTGTGCTGAATAACCTCAATATTTTCCTTTGTTAGAGATGTACAGTCTTACTACGTCTTTGTGAGCTCATGGATGATGAAAATGGAATCTATTTTATCTAAAGAGCAGAGAATGGATAAATTTGCTGAAGACCTCACCAATAGATGTAATGTTTTTATACAGGTAGTTGCATCTTCTTACTTAGAATATTTGGGGGGGGGGTCATTTCTTTGTTAATCCAATGTACAGAAGGTACACTTTGAATAAATTGTAAAGGATAGGATGTGTTTTTGTTTTTAAAACTGAAAATTGATTTGGTTATGTATGTTTGGATCTGTTTGACTTAATTAATTTAGATTTTCTAATATATGCATTTAACTCTCTACACTCCCTCCAAGGCATGACTTTTTTGCTGTATCGCATAAGTTTTGATGTGTTGTATTTTTATTATTCTTTAGTTCAGAATATTAAAAAAAAATTATTGTGATTTCTACTTTGCTCTCTTGGTTATTTTGAAATAAAATTCTTAATTTCTAAATGCATGAGGGTTTCCTAGTTATCTTTTTATTATTGATTTCTAGCAATACTAAAATACTTCCAATATTTTGAAGTTTGTTGAGATTTGCATTGTGGCCCAGCCTGTGGACAGCTTTGGCAAACATTTCATGTATACGTAAAAAGAATGTAATTTGCCTTTTGTTGGTTGTGGTGTTCTATATATATCAAGTAGGGTCATTAGTGATTTTGTTTGTTAGTGATTTTGTCTGAATATTCTATCAGTTACTGAGACAGCTGGGTTAGAATCTCCCACTGTTATTGTGGATTTTTCTATTTATCCTTCGTAGCTTTGTTAGCTTTTGTTTTATATATTTTGAGACAAAGTAAGTGCATAACATTTAGAATTGTTATAGTTTACTGGTGAGTCAAACCTTTTATCATTGTGACATGTCCCTTTTAATCTCTAGTAATGCTTTTTGTCATAGGTCTTTTGTTTGTGATAGTAACATAGCTGTACCAGTTTTCTTTTAATTAAGGTCTACGTGGTCCATCTGTTGTCATCCTTTTACTTGCACCCTGTTTGACTTCTTTATTTAATGTGTGTCTCCTATAAGCAGCCTGTATTTCTCCCCTATAAAACCATTTTCTGTATATGTCAATACTGATATTTAGATTTAAAATTAGCACCTGATTAGTTGCTTTCTATTTGTCTCACTTGTTCTGTGTCCCTATTCTTTTCCTTTCTTGCTTTCTTTTGAATTATTTTTATTATTTCATTCTTCCTTCTATTGGTTTGTTAATTCAGTATTTTACTGTTTTTTTAGTGGTTACTGTAGAGATAACTAAGATGCATTACTGAACATTCAACTCCAATATAAATTAGTAGTTTCACCACTTTCCAGACAGTAAAAGAATCTTAAGCCACTTTAATTCTATTTATCCCTCTCTCACCTGTGCTGCTGCTGTGTATTTTGATTCTGTATATATTTTAAATTTTACAAGGCATTGTTGCTGTTGTTTTTAATAGTATTCATTTAGATTTACCCATATATTTACCCAGTCTGTTGTTTTTTATCCTTGTTGCATCTCCTCATCTTTCTCCTTGCAGAATACCTGTTAGTATTTCATTGAATTTTTTTAATTTTGTTTTTGTTGAGAAGTCAGCTGTCAGTTTTGTTGCTTTTTCAATATGTGTCTTTGTTTAATTGCTTATAAGATTTACTTTTTGGTTTTTAGCGATATATTACTTTGATGAACCTATGTGTGGTTTTCTTTGTGTTTGTGCTGCTTGGGATTTGTAGAGCTTCTGGAATTTCTGGAAAATTCTCAGTCATTAACTCTTTAAGTACTATTTCGGTTCTATTCTCTTTGTTCTAATTATTTTTTCAGTTACATCTAACCTGCTATTAAACCCATCTGCTGACTTCTTTTATTTTTTTCTGAGTTCTTAATTTTAATTATTTTACTTTTCAGTTTGTTTCTTTTTTATAGTTTCTAGTTCTTTTATGAAATAATTTTGTGTTTTATTTCTTCAGCATATTCAACATAACTATTTTGAAGCCCGTGTCTAATAATTTCATTATCTAGATCTTTCTATTAGCTATTTTTTGTTGTCGTTGTTTGTTTTTGGATATGTCTTATCTCTTTGTATGCCTTGTTATTTTTAATAACGCATGTTGTATATGGAAAAACTGTAGATATAATTGAGGATCTGGGTATTGTTTTTCTTCCTCCAGAGAGGATTTAATTTTTGCTTCTGATACACAGCTAGTCTAGGACAAGTAGCACCCAGATCACCTCAGCCCAGTCATGGATTGAGATGACTTAAAGTGGGACCTAAATTCTGTGATGGCTGTCTTTTCTAGTTCACGCTTACTTTCTAGGGGGTAGTTTTTAAGAACCCAACTCAGAGCCTAGGTGATTTGCCAGGACCCCCTCCCCTCCTTGATGGGCCGTGAACTCGTATTTTTTACCCTCCTTCCCTTGTGGGGGTTGTTGAAAGATACGTTTGGCTTCTGTCTTTACTACCCTCTTTGGGAATGGGCAGATGCCTCTGTGGGAAAGCAGCCACAAATGCCAGGCTCATGTCTCTGGGTTTCTGTCTTCTCCCAGGTCTTGGCCTTGTATTTTCTTATTTTCTTGATAGCTCTTTGATGCTTTTCAAGAGATTTTAAAAATGTTTTGCCCAGATTTCCTAGTTGTTTTCTGTGGAAAGGTTGGTCCAAATTATTCTGCAGTTAACAGAAACAGACCCCAGACCTCCCCCCTCCCCATTTAGACGTTTAAAATACATCTTTCTTGTATGTCCTTCACAAATTAATGACCGTCAAGGAATGGTGTGCTATTGGTCCATGAGTTCTCTGCCCCCTTTCCCCCACAAAAAAGAAACTCCCTTTTTTTTTTTTTACCTGCCTTAGAGTTATACTTTTGCTGTTCCTTGTCTCTGCTTTTTAACTTTTCCCAGTGCTGCACTAGGGCAGAGTCTGGTGTAATAGTCCTGTAGCTGACAAGGTAAGACTTGTGGCTCTTTCCTGCATGTATGCCCCAAGCTTTGGTCTTATTGTCACCGCTTAGGATGCTACCTTCTCTCTCATTTCTTAGTTCTCTTAATTTTATCCCATCTCTTCACCACAGAGCTATTATTGGTTCACAAAAATCCCCTCTCCCCCTGTTGAGTATCACTCCTTTAGTGAGCCATTGTTACTGATGGTAGAGCAGGAGAAAAAGGTTGAGGATCACTGGCATATAGCTTCTGCCCTGGCTCATTGGATATATTCACAATAACGTAGTTCATCTCTAAACTGTACAAGTATCTTTTTTGGTCCCTCTTTATAAACCTAAAGAATCTCCATCATTATGTTCCTCTGTGTCCTTTTTGGATCTAAATGAAAATATATTTGAGAGGTAATACCCTTTTTCCTGTTTTGTGTTCTATATTGTTTCCCTGGGTTTACTAGCACTAAATTTTTTTTTTAAACCTTAAAAGACCTGTGGCTTCCTTCATAAATAGAAGGATAGGAGAGAATCTGTTCTTATTGGGCTGGAAGGAGAGAAAGTCTGAATAGCACCAGCATAAGCAGGGGACATGGTAGCAGATGGGTAGTAGGGATTGGCCTGGGTGAAAAAGAAACGGGGATTCGCTTGGAACTGAGAAATACTGTTGGATATCTGTACTGGCCAGAGAGCAGCTCTCTTTCTCCTTCTCATTTTTCAATTCCTACTTCCTTAGAGTCCTCAGCTCTTGTCTTAAACTGCAGCAGATAGGAGTCTTTATCCTCTTGCCTGACAGGTAAGATAAGGATGAATAGATATCTTCCTGACATCCAAATCGTTCCTCTGAAAGGTTTGTTTTAATGGAAAGATTCTTTAACTGTGGTTATATGCTGTAATGTCAACCGTACTAAACTTCTGGTAAGTGATAGGTTACATAACTTTTAAGGGCTGCTTTGAAACTTAACCACCATATATGTAACATTGTGTAAGAAAGAATATTTCAAAATCTTAAGAGCTGACTTTAAAATGAACTTTAAAAACACTAGTTATTGGCAAGTTGAAGAAGAATTATTATTACATAGAGAATGAAATCTTGAAGAAATGAAACCTTTTCTTGTGATTATAATCAATGTTTTATATTATTTTTTATAGGGCTTTTTATATGCATATAGTATTAGTACCATTATTAAAACCACAATGAATCTCTACATGTCCATGCAAAAGCCAATGACCAAAACATCAGTTAAGGCATTATGCAGGCTTGTTGAACTTCTCAAGGTAGGTTTTAGATTATTTTACCTTGCCATTATAATTGAGAGATGATGCGAGCTTAAAGCAGGATTTTTTTTTTTGGTTAAGATTTGACTTCTTGATTATGAGAATAAAAAAATTATGGAAAAGTGTACTTATCTCTCAGCTGGATAACGGAACTAGCCACTGAAAGAAATTTCTGAGTAATTTTCTATGAATGGCTAATAAACTTTATTAAAAGTGAACATGTAGTGAAAGAGAAAAGAAGGAAAATGAAAAGGTTAGCCTAAGTATTGGTAAAGTTTTACTCACGGAAGTTTTAAGCATGTTGCATGAGTTTTAAAAATACATGAGACGGGGCTTCCCTGGTGGCGCAGTGGTTGAGAATCTGCCTGCTAATGCAGGGGACACGGGTTCGAGCCCTGGTCTGGGAAGATCCCACATGCCACGGAGTGGCTGGGCCCGTGAGCCACAACTACTGAGCCTGCGCGTCTGGAGCCTGTGCCCCGCAACGGGAGGGGCCGCGATAGTGAAAGGCCCGCGCACCGCGATGAAGAGCGGTCCCCGCACCGCGATGAAGAGTGGCCCCCGCTTGCCGCAACTGGAGAAAGCCCTCGCACGAACCGAAGATCCAACACAGCCAAAAATAAATAAATAAATAAAGTAGCTATAGAACGCAGCTTTCAGATTTAAAAAAAAAAAAAAAAAAATACATGAGACGTTAATATTATTTTACAGTATTCAAATGTATATGAGGCTAGTCAGCAGGAGGCTATTTATTTTGTAATTTAGAGAAAGTGTTATAATTTTGGGATTTGAATACTTTTGAAAATGTGGTAAAATGCTTCTTAGCATACTCTGTATAAATAAAAAAAAGAAACTCCTTACAGGCAGGAGAGCCCACTTTTAACCTTTTGTAAAAACTGAAATAAAGATTTGCTAGTAAATTTCTGCTAATAGTGGCTTTAGATTTGTTAGGAAATAAAGATAGTTTGGAGATTGTGTCTTTAGATTTTTAGCATTTTTTTCTTTAAGGTATTACCAGTTATTTTTTATGAAATACAAATACAGAAGTGTATATATAGATGCATATGTATCTTATATCTAATATATAAGCATAATTTTAAAAATAATAAACACTTAAAAACCTATCATCCCACTTAGGAAATAGAATGTTACCAATATTTTCAAAGCCCCTGTGTTGTCCCTCCCTGATCGCATCCTATGCTACCTCCTCAGAGGAAGCACAGCCCTGAATTTTATCATTCCCTTGTTTCTTTTTAGTTTGCCACATATGAATGAATTTATCAACCATTCATTGTTTAGTTATGTTTTTGAAATTTGTATTAATGTATTCTTCATGTATTCTTTGGCTTGGTTCATTTTACTCAAAATTTTTTATTTGAACTTAACCATGTTGGGATGAGTAGCTGTAGTTCATTAATTTTCATTATTGTGTAGCTTTCCTGGGGATGGACTTTTGGGTTTTTTTTCCAGTTTTTGCTATTATAAATAATGTTGCCATTTTTGTATATGTCTCTTGGTGTAATTGTGCAGAAGTTTTTCTGAAGTATTGTATACCTGTGAGTGGATTGCTGGGTTCTGTGATATGTACATAATCAGCTTTTCAAGGTGATGCCAGATTGTTTTCCAAAGTAGTTCTATCAGTTTACACACCTCCCACAATATATTAGACTTCCCATTGTTCCCTAACTGGCCAACATTGGTATCATCAGCCTTTTGTGTGTGTTTGTGTGTGTGTGCACGTGCACATTGGTGTTTATAAATGATTTTATACTTAACATTCATTTCCCTGATTGTTAATGATGGTATCTTGTCTAATACTTTTAACTGTGTTTCTTTTGTGAAAAATATGTTCATGTCTTTTGTTCAGTTATCTATTGAAATTTTTGCCTTTTTTAAAAAAAAGTGTTTAATTTGTTTGGTGTCTTTACATATTCTGTGTACTAATCCCTTGTGTGTGGCAGATATTTTCTCATACGTTGGCTTGTCTTTTAATTTTCCTTATAGTGACTTTTGATAAATAGAAATCATTAATTTAATATAGTTGAATTTACCAGTCTTATCCTTTATGGTAGTGCTTTTTGCCTCTCATTTACAAAGGTCTTACCTAGCTCAAGGTCATAAAGATATGCTGTAATTTTGCCTAAACGTTTTAAGTTGATTTTCATAAAATCACTTCTGATTCTTTTTAGGCAATAGAACATATGTTCTACAGGAGAAGCCTGGTTGTGGCTGATTCGGTCTCACATATAACACAGCATCTTCAGCATCAGGCTCTTAATTCTATTTCTGTGGCCAAGGTATGAAAGTTAGTATGTATTTAGCATAATTATATTATCTTTCTAGTGTGCCCTTCCTGTTGTTTTATTTGTGTTTTCTAGTTAAACCTGTGTACTCCGTTTCTTCAAACACAGTATTCTTGGTTATAATCTCCATGGTATTTTATGATTTTACTTAGAGTGATCAGGGTTATCTTTACTCTGAACTTGCAGCATTAACACAGTTCTATTAAAAAATGACATATTATGCATTTTAAAAATATGATGCATCTTCTTTTAAGAAATGATTTTCTTACTACATTAATACGGTAATTTTGAAGTATGCCTAGTAATTTGCTGTCCCTGACAGTGCTCAGTGATAATGTTATGGCAGTAAAGCATCTAACATTATCACAAGAAGCTTAACGGGGAAAGTATTTGTCTGAGTGCTCTTAAGTTGAACCATGGAAAAGATAACTGAGAAATTTTTCTTCTGCGTCTTTTGTTATTGCCTCAGATTTAAAGCTGATATTTCCTGTTTTCTTTTATCTTTAAGAAAAGAGTAATTTCTGACAAAAAATATAGTGAACAGCGTCTTGATGTGCTTTCTGCTCTAGTTTTGGCTGAAAACACTCTAAATGGACCAAGCACAAAGCAACGACGACTTATTGTTTCTTTGGCACTAAGTGTTGGCACACAAATGGTAAATGTATTGCTATTTCTTATGGAATAAAAACGAGATCTGAGGTTTCACACTTCCCTTACTACTGACCTAAGAAACCTGTCCTTCAAGTGCAACTTCTCTGCCTTTTTCCCCTCCCTGATAGAAAACATTTAAAGATGAAGAACTCTTTCCGCTTCAAGTAGTCATGAAAAAGCTGGATCTTATCAGTGAACTTAGAGAAAGGTAAGTAGGTATATGTAATGATACTCAAAAGATAGGGGTAATGGAAACATCAGGGCTTTTTTTTTTTTTTTTTAAAGGATAGCAAGACAAGGAATATAACTTAGGTAGACCATTAGTTCCTGTTCATAACTTCTTTAGCATGACTAAAAGTAGACTGTGACAAGCGATCATATTTCTTTAACTTTGCTTCTACAGTAAGGCTGTAGCTTTTGGAAGAACTCACATGAGAAATGTGATACAGCCCTTAGAGCATCTGGCAGACCCTGGAACATATTGTGATTGTTGTGATGCGTATCTCTGATGGACTTAAAATTGCTGCTTTATAACAAGACTTCATCTATTTGTGAGACTTAGAGCCATATCACATAGTCTTCTGTAATTTTATTTGGGGCATGAATTTGAATTACATTGTTGGTTAGCCAGTCACTAAGATGAATTAGGTTTTGGAAGGCTTATTTATATAGCTCCTGTGGCTTTATTGTTTTCTTTTTATTAAGTAAGCAGTAAGTTTCTTAATGGGAAAGTGGGTCTTCTGAATTTTGATTCCCAGCCGAATTAAGGTTTCAGCACAATTTGTATTTAATGCTCATATTTGTAACATGATGTTTTTGTTGTTCTAAGAAGCTCAGATTTTTGTAGTTAGTGGCATTTAACTTTCCACCCTTGGTAGAAATACTGAGCCTTCTTTACTGTAAGATATTTAATGATCACTTTGTTGCCCGATAATGTGTGAAATAGTCACTTAGCAAAGATTATAGACAGGTTGAGTGCGACTGGTTTTTGTTGTTGTTGTCATTGTTTTGGTCACAGTTTTTTGAAAGGTCTCCGTTTCAGCTTTGAGACAGGTGCATGTGATGCAGGTCTTGTAAGTCTAGTCATATCAAATAATATTGAAAATAAATTTATTTTAAACTCTAAAAGTTATCTGTATATATTTTTTAATACCTATATTGGATTATAATTGCTTTACAATGTTGTGTTAGTTTCTGCTGCACAACAAAGTGAAACAGCTGTAAGTATACATATATCCCCATATCCCCTCCCTCTTTAGCCTCCCTGCCACCCTCCCTATCCCATCCTATATTGTTTCTTAAGTATGCTTTAAAACTGAAGTGTATTTGCAGAATTCTGACAGTGTCGGGTATTGGAGTGTTTTGTTAATGTTGTTCAATTTGAAAAATACTTATTTTGTGGCTTTTCTATACTAATTTTGGGTTAAATGATGTAAGGAATACAAAAAAATGAGTAAGACAGAGCTTTTACCCTTATGATATATAATGTCATTCCTTTTATTATTTTTGGGGGTTACTTGAATTTTGGTACCACTAATTATTACTTTACATTGTAGAGTCCAAACACAATGTGACTGTTGTTTTTTATACTGGCATCGAGCTGTCTTCCCAATTTATTTAGATGATGTATATGAAAATGCTGTTGATGCAGCCAGATTACATGTAAGTAAAGAATAATGTAAAGAATAAACCCATCATTTTTTTAGTTACTGTGTAAACCACTTTAATTAATTTTAAAATAGATCATTTAATAAAGTGTTTTAAAACTGCTGATGCCGTTTTTTAACAGTGCTATGCATATTCAGTACAATTTATATAGTCTGTAGATAAATTTTATATTGCTACTAATGAATTAATATATATTTCACTCTTCCCCTCATATTCTAATCATTCTCATTGCACTGGGTTTTAGTTTGTGTCAAAATAATATGACTTATTTGTCAGTAAGTTATATGTTGTTCAGATCTTTCCATTTCTTTATGGAAATGAGTGTATTTGAATGATCAAGGTAGGAAAAGGATAAGTTAATGTGAATTTTTTGTATACTTAAAGTATATGCTTTAGAGAATAAAATTCGACTCTTACTTAGGAAAGTAATATAGTCATATGTAAAAAAAACAGCCTTCAGATTGAGGTTTTGTCTTTTAAGGTAGATAATTAACCTTTGTAATATAATTTAGAGATGTAATTTTTCTAAATTCATGTACATTCTACTTTTCGTCTTAGTACATGTTCAGTGCTTTACGTGACTGTGTACCTGCTATGATGCATGCAAGGCATTTAGAGTCCTATGAAGTACTTCTGGATTGCTATGACAAGGAAATCATGGAAATTTTAAATGAGGTAACATTTTGAGATTGAAAAGCTTAAAACGTGTCTAGAATGCAATGTTTAGAAAAACTTTTTGGATTGAAGCAGGCTTTCACAAATTTAAGATTGTTATTGTAAATCACAAAGGAACTATCACTATTGTGCTAAATTGGTCTTTAATTCCTAATTTTTAATACAGAAATCCAGATTAGGTATTTGGAAAACTTTTTTTTACTTTAGTAAGTAGTATATTTGAATTTAAAGTTCTGTTTATTAGAAGAATGCAAATGCAAAAATTGGTTTGACTACTGTCTGCAGCTAATGGTCATATAGTTAAGGTAACTTAACTATTAATGTTTTATTGAATTTCATTTGGAAAGCTAATGACTGAAATATTTTATATTTAAAAGTATAAAGCCTATTACTTGTGTAACAGATAATTTGAATGCAGTATAGTACATCCGCCTCTGTTTTAATGAAGTGTGTATTATAAACACTGATATCTTTAAAATTAAATTTCCAACTAGCAGTATTTTTATATGGAGGGAGGAATTAAAAATGAGTAAACTTCACAATATAAACCTTATATAGGTTTGATAAAATTGTGAAATTTCTAAATGTAGTTTCTCATATTAAATACTTGTATTTAGAAAATAAAATACATGTCTGGCCAGTACTTAGAACCCTGTGGTACACCAGAAAAAAATGATTAATTTCATTGCCTTTAGCTCAATGAGTTTTGTGATTTTTTTTTAATGATTATTAAAAGGAAGCTTTTAAAAAATTTCCTCTCTTGCATATTCTCAGAACCTTTCCTCCTTTGTTGCTGGTTTCTATAAATTTTATGCTTAATATTGTGTATTCATGTTCCTTGTAATGAAGCCATCAGATGTTAGCTTTTGATTTTTTTTTCAAGGGTGTTATACTTAAAATAGTAATGAATTCATTAGAACTCATCTAACTGCTCCCTGGTCAAAAAAAACCATTGATTTTCAATAGACAGCAAAATAATTTCACTCTCCCAATAAAATAATATTTTACCATAGAGTATTTAGAGTCTTAAACCAGTTTGACAAATTTTTTCATCATTGCACAGATACTAAAGCTCTAACAGTGAGAACATAGACACCTAGAAGAGTAATACAATTAGAATATTATTTTGAAAAATTAAGATAGCAATTCTTTTGTGAATAGCATTTGCTGGACAAGTTGTGCAAAGAAATAGAGAAGGACCTGCGACTTTCTGTGCATACTCATTTAAAGCTGGATGACAGAAACCCTTTCAAAGTTGGCATGAAAGACCTGGCCCTTTTTTTCTCTCTGAATCCAATTCGGTTTTTCAATCGTTTCATTGACATTCGAGGTGAGTGTTCTGGTTTCCTTCTTAGGGTCATATTCTATATTTGTTTGCCCTGTTAAAGAGAAAATAACAAAAACGAAACCTTGAGAAAATCTTTCTTTGTTTTAGTGCATTTATTCTTGAATTTCTTTTTGTTTCTTCATTTTTATTTTCCTAGCACCTTATTTATTTATTTTTAAAGGAATTCCTTTATTTTTATTATTTATTTATTTATTTATTTATTTTTGGCTGTGTTGGGTCTTCGTTTCAATGCGAGGGCTTTCTCCAGTTGTGGCAAGCGGGGGCCACTCTTCATCGCGGTGCATGGGCCGCTTACTATCACGGCCTCTCTTGTTGCGGAGCACAAGCTCCAGACGCACAGGCTCAGTAGTTGTGGCTCATGGGCCTAGTTGCTCTGCGGCATGTGGGATCTTCCCAGACCTGGGCTTGAACCCGTGTCCCCTGCATTGGCAGGCAGATTCTTAACCACTGCGCCACCAGGGAAGCCCCCAGCACCTTATTTTAAAGGAAGAAATTTAATGTTCAAAGACAAGTTGTTTCCTTTTTAGTTTCATTTCTCTGCCTTTCCTACTGTTCATGAATCAGAAAAGTTTTGATCGTTTTTTTTTTTTTGAAGCTTATGTAACTCACTACCTAGACAAGACTTTCTACAATCTAACAACAGTAGCTCTTCATGACTGGGCCACTTACAGTGAAATGAGAAATTTAGCTACTCAGCGTTATGGATTGGTTATGACCGAGGCACATCTTCCTAGTCAGACTTTGGAACAGGTATAGTATAAACTGTTCTTAGTATAGTATGATTGTGGCATGATAACAGTATTTCTCTAAGAAAAATTTTTTCTTTTTACTTTATTTAGTATGTGTTTATATTCCAAGAAAAAACCTCATACTTGAGAAGAATAAAAAATTAGATGGTGCTAATTTGCTTTATGAAAGAATTTACCACAGCCTTCCAAATGTTTATACTTTTCCTTTTGTTGAAAATTTGAAATATACATAGATTTATATACAGCTTTTCAGAAACATGTTGGGATAGTGAGGCAACTTCTGCTGTATTTTAAAAAGTTTAATCAAGGTGACAGTTAAGGATTTTAAACCTAGATACAATATATAAGCTTTAATATCTTAGAAAATTGGTTAAATTTATGTAATTGTATTTGTCTTAAAATGAGTGCAAACAAGTATTTAGCTTTACTAATTCAATAAGCTAATTTACAGTATGGCAGTATCTCACGAGTGCAGAGGTTTGTTTTCAGTTAATTTGCATGTAATTCTTTCTAAGATAATCCAGATAATATTTACCAAAAAACCTTAATTCAGTTCCAAAAGTTGAGGATCATAATTTTTCATTCATCTTACTGCACATATAGGGACCAATTGCAGGATCAGTTTGTATATCCTTTCATTCATTTATTTATAAATTTAATATTTACTGAAAACATGCTAGGCACTGAACTACATTTAGGGATACAGAAATAAATAAAAACACTCTCAGCTCATGTGGGAGAAAAAAAATGAGTAAATAAATTTTTAGATTAAAACATGAGAAAATCTATAATAAAAACTTAATCAAAGGGGTATTGTGATATTACTTTGAGCCCCAATTAGAAAAGCTGTGGAACAGTTTATATGATACCGTTAGGTATTAGAGTAATAAGAATGAAGGATTCTTATTAGGTAACTTGTATATTAAAAGTGGTCTAGTATGATTAAAAGAAGCATAAGGATTTGGAATTAGATATTTTTAAATCCCTGTGTTCTGCCTCCTCCTAGCTTCCTTGCAGAACTCCCTTAGCTTCATTTTCTTCAGCTGTGGAATTAAGAATAATACCTCATATTGGAGAATTCCATATAAAGAACCTTGCACAATGCCTGAAAAATAGTATATATTTTATAAATATATACTGTTTATATATAATACACATATTCTGGCTGTTATATATAGAATAATAGCCAGAATCTGGCTATTATTTTAGAATCTTTTAGAATCTAAAATAGATTCTAAAATCTATTTTTAGAATCTGGCCATTAGTTTACTTTGCAAAAAATATAGAAAAGATCTTTGGGAAGACAAATATTCTCAAGAGTGGTGGTGAAATGATTGTGAGTCATGGATCTTCAAAATTTTAAATTTAACCGTTCCTGTCTACACAAAAGGAATAAGATAACAAGCAGTCAGATTTCCCCAAGTAGATAGTCCTAATTGTACATGTCAGAAGGCTCTTTTTAACCTTTGGTTGTACTTTTTGTATAGTTGTTCTTTAAAATAATTTAAAAATATTGGGAGACTTGGTATAAGCAGTAAGTCACTACATTGATATGTCTGATTATTTTAAACTAATAATAATAGAACTTCTTTGTGGATTGTTTTGTAGGGCCTGGATGTCTTGGAAATTATGAGAAACATTCATATATTTGTGTCTCGATACCTCTATAATCTCAACAATCAAGTGAGTGAGTTTCAGAAAAAAATTTTTTATTAAAAAAAATTTTTTTTAATATCTTTATTGGAGCATAATTGCTTTACAATGTTGTGTTAGTTTCTGCTGTACAACAAAGTGAATCAGCTATATGTATACATATATCCCCGTATCCCCTCCTTCTTTAGCCTCCCTCCCACCCTCGCTATCCCACCCCTCTAGGTGGTCACAAAGCATTGAGGTGATCTCCCTGTGCTATGCAGCAGCTTCCCGCTAGCCATCCATTTTACATTTGGTAGTGTATATATGTCAGTGCTACTCTCTCACCTTGTCCCAGCTTCCCCTTCCCCCCCACCCCCATGTGCTCAAGTCCGTTCTCTACGTCTGTGTCTTTATTCCTGCCGTGCCACTAGGTTCATCAGTACCATTTTTTTAGATTCCATATATGTGCGTTAGCATATGGTATTTGTTTTTCTCTTTCTGACTTACTTCACTCTGTATGACAGACTCTAGGTCCATCCACCTCATTACAAGTAACTCAATTTTGTTCCTTTTTACGGCTAAGTAATATTCCATTGTATATATGTGCCACATCTTCTTTATGTATTCATCTGTCGATGGAGATTTAGGTTGCTTCCATGTCCTGGCTATTGTAAATAGTGCTGCAATGAACATTGTGGTACATGCCTCTTTTTGAATTATGGTTTTCTCAGGGTATATGCCCAGTACTGGGATTGCTGGGTCATATGGTAGTTCTATTTTAAATTTTTTCAGGAACCTCCATACTGTTCTCCATAGTGGCTGTATCAATTTGCATTCCCACCAGCAGTGCAGGAGGGTTCCCTCCCTTTTCTCCACACCCTCTCCAGCATTTATTGTTTGTAGATTTTTTGATGATGGCCATTCTGACCGGTGTGAGATGATATCTCATTGTAGTTTTGATTTGCATTTCTCTGATGGTTAGTGATGTTGAGCATCCTTTCATGTGTTTGTTGGCAATCTGTATATCTTCTTTGAAGAAATGTCTGTTTAGGTCTTCCGCCCATTTTTGGATTGGGTTGTTTGTTCTTTTGATATTGAGCTGCATGAGCTGCTTGTATATTTTGGAGATTAATCCTTTGTCAATTGCTTTGTTTGCAAATATTTTCTCATATTCTGTGGGTTGTCTTTTTGTCTTGTTTATGGTTTCCTTTGCTGTGCAAAAGCTTTTAAGTTTCATTAGGTCCCATTTGTTTGTTTTTGTTTCCATTACTCTAGGAGGTGGGTCAAAAGGATCTTGCGTGATTTATGTCATAGAGTGTTCTGCATGTGTTTTCCTCTACGAGTTTTATAGTGTCTGGCCTTACATTTAGGTCTTTAATCCATTTTAAGTTTATTTTTGTGTATGGTGTTAGGAAGTGTTCTAATTTCATTCTTTTACATGTAGCTGTCCAGTTTTCCCAGCACCACTTATTGAAGAGGCTATCTTTTCTCCATTGTGTATTCTTGCCTCCTTTGTCAAAGATAAGGTGACCATAATGTGCGTGGAAGAAAAATTTTTTTAATGTAGAAAGGCTGAGGGGCAAAGAATTGATTCTCAATAGTGCAAGTTAGTAAAATACAGAAGACAAAAAATAATTGTTTAGAGATTATCTTGTTTATTCCTTTGCTTTGACTGTATTATCTTTTTGAATGACTTTTCAATTATCTTTAATAAAATAAAATTCTAGAATTCTTGGGTTAACTGGTCAGTGTTTGCTATTGATTGTGTTTGTTTCATTACAGATTTTTATTGAGCGAACAAGCAATAATAAACATTTGAACACTATTAACATTCGGCATATTGCTAATTCAATTCGAACACATGGCACAGGAATCATGAATACAACAGTAAGAACCTTCTGGGAGGGGGGTTGTGTGGGTAATAGACCCCTGTTGAATTTGGTAGTTTGAAATATAGTTTTTTTCATCAAATATTCTGGTAAATATACATTATTGCTTGTTTATATTATACCTTAACCTCCATTTTTCTGTTTGGTATAATTAAAATGTCTGTCACTGAAATTGTGTTAGATGTGATGGAAGCTTTGTAATTCAAAAGGCACTTTAGGGACTTCCCTGGCGGTCCAGTGGTTAAGACTTCGCCTTCCAATGCAGGGGGTGCGAGTTTGATCCCTGGTTGGGGAGCTAAGATGCCACATGCCTCGCAGCCAAAAAAACCAAAACATAAAACAGAAGCAGTATTGTAACAAATTCAATAAAGACTTTAAAAATGGTCCACATCAAAAAAAACCTTAAAAAAAAAGGCACCTTAGAATGTTTTACCATCTTAAGATCATCATTATAAATAACGTTGGAGATTTGAGGACATCAGCATAAGTATATATCTGGGTGGACTGTTTGATATTCTCTGTAAGTTGCTTCTGAAAGCAAATCATTGATAGTTTATTTAACATCCGTCACGCTCTTTTTTTGGGAAGGCGTTTACTAGTTATTTGATATCCATAAAAATAGCAATTTGCTGAAAAAATATCTTGAATCTTCTTAGAAATGGGCATTCAGTCACTTGCGACAGTCATTTGAGCTTATATGCTATGTTTCCTTCAATGGAAAAAGAGAAGTCTTTAAATTTACTGGGTTTTCAGGCCACAGTTTCTCCTTGAGGAAAGAAGAACGCAAATGTTTAAATAGTAAAGTGTTATTAAGTGTATTTGGGAGTAAGGGAATAGGGAGAAGTTACATGAATGGAAAGTTACGTAGGGACCATTTTAGTGTAGTGGGGAAGCCATTTAAGTATTTGAGCTGATAAGTAATGTGATTGGAGCTCTGTGTTAGTGGTTATCAATAGAGGAAGGGGACATAGGTAGTCAGAGTTTCAAATTTAAAACAAGGAGTCATCCATGTAGAGATGTCTGAGCCTTTCAGGATGAATAAACTCTGAACCTTTAAGGATCAAACTCTTCTTTGACCTCATCTGTCAAACACTCATTCATGTAACAGATATAATTATGCTCATATTTTATGTGTCTCAGGCACTGTGCTGGGCACTGGGATAAGAAAAACAGACATTTCCTGCTCTCATAATAATTGTACTCTAGCAGGAAAAACCATTGTTAATCAATTAACCACACTAATGAATGTAAATTCCTGATGTCTGGTGATGATGAGGTGAGCATAGAAGAAATACAATCAGAGGCTGGCAGTGTTACCCACTATTAAGAATGGAAAGGATATGGGCTTCCCTGGTGGCGCAGTGCTTAAGAATCTGCCTGCCAGTGCAGGAGACACGGGTTCGAGCCCTGGTCCTGGAAGATCCCACATGCCTTGGAGCAACTAAGCCCGCGAGCCACAACTGCTGAAGCCCGTGCGCCACAACTAGTGAAGCCCACGCGCCATAGAGCCCGTGCTCTGCAACAAGAGAAGCCACCACAATGAGAAGCCTGCACACCACAACGAAGAGTAGCACCCGCTCGCCGCAACTAGAGAGAGCCTGCGCGCCGCAACGAAGACCCAACGCAGCCATAAATGAATGAATGAATGAATAAATAAATAAGTGTATGGGAAAAAAAGAATGGAAAGGGTAAAGAAGAGACTACTTCTAAGACTACTACTGCTGAGGAGATCAAGAAAAAGCAGTGTTTAAGCCACAAGAAAAGTTCTGAGAAAGCACGCCTTTCTATAACTGGGTGATGAAGACTGTTACAAAGCGCGTACAGGAGATTAACGAAGATGGCGGAGTAGAAGGACGTGCTCTCACTCCCTCTTGCGAGAGCACCAGAATCACAACTGGCTGCTGGACAATCATCGACAGGAAGACACTGGACTTCACCAAGGAGGATACCCCACGTCCAAGGACAGAGGAGAAGCCACAGTGAGACGGTAGGAGGGGTGCAATCAGAGTAAAATCAAATCCCGTAACTGCTGGGTGGGTGACTCACAGACTGGCGAACACTTACACCACAGAAGTCCACCCACTGGAGTGAAGGTTCTGAGCCCCACATCAGGCTTCCCAACCTGGGGGTCCGGCAACGGGAGGAGGAATTCATAGAGAATCAGACTTTGAAGCCTAGTGGGAATTGATTGCAGGACTTCGACAGGACTGGGGGAAACGGAGACCCCACTCTTGGAGGGCGCACACGGAATAGTGTGCACATCGGGTCCCGGGGGAAGGAGCAGTGACCCTGGGGGAGGCTGAACCAGACCTATCTGCTAGTGTTGGAGGGTCTCCTGCAGAGGCGGGGGCTGGCTCTGTTTCACCGTGGGGACAAGGACACTGGCAATGGAGGTTCTGGGAAGTACTCCTTGGCGTGAGCCCTCCCAGAGTCTGCCATTAGCCCCACCAAAGAGCCCAGGTAGGCTCCAGTGTTGGGTTGCCTCAGGCAAAACAACCAACAGGGAGGGAACCCAGCCCCACCCATCAACAGTCAAGTGGATTAAAGTTTTACGGAGCTCTGACCACCACAGCAACAGTCAGCTCTACCCACCACCAGAGCCTCCCATCAAGCCCCTTAGATAGCCTCAACCACCAGAGGCCAGATGGCAGAAGCAAGAAAAACTACAATCCTGCAGCCTGTGGAACAAAAACCACATTTACAGAAAGATAGACAAGATGAAAAGGCAGAGGGCTATATACCAGATGAAGGAACAAGAAAAAACCCCAGAAAAACAACTAAATGACATGGAGATAGGCAACCTTCCAGAAAAAGAATTCAGAATAATGATAGTGAAGATGATCCAGGACCTCGGAATAAGAATGTAGGCAAAGATTGAGAAGATGCAAGAAATGATTAACAAAGACCTAGAAGAATTAAAGAACAAACAGACATGACCAATACAATAACTGAAATGAAAACTACACTAGAAGGAATCAGTAGCAGAATAACTGAGGCAGAAGAACGGATAAGTGACCTGGAAGACAGAATGGTGAAATTCACTGCTGCGGAACAGACTAATGAAAAAAGAATGAAGAGAAATGAAGACAGCCTAAGAGACCTCTGGGACAACATTAAACGCAACAACATTCGCATTATAGGGGTCCCAGAAGGAGAAGAGAGAGAGAAAGGGCCAGAGAAAATATTTGAAGAGATTATAGTCGAAAACTTCCCTAATATGGGAAAGGAAATAGCCACCCAAGTCCAGGAAGCGCAGAGAGTCCCATACAGGATAAACCCAAGGAGAAACATGCCGAGACACATAGTAATCAAAGTGGAAAAAATTAAAGACAAAGAAAAATTATTGAAAGCAGCAAGGGAAAAATGACAAATAACATACAAGGGAACTCATAAGGTTAACAGCTGATTTCTCAGCAGAAACTCTACAAGCCAGAAGGGAGTGGCATGATATACTTAAAGTGATGAAAGGGAAGAACCTACAACCAAGATTACTCTACCCAGCAAGGATCTCATTCAGATTTGATGGAGAAATCAAAAGCTTTACAGACAAGCAAAAGCTAAGAGAATTCAGCACCACCAAACCAGCTCTACAACAAATGCTAAAGGAACTTCTCTAAGTGGGAAACACAAGAGAAGAAAAGGACCTACAAAAACAAACCCAAAACAATTAAGAAAATGGTCATAGGAACATACATATCGATAATTACCTTAAACGTGAATGGATTAAATGCTCCAACCAAAAGACACAGGCTTGCTGAATGGATACAAAAACAAGACCCATATATATGCTGTCTACAAGAGACGCACTTTAGACCTAGGGACACATACAGACTGAAAGTGAGGGGATGGAAAAAGATATTCCATGCAAATGGAAATCAAAAGAAAGCTGGAGTAGCTATACTCATATCAGATAAAATAGACTTTAAAATAAAGAATGTTACAAGAGACAAGGAAGGATACTACATAATGATCAAGGGATCAATCCAAGAAGAAGATATAACAATTATAAATATATATGCATCCAACATAGGAGCGCCTCAATACATAAGGCAACTGCTAACAGCTATAAAAGAGGAAATTGACAGTAACACAATAATAGTGGGGGACTTTAACACCTCACTTACACCAATGGACAGATCATCCAAACAGAAAATAAATAAGGAAACAGAAGCTTTAAATGACACAATAGACCAGATAGATTTAATTGATATTTATAGGACATTCCATCCAAAAACAGCAGATTACACGTTCTTCTCAAGTGCGCACGGAACATTCTCCAGGATAGATCACATCTTGGGTCACAAATCAAGCCTCAGTAAATTTAAGAAAATTGAAATCATATCAAGCATCTTTTCTGACCACAACGCTATGAGATTAGAAATGAATTACAGGGGAAAAAACGTAAAAAACACAAACACATGGAGGCTAAACAATACGTTACTAAATAACCAAGAGATCACTGAAGAAATCAAAGAGGAAATCAAAAAATACCTAGAGACAAATGACAATGAAAACACGACGACCCAAAAACTATGGGATGCAGCAAAAGCAGTTCTAAGAGGGAAGTTTATAGCTATACAAGCGTACCTAAAGAAACAAGAAAAATCTCAAGTAAACAATCTAACCTTACACCTAAAGAAACTAGAGAAAGAAGAACAAACAAAACCCAAAGTTAGCAGAAGGAAAGAAATCATAAAGATCAGAGCAGAAATAAATGAAATAGAAACAAAAAAAGCGCATACATATGCAAAAATATATTAGTAATATTTGAGGGTGGTGGGGATGGAAATTAGTACAAGGCTTTCATCTATAGGTCAAAATTAATCTTGTTATTTTGACTTTAATCTCAGCTCCAATCCTGCTTTTTCAGTGTTTTCTGAGTCTAGGTCAGGACCTTTTAACCCATTCTCAGAACACCTACACTTCTCATTTTAGAAATTATTGCAGTGAGATATAATAGTTTATTTAACATATACTTGTCTTAAAATGCCTGTCCTGCTAGAATATACACTTCTTGATGATGACCATGTCTAGCATGAGAGCAGGCACTTTGCCTTGCACATAAGAGGTGCTCAAAATATTTATGGATAAATAATTGAATGTTTACTCTCTTCCTTCAGGAAAGGTCAAAGAGCACCATGTTTCTTACTTTAGTATCATTTTGGACATGTAGATTAGTAATAAGTAATCTTATGAATGGTGGAACATAGAAACTTCTGAGTGTGGTTTATGACTTGAAAACTAGAGTGTCAAATCTGGTTTATGATTCTTACTGTAGCTCTTAGTCTTATTATGAAAGTATTTTCCATTTTTTAGATTTCTTTTTTCCTTTTGTATCATAAAAATATTTAAGGGGAGCTTTTAGAAAGCTCTGTAAACTTGGGCAAAAAAAACTTCATTTATTTAAATATTTCAGGTCCAACATGAATTAGACTTTATAAATAGGCTATTTTATTCAGTAATATTGATTTGAAATTAATTTTCATAACTTTCTCCAATTTTTGAAATTTTAATTTTATAGGTTAATTTCACCTACCAGTTTTTGAAAAAGAAGTTCTATATATTTAGCCAATTTATGTATGATGAACATATCAAATCCAGATTGATTAAAGATATTCGGTTTTTCAGGGAAATCAAGGACCAAAATGATCATAAGGTATTTTTACATATTCTTTTTAAGGTAGTTTGATTCAGCTGTTGAGTATATAAGCTTACCTTATATTACTGTGCTTTGCTTTATTGTGCTTCTCAGATACTGCCTTTCTTACAAATTGGTTTGTGGCAAACCTGTGTTTTCAGATGATGGTTAGCATTTTTTAGTAATAAAGTATTTTTAAATTAAGGCATGTACATTTTTTTTTACACATAATGGTATTGCACACTTAATAGACTGCAGTGCAGTGTAAGCATAATTTTTATATGCACTGGGAAACCAGAAAATTCATGTTACTTTATTGCGATATTTGCTTCATTGTGGTGGCCTTGAACCAAACCTGCAATATCTCCAAGGTTTGCCTGTATGGCAAATGTTTATGCTAAATTCATTATGAGTTACTCTCTTGGGGTGTTTTTTTCTTTATTATTTTTCACATAATGTCTCCTTGATTTGGCTTCCTATTTTCTATATTTTCCCTCGCAATTTCTTACTCTTTGCATTCACTGTAAACAAAAGTGTAAGGAAAAATTAAATGATCAATGTAGTCAGGTGTTACCTTTCTTTGTTTTAAAATAATACACAAGCAGAACATACTCATTTTGAAACATTTAGGCAATATAGAGTGCATAAACTAAATATCCTCCCTCATTTCTCTTTCCTTCCAGTTTCATTTTCTGGAGGCAGTTGCTATTAACAGTGTCATGTGATGCCCTCCAGATGTCTGTGTGATAAATATGTATTTGTGCATTACAAATAATTGCTTTTTTTTTCTTAACAAAAATGGACTAAAACTAAACATACTGTTTTGCAGTGTGCTTATCACATGTCAGTACTTATAGGTCTACCTCATTCTTTTAAAGAGTTGATAGTAAAAATGTATACTGTAACTCCTTTAACCTTCTCCTACTGAGTGGATATTTAGTTTTTTCTGATTTTTCTGTGTTACAAACGGTGCTACACATAACATCTTTGCACATTTATCTGTGTGTTCAAATATTTTTGAAAGACAAATTCCTTGAAGAGGAAAAGGGCAAAGAATATGAGTATTTAAAATTCTGATACATATTGCCAAGTACTCTAAAAATACTGTACCAACTGACAGTCCCATCTATAATTTATAAGAATGTCGTTTTCCCTTCACCCTCAGGGCTAAGTTTTCCCATAGTGAAATGAAGAATTGCAAGTGGTAACAGTACAGAGGCATATAACCATGTGGATGGAGAACCAACAGGCTTAGATGGATCTTACGTTTGATTTGCCACATCCAGAACTATCTTAAGCATCACCTAGTTCCAGCCCTTTTATACACTAGTTGTTAGTTCTTTTCAGTGTCAGAGCAGCAAAATATTACTTTCTGGTGAAATAATTATTAAAATTACAGATTACAGTTATCAGTACAAAATTATATTCACTCTCATCTTTATTGGAACAGAAGTTACTAGTGTTTAGAGAAATAAATAATAAAACTGTTGTTGGATAAGTATTGTTTCCATTTTTTATTAATATAAAATGAGTAATTTTCGAAATCTTTTAATTAGCTAAGACTTGAAAAACTATAAGTCCCTGATACTTCTCAGACCATGGAAACTTAGTCACACATTTCTGAACGAATGTTTCTAGGAGGAGTTGATTTCTTTTATCTATCTGACAGAGTAGTTGGGTCTAGGGAGACAAATAATGGTGGTGGAAAACCTAAATTTGGTGGCATTAATAATTATTCTCCTTATTTAGTTTATATTGACCTTGAATGTTGGTAGTTTTTGTGCTATAAATTTTTTGTCATTAGAGTTCAGTGACTTTTTTTTAAGCACAATGGAAATACAAAATTAGGACAGTGGTATTGTCATGGTAGGCATTTTATGTTTTAGGGGTCTTTGTTAATAATGGTAGTCTTCAAATTATCTCCCTAGTATCCTTTTGAAAGAGCAGAAAAATTCAATCGAGGCATCAGAAAACTTGGAATAACCCCAGAGGGACAAAGCTACCTTGATCAGTTCAGGCAACTCATCAGCCAAATTGGTAAGTTATTGTAAAAGTGTTGGGAAATAAAGTACAAATCCCAAGAATCTATCTCATATATTAAGTATCTCATACGAATAAACTTAATATGTGAGTGCCCGAGTTCAGCTTTATTTCACTAATAGTTTCCTTTTCTTACCAAAAGTTTTTCAGGTATGATTAGACTGTTGGTGCATAATAATAATTGAGAGATTGTAATTTAAATAAATGAAATATTTATAAATAATATAAATAACTTTTTGTGGATAAGCTCTTCAGTTAAATTAAAAATATAATAACCTACTCATCTCAAAGGCCATACTCATGGTAAATAGTCAACTGGTAACTATTTATTGGGTACCTACTCTGTTCAAGGCAGTGTTTTAGACTTTTAAAAGTTAAGCCTAAATGCAAATGTGTGAAATGTTTATGTGAAATTAACTAATAATTTTTCTGTGCTACATCATTTCATATTTATATTTAATTTCTTGAGTTGCCCTTCTGCTTACAAGTAGAACTTGGCTTCTGAAATGTGTAATACTATATTTAAAAATAAGAACTGCATTTAAAAATAATCCTAGATTAAAAAAACTTTATGCTTGAGCTTTTCACATATATTATCTCTATTAATATCTGCACAGTAACCCTTGAGATAGGCATGTAGTCATGTTTTTAAAGATGAAAAAAGAGAAGAGAGAGAAGTGGCGTTGCTGGGACTTTTTTGGCTCCAAGTTCAAAGGTGTTTTGTATTCTTCACAGTTGCAGACACCAAGCAGTTAGTAAATTCTTATTGACTATAATTTGGTAAAATTGTGGCTCCTGAGATTCATTCATTCATTTATCAAACATTTATAAAGGCTCTGTTACACCAGATATTTTTCTAGATGCTAAGAATACAAATAGCCTTTGTTCTAAGGGGCTTTAAGTTTACTAGTGGGAAGGGTATTATAAGCATTTAGTTAGGTAGTAAAGTCAGTGAGCACTAGCTTAAGTTTTATAAATTAATTGGTTTACATAATATTAGGTCTTTCTATTTTGTATTGGTACAAGAACTTAGAGAATTTTACCTTAGTAAATTTTTAATTTTAAACAATTTAATAATAAGGTATTTTCAAATAAGTACTTTTTTATTCATAGTGATATTTGATGACATATTAGATTGTAAACTTTTGGAGCAGTAGTTTTTAACCCTTTTTGAGAATCTGATGAAAGCTCTGGATTGATTTTTGTTTTTCCCAGAATAATGCCCGTATGCACGTTCACATACAGTTGTGCATATAATACACTGGAGTTCAGGTGCTCAAAGTCAGAGTCCGTGGGCCTCAGATTAAGAGCTGTTTCTCTGGAGCAGTGTTGCTTAAAACTTCACTTAATTCATATACCAGTATCTGAGTTTTTTCCCCCATGTGAATACTGCCTGTAGTAGTATTTATTTCATGTTTTTATATTTTTTAAAAGTATAATTTTGTACTGTGAAATTATCATTAAATCATGAGCTTAGTATGCTAGTCATTTTCCCCCAATACACATCAAAATACACATTTTCCCCCAATACACAAAAAATAACGACACCTCTGTTGCCACTAGCATGTATTCCGCAGTTGGCGCATATTATCCTTTTTACTTTGTTCCAGCATTTTATTCTTTATTCTCTTCTTAGGAAATATAAATTCTTTACCTCTGCCTATAAAAAATTGTAATGTGCTTTTGAGTCTCTTCACTCGCTTGAGAAAAGGAGTAAGGAATCTCAGAGCCGGGAGCAAAGTGAGAAGTCCTTTTGTCTAAGTCCTTCTTTGCCTGCTGAAATAATTAACAACCATTAACATTTATTGGGCATTTATTTACTATGTGCCAAGGCTGTTCTGAGTGCTTTATATGTTCTAATGCATGTAAAACTCAACAGTGTTATGAAGTAAATGTTATTTCCATTCATTCATTCCACAGGTTTATTGAGGACAACACAATGTTCCTAGGTGCTGGTGATACCTATGACAATAAACAAAGTCTTTGCCCCTTTAGAGCTTAATTTAACAGATGTGGAGACTAAGACACAAAGTTTATAACTTGACCTAGGTTTTATAGCTAAAAAGTACAGAGTCCATATTTGAACCCAACTAGTCTGGCTTCAGAGGTTTGCTTTTAACTGCTACTCTCTATTTGCTTCTCACTAGCACATTTGATCAGCCAGATACCAGTTTGACAATTTGGAGGAAAACAATCACACTAGATACTTGATTTGTCTAAGATGCATAAAGAAACATTTTAACATCATCTCTCATATTGAGATAAGCCTTAAAATAGATTCAGTAATACTACTTGAGGGTTTTAAAAGGTATCAGATGAGATTATGTATATAAAGTACATATTACTGTAATATATGGTTGTGAAATGTTAACAGCTTCTTACCTTTTTGTCTCTTCTTTCTCCCAAGTAATTTCATTTCATTTGAGTAGGAAATGTTGGCTCTAGGGATAGAGCAGTGAAGAAGACAAAAGCTGTATCATGGATCTTGCATTCTAGTGGGATGAGACACAAAGAGATATGTAATTTATCAATGATAGGTGCTGAGTAAGGAGATGTAGTGGGGCTGGGCAGTGCTATTTAGTGATATTCAGGGAAAGCTCTAAGGAGGTGACATATGGGCAGGAACCTAAATAACATGGAGGAATAAGCCATGTGCATGCATAGCTAGGAAAAGAGTATACCAGAAAGAGGCGACAGTAAATGTAAAATCCCTGAGTCTGCTTGGCATTTTTGGGAAATAGTCAGGGGCTGGAATGGAGTTAGTGAAGACCTGAATGGTAGGGCATGGTATCAGAACAGCAGCAAGGGGCAAGATCATACAAGGCTGTGATGACCATGTTAGGAATTTGGATTTTATTCTGAGATGGAAAGCTATTGTAGAGTTTTCAGAAAAGGAATGAAATGCTCCAACTTAGTTTTAAAAGAACCACCAGCCGCTATGTGAAGGAAACATTGTAAGGGGTGGGACACTAAAGGTGGAAGTAGAGAGATCAGGAGGCCATTGCATAGTGCATTTCTAGGCAGGAGATGTTGCTGGTTTGGAATAGGGTGATAGCTGTGAAGGTGGTGAAAACTGGTTGGATTCTGGCTACATTTTGAAGGTAGAGCCAACATAATTTGCCCATTGATTAGATATAAAGTGTGAGAGAAAGGAAGGAGTCAGGGATGACTTCAGCGCATTTGGCCTGAGCTACTGGAAGGATAGAATTGTCAGTTTCTAAGGTAGAAAATATAATTGGGGATGAAGATCTTGAGTTTGAGTTGAACTTACTAAATTAAAATTTCTCTTAGACATGTAGGTGTAGGCATTGGATAAAAAAGCCTAGAGGAGTAGCCCAGGTTGGACATATTAGTTTGGGAGGCATCAGATAAGGATTTCTGAATATCACTTCCGGCTGTGTGTGTGTATGAGAGTGAGAGAGAGACACAGACACATACTTAATGTGAGTGAAGAAATTATTGATCTAGTAATATATTAAAGTTTGATTTTTTTTTTTTAAAGTTTGATTTTTTAAAATGTCGTCAGCATTTAATGACTTTACAAGTGAAAGTTACATTTATTTAAAAAATATTTAATATAGATGTATATATGTACATTTATATTTTAAGTGCACAAATATGTAAGTTTTATTTTTATGGAGCAAAAACTGAAGTGTAAAATACAGCAAAATCTCTTGCTACTTAGGAGTGGAAACCTTGTAATTGCTATAAATAACTGTATTCCTGATTATTAGAACTTAGAGTTATTTGTATAAACATCTGATTTTTTTTGTGTGTGGTTTTTAAGGTAATGCTATGGGCTATGTACGGATGATAAGATCTGGTGGCCTTCATTGTAGCAGCAATGCCATTAGGTATGGATGCAAACATATTTTTGCCTTGTTTATGCCATTTAGAAATTTTGTCATTAAATCTGTGTTTTTTATAAGTAATATTGTAGAGAGGGTTTTTTTCTTTTTTTGTTGATATATTTTGAGATCAAATATGAAAGAAAATCATTAATTGTACTAGTTAAATTTTTTCTCAAATTTTAAGACTACAGCAGACCGTTGAAAAGCTTTATTTCTCTTAAAGTTATAGTTAATTTCTTTTATTGGTACAGTTTGTGAATGGTTCTATAGATTACATGATTTTTAAGGATAACTTGATTATTCATATATCTAAAATTCAATTATGGAACTAAAGTGATATTAATAATATAACTGAAATGCAAAATTCTTTCCAAAGATACAGTTGAAAAATTTAGAGTCTTCCAGTACTGCTTTCATATCTGTATCAATTGCACATATTTAACTTAATAAATTCCTTCCCAAATTCTTATGTAGATTTGTACCTGATCTTGAAGATATTGTAAATTTTGAAGAACTAGTAAAAGAAGAAGGTCTTGCAGAAGAAACATTAAAAGCAGCTAGGTAATCTAATTTTGGAATAATTTAAATTTGGAGATTTAAAAAGTATATGTTCATTTAAATGCTAAAGACAAGGCTAGAGGGTAATATATAAACTTATATGTCAGTGTTTTTACTATGCAAGTTATGGTCTCAGTTTATGAAATATAATGTTTTCAAGACTACAGTATTCTGATGTCTTTCCAACTTCCCTAAAAGGGATCTTCTAGACCATGGTCTCTAATACATGTGACTGTTGAACACCTGACATGTGTCTAGTCCGAATTGAAATGTGCTAAATTGTAAAGTTCATAACTGATTTTGAGGATTTAGTGTTTAAAAAAGAATGCCAAATATCTCATTAATAAAACTAATTTCACTTATTTCTTTGTACTCTTTTTAAATACTTCTATTTGCCAACACATTTCTAGAATACTAGTCCTTCCTTTCATGTAATCTAGAGCAGCAGTGTCCAGTACAGTAGTCACAACCACATGTAGCTGTTGAATACTGGAAATAGGGCTAATGGGACTAGGGAACTGAATTAAAATTTTTATTTCATTTAAATTTAAACAGCTAATGACTATCTTATTGGACAGTGCAGATCTACAGACTTGAGTAAATAGTGATTTTGGAAAACAATTTAAAACTTGAGAGAGGCATGCAGAATTGTTAAGAAAGTCTTTAGAAAACTAAGTTATATTATTAATAATTGTAACACTTATTGAGTCAGGCATGAAGGGGCACCCCTGGGCAAAGTGGAGACAATTTGAATATCAAAAAGAATAATGGTAGAAATTGCTTACAATACATTGAATTAAAAAAGAAACCGTGAGTATAGTGATAATAAGAAAAGTTGGAGAAGCAGAGGGAAAGTTCCTTTTTACAGTGCTAGCCAGCTAGTAAATATAGAAGGGATGAGAAAATTTAGGGGAAAAAAACAGTTTTGCAACCATCACTGTAATACTTGAAATGAGACAAATCGTCAAAACATTGGGTTCTCAAACATTTTTGGAGAACAGAGTATTCATTCACTATGAAAAAATTATCTCAGAAATTGATTATTAAACACAAAGGGAAAAAAACATCTTCGCAATGGAGAGACTGATGTATTCCACCTTAACCAGGTGATCAAACTTAGCATCACCAGTAACAGGACATGCTGACATTATAGGGCCCCCTGATGCAATGTAATGGCAAGTACCTATTTTGTATTCTCGCCCAAAATGTTCACTCATCAAGTGAAGGAAAGTTCATGGCAGGTGAAGTCATGGAGTTATGAGGTTATGATAATGAATTGATTATCTAAATGGACATTAAGTCTTCCAGAATGATGGAGGAGAACTGGAGTAGGTATCATAGTCCAAGATAAATAAATGTAGAGCAGTGGTTAAAACCGTTATAGATGCCTGCTTTCAGGAAGGGGTAGTTGGATACAGTTGGATCATGTGAGTCTCAAAGGAGAGATTTCTAAGACTGTCTAGTGGTGGGGGAATAATAATTTGGAAGTGGTAATAGCTATACATAAGGGATGTAGGAGAAAAAGCAGCTAATATTTCTGAAGGTTGAGTGGGAAGCTAAGTTCTTCAAAAGGAGATGGGTTTCAGTTGAGGTAAGGAGGTATAGAAGAAGTGTTAGTGAAGAGATTTAAGATGAAAAGGAATTTATTTACAATGAAATGGAATTCTACAGGGCTCATTGTGAGAAGAAGAAATACAAAACTCTGTAAAGTTCCAAGAGACGCTACATATTCTGTTTTAGGGACTAAGTTAATTAAATCATATTGATTAGCCTCTGTCCATAAAAAAATGAGTTCATTCTGAACCCCAAGGAAGTTTACTTAGAAATGTCTTATATTTCATATTTTTGAGTGCTCTCATCTAAACTAATGAGAAGTGGATTTTAAAAGCCACATCTTCTTTTGAGAAACGAACCAAGTAAATAATTTTTTTGTATTTTAGGCATTTGGATTCAGTCCTCAGTGATCACACCCGAAATTCTGCCGAAGGCACAGAGTATTTCAAAATGCTTGTGGATGTTTTTGCTCCAGAGTTTCGAAGGCCGAAGAATATACATCTCCGAAATTTCTATATCATTGTTCCACCTCTGGTGAGTATTTTTAGTATACAAAATGATTTTTTTGAAAAAGTATTAATAAATAGATCCAGTTTTTTTTACAGCAGGAAATGCAAACAGACTATATTGTTGACTTTCTGGTTGTAGATAAAACTAAATGTGGTCTCAGTGAATGCGGCCTAGAATTTTTACTTATTAGCTATGCAGAATGAGACTTATTCATAGTTCAGATAGATTCTTATTTGTTCATAACAGCCAGAGAAATCCTAGTGTGATTAAAATTACTTGAGTATACACTATTTTTTATATATATATATATATATATATATACACCCACACCCACACCCACACACACCATATAATCTTTGGGCTGAATTATACCATATAATCATTTTAAGTGATTAATATAGACCGTTACAATATGAAGTATTTCTTAAAAGCATACTATTTGAGGACAACTTCTGTCTTTTTGGTAGTAAATATGAACATCTAAGCTAAAATTTTAGTGCTTTCTCGTTGTAGTATATGGTATGTTTTGCTCTAATTCTGTAGTTGGCATCTTAAAAATAGCTCAAGTTAACCAAAATCGCAGTGGGGAAAATGGAGTTGAGAGATTAGAGAGGTATATATTAGCAATAAGTTATTTTTCTATAAAGGTTTCTATAACACAGCTCTTTCATAAAAAATTTGTAAATGGATAGCTCTAAAGTCTAAATATCACTGAGCACACGTAGCTTTTGATTACATCTAACTTTGATCGAGTAATAACTTTTCACGTTGCTGCCTGAATTAACACATATGTTCTAACATATTAGAACCATTATTATCCATTGAAAGTAGCTGATGGCCTATGGACAGCTTTTTTCTTCACGCATTTTCCTTTCTACTGTTTTTTATATGTTAATTGTTAATGCTCTATTATAATAATTGTTATGTAGCAAAAATGTCCACAGTTATCTGATAGGCATTATCTTTTCATCTTCAGATATGAATATGAAGTGTCAGATTGGAGGCGAGTCTATCTTAGTTATACTTTGATAATAGTGTAGTTAACTCACGGTGAGTTCTCACCATATTTCTTTAATTTGAATTCATGGTAAACAGCAACGGCAAACCATTTGTGGGATTGAGGAAGAGTAGTTTTGCAGAGCTGCTGTCAGAATTCAGTTAGTGATGGAGAAAACAAGAGGGATTACAAACACTACAAAGAAGAGAAGTATAGGACGCTATTCTTGTGTCCTTGAGTTTATAATCTAATTCCAGAAAGAAGACAAACATAAATGAGATATCTAAAGAAGATTTAAGTAACAGTTGACAAAGATTTTATAAAATGTGATTAACTGCCAAGTAAGTTTTACAGGCAAAAAAAGTGGAACTTGATAATCTTGTTTCCAGTGTAAGCTATTATAGTACTTATCACACTGTACCATAATTATTTTTAAACAGGTCTCTCTCTATCCCAGTGCTGTGCTATCCTTTTGTAGCCCCTAGTGGCTACTTAAATGTAAATTAGTTAAAATTTTATAAAGAAATTCAGTTCAGCTCCTAAGTTTTACCATACACATTTCAAGTGCACAGTGGCCATATGTGGCTAGTGGCTTACTGTATCGGACAATGTAGATACACAGCATTTCTGTCATTGCCAGGAGTGCTGCTCTGTAGAGTGTGAACTCTTTGATGGTATTCATTTTTTTATTGTAATTATTTAATAATGCCTGGTATTATTAAGTTTCAGTAAATATTTGTTGAATAAATGCTGTGATTAGATAAGGTATTTCAGAGGAGCTAAACTTTTAGGGAAGTGCTTTTTTGGGGGGAATTTGTTTATCTGAATGACTACTAAGCCTTTTAAACTGAGAATATGGTAAGAAATACTATTGTAGAATGAATTGGGTGGGCAGAAGTAAGGACTGCCATGCTTAAGAGCACTTGAGCTTTTAAGTAAAGCAGGCCTACTTTTCTGACTACAACTTTGATTTAGAGTATGACTTTAGGCAAGTTACTAAAACCTCTCAAATCTCAGTGCCTTCATTTGTTAAATGTGCATAATATTTTAGAATGAACCATACACAAAAGCACTGTGCTTGGGTTAAGTGGTGATTGAGGGAGTGCTCATATTTAAAGAACTTGGAAAGAAGAGCCATTAAGAGATACTTATACAGATTATGACCTCACCAAGAGGCTATTTATATGAGGGAAATGTTTCAAATCAAAAGGACAGGAGCTTAGAAGAGATCCTGTTTATAATTTTTGAAATGTCTGTTTTAGGAACTGAAGATTTTTTAGCACAATTGTTTCTCTAATATGTTATATCTTTTTAGACCCTCAACTTTGTAGAGCATTCCATTAGTTGCAAGGAGAAATTGAATAAAAAAAATAAAATTGGAGCTGCCTTTACTGATGATGGCTTTGCCATGGGTAAGCTTAGTGGAATTGTTTTCTCATGAAGTTTATGTTTACCTTACAATGGATTTTTCAAAATGTTTGCTTGAGAATAGAGCTATGTGCTCTTTGTAGATTTGTTTTTCATGAGCAGTGTTTACTGTTTATGTTTTGGCTGGGTCATCTGATTGACCATTATTTATACTGTTGTTCATGCTCCTTTGGTATTGCTAATCACTTAGAGTGGTTGGACCTAATTATTTAGGCTTTGTTTTTGTTGTGGTTTTATTTACAGTTTGAGCATCTTGTATTTAGTTTCCCTGTAGCTTCCTAGTTGTCTATTTAGCAGTGGAAGTTTTTCCCCACCCTTACAGCCATATATTATCTCCTGGTGATTTTCATAGCCATGTTATTTCTTCTTGATTGGCCTTTTTTTTTTTAGTTCTTTATATGTTTTTAAGGAGGAATTAAGCCATGTTGCTAAACTTATTCATTTGTGCTGTAAAATGTAATTTGAAAGAGGGTTAATTCAAAATGGTTAGCTTAATTTTAGGAATTACTGGTGAAGTAGAATATAACTTGTCTACACGTTGTAATTTCGTTTTGGTTTTGCTGGTGACTCTAGGTGTGGCTTATATTCTGAAGCTTTTGGATCAGTACCAGGAATTTGACTCACTTCACTGGTTCCAGTCTGTTAGAGAGAAGTACCTGAAGGAGATAAGAGCAGTTGCTAAGCAACAGAATGTGCAGTCAACTAGTCAGGATGAAAAACTACTACAAACCATGAATCTCACTCAGAAGCGACTGGATGTTTATCTACAGGTAGAGAGTAACAGTCAGATCTGCTTTGACTTTTTAATACCCATTACTTCTTGATCACTGAAGAAACATAAATCATATTGAAACTCCCATTTTAACAAGTAAGATGAATAGTGGTCATAAGAGTATATTTTTAAATGAATGGTATTTGGAAGCCATTTGACTCATATCTTAAAAAATGGGTGGATTACACAGTTCAGTTTCTGTATTTGCAATTTGCACTCACTAGAGCTTTTTAGAAATAATGAGATATTAAATATAATTTTGATGTTTTACTAAAGTAAGTATTTTCAGCTTTTATTTCTAATTTTTTTAATTTACTTAGGAATTTGAATTGCTCTGTTTCTCACTGAGCAGTGCAAGAATTTTCTTCAGAGCTGACAAGACTGCAGCTGAAGAAAACCAAGAAAAGAAAGAGAAAGAAGGTCAGTGAGTGGCTTAAATTTGGAAAGACCAATAAATCCGTCTTTAATAGTAGACACGAATACCCCAATTTATCTAGTCAGACTTTTCTTTTTGAAAAATAATATAGACCTAGAAATGTCTTTTTAAAGAAGTAAAGCCTAAGGGGATCATTTGTGAAACTGAAAAGAAATTTAACATAGTTTATGCATTTTCATTCTGAGATAACTCTTTATTCAGTTCATCTTCTCTTAATTTAAAAAAAATGTACCAAGTTTAGGGTTTTTTCTTTCATCCTTCAACTGTATCAGATAAGAAGGAACAAATTAGAGGAGGAGACTAAATGTTGGCTTAAGTCAGAGCTGCTGATGACTGGACACTGACTGAATGTATGGGGCAGGTGATGAAGGAGACATAAAATAGTCAAGGCCATTTTAGCGTCACAGTAATAGCCTCCGGTGCTCCTCCACAGCCAGGCCTTGGAGAATTAGAGAGCAGTAGAGCCGTAATAGCTGATAGTCATTAAGGAGGGGATCCTGTCCATTATATTCTTTGTGGGTGTAAATTGTTCAGCATTTCATACTTAAGGGACCCTCGTGGTACATTTCTCTCAAATTTGAAATTTAGCAACAATTGTCTCCCCTGAAGAATGGATATTTCCTTTTTTCTGTTATGGAAATTATGTAACTTAGGTTTCCTCTTTGGAAGCTTAAAACTAGGTACAGCAACATGACAGGTTTCATGTTTGCTCTTTTTCCTTTTTCTTACTTGTATTTCACAGATCAAGAATAAAAGATACTTCATAAAACGTGATGTTTTTGTTAATCTTATTTTGCCAGTTAAATTTTAAAATAAATATGTTTTTCACACTGAATAGAGGTGATTCATTTGGGTAGACCACTTATATCAGTTACCCTATTCCCTGTTGATAATGTTCCATCAGTACTGTTAGCATATGCAGGCATTTTTGGAATCTAGACTGAATAATAATCATGTTCTTGAAGAATGATTGCCGGCTGTTACCTGGAAGATACTAAATATATATTAAATAAAAAAATATATATGTTATGTTTGGGTTCATTTAAAAATAATATTTAGCGAAGCCATCTGGAAGAATTTGAGTCAGTATAATCTAAATTGTGAAGACATTGAGTTATTGCTTACGTTCTGCTCAGGCCTTTCATGATGCCAGAACCTTGTCTCCAGCCTAGGTAACTAGGAATATTCTGCAGGTGGATTGCCATTTACTTTAAGGCCTAAAGCATTAAGACAAAACAAACATTTCAGTCTCAGTGGAGCTCCTTGCTTTGGACTGCTGTTCTTAAGGAGCTCTCTAGGGTTTTGGGTAATGTATGTCACCCACATGCCTGATGCTGGGTGGTGGTTCTGTTTTAGGACTCTATTTTAGCTAAAGTTTGCTCAGAGATGTTGTCAAAGTTGCTGAAAACATTAAATAGTTTTTCTCTGTTAATGAAATATATATATATATGACATTTTGCACAAAAGGCAGAAATTCATTTTATCACAGTCATAATAAAAAACTGCATTTAAAAATAAATTATAAATACAATTGGAAAGTTATTCATTCTGGACAATTTTATACATGAACTTGTAACCATGTTTCTATCAATAATAGCACTACAATTTCTTGGCACAGCTGGGGGAATGTGCAGTGTGAAACCTCAGATGCAGTTTTGCTCTCTCACAATTCTACACTACTATTACAAACCAGTCAAAACGATTACATTTGCAATATTTAGCCTAGATTTCTAAAAAATTAAGGTAAATAAACTACATATAATTTGTGATGTTAGAGAAACATTTGGTGGATGCAGCATTTTCTTAATTTGAAATTTAGCAATATAGTCCTTAATTTTTTTTTTAGTCCTTAATTTTAGTTACTTAATTCATTTTTTAAAATGAACATAAATATGTCCATTATTTTCACTCATGCTTCCAGAAGAGACTAAAACAAGCAACGGAGACCTGTCCGACAGCACTGTGTCTGCAGATCCTGTTGTCAAATGATACTGATGGTATGCGTTGCCCCTATGAAATCATCAGAATTGTATATGAAATGGATGTTAATAAGCTAATAACCGAGTGTTTCCTGGGTCACATCTCTGGGAAATATTTAGATGCTGCAACTCTCTAAGGCAGTGCTCTAAAGTTAAGTCCATTCTTCTTCCGAAGGCTCTACTTTTCAAAGGTTGAGAATGAGATTTTAAAATCAGATTTTTGTCTGGACTTTGGCTAGATGTGCCTGGGAACAGTTATTTGAAATGAAGTTTTAGAAGGGTTAACTTAAATTCCTAAACTGCCACCTCAGACCTCTTGTAATCTATATGAATGTTTATAATTTGTATTTGTATAGGTCTTTGATCCATATTTGTCTCAGTCATTGGAAATTCAGTGCATATACTATGTACAGCCAGTAATGTTTAAACAAAAGGAATTGAGCCTGAAATTCATGAAGCATACATTTCAATATTCTTATAAAAGGGATATATGAAGATGGTTTTGATACTAGAGGTGAGGCACAAGTGTTACGTACCCTTTTTGTACAGTGTGAACTGATTCATTGTTAATTTCATGTGGCTCACAAGAGCTGCTGCTGTCTGTGGTGAGATATTTTATAACTAGTTTACATTGCTTTGAGAACATTTAACCTCCAAAAACTGCTTTAAATTTAAGATTTACTTAATACTCAAGGGGAAGAAGATACAGATAAAGCCATAGAGTCCTGCTTGAAGCTTTACTTTTGGCTGAAGGCATTATGTATGATAGCAGAGAAAACTGAATGAATTCTTATTTCTACATCCAAACTCAGGTTTCTTCTACATTAGGTTGAACTGAAGTCTTGATGATGGTTTGGGCAGACTTTTTCTTTAAACCAAGTATAATCTAAGAAATCAGATTAAGCACTGTGCAGGCTTTTAAAAAATTACCACTGTGAGAATAAAGTTCTAATAAACTAAATCACTTACTGATTTAAAAGGTAAAGATTTTGAGTAAATTTAATTCCTGGCAAGCTATTAGCTTTATTTTTGTAAAGATTATATCAGTTAAATGGTTAATCATGGCCTATAGTCTTTTAATATAATACAATGATACCTTTACAGTGAAGACAAAAAAGTTTAAAACTTTATGTGTAATACTAACATCATTTTAGGAAATACTTGATTTTTCCATTGCACTTGCCTATTAAGCATTTCTTTGGGTAAATCCTGCAAGTAATTCTAACATTGTTGTTTGATTTCCAGCTTTTGGAACGGGTGTACAATGCCCTGTGTGTATTCATTGATCACGGTCAGGGTAACTTTCCCAGCTCAAGATAACACTTTCACTGTTAAAGTTCAGAAGAAACAGAATAGGTAGGAAGTGTTTTTTGTTTATTATGTAAACATGACTTACAGAGTTATGTACAATGGATGGATTAAAGGCATTTAATATTTGTAATTTGTACTAACTGTAGAAATGGCCCTAAAGCATGCTGCATAATTAATAATTTATATTTTCATTATTGTAAATGTTTATATTAATGATATTGCATTTGATTGTATCAAATTGGTCACCATTTCATAGCAACAGTATTGTTTTTTCTGTTTTTCTTCTCTAACTTCCCTAAAATCATCTCCTTTAATAGAGATAGAAATTCTAAATAGAAGAGAATCAGATGTCTCTGTCATTATCCCCACACATGTCAGTTATTTTATCAATACTACATAGAGTTCACATGCTGACTCCATGGATACCTACAATTGAGAAAAATGTGACAGATTATTATTTTGCCTTTAGTTCAAAATAATGTCACTGCAGTCTGGATGAGGTATAATAAGTTTACTTATTTGAAATAAAATCTCTGAAAAGATTAAGCATATTTAAATGCTGTTAAAAGTGCAGAGCAACAGGGCTTGAGTGTTTTACACCTAAGTTGATGTACACATTTAGATGACAGTTTTCCTTGCTAATGTATTAATGTTAATATTCTCATTTTTTTCAGACATAACTGCAGTTTAAAAATCAATGTGAGCATTTGTTGTAAACTCACAGAAAACTTAATGTTCAAATTCTCAGGAATTAAGGACTAACCATAATATTGTCAGTTCTAATTAAATTTTATAAAAGATGGCAAGTTTGTTATCTCCGTTAAGTGGGGCTTTCCTCTTCCCCAGTTCTAAGAGAATACAGTATGCATTGATATAATAGAACATTAATAAATACAATTTCAAAAATTTACTTCCTCTGGATGTTTATGTTCAAAATTGAATGTCTTAAACCAGTAGTTCTTAATATTGATCTTTTTGGAGTTCCCTTTGATCTAATAGTGTGTGGAATCTCTTTAAAAAAATACTTGCTTGCACATAGGCAAAATTTCAAGTATGAAACTGGTACTGGCTCCTCTTTGTATCCCAGGTGGACTTATTTTCTTTCCTTTTTATATTCTTAATCTTTCTGTTGCTTGCTATTTTCAAATAAAAGAACCCACATGAATGTTTAATTTTAAATCTTAATCCTGGGAAGGGATCATTAGTTTGCAATGCTGTAGTGCCATTTGCAGTCATGACTTGAACTGAAACAATCATAATAAAGGAGAGCCTTTTAAATACTATGCTGGAGAAAATGTTCTTGCTCAAAAAGTCTGATTGCTGCTCCTTCTCTTCTGAGGAGAAAAGTTTGTAAGGTTGTGGGAAAGATGAGACAATACCATCACATACATTGTCACGTTACTCTTTTATGATGGATTGGCCAAACGTAAAAGGTAGACTTTAACCAATTTTAATAATTTTAGTTCTTCTTCCAGCTTAAGGTGCAGAAGTTTCAGACTGATGGTATACCTTTTCTTAAGAAAGATTTAATGCTACAGTTTTTTGTTTTTAGATGTTAGGAACAATTTAACAGGTTGTCAAAGACTTCAGTTTTAAAAAAGGAATCCAGAATAAGTGGGTCTGTAGAGATTACGTGAAGTCATAGGACTATGCAGTGAACTCAGAGATGGTGATAGCAAAATGAGAGTTTGGTTTATACAAAAAGTTCTTATATACTGTATGAAAGGTCGATTTGGACAAGTATATGGATATTTCCCTCTATTGTAATAGTTTGGTTCTTCTTTACCACCTAGTTTACCGGATAGCGCTGGTTGTTCCTATCAGTGGAGACATACTCAGGAAAGTAGATGAAATTTATCTCCCAATCAGTGCAGATCTGATGTCGTAATTCTGGGATCACCTTTAAGGACTGTACATTCTGTAGTGTAGGTAAGATCTGTGTGTACTGACACGTTCTTTGGTAATGCCCTCATTATTATTAACGTGAGGGAAAAAAAGTTAGCACTTCTGTACCCAGAAGCACCACCTATATAAAATTAGTATTACAGTAATCATTTCAGAATGTGTACAAAAGGTAATAAGGCATTAAAGATGCACTTTTAAGTTGATGTAATTACTGAATATCAGAATAATCTTCAAAGATTAATGTATTGAGAGAAGCGTTTGGAGATTGGTTTTCTCTGTGTGCTAGTAACATAGCACATAGTGGTTAGAAGCATAGATTTTGGAGCCAGACTGTGATTTGAATCCTGATTTGCTGCTTACAAGGTTACTTAACCTTTCTGTGCTTCATTTCCTCAGGCATAAAATGGTGTAATAATATAGCTCATAGATTGTTTGAGGATTTAATTTGTATAAAGCACTTTATTAGGAAACTAACTACTATAAATATTAGCTATTATTATCATTGCTCTTACAAGCAGAAATACACTTGTCATATAATTATTAGCTGTTGAAAAGTTTGAAGATAAACTGTCTGTATTTGAGTTGGTCTTATAAAAACTATTTCTTTTTAAATGGTTCAGCTAAGTGTTGACAATGTAAGGCAGGTCCTGCTCTTCCCTAACGGTAGTTCTGACAGGTGGCTAAACAACCAAAGGCAATGCTGGGAAATGAAAATTGGTGAATATTTACCAGTGAAATATTTATCCCAGGGATGCAAGGATTCTTCAATATATGCAAATCAATCAATGTGATACACCTATATTAACAAATTAAGGAATAAAAACCATATGATCATCTCAACAGATGCAGAAAAAGCTTTTGACAAAATTCAATACCTATTTATTGATAAAAACTCTCCAGAAAATGGGCAAAGAGGGAACCTAAACATAGTAAAGGCCATATATGACAAACCCACAGCAAGCGTCATATTCAGTGGTGAAAAACTGGAAGCATGTCCTCTAAGATCAGGAACAAGACAAGGATGTCCACTCTCACCACTCTTATTCAACATAGGTTTGGAAGTCCCTAGCCACAGAAATCAGAGAAGAAAAAGAAATAAAAGGAATACAAATTGGAAAAGAAGAAGAACTGTCACTGTTTGCAGATGACATGATACCATACATAGACAATCCTAAAGATGCCACCAGAAAACTACCAGAACTAATCAATGAATTTGGTAAGGTTGCAGGATACAAAATTAATGCACAGAAATCTGGCATTCCTATACACCAACAACGAAAAATCAGAAGGAGAAATTAAGGAAACACTCCCATTTACCATTGCAACAAAAAGAATAAAATACCTAGGCGTAAACCTGCCTAAGGAGGCAAAAGACTTGTACTCAGAAAACTATGAAATGCTGATGAAAGAAATCAAAGATGACATAAACAGATGGAGAAATATACCATGTTCTTGGATTGGAAGAATTAATATTGTGAAAATGACTATACTACCCAAAGCAATCTACAGAGTCAATGCAATCCCTATCAAACTACCAATGGCATTGTTCACAGAATTAGAACAAAAAATTTTCCAATTCGTATGGAAACACAAAAGACCCCCCAAATAGCCAAAGCAATCTTGTGAAAGAAAAACGGAGTTGGAGGAATCAGGCTCTCTGACTTCAAACTATACCACAAAGCTACAGTAATCAAGACAGTATGGTACTGGCACAAAAACAGAAATATAGATCAATGGTACAGGATAGAAAGCCCAGAGATAAACCCACACACGTATGGGCACCTAATTTACAACAAAGGAGGCAAGAACATACAATGGAGAAAAGACTGCCTCTTCAATAAGTGGTGCTGGGAAAACTGGACAGCTACATGTAAAAGAATGAAATTAGAACACTCCCTAACACCATACACAAAAATAAATTCCAAATGGATTAAAAGACTTAAATATAAGACCAGACACTATAAAACTCTTAGAGGAAAACATAGGAAAAACGCTCTTTGACATAAACCACAGCAAGATCTTTTTTGACCCACCTCCTAGAGTAATGGAAATAAAAACAAAAATAAACAAATGGGACTTAAAAGCTTTTGCATAGCAAAAGAAACCATAAACAAGACAAAAACACAAGCCTCAGAATGGGAGAAAATGTTTGCAAATGAAACAATAGACAAAGGATTAATCTCCAAAATATACAAACAGCTCATGGAGCTCAATATCAAAAAAACAATCCAGTTAAAAAATGGGCAGAAGACCTAAATAGACATTTCACCAAGGAAGACACACAGATGGCCAAGAGGCACATGAAAAGATGCTAAACATCACTTATTACTAGTGAAATGCAAATCAGAACTACAATGGGATATTACCTCATGCCGGTCATCGGAATGGCCATTATCAATAAATCTAGAAACAATAAATGCTGGAAAGGGTGTGGTGAAAAGGGAACCCTCCTGCACTGTTGGTGGGAATGTAAATTGATACAGCCACTATGGAAAACAGTATGGAGGTTCCTTAAAAAAAACTAGAAATAGAACTACCCATATGACCCAGCAATCCCACTACTGGGCATATACCCTGAAAAAACCATAATTGAAAAAGAGACATGTACCACAGTGTTCATGCAGCACTATTTACAATAGCCAGGACATGGAAACAACCTAAATGTCCACCAACAGATGAATGGATAAAGAAGATGTGGCACATATATACAATGGAATATTACTCAGCCATAAAAAGAAACGAAATTGAGTTATTTGTAGTGAGGTGGATGGACCTAGTCTATACAGAGTGAAGTCAGTCAGAAAGAGAAAAATACCGTATGCTAACACATATATATGGAATCTAAAAAAAAGGTTCTGATGAACCTAGGGGCAGGACAGGAATAAAGAGGTAGACAAAGAGAATGGACTTGACATGGGGAGTGGGAAGGGGAAGCTGGGACAAAGTGAGAGGGTAGCACTGACATATATACACTACCAAATGTAAAATGGATGGCTAGTGGGAAGCTGGTGCATAGCACAGGGAGATCAGCTCAGTGCTTTGTGATGACCTAGAAGGGTGGGATAGGGAGGGTGGGAGGGAGGCTCAAGAGGGGATATGGGGATGTGTGTGCATATGGCTGATTTTCGCTTTGTTGTGCAACAGAAACTAACAGTATTGTGAAGCAATTATACTCCAATAAAGAAAGATCTACTAAAAATAAAATGCATGCTTAAATCTTCAAAAAAAACAATCTCATTTTCCACCCTCCCACCTTTCATTTACATGGCACTTATTTTCAGAGGGTCTTAATGTGCATTAACACACATTTCAGTTAAGTTGAAAGTCACCCACTCTTTCTAAACTTAAAAATTTTATTAAAAAATATGATGCATGTACAAAAGAGTATATAATATGTAATGTACTGTTTAGTGAATGAAAGTAGAATGCTTGTGTGGCCACCAGGTAGGTTAAGAGCTTATTGCTACCAACTTAGGCGCTCCCATTATTCCTCCTCAGGTCTTGGCTCCCCTTTCTACTGCAGAGGAAACCACAGTGCACTGTGCTTTTCTTTGGGGTTACAACCATCTATATTTTTAAAAATATGGTGTTTTGCATGTTTTTGTAAAGTTAATGTAAATGTATTGACTTCTTTAATTCATTGTCATTTTTAAAATTCATCAGTGTTGATGCATATAGCTATATAGTTTATTTAGCTTTATTTCCCTCATATTGTGTTATATTTAGTCTGTAGGTAAGATTTGGGTTATTTCCAAATTTGGGATACTATGAATAGTGCTGCTGTAATCATCATTGTACATGTTTCTGGGTACGTGTGTTGAGTTTCTGCAGTGTCACAAATGAATCTCCTAGGTGGTAGGGCCAGGTGTACCTGCAAGTTCATTGGAGAGAATGCTAAACTGTTCTCCTATCCCAGCAGTAGGTGAGATTATTCCTCATTGTTCCATGCCTACCAGCAGCTTAATTTCTGCAGTCTGTAGTCAGTATCTGGTTTTAATTTGCATTTCCTTGATTTTTATATGATTGAACATATTTCTGTTTAAGAGCCCTTTTTATTTTTTATTTTATGAAATGCCTTCATGACTTCTATTTTTTTTTTCAATTTATCTTTTTCTTACTAATTGTAGGAATATTTTGTATATTCTGGATACTAATTTTTGTTGGTCATATGTGCTTGCTGAATATGCTCAGTTAATTTTGTGTTTTCATTCTGTGTTTTTTTGTGAAGTTAGTTTTAATGCATTGGATTTCAGTCTTTTGGTTTTTCATGATTTGCAGGCTTTGTGGCTTAGTTAAGCCACACTGTTTTGTTTTGGTTTTTTTGGGTAATACAGTCGATTTACAATATTGTGCTAGTTTCAGGTGTACAGCAAAGTGATTCATTTATATATATCAATATTTTTTTCAAATTATTTTCCATTATAGGTTATTACAAGATATTGAATATAGTTCCCTGTGCTATACAGTAAATCCTTGCTGCTTATCTATTTTACATACAGTAGTTATATATATACTAGTATTTGTTATTCCCATATTCCTCATTTATCTACCCCACCCCGTCTTCCCCTTTGGTAAAGTTTGTTTTCTTGTCTTAGTCTTTTTCTGTTTATAGATTTTATTTATATTATTTTTTAGATTCCACATATAAGTGATACCATATGATATTTGTCTTTCTCTGACTGACTGACTTCACTAAGTATAATATTATCTGGGTCCATCCATGTTGCTGCAAATGCCAATATTTCATTCTTTTTTTATAGCCGAATAATATTCCATTGTGTGTGTTTGTGTGTGTGTATTTATATATGTGCACACCACATCTTTTTAAGCCAGTTGTCTGTTGATGGCACCTGGGTTGTTTCCATGTCTTGGCTATTGTAAATAGTGCTGCCTGCATGTATCTTTTAAAATTAGTTTCCATCTTTTCCAGATATATACCCAGGAGTGGGATTGCTGGATCATATGGTAGCTCTGTTTGTTTAGTCTTTTTTCCGTAGGCCACACATTATTAAAATTTTTTTAATTAAAAAAATTGATTGCAGTTTCTAACAATGTTGTTCTCCTCCCATCCTGAACAATTCTAAGCAAGAATTCAGGGGACTGTGGCTCTTGAAGCCTGTCAGAACTTACTGATCTACTATGATTACGATATAGAAATTTATAAGACATTAGTTAACACTGAACTGATGATTTTATGGTGTATAATTTCATACTGTTTGTTTTGACTAGCTCACTGTGTCTCTGACGGTGCACACATTATAAAAGTGGATTCCTCAGTTAAACCCTTTAAGCTAATTTTGAGTTGCAAAAGTTACCTTATTAATCCACCATTTTAAGAGCAGCACCTTTTAAAAACTTGGCATTGAGATCACGTTATTCCACTCATGTTGCATAGTACATCCCCTCTGCTGTGATTTCAGTATGATGTCCTGGTTTTCTTTTGGGAATTAACTGTTAAAGCTACAGAACCAACTTTAGTTTCTTTTCAGGGATGTTCTAGAAAATAACCACAAAAAGCAGAAGAAACAAAGATAGTTTTTATTTGCTAGCTTTTATTGCTAGGTTAATTTATTACAAAGAAAGTGATATTTCTGTTGAACTTTGTTACAATTAAACATACTGTACCAATTAAAGATAATTATACTTGTTTCCTAGTGGGCTGGGATGCCTGGAACCAGACATGTCGGGGGGAAAAGGAACTTTTATACCAAGCCCCATGGCCAACTGTGCTTCAAGCGAGTTTTCAAGTTAACTGGTCCCTTCTTTAAGGAGGGTCTGGCTCAGAAGAAACAGGAATTGGTAGAGCTGCACCCTGTCCATGGTGATCCGCCCCTAAAAACAGTATCTAAAGGACCATAAACTTCTGAATGCTGGTTCATTAAGGTTCCACTGTAAAACTAAACATCTTTTGTGGTACTCATCTGCTTGTCTTTTTATTGCATGATGTTTGAACAATTACCAAAACTAGACCTGCATTTCTGCTAGTGCTCGAGCCTCAAAGCACAGGGCTCATCACCTAACTGCACAAATTAATGCTATTCGGCCCAATTATGAGACAAACTTGATTATAAATATACAATTTTCAGAATGACAGGCACTTAAAGCTCATTAAGTAAAATACAAAAATAGATTATATTAATAGGAAATATTTAGTGTTTATCAAATTATAAATCTAGGCTTTTACCATTTTTTGAAAAGATACTGGAAACTGAAAAGAGATGACACTGAAATAAAGTGAACAATGAATTTTTTCCATAGCTTTCATTCTGAGCGCTGAACAATGCAATCTAAGAAAAGGACTTACCACAAAGCACCTAAAATAACATTTGTAGATGGGTATGTTGTCAACCATTTCTTACTGTTTCCCTCCCAAGTCTCAGTATCAAGGCATCAATAGTACGTTCCACAAGCGGCTGTCAGCATTCTGAAACCAAGTGGTGTGCCTGTATGTATCAGAGAAGTTGAAAACCCTTAAGGAGGTAGCTCTCCTTCCTGGGTGCTCTTCACCCAAAGGCGCAAGAAGGTTATGCTTCAGATTCTGCGCCTCTATTTTCACTTGGACTTCCATCATTGTCATCTGGTTGATCGTTTAACAGTACATATTTTCCATCATTGGTTAGTGGTATGGACAGCATTAATTGAGCCAATGCTTCTGGATCCTGAAGTTATGGGAGTTTAAGAAGGAGAAAAGAAAATGCTTAAAATGCACTTAAAACCCCTTTGGCTTGGCTGTCACTATGTTCTGTAATGTAGCCTCATTCCTTCTGACTCGTCTGTGTGCGCCTTCAGGTGGGTCTCCTTGAATCTCTAAAGAAACCCTCAATTGAATTACTTCCTCCAGAAACTAGGCCAAGTTTCTACCTCTCAGCCAAAATATCATTTACATAGCCAACTCAGAATCATCTTTCTGGAAAGAGTCCAGAGAGGAACTTCCCTCACAACTTTGACCTTTAAACTCATTCTTTTCCTTTTACTCTATACCAAGAGTTGGCGAACTATGGCCATTTGGCTCACCACCTGTTTTTATAAATGAAGTTTTACTGGAACATAGCCATGCCAATTCATTTACATACTATGGCAGCTTTTGTGTTAACAGCAGAGTTGAGTAGTTGGCAACAGAGATAGTAAGCTGAGAAAGGTTTATTATCTGGCCCTTTACAGAAAGTTTGCCAACTCTGATCTACACCATAAAATACAAACTTGCAGGGCTTGCTATTTTTTCATTATGTTGGTCTTAGTCCTTGATCTGTCTGCCCCTCCCTGATAGATCAGAATTGCACAAATATGATACCCAGTAGCTATTCAATACACGTTACTATTTACATTAATTAAAAATTAAAAATCCAGTTCCTTAGTCACACTAGCCACGTTTCAATCTGCATATTAAATAGATCTTTTCCATTACTGCAGAAAGTTCTACTGGACAGTGCTGAACCAGAAGCCCCTTGTTCACTGCTGTAATTCCAGGGTTTTTCTTATACAAAATTTAATCTCAAAAATTAGTTGGGTAAATGAAAGATTGCAAACTGCTGAAAGACAGGTCTGAGAGTCTTCATTTCCAATAAGCTTCCAGGTAACGTCTCAATGTTGCTGGGCCTGGGACCACTCTGAGGAGAAAGGCCTTAGAGCGCATGGTAGATGCTGAGGTTTGTACCAGCTTAATTTGAAAGAAAGGAAATCTAGCCAACAACAACAGCAAACAAAAAAACTGATAAAACAGTAGGAGCTGCAGCAGTGATACTAAGAACTCTACGTGTTACCAGTGACCATGGAACTAGCTGGTCAAAAATGCCTGGTAGTTAGAAGGCTTAAAAGGAAATCCCAAACTTGGCCACCCTGCCTAGTGAGCATCATTTCTCTTTTTGAGAGAAATCTAAGTGTAAAGATAGCCTTTGAGTTGTTAAACCAGCACTAAAATTCACCTTACCTTCTGAACCTCAATGATTTCTTTTCCCAAATTAATAGCATAACATATCTGCAAAAGACAAGAAAAGTAGTGCTTGGCAAAGGCAGAAAAGGATGAAGAATTTTAGAAAGAAATGTGATTATGAGAGTACAGCGAGGTCACTGTCTGCTCACGTCGGCATGGGGACAGGGGACCTGGCTGTAGGAGACTCGGCACACAGGGCTCTGAACACTAGCGTCCACCTGTCCTGGTCGCCTGTTGCCGGTTTGTGCGTACAAAAAATATCCAGGTTAAGTGAAAACTGAAGGTATTAAATCGTTTAAAGTTCTTACCGGGATACTTTTTTCCTTTCTCTCTTAACCATATTTAACCACTGCACGTTCATACACAGTGGTAAACAGATACTTCCTGAAAGAAGGGTTGATTCATTTTGATTAATTCTAAGTAGTGAATGCAGTTTTTCATACTAAAGAAAAGAACAGTTTAGATGTACTTTCCTGACATCTGCTTCCTTGGTTCGCTCTCTGAGAACAGATTTTCTCCATTGTAAGTTTTCCTTTAATTTTTTAAAAAAGAATAAATTTGAGAGGAACTGCTTTAAACATTTCCTGATATCTCTACTAAACACTTACATTTCACCATTAAAGTTCTTCATTCACTCTATTTTGGTTGATACATATTTTCCATAAGGAAATTATACTCCAGTTTTCTTTCAGTGGGGCCTTACTAGGAGGTATTATTATCTAAACTACTCAATGGGGACCTGAAGAACAGTCAACTAAATATCCAGGGGGGTTGTGTAAAATAACCCTTTAAGTATCTTTGTTTGGGCTGAAATATTATGGAATCTTAAGATGAAGAAAATAACAATACCTTTTCTCCTTCTGAGTTGCTTTCAAAAACATATGTGCTCAGGGACTCTCCGCCTGTGGATTCGGGCATGCGGACCACAAAGCCAACCAGTCTCTTGTTTTCTTGATGAGCAGCAAACTGGGTGACACTGGTGAGTTCAAACTAGAAAAAAACAGGAATAGACCTAATATCACACAACAAACTGGAATTAAAAAACAGACAAGATCATTCTCCATGACAAAAGTCATGAAAAAAGTGCACTATTAGTGACATTTAATTTGGCAAATAAAATTTACTAAGTGCCTACTTTGTGTTTCAGGTGGCTACAAAGATGAATTAAGGAGTAATCACTGAAATTAGCATGCATGAGGGTACTTACATTGGCCCTTGTTACTTGAGTCTGAGGATCTATCAACCTGAAATTTTAAGAGATTGATTGTATCACAAATGTTGGATAAAATTATATCCTTAGATGAGTTTGTACAAGTTCAGAATAAAATCACACAAAACCCCTCGAAATATGAAAATATAAGACCTAGTTGAGGGCGAGGTGAGATTGCTCCATGTGACGATCCAAAGGGAGCAAGTGCCATGATTTCTGCCTTTGTTGAACCTGTGTAGTTAAACCTCAGGGTATCTTTAATGGAAGATTATAGCAAATAGAGAATTTCACAGTATTTTAGTGCTTATCCAAAAAGGCTGCATTATCATTCTCTAGAAAATTCTCCAGAAAATTAATGTGGATGGATCTTATTCCGTACAGCCTCCATCTCAGCACTATCAGTCTGTTTCCCTTAAAGTACTGGATGAATGGATACTTCTAAGTTTAACCATTTTTTTTTAAAACATGGGGTAGAGGTGAGACAACAGTGAAGGGATTTTAACAAAACTATTCCCTATCGGTTTGGGTGCAGGAGGAGTCACTTTAAGAAGGTATTCTACATGAATTCTTTAACAACATTTTAAGCATCATCAGTGTCTCTGAGAAAATTAACTGCATTAGAGAATTTAATGTTATTTTATATATATAGGTAAAAATTTCTACTTTCTAACACATGGTATTGTGTATATAAATTATTATTGATTTGCTATAAGTTTCATAAGTGAAAGCAAAAAATCTGTTAAAAAGATGGTTATAATTCTGTTTATATGAAATGTCCAGAATAGGCAAATCTATAGAAACAGCAAGATTAGTGGCTGGGGCTGAGCAGCTTGCAGGGGAAAAGGGAATGACTACTAACAGGTATGGGTTTTCTTTGGGGGGATGATGAAAATGTTCTAAAACTGTTTGTGGTGATGGTTGCACAAATCTGAATATACTAAAAAACACTCTAAAGGGGCGAATTGTACAGTATGTAAGTTATATCTCAATAAAGTTGTCCCCCCCAAATGGTTACAATTTGAAAGGTATGCAGTTATACTTTTTAAAGCATGGTGTTTATAATCAGAGGGCTTAAGACTGAATTCTAACCTGTCTACTTACTTTATGATCTTGTGTAAGTCACCCTGACTTCTCTCAACTGCTTTGTAAAATTGGGATAAGAACCTCCATATTTCAAAGAGGTGGTTAAGAAAATGAGAAAATGTGTATGGAATTTTAAGCTACAAAGCTAAATAAATAAATTTTTATTTATGTTCCTATTAATGAGTATGAATTTAATGATTTTTAAAATTTGCATCATCAACAATTTCCCTCAAGTTGGGATAACTTTAAATATTTTGTAAAATTTTTCTATAAATGAAGATTTAAACCATTCATATCATATTTTGTGAGTAACTTTTAAGTTTGCTGTCTACATCAGGTAACCTGGATTTGCTTAAGATCTGATTTTCTGTGTGACTTCTAAATTGTCTCAAAACATGAATTCCCATACAAGGATATGTATGGTAAAATTTACCATTATCGATATTTAACACATCACAACATTGTACAACCATCACCACTATCTAGTTCCAGAACATCTTCAGCACCTCAAAAGGAAACTCCATACCTGTTAAAGCAGTCACTTCCCATTCTACTTTCTTCTCAGCTTTTGGCAGCTTCTCACTAATCTGCTTTGTCTCTATAGATTTGCCTATTTTAGATATTTCATATAAATGATCATACAATATGTGGCTTTTTGTGTCTGTCTTTCAATTAGCATAATGTTTTAAAGGCTCATCCATGTTGTAATATGTACCAGTACTTCATTCCTTTTTAAGGCTGAATAATATCCCACTGTATGTATATACCACATTTTGTTTATCTATTCATCTTTTGATGGACATTTGGATTATTTCTACCTTTTGGCTACTGTGAATAGTACTATTATATGAACACTTGTTTTCAGTTCTTTTGGGTATCTACCCAGGAATGGAATTCTATGTTTAAGTTATAGAGGAACTGCCAAATTATTTCCCACAGTGACTGAAAAATGTTATATGCCCACCAGCAATGGGTTCCAATTTCTCCACATCCTTGCTAACACCTGTTACTTTATTAAAAAAAAAAAAAAAAAAAAAATCCATAGCCATCCTGGTGGGTGTGAAGTGGTTCTGGATTTGGTTTGCATTTTGCCCTAGTGACTCACGACACTGAGCATCTTTTCACGTGCTTGTTGGCCAATTACATATCTTTGGAGGAATGTCAACTCAAGTAGACATTCTTCCATTTCTTAACTGGGTTTCATCCATTTTCTTAACTGGGTTTTTTCTGTGTTGATTTGTGAGAGCTCTTTATATATTCTGGATACTATACCTTTATTAGATAAATGATTTGAAGATGTTTTCTCCCATCCTGTGGGTTGTCTTTGCACTTTTGGGGATAGTGTTATTTGATGTACTACGGTTTTTCACATTGCTTTTACATATATTTACTCTGATCTTTTTTGGTGGTGATTATAAGAAAGATTATCATAAGCTTTGTAGCTTATGAAAGCTTTCAATGCCTATGAAAGGTCCAGGACATACTTAGAGAAAAATCTTTAAATAAATATAAGGTTTTATTCATAAGAACCTCATTCTCAGTAAAAGGTTTATAACAAATGAAAAGGACTGATTTTAATAAATGGAAGAAACTATATTCTGATTTTTGCCGAAGTACTAATTAACTTTTTTGAAACTAGCATTTATTGAGTACTTTCTATGTGCCTATCACAGCTGTAAATGTTTTACCTGAATTAACTCATTTATTCCTCATGACAATACTATGGGGTGTGGATATGGTTGTTTTCATTTTATAGCTGAAGAAACCGAGGCACAAAGGTTAAGTAACTTGCTCAAGTTCATACAGCTAATAAATGCCAAAGTCAGGAGTAAGGCTCTAAAGCAGTGCTGCTGTCCCGCAGAAATTTAGTGTAAGCCTCATATGTAATTTAAAAATTTCTAGCAGCCACATCAAAAAAAGTGAAAACAGCTGAAATTAATACACTTTAATAGGTTGGAAATATTACCAGCTAGGTGTATTATTAATTTTAAAATTATTTTGCATTCTTTTTTTGGGGGGATAGTATGAGATCTTAAATGTTTGGTATGTGTTTTACACTTAAAACACTTCTCAATTCAGACGAGTTAGGTTTCAAGCGATACATGTAGCAACAGTATTGTACAGCACAGGTCTTAATGCCCATGGCAGCCACAGCTTGACTGTCGTTTGCCATCATTCATACGGATCTTATTACTTGAAACCCCAAATCATGTAGTTAACATGACTTGGCTTCTTTATTTTCAGCCCAACAAATATTAATCAGATTTTCCTTGTGGTGGTCTAGTTACCTGAGGCAGGCTCCTGTTCTGTTGTCATAGTTTTTAATTTTTATAAATAGTACTCTCAGAGATGGAAGAGAAAAAACAAAAACCCTTCCACTTGCAAGCTCTGAGATACAGAGAGTAACTCTCGAGTGATGGCATCTTTACGCCCAACAGGGTAGAATTCACTCACCACTAAAGATACCAGTTGCTAAAAATACCAGCTCTTGTCTTTAAGGGCACTTCTTCTAGCCAATGTATCTTATAAAACCAAAATGTAAAAAACAGAGCAGAAACATGAGTAGCATCTTTACTTAATCTAATCAAACAATTCTACTGTGAACATTCTAGATGGTTAAACGTGCTTTCAAAGGGGAATCCGTCGAAGCTGTAAGAAAATCTGAAAACGGAACTGAATGTACCTCAGAGCTTGACTGGTGACCATCAGATGGGATTCTGTCATACGGAAGATGTTATGAATAGCCCGAGCAGCCAGTACTTGTCTCATCGCTTCGTAAATCACTTCAGTAGTGGTGTCTGTTTTAACTGCCATTGATCCCAAAAACCGAACTATAAACATCTGTTGCAAAAGAGAATCTGCAAGAGAGCATTTTCTGCTCAGGATCATTTCACTTCCTGCCTGTCGATGCGCATACCAGAGGCACATGTGCTGGTCTGAGAACAGGCTGAAGACCTGGGTTTGCCTTGCTTTCTGGAGGGCTTTCTACCAAAACTTCTGAATACTCTGCTTTTATATAAGCCACAAATTGCCAAAGCTCTGAATCTCCTATTGTCCATATTTTGTCTGTTTGGAACTATTCATTAGACTAGAAAAGTACCTCTTTTTCTTCATGTATAAAATGAAACCACATGAACATCCTTCTAGCATGAAAACTCTAGGTTGACTACGTGTAAGTGGCAGTATATGCATCTTACCTTTTCTCTGAAAATAAGAGCTTTTCCACTAGACAACAGAAAATTCATTCATTACTTTGGCCCGCTGATAAAGTCCTCTTATAGAAGAAAATAAGACCTGATGTTGGGTTTCATTCAATTCATGCACATCATTTACTGAAGGGCAGTGGTGACGTTCCATAAACTAATGGAGATTGCAGACCTATTGATTAGCTTATTTGAGGCTAGTGAGCTGACAGTACTGGCTTCTTGATAATGGCACGTAACCTGACAAACTGAATAACAGCAGCCACAACTGGAAGATCATGAAGAAGGTTTAAAAGATCTTTTTTTTTTTTTTCTGTAAGAACAGTAATTCACTTATTCACCATTTGAAACTAAGAAGCCTACTTTTTCTTCACTTGTCCTCCCTATGAGTATCCTTGCCCCTAAAAAATAAGGGTTAAAAAAACTTAATTAGGAAAATATAATTGATATGTTATAAATGGTTACTCCCATATGAAACTAATTTTTACAAGTTAGAAAGTTTTTTGTGTAGACAGTTAAAAAACTGTGGACTGTGTGAGAAGTCAGCTAGATATAAGCAGAGAGTCAGATTTGATGCAGAGCCTATTAACATCATTTTTTCTTTTTTTACCTAAAGCTGTAAGGAATGCCAGTTCTCAAGTCCTACTTTTAAATTTAAATAAGTGGCATTTCATTCTAATGACATTCTCAGGCTTCAGTCAAGGAGAGGCTGTGGTAAAATGAGGTCTTGCCAGCACTTCTAAATTGCCTTGGCTGGGAAGTGTAGCTCTTTGGAGTAGCAGGTTATGGTCAGCTCTACTGAGTATGTTCTTATGTACCTTGTAAGAATGTAAATCAAACAACAAAAATCAGAATCTGAATTTGAACAAATTAAATACCATTTTTTTTTTCATGTCATCTTCAAATTTAAGAATGAGTTATTTGTGTTTTTGGTTTTCTAAAATGTAATAGCATGTCTATGACTCACCCAAATTTTATCCTGTTGGACTTTGTTTTGCAGTAATGTTATAGCAGATTTAGATTTGGCAGCATTTCTCTGCAGGAGCTACAAAAAGGGTATGGATGTGGCTGATGATACGACAGCTGCAGGAAATCTGTCAGCCTTCCCTTAGTGTTTATCCCAGGATGGTCCTAACTGCATGTGTCCTAGTGAGTTTGCACAGAGAACACACACCTGTGGATCGTAATTTCAATTCATATTTCAAGTCAAAGCTCTTTAGAACATGACTTCACATCTTATTTCAATGGCCCTGGTCATTTTGTGCCGGGGAAAGAATAAGTACACAGAACTAGCCACTTACCTTCTGTTTCTGGAAATGTCTCATCCTCAGTTTCACCAAAAGGGTTGATACGCCTAGGGGAATAGCCAGAGTCAAACATCCTGACAGTTTCAGCTAAAGGGACACATGACACTTGAACTCTAAGTCAGAAGGTGATAGTCTCTGGAGGTGGGTAGGGACATGAGACGTTAAATTTATTTTCAGTTCTCCCAGAGATAACCCCTCTTAGCCCATACCTGCTCCCTCTGTTCTGGTCAAGGAATTCTGTAGCAGGAAGTACAATGTCAAACTGAATAGGTGTTCCAGGTGCAATTAGTTGTTCAGCTTCAGGTATAATGACTGCTGCTTTGGGAACAATCTTGTCATTTTCCACCTCTGAACTTTTCATGTTCTGGCTGGAGTACAAAATAGGAAAAAAAAATTTTTTTTAAATCCCTTTTAACCTTAAGCTTTTACAATCAAATGAATACTTGTTGAATGCCGATGTAACTTTTACAAGTAGATAAGGGAGAAGATTTAACCCACTCTAC